>NC_090929.1:350752730-352002730 GCF_040938575.1 Ambystoma mexicanum
TATTGAGGGGAACTTTAAACCTCCACTTGCCTCCCTGTAGATCCCACAATCCAATGCTGTTTTTCAAGGGACCCGCTGCCCCTGTTTTTGCTGCCCTCCAATCTCGTGGACCGGTTAATATGGCGTTCAACGTGCAGCTCTCACACCAGCAAGCGGGATCAAAGGGTCACTCCCGCTCATGAGGTGGCCGCACCCCCTTGAGTAATTGTCCCTGGGATCTTACTTGTAAGGATTGGGGCTCTCTCCCGTTTGACTCGGCGCGGCATGGCTCGAAGCTCCGTCTGATTTCCTTTTCCTCTCCATTCCCGAAGCCTCGCTCCTGCTCCCTGAAGCAATGTTGCCAGACACTGGTCCAATTCCGGCTTCAGACGATAACGGGGAGAGATCGGAGGGGTGGAGGAGGGAGCGTATTGGGGGCAGAGGATTATAACCCCAACAGTTGAATGGGGGAAATCTTAGCAGGCGAGCCACGGAGCCCGCAGAACCCAAAGACCCAAAGACTCTGCTTCCCGGACTCTGCGGCCCGCTCCACGGCGTAGATGCTGTTTTATATTCACGAACAGACTGCCCGCCTCTCACAGATCAGTCACGTTGTGGAAGCTTCAAAAGACTCTGCTTCCCGACTCCGCCCTTCCATGCCCTTGGGATTCAAACAGTCATAATATGGGTCCTTCTCTATAGGAATACCCCAATATAGAAAGCCTGATCTCTGCGTCTTTTGGGATGGCATCAATGTTTTTTGGGGATATAAGGAATGTGTCAGCTGCAAAAAGTAGTGAACCCCATTCATACCCCCTTACTAACAGGGCATCTGACTTGTATTTATGAAGAATAAAAACAGCAGGGGGCATGTTAGCACTCCAGTCTTATGCCCAAGCTCACCCGAAAGGGGCGAGTGTTCGCACCTCCTGGGCCAAACCTCACCTTAGCTGTATTATTTGAATAGAGCATTCTAATGGCTTGAAAATACCTCTATTGACCACACCATCAATCTATTTTGCAAGTTCGTCCCAAAACCTTTAGCTGAGCTGTCAAAAATATGGGCCGACGATTGGGCAACCACGGTCACCTTTCTTAAAAGTCGGTATAATCTCAGCCAGTGCTCCCAGATAAGATTTTGAGGTGGGAGTATTGTACTCCCTGTTTTTAAACTTTGAGAGTAAATGTGATTCCAAAAGAGTAAAAATTAGTTTTCACCTTTGCAAGAGAGTAAAATGTATGTGGCATCTATCCAACGTGTACAGAGTTAATACTGTATGGAAATCATTACCATGCAGCATTATTCTGCATTGTGACAGAAAAGCCAGTTTCTCTCACAGTTAACCGATAAAGCATATGGTGCGGTGACACAAACGCCCTTTCATAAATAAAACATAAGAGCACTGTGAGACGGGCATGGTATCTAGAGAGATGACAAACGGACATCTATTTTTAAACAAAGCTTTATTAATGATCGGGATGGTGTAAGGCTTCACTATAACCCTATGCTATGGTGGGAATTTCCCTGCCTAAATAAATCTAAGGAAAGTCTGTCTAGAAGTCCAAACCAAAAGTCTGTCTGTGTCAAAACCTATGTTTGTCCTCACAACTACAACAAAATCTAGTGGGGAAATGTTCTCGACCAAATATAAGTCTTCAATTTCAATAGTTTCAATGTAAGTTTGTTTCAAGGAGGTTTGATCGCGTAATGAAGTTAACTTTGTAGGTTCACTGGCATCACAGTTCGCATCAAAAGAAGGACTTGGGTTTCCTTTCCCCAAGTTCAAATGTAATCAAGTTCATACAACACTGCGATCTTGGGACTCGCTTCCCCAAGATAAAAACTCTCCAGTTCTTTGGTTCTCAGGGTTCCCTTCCCCAAGATTTACTCTCAACGGTTAACGTGCTTCCTCTGTTCACAAGTTCATAAGCAATTACCTCTTTCATTTGATCCGTCCTTTGGTGAGTTTCGCCCAGAACATGCACTTCTTTGCTGCTTTTCCAACATGTAGTGGTTTCTGGTCTAGGCGCAGTTATCAGACCACACGGTCCACCCATTACAGGTCACGCAACCAGCAACCACAGGCCTGGTCTGTGATTTGACTCTTGATGTTGGTTATGTTAGTGTTGGGAAACTTTCTGGTCTAGGTGCAGTTGTCAGACCACAGGGTCCACCCATCAGAGGTCACGCAACCAGAAGTTTCCCCAAAGGCGTTGCTCAGTTCCTATGTTCAAGACAACGCTTCACTTTCACATTATTCTTAAAGTGCTTTTTTGATAGTGGATTATTTGATATACTCGATTGTCCCAGAATGTTAATGCATTCTTTAGCACTTCTTATTCTAATGAAGTAACAGTTTTGTTTTCATTCAGTTTTTCACAAATGTAACATTTATCTGGTTTCACTCAAACCACGACTTTCCTGCCGTTCAAGATTCAGAAAATGTAATGTTGCATTCATCGGAATAGCACATTTCATTCCGTTCGGCTTTCAATACCTGTAACTTTAAGTTGTGCAAACTTGAATAACACCTTTTATGCAGTTCGGTATTCACCAAATGTTGCTTTCAGTTGTGTGGACTTAAGCAGCACCTTTCATGCAGTCTGCTATTCAGTAAATGCAGTTTTCACTACTTCTGTGGAGCAATACCAATTCTAAGGTCACTTGGAGGGCTCCAGCGTTCTCACTGTCTCCCGGTAATTACCGGGTCTCTCTAGCTCCATTCTGCGGCTTCGCCCTTAGCAGGAAAACCAACTTGTCAGTTCACTCGTTACTCCATTCAGCACACGCTGGCCTTCGTGCTTAGTTCCGCCTCTGCTCCCTAGCAATGCCTGATGTACGCCTTCCCTCACAGGGGCTCCCAGTCCTGGAGAGTCACCTCAGCAAGAATCACAGGATCTTCGTCGTCTCGACTTCTCGCTCCTCAGCACAGCAATTCTTTGGTTCTCTTTTCCTTCTGTGACCACCTCCCATGTGCTTCTGGATTCCACCTTTTATGCTCTCCTTTATTTCTTACCGGCTGCAGGTGAAATGAGGTATCCTCAATTGTCTGACCCTCATTGAGTCTATTAGTGTGGCATGCCTGATCTTCATTGCCACATGCCTTCAGACCATTCTTCTTCTCAGTACCAGAGTGGTGTTTACAATAGGAAATCTGCACACCTCCTAGTTGACTCTTCTCAGTACTTAAGGAAAAACTATAGGGCAGGATGGGATGAGATTGGCAATGGCTCATAAAGGCTAAGGGCAGGAGGGTACATCAATATCAGGAAAAGGGGAGATACTATGTCTCACCTTCGGGTACCCTCTCTCCAATCCCCAAGGACCCTCCACTCAGGTGATCCGCCTTCGTGTGTCCACCCCCAGGGTTGGGATCCAAAAGCGCTGGCCCTTCACAGGCCACTTGAACAGAAGATCCCTGGGGAGTAGATGTGAGAGTACCTTCAGGTTTCTCACAGCACTAACACTGTACGTTTCCCTGGCATATAAAGAAATGATACAGCAGCAGTAGACACTTTTTAATGCTTTGCTCATACAGAGCAGGTCAGCTTGAGTAGGAACCATGCAGGCTTCCCCTACACAAGCAGTAAAGGCGTATCAGGGCAACCCCAAATGCAAGCTTTAATCATGTACATGTAGAACAGGTAGCGATCAGTGCAAGGTGTAAAGCAAGGGTAGAAGATTCCCACACAGAGAACAAATCAGGATTATATCTCCACAGTAGAAGCTCCTCTCATATAAAACAGGTGTAACATAGCCTTCAGTAGTGCACATTCCACTCATAATAAAGAAAAGGTATACTATGGATCTCAGTAGATTATGCTTTCCTCACATAGAACAGGAACGTTTTGAGTCTCAAAAATGCAAGATTACCACACTTGGTGCAGATAAATTGTGGGTTAAAATAGTATAAATTCCACTTGTCTAGAAAAAGAGCTGCATGGGATGGAGCAGCGCGAGCACCCCCACACTGAAGAGGTTAATTAAGGGCCTCACCCTAGCAGTGCAATCTACACTTGCATATAACTTGAACATCATAGGCCTCAGCAGTCCAAATTACCACCACAAAGAACATACCAGCGTTTTCTTAACCGATACAGTAGTGAGAGAAACACCCACAAAGAGCAGGAACAATTAGGTATAAATATATCATTGATAGCAACTAGTACAAATACACAGGCTAACTCGAATCGGAAAAATCTTTGCATAGTAGGAATTCAGTAAACTGTAATTAGAAGGAATTCGGCTGAAC
Organism: Ambystoma mexicanum; assembly: GCF_040938575.1. Lineage (NCBI taxonomy): Eukaryota > Metazoa > Chordata > Amphibia > Caudata > Ambystomatidae > Ambystoma > Ambystoma mexicanum. The sequence continues at coordinate 350,756,963 of NC_090929.1, forward strand.
AAAAATGAATTATTTCTGTACCAATTCCCAGCCACTCTACAGTTGGTTTGCTTCCGAAAACATGTTGCAGAAGGGGATGCTAATATAATACTGAGCGATAAGTCACTCAGTAGCGCCTTTCGTTATTTCTGTAAGGTCTGCCATTTGATCACTTCTGTATATATTTTACTTTTAACACACAAAAACCTAGCCAATTACACAGTAAAGCAAACATGAATGGTATTGTGTGTTTTGAGGTTCGACTGCAGACCCCAGGCCGCCCGACCGCTTGACCGAAAGCCGGGACTAAGGGAGCGGGGGGGGGGGAGGGGGAGGACAGATACCATGGACAAATACACCAAATATACACGCCACCCCTGCAGAGATGGGGGAAGTATCAATCCAGGGTGCAACAGCCTTGGAGCAGCAGCTGGAGACTGCAGCAACGGACCTGCAACAAATGTTGAACACTGACCAAAGGTTTTGCGTCAGTGCACGAAAAATAGGATGACATTACTCTGAATGTTACCACAATCGGGGTGCAACTAGTACAATGGTTTAATGAGGATGAGTAGCGCATAGGGATGAAAGTGAGTAGTCCCCCAAAACACAATTAAAACTCCTCAATGAGAGTCAATAACAGACACACCCCAGGAGGGAATGAGACCAAGACCAAGTGCAGGTGAAGTTAAAGGTAAAGTTTAGCTAAACCAAATTGGGCAAGCAGAGGACTCTGCATATTCCGAGAGCGCTCTGCCAAACAATACACTGTCATTGCATTAAAAAGGGTTACAGCGTCATTAGTGAAGAAATTGTATAAGGTACAAAAGTTACATTTCATTGGAAGAGCCACAGATCCAGTATAGCTTCATAGGCTCCGCCTCCAGATAATTGGATAGTTGCTTGGCAGGAAGGCAGACATCACGTGCATCAGCTGGGCTGGTCAGTGTGAGGTGAATGTCGTATAGTTCTGGATAAGGTGATTGATACTAGCTCTCTAAAGTAAACACCACTTCAAAGTACACTATAAAAGACACCCATAAAAAACAACCATTAATATCATGACAGGTGGGGGGAGAACCATATATTTCACTTGTTGTATACACATATATTTGTCTTGCATCATTGATCGGGAGAAAGGTATGGGGGTCATCTGTGTCAGGGGGCATGGAGGTGGACACTCCGTGTGGGTCCAGTGGATGGATGAGAATATACATTTGTTGCATTAAGGCATCTGTGAGAAATGGGCGTTTTGGCGGCTGCACTATCATGAGTGGAGAAAAAGGTGGGGGCCTGTGCACTCGCCTATTTCGATTAATAAAGTTAGCAGCAAGCCACTGGAATGGTGTTCGAACATGTTTTCTGTGACTTCATCCATAATAGGTAGAAAGGGGCATATGTATATATTGTGGACTATCTCTTCATCTACACAATAGTAACCGTGCTACAGGATTGCTCTATTTACATTGGCTCCGTTGGCCACACATTTTGTTTCACAACACATGAGTCTCCTAGCATCTAACACATTTGCAAGTGTACACGGTACTCTAAGACAATGGACCCATATCATAGAACAAGAGCATGTGGATTCTAAATATCTTATTCATTACAAACTGTTAGGTGGGTTATTTATCAATCGCTATGTTACATCTCATAGGGACAGTTTCATCATGCATTAACACAGAAGAGAATTTATGGGCACAGGTGGGATTGGTACCGTGGGTGAAGCTGGGTGGCACACCGTCGTGGGGCATACATCTGCTACATTAAAAAGGGTATGAGGTCGGGGGGGTTATACATTTTATATATCTTTTGGCAACATCTGTGTGAGGAGGCAGGTTTGTGGAGGAATGGTTTTTTCCAGGACCAGGCTCTGGCTAGGTCATTCACAGGGCAGTGATGTAAGGAGGAAGGCGAGAGTTTGTAGCCTTTCGCGCCCAGTCTTCTGTGAGAACAGGGCAGCCGCAGGGACACCAGAGGGTAGGAGGTGGGGGGAGTAGCTGGCTTTGCTATGAGACCTGCTTGGGCAGATTCAAAATGGAGTCGGGGTTCATTACAAAATGGAGTCCATATTCAGTTCTCTTACAGATGCTGCACTTGTATGTGTCGACCCGATGCTGTTTCGGCACCTTTGGCCAGAGGTGCGTGACCAGTCGCGGGCGGGCATAAAGTGCGAGCGTGGCCGGGAATGAAGGGGTGGGGGGGGTCAAAACAACCTTTCCTATCACACATTCCCCCTTTTTGTAGTTCTCCTAGCCTTTTACGTTCATTCTCTTCCGCTATTGCTTCATCCCATGCAGGTGTTCCCTTCCGTGGCATCCAAGCCTTGCATACCGCCCTCGGGCTTCCCCCTGCTCTGGCATACTCATCAGGGGTGCAAGTCATATAGATACAGCCCCCATGCCCCTCCCAGTCGACCCAAACTTCGTCGTACCATTCTAATTCACAGGGCTCTTTAATTGTTGTGTGATACAATCTATCTACAATATACCCTGTGTTATATATGGCTGTCATTCTGTATATTGGCTCTGAGTCATCCCCGGTTTGTACTTGTGCCTCGTGTGTCATCTGTACCACTCCTCTTGCATGGCCCATTGTCACCATCATCATTGCACTGTTAGGTACTGCATTTGCGCAGCACCTAAGGCCTAATTGGCACACACAAAAAATTAAAACGAAAAATGATAGTGGGTATCAAGAGTTTGACAGTCATTCCGAGCCGGGACGGAACACACGAAAAAAGATTGCCGAACCACGTGTTAAGCTGCACTCCTCCTTCCTTCATCCCCTCGCCGAGGTTGTGCACTGCTGCAATAACATGCAATAAAGTTCCATTGTCCGCATCTGCAGAAGATACGAAAGTGCAACATGTGCTCCCAATTTTTTGGCAAACACCTCTATCCATTGCTGTCAACAGGTCCAGGACAAACCTGTTCTGCATCGTCATTAACCGCAGGGCCCTTAGCTCCACCTTTATCACGTTGAACCCTTCTGTGTCGTTGGCCAATCGGATCAGTTCCCAACGCATGATTTGGAGCCATTTTGCGTTGGCCCTCGCCTGGATGCTTGGAACGAGGGATGGGAAGAATGTCTCTGCGGTTGTGAACAGACGGAATCGATCAGGGATCTGTGCCAAAAGTTCAGAGGATGCCTCAGAGATGTAGCTGGATGATCTTTAATTTCGCGACAGTGTGCTTTGCAGCTTTTCCTCAAGGATGGTGTATATGGGGGGTACTTCAGTCGTTGGCAGGGGCTCTGGATACTTGATTGTGGACAGCCCCCTTCCCCGTTGGATATGACTCTCGGGTATCACCATCGGGGTAGAATGCAGCATTGCCAGAGTGCACGTGCTCCTCAATGACTGTGGAAGGTGCAAGTACGCCTGTTTGCCACAAACCCAGTAAGTGGCCATTAATGCAGCATTTCCTTTTTTCATGTCTGGGATGAAGAGAGTTTTGTTACAGTTCTTATTTGTGCCCAGATGGGTTCTTCCTTCCCCATGGAAACACAACTCGTATGTGATTTCTTTCTGCAGCTTGAATGGTTTGTCCAGGGCTGTTACCTATGTGAGTTTTGCGATGTGTTGTGTCCATATCGGGGCGCATGTTCTGTTGATCAACTGCAATTTTTCTTCTGACAGTCCTCGCAATACTTCTGCTTTGCATGTTATTTGCTCTTCTTGCCATATATTGTCCAAAAACATTGTTCCTTTAATTTAGAGAAAAGGCTCTTTTAGGCAGATCACCCCTTTCGGTTTTCTGTAACACGTCTTCTCATTCTGCAGCATTTCAAATGAAACGGTGTGTGCTTGAAAAGTGTTTTTTATTCTGCATAATGCAAGATGGAGACACTGTGCCTCTGCAATAGGCGACTCTTGTGGCAGCAGCACTTTAGGAGTATCCGAGGCGTGGGGAGCGCACAAGGAGCACACATAGCAACTCTCATTTGTGGTTTGCTTTGCTGTTCTGCTCATGTCTGCATGCCATTTGTTAGACTGGTTTGGGTGCTGTGGTTCTTCTATTGTGTCCAGTCCCAGCCCATGATATTCGTATTTCTTTCGTCCCGCCCCCTTTTCCTCCTTTCATTCCCTCACAGGTCTCCCAGTGCTTTTCTTTCTCCCCCATATTGAATTGGGAATATCCCTTTTTGGCCCCCCTTTTCCCAGTCATTATATAGTGCAACATATGTTTCAACAACTCTTTCAGTCCCACTTTTTGTGTCTGGTGTGTGTTGTGCAATCGTGTCTAATGTATATAGTACAATTGGGTAGGCGTTGTCATGTAACCAAGATAATTCGGAGGGGTCCGGGTCGTTCATGTCATAAATGCTGAACTCAGATTCATTGTAACGGGCCGTGGGGTTTACTGATACCAGATTGCTGGTTGTATAACTGTCATTATGTGAGCCATTCTTATGGGGCCCATGTGCCCAAATCAATTTTAAGTCTGTCCCATATGAGATGGGAATATTACTGCACAACAAAAAAGACTGCATTCATATGAATACTTCTTAAATTAAAACTCTCTATTCCTATTTCTATCTAAACTATTGCTGTCGACATTAGGGGCCCCTGTCGTTGCCATGGATGGTCCTACAGAATGAGATATTAAAAGGGGGGGTTAAGCAAACCTTCATCTATACTATTTTCACCATTCTAATTTTCACTTAGAGCTCTTTCTACATCATACATATTTTATCTCCTTTAAACATACATGAAACTATATTTTTCTGCCCGTCTTTCATAGAACACAGAGAGAGAGAAAAGAGAGAGAGACTACATCACTATTATGTCAATGCATCATTTTCTGCTTCATTTATATATTCTATAATACATTATTTACACATCACGTCATCATTTTCATTACTTCTTTCTTTTTTACTTTCTGTATATGCACATTTTTTAATTGCCTGTCATTTCTTCTTATTCCCACAGCTGTGTCCTTTTTGTACTTACTCTCGTTTGTTACGTTTGTGTTGCTTCTTATGGCCTCTTTTCTTCCCCATTTTGTCCTACGCTGTCATATGCCTTGCGTATGTCGGACAAATGGATCCAATACCTCAGGCCCTTAACCTATACTGCAGTAGGAGTGCAATACACTACCTCGTATGTGCCTTGAAATCTTGGTGCATTCCACCGACGCACGAAGCGTCACACATATACCATCTCCCCTGGCATCAGCTGGCAGCTTGGGCTATCTGTGGCGGGTGTTACCGTGTCACTTGCGTTTTCTTGTGGGGGGGAGTGCTAGTTGCTTTGCAATCATACGTGCTGCTCTTGTAAGTTTCCTCAAATACTCTTGGAATTCCTCCCCAATACTGTTGCACTTCTCTGTGCATCTAACTGTCTTCGTAAGGGGGAAATGCACCGTGTGCATGCGTCGCCTTTTACTATTTCATGCGGGGACAAGTGGTGGTCTTTGCTGGGCTGGTTTCTCAACTCGAATAGGGCCAAAGGTAAGCAGTATACCCAATTTTTCTTTAACGTGTGACAGTTTGGACAGCCTACTTTTCAGTAGTCCGTTTATTTTCTCAACAATGCCATTTGATTGCGGATGATAAATCGTGCACAACTTGTGGGTGATGCCCAACATTGTTGTTACTGCTTTGAACAGGTAATTGACGAAGTGTGTTCTGTTGTCGGAGCATATTACATCACATATTCCCCACTGCGAAAAGACCTCCCTCGTTAGGAATTTTGCTGTGCGTTTCGCGCCTGGGTGTGCGCAGGGGCCTGCTTGCACCCACCTCGAAAAGGGGCAGCCCACCACTATTATGTACCATGATATATTACACCTTTCTGCCATGTCTGCGTAGTCTATGTGCAGTTCTCGGAAGGGTTCAATTGGCCTGGGCAGTGTTCCTCGTAATGTTCTTAACGTCATTCCTGAAATATATGTTTTGCACGTGATACATTCTATTACCATTTTTGATATCTGCCGACACAAACCAGTTTTCCTGAATGTCTGCTGTAATATGTTGTTTAGCGTTGTGGGCTGGAAAGTGAAGCTGCTGAAATGCTACCTCTAGTAGTTTCCTTGGCATTACTACTTTACCTGTATTGTTCTGCCTCCACAGAAGGTCTGTGGATGATTCACTACATCCTCTTTACCCATAGTTCCTTTTTCTCTTCTGGTGCGTCCTGCTGCAACTCTAGTATCTGTGAGACTGGCATGGAGTTGTATCCCTCCCTCTGTTCTTCTTCCACGTGTTGTTGTAATATGTACTCACCCGTTACTACTTTTGTTGGATCCGATGCTTCTTTTGCGGCAGCGTCAGCTGCCGTGTTACCTAATGAGATGATGTCATTCTTATTTGTGTGGGCATGACATTTTACCAATGCTACAGCTGTTGGCTCTTTTAGTGCCTCAATTAATTCTGCAAGTAGTTGTGCGTGTTGCGCAGGGGACCCATCTGCCCTTCTGAACCCTCTCCTTCCCCATCGTGCTAGTCCTCATGTACTGTGGTAGTCATTGGCTCTAATTTGCACTGTATGATATTTAGATTGCATTGAAAGGCCTCCCTGTTACGCTCACCTGGTTCCCACAGGGGTGTCGATCGAACCCGGATAGCAGCGGCCTCCACCAACGTGAAGCGTAGGGCCAAGATGGCTGTCTGGACGGACCCGCCTAGTCTCATGTGCTTGACTCGTAGGAATATTCTCCTGTAGATGGAGAAAGGGATTTAGTCCCGTGGATTTGAGTGCAGACCCCTCCCCACTGCTCCCGCTCTCCCCGCTGGCCACCTCCGATATTCCCACTTAGTGTCCTCACCTTATGTTTTTAATGGATGAGCTCTCCATCCTGCTTGGCTTGCAGGGGCGTGTAGATACCAGTTACTTCACTGGTTTGGGGTATTGGAGTTCTGGAAGATTATTGACTCCGGAGTTTACCAAGTTTAAAGAGTTCAATATGTCCAATGCTCACTCTTGCACCCCTTGGTGATTTTGCGGCAACAAATACTGTCTGGAGGTTGCTGGTGGCGTTCAGGTAAGAGTCTGCATTACCCAACACTATCCGGTAAAGTTGCGCGAGTTTAACTTGTTTTTTCCTCCCTTCATAGATGTGGCGTAAGAAGATGTGGTAAATTTATTGTCTTGGTAGTCTCTAGGCTCACCTCGCTATTCCTTTGTCTTTTTTCCCCAGGTGTTGAAGATCGCCGAAGAAAATGATGGAGGCAGCGCCAAGTCAAAGATGCTGTGGACTGGTGAGAATGGAGTGGCGCTGCAGCTGCGAAGCGACGCGTGTCGAAGTAATGTCCCTTCAGGCTCGGAATGGTGCAAGATCCGGAATCAGGTAAGGAATTAGATTAATGTCCGTAACCTAACCTCTTCTCCTACTTTCCCCTTTCTAGGAGCTCCGGATGCCAGGCGGGCGTGGCAGAAGACTGGATATAGGTTTGCAGGCACGGTGAGCGTTACGCTGCAGAATGCAGAATAACGCGAAGCGTGTGTTGTAGATCGGGCATGGTTTAAATAGCCTCAAAAGTAGTCCCAGGTAAGAAGTCCCCAGAACCACACCCGAGTAAAAAAATAGTCCTTGCAGAAAAATAGTCCCTTCCAGGTCTCACGTTGCCCTGGATGCATGTGCAGCATGGTCTGCCTGAGGTAAGTGAGGACTATGAGCCTGGCGCCTAAGGCGCCAGGACTGAACCCAGATAGCCCCTAGCCGGGGCTTCTGAGGTTTTACTAAATGTCTGGATGCCTGCTTCCGGGGCGGATGGGCTTGGTCCAGATGCCCGGGGGTAGGCATCATGACACTCCCTCCCACTATACAGGTCTCTTAAATCTAGTAGGGTTTGGGTCTAAATTGCACTGTATGATATTCAGATTGCATTCAAAGGCCTCCCTTCCACTATACAGGGCTCTCAAATCTAGTAGGGTTTGGGTCTAAATTACACTGTATGATATGTAGATTTCATTGATGGGCCTCTCCCCCACTATACAGGTCTCTCAAATCTGGTAAGATTCTATCTCCAAACTGCATTGTATGATACTCGGGTTATAGTGATAGGCCTGTCTTTCAAATCTACCTGGGCTTCGGTGTCCAGATCACATCAAGGGAGTAATTCCTAGCTGCGCCCTCACTCCTCAACCAGTGCATGTCCCTCCTATACTCACATGGTTTACTGCGGTGAGTTAGCCAAGTTCAGAGACAGAGACCGAGACTAAAGAGAGCCACAGTTAACACCCAACTATATAACCCTCTACCACCTCCCAACCCCCACCAAGACAGCGACCGAACGAATAGGCAATTTCAGCCGGAAATACTGCCGACAGAAAAAGACCAAAAAAAACAGTAGCATCCACACCAAATACCACACCACAAGACAACCAGACCAAAACAGAACCAACTGGACATCAGCAAATAAACGATAACTAAACATCTTGGGATCTCATAATGCCGCGCAAACGACCCATCCTGCAGGAAAGAAGAAGAGAAGAAAGAACAAACACTCGAACTGCAACCAAGAACCGCAACAATAGAACACACCCCCACAGACATGACCAAAAATAGAACCAACACTGAGAGAAGAGACAAATCCCTCTACCTAACTCCATACCTCGCTGAGAACTGAGAACCAGACCGAACCAACGTAACGCTAGAAGCGGCAACATTAAACTACCTAACAAAATCACGAAGAAGAAAGATGAACAACACCAGAAACAACGAACACACGACCCAAGCGATAACACCTTACATCACCAAAGCTAGAAGAACCTCCAATGGACAACCACAACTCATGGAAGACGAACCCGACGTAAACAAAAACCCAAGACAAAACCTAGAAGAACTTTTCGAGGACGCCGACCACACGAAACCTACACCTCAACAAGATCAGAAGACGACCCTAACAAGTAAAGCCAAACTAAACTACACTTCCAAACTCCACTGTAATGTAATAAACGCAAGTTCCATGTCAAAACACTCGACAGAGATCTTTTACCTACTCGATGACAATGGCATTGACATCCTATTCATCACAGAAACATGGCTGGACGACAACTACAAACTCGCACTCCAAAGCTGCCTTCCAGCAAACTTCAAATGCCTTCAAATAAACAGAAAAAACAAAAAAGGAGGAGGCATCACAATAGCTTTCAAAGAACACCTAAAAATCAGAACAGACGAACCACTCAACACCCCCAACTGCAAATCCATGGTCATACACCTAACAGCGAGCCCAAAAACCAACATCGCATTCATCTTGGTGTACAGACCACCAACTTATGATGCATCCTTTGTCGACAACTTCATAGAAGCCTGTCTTGAAATGGGTAAAATCTTCCTCGGGACCAGCCCTTGAGAGTAAAAATTACCCATTTCAGCCCAAAATACAGGTTCTATTGTGCCGAGCAGTGAACTCATGCTAGTGACAAATGACACCTTCAAAAAGTTTAGCATTTATTTTAGAAACAGTAAAATTTGGCAGCATCTTGGGATTCAAGTAAGAGAAGATTACAAAACACAAAACTTGGAGAAATACAAAATCCAGAGAAACATAGAACTTAGAGAAACATAGAGAAACACAGTCTTACGCCCCTTCAATCAGCACTGGGAGACCCTGGCCCTCATAAGCTAGCTGTTGCCAGCCCCGCTCGGAGGACAGCGCTGCAGGGTGCCGACAGAGCATCAGGTTCCGGACACTTCATCTTGCTCGAACCAAGTCCACGGATCGATCTCATCTCCCACCTGAGTCATGTGGGCATGCATTTTTGTAATCTCGTGCTGTCCGTCCATGACGCACAGTTCCACAACTTTCCCTCTGCCAAATATAGGCTTGCTCATGGAAAAACCCAAGTCTCTCTGAGATGCTCCCTGCTCGCTCCTACCCCTCCCTTGGAGCCCTCTCTGCGAAAGCACTGGAATGTCCTTATCAGCGTTTGGGCAAGGCCGTACCAGGCCTTCTCAGGGAAACAGGATTTGTTTACAAAGCCATGCAGGGCTACTGTTAGAAAGGCAGAATATTCTAAGAGAAGCCGAGATGAATTAACCCCATGTGAGCAAGCTCTAAAAGGCATGCACTTATAGCTCAGTGTTCATAGCGCTTAAGATTGGCTATCTAAGCACTATATAGGTGCCATAATGCTCCAAACACTCCAATAATGTCTCTACTAGCTACAGAACTGGGGCCTTCACCCTGCCCGTCTATCTACAATGCATAATGTGACCTACCACCCCTACTAGGCCTGCATATTCCTTGTAGCTCACTACTGCGTAATGGAGGTGCTACAACAGACTACTGTCAGCATTTAGCACATACTTTGAATAGACTATTGGCTTTCAGCAGCTAATGCTGTCATCTAAAGCCCTGATTGGCAAATTTGCAATTTTGTGTATCACAACAAAGCCATCACCAACATAGCCATCAACCAACAACACCTAATCATCCTGGGCGACTTCAACATCTGGTTCGAAGACAGTCACGCCAACTCCCAAAACTCACTAATTGAACAACCGCCACCATGAAACTTCGACAACTAGTAAAAGGGGCAACGCACTCGGCAGGACACACACTGGACACAATTTTCACAGAGGAAAAACTCCTCACCACGGCACCGCCGATACAATTACTTTGGAGCAACCATCTCATCATCCCATTCGTGATCACTCTGCCTACTCAAATCTGTATCCAACCTCCTAAAATCACAACCACCACAAAAAGAAACTGGAAACAGGTCAAAGAAAGCAACCTATTCGAACAACTGGAGTTAACCAAACACTCAACTACAGAACTGGAGCTAGCTGACCTAGACGGGAAAGCAGAGATACTACACAAATGGATTGCGGATACAATTGACAAGATATAGCCCCAGAAAAACCATTCACACCAACAAAAAAGAGCGATGGCAAAATGGTTCACCCCACTATTAAGCACCATGAATTAAGCACCATGAAAAAGGAAAACAAAAAGATGGAACTAGAATGGAGGAAAGAATACAACCCAGACAAAAAAAACACTGTTCCAGAAACAAATCCGCGCATACAAGAAGGAAATTCAAAAGGCAAAGAGAAGGCATTATGAAACAGAATCACAAATGCCACCAACACACAAAAAAAATGTTTATCATCAAAGAAATGAGAAACCCACCAGGATGCGACAACAGCCCAACCCCCTCGGAAAAACTCTGCAATGACCTGGTAGACCACTTCAAAAATAAAATCAATGACATCCGACAAACCATTCAACAGGGACCAACCAACAGCAACATACAACCAAACAAACCTATCTCAGAACCTCAGCACAAACTCAAAAACTTTCCTGAAATATCAGCAGAGGCATTCGCAATGCTGGTAAAACACAGCAAGAAAGCTGGTTCACCCATGGATCCCTGTCCCCCGGACATCTACAAAGCAATCCTTTCACAAGGAATGCCATCAGAATATTACAGAAACCTTCTAAATCTATCACTAACAGGAACCGTGCCGAGGATCTTCAGCTGACATCAAACCACTTCTAAAAAATGCAAGCAGCGACGTAGATGACCTCTCCAACTACAGACCGATCTCAAACATTCCCTACCCGGCAAAACTACTCGAAACCTACATATACAAACTAACCCAAGAATTTGTTGAAAAACACCACCTACTAGGCCAAGCTCAAGTCGGCTTCACACCCACAAGAGGAATAGCACTACTATCCATCTGGGACGACCTAAAAACAAACCGACTCCAACACAACCTCAGCCCTTATTCTGCTCGATTTCTCTGCAACCTTTGACACAGTTAGCCACGACACCCTAACCAAAAGATTAGAAGACATAGGCATAACAGACACAGCACTACGCTGGACTAAATCATTTCTAGTAGACAGAACAGAAACCGTATGGATTAAACCCTTCAAATCCACCCCACAAGTTAACGACTGTGGAGTACCACAAGGATCCTCACTATCGCCACTGTACTTCAACATCTACCAAACCCCAGTTATCAGAATCTTCAAGAAACACATTAGATGCTACAACTACGCAGATGATACTCAAATCATCTATAAAATCAAAGACACCCAAGCCGATCATTCAAACGTAACCGACTGTCTAAAAGAAGTCTTCAACTGGATGAATGCCAACAACCTAAAAATCAACCCAGGAAAGACCGAAATCGTGATCATATCCAAAGACCAAGAGAACGAAACCACTATCCCGTGGCCAACGAAAATGGGGAACTACACCGTTACCGTCTAAGGTAGTAAAAAACCTGGGGGTCCTGATGGACAACACCCTAACCTTAGAACCGCAAATAAATGCAACAGTCAAGAAATGCTTCTTCCTCCTCCACACGGCAAGAAGAGTCCTTCCTTTCCTCTCCTTCACGCACAAAACACTCACTATCATCGCCCTCAAAGATCGACTATGCAAACAGCCTTTACCTCGGAATACCAGAATACCTCCTGAAGAAACTACAACGGATCCAAAATACAGCAGCCAGATTACTCCTCAAACTGTCCAGAAGAGACCACATCACCACTGCCCTAAAAACACTACACTGGCTCCCAGTAAAACATCGTATCACCTTCATAACAATGTGCATAACGCACAGGGCAATCTGCGGACAAGGAGCTGAATTTCTACAAAAGAAAATAACAATCTACAAACCAACGAGACCACTCGGGGCAAGCAACAAAATCCACCTGGAACTAAAACCATACATCAAAAAATAATTCGGAGGCACCGCCTTCTACCACTTAACCGCAGAAACCTGGAACAACATCCCAAAAGAAATAAGAAACACCAAAGATCACCTAAAATTCAGAAAATTACTTAAAACTTGGCTTTCCAATACCACAGACTAAAAACCGAAACAGCAGAAAGGAAAGGAATGACTAAACCGCAAAGGACACTGAGAACCGCCCAGAAAAAACTGAGAAGCACCGACAGCACCTGGACGGGGACACGGGGCAGAGGGGAACACAGACGACACACAGGGAGATGGAGTCAACAGCCTCAACCAACCCTAAACCAACATCTTCAACCATCCCTAGCTTCAACTAGATACCACTGGACTGTGGAATTGTCAAGACTGAGGTGTAGACACTGGCAGGTGCATCGGCTATGTGAGTGGGAGTGAGGAACATGTTGAGTTGTTGGGGAGGCTGGTAGAGGTGGCAGCGACATGTGAAATAGGTCACAAATTCAGAACGGGCTCAGACCTAACCTGAGGCACAGGCTGCGCACACCCCCCATCTATGAGAGACTACGCAATCCTAACTCTTCAATTTAGGATAGAGATGCCAACTAACCAATTTCCCCCTCTGCATACACCTCTCAAACTCCAAACCAAACACAACCACAAACCTACAGCACAACAAACCGCACAAACTTCACTACACTGCAACAACAAAACATAAAACTCACATAGACCTGTACAACAGTACACGAAGGCTACCGGCCGCAAACACCCCAAGCCCAGCCAACAGACCCACCGGGCTGAGGCCGCCAACAGCACATCACTGCTCTCTTGCACTTTTTCCACCCTCCTCCCACTAACTTACCCTCCCTCCCTCTTCCAGAGCCGCCAGAGCGCCAGGGGACCACTCTGGTGGTGATAGTGTGCGGTACAAATGTCCTTTAGCATTAACATGTATGCTGAGTCAGTGTATATTGTTACTGTACTTCCCTTTGCTGTATGTAGAGCTTCAATTAGCGCCACTAGTTCAGCTGCTTGCGCTGAGAAGTGGGCAGGCAATCTCTTTTGTACAATTGCTTCGTACTCTCCCTCTTCCAAACGCACCACTGCTGCCCCCACATGCTTTTCTCCTGTTTCACAATTTATTGATGCTGATCCATCAACAAAATATACCTCTCATTCTGTTAGTGCATCGTCATTTGCTGTGGGTGTATGGTCATCCTCACCCCTGTATGTGGCACAATTGTGTATTTGCATATCTTCCACTGTGCATGCTTCTGTGAGAAATGTAGCTGGGTTCACTCTTTTACAACGCCCAATGTGTATGTTGGCACTTGATAGTATTATTTCATGTGCTGTGGCTCTCTGAGTTGTTAATGTGCTCTTTGATCATTCGAGTATGGCGAACAATGAGTGTTCCACGTATAGTGTTACGGAGCATCCCATTGCAATCGTTGCACTTTTTTCAATGGCGAATGCTGCGGCTGCTGGAGCTTGTTCGCAGGCAAAGTGTCCCTGCATTACTGCATCTAATGTACCACTGTAATATGCTAGAGGTTTGTGGCCCGGTAGTCTTTTGTGTCAATACTGCTGTAATGGGTGTCCCATCGCAATGCGTAAATAAATCACATTTGTGCTCATAATCTTGTGTCCATTGTAACGCTGTATTTTCCCTTTGTGCTTCTTTTAGTGCTTGTATGAGTGGGTTTGTGTATGCTGCATAGTTGAGTATCCAGGCATGGCAGTAGTTGCACATGCCAAGAAATTTCTGCATTTCTTTCACTGTTCTGGGCTCGCTTACTGCACGCACAACGGCTGCTCTGTCTGGTATTATTCATTTACCCTCTTTTGATATCAGTTGGCCCAAATACAATACTTCTGTCAAACAATATTGCAATTTCTGTTTCTCCACCTTGTAGCCCTTGTGTGCTAACAATGTCAATAGTGCTACTGAATCTTTTCTGCACTCATCCTCTATTTCTCCACATATTAATAGGTCATCCACGTACTGAATGATCGTACTCTGTGTCAATATTTCCAAGATCTTCATGCAAAATTCTATTAAAGATACTCAGGCTTTCACAGTATCCCTGGGGCAATCTGCAATGTTCGTATCTTTTCCCTCCCAGGGTAAAGGCTGTCAAGTATTGTGATTCTGGGTCCAGTGGTAACGAGAAAAATGCATTTTTCAAATCCACCACGGTAAAACATGTGGCGCTTTTGGGGATACTGCTTAGGATCGATGCAGGGTTTGGGACGAGTGGGAATTCCTTTTGTATGACGTCATTGAGGGGGCATAGATCCTGTATCATCCTCCAAGCCCCTCCCTTTACCTTTTTGATTGGGTAGATACAAGTATTACAGGGAGAATTTGAAGGTTATATATTCCCTTGCTGTAATAAGGCATGTATTGTCTCTTTTATCCCTTCTTCAGCTTCTCGTGACAGGGGTACTGTTTTACCCGGGGCAACAGTGCCCCTGGTTTGAGTTTTATTTTCACAGGTGTTACCTTGCGCAACAGACCCACATTATGTGGGCCTGTTGTCCACAATTCTGACGGTACATGCTGCATGTCTTCATTAAAGAATGTTGGTGGCGCACTGTCTTGATATTGGGAAAATCTTCCTTGGGACCAGCCCTTAGAGCAAAAATTACCCAATTCAGCCCAAAATACAGGTTCTATTGTGCCGAGCAGTGAACTCATGCTAGTGACAAATGACACCTTCAAAAAGTTTTAGTATTTATTCTAAACAGTGAATTTCAGCAACATTTTGGGATTCAAGTTAGAGAAGATAGCAAAACACAAACTTAGAGAAATACAAAATATAGAGAAACATAGAACTTAGAGAAACATAGAGAAACAGTCTTACGCCCCTTCAATCAGCACTGGGAGACCCTGGCCCTCATAAGCTAGCAAACCCCGCTCAGAGGACAGCGCTGCAGGGTGCCGACAGAGCAACAGGTTCCGGACACTTGATCTTGCTCGAACCAAGTCCACAGATCGATCTCCCACCCGAGACATGTGGGCATGCATTTTTATAATCTCGTGCTGTCAGTCCATGACGCACAGTTCTAGAAGCTTCCCTGTGCAAAATATAGGCTTGCTCATGGAAAAAACCCAACTCTGTGAATTTCCACTGTGCTCCTTTCCTGTGCCCCTCCCTACTTGGAGCCCATCTGCGCGAAAGCTCAGGAATGTCGTATCAGTGCCTTCCCAGAGAAAAGAAGATTAGTTTACGAAACCATGCAAGGCTACAGTTAGAAAGTCGAGATGAATTAAGCCTATGTGAGCAAGCTCTAAAAGGCATGCACTCATAGCTTAGTGTTCATAGCGCTTAAGATTGGCTATCTAAGTGCTATATAGGTGCCATAATGTTCCAAACACTCCAATAATGTCTATTAGCTACAGAGCTGGGGCCTTCGCCCTGCCTGTCTATCTAAAATGCATTATGTGACCTACTACCCCTACTAGGCCTGCATATTCCTTGTAGCTCACTACTGCGTAATGGAAGTGCTACAACAGATTACTGTTAGCATTTTTGGTATATACTTTGAATAAACTATTGGCTTTCAGCGGCTAATGCTGTCATCTAAAGCCCTGATTGGCAAATTTGCAATTTTGTGTATCACTACACGCGCTAACTATGGCCATGAGGGGAAGCGGCACTTGTCTGTTCTGAATCATTATATCACAGGGAATTGCTATCTCTATGATAAGTAAGTAAAAAGATCCTCGTCGGATAGATTTCATAAGGCTGTGTCGGCATTTATACACAGCACTGTTTGCCATTCACACCCATGCATGTCCAAGCCAATCACTGCTATTCTTTGTGATGATACCTGTACCCCATGTATGTCTAAAGACACCACTGACCCTGCTACTATTTCTGGGGGTGCTACAGGGCGGAACACAAACTCAGATGGTACTTGCCATTCATGGCGCTTTAACATTACTCGTGCCAGAGCTTTTAATCCTTGAATGAACATGTCTAGATCTACTGGTACTCCACGCACCTGTTGTGCTGTGGCTTGTGTGTGTATTACTAGCATGGCACGCATTGCACATATTCCTGGAGTTGAACACACTATCCCTCTGTCTGTGAATGAGATGGTCATGTTAAGCTTGCTAAGGAGATCCCTCCCCATTAAGTTTATGGGCAAGTAGTAAAGGTGCTCGCACTGTTTTTCCTCCTACTGTTCTATCTAGTTCTTCTGTGTATGGTACCTCGACCATTGCCCCAGAAAACCCCTGCGTCTCCATTTATGATTTGACAACGAACCCTGCCTTCCCTTAGGCATGATTTTTCCGCTCCCAAATGTACCATAAAAATGAACTGTTTGTTCCCTTCCTTAGCTGCGTCGAGGGTCGTAGATAGTAATGGACACGCAAGTTCTCTCTGTGGGCTGTCCTATGCTGAGTATCTTGTGTTCTCCCCACTGTCGAAAACATTACCTGCTACCACTGCTGTTCCCCCCTGAATGGGGCTGGTGCACCGTTTGCTTTTGTGACAAAGGGATTTCCGTGGACCGGGGCCATGTGTTCCCGCGGTTGTGTATATTATATGTTTTGTGGGTGTATCCTATTTTCGTCTGTGTACCTTGGGTCGGGTTGCTCTTCTCTCCTGCAACCACCCATAGGCAGTCCATATGGGCTTCCTGGGTGGGGGTGGCCATATTGTTGCTCGTTTTGATATTGGCCCATGGGACGGCTTCGACACTCTCTCTTGAGAAATGTCCCTGCCTCCCACAATTCCAACATGTCCCTTATCCTCCTCCTCGGGGGCCCCCTCCGTACCCATACCCACCCCCTCTGGACCCTCTGTACCCACCTCTTCCTCCATGGGCCTTCCTCCCCTGCCATTGTGGCCCTCCATACTGCTCCTCACCATTCCATTGCTCCTGTCCATTTTCCTGCCCGGTTTGCTGCCATCCTTGCTTGTATGGCTATAGACCTGTCCTCCTCCTCCCTTTCTCTTTCTGCAGGGAGGGCGGCTACTGCTGCTGTGACCTTCACTAGTTTTGTCTGTATTAATTTAGCCTTGTCTGCCAGTCTCCTTTGGGCTATCTCCTTTTCTCTTTCTTTGATCCTTTTGCAATGGTGTACTATAATGCTCTGTATTTCTGGCCAGCCCTTGGCTTCTATCCTAGGTATTTTATCATAAAATAGAACAGGGAGGTTGATTGATCACAAGCCTTGCCTGTCTACGATCTCCACATCTCCTGCACTCGTTGAATGTAAGCCATTGCATCTTCTTCCTCCTCCATTGTGCGTTGCATTTCAGACTGTAAATCTGGCGTATCTGGAAAAGTCTCTCTTAACGTGTCCCATACTCTTGCTCTTACTGTGTTGAAAGATGCCCCATCATGGTGATCGCAGTCTAGTGTTATTCCGGGGAATCCTGCCTTTGCCCACACCCTGTTAGCTTGATCACCTACTGCTGACACTAACAAGCTTTTGACGTCACCTATTGCTAGAGGCACCCCTGCAGTGTTTTTCTTAAACGCATGTATCCACTTATTTGCCCCTCCTGAGAGTGGGGGATGGGGGTAATGTTTTCAGCAAGTTCACTTTGTCCATCTGGGCCCAAGGGACATAGTTGGGCCTTCCTGCCCCTCTGTGTATCAATGGTAGTTGCAATTTGTTTCTTATTTTCCCTGTACTTACCTTCACTCCCTTCTTCCCCACCACCGTCATTCGTCAGGTCCTGTTCCGTAACCTTCCATGCCACTCTTCTTCCATCACCCTCCCCAAGGGGGACTGTTCTATTCCTACTGGCCCTCCACCTGTCGCGCACCCCAACCTTCTCTCTTCTTCTTGCTCTTCTATGTCACACCAGTATTCTTCCTCCCTGTCCGACACCATGTCCCCTCATTCCGCACCTGCCTCACTAGTCACTTGATCTATCTCTATTACTCTTGTGGGTGTATCATTGATTCGGAACAGTAGTTCTCCCTTTTTCCACCCCTCCTCTGTTGATCTTTCAGGCGTTTGGAATATTTGCGTCTGTTCTGCTCTGGGGCAGGCGAGCCACTTTGTTCACAAATATCTCTTCATCGTTACAATTCTGTTCTGGCCATTGTTAATCGTGAGTCTAAGTCTTGGGTGAAGTTCTCTATGTCTATAATTGGGGTACTTACCTGCCCTCCTGCTCCTCGATGGTCATATGGGGGCGGTGCCAGGGCTGTCTGTAAGGCCCCAGGGGGTGATGTGGGCTTTGATACATACACTGGGTCACTATATCCTTTAGCCGGCGCTGGCTTGGGCAGAAGTGGATACAGCCGTGTTACCTCTACCCCTCTTTCATTATTTTCACTTTCTCCCTCGCCGCTATTTGTTGCCAGAGGAGATGTGCCCTACTCTTTGCCTTTGCTAGGGGGTACTTCTTCAAATAGCCTCCACAGGTCCAATATCTCTCTCCTATTTTGGAGCTGTTTCCCCTTGTATTTTACGAACAGGCATGCCGCTACCATGTCTAGAACAATCTTATACAACCCCCCCTTGGGGCCATACCTGGGGAAAGCCTTTCCCCTTCAATTCTGTGATCCACTGATCGTGATATTTGGTTATTCTGTCTGCATACCCTGGCAAACTTTGAGATGTGTGATAGTGGTGTTTCTGCACCCATGTTTATTCCATCAATACCTCTCTGCGCTACATGTATCAGATCTAGGCAACCATTCAATAGGACACAATGCTTTACCACTTATGTCACTCTCTGTGACAATGCCTTTGATTGGACGTTGTCGATCACACCATCTCTAATAAAGCATTTTTCAAATCACCTTTGTAATTACACTTTTTCTTTTCAATACTTATTCATAAAACATAAACAACATATATATTTACACCACAGGACTTTTGGACATACCACGTTTAACACTCAACACAAATCCTCCCTACATGTCCCTTTTTATTTATAATATTATCCCCAGATATCCCAGCCCGTTCCCCTATCTTAGTTCCTTATGCACTTCTCCCTTCCCGTCTGAGTGTCCCCTTACCAAAGAAAGAAGAAAAAGATTAAGCAATTCTAAATACTATTCCAAGTCTTCTCCATATATAAGACTCATACTGTTTCCACTTATTTTCTTCGTTTTATCCTGTACTAGACGAGAGAGTACTATGCGGCGCTGCCTTCCACCCCCCTTGCAGAGCTAGGTTCCTGTATCCCTTTTCATCTCATAATCTCCTTAACTGTCCTAATGGCCATGTGCAGAAAGAAAAAGAATAGAATAAACAAAAACATTCTCCCTATATTAGATGTCCCTTTTCCCCCTCTATGTTCCCTCTATCCAATCCAGAATATCCTTTTATCTGACTCCTTGAACTACTTTTTCTTTCCCTCCCCCCTCCTGTTTTTTAATGTCGCTCGCACTTGATACTCACGTGTCCGTCTTGATCCAAGACCCTCCAGACCCGGTCTGTCAAGGCGCTGGCCCGCACTTAATGGCCGCGCCTGGCTTCGGTGAGCGGTACAGTGGGTTTTTGCAAAGCCGGGACCCGTACATCCTCTTGCACTACTGCATGCGCACGTCTAGGTGTACCGGTTGCCGTAGGGGGGCAGCTCTTGAGAGGGTGCGCCCTGGGTCTCTGTTATGGCCGGGGACGTCTCGGTCCAGAAGGACGCAATCACGTCCAGGTGTCACCAAATGAAAGTGAGTAGTCCCCCAAAACGCAATTCAAACTCCCCAATGAGAGTAATAACGGACACACCCCAGGAGGGAATGAGACCGAGACCAAGAGCGGGTGATGTTAAAGGTAAAGTTTATCTAAACCAAAATAGGGCAAGCCGAGGACTCTGCATACTCCGAGAGCACTCTGCCAAACAATACACTGTCATTGCATTAAAAAGGGTTACAGCATCATTCGTGGCGAAATTTTATAAGGTACAAAAGTTACATTTCATTGTAAGAGCCACAGATCCAGTATAGCTTCATAGGCGTCGCCTTCAGATGATTGGATAGTTGCTTGGCGGGAAGGCGCACATCACGTGCATCAGCTGGGCTGGTCAGTGTGAGGTGAAGGTTGTGTAGTTCTGGATAAGGTGATTGATACTAGCTCTCTAAACTAAACACCACTTCAAAGTACACGATAAAAGACACCCATAAAAAAACAACCATTAACATCATGACAGGTGGGGGGAGAATCATATATTTCACTTGTATACACAAACATTTGTCTTGCATCATTGATCGGGAGAAAGGTATGGGGGTCATCTGTGTCAGGGGGCATGGTGGGAGACACTCCGTGCGGGCCCAGTGGAGGGATGCGAGGAAACATTTGTTGCATTTAGGCATCCGTGAGAAATGGACCTTTGGCAGCTGCGCTATCATGAGTAGGGAAAAAGGTGGGGGCCTGTGCACTCGCCGTGCGCAGCGCTACTGGGGGGCGAGAGAAGGACCTGCGACTATCCAGGTGTGGCCTATTTTGATTAATAAAGTTAGCAGCAAACCATTGGAATGTGGTTCGAGCATGTTTTCCGTGACGTCATCCAAAATAGGTAGAAAGGGGGCATATGATTATATTGTGAACTATCTCCTCATATACACAATGGTCACCGTGCTATAGGATTGCTCTATTTACATTGGCTCCGTGGGCCACGCATTTTATATCACAACACATGAGTCTCCTAGCATCTAACACATTTGCAAGTGTACACGGTACTGAAAGAAAATGGACCCATATCACAGAACAAGAGCATGTGGATTCTAAATATCTTATTCATTACAATCTGTTAGGTGGGTTATTTATCAATCGTTCTGTTACATCTCATGGGACGGTTTCATCATGCATTAACACAAGAGAATTTATGGTCACAGGTGGGATTGGTACCATGGGTGAAGCTGGGTGGCACACAGTCGTGGGGCATACATCTGCTAGATTAAAAAGGGTTTGAGGTCAGGGGGGGTTATACATTCTATATATCTTTTGGGCAATGTCTGTAAGTGAGGAGGCAGGTTTGTGGGGATGGATGTTTTTTTCCAGGACCAGGCTCTGGCCCGGTCATACACAGGTTAGTGATGTAAGGAGGAAGGCGAGAGATGGTGTTTAGTTTGTAGCCTTTCGCGCCTAGTCTTCTGTGAGAACGGGGCAGCCGCAGGGACACCAGAGAGGAGGAGGAGGAGGAGGAGGAGGAGGACGAGGAGGAGGAGGACGAGGAGGGGTGGGGGGGAGTAGCTGGCTGACTGTGCGGCTGAGTAGCTGGCTGACTGTGCGGCGCCAGTGGAGAGCTCCAGGCCTGCAGGCTGGCTTTGCTATGAGGCCTGCTTGGGCAGATACAAAATGGAGTCGGGGTACATTACAAAATTGAGTCAATATTCAGTTCTCTTACAGATACTGCGCTTTTATGTGTCGACCTGAGGTTGTCGGCAGCTTTGGCCAGAGGTGCATGACCAGCCGCGGGGGGGGAGTATAGAATGCGAGCGTGGCTGGGAATGAAGGGGACGGGAGTCAAAACGACCTTTCCTCCCACACAGGGACAACGGAGGATACGATGCGCGAACTCCAAATGGCGGATTGTGCTTCGACCAAAGACCTGAAGTACGTCAAGGCTAAATGTGAGTATCTGGAATCCCGATCCTGGAGGAAGAGCAGCAAACATGGAGCGTGCAGTTGAATCACTGCTCAAGAAGCTGCTGGATGACCTGCAACCGTCACTGTTTTTTGTGGTTGAAAGGGCACTTAGAGCATTAACTAAAAAACCAAAGCCTGGCAACTTTCCTAGGCCAATAATTGCCAAAATATTAAGCGAGAAAATGAAAAACAGATTGACTACCCCTCTCTTTTAGTCTTGTATGGATCTTAAGTGAGAGTTAAAGGCCACCTAACTGCGTCATTGGTTAGGAAGTCGCTGGTGGAGAAAAATTGCACTGAACGCTGCAACTCGTAACAAAAGTTCTATCTCTTTAATGATTATAAAACATCTTAAAAAACATTTCTAAATTAATTCTCAATCATATCATTCATTCTACATTCATCTCATCTAACAGGGGAGTTCTGAAGTGGAAAAAAGTCTTTGTTGGCATAACATTTTAGTCAGAGTATGCATTTTTGACATGGGGAAAAAAAACATTGGATTTTCCTTAAAACAGTCGACATATGTTTTGGCCCGTTATAGTATACCACTTTTGTCAGCAGTGGTCAGTAGAATAACTATAGGGCCATCTTCAGGACACCAATTGCTTTGTGGTTGATCAATCCTGTTCCCCTTTAGTACACACACCTACCTGCAAAAAATACATAAGTGTACGTGTATTAATCTCATGTAAAACTCTACTAGAAAACATTTTTGTTTAAAAAAGACAGAACAAATTGTGTATCTCAACGTAACTGAATTTAAGAGCGATGGCTAGTTTTGTGTTATTCTAAACCTGCCTTCACCCCACTAAGTCCATATTATACGGTTTAGACTATTGAGAATGGTCAGACATTTGGGCGTCACTAACTGTGAAACTTCCCTGGTCTGAGGTTTCCATAACGGATGAGAAACCCTACAATCTAACTTTTTTTGAACATTTTTCAAAATGACATCATATATTTAATGCACTTACATGTCCACATTGTAACGCTCACCTGATTCCCACGGAGGCGCAGGTCTGGCTTCGAGTGCTGATGCTTCTTCAATGGTGAAGCGCAGGACTCTGAAGATGGACAGGAAGGGCCCTCTACTCTGGCTTCTCCGGCTTGCAGGAATATTCCCCTGTGCGTGAAAAGGGAGTATTACCTACTGACTGAGTTATGCTCAAGCCTCCCACTCTCTTCCAACCCTCCACGATACCCTTCCACGATTCCCCGTGAAGTCTCACCTTAGGGTCAGGAAGGATGAGCTCTCCATCCTGCTTCTGATGCAGGGGCGCGTTGAAACCCAGTTACTTCACTGGATTGAGGATTGATGGGAGTTCAGGTAAGCTTGACTATTCAGGTAAGGCTCTGTAAAAGTTCAGTTGCAAGTTCAAAAGTCCAAGCTTAATAATAATGTTCATTGTCTTTTTGCAGCAAGCGCTAATGCTTATGTCTCTTTTCCCCTTAGGGGCCGGTGTTCGGAATGCCGGAGATATGGCGCCGACCCGAAGTGAAACGTGCAGTTCCAGTTCCAGTAAATGGCAGGTTAGTTCTGGATGAGCGCTCGGGAACTGTCTTTGCATATGCTCATTCAATGTCTGTCTTTTTTCCCCATAGGGGCCGTGGTCCGGAAAATGCCTGGAAGCGGCAAGACCCGGAATGAAATGAGGTAAGTCTTATTCCCTTCCTTCTCTCACCTCTTATTCTTGTCTTTTTCTCTAGGCTCTGGGAAGTGGCTGTGTATCCGGATGATCGCTGCTGAAGATGGAGGAACCCAGGAAAGGTGAGTGAAATGCAGCGCTGCAGCGATCGTAACAAAATGCTTTTAAAAATAATGTCTTCCCTTTCAGGATCGTCGGTGATGTCTCCGTGGTGCAGATTTAGCTGGTAAGGTCTCTTGTCTCCCTTTGCAGGTGACCCAGGATGCTGACTGGCATGGCTGAAGTCCAGATGCAGGACCTGACACGGTGAGCGTCCAGCTGCGAGGAGCAGAACAACGCGAAGCGTGAGTTGCTGATCGGGTGTGGTTTAAATAGCTTTGGAAGAAGTTCCAAAAGTGTATCCTTCCTCCGATCAGGTATGTATCCTTCCCCGACCACACCCGGGTGGAAAGTAATCCCACAGGTAAAGTAGTTCCATTCAGGCCTCAAGAGGGCCTGGATGTGGCAGCATGGTCTGCATCAGGTAAGTGCACATTAAAACACTTCAACACATGTCTAGCTTTATGAGCCTGGCGCCTAAGGCGCCAGGACAGGGGTCCAACATGAGCCTGGTGCTTAAGGCGCCAGGACTGCGTCCAAAGGGCCCCAGCTTGGGCCCGCTGGCACTCCCCTGGGGGAAATGATGCCTGCCTCTGGGGTTGCTGGGTCGGACCTGGCTCCTTGGAGGTAGGCATCATGACACACATCTTGTATTTGTGTGACTAGGATTCTTTCTTGAATGCACTGTGATTTTCTCGCTGTCTGAGCTTGTTATACTCAAACCTCCTCTCAAGGGTAACTTGAGTTAACCTCTGCGGTGTTGACACCTGCAGTTGATTAAAACAACTGTTTAGATATAGTGCCTGTAGTTGATACAAAACCACTGTTTAGATATGGCGATGTTTATCTCATAACTCCAGGATGATAGGTGAAAAAATGACTTACAGTTTGGCATCAGCTGTTTGTGCATCGGAGGTCGTTATTGCTATTGCTGAATACTGCCAGGTTCCTTTTGATGGATTAGTATGAACCAGAAGGCCATAAATGGGTTTATTTCCTGTGGCAATGGAAACGAAACATAATGAGCCTAGGAGCACATAAATGTGTGATGTTCCAGTTAGAAAAATGCTCATAGATTTGAGCTCTGTTCGAGATGTAAAACCCGCTATTTTGTCACGTTTCACTGCAGCTGTTTTAAGCCTCATTGTTGAATGCCCACAGCACTCCGGTTTTGTTACCCCCCATCTGCCGTTGCATTTGAATACACCATTAGGCTGTTTGCAATCTTGTTATGTTGTATTGAACCTTGTTCGCTTCTAAACTCGCCAAGATGCTATGAACAACAGTTCTATAAAAGAAAGAACACCCATGCTAGGTTATCTGAACCTTTTGTGACCTTGAACTGATTACACACACGGACTGACTCTCCTCGTGCAAGGTCAAAAGGCAAAAAAACTGAAAGAATAACGTTTTCATGCTGAAGTTACTGAAGGCGCAAGCCTCATTTACCTTATGGTGCGCAAAACGTGCGCTGGGAAGAGGACTTGTCTCCGTCAACGGGCAGCAAGACTGAAAGTGAAACGAAGTCTTGTTTAAATTGAGTCACATGGTTCAGGGTTGCCATCACGTGATCACTGGCGTATTACTACACGCCCTAAGGATGTTGGGACTGGTAGTTTAAAACGAAAAATGACCTGATTTCGTTTATTGTTGTTCTTTTATTGCACTTATGTATGTTTTAGGAAGCTGGCTTTGCTTAAATGTGCCCTATCAGCAGCCATCTCAGGAAAATAATCAAAAGACATTGGCATATGATCAAAAAGGAAGACTTTAATCCTTCTATACCCCGTTTTGCATTCAAAAGGCAACGCAATATAAAAGACTTTTTAGTCCATACGTACCCTAGACTTTCAAGGGCAATCACCACCCAAACTCAACTGTGGGGCTTAACACCGGTGGTAGGTCATCATCGCTGTGGCAACTGTTCTGTGTGCGCACAGACTATGACAATGAAAAGTATCCTATTATGTAACACCACAATACAGTTGAAGATTTTTACTAATTGTCTCACCAAATGGGCTGTATATGCCATTAAATGCCCATGTGATTTAGTTTATATAGGTAAGACCAAACGACAGGTACGCCAAAGAATCTGCGAACACAAATCCTGTATTCGAAATAAAATGGACAACAAACCCATGGTGGCTCATTATATTCAAAAACAGCACAAATACACAGAATTACTTTGGTGCGTGATCCAAGTGATCCAACCATCCACCAGGGGAGGCAACATGGACCTTAATCTAACCAGATGTGAGCAGAAATGGATATACAACCTTGACACTGTGAAACATGGCCTCAACATCGCCATAGAATGGAACATACTTCTTTAAGAATGAGCACAGATATGCTGTTCTTTTGAATTAACATATATAGAAATTGCACCCTAAAGTATCATCACACCGTGCCAACAGTGCTAAGGGTGAGATACTTAACAGAAACAGGTAACAAGTACAATTTTGATTATCAACAAGCACGATTTAATAGTGTGCTTTTCACTGTGTCAGTGTAGAAAACAAAATCGACTAATTATCCACCGAGGTAGAGGATGTATCACCATAGCTATACATAGTGATAGTCATAAATAGGTTAGTGAAACGCCTTAACAAAGTAGATTGAGAGCCCTGTCAGAGAGGTTTAATTATTCAGACAGAGATGGCATTGCAACAAATCCGGCTGCCCGGCTGCAGAACACAGGTGTTTTGGCCTTAAAAATATTAGCTAACAACTTTAGCTGGTCGACTCTTAGACCTATACAAGCCTTCCCCTGTCAGTAACTATATATCAGTAAGTAAACACTGATTCACATATACAATAAAATGTGTTTAACAGGGCAAGTGGTAATAATCCACGATAGGCAGGAGTACACATTACATTAGCGTACATTTTAAAATGATGCACATTTAAGCAAAGCCAGCTTCCTAAAACATACATAAGTGCAATAAAAGAACAAAAATAAACGAAATCAGGTCATTTTTCGTTTTAAACTACCAGTCCCAACATCCTTAGGGCGTGTAGTAATACGCCAGTGATCACGTGATGGCAACCCTGAACCATGTGACTCAATTTAAACAAGACTTCGTTTCACTTTCAGTTTTGCTGCCCGTTGACGGAGACAAGTCCTCTTCCCAGCGCACGTTTTGCGCACCATAAGGTAAATAAGGCTTGCGCCTTCAGTAACTTCAGCATGAAAACGTTATTCTTTCAGTTTCTGTGTCTTTTGACCTTGCACGAGGAGAGTCAGTCCGTGTGTGTAATCAGTTCAAGGTCACAAAAGGTTCAGATAACCTAGCATGGGTGTTCTTTCCTTTATAGAACTGTTGTTCATAGCATCTTGGCGAGTGTAGAAGCGAACAAGGTTGCAAACAGCCTAATGGTGTATTCAAATGCAACGGCAGATGGGGGGGTAACAAAACCGGAGTGCTGTGAGCATTGAACAATGAGGCTTAAAACAGCTGCAGTGAAACGTGACAAAATAGCGGGTTTTACATCTCGAACAGAGCTCAAATCTATGAGCATTTTTCTAACTGGAACATCACACATTTATGTGCTCCTAGGCTCATTATGTTTCGTTTCCATTGCCACAGGAAACAAACCCATTTATGGCCTTCTGGTTCATACTAATCCATCAAAAGGAACCTGGCAGTATTCAGCAATAGCAATAACGACCTCCGATGCACAAACAGCTGATGCCAAACTGTAAGTCATTTTTTCACCTATCATCCTGGAGTTATGAGATAAACATCGCCATATCTAAACAGTGGTTTTGTATCAACTACAGGCGCTATATCTAAACAGTTGTTTTAATCAACTGCAGGTGTCAACACCGCAGAGGTTAACTGAAGTTACCCTTGAGAGGAGGTTTGAGTATAACAAGCTCAGACAGTGAGAAAATCACAGTGCATTCAAGAAAGAATCCTAGTCACACAAATACAAGATGTGGACATGTAAGTGCATTAAGTATATGATGTCATTTTGAAAAATGTTCAAAAAAAGTTAGATTGTAGGGTTTCTCATCCGTTATGGAAACCTCCGACCAGGGAAGTTTCACAGTTAGTGACGCCCAAATGTCTGACCATTCCCAATAGTCTAAACCGTATAATATGGACTTAGTGGGGTGAAGGCAGGTTTAGAATAACACAAAACTAGCCATCGCTCTTAAATTCAGTTACGTTGAGATACACAATTTGTTCTGTCTTTTTTAAACAAAAATGTTTTCTAGTAGAGTTTTACATGAGATTAATACACGTACACTTATGTATTTTTTGCAGGTGTGTGTGTGTGTGTACTAAAGGGGAACAAGATTGATCAACCACAAAGCAATTGGTGTCCTGAAGATGGCCCTATACTTATTCTACTGACCACTGCTGACAAAAGTGGTATACTATAACGGGCCGAAACATATGTCGACTGTTTAAGGAAAATCCAATGTTTTTTTTTCCCATGTCAAAAATGCATACTCTGACTAAAATGTTATGCCAACAAAGACTTTTTTCCACTTTAGAACTCCCCTGTTAGATGAGATGAATGTAGAATGAATGATATGATTGAGAATTAATTTAGAAATGTTTTTTAAGATGTTTTATAATCATTAAAGAGATAGAACTTTTGTTACGGGTTGCAGCGTTCAGTGCAATTTTTCTCCACCAGCGACTTCCTAACCAATGACGCAGTTAGGTGGCCTTTAACTCTCACTTAAGATCCACAAGACTAAAAGAGAGGGGTAGTCAATCTGTTTTTCATTTTCTCCTTTAAAGACTGTCCCTTCCTTCAGATTAGACCCCCCGTCAACAAAAAATAGGGATTACCCATTACTTTAAACAAACCCCCCAAAATATTAAGCTACCGGGACAGAGACTTTCTGTTCAAGTTGGCTCGGGATAAGAAAGAACTCCGGGAGGGAGGGGCGCTGTTGCGCGCACCGCAAGATGGCCACAGCCTGAGAGTGCTCCAACAGAGGCTCACTAATATGTTTAAAATCCTGCGGTCCTGACATTTACTGTGGTGGAAAGTTGGCTCAGCGAGGTATCGGAATATCTCTGGAGTGGGGACTTGCTGTTACCTGTCATCACGAGCCCGTGGATTGTGAGTTACGGGCTGTCTCCCTTGTGGTCGCCACAGCTGTTTTTGGCGGGCTTCCCCTCCCCCGCCGGCATCGGCTGCTTCTTCGTGGTGCGGAGGGGACCATCAGCGGCGGTGGAGTGCGGGCCCCCGCTCGTCTCCCCCTTGATGGCTGGGCTGACTGCTGCTGGGGGGCCGGTGCGACGGGACCTGCTGGCGCCTCTGGTGGTCCGCTGGTCTTGGCCACACGGCGGCAGGGACGCCAGCCGATCGGCCGCGTGTGCCTGAGGAGGCAGCCCCTCCTTTTAAGGAGCAGCACAGGCTGGGCTGCCTTCACCAGAGCCCATCACCCATACAGGAGGAGCCGTGTCCCGTCTGACCTCTGGTGCTCGGCGCACCTTGGAACTTGCTGGGTCCCCCTTCTCCACCTGGCCCCGCTGGTTTGTCATCCTATCCAGCGGTGAGTCGGGTGGCTGCTGGGAGTGCGCTTCTCCTCCGCGGTGGGGGCGGATGGGACGAAGGACCAGGATCACCACGCTTGGGCAGCCTAATTGTGTCACCTGCGGGTGTGTGTCCCACCCCCCCCCTTCCTTCCTTTGACGGCTGCTGGATTTGTGGCACTGAACTGAGGGGGTACTTTGTGGGGGACCCTGTGCTGGGGCTGCTGGTTGCCTGTGTCCTGCGCTCTCTGCGGGCCTTGCAGTGCTGTCTGGCAGGGTGTATCGTGGGGTGCGGGGTGTAGTAGCCCCATCTACCTGGAGGTTGCTGGAGGGCTGTTGTCCCACTTGGACCTGGAGCTACCATAGACTGGATCGGCTGATTGAGCTACTGAGTGGGGACACTCCACTTATCTCTAACCAGTCATCGGCTGGAACCTTCTAGATCCTGGACTGTTCCTCCGGGGGCTCATAGCGGACCGCCCGACCAACAGGGGTCTACCGCTCTGCCTTATCTACCTTGGCTGGCGGTGGTCCCCGGGTGGGAACATTGGAGCCCTCCGCTCGGTTGCGAGCCCTTGCCCTCCTCCCGGACACTGTGATACACCTCACAACCTGAGGGCTTGCCTTTGCGCGGTTCGGGTCTTCGTCCTGAGCCCAGAATGGGCAATCAGTAGAAGCAGGCAAAGATGGACCAGTATGCCAGGTCAGATTCTTCGCAAACAGGAGTCCGAGACTGGCTCATCTCAATTTGATTTTATGGCTCTTAACCAGACCTTGTTGGCACTGAAAGGCAGTACGGACAGTTTGGGCGTTAGAATTGACACGCTAACATGCAAAGTGGACGTGTCAGCCGTACAAATTGAAAAATGATGTGGAAGGATGTCCGAGGCGCAGCCTCGGATCAGGGAAGGGGAGGACAAGATTGCAGTGCTTCAGCGCGAGGTGGCGTCCCTACAACAAACGGTGAAAAGAGTGGTAGCTAGGAACAATGACTTGGTGGGTCTGTCCAGAAGAAATAATATTAGGATCACAGGGGTTGCTGAATCCACCCCATCGACAATATGGAGGTATTTGTGGAGAAACTGCTTCGCAAGGTCCTTGACAACCCTCCTGTCACAAACATGTTCATGGTGGAGTGGGCCCACCGTCCCTTGCGGCGAAACCCCCTCAGGGGGCACTGGAGAGAGCCATCATCGCCCGTATATTTAACTATTTGGACCGGGATATCCTGCTCCGCACCGCTAGGGAGAAAAAATCTCTCCGGTGGGGTTCTGCTACAATTAGACTTTTCCCGGACTTTAGTCAGCAAGTGCAGGACTTGAGGAAGCCTTTCTTTATGGTGAAAAGTATTTTACGAAAGAAAGACATCCGCTACTCTATGATGTATCCCGCCAAACCCGGGGTCGTCAATCGAGGGAAAACATTATTCTTTACGACACCGGAATCAGCTGCGCGATTTGCCTCAGAACTTCCGGATGCGGGGGCCTCCCCCCGTCAGCCATCCTAGTCTACCTGTCTTTGAAGGCATATCTCATACAATTGTGTCCTGCTCGCGGGATCCTTGGCGAGCCTTGGGGGCCTTGCTGTGCAGTTACTGGTTCCAGTTACAAAGAGTGTTATTTCCAATATGTTAGCTTAATATGGTAAATGAGCCTCTTGCTATTGGGAGGTACAGCGGCCACCGGCACCCCCCATGCCCAGTGGCGCCTAAGACTTTGAGGATGTATGATTGTTGTTACGTGGGTGGAGGGTGGGTTTTGCTGGCCGGTAGGTTGGGGTTTCTGGCGTGGGTGGGGGGAGGAGAGAGGTTTTTTTAGTTCTTCAATTGTTGGGGTGCCTTGTACGCTCTTTACGCGTCATGTTTTAGTAAAATGTCTTTGCAGTCCTTTACCGGATGTTTTCCTTGTGTCGCAGGTCTTTCCAATTGCTTTTAATTTACACTTAATGTGACCGCTCCACTGGATCCCCACACTCCTGTTAATTCTGAGATTGTTCTACTTACATGGAACATTCGGGGTTTCACCAATGCTAAAGACGCGCCTCATCGCCAACTATGAACGGAATCACCATGTCAATGTCTTATGCATACAGGAGACTCGCACAAGGATTACAAACTCCCTGCCCTGGCTGGGTGGGGTGTTCATAGTTATGGCTCCTCCTACTCGACTCATTCCCGTGGGGGGGGGCAATCTATATACATTGAACTTTGGAATTTAAACTGCACAGACAGGTCCCAGATAGTGAAGGTCGGTTTATTCTGGTGGCTGGTGAGATCGCGGCCTGGTCTGTTTTATTCGTAAGTATGTACGGCCCTAATTATGACTCTCCTGATTTTCTCCAATCATGTTCGGAACACCTCCGGACATTTCCGGGGTGCGAAGTGGTTTGGGTGGGAGACTTTAACCTAGCCCTCTCTGCCACGTTAGGCAGGTCAACATCAGCCCCGAGGCCACTTACTCGGGCAGCTCAAAAATGGCACTCCATAGCTACAGACTACTCCTTGGTTGATATTTGGCGTTGGCATTATCCAAGCGCCCGAGAATATACTTACCATTCTAGTGTACATGAGAGTTCCTCTAGAATCGATTATATCTTCCTGTCACTGGATCTATCACAGGTGGCGGACAAAACGGCGATTCTCCATCGCACTTTGTCGTATCACTCCCCGGTACTGGTAAGGTTTAAAGGCCCTTCCTCCCCCTCTAAGCAACTCTGTTGGAGGTTCTGAGCTTGCGCTCTGGAAGATGGGGCGTTTCGGGAAGATCTGCACCGGGCCATTACAGAATTTTTCCAGCTGAATGAGGGTTCAGTCTCTAGTCCTGGTGTCCTATGGGAGGCTTTTAAGGTCTATTTGGTTGGTGTATGTCCCTGGAGGGTGGGGGGTGTCCTCAAAAGCATTTGTGGGGCAATTGCTCGCATAGAGAAAGACATTAAAAATATGGAGCTCCTTCTGGGAAAGTCCAACTCCCCCTCGCTTCAAGCAGACTTGTCGGCGAAAAGGCAAGAAATCCGTTCTCTAATGGACAGTGAGGAGAGGTTCCTGGGTGACCCGGTGCTGGCGGCGAGATATGGGGTGGGAGATCACCCGAGTAGGGCCCTTGCCTGGGCCATGAGAATCGCCTGGAACCCATACTAGAAGTAGAATTCCCCCAAGGGGGAGGCAGTCAGGGACGTGGAGGGGATAAATGGGGTATTTCGTCAGTTTTATGAAAAGCTATATACCACCCATAGCTCGGCCGGCATGATGACATCACCCAATACCTTGATAGGGTATCCCTGGGCTGGCTCGACTCGGAGGTTGGGGGGCTTCTTAACGATCCCCCCACCGGTACTGACGGGATCACGGCTGGGTTATATAAAGCTTTCCCTGATTTGCTTATCCCCCATTTATGTAACATGTTCGAGGAGGCGGCCTCCTCTGGGGTACTCCCGGAATCCACTCGGACGGCTTTGATCACGGTACTGCTCAAACCTAACAAAGACTCTAGGAAATGCTCATCCTATCGCCCCTTGTCTCTGATAAATACGGACAATAAAATCCTAGCAAAACTGCTTGCGGACCTGCTTCTCCCACATATGCCCGCTCTGGTCCTCCCGGATCAGGCAGGATTTATCCCAGGCCGATCGACACAAAACAATCTCTGTAGGTTATTTACTTTAATACATAATGTGAACCCGGACGTCCCTATCGCTGCGGTGGCTCTGGACGCTAAAAAGGCGTTCGATTCTGTTGAATGGCCTTTTCTGTTCGAAGTCCTCCGGCGCACGGGCGTGGGTAATACGTTTCTCCATTGGACTAGGCTTCTTTACTCAGCCCCACGTGCCCAGGTATAAACAAATGGGATTCAATCCGCTCCTATTTATCCTACTCTGGGTACTAAGCAGGGGTGCCCCTTTTACCCCCTCCTATTCGCCCTACCTATCGAGCCAGTGGCCTGCGTCTGAGAGAGTTCCATTCCCACCGTGGAGTGATAATCCGTTCTCATGTATCTATTGTCTCCTTCTACGCGGATGACATGTTATACATAAAATACCCTCTGACTAACTTACCACCTGTGATGGAGGAAATATCCGCATTTGGGGCCATCTCTGGCCTACAAATAAATTGGTCTAAATCCGAAGTCCTTCCACTCACATCAGGGGTCTCCTCGCAGGATGTCGGGGAAGCCTATGCTTGGTGTCCACAGGGAATTCGCTACTTGGGTATAAGGGTGTCCACTTCCTCTGCAAGCCTTTTTTGAGGAGAACTACATCATGGCCCTGCAACACTTGGAACA
This sequence comes from Ambystoma mexicanum, assembly GCF_040938575.1. Taxonomy (NCBI): domain Eukaryota; kingdom Metazoa; phylum Chordata; class Amphibia; order Caudata; family Ambystomatidae; genus Ambystoma; species Ambystoma mexicanum. Next base: position 350,790,665 of record NC_090929.1, read on the forward strand.
TAGGGTAGATACTTGGATACGACTCCCCTTTTCAGGCGGCCCGCATCTCTTTATCTAAAATGATTATCCTACCGAAATTACTATACATCTTTGTTAGGCAGAAACCTGTGCAGTTCCCTTGGGGAACACTGCAAAAGATTTAAGACTACAGGTATAGCAGTAAACCCACTTGGTAGCAGTCTGCACCACCCAGATTTACCTGGTAGCTGTGGCTGAGCAGTCAGACTTCCCTCAAGAAGAGTTAGGCAGTATGCAAAGTATACACAATAGGTACTCAAGCACAATAGCACAAGCAAACACTGACCAGAGCTTGGTTTCAAAAATATATAGTTATTTATTTTTAAGAACACACAAATTGAAAACACTCTAGCAATATATAATAAAACACTCCAAACACAGTTATATGGAAAGCAGTCCCAATCCCTATTCCTATCTAGACAACTCTAGGTTAACACCACATAATTAAAACAGAGGTGAGCGCTTAACGTTAGATGACACTCTAGTAGGTTAAAGAAGGGAGGGAAAAAGAGCAGAATTAGGATAAACACACCACTCTAAGGTCAAGAACGCCTTCGGTAAGCTCAAAGAAGCACAAAGTCACAGGTGAGCAAGAGTCACTAAGCAGGGCCCACTCTTAGAGCAGACAGAGCGAAAACGTGCCCAAGATCACACAGTTGGTAGGGATTCAGAGTCTTGCAAAAGAGTTCGGAAAAGAGTTAGAGAGGCTCAGAAAGTTTAGCCAAAGTGTCCCAGGATCGAAAGCCGAGGGCTAAAACTACCTCGTACAGTCGGTGGCAAGGGAAGCCAGGCGGAACACGGTACCTTAACGGAAAGGATCCTCCAGCGGGGGCAGTTGTTCCAGGCAGTGGCAGCAAGGCTCGACGTCGGTCAGGGGAGAAGAAGATCTCGCTGAAGAGCAGAAGAAGAAGGTCGTTGCACTGCCCGGGAAGAAACCAGCCGCGGAGTCCTCCGGTTAAAGGGTTGTACCGACTTTCGCGGTTGGGGTAAAAGTGGTGGGGTTCCGGTTGCCGGGGTGCTTGGCACTGGCAAGGCGGCCACGGGATACCTCGAAGAACGGAAAGAAGGTGAAAACTGGTTGTCCCCACCAGTCAAGGGAAGGAGCCACTCCGTTAAGAGTTCTCCTCGGTCGTCGGGAAAAGTGGTGAGATGGTTCAGCAGGGCTCCACCGGCGGTGTCGTCGTAGCAGATCAGCTCAGCTCGTCCCTCGTTGGATTCTTAGGTCCTGTGGCGACTTCTGAAGTTCCAGTCCCCAAAGCCCTGCTTTTATGCAGCAAACCCCCATTCACCCAGCCTAGCTGTCACTCAAACATGCTAAGTGGTGAGCCGGCCGGCTCACCACTTGGGCCAATCAGGATGGAGTGCGACTTGAGTTACCAAGGTAACTCAGTCCAGGGTGCCTAAATCCCCCTCCACCCCTCCTAAGTACCCCAGACAGAGTGGCACCACTTTGGAGGGCTTCTGTGGAGAAGCCCGCCAAAAGTGGGACAAAGGGCTCCACTTTGGGTCAGAGTTACCGAGGCGAACGCCAACGCCATTTTAGTATCAAGTTTTGGCAAAAAATCCCAACCGGAGTTATAATAATAAATATATAAACCGGCGGTATGTTTAAGGCTACCGTAAATAAATAATTAAATGTGTTAGCCTAAAACAATGGGAAATCCCATAGGAAAATATTCGCGGTCGAATATAAAAAGTAGTTTCCACTGCCACCAGCCAAAACTCGATCAGGGGGGGGACGGAGACGTGCCCCCGCGACTAACAGACCCTGGGGCAATCGAATTGCCCCAGCCAGTACGTCCACAATATGATGGTTTGTACTGGTTCTGTTCAGGATTTAAGACTAGTAAAGTCTTTGGTGACTTTACATGCCCTGGGAGACAGTAGTCAGTCCCAGGGTATGGAGTCTATGTTGGGGAGTCCCTAGGACACCCCTGGGTTACGGCACAGAGGGTGCTGTGTAACCCACATCCAAAAAATACATGAGGCCCTATGGAGTAAAAGACCCCATGGCCCATCCAACACAAGGTTTTAACCAAGAAAACACACTTCAACATGCCCAAGAGTGAGGGTAAAAGAGTCTCACTCTTGGCAGGAGAAAAAAAGAAACCCTAGAAATCCAGCAAAGCTGCTGGGGGACTCACTAGGTAGGGAAATTCAGCCTAAACAGAGAATTCTCCCTAACACTCGCCCCCCCCCAGACTAAGGGACAGGAGGATTTAATCCACTCCTGGATGAACCTCATACCTCTAGTCGATGATATACATCCTAGAGAGTCCATCAGCATTTTGATGGTGACACCCTGACCTGTGCTCAATGGTGAAATCAAACCCTTGCAGGCAGATTGACCATCTCAATAGTTTTGGATTTTCCCCTTTCATTTGCATTAACCATCTCAAGGGTTGGTGGTCAGTCTGAATAACAAAAGTAGAACCATACAAGTATGGCCTAAACTTCTTCAGTGCCCACACAATAGCAAAGCATTCTCTTTCGATAGTTGCCCACCTTGTCTCAGGATCCTTCAGTTTTTCAAAGGCCTGATTGCACTCCTCATTCCATTTTACCTTTTTAGGGAATTTGGGAGAGGAGATTACATTCAGTGGAGAAGCTATGGTCCCATAGTTCTCAATGAAATTCCTGTAATACCCAGTGAGGCCTAGGAAAGCTCTCACTTGGGTTTGAGTAGTTGGTGTTGTCCAATTTTGCACAGCTTCAATCTTGCTGAGCAAAGGCCTTATTTCTCCACCTCCTACCTCATGTCCAAGGTAGACCACCTTACTTTGACCAATCTGGCACTTACTGGCTTTGATTGTCAAATGGGCCTGTTCAAGGGCCTGCAACACATGTCCTAGGTGGTTCACATGCTCCTCCCAGGAGTGGCTGAAGACTGCAATGTCATCCAAGTATGCCATGCAGAAATCTTCCATCCCAGCTAGAACTTGGTTCACCATCCTTTGGAATGTGGCAGGTGCATTTGTTAGTCCAAAAGGCATCACCTTAAACTGGTACAAGCCAACTGGGGTTGAAAATGCAGTTTTCTCCTTGGCATGGTCTGTCAGGGCTATTTGCCAATAGCCTGACGTCAGGTCAAATGTGCTGAGGTACTTGGCTGCACCAAGTTTATCCACCAACTCATCTGTCCTGGGCAAAGGGTGGGCATCAGTCTTTGTGACTGCATTTAGAGCTCTATAGTCCACACAGAATCTCAAGTCTTTGGATCCTGCCTTTGGTACTAACACAACTGGGCTAGACCATGGACTAGTAGAGGGCGCTATTACCCCGAGATCAAGCATCTTCTTGACCTTTCCTTTGATGTGGGTTCTGATATGTTCTGACATTCTGTATCCTCTGCTTTTGACTGGCAGACAGTCACCAGTGAGTATCTCATGCTGGCCCCAAGGGGTCAAGCCTGGTGACAGTGAGAACAGGGAGGCAAACTGATTTAATATAGATTTGCACTCCTCTTGTTGCTCAGGTGTCAGGTCTGAAGAGAGATTGACTCCTTCAACTTTTTCATCTAAAGGCACACCTCTGAGGAGATCAGGGAGAGATTCACTCTCTTCTTCCTCTGCAGCTGAAGCTAGAAGCAAGGCTCCTACATCAGGTCTGGAGATGTATGCTTTTAGTCGGTTGGTGTGGAAGACTCTAGGAGCTTCCCTGGGTCTGCCCAGATCCACCAGATAGTTGACCTCTCCAAGTTTTCCCACAATCTTGAAGGGTCCCATCCATTTGTCTTGCAAGGCCCTCTGCCTTGTTGGGAGCATAACTAGAACTAGCTGGTCTTGAGTAAACTCAACCATGTTAGCCTTCTGGTCGTGCCAATGTTTGACCAGAGCTTGACCAGCTTTCAAGTTGTCACTTGCTTCTGCCATCATGTGTGACATTCTCCTCCAGAGACCTATCACATAGTCAGTCACTCGGACTGGCTTGAGGGGAGGAGCACCTTCCAATCCCTCCTTAATCAGGGCCAATGGACCTCTGACCGGATGGCCATAGAGAAGCTCAAAGGGAGAATAACCTACTCCCTCCTGAGGGACTTCTCTATAAGCAAAGAGAAGGCATGGCAGTAGAAGGTCCCACTTTTTCTTAAGGGGTTCTTCTAAAGCACCTATCATGCTCTTCATGGTTCTGTTAAACCTTTCAACCAACCCGTTTGTCTGAGGGTGGTATGCGGTTGAGAACTTGTAGGTAACTCCACAGGTTTTCCACATGGCTTTCATGTAGTGGGACATAAAGTTTGACCCCCTGTCAGAGATTACCTCCTTAGGAAACCCAACCCTGGTAGAAATACCAAGGAGGGCCTTAGCCACAGCCGGAGCTGTAACAGTCCTCATAGGAATGGCCTCAGGGTACCTAGTAGCATGGTCTACTACAACAAGGATAAACCTGTTGCCTGAGGAGGTTGGGGGATCAAGGGGACCAACAATGTCAATCCCTACCCTCTCAAATGGGACTCCCACAACTGGGAGAGGCACTAAAGGTGCCACATTCTTGGAACCAACCTTGCCAGAAGTCTGGCAGGTGTGGCAGCTCTTACAATATCTGTCTACTTCAGCCCCCATCTTTGGCCAATAAAAGTAGAGAGAGAGCCTTTCCTTGGTCTTCTTGAAACTCAAGTGACCAGCCAAAGGTATCTCATGGGCTAGTTGTAAGAACTGTTGTCTGTTCTCTTGTGGGACTACAAGGCGTTTGTAGTCTCCAGGTTCAGACTCGGTTCACTGTAGAAGAGGCCATCTTCCCAGTGTAACCTATACTTCCCAGGCTCTTGCCCATCAGCCTGAGAAGCTGCCTGGTGGCGGAGACCTTCCAGAGTTGGACATTCTCTTTGCCCCTTACGAAAAGCCGCCCTGCTAGGCCCACCTTCTGCCAGTAAAGACTGCAGCTCAGGATGGTCCTCAGGGTCCAAATCTCCAATAAGGTTTGGGCCTCCTTCTAGCTCTTCCTCAGAGTCTAGCTCAACCACACAGGGTTGTACCTCCCTCTCAGCCTCAGCTGGAGGTGGAGTTACAGGTGTAACTTTGGACAACCTATGGGAAGTCCTTGTTGGAAGCACTGGAGTGCTTGCTGCTGGCTTTTTCCTAGGAGTCTTGGGTTGCCCCTTTGCTCCTGATCTGGTAGTTACTGCAGTAAGTTGCTCCAGTGGGAGAGGAGTGATTTCTGTCATCATCTCCTGAGACAACCCTCGCAGGGTTTTCTCTTGCAGGTTTTGTGAGCTCCTGTAACCTTTTGCTAGGTGGTCTGGGGGTATGTGACACGACTCCAAGAGCCTTGAGGTCATTACCCAACAGAACCCTACCTGGCACTTCACATTGTACACTGACAGGTATTTTTACAGCCATATCATTACATTGGATGAGAACTGGTAACTGGGGACACATCTGCACAGGCCCACCAGCTAACTTGGTGAGGCATTTGGGTGCCTTAGCAACATCCTCTGCCTTGAAAAATGATTCATCCACCACAGTTATGCTGGCTCCAGTGTCCCTAATGGCAGGAGTCTCCTGACCATTCACCTGGACACTGTCCTTATAATACTCTTTAGTATTATCTGGGATGGAGTTATAGACATCTAAATTCTGTTGCTCCCACAACCCCAGAGAGACTAAAGAAACACTAGCTGAGACTCCAGTGGGTTCATCAGCTAGTAATAGAAAGTTTCCACTTGCCATATGTACTTCCTCTTCTGGAGCGAAGGCTAAGGAGGCAAGCTGGACCCCTGAAGGTTTACCCTTACATCTGGGATCTCCTTTCACATGGTCAGTAGCCTTACAAACAAAGCATGAGCCAAAGGCTCGCTGGAATGGAGGCTTGGTCTGACCCCCTTCTGGTCTGGGACCAGAAGGTACACTAGCCTGATTCGGTTTCCCTGGTGGCTTACCCTTATAGTTTTGTTTGGGGCCCTCTTTGGAATTTGTAGTATTAGAATTCTCTTTGGAGTCCTTTTTAGGCTGTTTCTCCCCATCCCTCTTCTGAGTTACCCCAGAGTCCTTGTGAGTGGCCCTGTTGGCAACCCACAAGTCAGCCGCCCTAGCTAGCTTCCGGGAATCTAATTCCTTGGAATCAGCCAAGTGTTGTCTGAGCTCAGGAGAGCAGGCATCATAAATAGTCTCCAACATAAACAAATTCTTCATACCTTCATAAGTGTTCACCTTGTAACCCTTAATCCATCCCTCTAAGTTTTTCAACCCTTCACTCACCCAGGTAGCCCAAGGGGTACCATCATGCTTTTTGAGGCTCCTAAACCTCTTAAGATACTGGGAAGGGGTCTTCCCAAATCTAGCTATCAAAGCTAGCTTCACACATTCATAGTCCTTCTTATCCTCCTCCCCCATCTCCATTACCACATCAGTTGCAACAGGGGGAAGCCTAGAGAACAACCAGGTGAGTAAGTCATTTCCTGTGATGTTCTGGAGCCCATGATTATATTCAAACGGAGACAACCAATCCAACACATCCAACTTAGGCTCATACATACCAACCAATTCTTTAGGCATCCGGGGTCTTTTAGGACTGGAACTTCTAGATGAGCCAGAGAGAGAAGCATTTTCAACAGATAATTTCTTCATTTCTAAGTCATACTTGAGTTCCATTTCCCTTAGCCTTAGTTCTTTGTCAGTTTGAGCATTAAGTTTCTTATACTCCAATTCTAGTTTCATTTTCTCCAGTTCAAAGTACTGAGGACTAAATGTGGGACCTGGTAGAGGTCCAGTAGGTACAGCAGGTAGAGCAGGCAGAGGCCTAGGGGGGACAGTCACAACAGCCTCACCCTCCTCTTCTGACTCTTCCTCAGAATCATCAACATTTTGCTCCATGTTAATTTCAATACTGTCATCTACAGTTGCTGGAGTGGTAGGTTCCTCTGAACCATCACCCAGACTTTGGTTAGCTAACAATCTTTCAATCGGCTCCATTTTCTTGCCCTTAGTCAGGAGATCCTTATGTTTACAGAGCACTCTTAAACAATCAGCAGTTTTGGCTGCAAGGGACTCTTGACTATAGCTTTCTATAACTGACATGTTAGAGAATTACTTTTACAGTGCTAAGCTTTGTGGTTAGTTGCACTAAGGTATCTAGAGCACAATAAAATGTATACTCAATACAAATCCCACCACTGTACACCAGTGTTAGGCAGAAACCTGTGCAGTTCCCTTGGGGAACACTGCAAAAGATTTAAGACTACAGGTATAGCAGTAAACCCACTTGGTAGCAGTCTGCACCACCCAGATTTACCTGGTAGCTGTGGCTGAGCAGTCAGACTTCCCTCAAGAAGAGTTAGGCAGTATGCAAAGTATACACAATAGGTACTCAGGCACAATAGCACAAGCAAACACTGACCAGAGCTTGGTTTCAAAAATATATAGTTATTTATTTTTAAGAACACACAAATTGAAAACACTCTAGCAATATATAATAAAACACTCCAAACACAGTTATATGGAAAGCAGTCCCAATCCTTATTCCTATCTAGACAACTCTAGGTTAACACCACATAATTAAAACAGAGGTGAGCGCTTAACGTTAGATGACACTCTAGTAGGTTAAAGAAGGGAGGGAAAAAGAGCAGAATTAGGATAAACACACCACTCTAAGGTCAAGAACGCCTTCGGTAAACTCAAAGAAGCACAAAGTCACAGGTGAGCAAGAGTCACTAAGCAGGGCCCACTCTTAGAGCAGACAGAGCGAAAACGTGCCCAAGATCACACAGTTGGTAGGGATTCAGAGTCTTGCAAAAGAGTTCGGAAAAGAGTTAGAGAGGCTCAGAAAGTTTAGCCAAAGTGTCCCAGGCAATCCCAGGATCGAAAGCCGAGGGCTAAAACTACCTCGTACAGTCGGTGGCAAGGGAAGCCAGGCGGAACACGGTACCTTAACGGAAAGGATCCTCCAGCGGGGGCAGTTGTTCCAGGCAGTGGCAGCAAGGCTCGACGTCGGTCAGGGGAGAAGAAGATCTCGCTGAAGAGCAGAAGAAGAAGGTCGTTGCACTGCCCGGGAAGAAACCAGCCGCGGAGTCCTCCGGTTAAAGGGTTGTACCGACTTTCGCGGTTGGGGTAAAAGTGGTGGGGTTCCGGTTGCCGGGGTGCTTGGCACTGGCAAGGCGGCCACGGGATACCTCGAACAACGGAAAGAAGGTGAAAACTGGTTGTCCCCACCAGTCAAGGGAAGGAGCCACTCCGTTAAGAGTTCTCCTCGGTCGTCGGGAAAAGTGGTGAGATGGTTCAGCAGGGCTCCACCGGCGGTGTCGTCGTAGCAGATCAGCTCAGCTCGTCCCTCGTTGGATTCTTAGGTCCTGTGGCGACTTCTGAAGTTCCAGTCCCCAAAGCCCTGCTTTTATGCAGCAAACCCCCATTCACCCAGCCTAGCTGTCACTCAAACATGCTAAGTGGTGAGCCGGCCGGCTCACCACTTGGGCCAATCAGGATGGAGTGCGACTTGAGTTACCAAGGTAACTCAGTCCAGGGTGCCTAAATCCCCCTCCACCCCTCCTAAGTACCCCAGACAGAGTGGCACCACTTTGGAGGGCTTCTGTGGAGAAGCCCGCCAAAAGTGGGACAAAGGGCTCCACTTTGGGTCAGAGTTACCGAGGCGAACGCCAACGCCATTTTAGTATCAAGTTTTGGCACAAAATCCCAACCGGAGTTATAATAATAAATATATAAACCGGCGGTATGTTTAAGGCTACCGTAAATAAATAATTAAATGTGTTAGCCTAAAACAATGGGAAATCCCATAGGAAAATATTCGCGGTCGAATATAAAAAGTAGTTTCCACTGCCACCAGCCAAAACTCGATCAGGGGGGACGGAGACGTGCCCCCGCGACTAACAGACCCTGGGGCAATCGAATTGCCCCAGCCAGTACGTCCACAATATGATGGTTTGTACTGGTTCTGTTCAGGATTTAAGACTAGTAAAGTCTTTGGTGACTTTACATGCCCTGGGAGACAGTAGTCAGTCCCAGGGTATGGAGTCTATGTTGGGGAGTCCCTAGGACACCCCTGGGTTACGGCACAGAGGGTGCTGTGTAACCCACATCCAAAAAATACATGAGGCCCTATGGAGTAAAAGACCCCATAGCCCATCCAACACAAGGTTTTAACCAAGAAAACACACTTCAACATGCCCAAGAGTGAGGGTAAAAGAGTCTCACTCTTGGCAGGAGAAAAAAAGAAACCCTAGAAATCCAGCAAAGCTGCTGGGGGACTCACTAGGTAGGGAAATTCAGCCTAAACAGAGAATTCTCCCTAACAATCTTCAATAACGTACCGGTATGGCCGCCTATATCCTTCTGGAAACGTCTAAGAGCTCTGATGTCCAAACTGATCTGGGCAGGGAAACATCCTTGCATATCCCTACACACGTTGTGCTGCTTGTACGCTCATGGTGGGCTGGAGGTCCCCAATCTTTTTCTTTACTATCTTATAGCTCAGATCCAATATTCGACTTGGTGGTGGTCCCCCACGAATAGCTGTCCCCATTCTCAACTCGAGAGGGCAATCGCTCAGACTGATGACTTACGAGGCTTCCTTTGGGCCGTGTGGGAGCGCCATGTGAGGGCAGAGGTTCAGCCCATGGAGATCATGTTGAAGGCCTGGGTTCAGCCTGTGAAGTGGGCGGGGTTGAGTCTGTGGTACTCCCCGGTGATGGCCATATATCGGGTCAGCGGGATCCCTCTCACATTTGAGCACATTTTTATTCAGCACATCCAGACCCTGCGTATCCATACGTTTGGGGATGTTGCGCCGCTTGGTAAATTTATAACTTGGGAGGAACTTAAGTCCAGGGGCGACTGGTCCCCAATCACTATGCTACTGTACTTCCGTCTTTGTGAAGTGTTGAAATTAAGATGGCCTGATTTTTCCTATGGCTCCTGCGGTTTCCTTGGAATACGTTACAAACCCGATATCTACTAGAAGGGTGGTCTCAACCCTGTATGTTATGGCTCGATTGTTGGTGCCCCCCCCCCCTCATCATCCCAATAAAGGACTAAATGGGAAGGCTGTTTATCATGTTCCCTGTCAGAGACTCAATGGGGTTCTATACTGGCTCAGTCCAAATCGATCTCCATCAACAACAGATTTAGCTTGATCCCTACAAGTTTCTATACCAGCTGTATTACTCCCCTCTGTCCTTGCACAAATTGTTCCCACTTGGGTCCTCGAACTGCAGGAGATGTCAACAGATCCCAGCTGATTTCGAGCATGTGGCCTGGCTCTGTCCTCTTATTCAAACCTTCTGGATGGCCATCGCAGAAGTTATGGAGAAGGTAATAGATGACCCGATCCCATTTACTCCTGAAACCTGGTAGTTGGCATTGGTGGAATTGCAATCTAGTAGTGACAAACGCTTGGTAAACATGGCATCTGTGGTCGCTAGGTCTTTGGTGGCCCGTACCTAGGGGGCGGCTGCAGCCCCACCTTACACCACTGGGTGAACTCTATGTTGTTGTGTGAACGAAGAGAAACGCAGTACAATCAGACAATCCCTCTCAGTGGCAGACCCAGGGACTATTGGGTGGCCTTCGGGAGCTACATATCTGATGGACAACGCTCTGAGAGTGTCATCATCCCAGGGTGCCCCGGAGACTACTCCGATAATGTTTTGAAGGAACTCTGCTACTGAGTCAGAACGCTCTTTTTGTTTTGGTGTGGGTCAATGTCGGGGTTATAGCCCCTATAGTAATAGTGCACTATAGGTTTTCATCTTGTTGAAACTCTGGCTCTGACTCGAACACGCAGACGCATTGTCGTTTACATGTGGGGCCCGGAAGGGGGCTGGGTGGGGTGGGGGCTGGGGTGAGGTGGGTGTTATTCCTCTTGTAGGGGGGCTCTGTTGTATTATATGGATTGTAATGTAAAAGTCAATAAAAACAGTTAAAAAAAACTCTGATTGGGGATCGCAAGTGATCCAAATTTTCCCTGATTTCTCTGTTGTGGTTCAGCAGGAGCGCCGCCAATTCCTGGGCGTCAATAAATTGCTATGGGTCCGCAATATCCAATACGCAATGCTTTACCCAGCGTGTCTACATTTCCATTTTTTAGAGCAAACTGTATTTCTTCAGGGTCCCAGAGGAAGCAGTGAAGTACGTTGAGGCCAAAATCCTGATTTTGAGATCCGACGATGGGTCCCCAGGGGGTTTGCCAAAGACCTGAGACTGGTGTAGGCAGTTGGTTGAGGGATGGCTGTTTTCTTGACACTGTAGATGGCAATTCGACATAATACCAATGTACACTATTGGTAAAGATAATTTATAGAATGGTGAAGTACAGTGCCCAGAGCGGCGACAGCTGGCCCAGCTGCGATAGCTACTCTTTTGTTACTGGAGGGAGTTAACCTAAGTTTTGGGGCTGAACAGTTGTGGGCTGGGGTTGGATGCGCTGGAGGTGTAAACACTGCAAGTTGTGGGATGGCAGTGAGGGTGGGGGGTGCTAAGGGTAAAGCTTGGTGGCTAATGCATAATATTCATGTTCGATTGCAACACTACGCATTCACAGGTACATAGTATATGACTGGCTAGGATGCGAATAAAAGTGGGAATGACCCGGATTAAAATGCTGAGCTGGAATGTTCAAGGGCTGGTTAACTGTGTGAAGACCCGGAAAATTGTTGCTCAGGCCAACCGGTTGGGGGCTAAAATACTCTTCCTGCAGGAAACCCACATAGTGGAGTTGGTGGCCCCGACTTGGGGAGGGCAACGTAACTCTACATCTTACTCTAGTAAGATGAGGGCAGTGATGATATTGTTGCATAAAGCACTTCCATTCACTTGCCAGAAGTCAATAGTGGACGATAAGGGGAGATTTGTGTTGGTACACATGATATTACGTAAGAGGGAGATGGTGGTTCTTAATTGTTATGGCCCAAGTATAGACAACCCTGATTTTCACGCAGATATGTTGGACTGGCTGGTGGGGTTCACCACGGCTGCCCTACTGTGGAGGGTGAATTAACAAGGGAGTCATGGGAGTCCCTCTGCCAGACATTAGTCCTGGTTACGAGAGACTTACCCAGAGTCTTTAGCTCACTATCTTTCACAGAGAAGAAATATCCCAAACATATCAGTCTTTGTCCTGCCCTGGGGCAGTCCAGCACTGAAATGCTAGGCAATTCTCCTCTGAACAAGAGTACCAACAGAAACCCCAGACGCGTGTTTCGGTCTGGTTGGACCTCATCAGTATGATATGGCATTTGTAACGCGCCTATACTCAAGTGTTTCAAGGCGTGAAAAGGGTGGATCTATGCCTCTCTAAGAATAGTGATCAAGGGGTCCACGTCTGGATTCCCCTAGTAACTTAGGGTGAGACCCAAAGTTACTTAAATATGCAAATTAACAAGGGGGTCCTGGGAGTCCCTCTGCCAGACATTAGTCCTGGTTACGAGAGACTTACCCAGAGTCTTTAGCTCACTGTCTTTCACAGAGAAGAAATATCCAGACTAATGTCTGGCAGAGAGACTCCCAGGACCCCCCTTGACAATTTGCATATTTAAGTAACTCTGGGTCTCACCTTAAGTTACTAGGGGAATCCAGACGTGGACCCCTTGCTCACTATTCTTAGAGAGGCACAGCTCCTCCCTACTGATGAGGTCCAACCAGACCGAAACATGTGTCTGGGGATGCTGTTGGTACTCACGTTCAGAGGAGAATTGCCTAGCATTTCGGTGCTGGACTGCCTCTGGGCAGGACAAAGACTGATCTGTTTGGGATATTTCTTCTCTGTGAAAGATAGTGAGCTAAAGATTCTGGGTACGTTTCTCGTAACCAGGACTAATCTCTGGCAGAGAGACTCCCAGGACCCCCCTTGACAATTTGCCTACTGTGGAGGGTGACATTAATACTATCATGGATGTGTTCTTGGCTAGGTCAACTACGGGCCCCTGTGATTTGACATGGGCAGCGCGCGTGATCATAGCTGGGCCAAGTGAACTAAATGTGCTAGATGTATGGCAGGTGCAGCATGTGCCGAGAAGGGGTTCACCTTCTACTTGACTGTATACAGGATGTACTCCGGTAGTGACATGTGGTTCCTATCTGATTCTCTATCGCAGACTGTGGTTGATTTATTATATGCCTGATGACCCTCTCAGACCACTCCCCCTTGCGTTTGGTGGTTGATTGGTCAGCTGAGGGATGGCCAAGATCCCCCTTGGCGATTTAAGCCGGTGGCAATCTGGCATCCTGCCTTTCCGGATAGCTTGCAAGATGATATTGAAGTGTTTTTTGCTCAAAATGTAGGCTGTGTTTCGTCTGTGGCAGCGCTATGGCAGGCTTTCAAGTTCTGTGCATGGGGTGGCTATGTCGACTGAATTTGGGGTATTGAGGGCACTTTGACAGGAACTGAAGGAAGTTGAGGCGCAGCTGAAAGACCTGCAGCACTGTTATGTTAAAGAGCCCACTCCAGCAGTACTGGCCAAGACTAAACTCATATTAGACACCTTCCGGGACCTTGCAAAGAGGGAGCTTAGACTATTAGACAAACCTGGCATGGCACGCAGATGCAGGGAGGCTGATAGACCTGGGCGGTTACTGGCCCAGTTGATAAGACGGGAGGTGGGTAGGAGCCCAATCACGCACATAGATAACGAGGCTGGCACATGAATTTACACCCTCAGGGACACTAACATGGTATTTTGTGTTTTCTATGAGTGGTTGTGTCAGCCTAAGGGTGAAGCTACTGAAGCCAAAATTAAAGAGTACCTGGACATAATTCCAACCTCGCTGCTATCGGCAGAAATGTCCAACCATTAGAAATCCCTCTAATCATGGGGCTCCTTAATGGCAAAATGCCGGGAACGTATGGATTGGTGGCTGAATTTTATAAGGAGTACTGTGACCAATTGGTTCCGTATTTGCTCCTTATGTGGGACGAGACGCTCATCTTGGGAACTCCCCCTGAGACCGTATGGGAAGCAGTAATAACTGTGTTGTTGAATCCGGGAAAGGACGCTCGTGACTGCACATCTTATTTGACCCCTTTCATTGATCAACGTGGATGCTAACATTTTTGCGAAGGCAATAGCAAATAGGCTACAGCCATTAATGCCATATCTCATACATATCGACCAGTCAGGATTTATACCTGGTCAGCCTATGGCGTGAACTTGATGAGATTCTACAATTTACTTGCACAAGTACCTCCGAACTCTAGTGCAGTTCTGCATATCCCTAGATATGCAGAAGTCATTAGACACAGTGTACCTGCCATACCTGTTTAAAGTGCTGAAGAACGCTGTGTTTGACCCAGTTTTACATCGTGGGTACGATTATTCTACAGGGCAGCGCTGACAAGGGTTAATAGAAATGGGATGCTGTCAGAGGGCATTAGGTTGGAGGGTGGCACTTGTCAGGGCAGACCTGATGGGACTGCGGCATGCCTGTAGCGGTCTTCGGCTGAGTGGTCCCCAACGATAATATCCTTATATGCGGATGACATTCTGCTGTATATCCGTGACCCCTTGAGGGATGCAGGGTCAGTCCTAGCAACGGTGGAGAAATTTGGGAAGGTACTCGGGGCTTCACCTTAATAGGAGAAAGTCAGAGATCTTCCTGCTAACAGATGCTGCGCAGCACCTGATGGAGGGGCATGGGTTGCAAATAGTGCAGGCCTCATTCAGACGATGGCATTGAATTACACTGCTTATATGAAACAACTCGAAGCCAAGCTGGCATGCTGGGGACAGGTCCCGATGTCGCTGATGGGACGCCCTTCGATTCTGAGAATGTTGGTTCTCCCAAAACTATTATATTTGTTTAATAACATCCCGGTCTGGCTGGGCAGGAAATTGGGTGCATTTGTGTGGGGCAACCGTGGGGTCTGCATGGGATGGGTGTCTATGACCCAGCCATGGGAAGAGGGAGGTCTTGGGGCACCCCATTTTGAACTGTACTATCTAACAGCATAGGCGCTGTATGCTTCTTACTGGGAGGAGCTGGAGAACGTTGTATCGCAGGGATGCATGTCTGCTGAGGGCAAGTTCTTTGAATGAGAAGAGTTTAAAGAGTATGTGGGTGGCTCCCAACTACCGAAGTTACACTATTGGAGAATGAGAGCGGCCTTCCGGGTGCTTTAGGCGGGGATCCCAGATGAGCCCAAAGTTAGACCTGGGAAGTCGTACATACATGAGGCCACGGTGGGAGTTAAATTAAAAAGTTGGTACTTTATAATCATCTGCTAGGCGATATTACATGCAAGGGCCCTAATAAGGCGAAATGGGAGCAGTACTATTCTCGGACAGGCAGTTCCCCAGATGTGTCAGTACTGATGCAAACTTGTTACACATGCTGTGTAGTTGTCCAAACCTGTTGGTCTATTGGGAAGGGGTATGCAGTGTACTGAAGGAAATAACGGTGCACTTGGCTCCTCTCTCCCCGGTGGTCTTAGTACTGGGTATCACATGGAAAATGATGGAGGAGACACGTAGGTTCTTTAATTTGGGCTAGAAAAAGAGCAGGAAGGAAGATGAGTGACCCAGATAAGGTTTGTTATTCTAGAAGTGCTTGTAAGAAACAGTCCGCACGATGACCTGAACCAGCGGTTTAACCGCAGTGAGACCTTCTGGATTGATAAACTTGGTTGTTTGACTCCCATTGGAATCAACGAAGAGATTAATTACCACTGTTTCTTATAATTTCTACTGCTTTGTCTAATAGGTTTACAACTAACAAGATTACCTTGTGCATGCCATCCTGTATACCAAATGATTGTGGACCTCTAAGCCATTCTGTTGTTTTTCCTGGACACTGCGTCTAGGACCCAAGGTGCCGCCTTCGGACGTCATCTTACACAACAGTGGGCTTAAATATGCTAATGTGTAGACTCTATTCAAGCAATACTGATCACGTGTATTTGATACTGCTGTATACCTTTAATCTTGGATCTATGTCACCATTTGCATGACATTTTCTTTTTCATGATGTTGCTTACATTATCCATATCTGAGTATTTCTTCTGTTTCTATTCTTCCACTTTCTCTATTGTTCTCCTTTTTACACTCTATTATTTCCCATATACATCCACTAGTTTAGGTAAATGTCTGTATCTTCACTACATTAGCTTAATGGCTTCATAGTAGTCTTGCAATCGTGACCGCGCGCCCTCCTGGGCGGCTTGGCGGTCACGCGGTATTAAAAGGAAGCGTTGCCTCGGCAACGCTTCGATGCGAAAACCTCAGTCGAACGCGAGACAGCAAGAGGAGAACTCCTGTCCCCCGCATAGCACACGGTAAGCGCGATTAACGTTGCAACTCTCTCCTTTCAATTACGGACTCCGCCGGCTCTCAAACTCGTATTCTCTTTGGTTACAGCCAAACTTCTGACGGTTGGATATCTGCTCTGACTCACGTCAGGCAGCTGCTGATATTTACATGTTTAACATGCACCACGCCGCACTCCGTGTATTCAAGTCCACATACCCAGGTAAAATGCTCTCTGCATTCATGTTACTATTTTCCATGGATAACGTTCAGAGCCTTACAGTTTTCTTTTCTCTATTTGTTTACCCTATTCACTTACTTCTGCACCCTCTTCTGCGACTTCGACTGAATGGTATGTAATTGATATTATAACATGTGTTTTTTTACACTATTGTGTGATGATATGTGCACCATTATGAACTGTCTTCTTTATTATTGTTGAATTTATATACCTATACATATGATCGGTAGACCTGCCCTGATGAAGGAATTTGTATTCCGAAATGCATTGGCAATGTGTTGGTCTGATTGAAAAAGCGAATGTGGCGACTCCTTCCTCACTAAGAAAGCATTAGTGATCTCTCATATTCATATGAGACTTATTTTTTTGAGATTTTTTGTGGATAAAAACATTTTGAAAAATAATCGAATCCTAATATTGTGGTTATTTTTTCAATCAAAAGATAATACATTTTTGCCTACTTTGAAGTAGATATATTTTTTCAAAGAATGTTTGGAACACTCGTATACCCGGATCGGGTCCTTTGGAGAGCGGCTGTGTGACCTTGTATTTCACTTGGTCTTCTGCCTCAAATCTTTAATTTGGGCTACCTGCTGGCCAAGAGGTGTATCCTACTGTGTTGGACCCAGCAGAGTGCCCCGTCAGTAAAGGTCTGGCCGAAAGATCTCACATGGACAAACAATATGGAGGAGTTATACGAAACATTGGTGCATGCAAGGAGCAGACATAAAGATAATTGGTTGGACTTTTGCAAAGGCCGAGCCGGGGCTGCCAGGGGAGCAGTATTGGACAGTGCAGGCACCTCTGGGCAGTAGCAGTGCATGTGTAAGCCAATTGAAGCTGTAAGTGATCTGGAGCACTGCCTTGATGATCTTTGGGACTCTACCTCTGATTCATATTCGCTATGCTCACTCGACACAAATTATGAGGCGCAATTGATAAAGACGCTAGACAAGATTGCACCTTTTAAATTTCGAACTGTTGGAGATGGAGATGACAGTCATAAATGGTACACTCTGACTTTTTCGAGTGGACCTAGGCCAAAACACAGACTCAGATCAGTAGGGATAAATGGAAGATGATTGAAAGAAAATATCGAAGTGAGATTTTTTAGGCGACAACAATTTTTTTACACCAGATAATTTACTCTGGAAATGACTCAAAAAGGTTGTTATTTGAAGTCCTGAGAAATCTAGAAAAACCTGCAGTTCAATTAAATCAATTTGTTCCTACGAACGACGACTGTGATAAAATACAGGAAGTCTTCCTAGAAAAGATCTGTTCTGCACAGTCAAAATAAGTACTAATATGAGCATGAACACATGGCCTGAACTACTCCAATAGGAACCCCTAGGCTCGGATAAACTCATATTTTCTAAGCTATTACCTGTGAGCACATGATAAAAAAACACTTTAGGGTATGCATCCTTCCACATGTTAGGGAGATGTCTTCCCATCAAGGAGTGTGCTTCAACATGCTAAATTGTTTGCCCCTTTTCTGGTTTGTTATGTTAACGCCTCTATCTCGGAAAATAAGGTGTCTGTTTTTTTGAAGAATGTGACTGTTACCCCATTAATGAAAAAAACTCACCCGAGACCCAAATAACTATTCAAACTATAGACCCATTACCAATGTTCCTTTTCTTTTGAAATTGATTGACTAGTCACTCTGCGGTTTCAGGAACATTTGGACAAGGGGGATGTAATGCATGACAGTCA
Source organism: Ambystoma mexicanum (assembly GCF_040938575.1). Classification (NCBI taxonomy): domain Eukaryota; kingdom Metazoa; phylum Chordata; class Amphibia; order Caudata; family Ambystomatidae; genus Ambystoma; species Ambystoma mexicanum. Next base: position 350,808,826 of record NC_090929.1, read on the forward strand.
ATCGGGGTTTAGATCCTCACACCGCACTGACAGTGCCTTACTTGATCTGCAAACGGAAATATTAAGTATTGTAGATTAAAGTAAATCTGCGCTGCTGATGATGTTAGAACTAGTAGCAGCCTTTGATTTAGTAGATCATGAAAAGCTGATTAATAGGCTGGCTACCACCGGAAAATGTTCTGATAGTACGATTGCTTGGTTTGAATCCTTTCTGAGTGACAGTCTTTAAGGACAATGCACCATGAGTGTGTGATGCAGACAAAGCTGGAAAACAGAATAACCATGTCCCCGGCACCAGTGGCAAAATTGTCAAACCCTTACCAATCCCCAGGAAATTGCAAATCCATTTGTCAATTAAGAAGAATTCTATTCAGTACTACAAGAAGCCACACTGGTTAACACAGATTACTTCCTATTCAAAATACTGCACAACACAATAAATCAACACAATATAAAACCTCTAAATTTTCCAATATCTGATCAAGAAAATGTGCCTGTTACCCAATGATTTAAAAAAGGAAATGAACCAGGCCCTTCACTCAAGCCTAATCCCAATTTTGCCAAAGGATTCCAGCATATTATTAGGTACAAATCAGTGTATGGTTTATTTTAAGAGGCAACCATAATGAATTCACTACAAAGCATCTCAATAGTGTTTAATTCCTTTGACAACCCCTATTTGCTCATCTAGTATTCTAAAGGTCTTTAAAGAAAATATGGTAACTAACTCTATGTACTACATTTTTACACTTCTCATTAAAACATGCAAATAATTCTTTCAATTAATTAAAGAAAATATTGATTGTAGTAATAGAACGCTACAATAACTAAACAAAAACATGTCCTAGCTGATGGCTCACTAGTGGATTTTAAAATTTTAAATTGCGCAATTGGGAACGCAAAAGGTACTGTAAGATTCAATTTCTTGTCAGATATGAGAATTCCATACGTTTTCTGCTTTTACCCTCTAACTTTGTGTGCCTCAAATATATATACATTGTTCAATCTTTAGTAGATTTACAGTGGTGATAAATAGGTCTTAACTTACTACAGATAAAGCTGAATCAGGATCTGCTTTATTAGTAAAACCTATAATTCACACCCTCTATTGACACCACTGCAAATGTAGAAATGTACACAGTCCGCATATGATTTCTGCTGGTTCTAAAACTGTTACCAATTTACAAAACTTCTTGCCATGTATGATGGTTAAGTCTGTTTGGGATGCTATCTAGGATTCAGGAGGATTGTTCACCTGTAATATTAGGTGTGCTGCTTAGAACCTGAATTTGAAACTTACATTTCCATATTTGGAATGGCTTCATGATGTCCTATTCGTAGACCCACCTCTTCAAGGAATCAACACCTAGGCCATCACATCGCCCCTTGCGCCAACTGACTCGCTAGATGCCCCCCGCCCACTCCTGCCATCACCCAGTGCAGCTGCACCCCTCCTCTGTGCCCCTCTTGTTTCCCACCCCTGTTGTGTATCTGTTTTTCCCCCTGAAAAGCGCTCCTTTATGCATCTGTACTGTTGCATACCTATGTAAAGCGATCTGTTGCTTCTCGAAGCTAGGTCCGCGCTCAATAAATACCATAATAATAATAATAATAATCATCGTCATAAAAAAACAGATTTGAAACACTAGGATTATGGTAGTAATCCAAAAGAATGATTATTGGATACAAAATGTGATGAACTTCTCAGCTAGAGCTATATATATCACTAACTGAATTGTATGTGTTGCTTTTGTCATGTTCGTCCTGTTGTCTTGTTCCATTCTTCTTGTAGTCTCGTTACTTATGTGCATTCTGTTGTGTGTTTTACTCTTGTTATAAAAATAGAAGCAATCTTCTGATTTTGCCTAAGCAGTATACATGTGTATGAATTAATCTAGCTGAGTTTCAGCCTATGCTTATTTATGGGTGTAGTAATGTATAATGATGCCATTGTATTGTTATGAATTATTCGTCAATATTTTTAAGTTCAAATCTCAGTATTTTAAGTTGAAATTAATACAAGTGTAAAAGTATTTTAAAAAATGATGTTCAGTTTAAGTGCACCAATATTGCTTCTGCTTTCATCTTTCACAAATCTTTCTTGCTCTTATATGAAATACCATCAGGGCCTTAGGTTACTGGTGACTTTGTTCCTGTTATGCTTAAAGGTGTTGGATCTATCAAGATTGAAAAGACAAGATGCCATTGTTTGGTCGAAGGAAAAAGCAAAGCGAAGAGGGAAGAAAACGTCTGGAGTATCAGATGTGCCTGGTAAGGACTACTTTGGTTTTAAAGACTGCTAATGCTCCACTTTATTATCGGTGGCGTGCTGCTTTGGTCATATACAACTGCTAAGAAAGAATGGTAGATCAAAGTATTCAATGTAAAAATTGGTGTGCATTCCAAAGTTTGCGAGTTTGAATCCTCGTGGTCGATAAATGGGTTCCTTTAAATTAGGTGATGCGATTTGTTGATGGTGCCTACAGACAATTCACTTTGTAAAGCATGATATGTAAGTATGCTATTAAATACTAATTATTGTTTTAAGAAATTGCATTTTTCGAATGGACGGTTTCATCAATAAATCACTAAGGTTATTATAGATCGCACAGTAGTAGTATTATACTTAGGATTCCCATGAGACTGTGATTAAACATTTCATTTACAAATACACTGCTAATTCCTCTAGTGGTATTGTTGAATATCATGGAACATAAAACAACAATGCTCTAAAAGTAAATCCTAGATCTGCTAGTACAAGATACATTCAGGGATCAAAATAAAGATTGAATGAACAGGAGCTGAAATCAGCCCAGGGGTATCTGCAGCAACTTACAAGCAGGAGCAATCTCTGGGGTACGAGGCACTACTGCATAGAATGGTGCGATTTGAACTTCCACATGAGATGCACACTATAACTTTATCCTAAAATATGAATCTTTGCACCCTAACCCTTGGCCCAGGGTACAAAAATTCAAGTTGCAACCTAATAACCAGCTATATAAAAGTCCCATGCAACATCAATTCTAAATATATGCACAACACACCATTTCATACTCGCCACATTTCATACTCACCAAGAGTCCAATATCACTAGCCAGCGGCTAGTGACGAGTGCCCATTTGGCACCCTGCTTTAACTTGTATAAGCAATCATCCGATTAATCTTATGTTATGGGACATTCTATGTCCTGGAGCTGTTAGGATGTATAAAGAAGGAACACTTATGAATTTTAATGTCCTTTTTCACATGAAGTTAGTATTGGTCCCTCTACACTTATCGGCCAAAAGAATAAACCACAGACAACTCTGATAGATACCTTGTGTAGTATGCTCCTTTCCATGATCACCGTAACTGATATAATGTAATTACTAATCTTTTTGGAATTAAACTATAACTTCTATCCACACGTAGTGGAACTCTTTGCTATTATAATAGTAGAGCTTATGAAAGTTGTGCATCACTTTAGTTGCTAAAAGCCTATGTTGTGGAATTATTGATTACTCACATTTCGTCAGATGTACTATGTCCCTGAGCTTATTTGGTATATGTAATGCACCTTTATGAATTTTAAATCGACATGTGAGATCAAATTAGATTGGCTCTGTGTACACCTAAATATCAAAGGAATAAACCCACCATGTAGTTAGAATGTCCTACAACATGGAATTATACTATACTGGCTATGCCCTAGAAGCATTTTGGTGTATTGGAGCATAATGAAGTTTTACATGCAGTCTTCACAGAAATTGAGTGGTGAGGTGTGTTTTCATTCCAGTCTCTCACAGCAGTCACATGTGTGTGCTGTTTGCTTGTTTTCTTTTCTTGGGCATTGGTAGGAACACCAACCTTTTGCACTTGTACACCTGTTGATCGGTAGACGGCTGCAGGGGTGTAGCCCAGGACAGCCCATTTTGTTTTGATTTTTTTGGTTCACCTGGGCATTTGGTATTCTATAGTTGATGGCCTAATAAATCAGTTCTTGTCTCAGACTGGTGAGAAACACGCGCCTGCATAATCTCGGAGTGAGGGTCTTCCATTGGGGTTTGTGCCACACTTAACTGATGAAGCTGGCAATGGCCACAATGTCCAGAAGTTGGAAAATGGAACAAGGGCCACCTATTGCTTTTTCTTTTATAGGTATACATGTGCATAAAGTGGTCAAGATGTTTCTGATCTACTTCAAATATTCAGTCGTGGCACATTTTTATAAGGAGAGTCACAGTCCGACAATTATTTTAGGTCCCTTAAATCCAAACAGAAAAGACAGCGGTTTCTTGGTTGGACACGTCATCATTTTCGAGGGTATCTTATCATTGTTGTGCCTTTCTGTGCCCATGTATGCCAGGTCTTTGGTCAGCAAATTGGCATCCAGAATAATTGACCGCCACTATCTTTCTGCCTGTCTCCCACAGCTCCACAGGGTGCAGCACCACATCCATGCCTACATTTGCCTTTCTTAGGCCTACATCCTGCTTCTCCAAATAAACTTTACTGAGCAGTGGATAAGAAATGACAGGGTCACAAAACCACTGTAGCTTGATGCCAGATTTATTTTGCTTACTGCAAATATATTGATGGCAGAGAAAGTGGTCTCTGTAGCCCACCAACTACTTGTCAGCTGTCATGTCTGTCTCTGGAACACTGCCTTTCTAAAGCTGTGTGTGATGACTCCTACGGAATCATCACTGTTTCCCCAGTGATAGTCTCCCTCCCACCCCCACATGGCCTGGGGATGGCATCTGCTACCTGATCCTGACCCTGGAAGTGGTATTATGATGGGGGGGATAACTACTAGGAGGAAGTGATGACTCCATTGGGAGTGACGCGGTATCTCCCCCCTAAACCCCACATTTTGAAGAAAGCAATGTAACAACTAAAATACTGATGGCATACTGCCGTTCTGAGCAGAAACCCATTCATTCATCAAATACACATCTCACATTTAACATATATGCTGTGATGCATTTGTTCTTAACAATCTTATGGACTCCAACTCCCATAACGCCTCAAGTACTGAGATGAAGAAGAGGAAAAAGGAGTGAGGATGGATTGAAAGAAGCCCTAAGCCAAACATGCAGAGTAGTTGTTTAAATGGAGATCAGCTGCACGGGACATTTAAAAATGGCTTGCACTTTCAACCAGGAGTCAGAGAGAAGAGCAGCAGAGAGGGAAACACGATCGCAGGAGAAAGCAAGCAGAGGGAAATGGACCGTGCAGCAGGAGGGTGATGCTTTTAAGCTGCCGCTTGACAGCATTTCTTACTGGAGTGGCGGGAGACCCAGGGGAGCATGGCCGGCACCAGGAAAGAGCCACTAAAGAACCGGCCGCAGCAACATCAAATCTGTCAAGGAGGCAGTGGTGCTAAACAGCAACAGCTTCAGCCGCAAGTGAGCGCCAAGCCGACGGGAAAGCTGAAAATGGATATGCAAAGCGGCAGACACCATTCCTGTGAGAGGACTTCGCCACAGCAGTGTGCCAAAGGTCGGAAACTCTTTCAAACACCTTTGAGAAGCCCAGTGATAGTGGGAACCCCGGGGTGAACCGACAGGCACATGAACAATTGAAAGTTCATTTTGAATACCGACCAAGTAAAGTAGAGACAGAATTTGTCCAAATCCTCATGCATGAAATATCAAGATGGGGGAAAATTGGAGCAAATGTTATTACAAGCAAATAAATGTTATTGAAGAAGTTGAGACAGAATATATACAAGTCTCCATATCTAAGAAGCCAATATTGGGTAAGTTGGAACAAGTATTGCCACCAGCACATGAACATTGATGAAGAAGTTAAGATGTAACTTGAGCAAGTCTCCATATATGAAATGTCAATACGGAGAACGTTGAAACACGTTATATCTACAGCCAATGAAGTGTAGACAATGCAGGAGTGCAACTGTGCTATACTGAAAGCCTTCGAGAACATTGAAAGAAGTCCTGGTAAAAGAATATCGGGTAGTGAGCCTTTTAGGGAAAAGATACCTGGAAGGAGAGAGTATACCAGGAGATCTATAAAATCCAGAGGGGGGATTCCTGACAGGGGAGTACACCAGGTAATCCTTGTAAAACATATGAAAGAAAGACATTGTGAATAGATACGTCGCAGGAGAGTATACCAGGGGATCTAAAGAATCTACTGAAGGATTCCTGGCAGGGGAGAATACCAGGATGTTATCCTTGAGAAGTCGTTTAAAGGGACACTTGTGCCATACTTGGAAAGATGTTGTGTTAAAGAGACACTTTTGCCATCCTTGCAGTGTTAGTTATACAAAAGAGAGCATTGTTTGGAAAAGACACTTTCGCCAACCTTCCTGAAACATTCCTACCATTTTTAAGAAAACATTGCTTGGAAAAGCAAGGCATAAATTAGTTTTCAAAAATTGATTAGCAGAGTTTACTAATTAACATATTTTTGATTAGCAAACAAACTCATTTGATTAGCAATTTTGTACTAATATTGTTAATGTCATCAGAAGTTATTAGTACCCAAGACATGAAATGAGCAACAATACAGCAGTTTTGCATTCCCCTGAAATAAGATATTAGGTAGAGGAGTCAGGCCTTGCAAATTCTTTAAAATTCAGCTCCTGTAGGTTGGGTAACTTGGTTTCCCCATTTAACCTAGGAGAAATGCACTCGCCCCATAGCAACGGAGGACAACACATTTAAAATGTGATTAGTGTACAATGGTGCATGTCACTACAAACCCGCTTTGTTTGGCACACTATACCATGCACAGGGACACTTTTTTGTTTGACATTTACTGCAAACAAAGTAAATGTTACATAAAAGTTTCAAACATCTCTTGCAAATGCCACTGGCCCGTCATACAATTTACTCGACTATGCGATTGGGCGAAAAGACTTTGTGAGCCACATCTGAGTGTCTAAAAAATGTAAAGAGTTAGCTGAATGGACACAAATAAATAGATATGATAAAAAGGCTCTGAAAACAGTCTGGCCAGCTGTCTCTGCAGGTGGTAATATAAAATAGTCATAATCCTAAAGCAAAGCAAGCTCTGGAGGCTAACTACAGTGTCTGCTATTGCAATAGATCTGTAGATGTACAGATTGGATGCAACTATTGATCACTACTTTGCGTAAGCATTTGGTTCACTTTGCTTATTCATTATTTAAGAGGAAAGAAAGAGACTTAGCAGAGTTGGATTGCGTAGCAGGCTGTTAGATGGAATATTGTAGTTTGTGGTCATCTCAATTTCAGGGTACCTGGTATAAAGCAACTGGGTGATAATATAGAATGTCAAGGAGTATGTAAAGGAGTATGGGTTCGTGCATGCGTTGAACACCAGTTGCAAGATGTATGCAACCTGCAGGTTAAAGAACTAGGTTTGCCCTCAAAAGCATTCGATCATGTGATCATGTACATTTTCAAAAGTGTTCACTCGTCAATATGATGCATCTTTCCCAACAAAATGAAATGTAGTTGACAATGAAATTTATATAAACTAACCTAAACTTTACTGTAAAGCATGAAGATGATGCAGTGTTTACAGTATCAATACTCTAATCATGCATTATGTAACAACCTACATTTTAGGAATGGAATTGCAGGACTGTCTTTTAAAAAAAAAAGATATAAAGTTGACACATACTGGCCTTTGCCAGACAGAATATAGAAAGCTTAATAAAAGTAGCATCCCGATTATTTGTGGTTTGCAATTATTTGAATAATACATTCTTGCCTAGCACTCGCACACATGCCTTTGGCACTTAAGAGTGACAATGATTACTACTGAACTCTCTCCATTAGGACTTGAAGAGAACAGAGAAAATAGGGGAAAGAGAGCACAGAGGGCAAGAGGAGTGCAGGGCGAGCTGTGCTTTCATTCAAGCGGGCAACTTAAATAGCTATCTTTGCTACAGAAGTGTCCATTTGATTAGCAAACTGACAGAATTACACAGCAAATTGCTATGCGACCATGCTTATTTTATGCCTTGAAAAGACACTTTCACCATCCTTTCTGAAATAATCTAGGGGAAGGGAACCATCCTCTGTATCCAAGAATGTATCCTGGAAGAAACCATTTTTGTTGGATTTATCATTTTGCTTTACATTTGAACACTTTCTGGCTAAACCTAGATCAGAGACAATTTTCCTTACACTTCTTAGTTGTGTCTAGTGTGAGGGTCCGATATGTTTTGGACACAAGGACAGTTTGCCTAAGTTTGACAACAAGGCACTCACTCTCTTAAGGATAGGGACAGAGAGGCCTTTAGCCAACCCTTTTCTTTTAATAAAGATGTCTGATGTTGAAAACACTACCACTTAATGTCCGCCTTTCATTTCTGAACCCGCACATGTGCCACAACCAAAGTCAATACATCCCTGATGAGGGCCAGCTTGACTGTTTGCTTTCTTCCCTGGTGTATGATTTTGTCATCAAAACACAGAAACCTTGTGATGCTCGGAAATCTTTGGAAACTCATTGTGGAACAGAAGTATGGTTATCCATACCACTCATCATAATTCACCAAGTGCTTTGTGTTTGGAATGAAACCTGCCTGACTGGATCAATAGATCAAGTATCCTTTCGATACTATTGTATCCAGTTCCTTTTAAATGTATTGTTTTCTGGCTGCTGTCATTCCAAATCCTGAATACACGCTTGCTTTCCTTCAGAATTATGTAAAGGATTTATTCTGTGCAAAGAAACAAAGGTATTTTCAATTGTTTCTCTTCTTGTGTCATATGGTCCCCCTGCATATTGATGCACAACGTCTGCTGAGGACCCTTGATGGTCTGTTGGTAGCCTTGCTGTCCACATTCTTCCGTTCTTGACAATCACGTGCTCTGTTTTATCCCTGGCAGGTAGGGACGGTGCTGACCTTGCAGCAGCCCACTTGCTGCTCCTCATTCTTCCCCCTAAAAAATGGGAACTGGGGCCTCAATCTCTTACCCATTTGACCAAAAGTCACCAACGTGTTACTACCAGAAGTAGTGCATTTCTTCTTTTCCGAGCCATTCCTATTTGCCAAACAAATAGAACAGCAATGATTGCCAAAGAAGTCTGCTATCTCTCAGTGGCGTGGCAAAGCAGCCTCCCATTCCGCCTTAACCCCCCTGTCAGAGCTACAAGCCACACTACCCTGTACCTCCAAACCTCTGAATTGTGGTACCACACGTTAGAAGCGCCCCTGTCCCTCTCTGTCTACCTCCACACAGGGATAAGTAAACCTTGCTCTCTCAATCTAGAAATTGGTTCAATACCACCCCTTTTTGGCACATCTACCAACATAAGTGGGGAAAGACAAACTGCTTACTGTTGTAGGTTGATCCATAGTATTGATGCAGCGTTAATGGCTGAAAATATTCAGAGAACCACAGTAAGCAAATTTTCTGCACCATGCCTGCCTTGTTTGCACAATGCTCTGCTCAGTCAGGAGCTACTCATTGACCTCCGCTCCAGTGCCTTCAACTCCCATAGTGGGCAGCGTTTCATCGCTGTGTGTTCATCTGACTACAGGTGCCTGGGACAAAAGGTTCCAAATATGCATTTTCTTGACCGCTTTTGTCGTGGTGTGCAGAAAACAAATATACTAAATGCCTGAGATTTGGTGTTGGTACTCTTTGACATCTGTGACTGTATTATTTGCAGTTACAGAAGGAAATGTGGGCACTGGGTAGGCTTTTTTACGTTTTTGTATTTTCTGTATCTCAATGCGTCTTTCAGTAGACCAGAAACAGTGTGCATGGTGCTGTGCTTCACTTTGGTACTTGGTAAACTTCAATGTCTATGACAGTTTTCTGAAAGAGGAAGTTAGAAAGACTAAAGGTTTTGGAGGTGCAGCACAAAATGTGGGCACTGGGTAGGCGCTTTCAGTCTTGGTACATTTTATATCTGTTTGTGTTTTATGCTGCTCCAGTGAATGGTAAAAGCTGAAACGTACATCCTTCGTACACAACAGTCTGTGACAATGTCCTAAAGCAGCTGAAAAAAAACTTTTAAGCAATGGCATGGAATGCGGTGCTGGGACATAAAACATCCCACAACACAAGATTGAAGTTACATGCCTTCTAGACGTTTCCCCACAATCGTTTATATACTGTGACCATTCTGTACCAAAACAAACAAACGTAAAATGTCAGTCCTTTTCTTTGTTTGGGATGAAAGAGGTTACTTTCACCTCTGAGAGTTTCTGGTGGGCGTTGCTTCAGGGTGTTCCTCTCTCCCACATTGTAATACAATACAGCTTTTCCTGCTGCTTTCTCACTCATCCTGTTATTTCTTTTTATAACAAAATTGTATTAGAATGTACAGAAGTAGAGAATACAAGAACAGAAAGTCAGCAATTCCCCAGATGCATGAATTAGATATATTCTAGTCCATGTATTCCATGTATCTGCCTCCTTTGCTACCAGGATGTTGGATCGAAAATATTTCAAACAATACAATACTAGGTTGTCTACAAGAATAGTCATGGTTTGTCTGCCCTGTATTACCCATCCATTTAGGGAGTTCGCCCCTTAGTGTCCTTTCTTGTCTCCTCCCATTATGACTTGGGTTGCATCATTCTTAGTAAGGAAAATTCTCATTGCGTTCACTTATTTTTTTTTTTTTTGTACTTTTATTTTTGCTGATAGGTATAGCATAAATTACAGAGCATTTTGGGAGTGGATACATTGGGTTCGTAGCAACAGAGCAATTAACTTTCCATCATACATGTCACAGCATCTACATCAAATTATGATGATTCCTCGGCCTCGTCTTCTTGGCTATCTTTTTTTTTTTTTAATTATTTTTATTGGTTTGTTACAAACCTTTAAAAAAAAAAAAAGAAAATTATGTACATAAGGTTCTGAAAAAAATCTCAAAACAGCGTTAGAAAATTCATTCTTGAAAAAAAAGATCCACAGAAGGAGCTCCAATGGAAGAATAAAAAAATATAGGCAGCAAGACAAAAGGAAATTTCCAAAATTCAAGCTATGCTTAAGATGACTTTGGTGTCATTTTCGTGTTTTTCCAGTTTTTCGGTCATCTTTTCTAGAAGGAAAGTCAATTCGAGTGTTAGGCTGCGATCCACGTCTTGATGCATCATGTCCCACCAGTCCTCAGCGGACAGAGTTGGTCTTGCCACAATGTATTTTCCCAAGTGCATAGAGCGTTCCTGTCGCAATTGTGTGCAGAACAATGTGAGATGTTTCGGTGTTTCCTTTTCCTCCCCATATAGGCGACAGGTCAGCAATGGAGCTCCATCTTTTTGTCGGATTGTCAGCATTTCTCTTGTTGGGAATTGATTCAAGCGAAATTTCATGAAAAGGAGTCTACGCGCAGTATCTGGGAACTTAAGCAAGTAGGGTTGAGGATCATTTATTTTTTTTGCTTCAGCTGGACATGTTCTCATAATTCTGTGAGTCCCTCGTATGTCAACTGTATCGATCCAGTCTTGTTGCCATAGTAGCGATTTTACTTTGACAGGATTCATATGGAGTAACTCTCTATTGGTGCATAGGTCGCTTAGAATATCATCACAGCATCTTATCCATTGAGACAGAATGCAGTCTGTCGGGCCTGTGTCTGCATTTGTTAAGATGTGGTATTGTGGAGCAGTTGGATCAGTGGTCATCTTTCTAAACTCATTCAGAGTGGTCCACATTACTATTGCATTGATGGACAACAGACTTAGCTCGTATCTTATACAAGCAGTTGGTACACCCATTGGAAGACGCAAGACTTTGGACCAGAAGTGATGTTCAAGCGATGACCATAAGGTGTCTGGACATCCCAGGGCACTATTGGCTCCATGTGTGATTGCCGGAATGAATTTCATTTTATAGAAATCCATGACAGGTTTTAACGAATGTTTGCCAAATTTCCTGTTGAGCATACAGGCCTGTGCTGTTAGTTGTTTACATTTCTCCTTTGTTTTCGCAACCCAAGTAAACTCATTGATATTTGAGCTAATGCACATGCCAAGGTACATGGTTTGGTCAACGCTTTTTAACGACTCCTTCCCAATTCTCCATTCAAACTTTTTCGAGCCCGCTCTCTTTTTGTTTTTTTGAAGATCTTGCAGAGTTAAGATTACGGATTTTTTGGAATTCACAATTAGTCCATTTTGCTTGACATATTGATCAAGGATATGCAGTTTCCGTTGCAGTCCTATCTAGTAGGACTAAATTGTCCGCATACAAGAGCCAATTCACTTCATTTCCGTTTATTTTAGGAGCGAAGGCATTGTTATTCTCAAATGCTTCCCCCAAGTCTGAGATGAACAAATTAAATATTATGGCAGCAAGTGGGCAACCCTGTTTAACTCCTCTATAGGTTTTTATTGGCTCGGAGAGGAGACCCTGTTCATTCAGTCTCACCCTTATCACTGTATCAGTGTGAAGTGCTTTGATGGCCAAAAGTAGACTGAGAGGGCAATTCCAGGTCGCCATTTTCTTCCATAAAAGTTCCCTGTCAATGCTATCAAATGCCTAGGATAAGTCCACAAATGCTAGGTAGATTTTCTTATTTACTCTTATAGCATCCATTTTCAAAATATTCACAGTAGAAGATTTAGGCCACACCCAACGCCTCGGACAAAACCAGTTTGTCGGAGGTCTAGATGTTTTGTAGATTCAATCCATTTCATCAGTTGATTTTGTAACTGAATAGCAAAGATTTTCCTAAGGACATCTAATAATGGTATGGGCCTATAGTTTTTGGGATCTGCTCTATTTCCATTCTTGAAAATGGGAATTACGATTGCTGATTTCCAGGTAGATGGTATGCTGGCTTCTTTCACGATCTTTGTGAACAATAGCATGAGGAACTCAGACCAATCCTCTGGATTTTGTTTTATTAGATGGTTAGTAAGTCCATCGGGACCCGGTGCTCTTGAAGTAGATGCTCGTAGGATGCTCTGTACTATGGTCTCTTTGTCAAACTTTAAATCCCACTCAGTGAGCTTTGGTAATTTAGGTTTAATTGTTGAGCTGCTTTTTCTGTAAACCGAATCAAAGTGGGTAAGCCAATCTGCTTGCGGGACCAGGTTTGTTTGAATTGCACTTTGTTGACAGTTCATGTTGTTAATCAGATTCCAAAGGTCAGCTGAGTTCTTATTACTTAGCACTGCTAACATGGCTTCGCTCTCCTGTTGGTGTTGGATGGATTTATGCGAGATTCGCCAATTTTTATATTGCTGCTTTGAGGCTTTTTTGCATGCTGTCGCTGATCGAATTCAAGTTGTGCATGTTGTCTTAGTTCTTTCCTTAATTGCCTCTTTATTACTGCAATTTTGTGATTGTAACAGTGTTTGGGTGCAAAGTCCGGTCTTTTTGAACCATTTTGGATGGTCATAAACTGTTTTAGAACAACAGTGTATTCAAGGCTGGAGTCTGTTGAGTTGATTATGAGGTTATAGTATGAATCTGTGATCCGCTTTACCTCATATGGCCTTATTTTCAGGCGAATTCTATTGGACTCTACTTCAACCTGGTTCCTCCAGGTATTTGGTTTCACTACGGTTGGAGAAAGCAGAGTAAGTATGAACTTACTATGATCACTGTTTGGATCTTCTAATACCGTTAGTTCCACAGCTCGTTGGCTCAGGTTTTCAGAGAAGAAGAAATAATCTGATGGAAGTTGACTTTCCGCTTTTCCAAGTTTTTTGTGCACGAATATCTCCACTGGTGTTCCCATTCGCCATTGTTCTGTTTCTTTCTTGCATGGCCGAACACCATTTTGCTGCCAATTTTTGCGTTATGATCGATGCTACAGAATCTTGCACATCCCTTATGCACGACAGATTCAAATCACCACAGCAAATTATGTTGGATACTTATTGCTCGCTGTTGATAGCATCAATTACATCCAGTACTGTGTTCATAAATTTGTATGTGCCAGATTCTTTATGATGCCAATATATGTTGATTATGTTGAGCTGGGTTTTTTTCCCGGGGTTCGTCGAGGTAGCTTCTGCAATTGTGTGTTGAATATACGGAGTATAATTAAAGGCACTTTTCACTTTCCATCCCGAGTTTTTTTCCACCATTGTTATTAGACCAGCGGATGGTCGGCCTTTTTTTCTAGTTATGGCCGGGTTCATGACTATTTCATAATCATCCGACAATGGGCACAGAGTCAGCCATGTTTCCTGGAGACAAATCACTGTTTGATTCAAGGGACTTTTTTTAGATTCATTGAACAAATGTGTGAATCCTCGGGTGTTCCATGAGAGGACATTCATGTAGGGACTAGAGCGTCCCTGATGGCATTAGCTAGATTGCCCTCCCAGAACGCCAGCAAGCCAATTCCAGTTTTTCGTGGTGTTGTTATCATCCAAGGTTTGTGAGTTGATGTTTTGCTCACTTGCAGCTGAGGAGGGCTGATCCCAAGATTGTAATTTTGATGTTTTCTCCCAAATTACATTTTTCTTGTGGGGGACTGTTTAGTTCCTTGTTGGTAGGTGTCGCGATAACAACTTTATTGGGAGGTTTTGAGCTAACATTATTTCCAAAGGTAACCTTATAGGTTAAGGGCGAGTTGTTATCCATTGTTTCCATTGCCTTTGTGGGACAGGGGTCCACAACATTATTTTGAGAGACCTCATGGATGTCAAATCCCAAGGTTAGCAGAAAGGGAACTGCATTTAGGAGTAAATCACAGACAAGTCTGGAATTTATATGCAGTCGGACTTTGTCATTCTGATGATCATTGATGAAGTCCACTGTTTGAAAATCATTGGACTCTATTGACCGCAGTCCAGGGACATGATGTAGAAGCCTAAGGACATTGTTTCGGTTCAAGGTTAGACCATCTTTTGTGTCCAGTATTCTTTCCAAGATTAGCATGTACTTCGCTGATTTTCCCCGTTTGTCTTTATTTACTAAGAGGTTCTGTTGCGAACTTCCTCGATTTTTATTGGCCAAATTTGATGTCGCAGATGTTTTGGGATCATTCGGGATAGGCTGGTTTATACTAGCCTTATCAGTCATGTTAAGTTTTGATTTAGCAGTTTCTTCAGTCTGCGATTTGCTGTGCTCTTTCCAGCAAACTGAGCTGATTTCAGATGAAATTTTTTGAGCTTCATTCCGAGCACCCAGACGACTTCTTTTTTCTGCCATGGTTTCAAATTTGTTGGAGTTTTCAGCGGGGGCCAAAGGAATTGCTTCTGTTGGTGGGAGTATTAATTTGCAAACTCGCCCGCTAATAGCAGGGGGAGCTCCATTCGGAGAGATTGGCCGAAACAGATTTTGCCAAAGCCTCAGAACTTGTATTTTTGTGAGCCGACTCCTCTTCGTCTATTTCAGCATTTGTCACATCTTCATAGACTGATAAATTTAGGAACTCTTGCTCATCAATTTCAGCACTTTCGTCAAGCACAATTGTCGGTTCAGAGGCAACAGGGCACTTTTGCATGGCGTCCATTTTGGTCTTTTTGGGTGGTTCGTTTACTTTTTCTGTATTAACAAATACATTGACTGATTTTAGATTCCTTAGAAACTTCCTTGATCCCATGTTGTTGCCTTTTCGTTTGCATTTTTGATTCTTTGATTTTTTTTTCCTGCAATTTGTTTACGTCGGCAATATGTGCTTTCTGGAATATTTCATAGGTTTTATCTTTTATATCTGAACAGCAGCTTTCTTTTTGTTGTAAAGGTCCAGTAATTCCTTCAGCATTTGCAGACGTGGATGGTACTGAGGTACTTACATCCAACAAATTGTTTTCATGGGGGATCGATGGATTGGCTGAGGGAGGTTTCATTGAGGTTTCTGATTGCTCAATGGAGGGTGATGTGATGTTTACATCTGGCAGACTAGTAGCAACATCGGCTACCATGACAATCGGTGGTAATTTCAATGACGATTTTGGTTGAGTCGCAGCCAAGGGATTAACTCCCTCACACATAGGCCTTTCATCGCCCAAGGGAGCCGTATAAGGAACACTCGCATTCGACTGCTTTGGTTGAGGCCTGGGAGTGTTTACCCCCTCTTGTCCATTCATTGTCGAAAGTGGGTCGATTGACCTGGACAACTTTCCAGGATCATCATTACGAAGAACACAGCCATCCTGTACAGTTGGTAACATACCCGCCATTTGTGATGTGGGCTCAGAGCCCCAAGAAGCTGGATGGGACTCATAATACTGTGTCTCTGATATTTGTGCTTGTTTCAGCAGACTTAACGCTTCTAATGTTATTTCAGACATTAGACTTTTATCGTCAATGTTTGAGCTTTTTTGATCCGCTAGATCCTTGGTTAAGGCTTCAAATCTTTGGATATAATCCAGCATTTTGGTATTTCCTCCGTTGTGCGACAATTCTGCTGCTACAAGCTTAGAATTTGACAATGCTGCAAGTGTAGTTGGATCTTTGATGTTGTCATTTAATTGCTCGTAAAGTTTAAGCATTGGAGCCATGGCTATGGTCAGCGACGACAAAACAAACGGTCTAAGATCATTTAGGGCTTCTTTCACAATATTCTGCAGCTGGAGGTCTTTCAATGTTTGAGAGGCAGATTTTCTGTAATTGAAAGGTTTCCCTTTGTGCGGCTGATGTCTAATAGGGGAGACATTCATCGATTCGTCCAAAGATGAGAAGTCCGACAACTCCTCATTGCTTGAAGATATGGAGTCTTGTGTTGATTTTCCTGTGACATCTAGATGATGCTGGTGAGGTTTGAGTGAAAGAAGTCCCGCTCCGTTGTTTCCTGTTTTGGGAGCATGGTATAGGAGGAGATTCACTGGAGGCAATTCGTCTTCTTTTTCTAAGGCCACTCGGCCATGCGCTTCTTGGTCGTACGTTAGCCTCAAGCTCTTTTGCCATAAAACAGGTCTCAATGGTGGTGGATTCGCTATTAGGATCACTGTTGTTTGATGTTGGTTTGGCGTTCATTGAGCTGTTCATTTTTGTTAAGTCCAATAGGAGTTTATTCACTATGGCCAAGGAATTGCGTTCATCATCATAAGGTGTTTTCGGATGATTAAGGTCTGTGATTGACAGGAGGATGACTGCCTTTAGCTTCTTTCACGCCTCGTTCATCTTCTTCTGTCATAACTGCAGACAAGTTACTCTTCAAAACTTCGTTGGCCAGGGCTCTTTCATCCGCCTTGGAGGAAGTTTTATGGGAAGGCGAGGAGCTGGGAGCAGATGGCAAAGGGTGGGAAACTTTAGACTGGGGGGACAGTGAAGGACTTCCCATGCGCGGGGACATAGGCAGCAGCGAAATAGAATCAAAAGTGCATTCAAGCCATGAGCCAGTAGCTTCCGAAGTTAGCCTTTGAGATTTGTGGTTTGTTGGGACCCGCATATCAGCCGCTAACAATGCTGCTCCCGGGATGCACACATGCACTGCCATGTCAGCCGGCTTTGCGCATGAGGGTTGATCTCCCTCATAAGTAACAAAATCGCCTGCAGAAGACGACACGTCCACCACTTGTGCACCACTCCCGGGGGAATAACTTGCACTCTTGTTCATAATACTTAGCGGTACTCCATTGCCCGTGCTCCCTGCCTCGCTAACACCATGCCCCCCTTCATTTTCCCTGAAGCTGGAGCTAATGATAGCATTTCTTGTTTATTTCGAGTTCAATAGGCTATCGGGAGAAAGGATACAGTCTGGCTCAATGTGGGAAAGATTTACACAGGAAACGCCGGAAACGGCAGCATGCGCGGTTCACGTGTCACTATCGTTAGCGCTCAAATCTTCCATTGACATACGCAGCAGTGATATTATGCGTGCGGCTGGCGAGGAGTGAACTTTGAATTTCCTTCCTTGATTGTTCTCGGCTGTTGTGGTAGTCGCGGCAAAGCGGTTCCAACACACAGGTAAGGTTACTTCAGATCCTTCTTTAGCACGTTTCAGCTGCAGGCGGGTGAGGGGGTGATGTATGATTCTTGACGACACCTTGGAAGTTTTTCCTCGATCCATGAGGTTTGTGCTCTTTGAGCCTCGAGAGCCTCACGAGACTCTGCACCGACGCCGCTCCGCAGAGTACAGGGGGATTATGAGCACACCCCTCACAATTGATGGTAGTAGAAAGAGGAGTGTGAAACTCCAGTAACAGTCCAGCAGGATACAGCAGGCAAGGCAGACTCACGAGACTCTGCACCGACTCCGCTCTTCTTGGTTATCCTTGAAGTGGGCCCGTAGTGGAGCCCAAATGTCTTTAGGTCTATTGGTAGGCGTAACACTAACATATTGTTCTTCAGTGTCTTGGACATATAGTAAATTCCGCAGCCAAGCCTTTGATGTGGGGACCGTCTTGGATTTCCATAATTGTAGTA
The DNA here is from genome assembly GCF_040938575.1 of Ambystoma mexicanum. Taxonomy (NCBI): domain Eukaryota; kingdom Metazoa; phylum Chordata; class Amphibia; order Caudata; family Ambystomatidae; genus Ambystoma; species Ambystoma mexicanum. The sequence goes on from NC_090929.1 coordinate 350,827,062, forward strand.
TATTTCTTTTGACCACTGCCCCTGCTACAGCAACAAATCTTCAAATTTTAACAGACGCCTTCCCTATGTCCCCCAGGAGATATTTATGTGGGACAGCCGGGATACTTGGGCCCGTAATATCACTTATAAGTCTTGCTACGTCTTCCCAGAAGGCCCTTATGGCGGCACATTCCCAGTACATGTGTATTGAATTTGCATTAGAGACGTCGCATTTAGGGCAGGGTACTTGGAGAGTGGGATCAAATTTGGAGATCTTTTTTGGGGTTGTATGCAAGTGATTAAGCAGTTTAAACTGAATTAACCTGAAGTTAGAGTTAATCAAGATAGTGTTAGTATATTGGCAGTTTCTCGTACATTGGGCATCTTCTATAGTGGTGCCGAGATCCCGTTCCCATTTTTGTTTCATGGTGTTTCCTGAAGGGGTATGTTCTTGGACTGCTTTATATAGTTTGGATACTGTACCCGTAAAACCCTCCGGCGACATCAATGCAGCCAGGAATTCATGTGTCGGGGGAGCCTCAGAATGATTGCCACTTTTATTTTGCACACTGCTTTCATACGATAGTATTGTAGCGTGGTAATCAGGCCTGACCCCACTTTGTTGTGCACAGTTGCAAGCGTTGCAAATTTGCCTTCTGGGTATAGGTCTCCTACTCTCATTTCCTTGTCTGGGTCCCATTTACGCTGCAAGGCCGTATCGAATGTGGGTTCTAAATCAGGATGGTGCCATAAGGGGGTAAATGGCCAGTATGGACTCTCGCATCCCGCCCTTGCAAACGATGCCACCCATGCACGTACTGTAGAGCACACAGGGTCCACTTCCATAATGTTACCTTTGATTTTTTTGTAAATGGCATCGCTTGGATGTTAGCTGGGGCTACTGCGAATTTCTCAGCCGGCACGTGTGCATGCTTTTCTGCGGTGTCCCCCCAGTATTTTGCAAAGTGCGCTTGTGCTGCATGCAAATATAACATGAAGTCTGGGGCTGCCAGTCCCCCTGTTTCATATCTTTCACACATCCTGGGCCATTTAAGTCTCACCTATTTCCCAGCCCACACAAAGGTATCCGACAGCCTTTGGAGTCTTTGAGAGAACTCTATAAACCGGCCAAATTGGAATGCCACAGAACATGTATAATCATTTGGGTACCACCAACATTTTGAGCAGGGCCTCTCGTCCGTACATGGATATTGGTAGTTTCCCTCAGACAGCCAGTTTATGTTCCAGGAGTTGCAGATATGGTTCATAATTATTTGCATATAGGGTCTGCTTGTCAGTGGCCATTATTATTCCCAGGTATCGTGCTGTTGTAGGGGACCATCTAAAGTCTGATGTAGCTTGGGATTTCCCTGTGGTTGGTGTCAGTGGAATTATCTCTGACTTAGTCTGGTTGATTTTATGACCTGAGTATGTTGAAAATGTTTTCATTTCTTGCATAATCCGGGGTAGATTGTTTCTGGACACCTGACATACACCGTTGTGTCGTCTGCATACAGTTATAGAAGCTGGGGGACCCCTGTAATGCGAATACCCCTCCATGTATGTTCGTGTCTAACTTTGGCGGCCATGCCCTCTATTGTTAATGCAAATATGAGAGGGGATAGGGGGCAGCCTTGAAGAGTGCCCCTGTTCAACACAAAGAGAAATGACATAGTATTGTAGTTCTCACCATCGCTGCCAGGTTCTTATACAGCAGACGAATGTAACACGTGAACATTGGCCCAAATCCCAGTTTACTCAACATTGCAAACATATAGTTCGATGACACAGAGGCAAACGCTTTTTCGGCATCTAAAGTTATTGCGGCTGCCTTAGCTTTTGGGTCCAGTTGTGAAGTCATCACAAAGAATCTCCTCAAATTCAGTGCCGTTGATCGGGTCGGGATAAATCCTGTTTGGTCCGTGTTTATTAGTTTATTCATATGCAGGATCAGACGATTTGCTATCGTCTTGGCATACATTTTTGCATCCGAGTTAATCAGTGACCGTGGACGATAGGATGCTTGGTCTCAGAGATTTATGGGGCTTTAACAGGACTGTTATGATCGCCTTTCTCATGGTGCTCGACAACTCGCCCCTCTCCAGCACCTCCTCCCAGATCTCCAACAGCCTCGGGGCCATCTCTACTTTGAATACCTTGTAGAAATCCAGCAGGATCCCATTCGACCCAAGGGCCTTGCCAGTGTGCAGGTCCGAGATGGCTTGTTCGATTTCCTCAGTGGTCCATGGGAGTTCTAGCATGGCTCTTTCTGACTCTCCCAATTTGCGTGCCGGGAATGAGTTCATGTAAGTTTGAAGGTCTTCTGGGGACACTGTGTCCGCATTGGCATGTAATTTGGCATAGAACTGTTTAAAGACTTTGTTAATCGTGCTCGGGGCCGCAACTCTCTCCATACGACTGCCAGAGGCAGTGCTGCCATAGCCTGTTTCAGCGTCAGTGCTGCTTTTTTGTCGCCTATGGTTTCCCGTAGATCTGTCCAGCTCGGGGTCTAGAATTAGATTGTCTCCTCCCCAAATTTCAATTGCTGTTCCCAGAGGTGATATTAGTTCCACAATATGGAGATGGAACTCTGGACTATCCACATTGGGGCCGTACGTATTGATCAGTAGGACTTCCCGGCTGTGCAGGTGCCCCCATATAATCGCATAGCGACCATAGTTATCAGTTAGCACTTAGGAGATCTGCAAGTTAACCCTCTTATGGACAACTGTGAGGACCCCTCTTGCCATTGAGGAGTAGTTCATGGCTGCCTTTATATTGCCCCAGTTTTGTGCAAATGTGTCTGTGACTTTCCTGGTGGCGTGCGTCTCTTGTAACAAAGGTATGTTAGCCGTATGTCGAGTTGCATATGCAAGTATCTTTCTTGCTTTTACCGGGTGTGCCAGACCCCGCACGTTCCAAGTGAGCAGCCTAATCTCCTGCATATCCAGTAGTCACACTGTTAGTGTTGTAGATGGGTCGCCGCTTCCTATTGGACTTCTGCATCGTCCCATTGTGTTCGCTGCGCCCATCAGTGTTTTTATTATTACCATTCCATTCCCATGTCCGTCTATATCCAATTCTCGTATCAGCTTTTATGTTTCTAACCCTTGTTTCGTAAACTGTCATATCCCGTTTTCCTCCTGGGCAACAGGCCCAACTCCCTTAACACCCCCCCACCCTCGCCATCCCCCCAACTGGACAGTGTATGCCCCTCATACAACTTCAACTTTTGAACAGATGGACTGCTCTGTATGGCAATTCTACCCTTTTCCGCTTGCCAACCAGGCTGCCTTGATGGCCGCCGCCCCTATAACTTTGTGTATCCAGGAGTGCAATAGTAGTACACATGCTCGTGTTCACGGTATGTCTTCATTTGCTGGGTCCGGGTATTGGGTTCTTGTCGTTTGCTGGTTGTGGAATATTCCGCTCGGTATACCCCATGGCCTCGTCCGGAGATTCAAAGAAATGTCTTCCGAGCGTATTGCAAGCGTAACTTGGCGGGGAACATCATTGCATAGGGGATAGATCGTGCCCCGAGTGCCCTCTTTACTTGATCGAAATTGCGTCAAGCAGCTTGCACCCCATTGAAAAATCAGTGTAGTTATGTATCCTGGTGGAGTCGTATGTTAAAGTACCTTTCTCCCGGGACAGGCGTAGGATCGTATCCCTGTCACGATAATTAAGGAGGCGGGCAATAACTGTGCGTGGCAGTGCCCCGGCTTTGGGGGAGATGTCTGGATTCAGTGGGCCCTTTCAATCAGGAAATGGTGTGAAAGCTGTGCATCAGGGAGGACCGCCGGATTATTTCTTCCATATAGACCTCCATTGGGACATTGACCTGCTTTTCTGAGAGCCCGACCACCCTGATGATGTTACGACGGGACCTAGATTCCAAGTTCTCGCACTTCATTTGGACTAATTTCAGGTTCTTTTTAATAGTCTCCATATCCTTGCCCTGGTTTATCACAGTGTCCTCTACAGTGCTTATCCGGTTCTGTTTCCAGCACACATGCGTTCACCTGATGGAGGTCTGCTTTAATGGACGAAATGATGCTACCTGTTTCCTCTAGTTTAGAATTGACCGCGGCAAACCCTGCTTGCAGTGCCACCATATACTGGTCCGGTGATTCCCTTCTAGGGCTGCGCGGTTCTGGTGTGGCTGCCCATGAAGCCCTGGCACTTTGATCCTCCATGGTAATGTTAGTGAACGCGTCCATGGGCCCCTTCTTTCCAGCTTTATGGCCCCTGGGCATATTGAATATGGGCTATGTATCTTTGTGGGCCTTTCTTTCAGGCTGTACCCCGGTGCAATGTTTCCAATTTGAGTTGGGGGCAATAGGTTATCCCACACCGTCGCACAGTCCTGTGAATTCGTAGTTTCGTGGTCCGCTGTAGGGTTTCTTCTTGCCTGTCACTGTTGCTGGCTTTCAGTTGTATTGGTTCAGTGGGCTTGCCGGTTGTAGCGGCAGGTTATGGGCTATTCCCACCATTCACCGACTCTGGACCCCCGCACCTCTGTCCCTGAAGAGTACAAGATCTTTTTTGTTTTGTTTTGTTTTATGGGTGGATAACTATGCACCCCTCGCTATGTCACAGGGGAGGGGGAGCCCGTCCATGCACTCGTTCTCTGGGATTCGCAGCCCACTCCGGGTATCTCCTTACCGTCTGTGCTCGTGTACAGGCTCTCCGGTCTCCGCTTCGCTGTACCGTAAGCCCCAGTCCGCGGCTCCTTTCACCTTTTTGGGCACCCGTTTCACACTATCCAGATATCAGCACGCCTGCCGCGGATGGGGGAGGGGCAGCAGGCCTCGTATTCGTTTCACGCTCAGACAGCCTGCTGACACTTCTTCTCAGGATATCTACGGATATATCGGGTGTTGTTCCGAAGGCGATTCCACCGGTACCCAGGCTCCTTAGTCTCCTCCTCCACCGAAGCACTTATGTTTTCAGTCACTGGAAACGCAGGATTTCATTCAGGATATTTTCCGCACGGTGCAGCTGCTCTATCAAGCAGCCGTTTCCGTTGGCGTCCAAAAGCGCCCCCTCATTGCGTTCACTTTGTCATTGAGCCATACCTATCTTCATCCCAACTAGATAGGAGGAAAGTTAAGTTTGAGAAATACATGTGTGTCCCCCCCCACACACTCCCTCTATTAGAACTTCTGTTAACCTGTTGAATTCCTTATCCCTCAACCCTGTGATCAATCTGATGCAGTCTTCACAGATTCCCCAAGCGGTGGATTCCTCCCATGTGGGCAGGGGACGGCAGCCGCTACTGGAGGGGCAGCTTTATGAGGGAGAATCACATGGGAGGGGATAGCCACTGGGAAGATGTCACGGCTTATTTGGATAGAACACGCTATCCCCCATTGCCCCATGAGGAAAACTCCCTTTTGCCCAAGACCCTGGTGGCCTGTTGCCATGCATCTGTTTAGGAAAATTAAAGAAACCCTTTTCCGATGCCCTTATGGGCCAAACTTCCACCCCTAACTTAGGACGTAAAAGCTCCAAAAACCTCCCTTTCAGTTATAGTTCTCCATCAGCTATGTTAATGTTAAAGTTATTTGTATAGCGCACTGTCACCAACGGAGTTGGTCCCCAGGCGCTCGGGCGGGTCTTCAAACGAGAAGGTGTGGTGGGTTCGTAAGGTGGAGAGGGAGTAGGATAGTTAGAGAAGTGGTGTCCTGTTGGTGGCTTCAGTTAGGTATACACTGTGCACTGTGCTTTGGTGCAATGTCAGGGCTTGTGTGCTGTTGGAGCGGCTTATGTGTTTGTTGCAGTGTGGTGAAGTGCATGCGGCTTGCTGTGGGAGAGGTGGTTATGTAGGTTTTTGTAGGAGTTGGGTATGCAGAATATTTGAGCTTTTTTGGTTAGTGGGTTATATGTCTCGCAGCTGACCTTTGAAGTTTGGTAAATGCCTAGGGTTAAGAATCCTGTGTGATGGGGCAGAGGCCCAGGTCTCACAATACACTACGTTTCTCCATGCAATAGACAAAGATGGAGGCTATACCCTGAATTGAGAATCCTATATATTGGGCAAAGGGGTCGGTTCCACAGTAAGTGGGTTTCTGCATATGAGGTGGAGGCTACACCCGGGTTTAAGGATTCCGTAGAGTGGGGGGGGGGAGGCCTCGATTTCACAGTACATTACACCATACAATAGACATCGATGAGCGCTATACCTGGATTGAGTGTTCTGTGTAGCGGGGGAAAGGCCTAGCTTCTGCAGTGTGGGTAATAACATGTAATAGACAAAGATGGAGGCTACACCTAGATTTGAGGTTCCTGCAGAGTGGATGTGACTCAGGCTAATGTTCACAATTCCGTCTGAGTGTGGCACATTCACAAAACTATCTAGATGCGACGTAGGCTAATGGTCACATTAGTATGACATTGGAGGTTAATGTTCACAATTGTTTCTAAATGTGGCGCATGCTAATATTCACAGTCCCATCCAGATGTGTGACGCAGGCCAAGGTTCACAATTCTAACCAAGCGTGGCACATGCTAATATTCAGTCCTATCTAGATGCGACGCAGGCTAATGCTCACAATTCTCTCTAGGTGTGGCACATTGCTAACATTGCAAAAACAAAGAGGTGATGGCTGGAAGGTTTAGACTGAATCATAATCACTGGCATTGCTCGGGGCAACCCTCCAGACCATCGTTCTTCGCCTGCCAAGCCATTACAGAAGGGGAAAGAGCATATGCAAATCAGGCTTGGCCCCACCCCAAAAGGGGAAGTCCAGCCCGAACTGCTAGGTCACATCCCTTCTGCACGAGACCACAAGCATCCCCAAACATGTTTCACCCTTGTTGGGGCTCATCAGTGAGGAGTAGCTTGGGTCTTTCCCTTCTGTAATGGCTTGACAGGCGAAGAACGGTGGTCTGGAGGGTTGCCCAGAGCATTGCCAGTGGTTAAGATTAATTCTAAACCTTCCAGCCATCACCTCTTTGTTTTTACATTGCTAACATTCACAGTCCTATCTAGATGCGACACAGGCTAATGCTCAAAATTCTGTCTAGGTGTGGCACGTTGCTAACATTCACAGGCATATCCAGATGGGACGCAGGCTAATATTCACAATGCTGTCTAGGTGTGGCACATTGCTAACAGTCACAGTCTTATCTAGATGCTATGCAGGCCAATGTTCACAAGTCTATCAAAGTGCAGCACATTGTCAAGACTCACAGTCCTATCTAGATGCGACACATGCCAACGTTCACAATTCTATCCAAGTGTGGCACATGCCAACATTCACAGTTCCAAGTGTGGGGCCCGCCAACATTCCCAGTCCAACCTAGATGCGACGCAGGCCAATGTTCACAATTCTATCCAAGTGTGACACATGCTAATATAAGTGTGGCACATGCTAACATTCACAGTGCTATCTAGATGCAACACATGCTAATGTTCACAATTCTGTCTAGGTGTGGCACATTGCTAACATTCACAGTTCTGAGGTAGGGTAATGTAAGAGTGGCAGGGTTTTCTGGAGTAGAGCGATTGCTCTACTCCCCACCCATGTCACACTTACTTTGGTGGTTGCTACTAATTGACGGCTGGCCACTGGCTTCCCCTGGTATAACTGATCATCCATGTGAACCTATTAAGAAGACCTTTTAAGAATCGTGCATCACAAACCATCAATGGGCTGATGCTCCCGAAACCACCTAAATTCTCAGTTAATGTCAGTGGAATTTAACGGCCAAAACCCCTGAAGTACTGAGGCGAGGAAGATGAAGGAATTGATACTTAGCAGTCATTGGATGAAGGCACCTGTGCGCAGGACTTTTAAAAATGGTCATCGCACTGAGAGATGGAACAGAGCCACAAGGGAGCCTGGAGAGACGTCGGAGGAAAACGCTACAGCAAGCCAGTGAGTCTGTCAGAGTGGGGACTCTGGGGCCTTTTCTTTGCGACTGTGCTGAATACAGTTAGAACAGTGGGAAGTTACAAAAGCGAAACAGCAAGAAGTCTGTGTATGAGAAAAAGGGCAGAAGATTTTCTTGAAGATTGTGAGATTGTGGAAAGCAAAGTAAAACATTGTGAGATTGCAGAAAGCAACGCGAAAGCGATGATTGTTTGTCCGGTAGATCTTCCAAACCAAGAAGAAGGGTAGATGCTACTTGACTAAGAGAAGTCCTAGCAGGAGAGTACACCAGACATTTGGTAGAGCAAAGAGAAGATGTGGAAGGAGAGTAGACTAGGCATTTGAGAGTGCATTAAAAATGTCTTGGCAGGGGAGTATACCAGGCAAATTGCAAACCTACAAGGAGTGTCAAGCAGAAACAGTGTTTGTTAAAAAAAAAGGAACGCTTGTAGCAGGAAAGCTTACAAGACTGAACTGTGTTCATTTAACAAGAATGTTGTGGGCCAAGGAAGGCACCAAGAATTGTTAATCTCATAGACATTTGTGATATCTCTGAAGGATCCAAGGGAAGGTGATGGCCCTCTGGAATTAAAGTCTTTTCCATCTTGGAGAACATTTACGTTGAAGCCATTCTAACTTTAATTAAAACCACCTTTTTACAAATTCCAGGTTAGACATTTCCATTGTCACTGTTATTTTTCCATTGTCACTGTTATTTTGTTTATTAGTGTGCGGGTAAGGATAGACTGTTTTGGACATGAGGACATCTTTTTGATTCATGAACTCCTCATCAAGGCACTCCTTCGTTTTTGGTTTCTAGGTAGGGAAACTCCTCTTTAGAATAGGGTTAGAGAGGCATTTTTCCAACCCTTTTAATTTGAATAAAAGTCTATAACTAAAAACATGACTTTATGTCCGGCTTTCATTTCTGACCTCTCGCAACCCCCACTAACCTTCCCCATCCCTCCTGCCTTGAGTGATTCAGCATCTGATCCACATTCCTAATACATCGCCCCCACGCTCATACTCATGTCATTGCTTGGGCATCAAGTCCCTTAATCTCCCATAGTCCACTTCCCCCAAACCTTCTCTTGTTTCTATGGGCAGCGTCTATTTTTATAAACTAGTTTTTCTAGAGCCATACTTCTATCCATCCAGTCTTCTCAGGTTTGGACCAAGGGGATGTCCTCTGCTACCTACTTCATTGCAATGCCTAGTTTCACCAGTGCTAGAACCAAATTTGTCAAGGTTCTCTAATGGACTCTGAGGGATTGATCCCCACAGATTCCAAGTATACACATCTTCGGGTCCATCACCAGGTCTTCCTCTACCGATTGATTACAAATCTCAAGTACTTCTCTCCATAGAGCATGTATTTTTGGGCAAGTCCAAGGCATATGAATATAGCTCCCTACTTCTATTTTACATTTAGGAGATGAATCAAATCTCCTCGCCGGTCTATGGAGCAACTGAGGGGAATAATATATCCAATGCAGAATCTTAAATTGGGTAGCTGTAAGTCTGGAAACAATGACAACCTCCATAGCCATTCCCAGAGTATGTTCAGTGGTTTGTATCAACCCTTTCTTGTATCACACCAGGAATAAACAATTGACCCTTGCTCTGTTAGTCTTTAAGACACTTGGAACAACATATTCTTTCTCAGTCTTTCATAGATTTCTGACTTAACAGTTCGGTTCCCTCCTTAGTTTTCCTGTAGACTTGAAACCAATGTTTAGGTTTTCAGTCAATCTTTGTAATACGTAGAACAATGGTTCTCACTTAGTCTTTCCAAACTGTCACACGTTGTAGTCCCTCTTTTAGTTGTGGTGTTTTACTTCGTGCCAGTGGTTGAATTGCTCTTTCAATCTTTCAGAAACTTGACAGAAATAATGTTTCCATTCCTTCTTAGAGTTGGCCTTTTATGGGACTCAAGACCCCAGCTAGCTAATGTATTCTCACAAAATGTATAAGATATATCTAGGTACTTGAGTTTTATGCCCTAGTTTGAACAAATTATCTCACCCAGTTTGTTAGATTTGGTTTAATATTTTTACTTTCTGTTGCAGCATGCATCAAATTATCTTGCAATGTTGACTGGAATTGGCTGAGTATCTTGATGTTGTGTCCCAGTATGCAACACATTTGTTCCTTCTTTCTTATTGTCTTGCCTTTTTCAGACTGGGTTCTGGACTTCATTCATCAGCATGCACACAAAGTGTTTTTTGTGTGTTTTGTTTATACTGTCCTGCTTATTCAGGCTGGGTGCTACACTTGACTCCCCAGCGAGTTGAGCTCTTTCTGGTGTGATCTGCAGTTGGCAAGTACGAATCCCAGTACGGCCAACTCAGGCTTTCATCCTTCTGACGTCAACATAAATATGACTTAAAGCCTTATCCAATGATAGGGGAGAGTCAGTGTTACGTCTCTTGACCTTGGGAAACAGACCGATTATTAAGAGCGATCAATCACAGCCCTGTGTTTTTACCATAAAACAACAAATACAAAAAACACTTTACGGGAGGTAAAAGGATTATCAGTCCTTTTCTTAGCACTTCCTCAAAAAAATATATAGGCGAAGCCTTAAACAAGAGACAAAACAGTGCTAAGGGGCTCGTCAGTTCCCTTATAGGTTTATGTCCCAATGCCTAGAGCATCAATCTGCAATTTTGAAACCGATTCCAAACGTATTTTACAAAAATATATATCATTTATTTATTTTTGCTTAAAGCTAAAAATGTATTCAGAGTCAACAAATAATACAAACCTCAACAACTCAAAAAAGTGCACATACAATTAACATGTATCTCTACAAATTAAGAGAAACAGCAGAATAAACACCAAACAAGATAGAAAAAAATACTAAATAATACCAGCTTGTGTGTGAACCAAAAGTGATCCAGATTGGGGTCACTCAAAGGTAGTGTTGTGCAAATATCACCATACTCGACTTATTTCCACACTAAGTTCATTCCAAACTCAATTCAGGCATACTCATACTCTCATCATATTCCTAACATGTTTCTTTCTGGTCGTGTGTGTAAACGGGTGAAGCAGAAATTCATCAGGGGTAGTCTGCCGTCTACCACGTCAATTGAAACCTAATCAATTTAATTAACAGGTTGCACTTTCTCTAATTTCATCCACAATTAATTAATGCGAGTTTAACAGTTATGGAGAAGGTCAAATATCGTATGAATAGGCTTAGTGCACAATTCATGCGCGTAGATTGTCCAAACTATACAAGTCCTGTGCATGGTCCTTGATTCATTTGGAGCTCAACAGCAAAAAAAGGGACTCCATACCTAAAAAAGGAACAGATCAGGGTATGAGTAAAGGGTACCCCAGTTATCCATGCTCTACATGTAGAATTGGATAAACATTGAAGAATGACCTAGTCATAAAATACTGGTCTATAAAGGTAACACTCGAGCCCTAACTGGCGAGTATACCACTGCAGTGGTTAGAAGGCGACAGTGACATTTCATTTCGTCATCCACTCTCCGCTGGAGTGAACCAAGAAACCCCAAAAAATCATCCCGTCCTCTATACTAACGGCGGGAGGTGAGACAGAAGAGATAGCCAAACTGTAAAGTTACTCGTGCATTATTTTATTTTATGTTGAGTTTGCCACTTACTTCAGAGGAGAAAAGAGAGATTTATTTAGTTGCTGTGGAAGTCCTCTTCAATATAGCCTCCTTAGTTACTTGGTCTTATGTCCTGTATCTCTAGGACTAAACCTCTGGCAAAATGGAACTAGCTGTTGTCGGCTGCGGGAGACATAAGGGTAAACACTAATTTTACCTCTTCTACTATGGATTGGGCAATTATGCTATTTAATCACTTGTAATGCTTACCATTCTATGTACGTCTCGTTGCGCAGGGTCAAACGATCAGTCGGGTGTCGTCTGATTTATTGCGGGCATGTTCATCTCGTGTAGTGGAAAATGGTGAAAAGCCCAAGATCGTTCGTCCCGTAGTGTGGCTAGGTCTGTTGTTAGTCCAATGCGGAACTATAGATAGTCATTCATTGCCTGTGAGGTACGAAAAAGGCAGGTAGGAGGAGGCAAATTGGGTGAACAAAAACCCATTGTGTGCTCGAATCCCCTCTTACTGTTTAACGTTCAGTGCATGCTAATAATGCTGCTTGTTAAATACGAAAATGCGGCTTACTTCTCTATCACTAGTATCTGTAGAGGTATTTCATAACGAGCCAAGGTCGATTTGAGTCCTCAATTAATTAGCCCGAACGATCCTTCACAGGAAGTAGAATGGTAAACATTGTTGTATTCGCAATTAAGAATTTCCATATCTCTATAAAGTAACAAAGACTTAAGGTTCACTATGCCCGTGTCTAGGTGGCAGATGCAGTAAAGGGCTCTAGACGTTGCATATCCTTTCCCCCAGTTCACAATCTTACCGTGATCGCGTTATCCTTCAACGTCAGCCGTAAGTGCTTCCATTTCCATTGTTGTATTATGCTAGGATTCACCTGATTTATATACGCTGTTTCTTGCGTGTCCAGACATCGTTCGTATCATGCAATAAACGTAACGTGGAGTCACCTGATTTACTCACGTTGCTTCGTACGCATCCTACGCATCATCCGTGTCATGCAATTGAGGCGGAAGTATAGTGAACGCTTTGTCAATCACCTGATGATTCATCATTCTAGGGGAACGATCCCTTATGTGTTACGTTGGCACTATTTCCAATGTTATATGAGCGATATAAGGATAAGTAAATTTAGGTAATGTTACTGGGGCTGCAGGCAAGTCAAAGATGCTTATGTATGTGTCTTTCTCTGTGGTACTAGGTTAATTAGCATGTTGTTGAGCATACGGGACTCTTGTGGATTTACAAGTTCCAATCCATTTTGTCATTAAGGCCAGTCAAGGAACTTCTAGTTATGAATATCAGTTGTTGTTCTTTCCTTAGTAGAGTTGTTCTGTCTTTATTTATATCTATGCTTGGTGTTAGTTTGTAGATTACCGACCATTTTATATCTTCTGGAAAAAGAATGTTGATATTCCACACAGTGGTCGACCATTGGTGCATTTCTGGTCCAATTTTTGAGGCAACTTCTATGTTAACTAATGTGTTTGTATGGACTTCTTGTCTCCATTTGGATTGTAAGCCTGTGTCTACTTCTGTGCTCTTAGTTGTGTACTTACAGTTCACGCACTGTCCGCATGGATGATGTCCCACAATTTTAGGAAGGCCCCATTGTTCAGTTAGGCTCTTTGTGGACTGGTGTTTTATCGTTACGTCATTTGCTCTTTTAGATTTTTACTACGTTTAAACGCGACAACAGGTCTTGGGACCGGTACATCTCCTTTTTCCAAGGTAGGTCAATTCTTCATAATAATTTTCTTAATGTCATTCGACATATTGCTGAAAGTGTTTACGAAAATTAATTTCGGATCTTTCTTGGTTTTTGAGTGTTCCTTATACTCCAATAAGGAATCACAGTTGTTGTTATTGGCACGTTTAAGCGCCTTCCTAACTACTTTTTTAGGATCTCCTCTTTGGAGTAATTTAGCTTCCATCTTTCTTGCTTCTTCAGTAAAATCTTCTTTCTTGGAGCTGTTTCTTTTAAGCCTCAGGAACTGGCCCAGGGGGAGGTTGTCCCTTACGTGTTTGGGGTGTGAACTACTATAATGTAGGAGGGAGTTCTTGTCTGTTGGTTTGTTGTAGGGTTTAAAAAAAATGCATTTTTCGACAGGGTCCACCATAATCGTAATGTCTAGAAATTCCAATTTGGTGGTGCTGAAGTTGGATGTGAACTGTAGATTTCTTTCTTGAGTGTTGATCCAAGTAAGAAACTCTTCGAGTATTGTTACCGGGCCACACCATATTACAAGAATATCGTCAATGTATCTCCGCCAAGCGCGCATATGTTGCAAAAATGGATTGGATATGTACAGGATTTTGCTACTTTCAAAAGCTTCCATGTCGAGATTTGCTACACTTGGGGCTAGAGTGGCTCCCATGGCCGTACCATGTATTTGTTGAAAAATCTCCATTGAAGTGAAAATAATTCTCGACTAGGCTCATTTCAGCACACCAAAAAATGAAGGAAGTTGGTGTAGAGCCACCTTGATGGTCAGTGAGCAGTTTTTCTTCCAACATTTCAATGGATGCTGTTTGCGGAATATTGGTATAGAGTGCTGCTACATCCAAACATAATAGAATTTCGGTAGTGGGGTCAAATGGTCCATTTCTTTAATTATTTGTGTCGTGTCCTGAACAAACAATGTAATTTTGCGAACCATAGGTTGAAGAAAGGCATCTGCAAATTTAGAAAGGGATTCTAATACAGAATTGACCCCTGAAACGATTGGTCGGCCCGGTGGTTTAGTGATATTTATGTATTTTAGGGAGCGTGTAAAATTGTGGTATACGTGGTTTTTCCTTTACCAGGAACTTGGCCTCTTTCTTAGTAATCCATCCCCTTTGTTCTGCTTTCTCAACTTTCATGCTGATTATATTCTGCAATCTGGACGTCGGGTCCCGGTCCAAAAGTTTATAACAACTCATATCCAGGAGTTGTCTATTGCATTCAATTAAATAATCTTCACTGTTCTGTAGAACAATTGCTCCCCGTTTGTCTGCCTTGCGAATGACAATTAAATCATTGTTTAGGAGATTTTTCATGGCCTCGTCTTCTTTCTTACTCATATTGTTGTAAGTTTTCCTATTTCTTTGGGTAAGTTCTAACTACCCCAAATCATGTAGGACGCATTTCTCGTATGTCTTTGCCTCAGCACTCTGTAGTTGGGTTGGTACACAAAAGGCTGATTTGTTCTGTAAACCAGAGTCAGATTCTTCAGGTTCGTATTCTGTTCCTTGAAAGTGTTGGAATAGATGAATCTTTCTCATGAACTGTGCAAATTCTTGGCGAAAGGCAAATCTGTCATGGTAATTGGTGGATACAAATCCCATTCCTTTTTCAAGTACTTTGCATTCTAGCATAAGACAAACCATCCGCACATGCTAGCTCTTTGCACATTTGTATATGGCCTAGTGTGTCTCAGGCATGACTTCAGACAGTGCCTGAAAAGAATAGTGAACTAGGGCCCCGCCTTGCCGTAGATGACAGTTCTGAATTGTTGCCTAAATAAATGACACTTGATAAGCGAATATACAATGTCGTTTAATGGATGCATGATTTTCTAAAATCATGTGCGTGCATCATACAAGCAGCTATAATAGCCAGCAATCGGAATAAAAAGCAGGAACATCACATAAGATATAGTATTGTGGGTTGGATAACAGTCTTCTTGGTTATATGCAAACAATTTAAAAGCACATACTTTTCTACTTTCAGCCCTACACCTCACACTCAGTCTAAACGCAGCCCAGCAAGTGTCATGCTTACTCAAGTTAAAGGGGAAAAATGCCCAAGGATAACTTCCTTCCTATCGGTCAAGACCTGCCTGTTTCTACCTCTCTGCCCAGTTCCCAGTTCTCAGCACACCAGCTGCGCTCATGCTGTCCAAATTAAACTGCTGTGTGTCCTGTCTCTTTATGTCTCAATGACAAAATGGCAATTTGTAAGATTGAAAATACTAATCATTGAATTGGCCCATGACGTCTGTGTGTGAGGTAATAAGGGCTTGCATCATGTCAGATAAATGAGTACCAACTTTTTTTGGGTGATAATTGTAACTAAATGTTTTCTTAGTACAGTGCTTGGGCAAAAGTGCTACATAAATATCAATATCATTAGTGTCTTCTGCTACGCTGATGGTTGCTCCTCTTCTTTCACTCAGTGTGAGTGGGGCAGCACCTCAAATTGCTCTTTGTCTTTCTTACTGATTTAATTGAGGGATCAGTCACATGGCCATAGACCATAGTCATAGATGACTGATTCAGGCAGGTACTCTTCGGCTTCAGACATTTTACTATTCAACTTCCCTGGGATGGGAGAGTCTGCACAAATAAACATAGTTGTTGTTGCGTAGGTATGCCTGCATGCACCTTATTGGCCAGAGGAGTGACAATTTGCTCTCTGTAGTGGTTTGTGTTAAGACAACCAAGGTCTTGTAGGCTAAAAGCAGGAGCTAAATAGTGAACAGCAAGGTCATGCCGTGTTAATTATGCAATATGACACAAATGCATACCATAAACTAGCTGTTTACAATTTGTTTTAAAAAATTCAACAAGAAGGGAAGTACAAATAGAAAATACAGGCAGCAATACAAATCGTGAAAGGAAAAAGGAGAAAAAAGCTAGAAGGGCATGCACATGCAGACACACAGATATGCAAACATGAGGAGATGGTAGAGGAAAACGTCATCTGCCTCTGTGAGGCAGAAGGGGAATTTTGCTTAAGCACACATTATTGGGCTGAATTCTGCTTTCTAAGCCCCCTTGTGTTTCATGAGATTTTTGCATGTTTGTTTTCAGCGGTTGGATCTATGAAAACCACTCTACCCGCCCCAGCCTGTCCATTCGACAATAGATACATTTGCATTAAACACTCTTCTTTCAAGTGAAGCGTAGCGTTCTTCATTTCAGCAATGAATTCAGAGAATTGGACAAAGATATCTGTTCTCAGAGACTGAAGTAGATCATGTATATCTTCCTTGATCAGGAGGGCCAGGTCGACATTTGAACTTGCACCACTCTGGCTGGATTCTGGTACCAAGAATACAAATCTGTATACCTTGCAAGGAGGTGAATGGGCTGAGAGTCACAAGCCCATACCGGGCTGTGAGACCAAACATCCCACAAAGGGGTGAGGACACAGAGAGAAGAAACGCAGATAAAGCCATTAGCCCAAACCAGGCTGAGTGCCTGAGCACCCCCAAAGGGGGTGAGAGGAGAAAGCTACCAAGCTGAACCGGCCTGTAGCCCACACTTGGCTGATAGTAGAAGTCCCCCAGGAGGGGGTGAGCAAAGCAACTAGCACAATAGAGCTGACATGCCTGTAGTCCACCCAGACCTGAGAAACCTGACTCCCCACGAGCAAGGGAGGGAGGGAGGGAGGGAGTGAGTGAAGGGATAATGCAACCAGGGCTGGCCAAGCCTGTAGTCTACAGGAGGCTAAGAAAGTGAACAATCCACAAAAAACAAAGAGAATATTGTGCTATTGTGAATATCAATTTATCCAGGTCCAGAGGTGATTTCCCAGGAGACTGGATAAAGCAAAGACTGGACTATTTGAAAAAGGGTATCTGAGAGACATTTTTGTTGTGGAACTTTGATATTTAACCAAGAACTGAAAGATACCGGAAGAACTCTTTGATGGGGGGGTGGGATCAAAAAACCAGCCACCCCGAAATAATTAAAAGGGGGAAGTAGCCCTACCCTAAGCTCAAGCTTGGATTCTCTAGGACAGTGTCTTTCTGAGCTGCCCGACTAGCACCAGTTGTTTACTAGAGTAGCTACCGCTTTATAGAAATAGGATTAGTGGAGATTTTCTTTAATAAACACAATTGCTGAATCATATCCTCTGGTCCATCTTCTATGCCTGACTTACCACAACAAGCATCATACACCACATCAGTGATCCCATAGAATACAGACTTGCATTCCTGAATATTACAAGGAGTTCTTATTCTATGAAAAGTTTTATCCCTCCTATTACGTGAAATTCTGGAGGTGATTTTTTTTCCCATGCATATGGTGAACTGTTATTGGTGATTGTATGTTTTTTTTGGATATGCATATCCTACCCAGGCAGGTCATTCACAGTTTATTTTCCAGGTTCAACAATTAATGTGTAGCTCTTAAGTTGGAAGGTTTGATTTTGTTTTTCTTCATCTGATGGGACACGTTTGCAATGTTTTTTTCACATCCGAGAAAGAGGATAAACAATGGACAAAATGTAAGCTCCTGGATAGGGCCTCTATGGATTGGACGAAGCACATCTTATACTAATGATGTTTCTAAATTGAATTCAACTACAGAAAACCCAGGGTGTGCTGGGATTTGTAGTTAGTTAATAAAATTGTATTTCTGCTGAAAGTTCAACATAAAGTAAAGAATGTGAAGCATAACATTCCTCTGAATCTCTAACATAATCAGGTCTGGCAAATTGCTTTTAATAATGACATCACAAAATATTGAAATTAAAGGGGGTATTTTGTTATTGTTTGACATAACCACAGCTTCCATTAAGTATTTTCACTGGTTCTTTTAGTTTGTACTGGTTTGTGAATCATAGCTGATAATCCTGATTTCTGCCCTTCTCAAGGACCTGTTTGCAGGCCTACTGTCTTTTCTGGTTCTGGGGCATACAGCTACGGATCTGTGTTCGGTAGCGTTACAACCAGAGCCCCTTGCACTGCTTTCGGATTCTCACAGTTGAGCACAGCAGTGTCCATTTTGTGGGGCTTTTCACCAGCGGCTCTTCGTTGCGGCAGCTTCTGGGGTCCCGAGATCTAGTGACTCAGTTCTGCAACCTTCTCTATGCAAACTATGCTCCCCAGCTTCCGCAGCCGTACTCCCACCGGATTCCACTTCATTCTCAACCACCATTCTCAGTGTTCTGTGGCCATGCTGCTTCTTTAAGCTCTGCAGAACCATTTCTCCAGCATGGGGTCTGGCATGGATTCACATGCTCATGAATATTCCCCGTCATCAGGCTGGGAATCCTCGGTAAAGAAAAAACCAGTATCAGTTTCGTTTCTGATCTGTCTTTCGTAGCAATAACCAATCACTGGTCTCTGCGTCATACTGACCACAGCCAATGACTGCCCTCTACCTAAGCACCGCCTCTGGCAGCCATCTTCAGATTTTTACCGCACGTTCATGTGTTGGGATCCTCGTGCTATTGCTCTCGAGCGTTAGTGCTATTTTTTCGCGCTTTTCACAAAAAACTTCGATTCTTCGGTCAAAAGAGCCTCAAGCTCCACCGATCCTACATCCGATCAACGGGGACCCGTGTCGGATTCGTCTGTGCCCCTCAAGGGTGAAGATTTCGTCGAGCTACACTTCGGAGGACTCCAGAAGCTTCTCAGGCCCGGTCTCGGAGATGGCCCAGGAGAAGGGAAGCTCGACGCCCGGAAAGCTGTTCAGGGTCTGCCCTGGATGCCAGCTGCAGAACGTCTTTAAGGAGGACGAACACTCTTTCTGCCTTTACTGCCTTCATGAGGACAAAACGCACGTGGAAAAGGACTGTGCGTTTTGCGGCAACATGTCGGAACGGACCATGAAGGACCGTCATCAACGTCTCGCCAACTGGCTGGAGGGTAAGAGCCCGTCTGGCGAGAAGAAGAAGAAATCCGAGCGGTCTTCTAAGACCTTTGAGGGCGCCCCGGCGACGGGGGCCCAACATAAGGCCAAGCACCGCGAGTCCGCTGGCACCGGGAGCGCCGAACGGTCGGGCTCTACGGGCGCCAGGCAGGGCGCACCCTCCCCGGCGCCATCAACCACGAGCCAACGCTCTGGGTCGGGTAAGAGGAAGGCCGAGCACCCGGCGAAGCTCCTGGAGAGGCCCCGGTCGAGCTCTAAGGCAGAGGAGGAGCGTGGCAGTGCCCCCTCCCTCAAGGATAAGGCGGTGAGCGCACCTAAGGTGGTGAAGGCCTTGATCCATCCGACCAAGCCCTCTATCGAAACGGTCGCGGCGGCCCTGGCCCAGCCTGTGGAGGCTGCACCAGTGGTGGCGACCTCAGGGCCCAGAATCTCCCTGCCTCCTCGGAGGGAGTCTTCTTTTGTGCCCATCGATAGGACCCCCGTGAAACCCTCCGTGGGGAAGAAGGGGGGCAGGGCGTCGTCGTAGATTCGGCCTCAACCTCAGAAGAGGAGCTGATCGAGGTCTTAAGCCACGGCCTAGGCGTGGAACAAGACCAGCCCGTCGGAATGGGCCCCGACGCAGGTGACGACGACGACATCGTCGAGGATACCGACGGGGCCCCTGCTCGCCCGTCGGATTCCCCTCTGCCAACGCCGCGAGACAACTCGGCGGCCATTTTGTTGGCCATACAGTCCTTATGCACTGAGATAAGGACGAGGCTACCGTTACCGACGGAGGAACCTCTCCCGTCGGGGGATCCAGAACCGGGACCTTCTGGTGTTCCCCCTACCAAGAAAAGAAGGATCCATCCTCCACCTCCTTTTCAACCGTCGCGCCCCGTCCAGCCCTCCTCCCCATCCACCCGAGGGGATGATACGGGGACTGACACGGCAGCGACGGGTACGGACGACGAGGCATACGACGAGGATTTTCCGTCGTCGCTTCCCACCAGGGCTTCTCCGCCCGACGAGATCGGATCTTTCCACTCCATGATCTCCAGGGCTTCCGAGCTTTTCCAACTCTGCCCTGAGGAGAAGAAAAAGGAAGGCTTCCTTTATCAGCGGCGCGAGGCCAAGAGGAAGACGGTCCTCGCAGTGCCTCTGTTGGACGACATTTGGGATGAGGGCCTTTCCCTCCTCAAGAACCCTTCCACGACGCCAGCTAGAAGAGACCGGTACGAGAAGAAGTACCGGGTCCCAGACACGGCCCCCCTATGCCTCCGGGCGCAGCCTACCCCGGACTCCGTCGTCTCCGCGGCAGCCAGGAAGAAAGCGGGGGGGGGGTGCGGCCTCCACATCGACTTCCCCGCCGGACGGCGAGGGAAAGAAATTGGATACTATGGGACGTAGAGTCATCTCGTCGGCAGCGACGACGATTAAAGCGGCCAACGCCTTGGCTATCGTGGCCCGCTAGACAGGGAGCTCTGGTACAAGATGGCTCCCCTGCTGGATTTTCTGCCGGACGACAAGAGGGCGGAGGCCCTTGAGATCCTCCAGGAAGGTGAAGTGGCTTCGGACCACGCCATCACCGTGGCGACGGACATCGCCGACGCGGGGTTCCGCCAGCTGGGCAACGGCGTTTGCCTTCGACGTCGTGGATGGCTCAAAGCTACGGACTTTCGGCAGGACGTCCAGACCAGAGTCCTGGACATGCCCTTCGACGGGAACAACCTGTTTGGGAAGACGGTGGACGATTCCCTCCAGGCCATCAAGGCGGATACTGAGACGGCCCGGGCCCTTGGAGTCCTGCAGCAACGACGGACGCCCTTTCGGAGCGGCGGAGGCAAGGGCGCCTCCAAAGGTTCCGGCGGCGGTTTCTCTTCCTACCGTCAAGCGGCCCGCTCGTCGTCGCAAGAGGCCTACAGAGGACGAGGCAAGTCTAGCGGACCCCGCCGTCGTCGCCAAGGAGGTCAAGGCGGCAAGGCCGCGTCCAAGCAGGATTGAACCGGCCGTGGGGTCGGACCCCCACCGAAGCACCCCGGTGGGAGGCCGGCTGGCGGGCTTCGTCAGCGTGTGGGAGTCCATCTCCACCGACCGTTGGGTGCTGGACACCCTGGCCCGGGGCCACGCGCTCGAGTTTCAAAGAAGGTGCCCGCGCGTCCCCCCCGTGGCCAGGAAAGAACTTCACGTCCCTCAACTTCTCCTGGAGGTAAAGGCGATGCTCAGGAAGGGCGCCATCGAACTCGTCCCAAAGAGGCTTCGGGGCTCCGGAGTCTACTCGCGATACTTCCTCGTGAAGAAGAAGACGGGAGGATGGCGCCCCATCCTAGACCTGCGACGGCTGAACAAGTTCATCAAGGCGCAGAAGTTCCGGATGGTCACCCTACAGCACGTCCTGGGTCAACTGGAGGAAGGAGACTTCCTATCGTCGTTGGATTTGGAGGATGCCTACTTCCACATTCCAATCCTAAAGGGGCACCGAAAATTCCTCAGGTTCGTGGTCCAAGGGCGTCATTACCAGTTCAAAGCCCTTCCCTTCGGACTACGGTCGGCACCCAGGGTATTCACCAAGTGCCTCGCACCGGTGGCGGCGCAGCTGCGCCGCGAGGGGATTCACGTCTACCCCTACCTGGACGACTGGCTCATCCGCGCCAAGACGAAGGAGCTCGCCGTGGTCCACACAGCAAGGACCGTCCAACTCCTCACGGACCTGGGATTCTCCGTGAACTACGCCAAATCCCACCTGGTGCCCGCGCAAGTCGCACTGTTTCTGGGAGCGAGGCTCGACACAGTGTCCCTTCTGGCCTCCCCGTCGGAGGAGAGGACCAGGTCCATCTTGGGCAAAGTGCAACGGATGTTGGTGGCCGACGCGGCCAAAGTGAGATCCATCAAGTCCCTCCTCGGGATGATGTCTTCCTGCATCTACCTCATTCCCATGTGCAGGCTCCGGATGCGCCCGTTGCAAGAATTCCTGGATGCGCGCTGGATCCAGACGACGGGCAGCTTCGAAGAAAGGATCAAGCTCGACGAGAGTTTCCGACGAGCGATACGGTGGTGGGGCACCCGCGCGCATCTGACGGCGGGCATGGACTTCCAGACCCCAGCCCACCAGGAGACTGTGACCACGGATGCCTCCCTGGAAGGGTGGGGAGCGCACACCGAAAATCTGCACGCGAGGGGACTCTGGCTCCCGACGGAGAAGTCCCTGCATATCAACGTCCTGGAGCTCCGTGCAGTGTTTTGGGCCCTCAGGTCCTTCCTTCCGTCCCTGAAGGGCAAGGTGGTGAGGATCTTCACCGACAACACCACCACCATGTTTTACATCAGGAAACAGGGCGGAACCAGGTCCCCAGCGCTGTCCAAGGAGGCGCAGGACCTGTGGCATTGGGCCGTCGCCCAAGGGATTTTTCTGGTGCCGTTTCATCTGGCAGGGATAAAAAACACCATCGCCGACTCACTCAGCAGGGAGCTGCGCTCGTGCCACGAGTGGGAACTACGGCAGGATCTGGTGGATCGCCTCTTCCGACGGTGGGGCACACCCCAGATCGACCTGTTCGCGACGGCTACGAACACCAAGTGCCGGAGGTTCGCCAGCAGGTTTCCCCAGACGAGGAGCATGGGCGATGCTTTCTCGTTCCCCTGGGAGGGCCTGTTCCTCTACGCGTTCCCTCCCTTGCCTCTGCTAATCCGGCTCGTCAACCAGCTCAAGAGGTCACGGTGCAGGATGATCCTCGTCGCACCTGCGTGGCCGAGGCAGATATGGTTCCCGGACCTTCTGGACTTGTCAGCGTCCCCGCCGATCAAGCTGCCGGCGGACGCGGATCTACTCTCCAGGGAAGGAGGCGCCATCCTCCACCACGACCCGAAGTCGCTGAACTTGCAGGCCTGGCTCCTGCAGCGCTAGAGTTTGGAGGATACGACATACCGGCCGATTGCAGAGAGGTTCTTGCAAAGGCCAGGGCGTCCTCGACTCTTAAATGCTACGGACACAAATGGAAGAGGTTCTCTGTCTGGTGCCACGCACAGAAGATTAACCCTCTACGGATTACGACTCCCCAAGTACTGCCGTACCTGCTGACGCTGGCCAAAGCTGGACTGGCACACGCGTCCATCAAGATTCATCTTGCTGCGATCTCCCGATACACCAGAACCACGGGGCGGACGTCCTTGTGGTCTCATCGTCTGGTGAAAGAGTTCATGAAGGGACTATTCAGATCGTTCCCGCCGGTGAAGGCTCCGGCCCCGGCGTGGGAGCTCAACGTGGTGCTGACCAAGCTCATGGGACCTCCGTTCGAGCCTCTGCACTCGGCCCCGTTGAAGTTTCTATCGTGGAAAACAGCTTTTCTTGTGGCCATCACCTCCGCACGACGAGTGGGAGAGATCCAGGCCCTTTCCTGCAAGGCCCCGTACTTGACTTTCCACGACACGAGGGTAGTGCTCAGGACGCACCCCTCCTTCATGCCCAAGGTACCGTCGGACTTCCATCTCAACGAACCCTTGGTGTTACCTGTGTTCTTCCCGTCGCCTTCGTCGCCGGCTGAGAGGACTTTGCACTCGCTGGATGTAGCTAGAGCGCTGAAGTTCTACGTGGACCGCACGAAGGGTTTTCGGAAGACGTCACAACTCTTTGTGAACTTTGGACCTGTCAATCAGGGGAAGGCTCTCTCGAAGGCTTCCATCTCCAGATGGCTCTCCGGCTGTATCATGTACTGTCACCGGATGGCAAACCGACCGCTGCCTGGCCGTCCGAGAGCCCATTCCACCAGAGCGATCGCAGCTACCACGGCGTTCCTATCTGGTGTGCCCCTGCTGGACATATGCAGGGCTGCTACGTGGAGGTCGACGCACACCTTCACGAAATTCTACTGCGTCGACCGGGATTCCAGGGAGGAGTCCAGGGTCGGCCAAGCAGTGCTGCGCAACCTGTTCGCCTGAGGTGGGCCTGGTGAGGAGGTAAGATGCTTAATGTTGAGTTGATGTGATGCTTAATGTTGAGCCTTTGCCACCTCCCGTGGTTGTGCATGTGTGTACTGCTAGGTATTCTTTATTCATGAGCATGTGAATCCATGCCAGACCCCATGCTGGAGAAGGAACAAGTTACTTACCTGTAACTGTTGTTCTCCAGCATGGGTCTGGCATGGATTCACATGCGAACCCTCCCGCCTACCCCTCTGCGGCTCTTCACTTGGTCATACTGCCACTTCACGTGCTTCCAAATCTGAAGATGGCTGCCAGAGGCGGTGCTTAGGTAGAGGGCAGTCATTGGCTGTGGTCAGTATGACGCAGAGACCAGTGATTGGTTATTGCTACGAAAGACAGATCAGAAACGAAACTGATACTGGTTTTTTCTTTACCGAGGATTCCCAGCCTGACGACGGGGAATATTCATGAGCATGTGAATCCATGCCAGACCCATGCTGGAGAACAACAGTTACAGGTAAGTAACTTGTTCCTTCCCCACCCACATGAATGGAAATGGAAAGGAAAGACTTGACTGATCACAATTTTGGCTGATGTGGTCAAGTCCCTTTATCACATAGCATCAGCCTTGGCTTTTCTGATGGAGATGAAGAAGTTGGAATCTGTGGACAGGACATGTCTAGTTTTCAAATCCCACTTCTTGTATCAGGTGTGACGAGTCAGTTCTAACAATGGCATCACAAAAGAGAAAGCCTTGAAATCAAAGACTTTATTGCTATTTTTTTCATAACATCTGTTTGGCACAAGTCTCTGGGTTACTTATTTCTACTTCAGTTTTAAAAAAAAAAATCTTAGTCTTTGATTAACCTTCATTTCCCTCTGTAGTGGGGAAAAGATAATCTGACAGGTTCTCTTTCTGTATGCAGCTTAACTGTACTGTAGTTGAGAAGTGACAGAAGCATGACTGCCATCAGTCACTTCACCTTTTCTCTTTGTGACACTTTGCTTCGTACATATCACTCGGTTTCTCAGCGTGCCACATGTTTTTCATTTGGTTCTCTTTAGCCATGCTGCTTAGCGTCTATTTGGTATTGGCAGAGCACCAATGTAGACCACCGCTGTTTGGATCTTCTTGGTTGGGGTCCTGTTTTTGCCCTTCTCAAGGACCTGTTTGCTGGCTCCCTCTCTTTTCTAGTTTGCCAGACATAAAGCTAGATATTAGCATTCACCATGGCTGGGGCACTCCGCTCAAGCAGTCTCATTGTTTTTGGGTTCCAAAAGTTTAACTATGTGGTATCCTTTCTGTGAGGCTTCTCTAAAGTCGTCCCCAGCTCTGGCTGATCATCTGCTGCCAAGGCTGCAGGCTGAGTTCTGCAGCTCTTTGAAACTTCTCTCCAGTGGCTCTCCGCTCAGAGGCCTTCTCTGCTCCCAGATCTAGTGGCTCAGTTACGCAACCTTGCCTCTGGCTTCTCATCCGTTGCTGCTGCCAGCCTCGCTCAACACTGGATTTTGCTTCTTACTATCTCACTGTTTTCAGCGTCCGGTGGGGAGGTTGATCCTTGAAGCTCCACAGAGCTCATTGTGATTAATCTAGTGAGATCATCACTAAGACCCCTTTATGGGCCATAACACATGTGAACAGGGGAAGGCAGACGATACTTGATCCTGAATCTGGAGGTGGTATTACGTGGCAGGATCATGTGGGACTCGTGCCAGGGGGAATTGGTGACATCCTTGCCCCTATGCTTCCTAAAGTATTGATGGCTTATATTAAAATAGACTAAACTAATGTTACTGCTATACAATCTACTATGGACTTCAGTACCCATTATGCTTATGGTTCTGGGACGAGGAGGAAGGGCTCAGAGGCAGTGAGATTAAGAATGCTCTTAACCAAAATGTGCAGTCTAGTTGTTATAGACCAGTGCACCTGAGTGGGACAGTTATATCCCAAAATGAGGTCCAGCTAGAGGAAGGAGGTGAAGGAGATGTAGAAGGCAGCGTGGAAGGGGTTGCTAGTAGAAGCCATCTCGAAGAGTGTAGGTGAACGACATTGCAGAGTATGCGCAGCGGAAAGCAGCCTGTTTAGAAGAAGCCCAGCTGATGAGACGTGCTCCCAATTCAGCACATGGCATATCAGTGAGCGAGAAGCCATCAGAAACCAAGAGAGCTGTCCGGGCTCCTAGGGAAAGATGTGCAGCCCACCAGAGGTACGCGGATGCTGGAGAGAGAGAGCAAACAGGACACCAGAGGTCCGCCGGAACAGCTGACCGCGAGAAAGAGATGATAAAGAAAACCGCTGAGTTGGCCAAATGCTAATGCTGACCATGACCCAGAGGCATTCCCAAGGAGACCATTGTTAAAAGCACATCATTTTGAATATCGAACACTTACAGAAACAAAGCAAAAACCACATAACTTTAAGTAACAAAAAATTTAAGAAGCAGAGCAAAAGTGGCAAGAGTGCAAGTCCCCTTTCATGGGACTACAATTGTTGAAAACCTATAACCAGCACTGCCAAAAGCCAAGAGGCTGTGAGAAAACCACCCTAAAACAAGGGAATACATCCCCATATAGGATTTTTCAATTGGGGAAAGCTTATAACCAGCACTGCCAACAGCTAGGACACTGTGAAACTATACAGAAGCAACACGGGTGCAACCCTCCCTTTTTGGATATCAACTGGGGGAAACTTGTAACCCACACTGCCAACAGTCAAGAGGCTGTCAAGAAGTAGTTAAAAGCAAATGTGAAAACACTGCTTCTATATGAATTTCAATTTTTGGGAAAACTGGAACACACTTTACCCAGAGTCAAGACACTGTAAGAAAATGCAGTTATTTTTCAGCCCTTTTTCCAAGAGATATTGGTGTGGAGAATCTTGGAATCAATATTGCCCTCAAGTTTGATTGTAATTGTAGGAGTTTTCTTCCTGGCATGCGAGTATACCAGGAAAGGGATCCTAGTAGTTAGTCCTGGAAGGCGAGTACACCAGGAAAGAAGATGATTTGAAGAAGCATGTGTGTGGCAAAAAGGTGTGGTGGAAAGAACTTGTTTACCTGATGAGTTCTTTGACAAGCTGTGGCATCACCAACATTAATTTCTGTGTTATTCTAAAAAAAAGTATTTCACTTGAAGGTGTTATGTGCTGATAATTATTGAACATTTTTTAAAGAACTATTGCGCTGGATTTTGAACTTATGTTTTGAAAGAAAGACATTTGCCATTCCTAAAAGGGTACTGTGGAGAACAGTGGTCTTGATTTGTGAACAAACATTTGTGGAAAAGTTATTTATGGTATCCAGGGGAAAGACACAGTGGATGGAAGAGACTTTTTGTGTTGCATTGAACGGAACTTTGTGGTATCAGAACTTTGCTCAAAATATTCCTGCGTTGATCCAGGGGAAGGGAGCCCAACCCTGGTCACAAGGAGTGCTTTCGAAAAACCTTTAACTAACATTGTTTTGTTGAGCTAAAAGATAGCCATACTTTCCATGCACAATTGTATTGTATGAACTAGTTTGAGGGTCAGAGACTTTTTGGTCACTAGTTCACTTTTCTTTAGTTTTTTAATTTTTTTTATTTTTTTTAATTTGTATTTGGTTAAAATTAAACCTTTACAAAAAATGAGTCATATTAATCACATATTAATCACAACTTACAAATACAATTCATATAAAACACATTTAAAACAGTGTTAAAATTTACATTTTTGTCATTTCACATAATTGTCCGTTTAAAAGACATATATTTGTACAAAATATTTAAAATGCATTTTTTTCATTGATGTATACTTTAAACGAACGTTTGTAGATTAAAATCGTACATCTTGGTTAGTTAATTTTGTCTTGGGTTTCAAAGCTTGTGAGTTCATTTTGTATCATTTTAAAAAAATTTCCCAATGCTAAAATTAATGGCTAGTGTACACCGTCCATAAGTCTTTCCCATAGAAATTCGGTACAATCCACAAACTCGATGTTAACAATTTACCCAGATAAAACGTGCGTAGACCTTTAAAATAACAGCACTCCAATACGAAGTGTTTTAAAGTTTCATAGGGTTCTTTGCATAGCGGAAATCTGCATTTCATTGATTGCGTATACATTGCTTTTCCTGCCAAGTGCTAACACCGTTCTTTAGTATGAAATTGATTTAATTTAAAACGTATGTACAATCCCCTAATAATAGGGCAAGGAAATAGATTGACATAGGGGTTACATGGAATGCGTTTCTGCGTAAATGTAGCGTATTCAAAGTGTGTAGAGTAACGCTTTGTTTGGTCAATTGTTCGAATCCAATCGTCCTCGAATAATTTCTTTTTAAGGAAAGCAGGACGGGTGCATAAGTCATCAGAGGTGACTTTAAGTCTGTCTAATATCACAGTCATTCGGATTTCAAACCTCTTAATAGTGGCTACTGAATTAGTTTCCATCGCATGTTGTATGTCTTGGTATAAGCAATTTCTAGGAGGGTTTAATATCTTGGCTTAATTTGATAATGGGCGCCATACCACTCTGCAAGACAAAGAGGAGATCAAGCTTAGCTCGTGCCTGATCATGCAATTTGGAATGAACATCGCAATATTTAAAACATCTTTAATTATTCGTCCTTGCATAGTATCTAATCACATAAATCAAAGGGACACACATCAAGAATTTAAATAAGAGCAGCTTGAACCTTCATAGTTAAAAAGTCATGCATAGGGCTTAGGGAAAATTGACAGTATCTTTTAAAAATGATCTTCATTTTATTGTTCAATCTTTCTTTTCAGATGGTAATGGAGGAGTTGCTGCTTAATTGATAGCCAAGATAGCAGATTTCAGACTGTATTTGTATTGCAAGATTACCCATTTGCCACCTGAATGATTTTATTTTCCTGCCAGCATGAAGAATCGGAATATTTGTTTTGCTGACATTTGGTACAAGATTTAAATCTAGGGCATATTTTTCAAAAGCAAACAATTTAGCTTGAAGGCCAGTGGGAGTAGTGTCCATTATAAGCAGGTCGTCGGCAAATGCCAGCCAATATAATCTTATTGAACCTAGCCTAACAGGATACATCCCCACTTCCTTCCAAATCCGATCTAGATCGCAGATGTAAAGATTAAAAAGCATAGCTGCAAGGTTACAGCCTTGTTTTAGACCGATCTGAGTTCCAATGGCCTCCGTGATTGCACCTTCTCTCGATAGCTTTACCTTATATGCAGTGTTAGAGTGCAGCATTATTAACCAGTATATTAATTCTGATGGAATTCCCAATTGAATTAGTTTAGACCGTAGTATATTCCTTATTACACAATCAAAAGCACAAGATAGATCAATGCTTGCTATATAAATCGGGTAAGCTCCTTTCTTTTTCGTACTAGCAATGATATGGGACATCAATGTAGCATTCAGTGGAGTGCCCATTGACTTCCTGAAACCAATCTGGGATTTCGCCAGAATGTCATTGGTGGCGATATACCTTTCCCGGTCATACAGAAGTAGGCTTGCAAAGATCTTCGCACAGGTGTTGATAAGAGATATAGGTCTGTAGTTTTGTGGTTCGAGAGCATTGCCTTTCTTATATATTGGTACGATTTATTGACGTACCCCATTGCTCGGGTATGTTGCCAGTTTTAAGGATCACATCAAATTTAATTTTGAGTATCGCTGCCCATACTATTGGATCAGCTTTGTACATACACGAAGGTATGCCATCCGGGCCTGGGGCATTAGATTGAGATAGTTTCTTGATTGCCCATATGATGTCAGTTTCAGACCATTTCAAGGTGTCCCATTTCACAAAGGAGTTTAACACAGGTGTATTAGATTTGAATCGCAATGGCATAGCAAATTTTTCTGTTAAGTATGCAGCCCATGTGTGGGCCGGTATTATATTCACATGGGTGGCAACCTTAGAGCAAGTGGTGTTATGCATATTAGACCAAATAGACCTGGAGTCATGTCTGCATAATTTGCGCACAATTTCACAATAAAGATTATTCGATTGATTTTTTTTCTCCGAATTCTCATTTCATTTTTGAACTGTAGTAAAATACGATTTTTTACATATTTGAACTGAGCATAGTTAGACACAAGTTTCTTAGCAATGCGCAGCTCTTTGTTTTTTTCCGTTTTAGGAGCTGTATTGCATGATCAAACTTGTTTGTGTGATATGAACCTGTCGGAGTTGGTTTACCTCGGACAGTTTGTATAACATTGGTAATTATTTTGACTATTTCTTCTTCTTTGACGAACAGTGAGACACCGAGGTCCCAACACAATGATGTTCTAATAAAGTCAGTACTAACTTTCTCTGTGATATGCTTACATAACGCCAAATTCCATCTCACAGAAAGTTTAGGTCGATTGATTCCATATAGTGGCAACAAGCGATAAGTTCTATGGCTGGCATGTGTATACGTTAGGTTTAATTGAATGGGAGCGTGATCGCTCAGGTTAATTGGATGAATCAACACTGGTGAAACTAAATGTGTCAGCTCATTTGAGATTGCAAAGTAGTCTATCTTGGAAGTGAAAATACCACGACTCCATGTATGCTCAGGACCATCTGCCCGACTATTCACATAGGATATCTCCCATGTTTCAAGGTAGGCAATCCATTTTTTACCCCCGTTTCTAGATTCCAACTTCCCCAAGTTACCATTGCAGTTCTTCACCATCTTGTTCGAACAGCATAAGGAGTTAAAATCTCCTGCAATAATAATCTTCGGTATTGCTGCCAGATCATGTATATGTTCCAAACATAGATCTAAGTCGTTGAACATATCTTCTAAAGATACTTTCAATGGATTCCAGTATAGGGATAACAGATATAGGCGATCCTGGGCGTCACTGCCCATATCTATTTCAATTGCCACCACTTCGGAGGAGAGGTGAATCTGAGATGATTTGCATTTAAGCCTATTGCTTATTACAATTGCAATCCCTCCATTGGGCGACCCAAGGTACCCCTGTTCGCATGGCTGCAAATCGTATAATAGTCCTCTAGAATCAAATCATAGGTTCACATTGGGCCTCATTCCGAGTACGGCGCTAACCAATGGCGCTATTAACGCCTTGGTTGACGCCGTACCCGGACCGGCAGCGCCTTGGTGGATGGCGGAATCACCGCCCCATTCCAAGGTTGGCGGGGCGGTAATTCCCCATTCACCAAGGCTCTTCCCCCATTCCCAAATGAGCCCCCATAGGGCTCAATGGGAATGGGGAAGATGCAAATAACGGTGACCATTCATTACGGTCACCGTTATTGGCTTGGAGGCCCCTTTGCGCCCTCGACTTTAACACCTGCTCAAAGCAGGCGTTAAGGGCGAGGGCGCAGAGAGAACTCGGAGTATGGCGGTAAGGGATTACCGCCACCGGTCTCGTTACCGGTGGCCGCTATCCCTTACCGCCATACTCGGAATGAGGCCCATTGTCTCCTGTAAAAAATATCTGGTTTATCGTCATTGGAGAAAGTGGAAAGCCAACTTTGAAGAACTTGATAGCCACATGAGTTCCATGATATTAAGATTCAACTTAATTGCCTTTTTTGCTAGGCTGAAGATGAGATATTTTTAAAGGAGATGGAACGCATTAGTGGCTCTATCCATGCTAAATTTTGATTGCTGGCAGTCATGGCAATGATCTGGGATGTACAGGTTTGTTCTATGGCCATTGCGGATGATTCAGAAGGGATCACTGTTGGTATGGGAATAGGTTTCTGAAGAAACTCTTGAGCATCAGATTCGCAATTAAAGGTGTACAGGCTATAACCCATGTTCTTCAATTCAGTTCTATAACTCCAAATCAATTTCAACACCATTGAATTGCCTATGTAACCCAATATTCTGTAGTTATTCTCTAAAGGCAGAGCAATTTGTTCAAAGTCATTGGTAGTTAGCATACGCAAAGGTGGGATCTTTCGCTAGCATCTCTAGAAGGAAAGTTCTGTTGATCCGTTTACCCCTCAGGACTTCGGGCTCTCCTTCTAATCCTATGATATTAAGATCTTCCCTAGGGGGTAGATCCTGTTTTAACCTTTGTTCGCCAGAAGACAAGTTACCGGCTGCCAAGCTTATATTAGGGATTGCTACTTCAGGATTTTCTAAAGTCACTGGAGCTAGATTTTGATTATTGTAGACAGTGGTGTGGTTAGAGTTATAGTCGCCAACTCGGGCCCCTAGCTGGTGTTCATTCGATGTACTTAACTCCGGATTTTTCATCTCGGATAAATTGAATTCTCTTGCTAGTACTTTTGAAGAGAGGGCACCACTTTCGACTGCAGAATTTAAAATATGGATCATACCGGTAATCGATAATGTGTCTGATGTCGTTACTTGGGTTTGATCGTTACTCAAAGGGCCAGGTAATTTAGGTAATGGCAATATGGGTCCTAACTCATGACTTGATTCACTCGTCACTCTTCACCTCCTGCTCATTCCTTTGTGCTGAAGTAATAAGAACTGTATCTATTTTTGTAGCCAGACTGAGATCTGTATGCTTTCCTGGACCACAGATCATCACATAATCATTCCTAGTGAGGGGGTGATTTGATTTTGTGGTAGATAAATCAGAGCAGCATACGTCATTATATGATGGAGCAGTTGTAAGTCCCGATGGTTTTGATATCAACGGAGCAGTTGTAGTAGTTTTCTCTCCTACGATTTATTGGTTAGTTGTTTTATTCCCTGCCTTAGAGGTAGATTTTAGACCCTTTGACGGGAAATAATTCCCCAATTTATTTTGGATTTTTATGGGTTCTAAATTAGGTGCCAAAGTATCCCCGTCTCTGGTCCCAGCTACAGGTATCATTTTCTTAGATTTATTTTTAGGCGCCGTATTAGATATTCCCAGATGGGTCGATTGCTTGCGCCCATCGGACGTGTTTGTTGAATCTTTGGCATTATTTTTTTTTTTGATGATTTTCGGGGATAATGGATGCAGTAAAAGTGCACGACTTTCTTCCGAAAGCTGATCTACATCTATGATGTCATCTTCTTGGTGGGGAGGTAGTTTGTGCTTCATTCCTGGGTAAATCTTTTTATCTTCGGTACTTAACTGATCTTGTGTTTTTGTCATTTGTTTCTCTTTTCTGCGTTTCTCAGCTCATTTTTTAGCCTTCAAATGGATTTTTCTGATACACCTTGAGATAAATAGGGATTTGTCGCTTTTGGCCTTATTCTCCTCATCTGCAGTCTGCTCTTCAATAATTTTTAGCAGGTCAGATGGACTATCAGGAAGATCAGGCATGCAATCAGGTTGGGGGGAGGTTGGCTTTATATCTAATGTAGATTTTATCTCTCTAATGTCCTGCTTAATGGATTCGATATCAGTGCCTATGGTTCCAAGAATATTAGCCAAATGCGATGGTCGTAATTGCTCATCATTGACTCCATGAGGATGCACATCATCATTTAGAAAGTGGCACTGAGTTTGTTTATGTTCTAATGTCAGCTTTTCAGAAATGTCAGGTGGTTTATGAGAGCTAACGGCACAAGGGCAGAGCATCTCATTAGAAGTGGTCTTCATTTCGCGCAGTTCCATGTGTGTGAAGTCATGACCTTTGTCTAAAAGGTCGAGTATTCTTATAATCACCGGAAAGGAGTATGGGCTGGGTGGAGAAGAGATATGCGGTAGATCATTGACCTCCTGTGCATTTTTATCATATATGGGGAATGGTTGCCGAGTAGCGTCTGGCAAAGAGTTTTTAGATTGGTTAGCAGATAATCGCGGTTGTGTTGGAGAGGTAGGACTAATGATTTGGTCATACAGTAGTTTTTTATCTATTAGTGGGGTTAAGGCACCAATAGATGCCAGAATATGTTTATTCAGTTCATAAAATGGGGCTAGGACATTACCCGGGTTACCTATGGTGCGGTTATCGTCCAAAAAGGAACTGTCCATAGCCTCATTTATACTGCTAGAAGCTGGATTCCTGCCACATAAAACATTCTCTCCTTCTACTAAGTTATATGCAAGATTTTGCTCTGTGGCAATGCAGCTGGTTCCAGCCATGTTACAAAAGCCTTTAGACCTCGCAGATTTCACTTCGGTGGGTAACACAGCATAACTCTGTTGGTCAGGATTATGAATTATTATTGGCACATTAAATGTTATATTTTCCCTCGATCAGGAGGCAGAGCTCACCAATTGATGCTGATAATGGATATGCAGCGTTCCCACTGCTTACCAAAGCATCCACATTGATGATTCTGGCTTCACACATGTCCGTTAGACGGCTGCTGCGTAGGCCCGATGCCATTACTCAATCCTGCGTTAGTAGACGTAACTTTACTACACTACGTTTAGCAAGAAATAACGTGAAGTGTCCACTTACCCACCACCCTAACAGCCAAACAGCCAGTCCACTTAAAATGCCACTTGCGATGCGCGGTCACAGTGGTTTTCAATGTTTTTCCTCTTCCTGTTGGGGCGTGGCTACAGGCAAGGTCAGGCTGGTAGGGGTAGTGGGAGGAGCACAGCAGTGGGAGTGGACGTTGAGTCCAAAGTCACGGCAGGTCTGCGTTTCGAATGCGGATGCTTCCTCTTGCCGACTAGTGGCTTTCAGCAAAATAAGGGAACGTAGACACAGCACGACAGCCAAACAGCTAGTCCACTTGAAATGCCCTTTTCTTCAGTTTTAGTTTTTCCAGGTAGGGACCTCCTTGTTAGGATAGGGAAAGATGGGCGTTTATCCCACACTTTTTCATTTAATAAATAGAAAACCTTGAGAAAACATTTCCTTGGTGTCCATCTCACATTTCTGACCCCTCACATTATTCTCCATCCAAGTGATGCAAAAAGAAAAGAAAAACTCAGTTGGTGACCATTTTTGCTGTTTTGATGAAATCGCTTCATCACACAGGACTCCCCAAACTGCTCAGTAAGAAAGATCTCATAATACCCAGTAAAAAGAATCTGTATTCTTTTAGCGCTTTAAAGTGCTCCCTGCCTGAGTTGACTTATTAATGCATAAAGATTTACTTGTGCTGGATATGTCCATATCATATGTGTGCATATTTGTTTCATTGGTGTTTTTATCCTTATTGCTACTAGTTTGTCTCCATTTTGTTTTGGATTTCTCTTGGTTCTTTTGGTGTATCCAAAAACCAGTGATGTTTCATGTTCTAATGCATTTATGTGATTAGCTTAAGTGACGCAATATGATTATCTTCCATTACATATATATGACAAAGCTGATAATAAAATGATTCAAAGTCTGTTTTTTGTGGTTGAGATAAACTGAACACCTTCTTTCTTTCAGTTATCTTTGCAATTAGTCCCCCTTTTTTCTCTCCAAGTAGATTAGATTATTTTGTTTTTTTAGATGAATTATACTAAAGTCTGAAGGGACAGGGTATACCCAGTCAAATAATGTGTGCATGAAGTTTTTACACCCCACCTGACCTTTATATTTTCACAAAACTAGTGAAATAGGATGTGAAATATACAGGTGGCTAATCCACTTTAAGGGATTGTCAGGCAACAAATTCAAGTCTCCTAGAAAAATAATATTTTGACGGTACAGGTTGATATTGAATGAAATACCCAAATATTACCTTGGAAATATTTTTTTGGGGGGGCTGGCAAATTAATTAATACATTCCTAGTTTCAAACATTCACACTTGTTAAGAAGGGAGGAGGCCAGGCAAAAATGTTAAAAGCAAGCTACTTGGAGGGTGTGGCTAATGGCCAAACAATATAACCGCACTTCTCTGATCTACCTGTCATCTCCCAGCACCTTTTTATATGCATGACCTCCACATATTAGGTTGCTACAACTGGACGAGGGTACTGTGAGGTTCCTGGGCATCTCTGGGGGTGGCCACCAGGGCTCGGGACCCTCTGCTCTGCAGGGGGCTGCATGCTTAAGTCTTGTCTCTGTGGCAGGCCTCTACTTGTTATATGGTATGTGAAGAGACACGGTGCATAGAACAGGCAGAGCCTGATTGGAGCACAGAGCCCAGGCGCTGATCCCTCAATGTTCAGTAGCCTGGCAGCAGGCTTGTGGAGGGCACAGCCTTGGTGGCGGGCTGTGGTGCCTGGAGAGCAGGGCGACCAGAACTAGATGTTCTGGCACAACAGGAGAAGATCAGGAGAATACCATAATCCAAAAAACAATAGTCACTTGTCGGCTTTGCTTGGAGCCCACACCTCACACTTCTTCGATTTCCAAGCGGACCGGAGCACTCAAAACACTTGACATGAACAGAGGACTTCTCCCCGCCATTTTTTGGATTGAAAGGTACACCGTCACACTTGAAGGCAATCTTACTAGTAATACTTAATTGCAGTCACCACACACATATGATGCTTGCCTTGACTTTCATTATTTGAGATTCTGCTAAATCTCATGCTGGAGTGATAGATCAGTCTATAGCAGACCATTTTTACTGCTGAATAACACTTTCAACTGGTTTCCTCACCTTTGCACCCCCCCCCCCTCATGGCTTGTGCTATTGCTAAACCTTATGTTGGAACAGTGGCTGCCTCTGAAAAACTCCAAATGTATATTTGAGCACATTTCTGAGCGATCTCAAATTTGAACACTTTGAGTGAGGTATCCTGCCCGCCTGTGGGGGTCCATGCATGTGCTGTGAGAGTGCATGGTAGGGGTGAGGATAGAATCAATGCGTGTTCCTTTACAGCATAAGGGGACTAAGAGATCTGCGTGTGAATTGTTGAGCACTGCCCATGTTTTCTACATTATATGGAATAAATACATTATTTATTCATCTACTTATGTGTTGCTTTTATGACTTGTCAAAATCAAGTCAATAATGAATAATGCAGGACCCAGGATGGCTATACGGAGGATCCCACAGGCGGCACGGCCCACCCCTAGTCTTGCAGGTATTGTCCACCAATCTCTTCCCAGACACCCATGGCAATTTAGAGATGGGCCACAATATGGCCAATATATCAAAAAGCACGCAAAGACCATATAATTCTCAGACCCACCACCTCAGGCATCAGCAAATTATCAAACGTTTGCTGAGAGGCAAACGCTTGCATGCATGGCTTACCCAACAGTCCAGGGACAGTGCCTGTGCCAGCATGCTTCAGGGTGAGTCAGACTCTGAAAGCAAGAAACCAAAGTAGAGAGGAATGCTCTAGTGCATAGTTTGCTAACCAAGTGCTCACACCTGCAGTTACGGTAGTCCATACGAGAATTAGCTAATCACACAGCACACCTGCCCTGAAATTACTCTTGCACACACTTGTCCAATTAGGGTCCTAAGACCAACCATTTGCAAGAATTAAAATGAAGCGGGCAGACCGATATCATGGGTTTTTGGAGTACAGAGTGCGAGGTGGAGTTTGATGTGTGATGGCACAGTGAAGAAAGAAGGTCGAGAGAGGGCCAGGTGAAGGAGGAGGAGGAGGAGGTGGAGTGAGAGGAGAGCAGAGGAACCAGAGAGGAGTTCAGAGCGGAAACTCAATGCAGGAGAGAGATGGAAGGACTTCAGAGCAAGAGGGCTGGAG
Source organism: Ambystoma mexicanum (assembly GCF_040938575.1). Lineage (NCBI taxonomy): Eukaryota > Metazoa > Chordata > Amphibia > Caudata > Ambystomatidae > Ambystoma > Ambystoma mexicanum. The sequence goes on from NC_090929.1 coordinate 350,864,493, forward strand.
TTGGAGGAGAGAAGAAATAATGAAACGAGAAGAGGGGGAGAAGAACAGAGCAGTGGTGGAAGAGAAGAACAGAACTAGGAGAAAGCTTATAAGTACAAAGGGAAAGCGCTGAGGAGAGAAAGGTGGAGGTGAAGAGCAGCTGAGGGGGAAAAGAACACAAAGCAATAAAGAGAGCGAGGAAAAGATGGATGGAGGTCGTGAGCAGGGACAGGTTCTAAGGAGGTTGAGAAAGAGACTGTGAAACCACACAGGAGGTTAAGGAATCGACCACTTAGGAAGGAGGACAAATTAAGAGATGAGGAAAGACGAAAGAAATGGGGACAGAAAGCAATATAAAAAAGGGAAAGAAAGTTGTAGAGCTGAGGTTAGTTATGAGCTTAATGGCAGAAGGGCAGGGAAGCCAGAGAGTGGTAAGGTGGGAACGAAATAAGAAGGGCAGAAGGAAGAGAGACAGATACAGAAAAATAGAGGGGGAGAGAGAGCGTTGAGAAGAGACGGGGAGACAGGTGGAGCGTGGTAGAGGCATAATAAAGAGAAGAGTAAAGCAATGAAGAGCTTAGTGTAGGGGAAAGAGAGTCACTAGAATCTCTGTCCTGCATAAAATCATCCAGTTGTTGAGAGGGGGCAACGTACATCTGAAGGCTTGGAAGAATAACCACCTGAGCTGGCCCTGCACTGGCATAAGGGAAGCTCTTTATTCACACGGTTTAACAGCAGCGAACGACTCTAATGCCTAACCCTAGGGTGCAACCAAAGAGTGTACTTGCAGGAGACAAACTGGTGTGGGTGTAGCTGAAACATACAGTGGATGCCTTCTGTGGGAACAGAACGCAACACACTGTTATATGAAATACACTATAGACTACAGGTGAAACGAGACAAAGGAAAGGGCATAGATTGCCTCCTAGGGTATAAGAGCCAATCTCTGTACAGAGGACTACACAAAGGCATGGGTGTGGACACCAGAAACTAAGAGCCCCAAAACTGAAACGAGAGTTCAGAACAGGAAAGCATGAACTAGGAATGCAGAAAACTGTAGCACAAAACTGGTACATGGTAACAGAGGCAAGGAATTGGTGCAAGGTAAGAGGCAAGGAACTGGTACAAGGTAACAGAGCAGTGATATCTGGATTTAGGTAACAAAAGCAGGCTTAAAATCTGAAGTGGGAACACACAAGGTATACAAGACAGGACTGTGGACAACAGGACTAGATCTCAGGGGAGAGGGTACAAACAGAAGCTAGATAAACAGAGACTGACTAATGGGTAAGGCTTGAGAGTAAATAGTCCAGAAGGCAAAGGAAGGGCAGAGCGGGGAGCAGGGAAGGAGACTGAAGATTGTATGGAAACAGCGAAAGTAGCAGAGGCTGAACGCTGTAGGAACATAGTAAAGGGGCTGGGTGCTGCAATAAAACAGGACAAGAAACAGGGTTAATTGCTTCAGGGCCACAGCACGCACAAAGGGAAGAAGAAATCGCCAGCAGCAGGTAAAGTGTGCAGGATTGAGCCTGAAAGGCAAGGCTTTAAGAATTGGAGCAAAAGGGGGTGTGGCCTGGCGCGCCATCTATGTGGCTGCTCCTTTGAAGCCATCCGTGGGAAGGCCGCTGTTAGGCAGAATTATATGCAGTACCCTTTGGGAACACCACACACAATTAAGACTACAAGTAACAGTACAATTTCACCTTTGGTACAAGCCTGTACTACACAGTTAAAGTGGTAGCAGTGGCTGAGCAGCCAGACTTAGCTCAAGAGTAAGTGAGCAGCATCAAATAGTTACACAAAGGACAGCAATTACTATGATTTAGGCAAACACTGACTCAAGGTTTTCAAGTAAAAGAATATACATTTATTTCACTCTTCAGTTGTATAACATTACACTATTATAAGCAGTCTAAAAATCACACTCTTAATACACCACACCACTTCCCTTAAATTCCAGACATGTTAAGCTCACAAAATGAAGTGGCAGCAAAAGGGCACTCCAGCAATTTAAAAGGGAGGTAAAGACGGAAGTTAACAGAAATTGAATCACACCAACAGGTAAGTACTCGGGGAAATTGAACAAGACATACTACAATGATAAATCAGATGGAAAAGGCTTAGGGCCCAAGTCAATGGTTCAAAAGTCTTTTGCTCAAGATCATACAGTTCAGTGTAGTTCGCGGTAAAGTTCGTGCCACGGATTCCGGACGAGGTTGGTTGGTAGAAAAGTTAGTTCAAAGAGAAGAGAAGGACAAGCCCTCAGATTGGAGAAAGATTTCAAACACTTTCACCGTGGCTGAACGAAACGAACAACCGGATTTGCACAGTACCTTAAAACGGAGAGGGAGCTGTAGCTGAGGCAGACGTTCCTGGCAGTTCCTGCAGGCTCATGGTTCCTGAAGCGACTGTTGGACTGATGCAGAAGTAGCAAGACTGGAGGGTCCTGCACTACCCAGGGAAGAAACCAGCAGCAAAGCAACGAATAAAAGGTGCGCTCCTTAAAACCCCAAGCAGGGTCTGACCTTCTTGGCTATCCGGCCCACTGTAGCTCTGTACAGCGAATTCGACCAGAGGAGGGGTCCTGACTTGCAGTTTGGGCGGTTGGTCCAACCAGCTCAAGGGAAGAGGTTTCCTGGAGGATCTTCTCTGTCGTCGGATTCTGAAGATTCGGACCTGCAGCAGGGCTTCACCGGGCGGTTCAGTCGTTGTAGGGGTCCTCTTCCATCAGCTCCTCGTTGGTTCTTTCGTTCCAGTGGTGACTCTGCTCTTCCAGTCCCAGAGACCTGCTTTTTATGCAGGTCTCTGGGACTCCCCCATTCATACAGCCTGGCTGTCAATCACACAGCAGGGTGGCTGTCCTGGCAAGGACAGTCACTCAGCCAATCAAACAGGAGTGCGACTTGGGTTACCAAGGGAACCCATGGCAGGGGTCCTAAGACCCCTCGCTCACATCCTGCCTACCCAGACTTTCAGGAGCCTTAAGGAGGGCTTCTGTGCAGAAGCCCGCAAAAAGACGGCGAACAAAGGGACCAAACCTGGTTTGGCGTGCAGAGTAAAACACGAGAAAGACATTTACAAAAAGAAATGGCGAATAAACCCAGCCGGAACCGTAATAAAACTTCTCCAGCATGGGGTCTGGCATGGATTCACATGCTCATGAATATTCCCCGTCGTCAGGCTGGGAATCCTCGGTAAAGAAAAAATCAGTATTAGTTTCGTTTCTGATCTGTCTTTCGTAGTAGTAACCAATCACTGATCTCTGCGTCATACTGACCACAGCCAATGACTGCCCTCTACCTAAGCCCCGCCTCTGGCAGCCATCTTCAGATTTTTACCGCACGTTCAAGTGTTGGGATCCTCGTGCTATTGCTCTCGAGCGTTAGTGCTATTTTTCACGTTTTTTCTCAGAAAAATTTCTCTTTTTCGGTCAAAAGAGCCTCAAGCTCCACCGTTTCTTCATCCGATCAACGGGGACCTGTGTCTGATTTGTCTACGCCCCTCAAGGGTGAAGATTTCGTCGAGCCACGCTTTTGGAGGACTCCAGAAGTTTCTCAGGCCCATCTCGGACATGGCCCAGGAGAAGGGAAGCTCGACGCCCGGAAAGCTGTTCAGGGTCTGCCCTGGATGCCAGCTTCAGAATGTCTTTAAGGAGGACGAACACTCCCTTTGCCTTTACTGCCTACATGAGGACAAGACGCACGTGGAGAAGGACTGTGCGTTTTGCGGCAATATGTCGGAGCGGACCATGAAGGACCGCCATCAACGTCTCGCCAACTGGCTGGAAGGAAAGAGCCCGTCAGGCGAGAAGAAGAAGAAGAAGAAGAAGTCCGAGCGGTCTTCTAAGACCTTTGAGGGCGCCCCGGCGACGGGGGTCCAACAGAAGGCCAAGCACCGCGAGTCCGCTGGCACCGGGAGCGCCGAACGTTCGGGCTCTACGGGCGCCAGGCAGGGCGCATCCTCCCCGGCGCCATCAACCACGAGCCAACGCTCTGGCTCGGGTAAGAGGAAGGCCGAGCACCCGGCAAAACTCCTGGAGAGAACCCGGTCGTGCCCTAAGGCCCCATCGGAGGGGGAGCGAGGTGGTGACCCTCCCCCCAAGGAGAAGGCAGTGAGCGCACCTAAGGTGGTGAAAGCCTTGATCCATCCGGCCAAGGCCTCTATCTAGGCAGTCGCAGCGGCCCTGGTTCAGCCTGTGGAGGCTACACCAGTGGTGGCGACCCCGGGGCCCAGAATCTCCCTGCCACCGCGGAGGGAGTCCTTTTTCATGCCCATGGACAGGGCCCCCGTGAAACCTCCGACGGAGAAGAAAAAGGGGGGGGGGGCAGGAGGTCGTCGTGGACTCGGCCTCAACCTCTGAGGAGGAGCTGATCGAAGTCTTAGGCCAAGGCTCTGGCGTGAAAGAAGGCCATCCTGTCGGGAGGGACCCCGATGTGGAAGACGAGGGCGTCAAGGATGCCGACGGGGCTCCTGATCGCCCGTCGGATCTCCCTCAACCAGTGCCGCAAGACAACTCGGCGGCCATTTTGTTGGCTATACAGTCCTTATGCTCGGAGATAAGGACGAGACTGCCGTTACCACCAACGGAGGAACCGCTCCCGACGAGGGACCCGGAGCCAGGCCCTTCTGGGAGCCCTCCCCCTAAGAGAAGAAGGATTCATCCTCCACCTCCTTTTCAGCCATCGCGCCCTGTTCAGCCCTCCTCCCCGTCCACGACACGTGGGGATGATACGGGGACTGACACGGCCGCGACGGGTACAGACGACGAGGTTTACGACGAGGATCTCCCGTCGTCACCTCCCACCCGAGCTTCCCCGCCCGACGAGATTGGATCGTTTCACTCCATGATCGCCAGGGCATCCGAGCTTTTCCAGCCCTGCCTGGAAGAGAAGAAGAAGGAAGGTTTCCTTTATCAACGGCGCGAGACCAAGAGGAAGGGAAGACTGTCCTCGCTGTACCTCTACTAGACGATATTTGGGATGAGGGCCTCGCCCTCCTCAAGAACCCATCCACGACGCCGGCTAGAAGGGATCGGTACGAGAAGAAGTACCGGGTCCCGGACGCGGCCCCCTTGTGCCTTCGGGCACAGCCGACCCCGGACTCGGTCGTCTCCACGGCGGCCAGGAAGAAAGCGGGAGGGGCGCGGCCTCTACGTCAACCTCCCCGCCGGACGGCGAGGGAAAGAAATTAGACACGATGGGACGCAGAGTCATCTCGTCGGCAGCGACGACGATTAAGGCGGCCAACGCCTTGGCTATTGTAGCCCGCTACGACAGGGAGTTGTGGTACAAACTGGCCCCCCTGCTGGACTTCCTACCAGACGACAAGAGGGCGGAAGCCCTAGAGATCTTGCAGGAAGGAGAGGTGGCGTCGGACCACGCCATTACGATTGCGACGGACATCGCTGACACTGGATTTCGCCAGTTTGGCAACGGCGTGTGCCTTAGGCGGCGTGGATGGCTCAAGGCTACTGACTTCCGTCAGGACGTGCAGACCAGGGTCTTGGACATGCCGTTCGACGGAAACAACCTGTTTGGGAAAACAGTGGACGATTCCCTTCAAGCCATCAAGGCGGACACAGAGACGGCCCGGGCTCTTGGGGTTCTCCAGCAACGGCGGCCGCCCTTTCGGAGCGGCGGAGGCAAACAGGGTGCCTCCAAAGGTTCCAGCGGCGGATTTTCCACCTACCGTCAAGCGGCCCGTTCGTCGTCACAGGAAGCTTACAGGGGACGAGGCAAGTTAGGTGGACCCCGCCGTCGTCGCCAAGGAAGACAAGGCGGCAAAGCCTCGTCGAAGCAGGACTGAACCGGCCGTGGGGTTGGGCCCCCACCGAAGCACCCCAGTGGGAGGCCGGCTGGCGAGCTTCATCAGCGTGTGGGAGTCCATCTCCACCGACCGTTGGGTGCTGGACGCCCTAGCTCAGGGTCACGCGCTCGAGTTTCTAAGGAGGTGCCCGCGCGTCCCCCCTGTGGCCAGGAAGGAACATCACGTCCCTCAACTTCTCTTGGAGGTAAAGGCGATGCTCAAGAAGGGCGCCATCAAGCTCGTCCCAAAGAGGCTTCGGGGCTCCGGAGTTTACTCAAGATACTTCCTCGTGAAGAAGAAGACGGGAGGATGGCGTCCCATCCTGGACCTACGACGACTGAACAAATTCATCAAGGCACAGAAGTTCCGGATGGTCACCCTCCAACACGTCCTGGGTCAACTGGAGGAGGGCGATTTCCTGTCGTCGTTGGATTTGGAGGATGCCTACTTCCATATTCCCATCCTAAAGGGACACCGAAAGTTTCTCAGGTTCGTGGTCCAAGGGCGTCGCTACCAGTTCAGAGCCCTTCCCTTCGGATTGAGGTCGGCACCCAGGGTGTTCACCAAGTGCCTCGCACCGGTGGCGGCGCAGCTGCGCCGATAGGGGATCCACGTCTACCCCTACCTGGACGACTGGCTCATCCGAGCGAAGACGAAGGAGCTCGCCGTGGAGCACACGGCAAGGACCATCCAGCTACTCACGGACCTGGGATTTTCCATAAACTACGCCAAGTCCCACCTGGTGCCCGCGCAAGACGCACTGTTTCTGGGAGCGAAGCTCGACACAGTGTCGCTTCTGGCCTCTCCGTCGGAGGAAGGGACGAGGGCCATCTTGGGCAAGGTGCAGCGGATGCTGGTTGCGGACGCGGCCAGGGTGAGGTCCATCAAGTCCCTCCTCGGAATGATGTCTTCTTGCATTTATCTCATCCGCCTGTGCAGGCTCCGGATGCGCCCGTTGCAGGAGTTCCTGGACGCGCGCTGGATCCAGACGACGGCCAGCTTCGAGGAGAGGATCACACTCGACGAGAGTTTCCGACGAGCGATCCGGTGGTGGGGCACCCGCGCGCATCTGACGGCGGGCATGGACTTCCAGACCCCCGGCCACCAGGAGACAGTGACCACGGATGCCTCCCTGGAAGGGTGGGGAGCGCACACCGTAAATCTGCACGCGAGAGGCCGTTGGCATCGGACGGAGAAGTCCCTCCATATCAACGTTCTGGAGCTCCGTGCAGTGTTTTGGGCCCTCAGGTCCTTTCTTCCGTCCCTCAAGGGCAAGGTGGTGAGGATCTTCACTGACAACACCACCACCATGTTCTACAACAGGAAGCAGGGCGGTACCAGATCCCCAGCCCTGTCCAAGGAGGCGCAGGATCTGTGGCACTGGGCCGTCGCCCAAGGAATGTTTCTGGTGCCGTTTCATCTGGCAGGGATAAAAAACACTAGCGCCGACTCGCTCAGCAGAGAGCTGCGCTCGTGCCACGAGTGGGAACTACGACAGGATCTAGTGGACCGCCTCTTCCGACGGTGGGGCACACCCCAGATCGATATGTTCGCGACGGCGACGAACTCCAAGTGCCGGAGGTTCGCCAGCAGGTTTCCCCAGCCGAGGAGCATGGGCGATGCTTTCTCGTTCCCCTGGGAGGGCCTGTTTCTATACGCGTTCCCTCCATTGCCGCTGCTGATCAGGCTCATCAACCAGCTCAAGAGGTCACGGTGCAGGATGATCCTCGTCGCACCTGCGTGGCCGAGGGAGATATGGTTCCCGGAACTTCTGGGCTTGTCAGCGTCCCCGTCAATCAAGCTGCCAGTGGACGCAGATCTTCTCTCCAGGGAAGGAGGCGCCATCCTCCATCACGACCCCAAGTCGCTGAACTTGCAGGCCTGGCTCCTGCAGCGCTAGAGTTTGGAGGATACGACATACCGGCCGACTGCAGAGAGGTTCTTGCAAAGGCCAGGGCATCCTCAACTCTTAAATGCTACGGACACAAATGGAAGAGGTTCTCTGTCTGGTGCCACGCACAGAAGATTAACTCTCTATGGATTACGGCTCCCCAAGTACTGCCGTACCTACTGACGCTGGCCAAGGCTGGACTGGCGCACGCGTCCCTCAAGATTCATCTTGCTGCGATCTCCCGATACACCAGAACCACGGGGCGGACGTCTTTGTGGTCTCATCGTCTGGTGAAAGAGTTCATGAAGGGACTGTTCAGATCGTTCCCGCCGGTGATGGCTCCGGCCCCGGCGTGGGAGCTCAACGTTGTGCTGACCAAGCTCATGGGACCTCCGTTCGAGCCTCTGCACTCGGCTCCGTTGAAGTTCTTGTTGTAGAAAACGGCGTTTCTTGTGGCCATCACCTCCGCACGACGGGTGGGAGAGATCCAGGCCCTTTCCTGCAAGGCCCCGTACTTGACTTTTCACGACACGAGGGTAGTGCTTAGGACGCACCCCTCCTTCATGCCCAAGGGGCCGTCGGACTTCCACCTCAACGAACCCTTGGTGTTGCCTGTTTTCTTCCCGTCGCCTTCGTCGCCGGCTGAAAGGACTTTGCACTCGCTGGATGTGGCTAGAGCGCTGAAGTTCTACGTGGACCGCACAAAGTGTTTTCGGAAGACGTCACAACTCTTTGTGAACTTTGGACCTGTCACTCGGGGGAAGGCTCTCTCGAAGGCTTCCATTTCCAGATGGCTCTCCGGCTGTATCATGTACTGTCATCGGTTGGCAAACCGACCGCTGCCTGGCCGTCCGAGAGTCCATTCCACCAGAGCGATCGCAGCTACCACGGCGTTCCTATCTGGTGTGCCCCTGCTGGACATATGCAGGGCTGCTACGTGGAGGTCGACGCACACCTTCACGAAATTCTACTGCGTCGATCGGGATTCCAGGGAGGAGTCCAGGGTCGGCCAAGCAGTGCTGCGCAACCTGTTCGCCTGAGGTGAGCCTGGTGAGGAGGTTAGATTGCTTAATGTTGAGTTTGATGTAATGCTTAATGTTGAGCCTTTGCCACCTCCCGTGGTTGTGCATGTGTGTACTGCTATGTATTCTTTATTCATGAGCATGTGAATCCATGCCAGACCCCATGCTGGAGAAGGAACAAGTTACTTACCTGTAACTGTTGTTCTCCAGCATGGGTCTGGCATGGATTCACATGCGAACCCTCCCGCCTACCCCTCTGCGGCTCTTCACTTGGTCATACTGCCACTTCACGTGCTTCCAAATCTGAAGATGGCTGCCAGAGGCGGGGCTTAGGTAGAGGGCAATCATTGGCTGTGGTCAGTATGACGCAGAGATCAGTGATTGGTTACTACTACGAAAGACAGATCAGAAACAAAACTGATACTAGTTTTTTCTTTACCGAGGATTCCCAGCCTGACGACGGGGAATATTCATGAGCATGTGAATCCATGCCAGACCCATGCTGGAGAACAACAGTTACAGGTAAGTAACTTGTTCCTTTCCAACTGTCCTACAGTTCTCATACAATGGCACCCTACGGGGAATCGGCCACCTCGAAGATGCTAACAAAATCATGCACCCATCCTCACCCAAAGAGGCCGCTTTACCAAGCCCGGAGGCCACCAATGACTCGGAAGCTGCTTCCTCCCCGAAGCCCATGCTGTCCTCCTGGTCGAAGGTGCCGCGGAGCAATAGGAGGAGGTAATCGGGGGCTGGACCACACCCGGCAGATCTATGCTTCACGCTTTCACCAACTGTCCAGCTCTATCTTAAAGAAAATCACTAATTCCGACCCAGCTTAAAAACGACTAAAACCATTGCAGCGGGCCACACCCACGTCTCATGCCCATTTCCAAGGTATGTTCCACCTTTGAGTCCTTGGAATCCCATATTATTTTTACTTACTCGATTTGGCCCGGTTGACCAGGGGATTGGCCGAACCTCGAATGTCGGCCCCCCTGCCAGTTAAAGTTACGGCCTACCGTTGGGGGCTCGTGTTAAAACCCCAAGAGCAGGATGACACACTTTTAGCTCTCACTCGAGATGGCGGTTAACCCTCTCCCTTCCGACCTCTCCCCTCCCGATCGCTGCAACGGGGAGGGACCTAGCCCAGGAGCATCAAAACCTAAAATTTCTCTCCCTCAACGTCATTGGGCTGAACTCCCCCACCAAATGGAAGTCGATCCTACAAAAACTTCAGGAGGAAGATGCAGCGGTGGCCCTGCTTCAGTAGACTCACCTACTACCGGCGTACTTTGGACGACTCCGCTCCCGACTATACCCACTCCAGTTCTTCGTCTCAGGAGGCTCTAAGAAGGGAGGTACTGCAATCCTTTTCAAAAAGGACCTAAACCCCCAGGCCCTGGATTCAAAATCATGCCCGGAAGGCCGATTTATAGCAATCAAATGTCTATTGCTGGGAGACCTGTACACCTTTATTTCAGTATATGCCCCCCATTCTGGGCAAACGGCTTTTTACGACTCGCTGGGCTCCTCCCTCTCCTGCTTCATAGAAGGGCCAGGCCATAATCGGGGGAGATTTCAATGGAGTACCAGACCCTACGAAAGATAAATCTCACCTCCCCACCCCCGGAGATTTTAATGAGGTGCTCAGCCTCCTGAACCGATTTAGATCCCTGGAGGTAGTGGAATCATGGCGGGCTACTCTTTCTATTCCTACGTTCACCGAACCTTCTCAACGATTGACCCCTCCTGACATCCCCCCCAGACGCTTGCCTACGCCAATGAAGTATCTATCAGCCCGAGGATCTTATCTGATCATGCCCCAGTAATCATGGAGATCTGGGCACACGCGAACCCAAGCCCAACTCTCCACATAGATCGACTCTTTACGATCCAATTCTTAATGACATGTCGCTAAGAGACAAGACCGCAACAGCGATTAAAAACTTCTTCAGAGAAAACCCAGTCATAGACACCTCCGCAGCAAACAACTGGGACGCCCTGAAGGCAGTGATTAGGGGAGCCCTGATCGCACAGGGGGTGGCCTTCCCTCGTAACAGGCGACAGGCCCGGCTGGTCCTTGAGGAGGAACTTAAAGCAGCGGAGGAAACTCGCAAGGAAAAAGGCTGGTCCCCCAGGACACAGCGAGCCATCCGCACTGCCAGAAAGAAGCTAGAGGCCCACTACGCCGAACACACTGCACAACTAATGGCCAAGGCCAAACAATTCTATTATGCGAACAAGCTGCTTGTAGCTAAACTGGCCAAAACAAAAGGTGCCAACACCGTCATCGGACTGCGTGATCCACATGGAGTGATACAATATGCGGGGAACTGAAAAAACAACAGCTAGCATTGGACCACCTAGCCCAAGTAATGACAGCACCACTGCGGGACCAATCTAAACAGAAGGAATACCTACGGGGAGCAGCCCTGCCCCGACTACTCGATTCGACCAGAGAGAGCCTGGAGATGCCGATTACAGGTGAGGAGGACGAGGAAGCTATTAAATCCCTTAAATCCCGGGCCCAGACGGATTCTCCTCCAGGTTCTATAAAACATTCAAACCCCAGATGGCCCCCCACTTCCCCCTTGGTGGCACTCTTCAACTCCTTTAGGGAAACCTGGGTCGGTGACCCCCTCAATGTAGGAATCCACCACCGTCGTCCTACCCAAACTAGGGAAGGATCCGAGAGACCCGGCCTCCTTTAGGCCAATAGCCCTCTGAATATAGACGCTGACCTATACTCCAAAATCCTTGCTAATCGCCGATAACGCATACTACCTGATATAATTCACCACGATCAGGCAGGCTTCATCTTGAACAGAGCAGCAGGTGACCATGTTCCGCAGAGCCCTGAACCTGGTAGACCTTGCCTCCCGAAGCCCCCAGGGGCTGGTATTGATGGCCTTAGATGCCATCAAGGCATTTGACAGAGTGGACTGGTCGTTTGAGCCTCACCCTGGAGGCCTTTGGGTTTGGCCCGACGTTCCAGACTATGGTACTGGCCAACTATAAATCGCCAAAGACCTTCCTGAGGATCAACGGCTCTCACTCTGCCCCGATCCTCCTGACTTGCAGAACCAGACAGGGCTGCCCACTATCACCACTGCTTTTGCACTTATTATGGAACCCTTCGCTTAGAGGATCAGGCTGAATAGCCATATCAAGGGCCCCCAGGTCGGTCCATCTCAGCACGAAAATTGGCTTATACGCAGATGATGTGTTGCTCATGATCTCTGAGGCCCCCTCCTCATTAAAGCATGCCCTGACTGAAATAACCAGCTATGGGGAGGTTCCCGGCTTCTCTGTTAACTTCACCAAATCTGTGGCCTTGGACGTCGGCCTCTCCCCGGAAGAGCGGGAGGCGCTGGCCTTGATGTGTCCAATTGCGTGGAAGAGAAGGGCCATCCCTTACCTGGGAGCCCGAAAGACACGTACCAGGCCAATTTTCCTCAGCTCTTTAGAGAACTAGAAGGGGATCTGACGCACTGGACGACCCAAGAAATCTCACTGATGGCACGCATAACAGACTGAAAAATGAACTTACTCCTGAGATTCCTTTACGCATGCTCTTCGCTCCCAGTGGCAATCCCAGTACCAGCCCTTCGCGACTTGCAGAGGAAAATGCTTAGGTTTATCTGGAGGGGCAAAAAAGCCAGGATCCCCCAAAAAACAATGCTAGGCAGCGCAAGACTGGGCGGGCTGGATGTACCCGACCTACAATCCTATAGGGTAGCAGCGCAATTGGCACACATTCATGCGTGGCAGATAACCACGGACTGCCCCAGATGGGTCGAATTCGAGCAATCACGGCTCCTGCTCGCCCTGCGGTTTCTTCCACATATCACATATCCCGCCTTCCCTCAGAGAACGATAGAAAGGACTCCTGCTGGCGACTAAGCCAACTCTGAATTCCTGGGACTGGGCACTAAAACAAAAGGTAATCTCGAGAGGACGGAGTCCCCTATCGCCAATCTTCCCCAACCTGATCTTCTCACCTGGAGCGAACCGCCGTAACTTCCAGAATTGGATAGAGGGAGGCCTCGAGACCTTGGAACAGCTGTGCGGGAAATCTACCTCACACATTTGAACAATGTAAGGAAACGTTTCGACTTCAGGAAAGAGACAGATTTACGTACATTCAGCTATGTCACTGGTGCTCCCATCCCCAAACCCTCTGGGCGGCTACGCGCCCCTTGACCCCCCCTCAAATTAACTCTCAAGGATCTCCCAGCCCAAGTCAGGATTTCTACCCTATACAGACTATTCCTGGGGGACTTCCTGGCTTCAAAAACCTGATGTATGGCCCAGTGGGCGGCTGACCTGGGACATCCGTTGAAGACCAGACCTGGGTGGATATCTGGACTCAAGCACACACCTCATCCACCTGTGTCACCAACAGGGAATGCGCATACAAGATCATGCTGCGCTGGTACTACCCACCCCCTCAGGCTCCACCATATGAACGCCCTGGTTGACTATGCTTGCTGAAGAGGGTGCGGCCAACCGGGCTCCTTTTTCCACATGTGGTGGACATGCCCAAAGATTCAACAATTCTGGAAACTATGCTTAGCTACCATTGAACAGATTACCCAGACAGCTCTCCTGCTGGAGCCTGAGCCCATCCTGCTAGGGGTCCCGGTTCCCGGGATCTATCCGTGCTCTGGAACGGCCCCTTCATATCCCAATGGTGGGGGAAGCTATGGGATATATTGATCACGGAGAAGGTAACGGCGGCAAGGGCCGCAGTCCTCCACCGCTTTCAGAATATTTGGGCCTCAGTGCTGGAGTATGACCAGAAATATCCCCCACTGACCTACAAGCCCATCAATACCCGGTGGGCCCTGAGGGACCGGGAAGTTCCCTGAAAGGGGAACATAGCTAGAGGAGCTACAGAACGGGTAACCCAATGGGAAGTGTCCCCGGACTAAGAGCAGGGGGGCGGGTGAGGAGTTAGAGGGGATTGTTGAAAGTGTTTTACATGTCTTACTTACGCTGTATTATTGTCACCGTGCCTTGGTTTAAAATAAACATATTTTTTTTAAAAAATGGAGCAAAGCAGCAGTGGAGCAGGGACAAGTCACAGGAAAAGCACAAGACAGAATAGTCAGCAAGGCAGAGAGAGATTCCAAATGGGTTGCAGCTGCATGAAGTTCAGAACACAATACAAGAACAAGGAAGCTTGAGCACGTGGCTTCTTATAAGCAGTGCCAGCAGGGTGGAAAGCCAGGGTGGAGCTGCATGATTGGACTGCACGCACGCAGACAAAGGGGTGGTTAATGGAAATCTCTGGCATGGACTTCAGAAGAGGATCCACTGCTGACACATTCCAGGAGTCTTTGTATAGAAACAAAAGTACAATAATTGCTGTAGTGTTTTTGAATGTTGCAGTCCATCGAAATGAGTCCGTCTTCTTCCAGTTGCAGTGAAACCAGTGTGCATGCGACTGATTCCCAAAATGTTTCCGGATTGGCCTGCCGGGTTTTCCAGATACCTTGCATGTGCTTTTATGGTAATGGAAGTCCATGTTTTCAGAAATACAGATTTGTGAAAGGAAATTGTAAATAACAATTATGGGGCTTCTCTGGTGATGGTTGGCAAAGCCCCATGGTACTGCAGACAGCACCACCCAGAGGCAAAGATGCAGAGACATGACACCCTGTAGGCTCAGAGAAAGTTAATAACCTTGTTATCTTTTGTAGCCAAGAAATAAAGTGAACCGATACCTTGGCTTTGAGTTGTTTGTTGGTCCTTTGGCCTTGGCAAGTTTGTTGTGAGATTACCCTGCATGAAGGTTACAACTTTCATAATGGGCTTCTGATTCTTTCAGAACATTGCCTGTTGCTTTAGAGTTATATCCCAATTGGTAACCTCTTACCAATGTACTACTTTCAGTCATACCCCAAGAATGATATTAAGGGATATCATTCTGCTTGAAGGTTACAACTTTCTTAATGGGCTTTTGATTCTTTAAGAATTTTTCTTTGGAGTTTTAACCTGTTTGGTATCATCTTGCAAATGTCTTACTAGCAGCTCTAAACCTAAAAAGCTATTCAGACCAGCCAAAGGCAGTACTAAATCACTGGGTTCTTTTAATTTTATGTGGAATCCTTATTACCTGGATCCTCTTCTTACTTTGATATTCCAGCCATTTTCTTAGCATGCCCTTAATACCTTAGTTGTGTATTGCTTACGTAGGAAGCCAATGACACATAGATGTTTTTAAATGCGGTATCTTCTTCTATTACATCACACCAGTGGAACATGGAAGCGCTGTTCCACAAGTTTGAAGTTATTGTAGGGCATCTCTAAGAAATGAGAATTAAAGCGTTGAGCAAGAGCAGACATTTGGAGAGCAGTGATTGAGAGTCTACTGCACAGAGAATCTACAGAAAAAAAGCATTGCGTTTCCTGGGGGTACCGGTGTTGTTGGTGCATGCATTGCCTCAAGAAGGGCTTACAATGCAGAGCGTGGCACTGGAGAGTGCTGATTGACAGTGAAGTCTGAGTTAGACAGCAAGCCCCTTTCTGAGTTCCGGGTTGTCTCTACCTGCTCCCTTCAGCATTTCACTAATGTTGAAGTCGGGAATACCAAGTCCAGGGCTCGAAATTAAGATTGGATAAACAGGAGCTAAAAGCGTCTCCTGGTTATTGTTAGACAGAATCCCGTGCAGTTCCCTTAGGGAGCACTACACAAGATTAGGACTGCAGGTGAGAGCAATAAATCCCCTTTGGTATCAGTCTGTACCACAAAGATTTTAATCGCGGTCCGGGTCGATAGCTGCCTGGCTATCCAGTCTCCAAGGGCAGGGCACTGGCGATTCGACCACAGCGGTTCGGGAAGGCGATTGGCAAACTGGTTGGCCCCACCGGCTCAAGGGAAGAAGGCTCTTTCGGATGAAGATCTCCTCTCGTTGTGTGGAGAAAAGTGGTGAGACGCTGCAGCAGGGCTTCACTGGTGGTTCAGTCGTTGCAGATGTCTTTGGCTTCTCTCCTCTTCGGCTTCTTAGTGCCAGTGGGGACGTCTTGCTCTTCCAGTCCTCAGGACCCTGCTTTTATGCAAAAAGAGCCCCATTCATACAGCCTAGCTGTCACTCACACAGTGGAGTGGTCATCTTTGCGGAAGACCCTCCAGCCTATCAGGATAGAGTGCGACCTGGGTTGCGGAGGCAACCCTGTCCAGAAGTCCTACTCCCCCTCCCACACAATGGACCCACCCCAGACTCAGTGGTGCCGGAAGGAGGGCCTCTGGGCAGAAGCCCGCCAAACGGACAAACAAAGGATCCCCGACCTGGGTTAGGATTGTAGAGAAAGACACGAAAAAGAAGTTATAGCAAAGTTCTGGCAAATAAAACCTACCGGAGCAAAGTTAATATTAAAATGCACCGGCGGTATGTTAGAGGCTGTCAGAAAAAGTGGTAGAATCTTATTTTTTTTTTTAAAAGCAAGATTCAGTTCAAGAATTATCACGGCCGAAAATGGTGGCGGCGGTTTGGAACTAAGAAAAGATTCTATGTAGAATATGATCGGAGCTGTATGAGTGAATTAGAATCAACAGTTTCCTTGGGATTGTGTTGTGAAAAACCCCTCTTGAAGAAAGTCTGAACGTTCTGCAATAAAATTTGAACATTGAGATATAATTAATTTGAGTGGTGATACTCACCCTACCTGATGCTTACGGGAATAAGGAAACTCCCTTAAATTTTGTCCTGAAGAAGGTTGTATGAACTAAGGATCGACGAATGTTGACGTCCCGAAAAAACAACCGAAACACGTGTAGACATATGTTGGTGTGATTAGGAACACACAGACGGAACCATCAGATGATTGGATGGAGGACTTTTGTTCACTGTGTAAATAGAGTTTGAGGCCGTCCATATATGAGGCCAAAAGACATATATGTCAATAATTTGATACAAAAAAGCAAAAAGTAGAATGAATGGTAGGAGTGAATCAGTATGAGTGTAATTTGTAGATATTTGTTTGGTTTGTCAAAATGTTTTATCAGCATTTTATTTGAATTTGATATGCAAATTAAAGTTTTTTAGAAATTGATAATTGAACATTTATTGGTATTTATGAATAAATACATGTATTGAGAGGCTATTCCCTGTTCCGTTGGTCCAATCTATGTTGACGATTATGACGCCTGAAGGACCAGGGACTTTAATCAGGCACCCCTTTGTTTTAGAATTGTGTGTGCGCTGTGCCAGATGGTGAAAGTATGAGAATGTGCTATGCACCTTCTATCCAGCTGTCATGTAGTCCAAAAATGTAGTGCCATGTGCTTGAATGTCGGCAGGCATGCTACACAATGTGCTCTGTGATTTCTATGAAGTGTGATCCATGTGGGAATGCCATGCACCATGTGTTTTCTGCAATCATGTTGTGCAGGCAAAGTGAAGTAAATATAGTTCCATGCAGTGTGCTGCGTGCCGTTTGCAGACGTGGGGCAGGGTGCTGCATGAAAAGTAATATCCTGGCCACCAGGGGGCGCGCATATGCTGGCTGCTTAGGCGCATCGCTCCCGGCACATCCGGTTGCAAAGGGGATAGAGCCCCCACTTTGGACCCCCCTGGGTTGGTGAATCCCAACTTGTGTTGTGGCGAGTGTCTTGGCCACAAGTGGATGAAACGGCAGGCAGACTGAAGCAGGGTAAACTGAGATACTAGGAGGAGAAGCAGATGCGAGATCTGGCAGAGCTTCTTCCGCTGTGGTGCTGTGCGACGTTGGTGACTGAGACTCGAGAACGGCCTGCAGTCTAGAGTTGGAGGCCCGGGCAGTGATGATTCTTTGGGGGAACTGAGGCTGGAACACTCGGCTCTGTGTTTCTGCCCAGGCTGTGGTTGGATTAAGGAGCGGTCTGCCACAAAGGTGAAGCGGGGAATAGAGAAGTTATAACGGCCTGTTGTCATCGTAGGCCGCCTCTGCATCCACACACCTTGCCGTGACTGTGGAGTAGTTGCAGGGGCAGATCGCTTAATTTTGTTGGCTCTGGGGGCCGGCGGTGACCAGGGACTGGCTGACTTCTGAGTCTGTGGATCTGTGGGGGAACCGGGGGCAGTTAACAACTATTGGCCTCCTAGTGTGTCGAGTCAGCGGGGGACACCATCAGGCCGCGACGGAGGAGTGAGGTCCACGTCTGGGGACTTAGGGGTTAGGCGTGGGCACCCTGCCTTGGACTACGTGCCCGCCCCACTCTGTGAATTTGAGAAGGGTCAGCTTCACGAAACGGAGCGTGTACTGATGGAAGTACCAGACTCTGGACATTGGGGGCTCTGCTGGAGCGGGGTGACCGGCCAGATTGTGATACACAGAGGCTGGACAGAGGTGCCTGATGAGGGGAAGATCTGCCCACGCGGCAGACTTATGAGAGGAAAAGTACTGTGCAGGACCTCATGTGGAGTGATGGCTTAGTGAAGGTAATCAGTCAGACCAGGCTGGGAGGAGAGGTTCTGGTGCACCGGGGAACGCACCAACACAGTCGGTGGCAGTGACTCAAGAACGGACCCACCCAATACGCTGAGTGTGGAGCCCCTCCAAAATAGAGATTTAGGAGTGGACCCAGTGTTTGGTTCGACTGCTTAAGGTACGGACCCCTGTTAATTGGAGGGGAGCTTAGAAATCCCTGTCCAGGGAGACACCCGAGGGGAGGTGTCCTGGATTGGGGGCCCCACAAAGTAGTGGCCTTTTCGTTCCTTGGGTGGATGGCCGTACAACTTCGGGGAAGAGGCGAGTGGTCTTTTTATTTTTTTTTTTTCATGGGGAGCTGCCCATGGTCTCGAAAATGAAGCTGGTTCAGTTTGAATGCCCACAGAGGAGGGGACCGGAGCAGGGGAGTCTGGCACTGGAAATGGCGGCAGGAGGATAAGACCCAGTGTCCACGAAGAGGCATATTGCTTGACTAGATGGATGAGAGGCTACAGGAAGTGGAACATAATCAGTCATCCCTAGACACACTGGAAACTCAAATGGACATGCGGAGCTGGAGAGAAGAGAGGCGGAGATCACCGTAAAGATGGACGATTTCGAGAATCGAGAGAGGAGAGAAACAAAGACTTGAGGAGAGCTTTACATGGGGTGGCAAAACTCTTGTTCCGAGACAACACCACTGAAGAGCCCAAAATCTGGCGACGAGCAGAGGTCCGCGGTCCGTCCTCACTCGTTTCCATAGCTATCCTGAAAAGCTGGAGATTATGGAAAAGACGAGGGCTATGGGCCTGGTGACCCAGGGCACGATCTTCAGGATGTATCTACCCTTACGCTAGCCCAGCAGCATTTATGTGCTCCCCTTACAAAATGGCTAAATGGGAAGGAGGTGATATATAGATGGGGCTTTCCCATCTCCATCTCCTTTTGAGGTGGATGGATATAACTACAAGTTGGTCACAGAAGACAACATTTGTAGAGTTACTGGAGAGCTGACCGGAGAGGCAGAATCTGTACTGGATGAGGCAACAGTGGGCGCCCAGAAGATACAGTGGTGTATAAAAGGCCCCAATAGATGATGGGTGCTTGGTTGAATGAATCTTAGGAAGCTGACCACTTCCCCAGTGGCCAACACTTCAGAGCCGCCTACTCTGGTGTCATTGGGCTGTATGGTTATGCAGAGTGGTTTTTTCCTTGGTTTACACGAGGGCGCAGTCTTGATTATGACGCCCTGCCAGGGTAAGATTTTGTTCCCCAGTTGGGAATAAAGGTTTAGTTGGATTTTTTTTTTTTGGTTTGTTTAAACCTTTAAAACGGAAAACCTTTACTTCAATCTCTTTATCCAACAATGGTTAACATAAAATCAAGTATCCGTTAGTCCTTCTCATTTCTTACTGGCTTATTGCGTCTTATTTTTAAGGTCCTTACAGGTCTGACTCAAGCTAGTCTTGGCCAAAAAGACTCTTGAGTGTCAACACAAATGTCAATTTTCAGTCGGTTCCATCGAACATTAGATGCCATCAGTCATCCGCACTTAACGTTTGTTGTTTACCGAACAGTGAACCCAAGTACCTTGTTCTTAGGGTTTGTAGCTTTGTGCAGAATAACGTTCGATGTTTTAACGTTTCATTGTGTAGGGCACAGAAACAACCTGTTTGATTTAGTTTGGCATATTTTGACCATATGTTTAGTCTTTCTTTTGTTTTGAATGCATTAAGTTGAAAATGCATTTCTGATGCTTGTTGTTTTGCTTAGAATATTATGCTGTGCATATGGTCCGACATCCAGTGGTAACCGCAGAGTATTGCATCTTGTCTTTTGGGGACTGAAAGGGGACGTCAGCATAGGCATGTCTGTAACACTATCCCTATCGTAACGTGTAGTGTGCCCAAAATCCCTCACGCACCGAGGTCCCTCAGATTGTTTTTTTCTGCCCAGAAAACTGGTCGCCCTATAGCAGTGCTCTTCATAAGAGATATTGTTTATCTTTATACCGACTTTGTCGGTTATTTCCCCTTAAGTCACTTCAACAGCGATTCAAGGAACCTCGACGGAGACTGCAGGAAGTTTCAACAGCGGTGGATTTCGGCGCCCAAGATCCGGCGGCTGAGCCATCCATGTGGTTGGGCTCTCAGGCAGGACTACACAATAGGGTGAGTGGGGTCGGGGTGGCCATACCTTTCCTTATGTTTCTCCTCTTTGCCCTCTAGGTCTGGTCATCTTTGTTTATACCTTTCGCTAAGGAAAGGACTCATTTAGGTTCTGCCCTAAGTGTAGGGTCAGGTACCCGTGGAAAGAAGAGCACAGAATGTATAATTCTTGTCTGCCCCTAGATCATGACGAGAAGCTGTTTGCAGCGTGTAAGCTCCTTCGGCCTAAGACCCTTAAGGAGCACTGTGTAAAGTGGTGGGACGCGTACGGTATGTCGCGGGCTGAACCCTCTCCCACCCCCCCCCACCGCCACACCCGCCGGAAGTGATGGGGGCACTGATGATGACCAGACATCCATATCGGATGTCCTCGACCTTGAGGCGGACGCTTCTAGGTCTGCAACGCCCGTCCCTGACCCCTCTAGGCCTGACTCAAGTCTCGCTTCGGGGACAACACCCGGCGACAGGGGCGTACAGAAACCACTAAACACACAACCCCACCACCGATTTCGACAGTTCCGTCGAAAAAGGTGAAAGCGCCAACAGGACTACCGAAAATGTAAACAAAACCCTCTGGTCTGATAGATCTGCAGCCTTCCCTGCATCTGCAGCAGCGTCTTGCGACTGGGCACTCCAAAAATAAGGGCGCTACCTTGAAATCGGTTTTACACACCGAGCGCAGTCATCCAACGCTCCGGCGCCCCCTAAGGCCTTAGTAAGCCCGAAACCTACTCCTATGCCTCCTAGCCTTTCCACAGGCGAAAGATCTACTGCTAGGCCCTCTGATGCCGCGGTAGGTCTACCGCTGACCCATTGACTCACACCGATTCGGCGGAGATTGACGATAGTATTGCGAGGATTACTTCAGCGGTTGGGCTGACGCCTAAGATACCGTTGAAACGCATGGAGTGCACCGCAGACAAGTCTAAAGACACACCATGGCGCCCCAGTACTCGTGAAACCTACGAGGAGTCAGGAGCCTCTGTCCAACACCCTTGGGGACAAATTTTGACACCAAAGAGAGGAAGACGACGTTCATCTAAGTGGACCAGGGAGACATTTGAAGGATGCTATAAAGGATTGTCTCGCGTTCTGAGAAGCCTTCCCCTAAGAGATCTCGTGAATACACTATTTTGGGGTCAGAATCACGTTTCCAGGAAAATCTTGACTCTCAGCCTTCGGCTTCTGCCCACCATGAAGATGTGGTCCAGATGGACACTTACCAGGACATCTACTACGAGGAAGAAGACCCTTCCTTCTTGCAGGACTACCCTGATGACCAGGCAGATGCCATGGACAACTGGGAAGAAACACATCAAGTGGAGACTGAGCCATGGACGCTCCCCACACAAGATCAGGACACTGATGTCCTATGCCTGGATTCTCCTCCTACCACTCCGGCCCGCCAGGCCTCGCCTGTGGACAATCTAATGGCCTTCAATGCCATTTTAAGGAAGGCAGCAGAGCACTTTCAGATCACCACCCAGGAGGCGGTACCTGAACAAGATTTTGTGGAAGATATTCTCAAAGAGAAACCCCCCCTCAAGCCAAGCCATTCCCTTCCTGAACTCTTTTGAGAAGGCTGGCCCCCTCCCTGGTCACGCCAGCTCAGACCCGGGCAGTGAATCCAAGATTGGAAAAACTATTTCGGCCAGCTCCTACGGAGCCTCAATATATTAAAGGCCACGCCACCCCTGACTCCTTGGTAGTCACTACAACCAGGAAACATGCAGGGCTACCCCTTGCTACGGAGGAGGCACCTCCAGATAGAGAATCTAGAGGTTGTACGCCTTAGGTAAGCGTGTTACCTCGATAGCTGCATACACCACACGCATAGAGAATTACACCACACTGCTCACCAGTTATGCAGACGCACAATGGAACCTCGTACAAGAGGGTCTCCAGGAGGTCCCTTAACCCGCTAGGTCCAGACTTCTCACCATCGTGGCTGAGGGCAGTCGAGTAAATCGGAATATAATCAAAAACACTCTGGACACTGCTGAGACTGCAGGCAGATCCCTGGCCCAGGGCACACTACTCAAGCGGCACGCTTGGCTCCGCAACTCGGAGTTCAAGCCTGAAACACAGGCCGCCCTTACTAATAAACCCATAGAAGACACCAATCTTCTTTGAATTTATTAGTAAGGGCTTCGGGAAAGCGGTCGACGATGCTCTGGAGATGGCCAAGAAAGAGCATGAGACTCTGAAATCATTACAGCAAATAACTCAGAAGCCTTCGTCCCCCCAAAGGGATGGCGGTTCTCGTCGGTCCTTTCGAGTGCAGTCCCGTGTAGGTCAGAACAACTACAACACTTGAAACTGGAACTCTGGACAAACATCGGGAAGCCCTGACAACTACCCACCTAGGGGTCAACGACGCGGCAGAGGCCCCAACCCCAGAGGAGCCGCAGCCTTTGGTCAGAAATGACCAACAGAAATGACATGGCATGGTCCCCTGCCATGTCACCCCGGTCGGGGTGTGTTTAACATCTTTCCTTGCGGCATGGGAGGGGATAACTTCATACCAGTTGGTTATTAAGACGGTCGCCCACGAGTACTGCGTGGAATTCGCCCGACCACCACAGTTCAGACCACCACTCTCACGACAACTGTCGCCGGACCATCTGCAGATACTGAATCAAGAGGTGGAAGCGCTGCTGGGAAAGGACGCCATAGAAGCCGTCCCTATTCTTCAGGTAAACGAGGGTATTTATTCAGTGTACTTCCTTGTACCCAAAAAGGACCTCACCATGCGCCCTGTTCTAGACCTTCGCCCAGCAAACACATTTATAAAATCTCAAAAGTTTTGTATGGTAACGCTACAGTAAGTGATCCCACTGTTGAAACAGGGGGACCACATGGCAACATTGCACATGAAAGATGCATACTTTCATATTTCAGTGTTGCCAGCGCACAGGAATTATCTTAAGTTTCATGATAGAGGACAGGCATTACCAATTGAAGGTGCTCCCCTTCGGCATTGCCTCGGCGCAAAGGATGTTTTCAAAGGTCCTGGCAGTAGTGGCAGCACATCTGCGCAGACTATCCGTCCCGGTTTACCCTTACCTCAACCAGTGGCTCATAACAGGGGACTCTTACGACACATGCTTTTTGAACACCCAGAAGACCGTAGACCTTCTGTTCAGTCTGGGATTCTCTATCAACGAGAAGAAATCCAGTCAAGTCCCCAGTCAAGTAAAACAATTTCTGGGGGCTCTAATCCGGACGAGGGACGGCCTTGTCTTCCCCTCCGACGAGAGGGTTCAGAACATGCTTTTTCAGATCCCTCAATATGTAGCCAGTCGGGAGGTGACAGTACGCAAAGCCATGCGCTTGCTAGGTATGATGGCGTCATGCATATACTTGGTTCCCCACGCACGCCTGCGCATGCGTCCCATGCAAGAGTGGCTCAACAGCCAGTGGTATCAGGCCAGCGGACAATGGGAAGATCTGGTAGTTGTCTCGATAGCCCTAGTTCTCTCTAGTTCCCTCTCTGAAGTGGTGGTCGAGGGAAAACCTCTTGAAGGGGAAGTCCTTCACCATCCCCACAGTGGAAGCCACTCTCACGACAGACACATCTCTCACGGGGTGCAGGGCTCACCTTCTTCAGCAGACAGCGCATGGAGTGTGGTCCCCACAAGTAGTATCCAACCATATAAATCTGCTAGAGCTATTAGCGGTGTTCAAGGCACTGAAACCCTTTCAGACGCAACTACAAGGGAAGTCAGTGCTGGTTCTGACAGACAGCACCCCAGCCATGTATTACCTGTACAAACAAGGGGGCATACACTCTCCAGGGCTATCCAAGCTGTCGCAAAACATTTGGATGTGGGCTCTCAAACACAAGATGTTTCTGTTGTCCCAACACGTTCCAGGAGAACTCAATCTTCTGGCAGACGTGCTCAGCAGAGATTTCCCACTGCCCATAGAATACGAATGGCATCTGCACGAAGACATAGTCTCCAACGTCTTCGCAGAATCGGGCTTCCCAGAGATCGACCTGTCGCAACTCAAGCCAAGACTAGGCCTCCATGTAACCCCAGAGCCTCTCCAAGGGGAACAGACTCTGGATAACATGGTCAGAGAAATTTGTTTACGCTCCCCCCCCGGGCCCGCTCCCGACTTCCCCCTTCTCAACAAGATAGTTCACAAGATGCACCAGGAACCAGTCACCATGATATTGGTAGCCCCCATGTGGGCCTGACAACCTTGGTTCGCTCATCTAATGGAAATAGCCCTCTCCCCACCAGTAAAACTACCCTGCCTGTACAACATGTCTCAGGACAGGGGGGAGACCCTACACCAATGCTCACAAACTCTGAACTTAGCAGCCTGGCTCCTGAGTTTGGACACCTTGAGCTCTCTCAGAGATTCATGGACATTCTCAGGGAAGCTAGGAAACCTAACAACCGCTATTGCTAGTCCAGTAAATGGAAACGTTTTGTCATCTGGTGTAATACCAAGGGCATCAATCTCATTGATTGCTCACCCACACACATTGTGCTGTACCTAACCCATTTGTTAGACACAGGACTGGTCTTCAATTCCCTAAAGGTTCATCTGGCTGCTCTCTCAGCCTACACCACGTCACAACAGAAAGTGTCATGTTGGAAAATACCGGTGATTAAAGCCTTTATGGAAGGGGTTAAGAGGATCCATCACCCCATTTCTCACCCAGCTCCGGGATGGGATCTAAATGTGGTTTTAACCAGACTCATGGGATCTCCCTTTGAGCCAATGCAGGGATAAAGTAGTTCTGCGCGCTCATCCCAGATTGCGCCTAAATTCATCTCAAAGTTCCATGTGAACCAATCAATCGAACTACCCACTTTCTTCCAGAATCCCACTAGCATGGGCGAAAGAAGCCTACACACAATAGATGTGCACAGGGCAGTCATGTTCTACCTGGAAAGAACAAAACCACTGAGAAAAACAAACCAATTTTTTGTTTCAATGGCAGCTGGTAGCGAAGGGGATCCTGTCTCCAAATCGGCGATCTCAAGGTGGATTGTCAAATGCATCACACCGTGTTGCGCTCTTGCTAAGAGAGAACTGCCCTTCAAGCCTAGAGCACACTGGGGCTTCCATAGCATTCATTGCAAATGTTCCCCTAGAGTCCATTTGCAAAGCAGCAATCTGGAGTTCTGTACACACCTTTACAAAAACACTATTGTCTAGAACTGACTCTCAGGTGGGACAAGCAGTATTAAAGACATCTTTTCTCTATTGTTACTTCTCACAACCCACCTCCAACTCCGGGTACTGCTCGCTAGTCTATGCACAGCATATGATTCTAAGCAGATTAACAAGCATCAGAAGACATGCATTACTCACCGTAATAGCATTTCTGATGATTGTATCTGCTTAGATTCACATGCGCCCTCCCTGCCTCCCCGCTCGGGGTGGAAGGACCATAGACGTCTTTATACTTTCTCTCCATGTACTCACTCACAATAGCCTTGGGCTCCCTCCTGGCAGAAAAAATACAATCGGAGGGATCTTGGCGTGTGAGGGATTTTGGGTGCGCACTACACGTCACGATAGGGATAGTGTTACAGACACGCCTATGCCGACGTCCCCTTTTGATCCCCGAAAGACCATATGCAATACTGTGCGGTTACCACTGGATGTCGGACCATATGCACAGCATGTGAATCTAAGCAGATACAATAATCAGAAATGCTATTGCGGTGAGTAATGCATGTCATATAGAGATCTTTGGTTTTGGTCTGGAAATAGCGAGACCTAAGGGGTCATTACAACATTGGATGTAGCCATGCCACTATTTGCGGCATGGCTACTCCCATTCCGGGTACCGGGTTCGGGTTCCTGGAATGGGGAAATACCGGCCATTCCGACCTTGGAGGGCCCGGTATTTTCCCATTCCAGGAACCCATCCCATTCGAACCCCTATAGGGCTCAGTGGGAATGGGGAGCATGCTAACAACGGGCCCGTTAATGATGAGCCCATTGTTAGCATGCTGGTCTGCTCACGGGATCCACTAAGGACGCGTGGTAAAACCAGGCATCCTTAGCGGGTCCTGCGAGGAGAACTCGTAATGAGGCGGTAGGGGGTTAACGGGGCCGGCTCCTCTACCTAGTCTTGCAATTTGCTATAATCCCTTGCTTCAGTAGGGACATACTTCATGAGCTGCTTCTTAATTTACTTGTCTGAAACCAATCAGATCTCCATAGTTTATTTTTTGCCAAGTCTGGATTTTCATGTAGCGTGGTTAGATCAATGTCATGCTCTTTTAGTACTTCTACACATCGATTGTTCCACAATGATAACCTGTTTGGATTGTCGTTACCAGGATTATGTAAGATTAGTTGTTTTTTGAAGAAAAGGGGAGGGGAAGGGAAATGGGGTTTGTGGGTGTGGCATAGAGATTTGAGAGATTTGGAAGGGGAGTGCTCTTGTATTGGGGGAGAATGGGGAGGTGACCCGGTGGATCCGGTGCTATTCGTGGTCCGGCACTCAACCAGTGAGGTCAACTGGAAGGGCCTGGGCACTTTTGGAGAGTCGGGGGGGCACAGGGGTGTCGGGGGGTGCGTGGGAGAATAAGGGTTTGCAGGAAGTGGGTATAGGGGAGCTGCTAGTGCAATTTGGTAAGACCCAAGTGGAGGATATTTACAGTGTGTGTACAGTTGGGGATTTTGGTGGGATGGCAATGGCAGACCTGAACAAGGGGGAAAGGGCTGATTGCCTCAAGTTTGTATGCTAAATGTGAAAGGGCTCAACTCACCGACAAAAAGATCTGTCGTGGCTAGAGAGTTCAGAGAGTTAGGATGGATGTTCTCTTCCTCCAAGAGACAAAGTTCTCCCAGAGATAGGAAAGGACACGGGCCTTTATGGACTTCCGGTACAGGTGTATTGGGGGCCAGGCAACACTAGAAAAGGGGGTGTTGGCATCTTGCTGCATAAAAGATTGAGGATTAAAGAAGAAAAGGTGTGCAAGAGTGCATTTGGGAGGGCATTGTTAATATCAGGTCTTATAAAAGGACTGAGATGTACGTATGCAGCCCCCAATCAAGGGCAGTTGAATTTTCTTAAGCCAATGTTAGCGAACATGCTGAATGAGGGAAAGGGACATTTAGTTGTGGGGGGGAGACCTCACTATGTGGGCATATGTAAAGATAGATAGAAGAGCTTTGGGATCGTTGGTGACGGATGCTCCCTCAGTGGGTGGGGAATGTTTGCAGGCTTGTTTGGACTCACACTGGCTGAGCGATGCATGGCACTTTGTCTACCCCCAAGAGAGGGGCTACTATTTTTACTCCCCGCGCATTGACTATCTCTGTATCTCGAGAGAACTCTCGGGGGTGACAGTGGGGGTCAGAGATCCACCCAATTGTATGGTCGGATCAAGATGTGGTCTCTCTCGACTATCTTAAAAGTGGTTGTGTCGTAGTACTTCATTATGGAGATGCAACTATGGAAGGACCTTGTGTTTAGGGAGGAATTTGAGGAGGCAATTGGGGAATACTTCCTCCTGAATGTTATAGGGGAAGTGGATCAGGGCATGGTGTGGGATGCAGCGAAGGTGATGTGGAGGGGTCTCTTGATCAGAGAGCTGGCACAGAAGAAGAGGGAGAGGAATTTGTTGGAAAATAGATTGCGTACCGAGATAGGGGTCTTGGAAAGACAGATACAAGCAGCAGAGGGGGAAGTGGGAGGACGAATAGAAGTGAGGTGTAAGAGAGAGGAACTAAGGTTGGTCGAAGAATGCAGGATAATATGGAAGCTCCAGTTTCTGATTCAGAAATATTATGAAAAAGGGGACAAAGCAGATGCCCTACTGGCAGCTCGGCTGCGTTGGCAGCGTGCCGATAGAAGGATATCAGGGCTGGGAGGTATGGGTGGTACTCTGGAGACTTCGTCTGGGGGTATAGTGAAGAGTTCCGCTTTGTTTTTTATGAGGAGTTATATATGAGGGAGTTGGATTGCTAGAGGAGGAGGGGATAGAGGCCTACCTGAGAGAGTTGTCGCTACCGAAGCTGACCCCAGTGGAGGCTATGGAAATGGATGCCCCTATTACCGGGGAAGAGGTTTTGCTTGTCATCGGACATCTGCAACTGGGAAAGGCTCCGGGAGAGGATGGGGTACACCTCGGGTTTCTACGAGACATACGCGGGCATCTTGCTTCCAAACCTGGTTAAATTGTTCAATGATATTGTGGAAACCGGAAGGGTACTGAAGTCATTTGTCTGGGCTCTTATTTCGGTAATACCTAAAGAGGGTAGAGATCCCCGGGCTTGTGGCTTGTATCGCCTGATTTCGCTCCTCAATGTGGTTCAAAGATATTTCTGGCTTCAAGGCTGGAGGTACAATGCCTCGGTTGGTGCATTTGGACCAGGTGGGGTTTATAAGAGGGTGGCACGGAGCAGATACAATGAGTGGGACTTCCTGAAGGCGGTCCTTATTAAGTTTGGTTTGGGAGAGAGGTTTTGGCAAGGAATTATGGCTTTATACTCTGATCCGAAGGCCTGTATGACCGCTAATGGGTGTTTTTGGCATTGGTTTGGATTGGGGCAGGGCACGAGGCAGGGTTGTCCACTCTCACAGATACTTTTCACTCTTACTTTGGAACCATTGGCCCAGAGGTTGTGCAATAAACCCACGAGTTTAAGGCATTGAGGAGGGCGAAGTGGAATACAAACTAGGTCTATATGCGGACGATATACCATTGCACCTTAGGAACCCAGTATCTTCAGTGCAGGCAGCGGTGGGAGTGATTTAATGATAGTGTTTTCTGGTTTTAAAATGAATAAAGGCAAGTCCATGTTGTTTCCACTGGAACCGATGGGGGAGAGTGACATGAAGAGGTTCGCCCTGTCACAAGGGAAATGTGGGGGCTTTGAGGGACATTTCCTACACTACTACTGAAACTGTTGGGGTATATGGAGAAGTGGGGGAAATTAACGATTCCATGGTTAAGGTGGTTAAATGCCATAAAGATTAATTTCCTCCCCAGGATCTTGTACATATTCCAGATGATTCCTATTCAGATCCCTGCCTCTGCTTGGGGAGTTGGAGGGGCGCCTTCTCGGGTTCTTATGACAGGGTAAGAAGGCCAAGGTGGGATATGGGGTGTTGGTGCTCCAGAAGGAAAATGGAGGAGTGGGTTTCCCAGACCTGTCTGTACTTCTATTACAAGGCCACTCAAATTCGAATTCTGATTCCGCACTTGAGGGAGTAGCAGGAATGTCAATGGGTGGGGCTGGATAATCATCTTAGAACAGCCACAGTAAGGGAATGGCTGTGGGCTCCGAGAGAACAGATCCCGAGGAGAGTTAGGGAACACCCTATCTTAGGGGTCATTTGGGACATTTGGAGGAAGGACTTTGAGATGAAAGGTGTAATGACTTACCCCTCCCTGCTGAGACACCATTGGGCGCCGGGTGTGAGGGATCACATTCCGAATTTGGAAAGGTTTCAGAGTTGGTTTGAGGTGGGTTTGACGAGGGTTGGTCATTTGTGGAGGAATGGTCAGTTTATACCCTTGGTGGAACTGGAAAAGGCATTGGGAATAGGAAAGTTGTCAGTGTTCTCATACCTGCAATTGAAGGGAGTGCTTACGTCCGAGTCCTAGAAGGAAAAGATACAGAGAGATCTCACTCCATTGGAGAACATTTTAGACTCTCAAAGGGAAATGAAAGGGCTGATTTCATCACTATACGGCGCTCCGTTAGAGGCGGGGAAGGGGAACACAGAGAAGCTTTGGAATCGTTGGCAAAGGGATCTGGATCTGGAACTGGATGTATTGTTGTGTCACCAAATTTGTTGTAGGGCGTACATGCCAATATAAGCTTCATGAGATTAAGTTACTGCACAGGTGGCAGTAACACAGTGCGACTTTCCAATGTGTTCCCGGAGGTGAGCCCCCTTTGCTGGCATGAATGTGGAACCAGAGCAGATTACTGGCACATGTGGTGGGGCTGTGAGAGGGTGGAGGTCTACTGGGATGAAGTACTTGGATGGAATGAAGAACTAGATGGAATTTCACGGACAAGTACACCGTTTTTGGTTTTATTTGGTTAAGAGGGCAGTGATGGGGAATACAATAGGCTGCCGCATTTGGCACACTGTCTATTATTGGGTGGAAGGGCATGTTTGACAATGCACTGGAAGAGGATTTTGCTACCAGTTAAGAAGGAATGGACAAACACAGCCAAGAACATATATGTGATGGAGACAATCACAGCTGCCATTCACGGCAGTGGTGCGAACATAGAGGCGGAATGGTATGAATTTCGGACTAGGTACATGCTTACGGGAGTGGGGGCTGGAGGACGAAGGGTATGATGGGGGGTGGTAAAAACTTAGGAGAGGTTTTGTAAGGTCCTCCAATACTTCAATGAACTGAGATCGGGAGGAAGGGAACAAATGGACAGCAGGCTGATGCACAGATTGAGTTTTAACAAAGGGGTGACGCTGATGGATTTACTTGGGTCAGATGGTGACGGCAGCCTATACCAGGCTGGAAATAAATATACATGGGTGTTGTATTGATTGGCCAGACTCAAGTGGTCTGTTGTGAGATTGTATTATGCTGATTGGCCGTATTTCATGTTTGTAATATTGGTAAATGCCTAATACATTTGAATTAAAAAGAAAAGTAATATCCTGCATCCTCTGTGAGGTGCAGTGCATGCAAGTAATACAGTGGCATGTGCTGCAATGCTGGCACAAAGTAAGGCTACAATCTACAATGCAATAATTGCCTGTTTTATTAAAAACAAAATATACTACTGTGTGCTGGTGCTAATTTGTGCCACCTCTCCGCTCCTTCCCTAAAGTTATCAGCGCTGCTACTGTTCTCGTGGCACATAACCATTACGTCACTGCTGGGGCCCTGATGCCATGCTAGACAAACTTTCTCAGACAATACTTGGGCTCACGTTGTTGGCGATGCACACTAGCCGTTGCCGTCAAGCTAACCAGGCTCTTCGAGGCTACAAGCAGGAGCTAAATAGCTCCCAGCTCCCCTTAACTTCGAACCTCGAAGTCAGCTGAGGATGCAGATGCAGATGTAGGTTACTTGCAGAGTGGAGCAATCTGTTGGCCGGACTGCTGTTGGTCCCTGAGCCAAATTCCATTGCAAGGAGCACAATTGCAGAAGCAATTGTACGAGTTAACACAGAATCCTGAGCAAGCAGTATCTTTGGGAAGATTTACTCACAGAAGCATCTCTCCACATCCTCTCGGGGTAAGTGCTTTCACAAGCCTGGTGTTGTACCAATTTGTAAGCATTGATACCTTCTATTGAATGCTATCGTTATAACCGGAGAAGTGGCCCATATAGGAGAGACTGGAGCCTGAAGTGGCGATAACCTTTCCCAAAGTGAAACTGGTGCTAAATGATCAGCAGCAAATGTCAAGTGTACCCGTGCGAGAAGGAAATACTCACCACTTACATAAAAAGATGACTAACTATTTTCAGCAAAAACGTTTGCGTGTGTACTGTTTGTGGCGACAAAATCCATCGGCCTGGCAGATGTACCACCTTTACCACACCAGGATCGGGTAAATCTTCATAGAGAGCGATAGAGGAGCTAGAAGACTTGTTTATGCAACTCTGTTATAATGTTGAAACTAATATGCAAACAGGTAGAGAAAGCGTGCTGTCAAATACACCCTCTGTGTTTCCAATGCTTTCCTCTGCACTGCCAAACACTCCTAGAGGACAAATACGTATGGTAACAACGTCAGCTTAAATGTTTCAAGAACTGTGGGCAAGGAAAAGGCTAATGCATTTAGTTCCTGAATCGTTAGTAAGGCTTTGTGATATTCAGAGAGAGTAATCCGGTCCTACAATGTTTCCTTGAAAAGATGTCCCCATTTGCTTGGTTTTTTTTGTAACGCATTTCCTAGCAAAACAATGTGAGTGGAGACCCCCTGCTATCCTCCTGCATCCCCACCTTAATAAATATCTAAACCCAACCCCCCATCTATATTTGTGGTGAAATGTGTAAAAAAGAAAAAGACAAATGGGCCTTTGGGAAATGGGCTATTTCTGAGGAATCTAAGCTGCATGCTGCTACACTCAACGAAATTCGAGTCTGCACAATATTCATAAGAAACCAGTATGACATAAACAGCGAATGATCCACGACCATTACAGATAACCGGGTACTGATCGGAATATTAGCGAGGCATCACCTGGTCTAGGACACCTTCAAAGGAAAGAAGAGTCTTTAAAACAGCTCTTTGAGCAAAGGCAAACGTGCAGAAATATATTCACAGGCGGTTTATACAAGGTGGATTACAACTCTCGTAAGGAGGACATTTCTCGGATTTACTAAACCTAATTCCACAATCTCTTAACAATGATGAAGCTTTTCAAGAATTCGTGTCTATTAATTTGCCTCTGCAGGGCAATGGCTGTAACAAAAAGTCCCTAAAAACAAATAACAAGGCCAAAGAATCAAGAACGTTTTTGAGAAATGTAAACGTAGCTGCAAACTCGGTTTTAAGTACCCTGGAAGAACACCTAGGTGGCGGTCTAGAAACTAAGAGGAAAACTAAAAAAACTAAAAAGACGAAGATAAAATCCCATTACGCAGTACCTTTTTAAAAGGGCCAAACAAAGAATTAGTAGTAATTACAAATGCCTCACTCATGAATGAAAAGAGCAAATTAGAAATAACTACTGAGCCGTGAATTGTGGATGGCTACAATTCAAAGGGATGAGTAATCTATCTTTAACCTCGCAACCCCTGAGTTCCCCATTACAGAACTCGAACCTGTCACAATCAAAAGTGCTGCTGAATATGTCAAAAATCGGTACCCATTAGGGGAAGTTATTGAAACTGTTGCATACAAATTGCAGTGAGGCACAGTCCTCATTGACTATCAGATTCAAGCAGATTTTATGGGACCACGGTCACATACTCCCAAATCGATCTACCTTGCTACGCTTCTTTAACTTAATTCCGGCACTGAGGGTGTTTAACAGAAAAGATACAAAAATTAGTGGAATTTATAGCTGAAGACAGGGAAAATTTGATGATGGTTCATTTGGGCTCTAAAGTGGTATACAATATAAACCAACAGGAAATTGAACCCTTTCTCATGTATGGCATTGATATTTTTAAATATCAACAGTGCAGATCTTAAAGGGGAAAAACGAAGGCAAGATACCTTTCACTATTGTGTGTTGAAAGGCCCTATAAAACATTCATGTGGGAAACGCTGTTGCAGCAATCATGATGGCCGCGCTCTGATAGTTCTCCTGATCCCGGACGCCGACATCGGGCGAATGCTGGCTTCGCGAGGACCAGCTGGGCAGTATACTGGGCACAGATTTGCTGCTTGGAGCTTGGACATCTGGCAGACTACTGCTTTGTTTGTTTTGTTCCCCCAAATTGATCTGTGACGCAGATCGCAACCCACTGAAGCCGCGCCGCTGTGCAGCCAGGCCGGCGAGGCCACACTGCGGCGGACGGCATCTTGCATTTACCTTGTGCAGTGGAGGGGGGTTAGGCTGCCACTGTGCTACACTTGGTGAGTGTGATCGGACTCTGGAGCCTGCAGCGGTGAGTGGCGTTCCTGCTCTTTGCGCTCAGACTTGCTCCAGCGGAGTGTGATGCAGTATCAGGGCCTCTCGTTACTTGCGGTCCTCATTGGGGTTGCAGCCCCTGTTACGAGTCCTCATCACTGGGTCCGGTTCCTGGTGCGTTGCACGCTCTGCATGGCGACGGTGAGGGCCATAGAAGCAAACTGCTTGCGGGGCTGTTGGTCCGCCACGGATAGGCGGTCATCCTTTACTCTATCGCTTGGACTGCTTGAGATACAACTGTTTTGTCTGGGGGCTAGGATTGGACCACCATGCTCCCCTGGCACTGGAAAAGCCCAGTCACTTACTGCTTCTTGGCATCTTAAAACGACCTGCGCCAAGTTATTCTTTTGGCGTGCTGAAGACTCTGCTCCTCTCTGCACCCCAGCCCTTCCATACACTGTGTTCTCCATGCCCCAATTGCCTTATCATACTGCCAGTGTACAGATTGGTCTCCTTTGGCACTGTCTGCTGCGCTCTGCCCCTGAGTGCTTGTTACTTCGGGGAGATCTGCATTTGTGTTGCACATTTCACCTTGCATAACGTTTGTCCCAATACACTAACTGTTGCTGGATGAGGCGTACTCTGTCCCCAATTACTGCATGAAGCCTTTGTTGAATTCGCCCTACTGAAGCCTATGTGGGTTGCCGCTGCCGGGAGCCTGGTGGTCGGCTCTGGGCATATGCGCGCATGCACTGGTGACTGCTTAATGTATGACTGAGCCCTCTCCGCACAGCGAGGAGGACCAAATGAGGCAGTAAAAAACAGTGCTCCATGAATCTGTAAACCAAATCCACCCCCAATCCTGCCGAATCTGCAGACGCTAGTGGGGCTATGGATCGGGCAAGTTCAACTGCAGAGCTCACCGAAACACAGCGCATAATGACCTGCATGCAGGAAGGTTTTTCTGCGGTGCACAGCAAGCTGCATGACATCACCACCACTGTCGGGTCTATTAAGGGGCGCCTGGAGAAAACAGATAAACGCTTGACAGAGGCGGAGACGAGAGTTGGCATGGTCGAAGATGGCGTTACCACCCTAAGGGTTGAGATGAGGGCCTTGTCTAAGCAGGCCCATATAGTGGCAGAAAAAAAATGATGACATCAAATCTAGATCTCATCGGAACAACATTCATATTATAGGGGTGCCTGAGAGCAATATGGAATCCGCTTTGAAATTATGCATCGAAAATACCATCCTTCTGCTGTTGAGCAACCCCCCACTTTCACTGCAGTTTGCCATTGAGCGGGATCACCGTGCAGCAGGAGCAAAATACTTTTCTTGTTGTCGAGAGATGCTTAAGAGATAGCAGACTGAAGTACGCTATGTTATACCACTGTTTTGGTTCAAAAGTTCACCGAAAATATTTCACAGCCCCAGTACATGATATGAAGAAACCTTACACACTGAAAGACAATTATGCACACAAGCACTCAAACTACAAAGAAATGCTCTTTATGGCCTTTTATTCACACAAACACAAAAAATACATGAATCAACATAATAAATGAATAAATAATTACTACATATAGGAAGAATGTAAAAATACTTCACTGTTGAAGCCACCGGAAAGCAAACACCCATCTCGCCAGGCTTGCATTGAAAATCTCAGAAAACATGTGGGCAGAGAGATTTTCACATTAAGGGGCTTGGAAGCAGTGTGTCTGCTCTTCCCAGAAGATTTCTGCCCAACCGTCCCCAAGGACCCTCATTTTAAGACTCCCACAAATGCATGATGACATTTTCCAGAACTTTCTAGCTTTCAAAGTCTCTACCCCTCGAAAGTTCCCATGGGCCCCCGGCCGGAGTGACCTGTGGCAATCCCAACAGGCAAAACACTTTCCTTTCTCATGAAAGCGCGAAAAGAGCTACATAACTTTTCTTCAGCTTTGCAACGTAATCAAGCACCAGCTGGCACCTTTATTCTAAATGGTTCTTGAAGCAGTGCAAAAGCGAGAAAACATGTTTGCCAATGGAATGCTGGCTGCAAAGAAATAACTCGAACCACGTTATGGGTTCACATCAAAATGCAGCTTTCACTGAAGCCTTAATACATTTTTCAAATTTCACTGAGGCCTGAAGAAAAATTTACATTATGGCTCTGGGAGCACCAAAAAAGGAATTACACACATGCGCCATGTTTTAATTTAAAGCATTACAATACATCCTTGGATATTTGTCTTCCATAACTCATTGGCACTAAAGCCGGTTTCTGAAACGAAACATCATAACTGAACTAAACATACACTAAATCCAACAGCAACAAAACATTTAAAACCCAACAATTATATAAATACAAGCAAAGGGTAAGGCAAAGTTCTTTCAATATCTGGCATCCAAAAAAACAACCAGTCTCACTAATTCCCTGTGTCATATTGTCACCTTTTTCATCAAGTCCTTCAAGCTTTGGATGTTGTTTTCCACAGACTGGGAATGGTCACTGAATGTTGAAACAACACATTTCTTCAAATGCGTTACACCACAGATTGTTTCAATAGCAAATAATCAATAGCAGCTCTATTCTGCAAGGCTTCTTTTCTCATTGCTTGGCTATCTATAAGCAGTTTCTCTAAGGCTTGAGGGGTATGATTCAACCCTTTCACTACTAGACATGCTAACTTAATCAAAGATGTATAGCCCCCAGCAGCTAATCCCCAAACTCCCACCGATAAATATACAAGAGCTAAAACTTCTGATTCTGATAACAAATGTACATTTGATTCACAATCTTGGGATAGCCCTATAGATTGGCTGTAAATAAAACATCATTAAACCAAGCTGTGTAAAAGCACATGGTCCTCCGGAAATATTCGCTGGAATATAAGTATAGATAATGATAGCACACGAAAAAAGCCATCCTATCAGAAGTTTTACATGGTTTAAATGATTGCAGCTACAACTGTATGATTACAGATCATCGTATTATTAACGTTGGTGCATGTGCAGCTGTTGACATTTGCCAACCTCCTTTGGTGCACAGGTCACCTTATAGCAGATATCCCCTTGGATAGTTTAAGTCACTATCTGGGTAAGGTTTTTCTGTTTTTGTATTGTTTCTTTACAGAATTTACAATATTCGTAGATGGAAAACTATTGTCGCACATCAGAATCCACCACTAAAGAGTAATTGTGTATAACTCCAAAAATGTGTCTCAAAGTTGAAGCAAGCGTTGACACCGCAATCAGATATGTAGTTAGTAGATCCATTGCATTGTGCACATCCATCGAATGGAATTTGAAATGTTCAGAACCTTCCGTGCAAGATATGCCCACATGTTCACCGTTTGGGCATTCATCAGTGAATATCTTTGCCGTGCTAAAGACATTTCTCCTTGTAACGCTTACCTCTGGGGCCCTGCAGGATTGCCTGGTCCGGTCTGTTGTCGGATACTGGTCCGGTCTGTGCGTGCCTCCTGTTGTTGCCCAAAAACTCTCCCTCCCCTCTGCAGGTTCCAAACACCCAGTGGTCAGAGAGGCAGGAGTGTTCTGGAAGGGTTGGTTATGGTGCGCCTCCCGGCGTCTTCGCCAATATCTTTCCAGCTAGTGGTTATGCTGGGGCCCAGTTTCCTTCACTGAGGCTTCTACCAGTTCAGTTCCTTCATTGAAGCAAGGTGGATGACTAGTTGCTCCACTAAGTCAGTGGAATGCCCAGTCCAGCTGCGACACCCACTATCCACCCTTCCTCTATGGGTGACTGTTCCAAAGTGTTATTAATGTCCTTCTGCTTCTTCCCCCCCAGGCACTGTATTCAAGGGTCGGCAAAGAGGTTGCAGCGCCTTTTTTCCTGAGCCCCGCTGACTTGGTAAGTATGCACGGGTGGTGGGCGGGATGAGAACTGTTACGAGCTCTGCTTACCCTTATGTCTTGTATGTCTTTCAGATGTGGCGGTGTGCGAGGAGCAGAGACGCGAGAAGAATTCAGCTGATGGTGAAGAAAACAGAGCCGGACGAAGTCTGCGGTCAGCGCACGCTCCGGTGAGTATTTTACTGGATCTTGCTCCGCGCCGCGTAAGTCTGTGCTGCTCTGGTCTTGACACGTAATGCAGAGCTGGTTTCAGGATGTCTTGACACGTAGTGCAGAGCTGGCTCTCACGAGGAGCTCTGGGGGGCAGGCATGAGTCACGCTGGCAGTCGGAGAAAACGCTAAGCACTGGGTGTGGCCCAGGGCGAGGTTTATATAGCCCTGGGCCCACCCAGAACCACTAGACCATCAGGGAAACTTGTGTTATGGCCCTCTAGTGGCCATGTTGAATCCTGTCAACGGGTCCGGTCCTGGGGGTCATTTTGGAAGGGGCTACACCGGCAACAGCCTGGATTCGCGCCAGGCAGCTAACTTCTTGGTCCAGGTCCCAGGTCCTTCCATGAGCCTTGGAATTAGTTTGGGTCGTGACAGCACTCTCCCCGAAAGCCCCCGCAAGGAGAGCCACTCCTGGTCCTGGTCGTTCTTGATGTGCCCTATGGTATTGGGCCACTAGATGAGGTGCATGAAGGTGCTCCACTGGTTCCCAGGTCCGGTCTAAAACTCTGTAGCCCTTCCAGTCCACTAAATAATAAAGTTTCTTTCGGACTATCTTGGAATCCAGGATTTTTTTTACTTCGTATTCAGCTTCTCCCTGTACCATTATAGGTGGAGGCCTTTTAAGGGTGTCTCGTGCCTGGATGCATTGGTTTCAATAATGAAACATGGAATACAGGATGTACGCGAAGTTCTGGTGGTAACTCCAGCTCCATGGCCACAGGGTTGATGATGTTACGTATCGAGTACGGACCAATGTACCTGGGATGGAATGTCTTAGGTCCCTTTAGTTGTATGTGCTTGGTGGACAGCCATACCTTGTCTCCAATCTGATAATGGGGTTCAGGTGTTCTTTTCCTGTCTGCAAAGCGCTTTTGATTTGTCTTGGTTTCTTGGAGGGTTTGCGTTGCCTTTTGTAGGGTTTCCTTAATACGGGCGTGCAAGGTGCTTACGGCTGGCATGTCCAAGGCCGCTGGTGGGTCTAAAGTTGAAGTCCGTGGATCCCGTCCATATAGGAAGAAAAAGGGCGAAATTCCAGTGGAGCTATGCACCGTGTTGTTGTAGGCATATTCAGCTGCCCATAGTAGTTCCTTCCAGTCCTAATCTGTTTGGCCAAGCATGCATCGAAGATATTGTTCGAGTGATTGATTTGTTCTCTCGGTCTGACCATCAGTCTGTGGATGGTGACTAGTAGACAGGCAGACCTCGATCTAAGCCTTGGCACAACAAGCTCTCCAAAATCTGGACACAAACTGGCTCCCCCGGTCTGAAATTACCACTGAAGGAAACCCATGTAGTCTGACAATATTGGTTAGGAAGATTTGAGCTAACTGCCCTGCATTTGGTATTCCCTTCAGAGCGATGAAGTGCGCCATCTTGGTTAGGAGGTCCACCACCACCAATATGGTAGTATAGCCTCCGCAGGGGGGTAGTTCTGTGATAAAGTCTAAGGAAATTGTGTGCCAAGGAGTTGGTGGAATCGACAAGGGTCGAAGCAATCCCTGAGGCTTGGTTCTGGATGCTTTATTGCTAGCGCAGACATCACATGACTTCATGTGTTGTACAATGTCTTTTCGCCAAGTAGGCCACCAGAAATGTTGGATTTTTGCCATGGTTTTTGCAATGCCAGGGTGTCCTGCTGTAAGGGCGTCATGATATGTTTTCATGATTAAGTCTCGCATTTCTTGATGTGGTTAGTAAAGGCGATTCCGGTAATACGGTCGATTGGTCTGTGCCAAGCGTTGTGGTCCCTGTGAAACCCATGTTTGAACTTCCATAGGGGTCATGATTGTTTTGATTTCTTTGTGTAGCTTTTCCAGGGTGTTCTGATAATCACTGATTAATCCAATCAGTTTTTCTTCTGGTATTATAGGCGGAGATGGTGGAGATGCGTATGCATCCATTTTCTCGGTGGTCCAGCCGATCCGTGATAGCGCATCCACTTTTCCATTTTCACCCAGGGACGGTAGCTGACTGTGAAATCGTACTCCGAGAAAAACTGAGCCCATCGTAGGGGTCATGGTGTTTGGGCCCTGGCTGTCCGCAGGAATTGCAGGTTACGATGGTCGGTAAGCACTGCAATCGGGTGTCGTGCACCTAGAAGATGGTGCCGCCATTCCTTAAAGGCTGCTTTTATGGCAAGAAGTTCCTTGTCGGTTACCGCATAGTTTAGTTCTGCTGGATTGAACTTTCTAAACCAAAAGGCCACCGGATGTAGTTGGTTGGTGCCTGGATCCCTTTGGGACAACACTGCCCCCATCGCCACATTCGAAGCATCTGTTTCAACCAAAAATGGAAGGTCTGGGTTTGGGTGACGGAGTATTGGTGCAGTGGTAAATCGTGTTTTCAGTTCTTGAAAAGCATTCTCAGTTTCGGAGGTCCATTGAAAAATGCGTTTTTTCCTGAGCAATGATGTGATTGGATGGACTACCTCTGAGAAATCGACAATGAACCTCCTATATAGAAGTTTGCGAAGCCTAAGAAGCTAGGGACAGTCTTGATGGAAGAGGGAGACGGCCATTGTAAAATTGCTTCTACCTTGCGCTGTCCATCTGGATGCCCTGCGGGCTAAGTATGTATTCAAGAAACTCCACCTTCGTGACGTGAAAGGCACATTTTTCAAGTTTTGGAAACAGGTGGTATTGACGCAATTTAGCAAGGACTGCTCTTACGTGGTGTACATGTTGTTCGATGGTTTCAGAATAGATCAGGATGTCATCAATGTACACCATAGCGCAAATGTCTAGTAATTCTCGGAGTACATCTGTCATGAAGTACTGAAAGGCTGCCGGGGAATTACACAGCCCAAAGGGCATGACAGTGTACTTGAACAGCCCGAATTTAGTGCGGAAGGCCGTCTTCCACTCGTCTCCAGCCTTCACGCGAACCAAATGGTAGGCCCCCCCGAGATCCAGTTTTGTATAGATCTTTGCCCCTTTAACTTGGTCTAAGAGTACAGGGATCAGGGGTAACGGATACCGGTTTTTACAGTGATTTTGTGGAGCCCTCTATAATCTATATACGTTCTTAAGTCCCCCTCCTTTTTAGGGACGAAGAAGAGAGCTGAAGAAACTGGAGATTTGGAAGGGCGAATGAACTCATTGGCAAAGTATTGGTCCAGATATTCTCGCAGGTGTTGGTTTTCCTTCTCAGTGAGGGCGTAGATGCGGTTGCATGGCAACTGTGCTCCTGGGATTAAGTCTATCTGACAATCGTAGGGGTTGTGAGGTGGTAGTACATTGGCCTGTTCCTTGCGAAAAACATCCTGGAAGTCGCTGTACTCTGGGGGCAATTGACCTACGATTCCTAGGACAGCTCCTGCTGTCTGTATTGCTGACTTGGGTTTTCCTTGGATTTCTTCTGAAGCTGGATAACAGACCTGAGCACACTCGGGCGAAAACTTCACTGTATGCTTACGCCAGTCTATAAGGGGGTTATGATTTACTAACCAGGGCATTCCCAGAATCAATTGGAATTGAGGGGTGTTGATAAGGTCGAAGATGATATTCTCCCGATGACCGTCATGGCATAGCATCACAACAGTTCCAGTACATTGGGTCACTGGCCCAGAAGTCAATTGAGTTCCATCCACGGACAGTATGGTATCAGCCTTTTCTCTTTTTGGGTAGACACCCCTATCCGTTGAGCCATAGTGATGTTCATGTAATTGCCTACTGCTCCGCAGTCGATATACGCTTCCAAGGCATGCATCCGCTGTGGCTGCTCGGGCCATAGTAGGATGACTGGTGTTGTGATATGCGAGACCGCTGACGTCTCTCTCTGTCCCGACAAGTCGGTCTCTACTCTTGTCGAGCCAAGTAGTTTTCCGATGGCTCCAGTGGCTCTGTTGTGGCTTCCATTGCCCCTAAAGGTTTCCGAGTTGTTTTGTTTGGGCAGTCCTTCAAGAAATGTCCTGCTTTGCTGCAGTACAAGCATAATTGTTGTTTTCTACGCCGCTCTCTCTCCTCCTTGGTCAGTGGGCCACGAATACTCCCCAACTGCATGGGTTCTGGTGCATTGTCAGTGGCTTGTGGTGTGTCCCGGGGACGGACATACAAGGGTCGGCTTTCAAAACGGGCCCGGTCGGACCTCCTTTCCTGTAATCTATGATCAAGCTGGACCACCAAGTCTACATACTCAGCACAGCGATCTGGTGAATTCACGACCTGAGCAAGGACATCTTTCAACTCGTTTCGTAAACCTCAATAGAACAGGGTGGTCCTCTTGTCCTCCGGCCAATTAGTTTCAGCCACCAAACAATTAAATGCTGTGATGTATACCAATCGGTTTGGTGATC
This sequence comes from Ambystoma mexicanum, assembly GCF_040938575.1. Classification (NCBI taxonomy): domain Eukaryota; kingdom Metazoa; phylum Chordata; class Amphibia; order Caudata; family Ambystomatidae; genus Ambystoma; species Ambystoma mexicanum. The sequence continues at coordinate 350,906,645 of NC_090929.1, forward strand.
CCTGCCGAAGACCCAGTAGCTCTGCATCCAGAGCATGACCCCGACGGGTGAAGAGTTTGTCCATTTCTTGTTGAAACTGTGCAAAGGTATGTAAAACAGGATCATCTCGATCAACCAACGGTACTGACCAACTAGCGGCATGTCCCCCTAGGTATGATAGAATAAAGGCTACCTTTGTTTGGTCCGTCGGAAATGCTCCTGGTCGGCATAAAAAATGGAGCCGACACTGCGTGATGAACACCCCGTATTTCAGTGGATCACCCAAGAACCTTTCCGGTGGAGCCAAAGGGACAGTAACTGGAGTAGTTACCTGTATCTGGGAGGCTGCTGCTACCTCTGCTGAGCTTGGCAATGGGGTTTGTCGGGCTCGTGTACTGGTGAGGCGTCTTGCCAGTTCTTCAGTCCTCTCACGATTCACCACCAACTCTTTCCTTACATCACTAGTTTCCGAGCGTGCTGCATGCACCTCAGCTCTTAATTCGCCCAGCAAGAGGGCCACCTGGTCGACCTCTGAAGCCATGGCACTCGGGCAAAGCAAAAACATGGGCTTAGCGTTCTGTAACCCTTACCTCTGGGGCCCTGCAGGAGTGCCTGGTCCGGTCTGTCGTCGGATACTGGTCCGGTCTGTGCACACCTCCTGATGTTGCCCAAAAACTCTCCCTCCCCTCTGCTCACTGCAGGTTCCAAACACCCAGTGGTCAGAGAGGCAGGAGTGTTCTGGAAGGCGTGGTTATGGTGCGCCTCCCGGCATCTTCGCCAATGTCTTTCCAGCTAGTGGTTATGCTGGGGCCCAGTTTTCCTCACTGAGGCTTCTACCAGTTCAGTTCTAATTTGTCCCAGTTCCTTCACTGAAGCAAGGTGGATGACAAGTTGCTCCACTAATTCGGTGGAATGCCCAGTCCAGCTGCAACACCCACTATCCACCCTTCCCATATGGGTGACTGTTCCAAAGTGTTATTAATGTCCTTCTGCTTCTTTCCCCCCAGGCACGGTATTCAAGGGTTGGCACAGAGGTTGCAGCGCCTTTTTTCCTGAGTCCCGCTGACTTGGTAAGTATGCGCGGGTGGTGGGCGGGATGAGAACTGTTACAACGAGCTCTGCTTACCCTTATGTCTTTCAGATGTTGCGGTGCATGGAGAGCAAAGACGCGAGAAGAATCCAGCTGATGGTAAGGAAAACAGAGCCGGAAGAAGTCTGCGGTCAGCACACACTCCGGTGAGTATTTTACTGGATCTTGCTCCGCGCAGCGTAAGTCAGTCCTGCTCTGGCCTTGACACGTAGTGCAGAGTTGGTTTCAGGATGTCTTGACATGTAGTGCAGAGTTGGCATCAGGATGTCTTGACACGTAGTGCAGAGCTGGTTCTTACACAGAGTTCCGGGGGCAGGAAAGCGTCACGCTGGCAGCCAGAGAAAACGCTAAGCACTGGGTCTGGCCCAGGGGGGGTTTATATAGTCCTGGGCCCACCCAGAACCACTAAACCATCAGGGAAACTTGTGTTATGGCCCTCTAGTGGCCATGTTCAATCCTGTCAACTGGTCCGGTCCTGGGGGCCATTTTGGAAGGGGCTACACCGGCAAAAGCCTGGATTCGCGCCAGGCAGCTAACTTCTCGGTCCAGGTCCTTCCATGAGCCTTGGAATTAGTCCGGGTCGTGACACTCCTACAGCTGCCGTCATTTCTTCTTGCACTTGTACTGGGCGTGTTCTCAACACTTTTTCGAATTCTGTTCTTCATGCCTGTTGTGGCTAGTGTGTTGGCATCAGGCGACCCCCGAACATCATTCCTCAGCCTCATCAGGCTCACATTGTTTGGCTGCGCAAATATGACATCTTGTGCTTGTTGCAGTGTGTTGGTTGACACTTCCAAATGGAGTGCATTTAGTATCACAATTACACAAGCAAGGCACAGATTCTACAAAGCAAATCCAAAAACATATATCAATATTGACAATCATTCTCTTAAATAACATTTGTCTGCGGGTACACCGCTTTCCGATAGCTCTCAGTTCCTACATAACGGGCTGAGCCGTTGGTGAACCAGGCATGTTCTGTCTGATCCATTGTCAGATCCCCACAAGGTATTCCCCATTTCACTGGAGATTCATGTACTTCTGTCACTTCCTGCGGTATGTAGTCTATAGGTGGTATATTAGCTACTTGCTCATGTAGATTTACAACCCCACCCTTTCCTGATTTTGCTCTGTTTTAGATATACCATTTTCACTTGATTATACTAGCTTCTTGTGCGTGTCGTATCCTGTGTGTCTTAGGAGAACTCAACACCCACTGCATAATCAGGATTTTTGGCCTGATCAGTACATCATGACCCACTGTCAAATGCACGGTATCAACAAGAGCCTAATAACAAGCTAGCGATTGCTTCTCAAATGGAGTGTACCGATCACCAGCTTCGGGTAATTTGCGACTCCAAAATAAAAAAAATACTATTTGCAGCTCTTGATGCCTTGGGCATGATCTACACCAAATTCGCAGATGACACCCAGATACTGATTCCTATCATGGGGGTCCACAAACAAGACACTTCCACTATTAATAAGATATACGCAATCCTCCAAAACTGGATGGCTACCCATAGCCCATGTCTAAACAATGAAAAAACAGAGATCCTCATTGTAGGCTCTCCCGCCCGCCTAAAATCCCTAGATGATAACTACTCTGCCATGACCAAGCACATTAGCTCCCTGCCCTCCTCCACTGCATATACTATGAAACTTATCTCACTCAGACGACAATTCCTCACTGCCCAGAACTGCCTTACTCTAGCACAAGCACTCATCCTTTCAAAACTTGATTACTGCAACATCCTCCTACTGGGCACCACGACCGCTAATCATACCAAACTGCAACTTCTCCAGAATAAAGCACTACGTGCTGACTTTGGTTTAAAAAGAAAGGATCACATCTCCCATATCAGAAAAGAAGTTCACTGGCTCTCGGTCAAAGCGAGAATGCACTTTAAGGCCCTGATGACTACCCACAAATGTATCATTAATGACACCCCCATCTATCTGAAAAATAGCGTCTCCCATAAGGTCTCCACACGCTCGCTATGATCTTGTTCTAGCACATTCCTGAATGTACCACGCTACAAAAGTAAAAGGGCGCGAGGCTCTAGCTTCCCAGTAGCTGCACCAACACTTTGGAACACAATACTGGCTCACATTAGAAATGAGCTATAACATCAGCGTTTCAAGAAAATGATCAAAACCTGGCTCTTTTATAAATTCGACTGAGATCTTAAATATCTCTGAACGTGTTGTAACTGAAAGTTTGTATGTGACCAGACTCCTAGATTGTAACTAGTCAAGCTTTTAAGTAATCAACGCTGTGTTATCCTCGAGTTTGGGCGTGTAACAAATACAATTAGTAAAATTAAAATAAATGTTGTGCCACCACCCAGTGGCATAGGTTTGGGCTTTGTATGTACCCCATAGGCAATCTCGTGAAGGTATATGGACGCCCACCCCAGGAAAATGAACATTGCTCCTGCTGCTCTTCAGCAATAGGCACAGAGAAAAGGGCTTTCGCCAAATCTAACAGTGTACCAGGTTCCCTCAAACCTTTGTATGTTCTCAATCAAAGTGATAGTGTCTGGGACTGCAGGGAGTAAAGGGGAAGTGTATTTGTTCAATTCTCTATAATCCACCATGATTCTCCTGCTCCCATCCCCCTTTTTCATAGGCCAGACCGGATCATTCCAAGCAGTAGTAACAGGGTGTAATACTCCTCCCGACAGAACCAAAATACTATACAGTATAGTGAGCAGGGGTTGCGGGGGAAACCCCTGAGCTCTCCCGACAGAACCAAAATACTCCACAGTATAGTGAGCGGGGGTTGCGGGGGAAACCCCTGCATGTTCGCATGGAAAATGTACGTACATTTTATTCGTGCATTTCCCATGCAAACATTTCCCATGCGGACAAATCACGTAGATCCTTTCTTATTACCCCTAGGAATGCGGTATTGCTTCATAGATGCACTCTTCGTGGCCAAAGGCTCGTGCACCAGAGGGATTTTCAATTTCCCTACAATAACTGGTGTGCAAGTCAATGCATTCACTCCGAACTGATAAGTCTTACCTTCCTTTCCTAAAGTCAAACCTTCCAAAATGTCAAAATTATATACTCGGGTATGGGAACAATCAGCTCTTGATATTTCTGTTTTTCAGATTGCCTATCTTTATTTCCACTCCTGTCTGTACTGCTGGCGTTTCCTTTCCCCCCAGGCCAGTAATGGTAAAGTGACAACCTTTAAATCTTGAAGGGTTTCAATGAATAAATGAGGCCTGCGCCCCGGTATCTATCAAAACTCTGACCTAGTGTGTTTTTCCAGGCTTCCAAAATATCTTACCATTAACATAAGGTTGTCTGTACAATTTTATGAGCTGAAACTGCAGGGGCTTCCCATTACCCTAGTTAAAATTAGAATGAACCTCCAACATTGCACTCACTGTTTTTCTTAATTCAGCATATGTTGGCTGGTACTGGGAAGGTGTCCCCATGTACCCTTCTTCCGGCTCCTCCTCAGGAGGCGCTGAAGATGACGTGTCCCTTTTCTGCTTGGACACCACCTGCGGCTTGACTTGTTTATAGCGCTCCTTTCCAGCAAGCCCTCTCTTCTTGGACAACTCATGCATGTCCCTGGTTTCAATACCATCAATCTCCCCCCGTGGTACACCATCTTTCAACAATGCCAAAAACCTGTCCTTTCTTAACACTGCTATCTTGTCTCCTGCCATCCGTTCTCTCTTTCTGCTCTCTTTCTCCTCTCTCTCCTCTCTCTCCTCTCTCTCCTCTCTCTCCTCTTTCTCTCTCTCTCTCCTCTCTCTCTCTCTCTCTCTCTCCTCTTTCTCTCTCTCTCTCTCCTCTTTCTCCTGTTTCTCCTCTTTCTCTCTCCTCTTCTCTCTCTCTCTCTCCTCTTCTCTCTCTCTGTCTCTCTCTCCTCTTTTTCTCTCTCTCTCTCCTCTTCTCTCTCCTCTTGTCCCATTCACCCAATTGCCGAATAGCGTCTACCACTTCATCAGTTGACTTCCCAGTCATGCCCAATAACAAAGTCATATTGACACTCTTGTATGCGGTTGGGGCAGTTCTTATGACCATATTTCTGGTTCACACTGACAGTGGCACCACCCACATATGTACTGGTTCATCTACATGAATTGCTTCCTTCATAGCATGTTCTCTGATTTTTTTTTTTATCTGCCTCCTTCAATGTATACCACTTCTTTTCCTCAGTGGGCCACTCCGTGGTCATAGGATATTTTTCGGTTATACCCTTGGGCCGCCAGGTGCAACCGAGATACTTGCGAAGCTTGGCCATTCGCATCTGGAGGAAATGTAGCGTGCAATGCTTCTTGTATATTAGTGTCACTGGATAAGGGTAATAAACACAGGAAATGTGTGCAGTCTACCAACAGGCCCCATTGAACATTCGCACCATCCAGGCGAGTAAGGGCTCCCCTTACTTCTGCCTCAATCTAGTAATAATTTCACCAACCTCCTGTTGTGTGTAATCTTCAAGTACAGTCAAATCCACAAACCCCTCCCCCCGGTTATGGGGATAGGGGCCAGCCCTACTCCTGGTTACCAGTTTACAGTAACAGCCTTCTCATCCTGTTTCAATTCATATTCTGCTTTTACCTCTCGGCTATAGTCAGAGTCAGTGGAATTCCAACTATAACCATCCCATTTATCTGGGTTCCAGCCGTGCCGTGGCTATCACAGCAGCTACGTTTTTCTTATTTACATTGCCACTTTGTTTTTTATATTTATATAAAGCGACTGACAGCCCCTCTTTCAGCAACTCCTGGAATGGATTTTCTTTATCCTGCCAGATTTTCAATTGTAATTAGTGCATCAATGGAATGTGCTTCTCAGCAGCCAATTCCTTTTCTAAGTGCAAAATATCCTCGCTTAATTCAACATTCCTTTGGTGCATTATTGTATATTATATGCATGCAAGAGAATCCACCCCGTCTCCCAAGAGAAGTGAATTATTTCCCTTTTTCTACACAGACTTGTTGTAAACAAAACACAACTTCTGTGGGCGCAGCAACACCCACACCTTCATCCCATGGCTCACTCGGCCCAGCACTGCATGCCCATCCCTTTGCCAGTTTATCATATGGGCTTTTCGCCAAGCCAGGAATAACACTATGACAATCTTCGCCTGCGGAAGACCCCTTATCTTTCTTCTTAAACAAGGTATTCATATTTGCAATAATTTACAATGCTCTATGCACAGTAACCTATATTCAGCTACCTAAATGCAGTCACGCAAAGCACACACACAGAATGCTTATCCAAACAACCTTGCTCCCACTGCCAAGAAAAGAGAAAAATAAATCTCATTTTCAACATAAATCTTTTGTCCACCAGCGTTTAAGCACAGATCCCTGAATGCCTGGAACTCCACATCACAAGGCAACCCTGCACACAGCGGCATATGTTTTGCATCAAAAGTGCACAGAAAATATTTAATTGCCCCATCACACAATATGAAGAAACCTTACACACTGAAGGACAATTATGCACACAAACACTCAGTCAAACTGCATAAAATGGCTCTTTATGGTCTTTTATTTACACAAGAAAAGACATGAATCAACATAATAAATTAATGAATAATTACTACACATAGAAAGAATGTAAAAAGTCTAAAAATACTTCACTGTTGAAGCAACCAGAAAAAACAAATCCTCATCTCGCCAGGCGTGCACTGAATGAAAAGCTCTGGAAACAGGTAGGAGATTTTTGCATCAACAGGCATGGAAGCAGTGCGTCCACTCTTCCCAGAATCTTTCTCACTAACCGTCCCCATGGCCCCTCATTTAAGCCTCCCACAAATGCGTGATGACATTTTCCAGTCCTTTCTAGCTTTCAAAGTCTCTACCTGTTGACAGTTCTCATGGGCCCCCGGCCTGTTTGACCTGTGCCAGCCCCAAAAGGCAAAACACTTCCCATTCTCATGAAAGCGTGAAAACCGCTACATAACCTTACTTCGCTTTGAAATGTTATCGGGCACCAGCTGGCATATTTATTCAAAACAGCAATGCAAAAGTGAGAAAACATGTTTGCCAGTGGAATGCTGGCTGCAAAGAAACAATACGAACCACGTTATGGGTTTACATCAAAATGCAGCTTTGAAGCAGGGATCGAAATTGAGGGGAGCTCAGAGCTATTCAGCTCTTGCCTGCAGCCTAGAAGAGCCTGGTTAGCTTGACACCAACAGCTACCAGCAGCTAGTTTTGGCTCCCCAGGCCAATGGATGCCTAAAACTAATCTATTAAATTGAACTCTGTGCGTTTGGGACAATCTATAAATAAACAATAGGACACATCTGCATGACATTTAACGCTTAACGGGTAATGAGGGTAATGAATAATAGATACAATTATACGTTTGCATCTTATGTGGAAGTTGGATTTGCGCAACGCTATGCACTAGCGCCTCATTCCCTAGTGGTAGCTCCTGGTCACTGGTTAATGTGTGAGACCCAAGAGCTGCTTTTAGCTCCTGCTTATCCAATCTTAAACCTTGCTGAAACCTAAAAAAAGTGCACTTTTCACTGAGGCCTGAAGAAAAATGTCCATTATGGCTCTGGGAGCAACCAAAATGTACAGGGCACAGACGCCATGTTTTAATTAAAAGCATTACATCTGCCAAGCTGTGGATCGACTGGAACACCAAGACTTATTTTTTCTCGTTATCCGAGGAACCCATGAAGTTTCTGGATGAAAACCTACTGCAATCGTAACTATTGCGCAATTGTTTTTCCTTGAAATCTTGCTTTACCCTGCCTGCCATGGTTTCCTTGTTTTGTACTTACACATATGTTAATTTTCTGATACAGCTGGACTTTTTTGCAGTATGTTAACACTTGTTCTTTCATGTGTTGTAGCCCGTTGTCAGGCCCGGGTTTAAGTCTGTGCACCAGCCTCCCTATGCAAAGTTGCGTTGATGTTGGGAACGCTTGTTTTGGGGGCATCATTACCCCAGTTTTGAGGGCGATGGGGTGGAGACTGTGGGCGGGGGATTTGGGGGTTCTAAAAATGCCCATGGCACGTACACTGGCACTTGGCGGGGGAGTGGCAGACACTGTTGTAGGTCCTGAGGTGGAGGGGGGAGGGGCCGGCCGACCGAGCGGGATGGCCGAGTCATGCGGCTTGTGGATGGGTGAAGCAACATGTCTTAGCTGGAATATGCGTGGATTCGGAAACCCGATTAAACGGCATAAGCTACTCCTTTATGCGGAAAGACATAATGGCAAGATAATATACCTATTCATGCTCTGACTGCGAGGGTTTCGCTAGGAGCTGGGGCAGAAATTTGTATTACACTACATACTCTACACAGTCCAGGGGCATGATGGTGCTTGCACACAGAACTCTCCCTTTTCAAAACAAGAAAGTAGATATTGATCCCCTTGGTAGGTATGTTTTGATCTTTTGGGCCCTAGCAGGCCGTAGGCTGCTTTTAGGGAATGCATATGGACATAACGTAGATGATTCCCACAATTCTATGTTATTATCGATAGGTTGGCCTTGTATCCGATGATCCCGGTCCTGTCGGAGGAGATTTCAACACAATCCTTGATTTGCAACTTGACCGTCCCACCCTCGCCCACAGACCACTTGGACAAGCTGCCTGTTCCATTAAGGGGGGGGGCATGACGGCCCTGGGACTGGTGGACACCTTGAGAGCAACGCATGCTAGGGACCGGGGCTACTCCTTTTATTCATCTGTGCATGATGCCTTCTCCCGAATAGATATGTGGTTGATATCCAACATGTTACTTGGTGGAGTCAGTGACGCCTTTCTTTCCCAGGACCTACTTTGTCCATTGTCCCATTTGTATCTCCCTCATTTTACATTTGCTCCCTAGACCCTGCAGCAGCAGACTGTTTAAGTCGCAGGCACTGCAAGATGGGGTGTTCACTGCCACAATGGATGAGAAGGTGAAATAGTTTTTCGACACTAACTTAGGCTTGGTGTCTTCTACTAGAACGCTCTGGGAAACCGTTAAGGTTTATGTGTGTGTGATTGGCATGTCCACCGAGTCTAGTGTCTTTAAAATTATCCGACGGGATATGGCGGACTGCGAGGTGCTGCTGGGCTAACTGGAGCGGGAACATGCTGCGGTCCGGCCTATGGCTTTGCTTTTGCAGATTAAGGAAGCTGTGAATAACTTTAGAGCACATGCCGATCGGGAACTCGGATACCTAGATGCCGACGATAAGGAGAGGGGGAGAGGCCTGGTAAACTGTTGGCCCGTATGGCACTGCAGGATGGGGGCAGCAAATACATCTCACTTATAGTTGATGAGATGGGTAAGACTGTACACACACAGGCAGATGTTAACGGGGTGTTCACTAGATACTATGCCAACCTTTACTCTGACAAAGAGACGTGTGCCTCAGAAGACGTTGCCTGATTTCTTGAAGACCTCCCGATTAGTCAACTGTCACAGGAGGCCAGGGCCCATCTCAATCTCCCCATTTCCCTAGAGGACATTATCTGGGCAATTGATGAATTACCTTCAGGGAAGGTACCGGGTACTAATGGCCTCACGCCTGATTTCTATAAACACTACAAGGCAGCGTTCGCTCCTTATTCATTACAGCTGTGGTAGTAGGCACTTGAGGCGCAAGTCCTCCCAGACACCATGCACAAGACCATTATCACTGTCTTACTGAAACCGGATAAACCCCCCTGACTTGTGTGGCTCTTTAATATTTTGGCACAGATCAATCTCAGGGCTTGGGTGGTAGCAGCTGCAATGAATATTCAAAAAGCATTTGCTTCAGATTCCTGGCAATTTATGTCTACTTTATTGGCGAAATGTGTGTTTGGTCCAGGGTTTCTTTCATATTTGCGCCTCCTCTACACTGTGCCATCTGCTAGGGTAAACACAAATGGAATACTGTCCCCTGCATTCACTATTGCCAAAGGAATGCATCAAGGTTCCCCCCTATTACCTATAATATTCGCCATTGTCATTTAACCTCTGGCAGATTTGATACAACACAAACCTAGGCACTGTGGGCTCCGCCTGACCGGCATGCCACACATTTTTTCGCTACACGCTGACGATGTGCTGTTATATATCTAGGACCCCCACGTACATTTGACGCCCATAATAGTGGATATCTGAGACTTTGGGGAGGTATCTGGCCTTTGGGTAAATTGCAGTTAGTCCGAGCTTTTTCCTATTTCGGATGCCGCTGCAGGGCCTAGCGAATAGCAGGGTTTTGCCTGCTCCCCCGCCGCTATTCGTTATCTGGTCGTCGTGATTGCTGGAGCGCCATATTATATGAATGCAACCACATTGCGTACAGGATGCAACTAGTGGCTAAACTAAAGAGTTAGGCCCGGCTTCCCATTACTATTGCTGGTAGGATAGCACGTCTTAAAATGACGGTGCTCCCCATGCTCCTCTATCTTTTCACTAATATTCCATTGTGACCCGGCGGTGCATTATTCCAGGACCCGGAGGCAGAAATCTGTCATTTTGTATGGCATTCTGGGGCGGTGCTCCTTAAGCGGATTACATTATCACAGCCTCACGAAAAGGGGGTTCTTGTGGCCTGTAACTTTTATTTTTACTGGGTGTTGGGTGTTACTGTCTGCCCTGGACGCTGTGCAGGAATGAGGTTGACTGAAAAGAAATGTCGAAAGGAAATCAAACCATCATTACCTTCCGAGAGGAAAAAGAAACTGTCCTCAGTGGGTTGGGATTTTGAGGAAGTGCATAACCCCCGCCTACTGAACTAAAAGTCCTCAAGAATACACGCCAACTGCAGACTCCATACCTACGTCCTGTAGTACAAAAGTCAGTGACTGGATCAACAAAGATAAAACAAAATATATCTCATCGATTCAAGGGCACACGGATCCAAAAATTTGCTCCAGACGGTACCATCCGACAGGCATATTTGCACAGTCCTCTGAAAATAGGGGGGAAAAAGACTGCTTAAGAAACCGCAACTAAACAGCAGATAATTAACGGCGTGAATGGTTTGTCATCTGACTTATTGATTCCTGTAGGTAGCATCCTTATGAGTGAGCAGGCGAAGGCGCTAACTAATCATACGCATTTACAGTCCGCGGAATCCAAAGTTCTTAAGTCATTCTACCTTAAAGATGAGGGAACGTGGATTATCCTGGAAGAGAATGATCCAACAATGTATAGTCCTTTTTTTAAACAGGTTGACTCTTTTGCCCATTTTCAAACAACTTCCATATCTGGAAGTAATACAATCAATGGATAGACTGAAAATCGAGCTACCCTTATGGAACAGCACCACAAATTGGGTACTGGTTGAGTTTGCGTCCCCTCTAATGGTGCCTCTGTTGAAAACCCATGCAGAGCTTCTGTTACAAGCAGGATACACCTTGATCGCGTGTAAAAAGATTCAAGGTGCCACCCAATGTAAGAAAAATCAAGTGCCTGAATGGATTAAATCAACCACCATGCAAACCTCTGAGCGTGACGTGTTAAGAGCTATGCAAACACAAAGTACTCAAGTACGTGAAGAAGTAAGGCCTACTGAAGTTTGGATGCCGATGTGCCCTTATAATGCAGTAGTATAATGCAGCAGTAGCCCATGCAGTAGAAGTGGGGGAACTTAAACAAGAATATGATCTGGTGCTCATATTACTGATGGAAAACTGGTTTACAGAGGGGAGCCAGTCTGTTTCAGAAACTGGTGCCAGAAAACTATCTTATCCAGAAAATTGACCGGGTACATAAAAGAGGAGGGGGTATTGCAATAATTTATAAATCGACTATTGCCCTCTCTCATATGAAGGCATTGGACTGGGGAGGAGATGCACAGATGGGGGATTTCACCATCACACTGTCCGATTCAACATCTATAAAGGTTATCCTGGGCTATAAACCCCGAGGCTTGGTAGGCAATTTCTTGGAATCATTGGGACTATATTTGACGCTAACTGGGAGCAAATACAACAAGCTCCTCTGCCTTGGAGATTGGAATGTCAAATGATAATGGGGCAAACTGACAAACTGAATATATAGCACCTCTACATTGCTTATTGTGGAATACACTGGGTTATCGATCATTTCTGGTGCGCACAGAGGGTCAAAGACTGCTGGAGGATGCAGATATGTTCGTTTTACAAGCGACATGGTGCACAAAATCCATCTTCATTGACGGCCCCAAATATTGTCTAATAACGCTAACCTGTCTAAGAAGGGTAGGGCTAATTGTGGTTTAGCTATCAGTGCAAAAGCTCATATAAAATTGTTTCCTTTCCCAAATATGAAGCCATCCGCAAATATTTTAATGGGTATACTTTAATTTCCCTTGATTAAAACAGAGGACATTTTGATTATAAACATCTATGACCCTCCAGGTGGCACTTAGACCAGTATTATACAAGATATTTTAATTCATTCTCGCTTACTGGCTTGAGAAATCACCAAATGGCCACATCTTATTAGCAGGTGATTTTAATTAAAGGGTGTTACATTTATATGATAATATCCCTACAAGGAGACATAATTTCTGGTCTGAAATCAGAGTTCTTTGACTTAAGGTTTCTTTGTTCATCATCTACGTGTGATGTGGAATCTCAATATACCTGGTCAAAAGGAATTTTAAGATCATTTATTGACTGTTATTGCCAATCGGAGTTAAGCGCCCTATGTACCCTGATTTACTATTATTCATAATAAACTAAGTGATCATGGGGCTTTATGTTGGAACATGAAGTTAAAAATGAATCCCCGTTTGTGGGAAAATGTTCCATGGTGTCGGCAAATTACACTGGAAACAGACTGCGATGGGATAATAGAAAAAATAAAATTGTAAATGGAAAAATAAACCAAAGCATAGCTACCCTTATGGTAGCCTTTTCTGAAGCTGAGTGGTACTTGGGAAGTATGGTTATCGCCAAGATGTAATTGCCTGCAAATGTGACGTGGAGAACCAGAACAAATAATATCACAATTAATTCTAAAACCTACGATTATGCCATCTCGGAAAGAAAGAAATTATATCGTAGGGAACGCATGGTTGTTAGAACTAATTTCAGTATTGACCCACAGCCGCCAAAAAACTGAAAATGCTTACTAATCTGTCTACTAAATACAGAAATTGACACAAACTTCATAAGGCATCAATTAGAGGATCAAACTGGTTGAAATTATTTCAGTGTCTAAAAACGCACATGGGCAAATTTGAGTAATATTAAAACAATTTTCGTACGTCCCTCTCTGCGACAGAAATGAACCCTATATCCCAGATGGTATGGTTATCATATATTCAATTGTTATATTTTATACCAATGAATTCTTCTATGGAACCTAGGTTGGTTGGTACCCTCGATCCTGTTGCTATTGACGTAGTGACACAGGGCCCACTGGGGGCCGAAATAAACGAGGAAAATCTGGTACAGTTAATTGGAAAATCTAAAGCTTCCTGTGTTCCAGGCCTGGATGGAATCCCAAATACGGTGTTCAAGGATGATCCGATTCTGTAGGCAAGGGTACTTGAGGTACTCTTTAATCGCATTATTCGGACCGGTCATATTCTAGATTCCTGGCAGAGGTCCATATTAGTCCCGATTTTTAAGAAGGGAAATAGGCTGGAGCCATCGAACTATCACCTTTTTGCAATGATGGACTCCAGCCAGAAACTGTTTGTAAATATACTTTTGGAGCAGCTAGCTACCTGGTTCGATGAGAAGAATATCTTAAACATTTTCCAAACAGGTTTCAGAAAGAGATCTAATACGATTACTAACATCGCCACTTTACAATTTCTTACACACTGAGCTCCTGTTAATGTTAAATGATATTTGTACTGCACAATATCACCGCCGGAGTGGTCCCCTGGCACTCTTGCGGCTCTGAAAAGAGAAGGTGGGGGCTAGTGGGAATAAGCTGGAAAAGTGCAAGAGAGCAGTGATGTGCTGTTGGCAGCCTCAACCCGGTTAACACCGTTTGCTGGGTTTGGGGTGTTTTCCAGTCGGTAGCCGCTGTGTGCTGTTGTGCAAGTCTGTGTGGTTTGTTTTATTGTTGCAGTGTAGTGATGTTTGTGCAGATTGTTGTTATAGGCTTGTGGTTGTGTTTGGTTAGAGTTTGAGAGGTGTATGCAGAGGGGTGAAATTGTGAGTGGATTGGTTGATTGGCATTGCTGTCTCGAAGCAAAGCGCTAAACTTCCAAATTCTCAACGGGTTGGGCACGCAAGTATCTCTGTACCTCCATTCCGGTCTGGCACCGGCTGACACCCATAGTCCCTTCCATACATGACGCCCACCCACATTCATAACTGTGTCCAAGTTCGACTCCGGCCACCTCCATCAAGCCTGTTTGTATACGAAGCACACAACTCTATTCAAATATGGTAACTGGTAGCGTTTGAGTGGGTGAGGTTGTTGGATGGAGTCAGCCAGGGATGCTAATTTCTGTCCTCATGGGGTGTCACTTGTGTCCTATTCCACCTAGCGTCTCTCTTGTTATTGTAGGAGTTCCTCTTAGTCGGTTCTGGGTGTTGTCATTTTCATCCTAAAATTCTGTCATCCTTTTCTTTGTGTTTCCTGTTTGATTGTTTAGTTTCAATTTGAATCTGCGGTGTTGAAGAGCCAGGTTTTTTGTTGTTTTCAGAATTGTAGGTGGTCTTTGGTGTTTCTTCTTTCGGGATGTTGTTCCGGGTTTTTGAAGCTAGGTTGAGAAGGAGGAGCCCCCTAGTTTTCTTGAGGTATGGTTACTGTTCCAGGCGGATTTTATTGCTTGATCTGAGGAGTCTCGTTGGCTTGTAGATTATTTTCTTTTCTAGGAATTCAGCTCCCTGTCCGCTGATTGCCCTGTGTGTTATGCACATTGTTTTGACGGTGATGCGATGTTTGACTGGAAGCCAATGTAGTATTTTTAGTGCTGGAGTGATGTGATCTCTTCTAGATAGTTTGAGGAGGAGTCTGGCTGCTGCCTTTTGGATGCATTGTAGTTTACTGGGGCGAAGGGTAAACTGTATTGTTGCTACGTGGATTTTTCTAAGTCCTTTTGATATGGTCTCAAGACCCAAACTTTGTGCCAAATTGGTAAAGTGGGGCATAGATCCACAAATGTTATATTACATACAGTCACTCTACACAAATACTATTGCAATTCGCCTTCGTTCTGAGGGTAATTACTCTGAATATACTGCTACAAATCAGGAACTGAATCAAGGCTGTGTACTGAGCCCCATCTTGTATAATGCGTACACAGCGGACATGGAATCCGCACTTAAGATCACACATAATTTTCCACCTAGGATGAACGGCATTAAAGTAGTCAGCATGTCATATGCCGATATCCTATTTGACCAGACCCAAATTGGCTTGCAGCGTACATTGAACACACTATCCAACTATGCTAGGGAAAATGAAATGGTCATAAATTAAATAAAGACTAAAATGATGTGCTTAGGAGGGTCTCATGGAGCTCTTGAGAGGTTTAAATGGCAGATGGGAAGCACTGTGTTGGAGAATGCTCAAGAGGTATTATATATAGGTTTCCCCATAACGACTAGACCAACCCAGTCTTACTATGAAACTTGTATACACGCGAAGATCTGGAAGCAATGGTTGGTTATCAAAAATTATATTGAGCACCGAGGGGGACGAAATATCTAGGGTTTTGTTGAGATTTATAAGCTCAGTATTGTTCCATCTGTATTATAAACCCTTGAAGTTCTACCAGCAGTAAATATAATTTGGTTGGAAAAATTGGAGGCTAAACTACTACGTTCAATTATTAACCTTCCAAAACGTGTGCAAATGGAAGCTCTGAGGATGGAATATGGCCTTCAATCTCTTCTATATGGTCTTTTAAAGTGTTATTTGCTAAATGGCGTAAAGATGACTAGTTCTAACGATATGTTGAAATTGCTGGATCAAAAGATGTATACAGATTGTCAATCATTTAATTCTGGATCTTCGAACTTTTACTAAAAAGTATTTGTTTGACTTAGGTCTTCAATTGGACGTGTTTGAAAGTCGCCCTGACTAAAACGGTCATCAAACGCAAAGCATTGCATGTGGATCTTGAAAATAACATTGACAGGCTACATAACCTTAAAAGATATAGTGAATACTCCCTTCATTACTTTAAGAGTGGATCGCCCCATAGCTATATAATTAAATGGTCTAGCCCGGAGTTGAGTCATTTTGCAATGCAACTTTGCCTCAACACTCTACAGACCAAATAGTTTCAGTCATTGGAAAAAAGTTTTAATACAAGATGAATTATGCAGATGTTGTAAGTCAGAGGTGGAGACTAGACATCATATATTGACTTCCTGCCCGGCATTGAAGAAATATTATAGAAGGGGCTATGTTAGCCCTGTCGAAAATGTAAATAGAAATCAATTTTGGGCTACATTGGTGGGAGCGCAATCAGTGGTGATAAAGTCAGCAGCCTTTTTATCTGGAAGCTAGTTTTAAATATGAAAATGGATGGATAAGCACTTGATGCACTTTTTCACTGTATACTAATGATGATGAAGTAATGTTATATTGATTGTGAGATTTTACCAGTGAGATTGTTATTAAACTAATGCACAATAAAACAGTTAAAAAACAAATTGTACTGGGTGGCGGCACAAGCACAATTTGCTTCCTTCTGGTTCTCTGGGTGACTGTCCCCTCTGCATGTTAATCTGGAAGGTTACTCTGCTGGTGGCAGGGACCTTAAGCCATTGATCTTCCCCGCTAGAGCAGTTTACAGCTGGGAGTTTGACCCGGCGAGCATCACAGCGTTGGCCTGTAGCAAGCGGTGGAGGGAGATGGGCGAGCATGTCCCGCATCATAAAGATCTCCTCCTTTGGAATTGTGCCCTCCTTGCCCCAAGCTGATGCTGGCTCTCAGAGTATATGGGCACGACTTGGCTTTCACACATTAGGCAGTATGTACTTGGAGGTCCCCATTGGCGACATCCCGCTACTGGTTCAGCATAGGACCCCATTATGTTTGCATCACACTGGGTTGCATAGGGCATGTAAAAAACTATGGGGAGCTTCCCGGATGAGCCTGAGAATGACACGATGTTGGGATACATCTTACGGGCGAGTGGCGGCCATGGCTGGGTGTCCTCCATCTATCACATTATTCAATTCTGCTCGAGAGCACTGCATTCCAATGCCCGATCCAAGTGGGCAAGAAACTTGCAGTGGACATCACGAATGATCTCTGGGAAAATGTGTGCATAGATGCATAAGGTGTCATTCAATTCCAAATTCCAACTGTTGCAACTGAAAGTGCTACATCGCTATCGCTATAAACTTGATAGGCTGCAGCTATTTTCTGGGGAGGGGTAAGGGGAGTGCCCCATGTAGTAAAACTACTCGGGCTAAATATTTACATATGATATGGGACTGTCTATCATTTATCCCATTCTGGAAAGATGTGGGTCAACTATTGTCAGAGATGACTGGCCGAAGGGTGGACCTTTATGCCCATGCATTGCTTGTTTCATGTATTTAAGCCCACTCTGGGCAGCATGTGTACTTTTGTGGGACTGGTCTGTGTCCTAGCTAAGCAGCGTATATTGTTGAGATGGATGAGTGCTAGAGCCCTGACGGCTGACCAATGGCTGAGAGATGTGGTGTGGCCCAATGACGTGGAGGAACAATGGATGGGTTGCAGCCTGCTGGGGCACGCCCGAGAGGCATTTGAGGCCCACTCAAAGCATACCTGATACGTACATAGACTCCTGGGGCTTCCAGCTACTCTTAAATCTGACTGGCCCTTTGCTTCTTCCGAAATAGTGCCCTTGTCGCTGATTGTTTTAGGGTCTCCTCCCTGGCAGTGTTGGCCTCCCTTTCATGATGTACTGGCCTCTAATCTGTATGGTGTGCTTGTCCAGTGTGCTTGTAGCGCACTGGAACAGTGCGCTACAAGCTTGCACTGTCCCATGTCGCTTCTCGGTACCATCTAGCTGTTATTTGTGCAAACAAGTTTATTTTGCTTCTATTATTGAAACCTCTGTTAACCCATCCAAAGAATTGTTTAAAGTGGTTCGTAACCTCTCCACCACTTTAACGGTCCCAGTCCCATCTTCTCAGGCTCTCTGTGATTCTTTGTCCCTATTTTTTATGGACAAAATCGGATCCATTCGGTCTAACACTGCCGCTATTCCCTTGCTCCCTCGTGCTAGTCCCGTGCCATTGGAACCTCATCTCCTCTCGATCGCATCCCTCTGTCATATTAAGGACATTCTTCCTCATTTCATTCAATTACTGACCAAAGCGGTTAACACCTCCCTCTCTATGGGAGTGATTCCTGCCACTCTTAAGTTGGCCATTGTTATCCCGCTTCTAAAGAAGCCTTCGCTTGATCCGTTGGTCCCATCCACTTTTCGTCCTATTTCTCTCCTCCCTTTTCCTATGAAACTTTTCGAATCTCTGGTCTATCCCCTACTCACTACTTTTCCTGAGGAATAATTTTTCACTCTTCTCAGTCTGGTTTCCATCCAGGGCATGGCACCAAGTGTTTTGGTCTCGGTCATGGACAACCTGGTGCAGACCCATGACGGGGGTGGCACAGTGCTCTGATTTTGCTGGAACTCTCAGCCGCCTTGACACCATTGATCATGGAGTCCTGCTAGGCCGCATGGTCGGGGCCGGCCTCTGGGGGACAGTCCTGGCTTGGTTCCCTTTTTTTCTGTCTGACTCTCGCGAAATTCTCTCTTCCTCCTTTCTTTTCCACAGCTACGGTTATCACATGTGGTGTCCCTCAGGGGTCCGCCATCTCCCCGGTCATAACACCTATGTTCAACGTCTGACCAAACTGATATTCTCCCACAGCTTCCTCTGCTACTCGTATGCTGACGAAATGCAAATCTTGCTACGCCAGCACTTTTCTACTCCTAATTCTGCGGCCAGATCTCGTGCCTATCTCGAGACTCTGGGGGAATGGATGCATAACTGGCTTGAGTTGAACAGTGAAAAGACAGAGGTGCTGGTGGTGGGCCCCCCCTCGGCATCTTGCTTCTGGACGGCCGAAATTCTGGCAGGCCTCTCTGGGCCCTTTTCCCCTGCCGGTTTCTACGATTAAGGACTTGGGGGTGAAATTCACTTCGTCCTTGTCCATGGAGCCACAGGTGAGTACAGTCTGTCAGCGGCCTACTTTCTGCTTAAGCTCCTCCAACATGTTATTCTTTACATCCCTGAGCATCTCTGTGCCTCAGTTATCTCCGCTTTGGTCACGCCCTCGCTGGATGACTGTAACTCTCTCTACTTAGGCCAGCCTGCCTATGTTCTTCATTGCCTGCAAGTTCTCCAGAACTCTGCAGCACTACTGGTGACTTCTACGCCCGCTGTGTCACATTTCCCCTGTTCTTCGTAAACATTTTTGGCTGCCAGTGGCCAAAAGCATTAATTTCAAGCCTCTGCCTGGTTCACCAGGCGTTTTATGGCCAGGGAGCTGAATACCCCATGGCCAAATTATATAATAGCCTATTCAGAGTCAAAAAGATAAAGTAAAAATAAAACTGCGCCAAGCAGCACAGGGCCTCAATGAAATTAAAGGATGGTGTTGCCATGCTACATATACTACCCACTAAGAATAGTGGTTAATTTTGGGAGGTAATCAATCAATTTGCACCAGACAAACCTCATTGATGGACCGTCTTGGTTAAAATATTATCAGCTAAAACATGGGCAAGTAACAAAAACAAAACTAACTTTACATTTCTCAGCCCTACCCCATTAGGCGGGTACGTTCACCAAACAAGACATTGTTGGGCAAAATTAAGAAGCTGAAAAAAATTGCTAGCAATGGGAGAGGATAACGCATCAAATGTGTTTCTTGCAGATAATCCAGTATTAGGGGACGAATTTCTGTATCTACTGTTCTCCCAGATCTCTATTGGAGGGAGGATTCCTGACTCCTAGCACAAAAGTCATCTGCTACCAATATATAACAAGGGTGTTGGAACCAACCCAGCTATTTACAGGCCAATTGCCCTGATGGATATTATGATTACATTCTTTGCGTCCTTTTTATTGGACGATTTAGCTGAGTGGGCCGCCTATACTAATCGATTATTATTGTACAAGACGGGCTTCGCAAAGGAGTAGGGACCACGGTGAATGGGTTATTGTTGAAATTACTTAAGGACTACCATAACATCAAGGGCACACTTACTTGGTTTGCTGCCTCTATTGATTTAAATGCCGAATTTGACATAATTTCTACAAATAAGCTGTGGAACAAGCTCTATGAATAGGACATCCCACTGGTCAAACGCTATTCGTCTCAAATCTCGACGTACATAGCCAGGTTACATCACCACAAAAATAGGCTTAAAATAAGGATGCGTCCTGGCCCAGTGTCTTTTCACTCTTTTTATATCAGATCTTTTTGACAATATTGCTAATGTTCGCTGCCTCCCTCCAAAGTTGGGTAGCATTTACATTAAAGCATTGATTTATTCTGATGACACTGTCCTCAGATGCAGGTGAGGCTAAAGTGCACATTAGACTTTTTAATTCAGTACATAAAGAAAAATGGCATATACATTAACGCAAATAAAATGGCTCTGATGTGCTTTGCACATGGTCATAAAATACAAAGATATAACTGGCACATTGAGGAATGTAAGTTGGCCATGGTGAATTATGTAGTATAGTTGGGTTTCTCCATATAATATTAGAAGGGTCAGTCGACAGCAATCTTAGAGTGATTAAAGATAAAAGCATCTAAAGTTATAGCAACAATGGAAAAAAAATGAAATCCACATACTGCACCTTTTCCTTGGTTCCGCTCCGTGATTTCTACAACCTGAAGGTTATTGGAAGTCATGGACGAGTTAGCTGAAGAGGACGTGACTCGTTTAGAAGATGTGGCGGGTCAGAAGGAGGTTGCAGACTTGTTTGATTTAATTTCACAGGTTTCTTTATTAAAGGGGTAAAGACCTATCTTTCCTTATACTATAAGCCGTCCCTATCTAACAAAACTAACTAAGGTGCTTGTCAGTGAATGGAATCCGTCCACTGTCCAAACTAACCCTATGTAGGGAAGGCATGGTAGCACAAGTATTGACACTGACACAATGGATACAATTTGTAAAACCTTTATTGAAAATGTTGTGGTTGGAGAAACTGCTATTCGAAGGGATTGTGTCCTCCGACGTATTCCTTATCTTTGATAATACGTTTCCAGCTTGCTGGCCTCGGAATTTTTTTTCTGTAGAGGGTGCTGCGTGTCGACGCCCACCGTATCGGCGCCGACGTCACCATGGCCATAAATAGCCACACGCGGCGTCCGTTGCTCAGTTCCGTTTTTCCGCGCTTCGTGGGGCCTCGGAACATCGTTGCTCAGTTCAGTCAGATAACCTAATCTACATCTACTCGAATATACCAACTCGTTCTCGATGGCATCTTCATCGGAACCAACAACGCTGCGATCCGGCTTCAAAAAATGTCGAGACTGCGGTAAAAAAATGTCGATAACGGATCCACACAGGATCTGCCTGTGGTGCTTGGGAGCCAAGGACCATTGTTTGCATTGTGCGGACTGCATGTCCATGACGTCGAAAGCCTTGAAGGAGTGCAAGGGGAAGCTCGAGAGAGGCAAGTCAGTCAAAAGCTCCTCGAAAGTTTCTTCGGCCGAGGCATTCGTCTCCTCGCCGTAAAACATTCCCATTCTAGATCTCGAAGTAGCTCCCACTATTCGTCGAGATCAAGACACTCAAAGAAGAGACGTCGAAGATCCCCTTCCTCGTCGTCTTCTGTTTCCCCAGTAAGGGTCTCCTGTCCCACAAAACACAGCTCTCAAGCTGAGTGGGAGGAATTCAGGAAGAAAATGTTAAGCGTCTTCAAGAAAGCGGCCTCGACCCCCTCGGAGACAGCTGAGGGTGATACCCCGGTGAAAAACCCAAAAAATCAAACGCCGCGAGTCGCAGCACCCGGCGAAACATTCCACCCGAGAGCGCCACGGGCCATCGGGTAAGAAGGCACCGTCTTCGCCGCCGTCATCGAAGATCCCTTCGATGTATGGATCGGCGCCATCGACGCCGTTGTCGAAGGGTTCTTCGACGCATCGGTCGATCGACTCGACGCCATCGTCGACGCTGACATCGACGCCAATGAAAGAAAAGACCACGGCTACTCCACAGCCAACAGTGATTCCAAGAGCCTCCGGCATGACGCCGAGACTGTCATCGACATCCTCGAGTAGGATCCCGATCCTCTCGAGTTCTTCGAGGCCTCTTCCAGTTTTCTCGATGCCGTTCTCGGCGCCTTCGAAGCCTGTCACATCGGCGTCAACGACATAGACGTTTTCTCACCCAATAATGACGAGTTTGGCTCCTTCTGCCTTAGAAATGGGTTTTATACCATTTCAGAGGTCAGAGTACCCTGGATTATCTTCAATTTATGAAGAAGGGGAATATTCTGACCAGGAAACCTTCGGGTTGCAGAGGATCACACTACCTGTTGCAGAGGATTTCACCTCTGAGGAAAGAAGGTTGAAAGACCTACAGGAGTCATTACATGAGGCAAGTGGGCTGGACACTTCCCCAGAAGTGGATTTTGTTAAGCCAGACCCAGGGGAACATGCCGAAACACCCTATAGAACCCTGATGGCAAGAATTATTGAACTCATGGGTTGGTCTGCACCTTCGCCTGTTTTTCAACAGGATGACCTGACGGACATATTAGACAAAGGTCCACAGGAGGATCCAGTGGTCCCCTTCCATCCAGCCTTACAAAGAAAGATTGCATCTAATTGGGAAACTCCTGAAGTTATCCCTGCTGTCAATAAAAGATTATCAGCCAAGTATAGGGTAGCTGCAGCTGACCCTGAATACTTATCGAAACACCCGACTCCAGAGAGCCTGGTCGTCCAAGCGGCAACTTCATCAAGCAGCAGGACCGCTTACCCTACTGTCCCACAGGATAGAGATGACAAGAGGTACTCTGCTTGTAGTATGGCGTTGAAGTCCATCAACGCCACCTGTACGCTCGCCAGGTTCAGTCACACACTGTGGGAGTGTGCTTCATCAGCGGCTGACTGCATACCCGAAGGAGAGGAAAAGGAAGCCTTCCTTAACATTATTAAAGATGGCAAAGATGCCATGTGTGAGTCACTTCAAACTGGCATCGATTCATTCCGCTGACAGTATCAGCAGGGCCATGGCGGCAAGTACAACAATTCGCAGGCATGCGTGGTTGCGAAAGTCTGGCTTTGCTCCAGATGTACAGGCCAGACTTTTGAATATGCCCTTTGACGGCTCTTCATTATTCGGAAAAAAGGCTGATGACAGTCTGGAAAAGTTGCAGACATCTAAAGCAGCAGCAAAATCTCTAGGAGCTGCTATCCGCCAAACTCCTTTTCGCCCCTCAGGAACCTCTAGGAGAGGAAAGTCCTTTTGCTATTCCGCATTCGGGAAAGGCAGAGGACAGCCGGCTCAAAGAGGCCAAAGAAGATCCACCGAGGTGGACATGTCAAAAGTACTAAGGCCGCAGTAGCAGCAGGTGCCTCTTTACCCTCGGCATCTGCATCAGCCGCCCCCAAACCTCTCTGGGGTCTTTCCACACAAGACACCTGTAGGGGGCAGGTTAACTCACCATCTGACGGAATGGCAAGCTATTACGTCAGATGCTTGGGCATTGGAGACAGTTGCCCAGGGTTACTGCCTACCCTTTCTACACATCCCTCAGAGTCATCCACCGGGGAACAGCTCTCTAAAAGTTCCAGATCTGCTCCTCTTGCAGGAAATTATAGACCTGCTAGAGAAAGGTGCCATAGAACCGGTACCTGTAGCGGACAGGAACAAGGGCTGGTATTCCCCCTACTTTCTCATACCAAAGAAGGACGGAGGACTGAGACCCATCCTGGACTTACGAGAATTGAACAAGTTCCTCAGGAAGGACAAGTTCAAGATGGTAACTCTCTCTCAGATCCTTCAGGCCCTCCAGCGCCAGGACTGGCTGGTATCTCTGGACCTTCAGGATGCTTATTTCCATGTGCCAATCCATCTCAAACACAGGAAATACCCGAGGTTCGCAATTGGCGACTCTCTATCAATTTCGAGTTCTGCCATTTGGGCTGACCTCCGCCCCGAGGGTCCTCACCATGCTAATGTCGGTAGTGGCTGCGAGTCTAAGGAGGGAAGGGATCCACGTCTACCCCTACCCGACGATTGGCTGATCAGGCCTCTATCTTCGGAACAAGCTCAGACCCAGCTAGATTATGTCTGCCACTTCCTTCACAAACTGGGCTTCTCCCTCAATTTAAAGAAGTCACAGATGATACCATCACAGAGACTGCAGTTCATTGGAGCGGTCCTGGACACTTCCCTGGGAAAAACCTTGCCACCAGAGGTGAGGGCTCAAGATATTCTGCAGATGGTCAACAAGTTTCAAAATGCCCAACTTCTCCCAGCCTTCGACTTTTTGAGGTTGCTAGGCCTCATTGCATCCTGCATCTTCCTTGTGCCAGAGGCTCGCCTGAGAATGAGATCTCTTCAGTGGGCACTGAGAACTCCGTGGTCGCAATTCTCAGGGAGAATGACAGATCTCCCCCGGATTCCGGACAAGGTAGCCCGTGACCTTCAATGGTGGGCCTATCCAGAGAAAATCTTGAAAGGAGAACTGTTTTGGCAACCATGGCCGGAGATAACAGTAGTCACAGACGCCTCACTCACGGGGTGGGGAGCCCATGCCAACGACTTGACCATCAGCGGTCATTGGTCTCCATCAGAGTCCAGACTACACATCAACCTATTGGAGCTGAGAGCGATCAGACTAGCGCTGAAAGCTTTCCTGCCATCAGTACAGGGGAGAGATGTCCTGATAATGACGGAAAACACGGTGGCCATGCACTACCTCAACAAAAGAGGAGGCATAGGGTCACTGCCACTGTGCAGAGACGCAATGCAGCTCTGGTTTTGGGCAATTCAGGAAGGAATCTCTCTATCGGCAGTCCACCTAGCCGGAGAGAAGAACTTGACAGCGGACGCTCTGAGCAGGCAGAGAAAAGTCTCCCACGAGTGGGAGCTAGCTCAGGAAGTCCTTCAAGAGATCTTCGCCCTTTGGAGAACCCCTCAGGTGGATCTGTTCGCCACAAGCACCAACAGGAAGTGCGATCTGTTCTGTTCAAGGGAATTTCCCCTGAGAGGAGCTCTAGGAGACGCGTTCGTAGTGGACTGGGAGTTTCCACTCCTTTACGCGTTTCCACCAGTCCCTGTTATTCCTCAAATGATCAGGAGGTTGAGAACATTCCGGAAAACCATGATCCTAATTGCCCCGGACTGGGCCAGGAGAACGTGGTACCCGGACCTTCTAGATATGTCCATCTGCCCTCCAATCCGTCTTCCACTCAAAGAGAATCTTCTCTCGCAGAAGGGAGGTCAGGTTCTCCATCCAGACATCAGAACCCTCAACCTTCACGCTTGGCTTCTGAAAGGTTGAGATACAAGGATTGGGACCTCCCTGATGACGTTATGGAGGTGTTGCTTTCGGCCAGAAGGCCAGCAACAAAGTCTTTATACCGCTGCCGTTGGAACAAATTTTGCAGCTGGTGTAGAGAAGGGAATATCGATCCTTTTTCATGTGGTACACCAACGGTGTTGTTTCTACTCTACTTGGCAAACTCAGGCTTTCAAGTTGGCACTGTAAAAGCGCTTTCAATCTTCAAGCGCACTGCGGAGGAACCATCGTATTTCAAACTACCTCTAGTGATACAATTTCTCAAGGGATTAACTAATGTTCATCCCCCAAAACCATTCCAAGTTTCCTTATGGGACTTAAATTTAGTCTTAAACTTCCTAATGGGCACTCCATTCGAACCACTTCACTCTTGTTCGCTGAGATTTCTCACGCTTAAAACTGTCCTATTGGTAGCAATAACATCTGCTAGGAAGGTGAGCGAGCTACAAGCTTTCTCCTGTAAACCCCCACATACAATTTTCCACAAGGACAAAGTTGTCCTACAGGTGAAGCCTAATTTCCTCCCAAAGGTGGTTTCTGAATTTCATATTACTCAGAAAATTACCTTACTTTCGTTCTATCCTCCTCCCCATCCGGGGAAAGAGGAAGAAAGGCTACATAGGCTGGACCCAAGGCGAGCTCTAAGCTTTTACATCAGCAGAATGGCTATGATCAGGCAAGGAGACCAACTGTAGGATACTCGGGTCACAAGTTGGGATTACCCATAACAAAACAACCCATTTCCAGGTGGATTATTTTGGCCATTCTGGAATGTTACAAACTGGCAGGGAAAGAGGCACCCCAAAATTTTAGGGCTCATTCAACCAGGGGTATCGCAGCCTCTTCGGCCCACCAAAGAGGGGTACCGGTCAGAGACATATGTGCGGCTGCCACATGGTCCTCCGCACATACATTCACAAAATTTTACAACCTGGATTCCTCCACTAGTCAAGAGACCAGATTTGGCAAAGCCGTATTACATTCGGTCCATCCCTAAAGGGATACATGACATTCTTACTCCCACCTCCAATTACATGCCACTGCTATGGGAGTCTATCAAAGATGAGGAATACGTCGGAGGACACAGTCCCTTCGAAGAACAAGTTACTTCTTACCTTGTAACGTTCTTTCGATGGGATGTTCCTCCGACGTATTACTTATCGCCCCTCCCATCCATCCCCGCAGTAATACTTCCCTTGTGGTTGCAGCTTACGCTCCTTCAAGGTCAATAACCAATTCGGGCATGACTTTTCTTATGCTACAAAACGGAACTGAGCAACGGACGCCGCGCGTGGCTATTTATGGGCATGGTGATGTCGGTAACGATACGGTGGCCGTCGAGGGACATCGACTCGGCGGACGTCGACTCGCAGCGCCCTCTACAGAAAAAAAATTCCGAGGCCAGCAAGCTGGAAACGTATTATCAAAGATGAGGAATACGTCGGAGGAACATCCCATCGAAAGAACGTTACAAGGTAAGAAGTAACTTGTTCTTTTGCCCTATAACTAAGGTGGGAGTCGTCTTGACCATCAAACGATAAACAAAACTTTCCTAGTGAAGTCTGTCAAATCAAAATGGCCTGTGCTAACAAAACCTCATGCCTGCCCTATCTCTTCTACAAAAGTGTAAAAAGCAGAAATGTATGCAAAAGGAAAAATCGGTGTTCAAATGATAATGTGGCTGAACCAGCTCTTCTCCCAACGTTAGGCCTTACGGGGGTAAGGCGATCCTTGTAGACCGTTCAAAACCATGGATCGAGGCTCGCCTGGCATTCCAAGTTAAAGTATCTTTCTCTGACTTCAAAATGTATTTTTCAAGCAAAACGTTCACAAAGGTCCCCCTCTGCCGGGCTCAGACCTTTCACCACACACTTCTCATAGGCCCCCCTCTGCCGGGCTCAGAGCTTTCACCATACAGTTCTCATAGGTCCCCCTCTGCTGAGCTCAGACCTTTCACAATAAGGTTCAACACAAAGTTGCAAGGGGGCTCCCTTCCCCAAGCTTAGTATACTTCCGGTCTCCCTCAATCCAGCTTGGACACCTTTCAGATGTCAGTCATTCGAAAGTGCATGGTTTTCTTACAGACCACTGCAGGACCACTTCGACTCAACGTTCACTATTTTACTTTGGCTCTTGCTGTTTATTTGCCTATTTTGCTGATCTCGCATCTGCATTTTACTTTACAGTTCATTCATGGGTCTGCCCTTCTTTGCGTCTCATTCACACGCGTGCAGCCTTCACTTGTGATATGATGTTGCTACTTCATTCACTTTAACACACACCGGTCTCTCGGGTCGCTTGCCAACTCACCCGGCTGTGTGTGCTTCTTTCTTGTTTTGGGGTTTCCAATTTTCGAGTCAACGTTAGTACCACAGGCTTGTTCTCGTCTCCCCAACTCTGCCATTCACCCGGGAGGGTTGCTGGCGTCCTTTGAAACACAATGCAATCTTCACTTGTGGGATCTGGTCTTCTACACTTGTCTTTCGTGGTCTGTCGGAGGCAACGACCTCCAGTAGTGAAGCCTTGGGGTTTTCAGCCTGCTGCTCTCGTTCCTTGGTCCGTTGCTCTGCTCCAGTAGGTGTGCCTTTGTCCCGAAAGTTCTGCTCGTTCTCGTGTTCCACCTCGCTCAAAATGTGTTTTTCGGTGTTGCCTTTTATTTGTGTGAGGAGAGCTAACTTGTATCGGGTTTATGCACTTAGGGTAAAGTGCCTGACTTTGCCTGACCCGATTAACGGGACATGTTGCGTACGATGTGAGAGAGTTAGTCTGGTTACTCTTAGTCACCCTCTTCCTCGGCCCAGTGTTTGTGTAAAAAGAGGGGCGGGGGGACTTGGGATTTAACTAAATCCTAAAAAATAGGATGGGGTAGATGAACAAAAAAGGGGGGAATAACGCGTCTCAAGCTCGGCTATCTCACCCCCACTTTCTGAAGACCCCTCACCTAGGTGATCCTCCCGCACTGGTCCACCCCCAGGGTCTGGATGCAAAGGTGATGGCCATGCCCTAGCCAACTGAGAGAGAGATCCCTGGGGACTATCAGGTGAGACACCCTCTGGTTTCGCACGCCTATCTGGCCCTACCACTAATCCATTAACTAAGGGCATGAGAATGATTCTCTTCTCCTGGTATATTTGCTTTTTGCGAACTCCAGTTCAAAAGGTTATCTTCAAATAGTCAATAGTTTGTTTTCAACCATTCACACAGTTCATTCACTACTTTCTTGGGCTTTCCTCTCTTCTCTTTGGTTACAGAATTCCATTCGTTTCTTGTTTTCCTTACAACTTTCTTTATCAACAATACTGTTTCTCTTTTCTCCTGTTACGGTTGTTCAATGAGGACCTTTCATACTTTCTTTGGTTCCTGGCCTCTATTCTTTATTCTTTAATGATTGATCTGAGTATGAACATTCCAATACTGAGACCCGCCCCCTCTTCTGAGTATTAACATGGTATTTTCCTCTCACTGGGTCTAGATATCAGTGTAAAATACTCTTCTCCTTTACTGGAACGAGTATGAGCCTTCCAATAATTATTCTTATTTGGCTCACTGGCTCCTAATATTATAGTCTCTTTATCCACACTGGGCAGATTATGAGTTTTAGCATTCCAGTTTAGGATGGTGAACTTAAAGTTAATTGCAGGAGCTTTTTTACCTGTTCTGTTTTAATTGCGATTTTGCACATTTTTAGAATCGTTTTCAGACCTTTAGGAAACCAGGATATATTTTAGAAAAATTGAATTTTAGGCAAGCTTTGGTGTCTTAAAGTGAATGACTATTTTAATTTGGGGGAAAGCATCAATTGGAAACCTAGCAGGAGTGTTATCTTTCCTATGTATGCAGCTCTGTGTTATTGCATACTAAAAGAACGTGTGGGAGACTACATTCCCCACAATTCCTAGGCGTGTCGCGGCCCAGAACGTGTCACTCTGGCCCGACACAGGCCTTAACTGACTCATGTCAGTGCAAAGCACTGACTCAAAGCCTGTTCAGGCCTGTTTGCAGCCTGATTGCCGGCAGTCGGCAGAGAACGCTGACATTTTTTTTTTCAGGCTTCCTAGATTATTTCCTGAGGTAAGAGCTTTCTCCTTTTCTGGGAGTGGCATGATGTATACAAAGGTATGTCTGGGGGAGCTGAATAATGGCAGGGGAAGCATAGATTTGAGAACCCTTAATAAAATTAGGCTTCTGGGGATTGATAATAAGGTATCAAAAAAGGGGGAGAACCAGGCATAAAGGGTGGAATCTACAATTGTCATGGATGAACTTCTCAATGCACGATCAGCAGTAGCCTATGCAGTAGAAGTGGGGGAACTTAAACAAGAATATGATCTGGAGCTCATATTACTGATGGAAAACTGGTTTACAGAGGGGAGCCAGTCTGTTTCAGAAACTGGTGCCAGAAAACTATCTTATCCAGAAAAGTGACCGGGTACATAAAAGAGGAGGGGGCATTGCAATAATGTATAAATAGACTATTGTCCTCTCTCATATGAAGGCATTGGACTGGGGAGGAGATGCACAGATGGGGGATGTCACTGTCCAATTCAACATCTATAAAGATTATCCTGGGCTATAGACCCCAGGCTTAGTAGGCATTTTCTTGGAATCATTGGAACTATATGTGACGCTAACTGGGAGCAAATAATACAAGCTCCTCTGCCTTGGAGATTGGAATGTCTGGCTGGATAGTTCTAGTAATCCAGATTCAGTGGTCTAAAGGGAAAACTTGGACAACCATAGTTTGAAAATCGTGACAACTTTACCATCCCACAATAAAGGGCATTGTTTGGACCTGTTAGCTTCCAGGGGAGAGGCCATGTGCTTTGAAGATACACTTCCAATTTTGTGGTCAGATCACTGTGTTCAGTTGTTTAGACTCACGAGTAGTGAGTCACAAAAGGCAAAAAGGAGAGAAATGCCACAGATTTGGAGACGTTCTCAGATTGATTCGGAAAAAATCCTCGGGGGAGAAATACAGGATAGATTGGATAAAATGGATAGTTTATCCACCTGTGAAGATTTCTTTGATAAAGGGATGGAGATTCTGGAGGAAATGTGTAACAAATATGCCCCTTTGAAACAAAAAAGACCAGGAAGGCTAAATCCTGGTTTGGCCCGAGCTTTCCCTGTTACGGAAACCGCTTTGCCAAGCTAATAATACTTGGAGATTTTCTTAGTTAAATAACAACGCTGATAGAGCAAAGGCAGTCTTAAAATCTTGTAAAGTAGCCCTGTTTGAAGCATGAAGAGATTAAGCTGACTGGAAGCCAGGCCAAGGCTGTATTTGAGGTGGTTTCAAGATTTAGTAATCCGGTATGTGCGGCTACGACTATGGCTCCTTCCCAGGAGCAAGCAAACAAATGTAACTGCTTCTTTAAAGGAAAGATAGCTATTTCTCAAAAGAGTATAGGACAGGGAAGGTCCCCAAGGTTAGAGGAGAGTATTTGGGGAGAAAATGAACAAGGGGAGAGGAAGCAGGGGGAAGCAGTTTTCCACTTTCAAAAAGTGGATGAAGATGTGATCTTCGCCCTTGTCAGTCAACTGAAGCCCACCAATGACCTCTCATGTGGAATGCTGGCATGTACAGCCAAACGTTTCGCGAGTAATATCTCACCCTTCGTTACTACCTTTGTGAATACTTCACTACAAGAGTGCCAAGTCCCTAGAGCTCTAAAAAGAGCTTTAGTGAAGTCACTATTAAAGAAATCTAACTTAGATCCCGATGTAATGAAGAATTACTGACCGGTGGCTAACCTGATGTGGCCGACTAAAATTTTAGAAAAGGTGGTGTGTAATCAATTTCAGGCGTTCGTGGACAGAGACTGTTGGACAATCTACAGTCGGGGTACCATCCCAATCATGACACAGAGACAGCTCTCTTGGCTGTACACAACAAATTGCTAGAGGCTGCGGATAAGGGAGGGTCAACGGTGTTGTTGATGCTGGACCTATCCACAGCCTTTGACACTGTGAACCACCCGATTATGTTACAACGTATTGGGCATGTTGGAAAAGCGTCTGAACAGGTTGTAAAATAGTTCAAATCTTTTCTTAAAGACAGATTTCAGAGGGTAATACTGTATGGCTTCACCTCAGAAATGGCGGAGCTGGAATGTGGGGTGCCTCAGGGCTCTGCTTTATCCCCTCTGATCTTCAATCTGTACTTCTGCCCAGTTTTTAAGATATTTGAGAAGTATGGCCTGCGATTCCATTCATACGCAGACGATACACAGTCATACATCGAGATTCAGAACATCGAGGATGTTTTCGAGAGAATTAACTGGTGTATGGAAGAGCTCAATAAGTGGATGGCCTATAATTATCTACAGTTGAATGCTGGCAAGACAGGGATTATACGGTTTGGACCAAAGGACAAAATGTTGCTAGAGAGATGGGAAACAACTGCAGTACTGAAAAAAAAAAACCTGGGCTGTATCTGGCATGAGAACCTGGGCAGTGAGACCCAGGTAGGGGCAAAAGTGAAAGCAGTCTTTCATGCATTGCAATCACTAAAAAACGTGTTTCCTTTTATTCCAACGGAAGAGAGGGCAGTAGTGGTGGGGGCAATGACTAACCCCCACCTGGATTACTCCAACAGTTTGTTAGCAGGAATCCCATTAAAACAAGTGGCCAGACTCCAGAGAGCTCAGACCGCGGCAGTCAGAGTAAACAGACATCT
This sequence comes from Ambystoma mexicanum, assembly GCF_040938575.1. Taxonomy (NCBI): domain Eukaryota; kingdom Metazoa; phylum Chordata; class Amphibia; order Caudata; family Ambystomatidae; genus Ambystoma; species Ambystoma mexicanum. The sequence continues at coordinate 350,938,786 of NC_090929.1, forward strand.
CAGGAAACTGTTTCCTTTATGTTTCTTTCTCTGTGTTGCCGTAGTTGCAGGCACTCAATTACCGGGTTGTTCTGTATTGGTGAAACAGTATTGGCAGTGTTTACAGGACCGCCACCTCTCTCCATCTTATTAATTTCTCAGCAGTTAGGATGGAGAGCCTCCGACTTCACTTCTTATTCTTGTTGTTATGAGACGCTGCACATCTTTCTCTTGTTTCTGCTCTCTCTCCAGTTCAGGACGCAGAACATCGAGCTTCTGCTCAGTGTCGGCATGCAAGCTGCTTCATAACTCGCCAGCTTTTTCCTTCCTTCTCCAGGCTCATCCCCTTTCATATGCTACGCAGCCATGGGATTTCGCCAGCGTAGCTTTATATTCCTTTCTCTCTTTCTCACATGGCTTCTCTTCTCCACAGGTCCTCTTTCGAATGGATTGCGTCCTCCAACGTATTCCACATCTTTGACATGTAATGTCCACAGCTGTGCTACTTTGGACATTTTTCGGCAGAGGGCGCCCTGCGTCGATGGCGTCTGGTTGATGTCCCTCGAAGGCCTCCGTCGAGGGCGATGTCACCGGATGTTATAAATACGACGCACAGCGCCCGTAGCCTCAGTTCCGTTTTTGCTTCGAGAACTATGCGCACCTCGTGTATTCTTCGTGAATATGTCTTCTTCATCTACCCCTCCGACTCCGCAGTCTGGCTTTAAGACTTGCCGGGACTGTAAGTCTAAGATGTCGATTACGGACCCGTATCGCATTTGTTTGCAGTGTCTTGGCGAGAGTCATGACACTGACGACTGTTCGAAATGCCAGTCGCTGACTGCTAAGGCCTTGCGGTAGTGTAAGAGGAAGTTATAGGTAGGTCGGGGTACTAAACCAAGTAAGTCCCGAAAATCTGCTAAAGGGATGTCCACGGACGATTCGAGGGGTGACTCCCCTCGTCGTAAGGAGTCTTGGGGATCTCGATCCCGGAGTGGGTCCCACAACTCCTCTCGTCACTCCCGGAAGCGGCGTCACCGGTCGCCTTCCCGTTCTCTTCGGATGATGGCATTGCGAGGAAGGTGGCTCTTCCCACTAAGTCCTCGACTCCGGAGGAGTGGGCGGCCTTCAGGGAGCAGATGCTGGCGATTTTTCAATCCCAGAGCACAGTTCCATCTGCACCTTCGGAAAAAGCCGGCAAGGAACGGTCTTGGTCCGATGCTCGCACGCCTTCGGGCCCGGGTCCTCGGCATGATAATCATCGGAAACCGTCGCAGTCCCTTTCGGGCAAGGTTCAGGTTGAACGCCAGAGACGTGCTAGGTCCAGGTCTCGGTCTTCGTCCCCGGCGAAACCGCACAAATCTCCTAAGGGCTCGAGGTCGACTCCGGCTCCGTGTCCATCGGCGCCGTGTCTGTCAGATATGGAGATCGAGGCTTTATTTAATTTTATTTATTTTATTTGTTACACGCCCAGACCCTCGGGTGTCACGGCGAGGTTATAAGACAGCTTAGAAATTAATTCAAACATCATTACATTGGTTACATTACATTATTAGTGGACAGTTGGTGCTAAAATACAATTTACAAATATTCACATTAATATGCAGTGGTGCGGAATCTTATCTTTAGATACTAATATTGGTTGAATAACCAGGTTTTTAGCAGTTTCTTATAAACCATGAAGGAGGGTTCTTTTTTTATATTAACGGGTAAGGTGTTCCAGTGTTTGGGGGCTAGAGTGGTTAAGCTGCTTCCCCCCCGCTCTGGTGGTTTTGAAGCGAGGGAGGGCCAGGAGGAGTTTGTTGTCAGATCTTAGTGATCTCCTGTCAACTTTGGGGTGTAGAGTATTGTTGAGATAGGTCCTTTTTTGGTCAGGCATTTGTATGTGGTACATAATGTTTTGAAGATAATTCTGGCTTTTATGGGGAGCCAGTGGGCGTCTTTCCTAGTCTTAGAGATATGGTCTGATTTTTTTTAATTGTTTTTTTATGCATAGAGCTGCCCTCAATACTTTGTTTTGCAGTAGTTGCATTTTGGCTGAATTGGTGTTGGATGCGCCTAGTAGTAATACATTGCAATAATCCAATTCCGATAGGACCAGAGCTCTGGCTAGGGTGAGGCAGTTTGCTGGGGTGAGAAATTGTCGGCTTAGTTTGGAGGTGTAGGCTGTAGAAGAGGAGAGCGCGTTGATCTGTTTGGTCACAGTCAGGCTGGCGTCAATGTACACGCCCAATGTTTTGACTTGCTTCAGCACGGGGATATTGGTACCACAAATATTGATGGTTGAGTATTCTTGCTGAAGGGTTGCTATTTTGGCTGGAGATCCTACGATGAGGACTTCTGTCTTCTCATCGTTAAGACACAGGCTATTTAATGCCATCCAGTTTTGTATGATGGCGTAAATTTTATTGAGTGTTAGAGTGTCTTGATCATAGTTGCCTGTGAGAGGTATAAGGATCTGGGTGTCATCCGCAAAATTTGTTTATATGACACCCATATCGTCTAGTGCTGACAACAAAAGTTTGGTGTATGCATTGTACAACGTAGGGGAGAGGCAAGAGCCTTGGGGTACTCCTATGGGGACTGGGATGGGGTTGTCTGATTTTTTGCCTATGGACACTCTGGAAGTGCGGTCGGTTAAGAAAGATTTCACCCAAGCAGTGGCTTCACTAGAGAAGTGTCTTGATATTGGGCAAAATCTTCCTCGGGGCCAGCCCTTTGAGAGCAAAAATACCCAATTCAGCCCAAAATACAGGTTCTATTGTGCTGAGCAGTGATCTCATGCTAGTGACAAATGACACCCTCAAAGCTTTAGCATATTTATTCTAAGCAGTGAATTTCATATACATTTGGGATTCAAGTTAGAGAATATTACAAAGCATAAAACAAAGAGCAATGCAAAATATAGTGAAACATGGAACTTAGATAAACATAGAGAAACATAGAGAAATATAGAGAAACATAGAGAAACACAGTCTTACGTCCCTTTAATCAGCACTGGGGAGACCTTGGGCCCTCATAAGCTAGCTGTAAACAAGCCCCGCTCAGAGGACAATGCTGAAGGACACCGTATGAGCCAATGCCGGGCACCTGTTTCTGCACGAATCAAGTCCACAGGCGATCTCCCCCTGATCCCATGTGTGCATGGATGTTTTATAATCTCTTGCTGTCAGTCACCATGACGCATAGTTCCAGAACTTTCTCTGTGAGGCTGGTTCATGGAAAAAACCCAGCTCTCTCTGAGATGCTCCCTGCTCGCTCCTACCCCCTCCCTTGGTTCCCATCTGCGCTGGCTGAGGAATGTCTTATCAGTACCTTCCCAGAGAAAAGGAAGATTAGCTTGGAGCCAGGCCTACCGTTAGTGAGGCTGAATATTCTAAGGGAAGCAGGGATGTATTAACCCCATCTGCAAGCTCTAAAAGGCATGCACTCATAGCTTAGTGTTTATAGCGCTTAAGACTGGCTATCTAAGCGCTATATAGGTGCCATGATGTTCCAAACACTCCAAAAATACCTATTAGCTACATAGCTAGGGGCCCTCCCTGCCTGTCTATCAACAATGCTTAATTTGACCTATTTCATACTAGGCCTGCATATTCCTTGTAGCTCACTACTGCATAATGGAAGTGCTACAACAGACTACTGTCAGCATTTTTAGCACATACCTTGAATACACTATTGGCTTTCAGCGGCTAATGCTGTCATCTAAAGCCCTGATTGGCAAGGTTGCAATTTCGTGTATCACTACAAGAAGTTAAACTCACGGGCAAGTGAATTGCATAGTTTGTCATGGTCCAGCAGCAGGAGAATGCAGAGTTTCCCTGAATCTCTGATGGCATCCATCTGGATTTTGAGGTCCAAGAGGGCTGTTTCAGTGCTGTGGTTAGGCCTGAAGCCTGATTGTCTGGTGCCGAGGATCTGGTTAGATTCCAGGTGGGTTTGAATTTGGTTATAGGCTAATTTGTCGATGATTTTGAGTAGAAACGGGACCGTGCTTATCGGGTGCTAATTAGTCTGAATGGTGGGGTCTAGATTTGTTTTTTTTTAGAAGCGGGGTGACCCAGGCTTCTTTAATGCAGGTTGGAACTGTATTGGAGTTAAAGGAGGCATTGACAAATTTGGTGATGATAGGGGTCAGAGTTGGGGCACAGGCTTTGACTAATTTGGCTGGGACAGTGTCTCCTTTGCAGTTGGACGCTTTTAGTTTGGAGATCGTGTCAAGTACAAGATCTTGGGAGACGGGTGTGAATCGGAAAGGGGGTTAGAGTTCTCACTGGAAGAGGCGCAGGGGTTAGGGGTGGGGGAGTTTTTAACTGCTAGTAGTAGTCTTTTAGAGTTCATTTTATTTTGCAACACAGCAATTTTGGAGGCAAGTGCATCTTGTATGGTGGTACACCATTCTTTGCTCGCGATGGTGGGAGTGTCAGTCGGCAGGGGATTTTCAAGTTCTCCGAGGATAGAGAAGAGCTTCTTTGGGTCTGATGCTGCATTGCTGATGGGAGCATTGTAGGCGTTGGCTTTATGGGTGATGATGGCTGTTTTGTAGAAGGTAATGGCGTCTTTGAAGGCTTTGGCCGAGTCAGGGGAGGGGTGTTTATTATGGGCATGCTCGAGAGAGCGTTTTTTCCTTCTAAGGGCGACTAGTTCCTCGTTGAACCAGAAGTTGGATTTTTTATTGATGCGTCTTAGTTTGGTGGTGACTGGTGCTATGGTATCAATCGCTGTGGAGAGGCATTTGTGATGGTACTCAACGATGGTAGTAGGATTGTTACTGAGGATTGAGTGGGAGTCTAGCATTGTGTTAAAGGTGGGGTCAAGTTTCTCCAATGTGAGCTTTTTAGGATTTCTACTTTCAATGGTGTCCATGATTTTGTTCTTTTTCGGGCAGGGATCATCACTAGTGATAGGGAATTCTATGCAGTAGTGGTCTGTCCAGCTAAGTGGGGTAATCGGGCCTATGGTGATTTTGGTGTTGAGGGTGAGGATCCAGTCCAGGGTCCTGCCCTTGGTATGGGTGGGGACATTGATGTGTTGGCAGAAATTCATATCATTAAGTGCCAAGAGAAGGGCTGTTGCTTTGGTGTCTTGGTCATCATTAAATCCAAGATTCAAATCGCCAATGATACATTTAGTTTTGGGTTTAAGGATGGGCGCCAGTATTAGTGGGATGTCTGTTTCTGGGTGGCTATTGGTGCTGGGGGTTCTATAGATGACCACTATGTCAACTGCGGTATTTTCATTCAACGTTAGTTTAGCGAGCAGTAGTTCATATCCTGCGATTATTTCCATGGAGCTAGATCTTAATTTGATGGTGTTTTTTTCTTATGGTGGCAACACTGCCTCCTGGGGTGGTGTTTATGTCTGATTTGAGAATAGTTTAGTCTGGAGGGATGGCCAATGCTAGCAAAGGACCTGAGGCTTGATGTAACCAGGTTTCTGTGATTACTAACAGATCAAGGTCAAGTTCGATGATAAGGTCATGAATTTCGATGGGATGGGACCCTAGGGAGCGGGCGTTGATAAGTGCGTTTTTTTTAGGCTAATGAGAGGCTTGGTGTCCTTTATGGGTGCATTCTTAATTGGTGGATTGTTGAGCTCTGTGTGTTTTCTTGAGGTTTTAGTTGCTATAATCTGAGTTAGATTGTTTTGTTCTGAAGGCCTTGGGTTTGGGTGGTCTGGGTCCTGGTAGTGGGATTGTGGTGGGGTACTTTGGTGCGTGCTCTTAGTCGGGACGTTCTCTCATATCCTGAGATAGGGTGCGTTTTTTCATTGCCTGAGAGTTTGGGGAGTGCGAGTAGATCATTAAGGAGGGTTGGGGTCGAGCGGTGTTCCTGATTGGTTGCGCAGGGATCCTTGGGACTACGAGTGAGATTGGAGAATGACGGGAAGGGGCGTTTGGAGGAAGGGGGTGGGACACGGGATAGGGTGGTGTCTTGGGCAGGCTAGTTTGGTGAGCCCGTTACTGAGGATGATTAAATGGTTGCCAGTGCAGGGGGTGTCTGCTTGGACAAGGTGGAAGGGGAACATGATGATCAATATCCATAGCTAGGAACATGGGGATGGGGTGAGACGCGGCTATGCTCACTTTGTCTGCATAATGTAGGCCAAATTCAGTTCTGACCAACAAGATACCAATGGGCTAAAAGCAATAGTTCTAAGTGGGGCACAATTTAGGCTAAATACAGTTGTGACCAACAAGATACCAATGGGCTAAAAGCTTTGCCTTCACACCAGGCCTCGCTGCTGTCGGCGCCGTTGTCGACGCCAAAGCCATCAGCGCCTTCGGGGCCTTTTGGTGGGAATTTGCTGATGAAGTTCCCTCGTACTGTGGATCCTACAAGGAATGCTACATCCAAGTCTGTGAAGCCTGTTAAGGAATCCAGACCCACTTCTGTCCCTAAGCAGGAGTTTCTCCTTACTCTGGATGATATCTATGAGGATGAGCAGAGGTCTGATTTGGAATTGACCCTGTTGAGCCTGATGTGGCTCCTGTCTTTTCTGGAGACAGTCAGTTGGAAGAGTTGTGCCAATCACTCCATGAAGCCAGTGGCTTGGACACATCTCTGGAGGTGAAGTTTGGCCGGCCTGAGCCTGGGGCTCATGCAGAGTCCTCTTATCAGAGACTGATTTATTTTCAAGTTTGTTTATTGGCATTTATCATAAAAACAGTGACACTTGGCAGGTCAATCATGCCATACAATGCAAACTCTTTGGAATAGTATAATAATGAACAAAGGTGAGGGGGGAGAGAAAAGAAAGAGGAAAAGGGAAAGGAAGAGGAAAGAAGGGGAAGAAAAGAAAGAAAGACACAAAATAAAAAATAAATAAAGGGGGGGTGAAAGGGGGAGAGAGAGGAGGTAAGAGATAGGAGAATAAAGAACTTCTGAACAGTAAACAATAACCTGATAACATTAACATAAACTGTTTCCTTATCCAGTCTTCATCCATTTACCGAGTATGCAGTAGGGGGTGCTATAGGGAAGGGGGGGGATTCTTGAGTGCAGCAATTTCCTTAGGTGTTTAGGGGCCTCCCTTGTGGTTTTCTAGGTTTCTGCAGTTCTGCATGGTCCAGTTAGTGTTTGCTCATGGGGGTTTATCGTCTGAGGGGTAGATTATTGTTCTAACTATCTCCCTCTATGCTTCTAGGGTGGAGCTGGACTCGTTGGTGGATCTGGCAACGCTATCTTCCCACGCCCTAGTTTCTGCGTTAATCCATCTGATAAGCTCGCTGTGCCAGGCGTTATGTCTGGGCCCTGCTGACTTTTTCCAGGACATGGCGATATGTCTTTTGGCCAGGAGGCACAAATGGTCCATTCATTTCACCCGATGTTTAAGTTTGGCCGGTCTGGGGTACGTACCTAAAAGGCATTCTTCGGGAGTCCATCTGTAATTGGAGGTTCCTGCCTTCTCGTATGTCAACTTGACTTTTGCCCATAGGGATTGCACTGTGTTGCACTCCCAGAACATATGTATGAGATCAGCCCTGTCCGCTTTGCACCACGGGCAGTTAGGGCTTGCATTCTTGTTAAATGTCGCAAGCCTGTGTGGAGTGAGGTATGTCCGGTGCAGGACGTTTAGTTATATAAAGCGGAATCTGTGGTTCCTTGATACGGCCTTGGGAAATGCTAGCGCCCTGCTCTATTCTCCCTCCGAGCGTTCTCTGCCAGTGTCTGTTCCCAATTTACTTTTCAGGGTCTCTCCGTTTGGATTGGGGTTATCATTGAGATGTACGTATATTTGGGAGACCAGTTTCTGTCCCTCGCCTAGGTTATATAATAGAGTTGTGAGGGGATCAGGTTCGGGTTCTTCTGGCCAGGTGTCCCATTTGTGTCTTGCTATTTCGCGTATCTTCCGATACCACAAGTATCGACTAGTGGGTATCCCATCCATGTTCTGTAGTGTGCTGAATTCTTTAAAGGAGCCTTCTTCGTATAGATCTCCCCACGTGTAAACTCCCTTCATCTCCCAGACCCTGAGGTGTAACAAGTCTGTCTGACCTGCACAGGTCCCAAATCATTGGTGTTTCTGGGGAGTACAGGTGTGTTGGGTTTCTTAGTGATTTCGTTCTTTGCCAAATTTGTTTCCCCAGGGTGGCTATAAAGGGTGTGTCGCTCATTTGGTGTTGTGGCACCCAAATAAGTTCTTTCAGTTGCAGTGGAGAGATCAGGGACTGTAGCAGGGGAGTTTCAGATGTGTTCTCGTCGGCTAGCCATTTGGACACAAAGCTGAGTTGGGCTGCTAAATAATATTTTTTCGAAATGCGGGAGTTGGATTCCGCCCTGAGCATATTGTAGGACTAGCGTGGAGTGTGCTATTCTATGCCTGCCCTGCCCCCAAATGAATTCTCTGGTTATTGACCCTAATAGGCGGAAGAACGGGCTCTTGATGTAATACTGTACATTTTGGAACCTATACAGGAGCCTAGGGAGGACAATCATTTTGGTTATCAAAATTCTCCCCATTGCCGACAGTGGGAGTTTTGCCCAGAAGGACATTGATCTGCGCAGTGCGGGTATTGCTGCATTTGTGTTATGCTCGTGCATCAGTTGGGGAGTGTGCATAATCTGGATGCTCAAATAGCGGAACCTGCTGGTCTGCCACTGTATCTCTAGTGTTGGGAGCTCCTCCGAGCATCTGTCTTTAAGGCCTGCTAGTGGGAATAGGCAGGACTTTGCCTTGTTGAATTTTATGCCTGAGACTTTGGAAAAGTTGTCAAGAACCTCCAGCATAGTTGGGACATTGAGATGTGGGTCTCTGACGTACAGAAGCACATCGTCTGCGTAAAGTGAAATTATGTGGTCTATCTCCCCTAGCCTTATTCCGGCATCAAAAAATTGTTTATGAAAATAAATAGCTATGGGTTCTAGCCCCAATATATAAAGCATGGGGGATAGCGGGCAGCCTTGCCGGGTACCTCTGCATATCTCCCAAACTTCTGACACGTGTCTCCCAGTTTTTACCCGTGCCCTTGGTTCAGTGTAGAGTATTCGGATCCACCTGATAAATCATGGGCCAAACCCGAATTCTTTCAGGACCGCTAATAGCCACTCCCAAAATATGGAATCGAATGCCTTGATGGCGTCTAGTGTTAACAGGGCATAGGGTTCAGTGCTCGCGTCTGTTTGTGCAATGATGTGTTGAAGTCTGCGTAAGTTCATGGTCGTGTTCCGGCCTGGGACAAACTCACATTGATCCGGGTGTACAATATCCCCTATCTGTCTGGACAGTCTCTGGGCTAGGATTGTGGTTAACAATTTAACATCATGATTGAGCATAGCCAGCGGGCGATATGAGTCGCATTGATCCGCCGGCTTGTTTGGCTTAAGGACTGGGATTACTAGGCTTTCCCTAATGCTGTCAGGTAAGATGCCTCGTTCGTATATTTCCTGGAAGACCTCATGTAAGAGTGGTATCAGGGAGGAACTATAAGTTTTATAAAATTCCGAGGGTAACCCATTGCTCCCGGGAGCCTTGGCCATAGCTTGTGTTTTAATCGCTTCGGCAATGTCTTCTGTGGTAATATCTGCCTCTAGTGCTTCGGCCTGTGCTGGATAGAGCCTGGGTAGCCCTATCTCTTCTAAGGTATCCGCTATTTGGTCCCCAGATATTTCTATTTCATCAGAGTATAAGTGCTTGTAATAGTTCTTAAAGGTATCATTTATTTCCTGTTGGGTCTGGTATGTGTTGCCCTGTTCGTCTTGGATCGGGGTAATGGTGTGTCTGGGATGTTCCTTCCTGCAGAGCCAGGCCAGGAGCCTACTAGGTCTGTGTGCTTCTGTGTGTGCCCTGTTTGTTTTGGTGGCAAAATCAAACTTAGCAAGCCCGCCCCAAGCGGTCGAGCATTCCTCGCGGAGTGCTCGAAGTCTTTCTTCGTGTCGTTGTGGGTCTGTGAGGTCCCTACTAAGCCTCTCAATCTCTGACTCGCCCTGCTCTAATTCTTTGTCTAGCGATCTTCTGATGCCACCTGTTTTTGCCATGACCTCTCCCCTGGTAACTATCTTTAAAGCCTCCCATACCGTGCTTACATAGTCTACGCTTCCCTTGTTTAGTTCTATGTAGTCGTCTATCGTGTCCTGCAGCTCATCTCTGAATGCTTGGTCCAACAGGGCCGTTGTTGGCATGCGCCACATAGGGATGGGGGGGGCCTGGGGCCAGTGTGGTTCCAATTTACTATTAGGGGGGAGTGGTCCGAGATTGTCCTTCCCAGGTATTCTGCTCCCTCCATCTGAGGTAGGTGTTCTCTACCAGCAAAGATGTAATCCAGCCTCGTATGGAGGCCATGTCGGGATGAGAAGTACGAGTAGTTTCGTGTGCGGGGATGAAGCTCCCTCCATATATCAGCCAAGTCTAGCCTGTCTATCAGCGTGTTTAGCGCTGTCGTGGCAGCCATAGTGGTGGTAGGCGGCGGTAACGACCTGTCCAGCGTGGGGTCTCGCACGCAATTGAAATCCCCACCCCAGATGAAGAGGCTGTCTCTGTGTGGAGTGGTTATGTCGTACATCGAGGCCAAGTAGGCGGGTATGCTGTTGTTAGGTAGATAAGTGTTCACTATGCATAGCTCTTGCGGTTCGATGTGACCTCATAAAATCACATATCTGCCCTCTGGATCGCTAACAAATTTGGATAGTCGGAAAGGGAGTTGGGGGTGAATCCATGAATATACCCCTCTAGCATATTTCGAGTAAGCAGTTCCAAACCCCTGTCCCCCCCAATGTTCCTGAAGTTTGCCCATAGATATCGCCGTTCAGTGCGTTTCTTGTAACAGCGCTATTCCCACCTTTTTCCTGTGTAAGTATGACTTGATTCTATTCCTTCAAAGGTAGGTGCCAAGGCCCCTCACATTCCATGTGATTATTTTTACTTCCCCTGCCATGTTACTTTAGGTTGGGAGTTGCTGGTTACGCTGTCCTGTAGGGAGGTTACCCACATAATGTCTTCCTCCCCAGCCCTTTCCCCCTCTTCCGTGTTGATGTTTTCTGGAGACTTACCAACTGTTATAACTTTCATCCGAACGAATGAATAACCAAAAACGTTTAACTGCAAACTGCCCCCAGCAGTTGCTTCTAACTTGCAGCGCTCAGGGGCTCCCGAGCCTTCTGGGCCTCTCCAGGCCTTTCGGTGCGGGTAGTGTGTAGGCATTTGACCTGCACTTTCCGTGAGGGGGTGTGTCAGCGGTGTATTTGCTCGTGGTTCTTTGTGCTGCCCGACGTAGCTATATTCGCAGTGCGGTCCTTTGTAATATCTGGTTAAGCGTCTCATCTCCAGCGTCGGACCTTCCATAGGTGTTCATTTCGTTGTCGTTCACTTCTCTTTAATCAGCTTTTCTGTGGGTCCTCTCCATTCTCCGCTAGATTGTTGTGCTCCATCCACATGGTTGCCGCCGCTGGGGTCTCTAGGAAGATTGCCTTCCCTTTGTATAAAACGTTAAGGCGAGATGGGTATAGCAACATGTATTTTATGTTAAGTGTTCGTAGCCTGGCTTTCACTGGTATGAAAGAATTTCTGGCTCGCTGTACCGCGGGGGTATAGTCGGGGTATATGACTTCACCTTCTCTGGAGTGTCGTAGTATCGTTTCCCTATCGCGGAAATTGAGGATTTTCGCTATTATCGGGCGCGGGTGCGACCCCGGCGGGGGACGCTTTTGAAGAGATCTGTGGGCGCCTCCACTGAGAACCCCTGGGAGAGTTTTCCCACCCCTATTTCTTGTAAGAGCAACGTCTCTATGAAGTCTGTAGGGTCCGAGCCCTCCATGTCCTCTAGGACCCCCAAGATCCTAACATTATTGCGCGGAGCGCGCCCCTCCACATCCTCAGATCTCGCCTCCAGCCTCGCTACTTTCAGTTCCAATTCTGTTACCTTTGCCTTCAGGTCTGAGGTGTTAGCGACGTCTCGCAGGGTAGGTTCATTCGTATTTACTCTTTCCGTTAGGTTGCGGGCATCCTGGCGCATAAGTTGCATGTCCGCCCTCATTTCCTCTATTTTAGTTTCAATAGAGGTGCGTAGTGCTGCAATAGCTTGGAGGACTAGGGTGTCTTTAGGTTCTGTTTCCAGCTGCGGTGACACTGAATTGGGATCGGGGTCCTGTTGCAGCAGCTGCTTGGGCCTGACCGTCGTGTAGGAGTCCATTGTCGTTGATAGTTTTGTCTTTGCTTTAGGGGGCATCTCTGCCTTTAAGGATTCACGTCTACCCCTAGTTGGACGACTGGCTGATCCGAGCACGTTCGCCCGAGCACAAGCTCTGGCTCATCTCAGTCTCGCCTGCCGCTCCCTCCACAAGCTGGTCTTCTCCCTCAATTTAAAGATGTCGCATCTCACACCTTCTCAACAGCTCCAGTACATTGGGGCTGTGTTGGAAAGATCCTTGGGGAAGTGTTCGCCTCCCAAGATGAGGGCTCATCACATTGTACAGATGGTGGACAAATTTCAACATGCCCACTTTCGTATTCTTAAGGTTGTTCGGCCTTATGGCATCCTGCATTTTTCTGGTGCCAGAGGCCAGAATGCGGATGAGATCCTTGCAATGGGTCCTCCAAGATGCAGTGGTCCCAATTATAAGGCAAGATGTCGGATCCCGTTCAGGTTCCACTCTAGGTCTTGCAGGATCTTCTGTGGTGGGCCTGCAAAGGGAATCTGATGAAGGGGGAGCTATTTTGTCAGCCTTGGCCGGAGGTGACGGTGGTGACGGATGCTTTCCTCACAGGATCGGGAGCTCATGCCGTCGATCTGACCGTCAGCGGTCGTTGGTCTCCGTCGGAGTCCTGTAGTGATAAACAGTACCCGCACCTCCCTGGGATCCAGCCCTTTGTGCAAAGTAAATCACTCCTAATTACCTTCCCACACAAATAAGGTTTAAGACGCACGATGAACTCAGTCTGGAAAAAAGCCAATCACACAGAATATATGATGCTTGCATTTATTATCTACAGTGTCTAATGAGAACTAAGCAGCAATTTACAATAATGTGGAAATAGAAAAGTGCAAGCTATATAATGCCAATTATCAATCACAGATGAATATGCAATTATTTGGTCTTAGGCTCCTAATGAAATGTAGATGAAGGTACGATCTGATCACACCCAGGACCCTCGCCGCTACAGGTGCCCGGCACTCCTCGGAAGAGGAGGGGAGGACTGGCCAAGCCCCCACAGTCCTACACCAGAGCGGGGATGTGATGCTAGGAGTCTCGGCCCAGATAGTGCACAGCTGGTCGTCCAGGCACTGTTCTTCTTGATACGCGCGTCTTTCCAACAGCCCAGGATGAGTCCTCCCTTCCCTGGTCCAAGTATAGTTCTGTTATTAGGAGCTGCACGTCAATCATCATGACGTGTCAGCTCTTCGAGAAGCTTCTAGGCTCACCCTTCCGGGCAGTAAACATGTTTTCGCTTGGAAAGTTACAAGACTGGAAACAGCCAGTCTTGGCTCCCAGGCTTCGGCACTGTGTTTTGAGAAGATCTGACATTCCTGCCTTATCAGTGCACCTGACTCGCAGAGCGAAGACGAGCAAAGCTGTGCCTGGCTCCCAAGGGCTGCATAGAGCCTCTTGCAAATGCTAGATGTTTTATGTCTTCAGAAAAGGCCTTCGCAATTAACCCCTTGCAAGCATGCAGGCTCACCCAGTTCGAGAGGCCTGGTTGATGTCAGCATTTTCCTCCACGCTTCGAATAGGCTCTAATACACACAAGATGGCTCAGTGGGTTAGTGCAAATGCAGGTTACTGCAAGCTCCTAGCAGTTTATCACGACATTCCACCCCTTTCGAAGTGAGGCCTGAAAATGCTGACTCAGTTCCACGATTTGGAAGCATGTACAGTGTGCTGTAGGCCCAGTCATTCTAGTATAAAGGAAAGACATTCTGCGCAAGAGCCCAATGAAGACGATAAGTATGAATATTAGGGAAATCAGCAACTACAGCAATGGGTGCAGTATTACATTAAGCAGCTTAGTGGAGGAGGGAGACCATCTAGTGAATATATCCCACCAGTGGTGAGTAGTAACTGATTGCAGATGGTCAGCAGTTTTGATTAATTGGTTTCTGTCTATTATCAGCTTGTACTCTGCAGAAATAACTGAGGTAGCTAGCGTCTGGAAATCTTTCCAAGCAGTTTGAGCAAACTGTCTAATAGCTTGAAGCCGGGAAGCAATCACCCCATAGGATAGAGTCCAGTTAAGCAAATGCCTGAGCTCAGCATGCAGAGTAGTGTGAGACCACTGGGTTAAAGAATATAAGGTGAGTAACAATGTCTAAAATAGTCACAACTTGATCTACGCAAAATACTTGAGGATTCCCTAATAACCTATAATTGTTAATAAGCAAGGAATGATTAGTAACTACGCAAGCTTTATGCTGATCTATCTGGAAGATGTCAGTCCCATTAATGTGGTATTGCATCCAGGTGCACTCCCCTGCTACGGGATGTATGCATGGGTCCGGAACCCTCCCATTTAGGGGACACACCCACCCCTGATCCCAAGGCATGCAGGTGTGACTGTGGATGGTGTAGTTTTGGCTGTCTAACCATTCCCCTCGTATTTGCGGAACCCACCAGGAACCATTGATTTTCATAGGCAATACTATAAAAGGGCACCATATTTCTAGAGCATAAGCGGTCCTACTAACTTGCATTAACGCATGGCAGGTGTTATTCATGCAATCAAAAGCAAGCGGCTTAATCCATATGGTTGCTGGTAACTGTAGCTCTTTGTGCCAGTGGGTTGAAGATAGTCACCCCCATTCGGAGCGGAAAGCCAACACCTGCTGATTTAGCAAAGTTTGCCATAGAATGCATCGTGTGTCTTTAGCAGTTTTGTTGACCTGTCCTATGGCAGAGAAAATGTCTTCATAGCTGAAATTCTGCCACTTCCAATGGTTGCCAATACTTGTAGCAGTGTTGCGCAGGGTAGGACTTACCAATGGGCCCCACTGGGCCAGAAGTTTTATAGCGCCGCTGGCATCAGAACCCATAGTGGCTAACTTGTTGCGCACAGTTTCTATGTCAAAAGCATTTAAAGCCCCCGTTCCCACTCCCGCTGCACCCGCAATCAATGAATCTAAACCCCTAGCTAGGCGCAATTTGGTGATGGCCCATAGAAATTGACTCCATTTATAGCAGCTTGGTAGTACTAAGGAAACATTGCCCCGTGACAAGTCTATGTCCAAGTGTACCTCGGAAATGATGGAAGCGTGCATCACATGACTGCAATTTAAATGTTGTCTTACTACTGGAAAATCTAGCATGTTCACAGTTTCTACTTTGTGTGATTTGAAAAACACCATCCTCCAAGTGGGATGCCTACCATATACAATATTGGTTTCAACGTACAATTGTATGAAAGGCATTTGGTCAAGTTATAGTCCAGATAATCTTGGCGAGTACACTCGTTGCAGTGCTTGGGGCAAAAGAAACATGAAACAGCAAATAAATTATTTGATCCATTCACTGAAACGTTTGGGCCTAAGATTTCATAAGCACCAGTCATGAGTTAGTGACAAAAGGTGTCCGACAATGTGCCAATCTAGAACTCTTGCAGTTCCATGTGGATACTCATTTGTAACGCTTTTCTCACAGGTTACGGTGCGGTTGTAGTTATCACGCAGGACTGGAGCATCAGGTGTAGTGCATGCGATTCTCAGAGTCCATGTAGTGTCTTGCATCAACCCACTCTTTACAGAGAAAGCGTTGGTTTGGCAGGCCAGGAGCACCCACAGCAAGGCAAGTCCCATCCTCTTCATACTGCTCTACGTTCGTGGTGTGAGCCTAGTAGCGGGAATATAAACAGGTACGTCAGAATTATGCAAAAGTACAACATAAGTACTTCCAACACCTTGACTTAACACTTCCCCAGCCTCAGGCTTTTTGTTAGGATGGCGCACCCACACCTTTTTTCCCGTGCTACAGAAGCCTCCTTCCCCCCTCAATGTAGTGTCTGGGGATTGCTTGCTCTCTACTACTAGGGGGACAACTGCTCGTTCACAAATCAATTGTGCAATTCGGTCATATTTGGTTAATGGTACTGCAGATGCACCAGCATTATGTAAAAGTACCGAAACAGTCCCTCTATAATCAGGATCAATCACACCTCTGAATATGTCAATGCCTTGTTTTGCCAGGCTGGATCGTGCAGCAATGCGTCCATAAGTACCAGCCGGCAATTTGATGCCAATACCCAGCGAGCTAGATTTGGTTTGCCCCGCCGGTATAACATCATCTTCACAGGTAGATAGATCAAGTCCAATGCTGCCTGCAGTGGCTTGCACAGGCAGCTTAGCTTCTTTGTCGGTTTTCCACACAACAAGAGTCTTTGTAGATTCCACTTTCTCACTTGCCAGTCTCACAAAGGGTGTCTGGCGATTTCCCAATGGACGATTGTTCAGCTCAAACAGTGCTTGTGCCAGATGTTTGGACCACCCCTTCAGAGTGTGAGTCTTAGTCAGCTTCTTTATTTGTTGCTTGAGCAGCCCATTGCTACGTTCCACCAGAGCAGAGGATTCTGGGTATCAGCTGATGTGCAGTGTCCATTTTATGCCTTGCTCTAGTGCCCAGTCTTGCACATTGTGTCCAACAAAATGGCTGCCTTGGTCTGATTGGATTTCATCCGGGATGCCATAGTGTCTGATGAGGTATTCCATGCCTTGCAAGGTAGCCCGTTGATCTGCATGGGCGGCTGGATAAGCTAATAACAGTCCAGAGTATGTGTCTACCATGGTCAACACATAATGCTTTCCATTCTCGGGCGGTAAAGGGCCAATGTAGTCAACTTGCCATACGCTAGCAGCTATTTCACCTCTTCTCAAAGGGCCTTGAGGCTTCCTCTCCAGAGGGTAGTGCTTCACTTCACAGCACACGGAACATTGGGAGGCAGCTTGTCTGGCTTGATCCATGGTAATGGGCAATTGTCTCTTTTTTGCCCAATGATAAGTTCCTGTTTGCCCTAGATGCCCTGAGATTTGGTGTGCCCAATCCGCCATCCCTTGCAGCACCTCAGCTTTTTGCGGTGTTGTCACTGGGCGAATCTTTGCCATTTGGTCCACTTCATTGTTGAACACGGCAGCCAGTGAGGTGTCAGGGGGCATGTGTGCATCGACATGCCCAATGCAGATTTTGCACCTCTCACCTTTGCACCACATCTCTTCCCAGATGTCTGGCCCTCCCCAGATCGGCGTGTTCTTGATCTGCCAACCATCTCTTCTCCATGCCGGTGCCCAATGTGTCAGGCCTTGATATGTGGCCCAACTGTCTGTGTATATGTATGCAGTCTCTGTTTCCTTCACCTGTTCAATCACGGAGGCCACTGCCTGCAGTTCAGCATACTGACTTGATCCTCCCACACCTTCTCTCGGTGGGGCTGGAATGCGACAGCTTGCCAGTGTCTTTGCCCTTTATCATACTTTGGGGTGCCGTCCGTGAACCATGCAGACTTTTATTCTTCCTCTGTCAATGTATCATAGGCGGGTGCGACTTTGAAGGGAGATTCTGGCAACGCCACAGGGGTGTTTGGTTCAGGCATCGCTTCCAGATCTACTGCCTCCAGCATTTGTTCTTGCAGTCTGGAAACCCCTGTGCGGCCAGCTTTCGCACGTTGCTGTAAATACCATTTCCATTTGACATGAGTGGCGTCTTGTGCTCTGCCACTTTTCCCGCTTGCAGCAGTGTCACGCACCCAGCCCATGATTGGAATTTCTGTGCAAATTGTCACTGGTTGCTCGCCTGTGATTCTTTCAGTTTCAACTAGAACCCAGTACACTGCAGCAACTTGTTTCTCAAGCAGAGTGTATCTCGTCATAGGATCTGTGAGCTTCCTTGACCAGAACCCATGTGGCACTCTTTTCTGTCCTTGCTTTTGCCACAAGCTCCACACAGCCACGTCATTGTAGACAAGAATTTCCAATTCAAAAGGATCAGTTTTTGTCAGGGGCCCCAGCGTGATGTAATTTTGCAATGCGTCTTTCGCCTGTTGGAAGGAAGTCTGTTGCTCTAGGCCCCATGTAAAGTCATGTTTCTTTCTGGTGACTTTGTAAATGGGTTTCAGTATCAGGCTTAAATGAGGTATGTGATTTCTCCAAAAACCCATTAACCCAATGAATCTTTGTGCCTCTTTTTTATCTGCTGGTGGAGCCATCTGCTGAACCATATCAATTACCGGGTCGGGAATTTTCTTAACTGACCCAGACCAGATTGCACCTAGAAATTTCACCTCTTGAGCAGGCCCCTGTACCTTTTTGGGATTTATGGCCCACCCCCGATTTTGCATGTGTGTGATCAACTTTTCAGCAGCGTTTTCTACATGTTCTTTCTCAGCACTGGTCAGCATGATGTCATCAATGTAATGAGCAATAAATACATCATCCAACTGCACCATCTTTAAGTCTCTGGCAATCAATCCATGACACAGAGTGGGACTATGCACATACCCCTGGGGCAATTTAGTAAAGGTAAATTGTCTGTCTCCCCAATTGATAGCAAATTGGTCTTGTGATTCAGTGTCCATATCAATGGAGAAAAATGCATTGGCCAGGTCAAGGACCACATGCCATTCACCCAATTCTCTCATAAGGTTTTCAATCAGGGTGATGATGTCTGGCACCGCCGCAGCTAAGGGCGGCACCTTCTTGTTCAAAATGCGGTAATCAATCGTCAGACGCGACATCCGGGCGGCGGACAGGCCAGATCGGCGAGTTGAATGGACTGACTGCCGGCCTCATTATGCCAGCTTTCACCAATGACGCAAAAGTTTCACCAATCTCTTTGTCATCCTGGCAACCGGTACTGTTTCACGCACAATGGGTCAGCAGGAGGAGGTAAATGCAAGGGGGACCATTTGGCATTCCCAACCACAACGGGGTTAACAACTCTGACATGGATTTTTCGATTGCCAAAAACAAATTCGCCTAAATCTGTAGTCACACTTTTGCCCGACACATCCATGCCAAGGATGTACTCCGGTATATCTGCAATCAAAACATTTGCTGTGAAAGGCAATCCCTCGCCAATTGACATTTTTACATTAAAGGCTTTTGCAACAGTTTCTGCTCCCCCATAACCCTTGACCAAAACTCTGGGACCAGATAATTTACTGTGATTGCCATTCAGAATGGTTACCTCAGCTCCTGTGTCTAATAGAGCCAAAACATGTTTTACTTTCTCATCCAAGTACAATGTAAGTGGCACAAAAGGGCGTCTGTCTCTGGGACTAGTTCTCTTTATTAACCGTACCTCAAAGACAGAGCCAGCCCTTCAATCAAAAATGGGGTCTGGGACCTCCCACTTGTCCTTTGCCAAATCAGGGTAACCTTTTGCTCGCACTTTGGGCTTCACCACCTCTTCTTCAGAGGGTGCAGAGGGCTTAGTTTTTCCCAATCCCTGTCTTTTTAATTTCTTCCATTTCTCAAGCAGCACAGATGTGGGTTTACTGTCTCTCTTCCCTTGGAATTCCCGCTTTTAGCAGGTCCACCCACATTTGTCTGTGTGTGATCTCGACAGTATCAGTTTTCTCTTTAGACTTTACATTTTTGCCACGCTTTTTCTCTGAATCATTGTTTGCAGCCACTAGGCGCGCTGCTTTACGCACATCCAGCCCTTCTAATTGCCCTAATAGAAGTGCCACTTCACCAATGGCTTTGCCTTGCGCTGGACCCAGCAATGAAAGCAATGCGCCCTTCATGTGACTCGGTGCATTTCTTAACAAACGTGCGCGCTTGCCAGTTGTAAACAACTCCATGTCAGGACCTGCAAAATTTGCACTGTAAGCCCATCTCTCTAAGCTGATCTGTTGCTTCAGTTAGTGATTGCCAACCGCCCCAACTCTCTTCCATATCCATTGGACTCCCATACAGAGTCATTAGGGCAGTCTGAAGCCAATTAAACAAGGAATGAGAGCCTTGTTGCCCGAGCGCACCGCGTACTATCTATCCCAACATCACATTAGTAGTGAGTGAACCCATCTTTAACAGTTCTTCTGGGGTTAAGAAGATACTATCGGCACCCGTGTCCCATAGGCGAAGGAACCACCTCAGAAGTGCTTCACCTGGCTTCTGTCTAAATAACTTAGCAATTTCTAAAAGCTCTGTCTGTGTATAATCGCGGGCAATCCTTGTATTCTGAATATTTGCACCGCCAGCTTGGCCTTTTGACTTGTTAGTGATTAACGGCCGCGCTGGATAAACACATTTCTTTGGAGCACATTCCAGCTCCTCTTCATCAGAACAATCTAATTCAGCAAGCCTAATTTCAACAGACTCATTCCAGTCATATGCTTGCTCAGTTTCGCTATCACTGACTTCACCCGACCATAAATTTGGGTCCCAGTTATCTTTCCTAATTAGCGCGCGAATCCTTATCTTTGACGGATTGCCCCGCCGCTGTCTGCGCTTGTGCGTGGCTATAGGCACAGCTAAAGAGGCACATCTGTCCTCCATCTGATCAGCCCGCTTAATGGACGATTCAAGGGTCTCTCTCATAATGATTTGTTGCTCTTGGAGCAGGGAAATCTCGTCTGTTAATTTGCGAATTTGTACATCTTTAAGCAATTCATTCTCATGCACCTTTCTGAGCGCCTGCAGGAATAACCAGCCTATGTTTCCTGCTGCCTTTAGCTCCCTTCTGCATTTCTCAAGCGGTAAACTCTCCAAGCACTTACTAATTACCGCGGGGGAGACATCATTTTCAAGCATGTCCCATGCCTTCGGTGCCGAGTACCGATGCAAAATATCTGCCACACCCGACCAAGCATTTGATGCCGGCCATCCTGGAATGTGACAGAGTGCACTATCTTCCCCATTGCATTCATCTTTTGCATGTTTTTTTCCAGAATGGCATTGTGCTCGTAAAACCTGCTCACAGCGCCAAATGTAGTGATAAACAGTACCCGCACCTCCCTGGGTTCCAGATCTTTGTGCAAAGTAAATCACTCCTAATTACCTTCCCACACAAATAAGGTTTAAGACGCATGATGAACTCAGTCTGGAAAAAAGCCAATCACACAGAATATATGATGCTTGCATTTATTATCTACAGTGTCTAATGAGAACTAAGCAGCAAATTACAATAATGTGGAAATAGAAAAGTGCAAGCTATATAATGCCAATTATCAATCACAGATGAATATGCAATTATTTGGTCTTACGCTCCTAATGAAATGTAGATGAAGGTACGATCTGATCACACCCAGGACCCTCGCCGCTACAGGTGCCCGGCACTCCTCGGAAGAGGAGGGGAGGACTGGCCAAGCCCCCACAGTCCTACACCAGAGCGGGGATGTGATGCCAGGAGTCTCGGCCCAGATAGTGCACAGCTGGTCATCCAGGCACTGTTCTTCTTGATACGTGCGTCTTTCCAACAGCCCAGGATGAATCCACCCTTCCCTGGTCCAAGTATAGTTCTCTTATTAGGAGCTGCACGTCAATCATGACGTGTCAGCTCTTCTAGAAGCTTCTAGGCTCACCCTTCCGGGCAGTAAACATGTTTTCGCTTGGAAAGTTACAAGACTGGAAACAGCCAGTCTTGGCTCCCAGGCTTCGGGCACTGTGTTTTGAGAAGATCCGACATTCTTGCCGTATCAGTGCACCTGACTCGCAGAGCGAAGACGAGCAAAGCTGTGCCTGGCTCCCAAGGGCTGCATAGAGCCTCTTGCAAATGCTAGATGTTTTAGGTCTTCAGAAAAGGCCTTCGCAATTAACCCCTTGCAAGCATGCAGGCTCACCCAGTTCGAGAGGCCTGGTTGATGTCCGCATTTTCCTCCACGCTTCGAATAGGCTCTAATACACACAAGATGGCTCAGTGGGTTAGTGCAAATGCAGGTTACTGCAAGCGCCTAGCAGCTTATCACGACAAGTCCAAACTCCTCATCAACCTATTTGAGCTGAGAGCCATCAAGCTGGCCCTGAAGGCTTTTCTGCCGTCTGTGCAGGGGAAGTGTGTCCTGATCATGACGGACAACACAGTGGCCATGCATTACCTCAACAAAAAAAGGGGGGGTAGGGTTACTCTAGTTGTACAGAGAGGCAATGCAGCTCTGGTTCTGGGCAATCCAGCAAGGAATTTCACTCTCAGCAGTTCATCTGGCCGGAGAGGAGAATGCGGCAGCGGATGCTCTGAGCAGGCAGAGCACGATCTCTCACGAGTGGGAGTTTGGTCAGGAAGTCCTTCTGGAGATCTTTGCCTTTTGGGGAACCCCACAAGTGGATCTGTTCACGATCAGTGCCAACCGGAAGTGCGAGAGTTTCTGCTCAAGGGAAGTTCCTCAGAGAGGAGCCTTAGGGGGCGCATTCGTCGTGGATTGGTCATTCCCACACTGTACGCTTTTCCTCTGGTCCCCATCATTGCTCATGTACTAAGGAGGGTGCGGAGGTTCGGATCCCACATGTCATTGCTCCGGATTGGGCCAGGAGAGTGTGGTACCTGGACCTTCTAGAGATGTCCATCTGTCCTCCACGCCGTCTGCCCTACCGAGAGGGGGAAAGGGGGCTGCGGGTTCTCCATCCAGAGGTCAAGACTCTCAACCTTCACGCTTGGTTTCTGAAAGGTTAAGATATAAGGATTGGGACCTCCCAGATGACGTGATGGAGGTGTTGCTTTCGGCCAGGCGGCCGGCAACCAAATCCCTGTACTGTTGCAGTTGAAATACGTTTTGCGACTGGTGCAGAGGACACAATGTCGATACTTTTCAGTCTTCCATTCCAATGGTTCTGTCTTTCTTGCTTTCTTTGGCCCACAGGGGTCTTCTAGTAGGTACCTTTAAAGGTTACCTGGCGACGCTGTCTATCTTCAAGCGCTCGTCTGAAGAATATTCTTATTTTAAGATTCCTTTGATTTCCCAATTTCTTAAAGGGCTTACTAATGTGTTCCCTCCGTCCCTGTTTGGGATTTGAATTTGGTCTTCAAATTCCTGATGGGTGCTCCGTTTGAACCTTTGCACTCTTGTCCTTTGAGGCTGTTGCCTTCCAAGACAGTTTTCTTGGTTGCGGTTACATCCGCTCGCAGAGTGAGTGAATTGCAGGCACTTTCATCTAAGCCACCCTTTACTGTGTGCCACAAGGATAGGGTTGTACTGAGGGTGCGTCCATCTTTTCTACCTAAGGTAGTGTCTGAATTTCATTTAAGCCAGAAAGTGGTACTTCCTGCTTTCTATCCTCCTCCTCATCCTGGTAAGGAAGAGGAGCGACTCCATAGGTTGGACCCCAGGAGAGCTCTGAGCTTTTATATTTCTAGGATGTCCAGGGTCAGAGTGAACAAACAACTCTTTGTGGGGTACACTGGACACCGATTGGGCCAGGCTGTTACCAAACTGACCTTGTCCAGGTGGATTATCCTCACCATTACTGAATGTTACCGATTGGCAGGCAAGGACCCTCGTGAGGGTTTGCGAGCTCACTCCACTGGGGGAGTGGCTTCTTCCACTCCCCTGCAGCGGGGAGTTCCTATTAGGAATATTTGTGATAGAGCTACATGGGCTTCTATCCACATCTTTGTCAAACATTACTCCCTGGATACGCTCCATGGTCAAGATATAGTCCTTTATTCTACCATCTGATTGGATATTCTAAATTCCTCTCCCTCCTCCATTTTCTGGTACTGCTTTGGGAGTCTGTCAAAGATGTGGAATACGTTGGAGGACACAATCCATTCGAAGAACAAGTTACTTACCAACTCGTAACGTTCTTTCGACGGGAAGTTCCTCCAACTTATTCCACATCGCCCTCCCAACCTGCCCCTCTGGAGAATTTCCTATGCTTTTGCAGCTTGCGCCTTCTCAAAGCTTTGTGCAGTCAAGCAGGCATTGTGTACGAGCAGGTCACACGTTATGGAGGAAAAAACATAAACTGAGGCTACGGGCGCTGTGCGTTCCAATTATAACATCCAGTGATGTCACCCGAGACGGAGGCCTTCGAGGGGCATCGACCCAACGCCATCGACGCAGGACGCCCTCTGCCTAAAAATGTCCGAAGTAGCACAGGGACATTACATGTCAAAGATGTGGAATACTTTGGTGGAACATCCAGTCGAAAGAACGTTACCAGTTGGTAAGTAATTTGTTCTTCTCGTCTAAGAAAATTGGATTTTCTTAGTTAAAGGAATATTTACAGTTTCTGGTTTACAATAGCACATATTGGTTTTCTCTTCATGGGAATTTTTGTAGGGGGCATGTATGAAGAGGTAAAAGTGGTATATTCTTGAGGGAGTTCCTCACAGGAACGGGAGTTCTTGTCCCCAAAAAGGGGGTCTCTCCCAGTGAGGTCCCACTTGCTTTGACCCCTAGGGAGAGTGTTGCAGAGCGGGCTCTCTTCCCTAGTCTAAAAGGACAAGAAAAAGTACCCACTTAGGGAACTGCCATCCCCTGCACTCTAATAATGGCTAAAACAAGCTCAAGGTAAGTATATTCCCAAGTCGAGAAATCAATGTGGATTTTGTCAAAGAATTACAATCTATGTAAGTACATAGTATTCAGAAACATAGGTTTTCAGGCAAAAAGTGTTTAAAAGATGATTTAGGTACAATTCAAAAGTAGATTAGTTTTCCAACAAAGATTTATTTTTCTTAAGCATATGCCCAACGCGTTTCGAGATAATGTTCTCTTCATCAGGGGCTGTAATAGTTCATGCAATAATCGAGGAAGTTTTCTAAAGAAATATATGAAAAAACAATATTGTCAGAATACATGGTAATCAAACTTAATGGGCCTCATTACGACCCAGGCGGTAAGTTACCGCCTGGGCCGTGACTTTACCACCATGGCGTAAACTACGTTTACGCCATGGTGGTTGGCGGACTTACCGCCCCATTCCGAGTTTGGCGGGGCGGTAAGTCCCCAATCCCCATTTACCCTTCCCCATTCCCATTTTTGCCCCATAGGGCATAATGGGAGTGGGGAAAGCGTTAATTACGCCACCGTAAATTACGGTGGCGTAATTAACTCCATGGTCCCTTAGCGCCATGGATTTTAACACCTGCTAAAAGCAGGTGTTAAATCCGCCATGGCGCTAAGGGACCTCGTACTCAGGCGGTAAGGGTCGGCGCTGTTTACGGCGCCATAAACCCCTTACCGCCTGAGTTGTAATGAGGCCTAATGTGTCAAAGACAAAAAATACTTAGGCAAATACCACGGGGGATGATGTACAAGCAATAGCTCAATATTAATAGCAGTAAGAACCAACATTCTCAACATCTGCCTGAATATGACAGATTCAAAATATTCTTGTATATATGAATGAATATCCCATTAGTGTCAAAGTTGCATAGTTAAAGGAACATCATTTTAGTGAATTATATCCAGGTGTAAAGACAGGCCTACCGTGCGTTCAATGTAAGTAGGAGGTAGGTGAGTTATTTGGAGGATGTAGTATCCATGAAGTAAGTCTATGTCCCCTGTAAGTGTAAAAGAAGTGGGGATGTAACTATGTAAAAGGTCTTATCCGTCCTTAAAGAAAATAAATGGAGAGCCAAAGTCAAGATGGGCAGACTTACTGGAAGAAGTCCAGAAGACTGCTAACGCTCTTGTCTGTCCAAAGGAACCATGGAGTACAAGACTTCAAAGGGAGGGATCAGCGGTGTATCTCCAAAGTCTCAGCAGAACCTAAACGAAGGAGCCACGTGTTAGGGAGACTTGTGAGAGTCAAAACAATCATTGAGGTAAGAGGTAAGTATATGTGCTCTGTAGCCCTAGAGGGGCATTAAGGCACAAGAAAGGGAAAGGGGAATGTCCATGTACTTACTAGTGTTACAAGAAGAGGATTTCCGACAACACCCGATCTGCTCCAGCGCTGTGTGACGTGCTGGCAAGGTGGCGGGTGCTAAATCCGTCACGAGTGTGACGTTCTCACGTAGTGGCGTGCGTGACATCACAAATGTAAGCAATATTCTCGCGTCTGTATTTGATAGATAGACTGATGCATGTGACTTGATCGTCATTGATGTAACGTCATCACGTTGTGGCGTGAATGACGTCACAGATGTAAACACAATTTTCGTGTCTGTTGTTAAAAGTACTAATGCATGAGATGCGATAAGAGGTGAATGTTGTCAAGTATTTAGGCGCGGCAATATGGAAAAGGCCGGCTAAATAATAGGTTATATGTGGAATTTAAGAGAAATAGTAAGATACTGGTGACGTCTTTCTCTCCAAACGGTCTCTATGTCAAATAGATAGTGAATTGATATAATATTGTACTGAGTACAATAGCTCAAGAGTGTTACCACAATATATTTGCACGATGTCAAGGAATGCCAAAAATTATCATGACATGTGTTCTCCAAGGCAAAATAGAAAAAATGTTTGCTGAGGTACAGGAATTTGGATGAATTTGTAAAAAAACATGCACTGGCTGAGTTCAAATAATGTGAATCACAAATAAACCACTGTCTCATGTAGATAGAGTTCACAGTCTATTGATTTAAATTGGATGACCAGTACCTCAACGAGGATCGATTTCTTAGTCAGCCGTCTCTGGAATAAGAGTTCACAGTCTTAAATAAGATTACTTTGGATCAGAGTAATCCCAACCTTCAAGGCATGGTTAGGTACCTAAGAGGATGTAGAGAGTTAATAGAAGAGTCTAGTGTAAGGTCATGTAGGGAGTATTGCTTTAGAGGAATGGCCCAAGGTAGTAATCTTCATTTAAACCCTGGGGATTCACTGCGTCCAATCTATGGATACAATAGAGTTCTCTCTGTGCTAATTTTTTGGCAAAGTCTCCCCCTCTCGGTAAAGAGTGTACTACTTCTAAAGTGACCCATCTTAGTTGTGAGATGTTGTGTCCATTCTCCTTAAAATGTCTAAAGACCGGTGATTTGTCATTGCTGGTCCTAATATTGGACTTGTGCTCTGTCCAGCGTTCTTTGGCTTTCCTGATATTTTTGCATACATAATATTTCCCACAGGGACATTTTAAGGCGTAGATAACATTTTTGCCGTCACATGTAGCATAATCTGATAAAGGTATTTTTTTGCCGTTGTTTGGATGGCGAATGTATTCTCCTTTAATAATATTTGGGCAATGTTGACAATGTAAACATGGGTAGGTTCCTGGTTTTTGTTTTCTCAGAGAAGTTTGTATTGAGGATTTTTTCTTTTCTGCTTTAACCAAGCTATCCCTCAGGTTCTTTCCTCTTTTGTAAGCCATCATTGGTGGTTCCGGGAATAGTCTGTTGAGATTAGGGTCTGCCTTGATTAAGTCACAATTCTTGGTGATGATCCTTCTGATCTGATAGCTCTGACTAGAGAATTTCAGTGTATGGATGAGTCTAGTTGTGCATTTTTTAGTTTTATCTTCCAATAGGTCTGATCTAGATAGAGTATCCATGCGTCTGACAGCTTTGTCAATGGTTGCATCAGGAAAGCCTCCCTACTGATGAGGTCCAGCCAGACTGAAACACGTGTCTCGGGATGCTGTTGGTACTCTTGTTCAGAGGAGAATTGCCTAGCATTTCGGTGCTGGACTGCCCCAGGGCAGGACAAAGACTGATATGTTTGGGATTTTTCTTCTCTGTGAAAGATAGTGAGCTAAAGACTCTGGGTAAGTCTCTCGTAACCAGGACTAATGTCTGGCAGAGAGACTCCCAGGACCCCCCCTTGTCAATTTGCATATTCAAGTAACTTTTGGGTCTCACCCTAAGATACTAGGGGAATCCAGACGTGGACCCCTTGCTCACTATTCTTAGAGAGGCACAGCTCCTCCCTACTGATGAGGTCCAACCAGACTGAAACACGTGTCTGGGGATGCTGTTGGTACTCTTGTTCAGAGGAGAGTTGCCTAGCATTTCGGTGCTGGACTGCCCCAGGGCAGGACAAAGACTGATATGTTTGGGATAGTTCTTCTCTGTGAAAGATAGTGAGCTAAAGACTCTGGGTAAGTCTCTCGTAACCAGGACTAATGTCTGGCAGAGAGACTCCCAGGACCCCCCTTGTCAATTTGCATATTCAAGTAACTTTAGGCCTCACCCTAAATTACTAGGGGAATCCAGACGTGGACCCCTTGCTCACTATTCTTAGAGAGGCACAGCTCCTCCCTACTGATGAGGTCCAACCAGACTGAAACACGTTTCTGGGGATGCTGTTGGTACTCTTGTTCAGAGGAGAATTGCCTGATGAAGAGAACATTATCTCGAAACGCGTTGGGCATATGCTTAAGTAAAATAAATCTTTGTTGGAAAACTAATCTACTTTTGAATTGTACCTAAATCATCTTTTAACCACTTTTTGCCTGAAAACCTATGTTTCTGAATACTAAGTACTTACATAGATTGTAATTCTTTGACAAAATCCACATTGATTTCCCGATTTGGGAATATGCTTACCTTGAGCTTGTTTTAGCCATTATTAGAGTGCAGGGGACGGGAGTTCCCTAAGTGGGTACTTTTTCTTGTCCTTTTGTATATGTACAACCCATATGCCAGGGTTGTTATCTTTCTCCCCTGCACCTTGAATCAACTTAAGAACAACTCTATCTTCACAATAGAGGATTACATGTTACTAATTATCTTTTAAGATTCTGAGTGCTAGGTGTTTACCTTCCAGTTCTCTTCCCTAGTCTCACAGGGTGGAGGGGGCCAGCTCCCCCTTGGCGGGAAGGTACCAATTCCTGCGATTTGTCACTGACTCATTTGGAAAGAGATGCTAAATCTCCCTACTTATCTAGCCATAACGCTTCTTAGAATGGAATTTAATTTACAATCATTGTTTTCAATTATCAACTATAAAAAATTAGACCTGATGTACAAGATCATAAATCCTTGTATACTGCCCTATGTTAGATATTGAGAAACTTGAGAGTCTTTGGTTCTAAATAAATTCATTATAACTAATATGCATTTCTTGGAAAAGAGGGCAACGAGTACTGATTACTTTATGAATAGCCTCTCAAAAATTAAAAAGGAAGTAAAAACTTTTTTTCGATGGTTATTCCCAATTGTAATCCATAAAACATACAATAAAAACAGTAAAAACAATCATTTACAATAATTTGAAACACATCATACCTTAATAAAACAAACAGATAAGAACAGTGAACCTCTGAGGATATGCCTCCACAAAAAAGACACATTTCTAGCTCAATCTTTACCCTCTAATATTTTGTATCTTCTTGCCCATACTTTCTTACAATAACTAACGAGGGAGAAATTGACCGACAAATTAGATAACGCTAATGAAAAAAACATAGCCAGACAGTGTTGTCTCAGCCCAGAGTCCCCAAGTATCCCCACAAAAAGCATTTTCCTAAAATCGTTATACAAGAGGCAAACTAGGACAAGATGTGTAAAAGATTCAATGTGTCCACATAAACAAGTTATTAAGAACATCCGTAGAATGCTTTGACCACTTACAGCTTTCAGAGGCAAATTGTTCATTTTGCTCTTAGAAGAAAAAAACTATTTTGGCAAAAGGAAACTTGTAAAAGATATGCTGCAGGTCACCCCCACCAAGGATAGTGGAACATAGGCTCTTACCTGAGCTTTCAGGAGCATATCATCTTCTCTAAAAGTCTCCAGTTAGTTCACAGCCTTAAATTGTAGCTCTGTTTTAAAAATGCTAGTTGCCCTTTCAGGATTCTCAACAAGAGAGGCCATATCAAGTTTATTTAATATGAGCTTTTTATGCAAGAGCTAACCCACTTTGTAAGACCCACCTACAGAGAGATTATTCCCTATGAACTCTCTGGTAAGGGAACATTGTTGGCTTTTTTTATAAGGCCTTCCAGGCTAACAAAGGTCTTGGACAGATCGTGTCCATTAGCATTAGTAGGCTTGACAAGAAATAATTATACATTCTGGAGACCAGCCCACTGAGACATCTCGTACCCCCATATTTCACACCCATAGTTGCCTGTTGCAATTGCTTTGCCTGTGTAAATTGTAAGGCTATGCTCCACTGAACTATGATTAAGGATTTTAGCAAATCTAAAAATGCCACCCAGTACTTGTCGCGTTTTGAGTGTTTGGACAGTGGGTGGTCTATATATTAAAGAGTAACTGGAATTATATATCTTGTGTACATATGAATAATAAAGCTCACCTGGACTTCTTGACTAAGAGGCTCACAGCTGGTCTGTGTCTGGGCTACAGTCAATGTGCACCAGATCACAACATATATGGCGATGAAAGAAGAACCCATGAGACTACAAGGGACAGAAAAGCAAGAGAAACAAGTAAAGAGAGCTGTGGTGGGGAGAAGCACAAGGTAAACCACCCACCACTCCCCAATAGCGCCATCCATCCTCAAAGGCCATTGTAATAAGGGAAAGGTGACATAAGCAATAAGAAGCCCAACAATAGGAGGAAAGGGAAAAACATTAATATTGCCCAGCCACTCCAGTAATGGCCAAGGCTATGGCATAACAAATTCCTAGCTCACTCCAGTAGAAAGAAGGCATGGTGTGTGAGGTTCATACAATGAATGACTGCCAAAACCTTTCACAGTGAATGCTGATAATTGATAAAACTGTTGCTAAGTTAAACAGATGGCCCTCTGGGCAATTGCCAGCTCAGTCAGAACAATGATTGATAAAGTACTCAGTGCTGGCACTTGGTCCTTGGTTCTGAATACGCTGTGGGAAAGAAAAGACAGATGAAACTTTTACTACTCGCCCCATTGGTGGCCTTGGCGGAGCATGACTAGAGGCAGATGGCCTGCAAGGATTTCGTCTTACACAAAAAAAGTAAAGGAGAAACGGGAGGCGAGCGGAGGTTCGGCCTGCACAAAAGTCCCAGGAGTAGAAGGAGGCGAGCAAAGGCTGGCTGCATATGGAACCCGCCATGTCGAAATTTGCTTGGGCGCAGTGTCAACAATAGAGCGTCTAGGAGCTCCGCATGGCTCAGCGCCCAGATCGGAAAGATGACATCCATAGAGCATTGGCATGACGGCTCAAGTCTGCGCAGCTGCATAAAAAGAAATTCCTCTGTCAGCGGAGTACAAACCGAGCTTTTGCCTCATTGTCTTATTAGTATTATCCAATGTCGTGGGAATTGTGCAGTGCAGTTATGCAGGTTTTGATATGTTTGTCAAAACCAGTCATTTGACAATGCACTAATAAGAGTTCGCAGATAAATCTTCTCTTTATTAGACGTTAGAATATGTCACTCACTTAATACTGTAGGAAACAATTGATATTATATGCAAATATGTAACTATACATTCTTTTTTTCTTTTTTACTCTTTGTTGTGCGTTTGTTCTTCAATTGTTTATGTACTTGTATTATGATTTCTGGCTTGGTAAATGTATATATGTGGTAACAGCCCTGTGGAAGAGTCTTGAGCTTTGCTTGACACAAGTCTTGGCTGATTCCATGTGCCCTTTGGATTCATTCGTTGAACCACAGTGCTGATCATGTGCTTTTTGGATTTATTCTGTTTAACCACAATTTTACGAACATATGTATGTATTTGGAGAAATGTCAGATGATTTGTTTTGAAATTTGTTGGACAAATTATTTCCAATACACCTTCCAGTACTTTGAAACTCCTCAGTACATGACTTTTGATTCTTAGAGCGAGGCGACCAGTGAGAGACTGTGGGTTTGTAATACTGTTTCGTGTTGTTCAAGCAACTCAGTGCTGGTTTAGGTACATAAGTATTCTGTCCATGACAGTTAGATTTTTAAAACATTTCTTTTTTTAAAGGACGTTTGAGTGACCGTTTATTTTGTGCAGGTTAGCGGGAATGAGTCAATGCACAACATGCCCAAGACCGTTGTCTTGTTTGTGTGAATGTGTTATGTTATGTGTTGTGGCCTCAAAGTGCAGGATACATCTAATAAAATTTTAGTTTAGTGCAGTGGGAACTATAGTGTATAATCCATTGTTTTGGGGCTAGCATAGACTTGAGCAGATTGTTTACTCGTAAAAGTCTTAGGAATGGGCCTGAATGAGAGAATATTTAATTATGGTCTTAGTTACAGATCTTTAGAAGATGTGCTTAGTTGAAAACTATAGGTGTGTTGTCAAAATGTAGGCTTACGGTGCAAGCCTAATGAAAAAAAGGAAAATGAGCTGTAGAGATATGGACAGTCTGGACTATAGAAAACAACGAAGTCTATAAAATACAGAGTACAAATGCAGATACTTCAAGTCATCGTTGGATCCATTTTGCATATACAGTTAGGTTTTAGTCTTTCAATTTGGATATTGTTAGTGTAATTAAGTACCATTCCAGGAGGTACTACAAATTAGTTGGCATCTGGCTATGAAATGTCTGGCCGGTGCGCGGGTGCACGATTGCATGTTGCAGCAGTTGAGTGTGTGTCATGAAAGTGAAGTGCGTGTGTGTTAAGTAAAGAAGTGAGATGAGTACTGGTGGAAAGTGTACAATGTAGAGTGGGTGGAATGTATGGTTGTAACGGAGTCAGATAATTCATTTTTGGATGGGACATGATTCTTTTTTATGACGTTACAGTAGCAGTTGGATAAGCTTATCATGTTGACTTTTTGGTGGTTGGCTGGTTGTTTGTATCGTGTTTTGTTAGGCAGAAACCTGTCCAGTTCCCTTAGGGACCACTGCAAAAAGTTTAAGACTACAGGTGTTAGCAGTAAACCCAATTGGTAGCAGTCTGCACCACCCAGATTTACCTGGTAGCTGTGGCTGAGCAGTCAGACTTCTCTCAAGAAGAGTTAGGCAGTATATAGAGAATACACATTAGGTACAAAAATACAGTAGCACAAGCAAACACTGACCAGAGCTTTGGTATAAAAGTATATAATTATTTATTTAAAAACACACTTGTAAAAATACACTGGCACTAATATGTCAAGCAAGTTCAAACACAGTCACTAGAAATATATACACCTCCCTGATTAATTATTTGACGAGTCTTAGGAAAAGAACACCACTTATTATCAACACAGAGGTGAGCGCTTAACCAAGATGGCACTCCAATAAATATTTAAAAAGTAAGAGAAAAGGCAGAAATAGGAAAACACACAATACCAACACTTTTAAAGAACCACAGCAAGTCAAGAAAGGCAGGGTCTACTGTAGAGCAAAAAGTTCATAGGCCAGGCCCACTCTTGGAGAGAGAAAGGTGGAATGTGCCCAAGATCACACAGTTGAAGTACACTTTAAAAGTCTTTGCAGATAGTTCAAAAAGGAGTTAGATCAGTTCAGAAAAGTTAGTTAACAGGTCCGAGGATAGTTCAAAAAGGAGTTAGATCAGTTCAGAAAAGTTAGTTAACAGGTCCGAGGGCACCCCAGGATATAGAGTCAAGGATTTACGGGACACCTTGGACAGTCTGTTGCAAGGGAGACCAGGCAGGACACAGTACCTGAAATGGTGAGAAAGCTTCAGCGGGGGCAGTTGGTCCTGGCAGTGGGTGCAAGTCGGTGCGTCGGCCAGGGAAGAAACCAGCCGCAGTGTTTCCCGGTTAAAAGGTACTACCCTTTTATTTGCGGTAGTGGTGAAGCGTGGCTATCCGGCTGCCGGGGTGCTTGGCATGGGCGATTCGACCACTAGACGATCCAGGAAGGCGAAAAAGGACGAACTGGTTAACCCCACCAGCTCAATGGAAGAAGACTCTCCCGGACGAAGATCTTCTCTGTCGTTGGGAAGTGGTGAGTTTGTGTTAAGCAGGGCTCCACCGGTGGTGTCGTCGTTGCAGGTCGGCTCAGCTTCTCCCTCTTCGGATTCTTTAGGTCCTGTGGCGACTTCTGAAGTTCCAGTCCCCAAAGCCCTGCTTTTATGCAGAAAACCCCCATTCACCAGTCCTAGCTGTCACTCAAACATGCTAAGTGGTGAGCCGCCCGGCTCACCACTGCGCCAATCACACAAGAGTGCAACTTGAGTTGCCGAGGCAACTCAGTCCAGGGTGCCTATTCCCCCCCCCCCCACCCCCTCCCACACATCCTGTAGACCCAGACAGAGTGGCACCACTTTTGGAGGCTTCTGTGCAGAAGCCCGCCAAAAGTAGAACAAAGGGCTTGACTTGGGTTGGAGTTACAGAGGCGAACACAAACGCCATTTTAAAACCGAGTCCTGGCAAAAAGACCCAACCGGGGAATAAATATTGAATAAATAACCCGGCGGTATCTTTAACATTGCACCAAAAAAGTGGTGCGTTTAAAATGAATGGGGAAAATCCCATTCGTGCGTGCTAACCACTGCCACCAGCCAGAAACTCAACAAGGGGGGGGGGCTGGACAGTGCCCCCTTGGAAAACAGACCCAGGGGCAATCTAATTACCCCTACCAGTACTTCCACAATATGATGGTTTGTACTGGTTCTGTTCACAATTTGAGACTAGTAAAGCAAATGGTGACTTTACATACCCTGGGAGACAGTAGTCAGTCCCAGGGTATGGAGTCTATGTTTGGGGGGTCACTATGACACCCCTGTGTTACAGCACTGAGGGTGCTGTGTAACACACATACCAAAAACACATGAAGCTCTATGGAGTAAAAGACCCCATAGCCCATAAAACACATTACATAGTCAAAGGACATTCTCAAATCATGCCTAAGAGTGGGAGAAAAAGAGTCTCACTCTTAGCAGGAGAAAAAAATATACCCCAAAAATCCAGCAAAGCTGCTGGGGGACTCACTAGGTTTGGGTAAATTAGCCTACACAGAGAATGCTCCCTAACATGTTTCCTTGAAGAATAGTGGATCGCTGCTGTCTACGTGTCATGACTTGTGTTGCACTGGAGGCAGTGCAACACTACTTGATAGAAAGTTTGTGAAATTTGGATGTTGGCAGTCTAGGTTGATAGGTTCTGGGCTCTACACCCAGAAGAGGGATGCATCCTAGTCCATTGTTTGACAATCTGTGGGTCCCCACCTGTTGGGGCCCCTCCTATAAGGTAAGATCTCTCCACATCATCCTTGCTTGTGTAATGGACATATGTTGTTTTGAGAGTTTGGTGAAAGTAAATTGTTATCAATGGTTGTGTGGTGTTTTGTAAAGAAGGGATATGTTATGATGTATGACTGTTGTCCTGTCTTGCTGGGTATTTCTGAATGCTGATTGAATGTTGGTGCATGGCGTGAATGACTGCTCAGGAGAGTGTTGATGAGTGCTTGAGTGTGAATGTTCTGAATCTGTCAGTTGGGGGGCATGAGCTGGAGTTCATGAGGATGGCTGGTGGGTGATCTCTATATGTATACACGAAAGAGTAACTGAAATCATATATGTATTGTACATATGTATAATAAAGTTTACCTGGACTTCTTAACTAAGACGTTCACAGCTGGTCTGAGTCTGAACTACGATCAGTGCGTACCAGGTCACAATAATTCTCTTAATACCATTGTTGTGTATTGCTTACATACAAAGCCAATGGCACATAAAGATGTTTCTAAATGCTGTATCCTTCTCTATGACATTACACCAATGGAACATAGCAGCGCTGTTCCACTAGTTTGTTATTGCATTTTTCTGTTCCACAAGTGGCTCCAATGGAGTGGGTAGCGGAGGAGGGTAAACGTAGTGCGATAGGAGCAAGGGGCTATGCCCTCTGGTATTTATTGACCAAGCTTGTCTATGTATTCTTCATGCCTCCCTTATCCACTCTCAGTACGGATGGTTCATGGGACAAAGCAGCGATGGGAAAGGGACACTAAGGGGAGCATACACCACATACTATTGTACCCTGCCATTGGCAACACAAGGGATGATTACGCCTTGGTGTTTCAAGTGGCATCATAGACAGCTAGAGATATGCACTTGTTGTCTGTAAAATGTCACACAGGACCGCTTGGTGGAATATATTGTTTTAATAGCTACCCATCTACACCTGTATATGTTACATGTGTCCCTTGTTTCTAATGATTATTTGTGATGTTAACACTGGCTTCACATTTTGAACTGAAGCTTTTGTCTTTTTTTCAGGCAAAGGAAGCTGGTGCTGATGACATTCTGGATTTGTCCAAGTGTGAAATCTCTGAGGTAACCTATCGGTCACAATAACTCCTCAGACACTGGCACATGTTTTGACTCCCATTTATCTTACCAAAGTGTCATCACATTCTGTGGTTCTCAATTCTTATTGGTGTTCTAAGTTAATCAAAATTGGAGTGAGAGCAAAGATAAATATATAGGGCTGTCAAGCTGCAATGTGAATTTATCCTTACAAATTGGAAAGTGTCTAAAATTATGATTGTGTTTAACTCTGCAGCAATCCAAGTCAATCGGTTGTTGAAATCTTAACATCAGACATGAATATGCAAGCTTCAGGTGAACTTGCACACAAACAAAAAGGCGTATTTTTCCCTCATCACAGTTCTAGTAGGATTTATTACTGTGGTCCTGTAACAAAGTCCCCTGCTTGGTTTTGAGAGCCGGCAGTGCGGCGACTCTAGGGGCCGGAGCCCTGGCCTTCAGGATGATGGCTCTGGAATAACCACACTGCTGCCTCGTCACTTAGCAGCAGACAGTTGCATGGAGACTTCATCTCCCATTATGCCCAAAGAATTAAATCAGTAGTTAAAATTTATAACCTCTCTAGTAATGCTCACTGCCCAGACAGGCACCCCAGAAGACGTGCCAAAGTCAAATAGGGTACTTGTGGGTCGAGCCCACTGCCAGGCCACATTGTGGCTGGTCACTTTAAGGAATCACCCAATTACACTTGCAACACCTATACATACCCCCTTCAAACTAATGGGACAACAAGGGGGACCCCTTTAAGGTGAACCGAGGAGCAGTGTTCCCACAGAGCAAGCATTGCCTGTGCGCTTTGCTCCCCTTGGGCAGGTACAGGACCCGTCTTACTTATGCAAAGGGAGGGAACAACACATCTACACCGGCAACCTTAACTAAGGAGCGGTAACAGGAACTTCAAAATGGCAGACTTGTGCTTGATACAGTGTAGCATTTTCCTGACTGTGGATTTCCCCATTGATACAATGTTAGCAATTCATTCTCTCCTGGCAGATCATTCCCATGTAAAGGATACAATGTTGCCAATACACAGCAAGCCTGCATTCTCTATACATTCAGGAGAGTTTAAAATCTTAAGTAAAGTTTTGGGAAACATCAAAAGGGCCCTGCACAGGCAGCACTCAAAAATGGCCAAGGGGGAAGCGTGGAATACAAGATGGCAGGCAGGTCAAATGAAGGATTGGTCCTCCCCCTTAATCTCAAAGTGGGCCCAGGTACACCCAAAACTAACTAGCAATCCCACCCTTGCCCCTTTACAGGGCACACAGCATCCACCCTCATAGTGCCCAATCCGAGGGAAGGGATAGAGGGGAAGGGAGAACACTAAAACATTCAAAGTCCCCAGCCAGTTGGTGAGGGTTGTTGGGAGAGGCAGATGATTGGAGAGAAGTAAGCGGGCTGGTGAGGAGTAGCTAGAGGTGATCTAGGGAAGAAGGAAGTTGAATCAGTTGGCAAAGCTGGTACAGTGGTATGTAAGGTGGCAAAGGTAGTACTGTGCATAAGGAAGCTGCATTAGGTGAAGGTAGTACAGAAGAGGAGGTGGTTACATCAGGAGGTAAAGGTAGTACAGTGGAGTAGGTGGTTTTATTGGGTGACAAAATTGGTAAGGAGGAGGTAGTGACAACTTCAGGTGCAGAAAGGACAGAGGAGAAGGAAGACAAAGACATTACAGGTGATGAAAGCAAGATTGAGGAAAAGTTAGGGTAAAGTCGGTCGTATGCAGGAGCAGATGAAAGGGGAAACAAGACTCGGGCAAGGATGCCAAAGAAGTATTCAGGCCAACCCAGGTTGGGAGGCCACGAGTTTGGTGCGCCATCTCACCCCAACAAAGCAGCGGTACCTATCTTTTATTTTATTCTGTATTGTTTACAACCAACCTTTCACTAGTGCAAAAATAGATGTATAACAGATGGAACAAAGATTTGATCGATAAAATACCAAGTACAACATTATTAATTAGATACATTAATTAATATAAACAACAGCAAAATACCTTTCACAATAACCCTAGACCATGAGTAAGGCAACAGAATGCCTTTCACACTAAACCACTGATGAGGTGTTTATGTAACAAAGAACAAAGAAGAAAAAAGGACAATTAAGAAATCCATATAATATGGTCATTTTATTTCTCAAAAATATGGGAAATGCCCCTCACTCTCACCAATAGTTCATTATGGCTGCAATTGATAATGAAGTTTTGTTTCCCACTCAAAATGCGTTTCCAAAAATGTAAAGTTTGTTTACTGAATATATTGTGTCCAAATCTAGCAAATTGAGCTTCCCTTAATGACTGTAAAATGGGGCAGTGTATAAATAAGTGCTTCTGGGTCTCTAGCTTGTTGGTCGCTGAAAAGAATCTACAGTTCTTCAGCACATTATCCAGCTTTTGTCTAGTGCCCAGGACTTCTAACGTCGGTAGCAGTTTACATTTCATTCTCGTAAAAAAAGATCCTCTTGTTCAGAAATCATATCAAATAATTTGACAGTTGAGATTCCTAGATGGTGGCCGGAGAAGGACGTGTGTGAGCGTCTCTCCCCTCCTGGCCGCAACAAAAGAAACATAGATTCGCTACGTCACCAGAGAATACAGACAACCCGTTCATTCGGATGGCGGGGAAGGGAGGAAGCACCTTCCGAACATCTGGGGAATGCGAAGGTCGGAGGTCTAAACGTTTTCCACCCATCAGGAGAACCCGTCAATATGCGGCTCGTCAGCCGGTAATAAGGAAGTCGGAGAATCATGAGCAATGCCAAACCAGAGGAACGGCAAGGCTGCTTGGCGAGGAAGCAATCGTTACAAAAGCAGGTGCGAAGGAATAGGAAAAAAGTGGGGCAGGGCTGGAGGCAAGCCGCAGTACATGGAAGAGCCCATCATACATCATACATCGGGCCAGGCCGCCATGTCAAAAGGATGATCCCGGCTCCCCAGAGGAGCAATGGAGGGGCTGGCATCACCCTCCTATCCCCCCCTCACTCCCAGCCGCCTGTGTCTGAAGGGGGTCAAAGCACCCGGGAGGGTGCAGCGGGGGAACTGTTTGGGAACGCATCGGGGGTCCAGTGGGGTGGAGGAGCGCAGACATAAAGAACGGCAGGGATAGTAGACGGGGGGGGGTCCTGGCTCTCAGAATCTAAAGCAGCAGCAGGAGGTGGAGGAGGAGCAAGGAGACTAAAAGAAGGCTCCAGCCCTTACAATAAGCAGAGAAGGTGGGGGGGAGACCATACCCCTTCAAGACAGTTGCACCAAAAGGATGATTACGTCCACACAGGCGCGCGGAAAAACAGGGGGAACAAGGAACCCCAGGAGGGTGAAACGCAAAGCAAATACCATGGTGGAGGGGGCTCCCCCCTCCCTCAATCGTACAACTGCGCCCCCCCCCCCTCCACAGATCAAATAGGAAGCAAGGAGTAGAAGGGGCTTAAAACTAGAGAGGGGAGGCTGCAGACAATCCAGGTAAAAAGGAGAGGCAGGGGATACCACAACATCAAGGAATGCCCTCCTCCCCAGACAGCAGAAAACAACCAGAGAAGGGCAGCACTGGTAAAAGAAATTACAGCATCCTCCCGATCCACGAGAGCAAGAGGAAAATGCGCTAGAAGCGAGAGGGGCTCTTCGCAAGAACTTGGTACAGCTCTCACATGTCCAAAACAAGGGGGAAAGCGGCATCAACGTCCCACCAGAACCCCCAAACAAGACAGGAACCCAGTATTAAACAACTGTTGTGCCCAGTGAATACAACATTCCCCAGAAGAGGGGAACCCATCCAAAACCAACCTACACCATACACAAGCGAAGAAGGCACGATGGCAAGTAAAGATGATATAAACTCAGTTTATGTACTCCTTCCAAACACAATTTGAGTCATTAAAAGAGGAAATGACGCATTCGCTACAAGAGCTCAAAGTAGATGTAGCCAAGCTAGAAGAAGGGAAGGACTCACTGGAGAAAGCGGTACAAAGCATAGAAGAAGACGCACATAAAAATGACGAAACATTGGATCACCTAGCACGCTTAACACAGAATCTGTAAATCCAAAAAGAAGATTTGGAAAACGCTCAAGGCGATCTAACATCTGGATAAAAAAAACCTGTCCGAATCGGTGGAGGACAAAGACTTAAAAAGCACAGCCCAAAAACTCTTTGCAGACATTTTGGAATAGACAAAGAGGACCCGGTCCAAGTGGATGGGATGCACAGAGTAGGACCAAGAAGAACGGGAAAACCGGGATCCCGCCCAAAAGATGTCCTAGCAGCAATAACCTCCTATGGTCAGAAGGAACAGATCTTAAGGAAAGCAAGGCAAGTGGGACAGGCGCGAATAAATGGGAACGAGGTACACCTCTACCAAGACTTAGCACAGAGTACTCTTCTAAAAAGGAGACAGATGGGGCCAGTGGTGAGATTCCTAAACTGAAAATGGACAAGATATAAATGGATGTTTCCCTTTGGTTAACTATTCACATGGGAGTAGAGAACCCACAGGATTACCACGTGTGAAGAAGGGGAACATATCCTGAATATGCAAAGAGAGGAAGGAGGAGTAACAGGATCGATGAAGAGGCGAGGTAACTCGCAGGAAACCTTGGGAATGGAAAACAATATCAAAGAAAGGTAAAACTGGGACCTAATGGCAACAGAGTGAGTGGATAAAGACGCCTGACAAATGAGCTAGCAGAACAAAGGCTACAATAATAGGAGGAGAGGTGGATCTAGAAAATACCCATGACGGGAGAGACAATAACACGTAACACAAGCTGCGGCCCAGAGGAAAAGGGAATAAGGGGCGCACCTTGGAATCGCTAGTGGGGTTTAGTAATCCTCACAATGATCTCTCTGGGAAGATACGAGGGCCAGGCGCAACGGACACTCCGCCCGAGCGGCCATAGAAACCTGGTCCCTCCTTTGGGAAAGGGATTGGGGGGGGGGATTTCATGTTGGGAGTTAAAGTTAACAATTTGGAGGACCAGGGAGGTGTAAAGGAGGGAAGAGAGGGGGCCAGGGGTAGAGACCACATAAACCTTAGAAAGACGTGGAGGGGGAGGACAAACAAAACCCTGCTGAAGGACCTTAAAATATTTACTTACAATGTGAGAGGACTCCATACCCCAGTTAAAAGGAAAAAATAGAACACCACCATCGGGTAGAGAAATTTGATATACTTGTGTACCAAGAAACGCATATAAGAAAGCAAGACAAATGGAAATATAACCTAAGGGGATACACTCAAATATACCAAGCTAATGCGGGGGAAAAGAAGGCAGGGCTGCTGATCACACTACACAACAGTCTGGGAGCACAGGTCAAGAACATGGTAGCTGACAGAGAGAAGACATGTATTCCTTAATCCAGTCATAGGGGGACGAATGATGACGCTGGCATCAATATACGCCCCAAACACAAGACAAGATGGCTTTCTAAGGAGAGTTCTCTCCGATCTAGAAACCTTTGCACATGGAGACATCATACTTGTGGGAGACCTCAATTTAGCGTGGGTCCCGGCCCAGGACAGGAGCAGAAATGCAGCACAGGGAACCCTAGCGCCCTCCAAAGCATTAAACAATAATATGGCAACAGTGGCCTTGCATGACATCTGGAGGGTAATCAAAGGGCAGGAACAGGGATTTACCCATTACTCACACGTACACTACTTTTGGGCATCTACAGGGCTATTGGGTTCCATATCCCTATCTGACCACGCTCCATTGTGGATAAGTTTGAGGACACGCCAAGGGGGGGATTATGGAAGTGGAAGTTCCCTTCAGACCTGCTATATCCAGGCACAGAGTGAACTGACCAATGAACAGATAAAGCAGTTCTTTAGAGAAAACAAATAAGAGGAGGTACCCCAGGAGATACTATGCGATGCATTCAAGGCAGAACTGAGGGGGAACCTAATAGCACTAAAAGCGGGGAAAGATAAACCGAGAAGTCAGTGGGAAAGAGAATTAGAAGACAAACTAAGAGACACACAAGAGGAAATGGGAAAAGCCCCAAACACTAAGCTAAGGAAAGCTCTGAGACACATTCAAGGACAACTAGAGACCCTTAGGACAAAGAAGGCAGAACAAGCTCTTATTTATTTGAAACATTGGCACCATGTGAAGGCTAACAAGGCTGATAGACACCTGGCCAGGCAACTAAAGGGAAAAAGGGGACCCAAACCATCATTAAACTCCGAAATAGCCAGGGACAGGACAAAAAAATGAAGAAATGGGAGAAATATTTAGGGAATTCTGACAGAATTTGTATGCATCAAATAACCACTCGGAAGGTCAACAAGAAGAATATTTAACGAGACTCCCTATTCCGCAGTTAACAGAAACGGAACGGGCAGATCTAGAAGAGGTAATTAGGGAGGAAGAGGTCCAAAAGGCCATAAGAGACCTACCATAGAACAAAGCCCCAGGCCCAGATGGATATGTGGCAAGCTTCTATAAAATATATAGTGATATCTTGACCCCTAACCTCACAAAACTATTTAACACATACAAAACAAAAATAAATGTCACGCCATCAATGAACGACGCAAAACTAGTAGTGTTCCATAAACGAGGTAAAGACCCAACCCTACCAGGGTCGTATAGACCAATTGCACTAATAAACTTGGATGCTAAATTATATGCCAAAATCCTAGCAAAGGTCTTACTTCACCTCCTGCCGAAACGTATAGGACAGGAACAATCTGGCTTCATACCTTCCAGACAAACATTCGACAACACGTGCAGAATCTGTCATTTAATAGAAAAAACAACAATTAAACTCAGCCAGCTATACTAGTGTCGCTTGACGCAGAAAAAGCATTTGATATGGTAGAATGGTCTATGTTCAATACAATGAAACGCATGGGTTTCGGCACTAATTTTCTCAATATGGTACAAGCCAACTATGCAACGCCATCAATACGAATAACCCTAAACGGTAGAACATCGAATAAGGTATTGTTAGAACAGGGAACCAAAGAAGGATGCCCACTGTCTCTGCTGCTCTATGCCATCTATTCGGAACCCCTATTGGCCTGAATGCAGGAAGTAGACCAACTGACGGGAATAAAAATGGCAGCGGAAACACATAAAACATTAGCATTTGGAGGAAGTGCTTTTGAGAAGTGCTGTCGGCTGTGGAGGTGACTGAATACCCGTTTTTCCTGGACTTGAGAAAACTGTTTAAAGACTGGGTAAAGACACAGAGAAAGACAAGACTTTCATACAAACTCTTTATTACACTGAAAGAAGTGCTATTTATATAATCTATATTATTATTCTACTTATTTGCAGAGATACAAACTTAAGCTCTGCCCCTTACTCCCAGAATCCTTAAAAAGAACGAGCCGCGCGCATTTGGAGGAAGTGCTTTTGAGAAGTGCTGTCGGCTGTCTGCTGGCTGAGGGTCTGTGGGCGGTGGGTTAAAATATTTTACCATTCTGAAATACTAGTGGATCGTAATATATCCAGTTTCTGAGTGTCTTCTCCTTGGAGCATTTTTGAATGCCAGTGTGTGAATTATCGTTGCACACTATTGTCAAGAGCAGCGGATGTGAAGGGACATCCGAGTTTCATTTGTGAACGTTCTTTTTTTTTCTTGCGTAATCATACCCGCAGAGGTCTAAATATTAACTCTGGCAGTTGAAGGGACGCGGCTTTGCATGTATCCGCTCGCGTTGCGACTGCTGAGAGTGCGAGGTGAAGCTCAGTGTTGTGATATCTCCTGCCAGAGTTGTATAAGCCGCTGTTTTAAGCTGAAATATCGAAATGGCAATGAAAATGCTTAAGGGTATGCCGGCGAAAGAGGCCATTACTGTGTGCTCTCGGGAAGCTATTTGCATGCCCACATTGTCCTCGAGAACAATAAATTTAATGCAAGTCAGTAAATCAGCCTCTAATATAAGAGCATGCACAGTAATGGCTGATATAAGAAAATTTTGCGCGCCGGGGGGAAAGCAGGAAAGGGTTATGAAAAAGTGCAGCCCCTCGGTCTCAATGATGACTTAACTAATCAGGGCCTTTCGGGTGGGGACATTGAGAGAGATGATGTTACCATAGAAGCCTCTATCCCCGACTCGCTAATTGCAGCAGGAGTCCTCACTGTAGTTGACCAGCAACGGGACGGGGGGGACGAAGGGAAGTCCCCAAAGATGTGATATCAATCTCACCCGATTTAAAAACTACTCACGAACATGGAAAAGAGGAAATTGAAATGATTCCGTCTGCGATTA
This sequence comes from Ambystoma mexicanum, assembly GCF_040938575.1. Classification (NCBI taxonomy): domain Eukaryota; kingdom Metazoa; phylum Chordata; class Amphibia; order Caudata; family Ambystomatidae; genus Ambystoma; species Ambystoma mexicanum. The sequence goes on from NC_090929.1 coordinate 350,982,826, forward strand.
TTGTAGAAAGTGGGAACATAGATGATGTGGCGATGGAAAATGCTCATGATAGCAGCATCGCTAGCTCACCAAAAAAGAAAACGAACAGTAACATAAATGATTTGGATGTCAGTCTAAATAGGCAAGACTTATATCAATCACCTATAATGTTTTCCCCAACGGCAAACGTGTCTTCAGTGATGTCTTGCTCTTTTGCCCAACCGACCCCTTGTCGAAATCACTCTGCTCCTACTGAGAAAACACAAGCCATACCAGGGAATTTCGTAATGGCTCTAGAAACATCTTTACAGACAATGAATGCTGCGCTGTTCTCACTTACCCGTCTATATGACACCCTGGATACAAAAATAAATGATCAACATATGTTGCTGGTCAAATTGTTGCAGGGAAATAAATCCAGTTTATTACATTGTATATGCTGTGAAAACAAAAACCATTTAGTGAATAGACCTATTGTGGAATCAATTACGAGGAGTGAGGAGTTAAAAATGGATCAGGATGATGTATTAATTGATTGTACGCAAAATCAACAGGCGGTATTGCAACTGGGGCAAAAAAAATAAAGGAGAAAGCCTTATCGATCTTGTTAATAAACCTCTCTCCTCTGAATTGTATAAAGAAAAGTGTGTAGAAAATGTACCAACAAATACTGCCCCAGATAAAAATGATGAATGCAAACCAGGGCAATCGTGTACTAAAAAAAAGAAAGCCAAATCAAAGAACTTGGAAACGCCCATTATGCACTGCCTGAATCATATTCAAAAGAGTAATGTGGATCAACTTGCACCAGAGACACCTGGGGATAGTAACGCATTAACTTATAACATCTTTGATATGAAAAAGAAAAAAATGGACACTACCCTAAAATCTGTAACAAAGTCAAATGTCCCGACCGTAGCAAATTCGAAGATCACAGGCACTCTGCAGTTCATCCGTTCTTTAACAATGCCTAAATCTGCCACTACTATAGCTCGTACGGCCATTGCCAATAAATATCGTAATGTGCTATTACTAAAAGTGGGTCGAGGTCACCAGGCACAGAATATGCCAATGGCGTACGAGCCCTTGGACAAGCTAATCCTATTGGCAAAACAGCAAAATGAAGTTGCACCAGAAAGTGCTCAAAGGGAGCAGAACAGAATGAATGTTAATATTGAACCAAATGTTACATTTAAACCGCTGCCGTGTCAGCAAACCAGTGATCTAGATCTCTCAGTCAGAATGATATCAGGTCAGCAATCGGAACGGTCCTGTGAGGGAGATGTACGGTGCGGCACAGCTGAGTTGAGCCAGGAGAAGGTAATTTCAATGGGTGAATGGAAAACAGAATTAGAGCAATCTTTAAAAAGAATCATTGCTCAGGCGAATAAACAAAAGATTAAAGTATCAAATGCTGTAAGTAGTACGGCCCAAACACCCATCATTAACAACCCAAAGCAATCTCATTTTCAGACCCAGCCTAAAGTAAATTAAGAGACTAAAGCTGGGTACCGTACCCCGTCGAGAGATATGATCTCAAATCCCTTGACGATGCAGTGTCACCCCCACCCCTTTCGCAGTTTTGATCTGAACAGACAATCAATGATGAATATATTTGCAGATGTTCCAGCTCTTGAGGGGATATGCTCGGGGACATATATCGGATATAATTTGTCCACAGAAATGATCCATCTATGATAAACCTATGGATGAAATCAGGTTTTGTTAAAAATGCTGTGTGGCAGGCGAGAGATGACCTATATGAGCTGGGTTTTCTCCTGTTGAATCCAGCATTACTTGATCAACAGCTTCCAACTTGAAGAAATCAGTACGTCTCCAAACCTAATGTTTACACCAAGAGCCAAAGTTTAAACCCACAAGCGGAATTGGCAACAATCGATGGATTAATGTTGGATGTTAGAGAAACGAGAGTGAATAATAATTAACTAGATCACAATTTGAATACCCTTTCTTTAGCCTCTTGGAATACAAGAGGCTTTAAGCATCTACATAGTCCAAAGATAGCTTGCTAATGAAATCCTTTCAAGAAAGATGGCTTTCCACCGTGCCTGTTTGGGATAAACATATTGTATTACTGGTCCCTGCTATTATGCCAGTCAGGGGTAGACCCATGCCTGGTCTAATGGTAGCTATAAAAACATCACCAATCGTGCAAATTGAGCCTTGGCTCTCCCCAAATAGTTTTCTCCAGATGGTAAAAATAAAATGTAAGTCAACAAATATTGGTTTAATAAATGTTTATTGGATTCATGCTGCAATAAATGATACTGATTCCTTTGATGCCATGGATCATTTATTGAAATTAACAATACTGGACCCGATTTGTGGTCATGTAATAATTACAGGTGACTTAAATCTAACTTGTATAGCCCAAGTGGGGAAACCACTGACTCCGACAGCCATTAGATGGAATGCATTAATGGATGAACGGCAGTTCCTGAAACTAAATGGAGCTAAAAAAGGAGACATGCCACCTCAAAGCACATGGCATAGAGGCACACAAACTGCTATGATTGACTACAGCTTTGTTGATAGAGGGTTGTTCACATACATAACCGAGTTCCAAATTGTCTCTCAGAAAATTAGTGACCATGATATTCAATCTTCTCAATGGTCTTGGAATATAGAAACTCGAACACATGAGTCTTCCTTAACACGTAATATGACTATGAACACCGCACAAAACAGATCTTATTGGACCCCCCTCTCTTTGGAGACTTAAAATAGAAATCTTAATCGGTCCCTGAATAACAACGTGTATCATGGCTCTGATATGTTCCCTTCCTATGTTGAAGAAATGCAAATCTTTATAACAAAAAAAAAACAAGTCTAATATAACAGATTTCAAGACATTGCACACATTTGATGATGAAGTTGCCCATCGCAAAACTCAATTTAGATCTGATAAAAGGAAGCTTCTGAAGTTAAATCCTAATGATCAACTGATCCAATTGAATGTTTTAAAATGCAAATATAAAAATTGGATAAAAGCAAGGAAAGCTCCGATGTACCAGCATGATGCAGAGAGCATGTTAATGAGTCTACAATCGAAGTGCTCGGCCAAAATATGGTCACACTTAAAATATACGCAAAGTAAAATTCAAATGATGAGTCAAATGAATCCGATTTCCCAAGAAGTGTGGGCGATCTTCTATTAATCCTTATATGCTGATACAATAATAAGTAGACATGAGGACGCCTTGGAGTGGAGGCAAAAAAGAGATCTTGTTTTTGATGTTGATGATATACTACTATTCATCTCAAAGTTATCATCCCGTGCCCCTGGTCCTGATGGACTATCCAACTTTATGATTAAAAAAAATCTTATCGCCTGGGCTCAAATTCTAGTCACTATATTCAAGCAAATTGTGACAACTCGGTGCATTCCTGATTCATGGAGGAAATCTATCACTATACCCATTTATAAAAAGGGGGATAATGCCAATTCAGTAAATTACAGACCTATATCTCTGTTGGATATACCGAGCAAAATATTTGCGAGACTTTTATTAAGAGATCTTAATACATGGTTGGATGGAACTGGAATCAGAGGCCCAAACCAAACTGGCTTTATGCCTGGGATGGGGACGGCAATTAATCTTCATATCCTGGAAGTCATAAAGGATCAAGAACAGCAAAAGGGACAGTTGGTCTAAATGGCCTTTATTGACTTCCAGGCTGTTTTCAAATCAGTCTGTAGGAAACTCCTAATAAACAAGTTGAAAGATGCGAATTGCCCCAACTACTTGGTGTTCTGGGTAAATGAATTACATTCTAAAACCATGGTCCAAATTAGATTAGCCTCAGTTGGCACATTGTCACCCCCAATTGAAACTTTTCGTGGACTAAAACAAGGGTGGATACTGGCTAGTACGTTGTTCAATTTTTTCATGTCGGCGGTGCAGCAAGAATTCATCAACAGCGGATCTGATGCACCCCGTATTGGTGGTCATGCAGTCCCCTGGTTGTTCTATGCTGACGACCTTGTGTTGCTAGCTAAGACACCTGGGTGCCTGCAAGCACTGTTATCATGCTTGAGTGAATACGCTGATGCAAACTTGTTGAGAATCAATCAAAATGTAAAATCATGATACTTGGTTATAAAAAGAGGAGGTTATCTAAATTCAAAATGTGGTATATGCAGAATATAAATATTGAAATTGTAGCCGAATACAAGTATCTGGGAATAACCATCAGTAATGATCAGCATGACAAACCATATCAAAGAGAATTGGAACAGAAAGTGACCATGGGTATAGCCCAGACAAAAATTATACAGGCCAAATTCGGAAAATTCTCTGTTACCGGCTATAATATTTTATAAGCAAAAAGTTATCCCCATAATTACTTATGGGGCAGAAACTAGAGGTATTGTCCCGGAGAGTGCTTGGATAACATTGGAAGGCCAATTTTGGAAGAAAATTTGTGGTCTGCCAATGTCTGTATCATTGTGTCTACTAAGACATGAAATGGGGTTAGTATCCTTGTATGCAATATACACATGGAAAGTTCTGACCTTGTATCGGAAATATCTGATGGTCGTTAAGGAAAATGGTATAATGTACACTATGGGGAAACGCATGTTGGAATCAACAAATCCTAAAATTCTGAGATGGAGAAAATGGATAAAATCAATAATGGAGAAGGCCGGCATTGCTGACGACCTTCTTATCAATAATCCTGAAAGAGCTAAAAAGAAACAGTGGTTGAATGATTGGATCCAAACCAGATATTCTTGCATGAAATTGAGACTGTTTAAACATCAAGCTTTCGCAATTGAAGAACTCCATGTTGTTGAAAAATACTTGGTTAAGTTTCCAGATCCCAAGAGTAGATTTGCATCTATGAGAATCAGATTGAAATTTTGCCTTACGAATGAAGTGCGCTTTATGCGCACACGTACATTAAAGGATAGTTGTAGATTCTGCCTTGTACCGTCAGATATAGAAACATTGAAAATTGAAACACTTAATTTCTGAATGTCCAGCGCTAGTTTGGCAAAGATGTCAACTGTTCAAACATATGTTTGTGGGCTACCTCATGCTGAACCAAGAACATTTTTGGAACATCTTGTATAATAGTCAATCACCTAAAATTAATATTGCGGTTTTATTGTTTATTGAATCTTTTAAGTTTGATGAACCAGACTGACATCATTGACTATAAATTGTTACAGCATATCAAATAATTGCCTTTGAGAAGAGTATACAACAAAAGTGCTGACTCATAACATGAATATTTTTGTGAAAATAGGCATTATGCCAATTGAAAAGATTGTATAATGAGAAACTGATGGGATCATCGAAGTCCCATTCAAAAGTGTTCTCTTGTTTGAATCAAATAGGCCATACATTGTATAGAGATGTAATACTGTAGTGATAAGTTAGTAGCTAATTTATGCATGAAGTTTTTATGTTACTAAATGTATTTATCAGATGTTGTATTATTGTATTTTATTGTAATTTTTATACTGTATGATGTTTATTTTTGAAAGGCTGTATTTTTACAGCTATATCAATTTTTTTTTTTTTTAAATGGCATTCGCAGATGATATGCTAGTAGCCCCGTCAAACCCAGAACACTCACTACCAGTCCTAATAAAAGAGCTAGAGGAATTTGGGGCGATTTCGGGACTAAAAATAAATAGACAAAAATCTGAAATGCTAAATCTATCAGACCACCCTGTGGTAATGAAAAGAGTAGAGTCGAAAACTTGGTTGAAACAATCGGAAATGGGCCTAACATATTTGGGCATATCCCTAACAAATAAGATAGAACAAATGTATGGGGCAAACTACCCTCAACTATTGGAAAAAATAAAATCAGATCTGATGAAATGGAACCCGCTCAAGATAACCTGGTGGGGCAGAATGACGACCATAAAAATGGTTATATTACCAAGATTAATGTATTCTTTCCAAGCACTACCCATTATAGTCCCAAAATCCTTCTTTCGCTCCCTGAATAAGGCAGTCAATGCATACATATGGAAGAGAAAACAGAGTAGTAATGGCGACACTCATGGCCCTGAGGAATAAGGGGGGGGCTGGCATTCCCCCATTTTTCTAGGTACTTTGAGGCGGCCCAAATAAGGATCATGAAGGAATGGCTGATGGGAGAACAACACAAAATATGGGCACGACAAGACAGAGCGGTAGCGGGTTCACCTCTCCTGGGGCTTCTGTGGTTGGACAAGAAAAAGAGGCATCCCAATACCATGATCAGTGAAGTGCTAGGGCTAGGAATCGAAAAATGGGAGGGGATAATCGGAAGAGGGGCGCTAACGGTGAAACCATCCCCATTCTTCCCCATTTTTGGAGGCTTTCAGGAAGTGGGAAAAAGTAGGCTGCCAGAAAATAAGGACCATGTACCAGGGACAAACTCTGAAAACGTTTGAGGAATGTGTTCAGGACTTAGGTCTGACGGAGGGGGATAGATTCAAATACAACCAACTAAAGCACTGGCTAAGCACCCCAATAATTAAGGAAGCTGCTACTAGACAATTGACGCCTTTCGAACACTTTATAACCACAGATACAGGGTCAGGAAGCTTAGTCTCCATCCTATATAAACACCTGAATGATCAAGAGGAATGGGTACAATGGAATTATATTGACCAGCGCTACTGTTGTATGTGTAATAACATCAAAGCAGTGGAAACGGTGAGACATGTCATGACTGGCTGCCCTCGATTGCAAAATGTATATTACCGGAGCTATGTACATGACTGGTCATTTATTTTATCTGACCATTTCTGGCAATACTGCTTGAACTCCTACTCTGAAGCTTTTCTAATAGCACTTTATCAAGTATGGTCCATAGTGATTGTAACCTTGGAGTTGAATTTGTACTAATACTATAAATAACTAGGTTTATTGTTTGACTTCTAGTCCATCAATCTATATATATGCAACGTTGGGTTTGAATTGTTATTTATAGATTGTTTGATGAAATATTGGTATATCACATTTATCTTGAGTTATTATTTGCACTTCACTACCTCATCAGGAATATTTTAAGAAATGTGATATGTTTGTATTAGATGTCTTATTTATATATGTGTTTTATATCTGTTGTATGATAAAGTTGTATAAATTCTGTGAACTAAAAACAACAAATAAATACACAATGGAATTATATGAGGAAATGGGGAGGAACATTGGGAGAGTAAATAGCAAGAAGACAATGGGAACATCTATGGGGAATAATCCGCAAACTAACTCTCTCCATCCAATTTACGGAGATGTGGCTCAAAGTGACACTGCAATGGCATTATACACCAGAAAAGATCCATGCAGTGTTTCCCCAAGCATCGGACCAGTGCTGGAGAGGATGCAAGACAGTGGGCGACTGGCAGCGCATTTGGAAGAGCTGCCCAGTCATACAATCATTGTGGGGGGAGGTCAGGAAGCAGACACAAGTAATCTACCAGGGAACTGATGGATTGCGGGACAAGTTCTGGATGTGTAGAATGTGGGATCCAGGGTTAAAAATACCAACAAGTCCTCAAACGAAGCCTGATTACCTTTCTGATAGCAGCGTGGCTGGCCATTGCACACAAATGGACACAGATCGCCCCTATGATACAGGACTGGCTGCAAAACGTGTGGAACTTTGTAGCACTAGAATGGGTAACATATCAAATCCAGGGAGACCAGGGGAAATTCAAAACAGGAATGGGGCCCAGTGCTGATATGCCTACAAAGTGACTACATGGCACAATGGTGCCCGCATAAGATCAGAATATTGGACATACTATGAGCCAAGATAGAAAAACCAATACCAAGAGGAGACAGAAACCATTCCTGGGTGGGATCCGGGGAAGTTGGATATTTTTCGTTGCTTATTGTGTTAAATTAAAACTAATAAAAATATAATTTGACAGTTGGTTTAATCTTTTTTCTTCAAAAGTAAAATATAGGAATAGCTTATTTTCTTTTTGTAGCACCAGTAATGATCTTGTCTTGTAAACATAACTTTATGTTGTTGTTGCATCAGGGTACCTAACTAGGTCCTCTTTATTCACATTTATTTGTCTAATAAAGCAGTGCAATGAGTAAGCCAGTAATTAAGAGCTGGACCCGAGCCTTCAAATGCCAGTTTATTCAAATCTGTAAAAAGACAATTCTTGGGAGGGATCAATAATTTAGCCTACAAAGACAAACTCTTCCAATTTTCGATCGCCTGCATTAGATAATAACCCCAGCTCATATCAAATATTAACGACTGGAACCCCATTTGGCAACTGTAAACACCAACACCACAGTTCCCCTTTAACTTTGTAACGGAAAAAACCCTTTTATTCCGTTCCATATACCAGGGACAGAATAACTTTTGCCGTGTAAAACCTTAGGATAGGTTTTATAGAGTATATCCCCTATTTCTGGTTTATTTTTTTCATTTGGCCACAAAGGCACAATCATGGCCCAGATACCCTTCAGTTCAGAAGTGCTATTCAACCTTTTTTTTCAAGGAATTAAATATCACGATCTTAGACTTGGAAGGACGGATTTCTAGATCGAGTCCCTTTGTAAAAGCTGTCAGTGAGTCGATTGAGCGCCATAAGCCTAGATGGTGCGGAAATGGGTTCCGTAAGCACGCCCATTCTATCGAGGCTAACATACACTTGCTTGACTTGGTGGAGGTTCATAAGAATATTGATGAGTGCAGTGGAACAGCCCCTTTTTTGTTGTTTCCGCCAAAGTTTATCCGGTTCACCCTGTTGAACGCCATGGTTAAATCTATTAAGGTGATGTAAGTTGGCCGCTTCGACAGGATGACTTGTTGTTGAAATAGGTAATCAGTCCTTTCATGGAGGTACCCAATCTCTTTAAGAAATCTTGCTTGAGAGGTCAAGCTGGGCAATAATGTGTTGTATCACATTTGTTGCCCTTCTTGTGTATTGGGGCTATTTAAGGTGTTTTCCACAACAGAGGAAAGAATTTGAAAAATCTATTATATGCTTAAATAAATCATACAAGAGGAAAGTTTAAAGCCCAGGGTCGCCCCTTCAACATTACATTTCCAAGGCCCTCAGGGGCCAGGAGCTTTAGAGGATTTGGCACTGTTGATCAAGTGAAAGATGTCTTTGGACTCAAATTCGAGGTGCCAGATTGGGGCCTCTCAAAATGGTTACATACCGACCGACACTCTGACTTAGAATACAGATAACAAAAGTACACTTTCCAAATTGCTTCTGAGATCAGATTGATTTGAACTAGATTATGGAACAACCCCATGTTGTTAATCAAATTCCTGAAGCTATGATCTTGATTAGGGCACACAGCTCAGCATCTCTCGACAGCGTAATTTGTTTGTGAGATTATAGCCAATTGTGTATTGACTATTTTAGTTTTCTTAGTTTTTTATTCATCTGTGGCTTGTTTTTATTTTAATGGCTTGGGCGTGAATTTATTATTATTATTTTTTTTCATTGGACCCTTTCATCAAACAAATGGAGTTTCAGCAGCAAGAATTGTGACTTGTGTAAATTCACATCTTTCAGTAGACCGGCTGCCAAGTTTTAAAAAAAAGTTGTAAAACAGCAGTGGATCAGCATAGTCTTCCTCGTCATTACACATTCTGCTAGTTTGTTTTTAAACAAGCCGACCAATTTAGGTCTCCAGATTAATCTTATAGCTGAACTATTTACCAGCAAGGGAAAAAATAATTTTGAAGAATTTTATGTGCCTATATTTAAGTCAAAAGTAAGCTGTAGGGCTCAGTGGTCACTACATTGAGTATCATTCACATTAAGGGCCAATTGCATGTGTCAAAAAGGACCCTTGGAATAAAGATATAATCAAGGGTGGAGGACTTTGAACATCTCCTCCATGTGGGGCGAGATTGGATGTCAGGATTCAGAAACCCCTTTTAACCTCTGACGGTCCCACGATTCATCATGGCTTTCCAGCATGATCCCCCTAATGGTGGGATCAGAAGTGTCCCTACTAATGTCGACCATAAGCATTGCGTTGGGATCCATTCAAATACAGTTAATATCACTTGCTAGCAAAATGTATTATGAATTACCCTAATACCAACCCCCTTAAATACTGGTCATTGTGTCAAAATGTATGATTGCAAAGTTCTCAATGGGTTTCAGTAGACGTTCAGCAAGAGACATTCACATTTCTGGGAAGTTACTGGATCGATCCAAGATATTTTAACTGTTAGAATATTTGTAAAATAATCCCCTCCCCGCCCCACAAACTTTACACAAGTAATGTTTAAATTGCACAGCATGACTGTGTTAGGCAGAAACCTGTGCAGTTCCCTTTGGGACCACTGCAAAAAGCTTAAGACTACAGGTGTTGGCAGTAAACCCAATTGGTAGCAGTCTGTACCACCAAGATTTACCTGGTAGCTGTGGCTGAGCAGTCAGACTTCTCTCAAGACGAGTTAGGCAGTATATAGAGTATACACATTAGGTACAAAAATACAGTAGCACAAGCAAACACTGACCAGAGCTTGGGTATAAAAGTATATAATTATTTATTTAAAAACATACTTGTAACAATACACTGGCACTAATATGTCAAGCAAGTTCAAACAGTCACTAGAAATATATACACCTCCCTGATTAATTATTCGACACGTTTTAGGAAAAGAACACCACTTATTATCAATACAGAGGTGAGCGCTTAACCAAGATGGCACTCCAACAATTATTTAAGAAGGGAGGGAAAAGGCAGAATTAGGAAAGCACACAATACCAACACTTTTAAAAGAACCACAGCAAGTCAAGAAAGGCAGAGTCTACTGTAGAGAAAGAAAGTTCATAGGCCAGGCCCACTCTTGGAGAGAGCAAGGCGGAATGTGCCCAAGATCACACAGTTGAAGTACACTTTAAAGGTCTTTGCAGATAGTTCAAAAAGGAGTTGTATCAGTTCAGAAAAGTTAGTTAACGGATCCCAGGTCACCCCAGGATAGAGAGTCAAGGATTTACGGGACACCTTGAACAGTCTGTTGCAAGGGAGACCAGGCGGGACACAGTACCTGAAATGGTGAGAAAGCTCCAGCGGGGGCAATTGTTCCTGGCAGCGGGTGCAAGTCAGTGCTTCGGCCAGGGAAGAAACCAGCCGCAGAGTTTCCCGGTTAAAAGGTACTACCCTTTTATTTGCGGTAGTGGTGAAGCGTGGCTATCCAGCCGCCGGGGTGCTTGGCACGGGCGATTCGACCACGAGATGATCCAGGAACGCGAAAAGAGGGCGAACTGGTTAACCCCACCAGTTCAGAGGAAGAAGACTCTCCAGGAAGAAGATCTTCTCTGTCGTTGGGAAGTGGTGAGTCGGTTCAGCAGGGCTTCACTGGTGGTGTCGTCGTTGCAGGTCGGCTCAGCTTCTCCCTCTTCGGATTCTTTAGGTCCTGTGGCGATTTCTGAAGTTCCAGTCCCCAAAGCCTTGCTTTTATGCAGAAAACCCCCATTCACCAGTCCTAGCTGTCACTCAAACATGCTAAAGGGTGAGCCGGGCGGCTCACAACTGCGCCAATTACACAAGAATGCGACTTGAGTTGCCGAGGCAACTCAGTTCAGGGTGCCTATTCCCCCCTCCCACACATCCTGTAGACCCAGACAGAGGGGCACCACTTTTGGAGGCTTCTGTGTAGAAGCCCGCCAAAAGTGGAACAAAGGGCTCGACTTGGGTTGGAGTTACAGAGGCGAACACAAACGCCATTTTAAAACAGAGTCCTGACAAAAAGACCCAACCGGGGAATAAATATTAAATAAATAACCCAGCGGTATCTTTAACATTGCACCAAAAAAGTGGTGGTTTTAAAATGAATGGGAAAATCCCATAGGAAATATTCTGGTGGAATATTTCGCGTGGTAACCACTGCCACCAGCCAGAAACTCGACGAGGGGGGACTGCACAGTGTCCCCTCGAAAAACAGACCCAGGGGCAATCTAATTACCCCTACCAGTACTTCCACAATATGATGGTTTGTACTGGTTCTGTTCACAATTTAAGACTAGTAAAGTCAATGGTGACTTTACATGCCCTGGGAGACAGTAGTCAGTCCCAGGGTATGGAGTCTATGTTTGGGGGTCACTATGACACCCCTGTGTTACTGCACTGAGGGTGCTGTGTAACACGCATCCCAAAAACACATGAAGCCCTATGGAGTAAAAGAGCCCATAAAACACATTACAAAGTCAAAGGACATTCTCAAATCATGCCTAAGAGTGGGAGAAAAATAGTCTCACTCCTTAGCAGGAGAAAAAAATAAACCCCAAAAATCCAGCAAAGCTGCTGGGGGACTCACTAGGTTTGGGAAATTAGCCTATACAGAGCATTCTCCCTTACAGACTGTTATTGACCCCCCCCCCATTAGGATCACTTTTAAAATCCTTTTCAGTGGCAATATGAAAGACTGTATCCATCCATCAACCAGGTTTCCTATGCCTAGACCAGCAGCTGGTCGAGGGAGAGGCTCAACTGACCCAGAGTCTTTTGTGGAACCAGGTCTGCTGACTGGGCTCAGGAACCCCGGGCGAACCCGCAGCGCTAATGGGGAGGTGAGATAACATCACGCCCAGTGCCAGAGATTTTGTTTAATTCTAAAAACATTATGTTGTTTTGTTTCTTTTAATTTTCTTTGTATCTTTTCATTTTCATTGTGTAAATAAACACAGTGAACCATTCTTCCTGAGTCCAGGCGTTTGTGCATCCCCTGCCGCCCACCCCCCAACAGCTCTATGAACTAAGCAAATCGAAATATCAACACCACTTTTTGGCCTTTGGCTAAGTTCTTTTCCCAGCAAGGAATCAAAAAAAAGATTTGGGTCTACATTGTTTTGTGTCACAAGGCGGCTAAGATTTGCTTTACTGGAAAAGTGAGAGAGCACATTTCACAAGGATTATGTTGGCAACAACATGTATGTGAGTGGGCTTAACACTAGAGTATTTGCATAGCAACCACTGTGAGAGCTCTGTATATGTTCACCAAGCACTGCATGAACACGAAGGCCAGGAAGCAGTCCATTATTTGATATCCTGTGTTGCAGAGCCCTTTTGATTAAACCCTCCTTCACCAGGGTATAATGTGAGGTAATTTGATGCTGCTTGTGAATTGGGGTGGAGTACATTACATAACTATTACAAGAGCGAGAAATCATAGGCCATTCTTCAACACCCATTGTCATATGATGCAGCCCACAGCACCACAGGGACTGAAGAAGATGGAGAAACTAGAGGGAGATGGAGTGCTGAAGACGGTGTAACAGAAGCTCTCGCAAGGAAGCCATGAAAAGTCTGATAAGGAAGGCTTAGCAGAGGAGAGGCAGTGGATGTTAAGGGGATGTTTGACACGAAGCCCACGGGCAGCAGAGGATGAGACAAGCTCTACACCTAGACGGAAGAAGAGCATGCTTCCACAAAGAGTAGTCTAGAGTGAGTACCCGAAGAGGAATCTAGGACTGTGCGAAGTCAGCAGAGGATTACCTTGAGCGGGAATTATGTCTGAATGACCATATTGGAAGACTGACAGAGTGGCACAAACAAACAAGATTGGGGCAGTTTGTGGACGATTACCATTGGTGAGGAGAGAACCAAGGGGAAGGCCACAGGATGAGGAGCAAACGACTGAGGCACAAGAAAATAGGTCTGAGAATGTTACTCAAAGGAGGGACACTGTGGTCTGCAACCAGGTGAGGGAATTGTTCGAGCCAATGGACACATTGGTTAAAAGGAAAAACACTGCATGCTGGAACCTGGAGGGAATATTCCTATAGCCATTTGAGAAGGCGATTTTAAAAAAGAAACACTGTATGCTGGAACTCATAAAGTTCCTAATTACACTGGAGTATGAGACTGAAAAGAGAAAGCTTATATGATGGAACTTAGAGTGAAAGTTCCTATTATCTGAGAGAGGAATAACTGATATTGGGCCTCATTACGACCCAGGCGGTAAGGGGTTTACGCCAGCGTAAACATCGCCGACCCTTACCGCCTGAGTACGAGGTCCCTTTGCGCCATGGTGAGTTTAACGCCTGCTTTTTGCAGGCGTTAAAATCCATGGCGCTAAGGGACCTTGATGTTAATTACGCCACCGTAATTTACGGTGGCGTAATTAACGCCTTCCCCACTCCCATTATGCCCTATGGGGCAAAAATGGGAATGGGGAAGGGCAAAATGGGGATTGGGGACTTACCGCCCCGCCAAGGTCGGAATGGGGCGGTAAGTCCGCCAACCACCATGGCGGAATTGCACCCTTAGCGCCATGGACCATGGTCCTCCGCCAAGGTCGTAATGAGGGCCATTGACAACTCTGTTCCTTGGTTTAGATAGCATCCCTTAAGAAAGTGCCACAGCACCTATTCATGATCCATTACTGAGGAAACTGTATTTCGAAGGGATTGTGTCCTCCGACGTATTCCTCATCTTAGATATCTCCCTCCAGCTCTGCTGGCCTCGGAAAATTTTTTCTCTAGAGTGCGCTGCGCGTCGACGTCCTCCGAGTCGATGTCCCTAGACAGCCGCCGTATCGACGTCGACATCATCCTGCCTATAAAGGCCGCGCGCAGCGTCCGTTGCTCAGTTCCGTTTTTCCGCGCTTACTCAGTGCCTCGGAATACCGTTGCTCAGTTCTTAGTCAGATTAATCCTATTTACCTCGAGTTATTCGATCCGTACTCGATGGCTTCCTCGTCGGAACCGACAACTCCTCGATCCGGCTTCAAGAAATGTCGAGATTGTGGGAAAAAGATGTCTTTGACCGATCCTCACAGAGTTTGTCTGTGGTGTTTGGGAGCTGAACACCATTGTTCGGAATGCGAGGACTGTATGTCCATGACAGCTAAGGCCCTGAAGGAGCGTAGGGGGAAGCTGGAGAAAGGTAAGACTTTTAAAGCTTCTTCTTCGTCGACGAAGTCGAGACATTCGTCTCCTCGTCACCATTCGCGCTCCAGGTCTCGGAGTGGGTCTCGTCACTCCTCGAGATCGAAGCACTCGAAGATCCCCTTCTCTGTCTTCCTCTTCCTCTGTTTCGCCAAAAAGAATCCCTCGCCCCACGAAACATAGTTCCCGGGCCGAATGGGAGGAATTCCGAAAAAATATGATGAGCGTCTTCGAGAAAGCGGCCTCGACCCCCTCGAAGACTGCCGAGAGCGATGCTCTGGTCGAAAGACCCGAAGGTCAAAAACGCTGCGAGTCGCAGTATCCGGCGAAGGAAACCTCTCGAGCGCGTCTCGAACCCTCAAGTAGGACTATGACCTCCAAACCTTCCTCGAAGGTTCCGTCGACGCCGTCGACGAGGGTTCCGTCGAGGTCGATGTCTTCGACGCCGTTGTCGAAGGGACCTTCGACACACGGGTCTGTCGACTCGACGCCAGCTTCGACACCGGCGTCGACGCCAAGAAAAGTCACGTTTAATACACATCCAGTGACTATCCCCAGGTCCTCGACGTCGATGGCTTCGAGATTGTCGAGTAGAATTCCAATTCTGTCGAGGTCTTTGAGGCCTCCGCCGTTGTTTTCGACGCCATGCTCGAAGGCGTCGACGACATCAACGTTTTCGAGGCCGATAATGACAAGTTCGGCACCCTCTGCCTTGGAAATGGGATTTACTCCCTTTATGAGTTCAGAACAATTGAGAACTATGTCCTCAATTTTGGAAGAGGGTGAATTGTCTGAACAGGAAGACACATTTGAGTTACAGGGACCTGTAACCCCAATTAGAGAGGAATTTTCCTCTGAAGAGCGCAGGTTAAAGGATCTTCATGATTCCTTACATGAGGCAAGTGGGTTAGACACTTCCCCTGAGGTGGAGTTTGCTAAGCCAGACCCAGGGGAGCATGCTGAAACCCCCTACAGAGCCTTAATGGCCAGGATCACAGAGTTCATGGGGGGGTCTGCACCTTCACAATCTTTCCAACAAGATGATCTCACGGATATTCTTGACAAAGGCCCACAGGAGGATCCTGTGGTGCCTTTTCATAAAGCTCTTCAGAGAAAGATCATGACAAACTGGGAAACCCCAGATGTAGTACCAGCAGTAAATAAAAAACTGTCTGCAAAGTACAGGGCATCTTCTACAGACCCAGAGTTTTTGTCTAAACACCCATCCCCAGAAAGTCTGGTGGTACAGGCAGCATCCTCTACCGATGTCAAGACGGCTTATCCTACCGTCCCACAGGACAGGGACGATAAAAAAATATGATGCTATGGCAAAGAAAGTCTTTTCAGCATGTAGCATGGCGTTAAAATCTGTTAATGCTACTTGCACCCTTGCTAGGTTCAGCCATACACTTTGGGAGTGTGCTTCTACAGCGGCTGACTGCATCCCAGAGGGAGAAGAAAGGGATGCGTTCCTGAATATTATACAGGACGGTAAAGACGCTATGTGCGAATCCCTCCAGACGGGCATTGATTCGGCTGACAGTATCAGCAGAGCAATGGCGGCAAGTACATCAACCAGGAGATTCGCTTGGTTGAGAAAGTCTGGTTTTGCCCCAGATGTGCAAGCCAGGCTCTTGAACATGCCATTCGATGGCTCTTCTTTGTTCGGGAAAAAGGCGGATGACAGTTTAGAGAAACTTCAAAAGCAGCAGCAAAATCCCTAGGAGCTGCAATCTGTCAGACTCCTTTTTGTCCCACAGGAACCTCTGCGAGGGGCAAGTCCTTTCGCTTCTACTCCGCATTTGGAAGAGGTAGAGGACGACCGGCTGAAAGGGGTCAAAGAAGAACTACCCAAGGTGGACGGGGTAGATATTCAAAAGCCGCAGCAACAGCAGGTACCTCTTTACCATCGGCATCTGCATCAGCCGCCCCAAAACCACTCTGAGGACTTCCCTCACAGGACACCTGTAGGAGGCAGGTTGACTCAACATCTGGCGGTATGGCAGGCTATCGCGTCAGATGCTTGGGCATTGGAAACAGTTGCCCAAGGTTACTGCCTGCCCTTCCTACGTATACCTCAGAGTCATCCACCGGGGATCAGCTCTCAGAAAGCTCCAGATCCGCTCCTCTTGCAGGAAATTTGGGACCTGCTAGAGAAAGGTGCCATAGAACCGGTACCTGTAGCGGAGAGGAACAAGGGCTGGTACTCCCCTTACTTTCTCATTCCAAAGAAAGACGGAGGACTGAGACCCATCTTGGACTTGCGAGAATTGAACAAATTCCTCAGAAAAGACAAATTCAAGATGGTCACTCTTTCTCAGATCCTCCAGGCCCTTCAGTTCCAGGACTGGTTGGTATCTCTGGACCTTCAGGACGCTTATTTCCATATGCCTATCCATCTCAAACACAGGAAATACCTGAGGTTCGCAATTGGCAACTCTCACTATCAATTTCGAGTGCTGCCATTTGGGCTGACCTCCGCCCCGAGGGTCTTCACCAAGTTAATGTCGGTAGTGGCTGCAAGTCTAAGGAGGGAAGGGATTCACGTCTACCCCTACCTGGACTATTGGTTGATCAGGGCTATTTCTCCGGAACAAGCTCAGATCCAGCTAAATCACGTGTGCCACTTCCTTCACAGACTGGGCTTCTCCCTCAATTTAAAGAAGTCACAAATGATACCATCGCAGAGACTCCAGTTCAAAGGAGCGATCCTGGACACTTCCCTGGGAAAAGCCTTGCCACCAGAGGTGAGGGCTCAAGATATTCTACAGATGGTTACCAAGTTCCAGCATGCCCAACGTCTCCCAGCCTTCGACTTTTTGAGGTTGCTAGGCCTCATGGCATCCTGCATTTTCCTAGTGCCAGAGGCTCGCCTGAGAATGAGATCCCTCCAGTGGGCACTGAGGACTCAGTGGTCACAATTCTCAGGGAGAATGACAGATCTTCTTCAGGTTCCCGACAGGGTGGCTCGAGACCTTCAGTGGTGGGCCTGTCAGGAGAACATTCTGAAAGGAGAACAGTTTTGGCAACCCTGGCCGGAGATAACAGTAGTCACGGATGCCTCACTCACGGGGTGGGGAGCCCACGCCAACGACTTGACCATCAGCGGTCGTTGGTCTCCATCGGAGTCCAGACTACACATCAACCTGTTAGAGCTGAGAGCCATCAGACTTGCGCTGAAGGCGTTCCTGCCAGCTGTACAAGGGAAGAACGTCCTGATAATGACGGACAACACGGTGGCCATGCATTACCTCAACAAAAGAGGAGGCGTAGGATCACTACCCCTGTGCAGAGAGGCGATGCAGCTCTGGTTTTGGGCAATCCAAGAAGGAATCTCTCTATCGGCAGTTCACCTAGCCGGAGAGAAGAACTTGACAGCGGACGCTCTGAGCAGGCAGAACAGTCTCCCACGAGTGGGAGCTAGCTCAGGAAGTCCTTCAAGAGATCTTCGCCCTTTGGGGAACCCCTCAGGTAGATCTGTTCGCCACCAGCCTAAACAGGAAATGCGACCTGTTCTGCTCAAGGGAATTTCCCCCGAGAGGAGCTCTGGGAGACGCGTTCATAGTGGACTGGGAGTTTCCGCTTCTGTACGCGTTCCCACCGGTCCCTGTCATTCCTCAAATGATCAGGAGGTTGAGAAGATTCCGGCGAACCATGATCCTAATTGCCCCGGATTGGGCCAGGAGAACGTGGTACCCGGACCTTCTAGACTTGTCCATCTGCCCTCCAATTCGACTTCCACTCAGAGAGAACCTACTCTCACAGAAGGGAGGTCAGGTTCTCCATCCAGACATCAAAACCCTCAACCTTCACGCTTGGCTTCTGAAAGGCTGAGGTACAAGGATTGGGACCTCCCTGATGATGTTATGGAGGTGTTGCTTTCGGCAAGGAGGCCAGCAACAAAGTCTTTATACCGCTGCCGTTGGAACAGATTTTGCAGCTGGTGTAGAGAACAGAATATCGACCCTTTTTCATGTGCTACACCAATGGTTTTGTCCTTCCTACTATATTTGGCAAATTCAGGCCTTCAAGTGGGCACCATTAAGGGCTATCTCGCAGTGCTATCCATCTTTAAGCGTACTGCGGAAGAACCATCCTATTTCAAATTACCCTTGGTAATACAGTTTCTAAAGGGGTTAACCAATGTTTATCCCCCAAGACCATTCCAAGTTCCCCTATGGGATTTAAACTTAGTACTAACTTTCCTGATGGGTACACCTTTCGAACCGCTCCATTCTTGTTCGTTAAGATTCCTTACCCTTAAAACTGTTTTATTAATAGCACTTACATCTGCTAGAAGGGTGAGCGAATTACAAGCTCTTTCTTGTAAACCCCCTCATACAATATTTCACAAAGACAAAGTTGTCCTGCAAGTGAAGCCTAATTTCCTCCCAAAGGTGGTTTCTGAATTCCATATCACTCAGAAGATTACCCTACCATCTTTCTATCCTCCTCCTCACCCGGGGAAAGAGGAAGAGAGGTTACACAGGCTAGACCCTAGGAGGGCTTTAAGTTTTTACATTAGTAGACTAGCCAGGATAAGACAGGCAGACCAGCTGTTTGTAGGATACACAGGTCACAAGCTGGGGTTACCAATAACTAAGCAGACCATTTCCAGATGGATCATTCTAGCCATTCTGGAATGTTATAAACTGGCAGGGAAAGAGCCCCCTCAAAACCTTAGGGCTCATTCGACCAGAGGTATTGCAGCTTCATCGGCCCTCAAAAGAGGCGTGCCGGTTAAAGACATATGTGCGGCCGCTACATGGTCGTCTGTCCATACCTTTACACGTTTTTACAATCTGGATTCCTCCTCCAGTCAAGAGACTAGGTTTGGAAGGGCTGTACTGCATTCTATTCATCAATAGAAGACAGCGTGAAGTCAGTACTCCCTCCTCCGATAATAGAATTCTGCTATGGGAGCCTATCTAAGATGAGGAATACGTCGGAGGACACAATCCCTTCGAAGAACAAGTTACTTCTTACCTTGTAACGTTCTTTCGACGGGATGTTCCTCCGACGTATTCCTCATCGACCCTCCCATCCATCCCCGCAGTTCTACTTCCCTTGTTGTTGCAGCTTACGCTCCTTCAGGGTGATTAGTTAGTCCAGAAAGTATTATTGTGGGCTACAAAACGGAACTGAGCAACGGACGCTGCGCGTGGCCTTTATAGGCAGGATGACGTCGACGTCAGCTGTCGAGGGACATCGACTCGGAGGACGTCGACGCGCAGCGCCCTCTAGAGAAAATTTTTTCCGAGGCCAGCAGAGCTGGAAGGAGATATCTAAGATGAGGAATACGTCAGAGGAACATCCCGTCGAAAGAACGTTACAAGGTAAGAAGTAACTTGTTCTTCTGCAGTGCTCGTATCTTGCATAGATTCACAGTTGACCACTTGTCTTCCATTTAAAGACTTATTACATACTAGACATTCCAGTGCTTTATCAGAATCCAAAGATGGCACCAGAAACTGGATGATAGGCTGCTAAAGAGAAGTAATTTTTTGTTGGCTTTATCTTGTGTATTGAATTAATTTTACAGAAGAAAATTATTTTTCAAAATGAAAGCTTCAAAGCATGTCAAACTATAAAAGTTATGAACTCTGGAGAGCTAGATGCAGGTAATTAACATTTTCTTTATGTGGGGGGATTTACATTTGGGAGTGATTATGAAGAGGAGGGCTTTGTAAAGCTGCTTAGCACTGCCAGTAGAAGCAGTGCAGGTCGGGGAACAAGAAGCTGGTCAGGAGGCCGGTTGATACCAAGTACGGATGGCAGAGGGCAATGCCAGAAAGCAGAATCGGACCCACAGGAGACAGCACAAACCAGAGGGGGTGAAAGTCAGAAACCCTACCGCTAACTGAGAGTGCAAAGAACACCACTTAACCCCTAATGGTGACCTGGAGCACTGTAACCTTCAGCTTTTGAAACAATGGATCAAAAATATGTTTTGCTTACCTGCTTTCCATATTTTGACGACAGGTCTGCCAAAAACGGGGATAGAGTATGCACTACAAGAGTATGAGTATGTAACTTGTTTAATTCAGTTGGTTTGGGTTAACAAAACCCCAACTATAAAAGTTACCAATCAAGGCATCAGCAGGTTCTATGGTGCAGGAATTTTGAGTCTTGAGTTATTGTTGGGTGGGACGAATTCTGGGCATATAGGAGGTTTATACTTATTAGCTTAAGGGACTGTGTGTTGATTGGGTTGTGCTGACGGTACTGTACATTTCATACTATTTTGAACACATGATGTAATGGTGAACATGCACTGATAGGGGCTCATGTTCATGAGAGCCGTAACATGAATGGAAGGCGTAGAGTGCCTTCCGTTCACGATACTGCTCATTTTCAAGCATTTGTATGGCGGAGAGGAGGGGTGGAATGCAATTTACTTTTCTGCTGCTCCCTTCCTCTCTGCCATACAAATGCTCCAGCATCTGCGCCGGCTTGGATTTTCATAAAGCAGGCAGACCCCATAGGGATCCATTGTACACGTTCCCTGCCATGCAACCATGGTGGCGCGCGTGTACAGTTATAATTAAATCCTCCACGACATGATCGCATGTCAGGCAAGGTTTAATTATATTTGTGAACACTGCCTACCATGCATGCATCAGTGTTAACATTCAAATTAAACATGCATGTCGGGGAGAGTTTAATTGTGAGAAGTAGACGCTGCCTGGCCTGCTAGCATGCCAGGCAGCGTTTACTCACTTTGCACTGCATAGTGCAAATGTGAAGGGCAAAAGATGGCGTAGATACTTGTACGCTGCCTTTTTGCCTTTACATTTGCACCCTACAGTGCAAATAACAAAGAATTTGCCAGCACAGACCTGGCAAGCGTAGCAGGTCCCTGCCGTCAAATTACATCTTGGAGAAAATTGAGCTCCACTGTGTATACTGTACTGCCCTTAGCAGCAATGTGCAAATTCATAACTTCATAGACAGATGATCTTAGCTCTGCTTCTAGAACTACAATTAGCATGCAACATTCTTGAATGTGTAAAGTTATAAGGGTCTGCAAGTAGTACTATGGCACCAGCTGTGAGAGAGCAAATACACCATGAGGCAAAGGTGAAAAGCTTTTTCATGCAATTAAACCTTTCAACTTTCCCCCTTCATGTAAATGTTAAAGGCTGTGACCCGGTACGAAAAGAGGCAACCATAGCGTAGTTGTGTAGTTGAATTCCTAGATAACTAAATGCCTAGTTCTGACGTTTGTTTATCTTTTTGTGCAGATTCCAGATGCTGCTTTCTCAACATGTAAAGTATTGCAAAAGAAGGTAAGACAGCATTGTTTTCTTAACATATTTCAAATGTGCTACTTATTTATTTATTGTGCATTTGTAAGGCGCTTATACAACAAGTAAATTGTGTTCCGAAGCGCCCTCTTGTAGTAGTAAATAATCTCTGATTGGATTGATGTTGTTCTTACCCCTGTCTTCCTGCTCAGATTGGGTTGATCTTGTTTTTTGCTTTCTTCCGGCATAAAACTTCTAACCTCCACTACCTTCCTATAGGCTTCAGGTAGGTCCCCTATCTAGTGGAAGCTGCTGACTGATGCTCTAATGTTAAAAGATGCAAGCCCGAGATTCCAAGATGGCCGCGATGCAGTGAACATCGCGACCTCTGAGCGCCCAACCCGCAAGGCCCCAGAAGCATGCAAAGCCACTGAGAAAGCCCTCCCCAGGCATCGGAAGACTCAGCAAACGGCAGCGGGGGACGGAGGGAGCCGAAGAAAGGCACCCACAGTGCCATCATAGAGCGTGAGGGGGACAAGAGCAGCCGGAAGGATCCCGCACATCTGACAGGGCGGCCGGGAAGGACAATGCCAGCACCTGGCCTCCCTGTGCAACACCATAAGTCGGGCGAGGCTCCGGATCAGCGAGCCGCACACAGGTGGAACGAGCCAAGGCGGAGACCGCAATGGTACCCAGCTCCCTGTCTCCAGCGTCGGCGGTCTGCCTTGTGGACTTCCCAGACAAAAAGGGACACCGGGAGACGCCACAGGCACCAGCAGGTAACGGGAGACGCCACAGGCACCCGCAGGTGCCAGAGGACTCCGAAGGACACAGGATCACGCCGGAGGACCACGGGCAGCCCGTGAAAGGCTCCAGCAGCTCCCAGATATGGCAGAGGCATCAATAAACCGCCAGCGAGGCCGCAGATCCAGCACGGAGCCCTACGGGCGCAAAGTTATGGTGAGGAAGGCCCCAAGATAGGAGAGGCAACATTAAGGAAGCAGGAGAGGAACACCCCCTCATTAAGCCCCCCCCCTCTTTCCAGCGGGTCCAACAAACATACAGTGGAAGCCGATAAACTGTTGGGAGAACGCCCTTCTCAGACCCCCAACTACTAGCAGGCAGAGAGGTGACAGGACCTGGGGATCGCACATCGCCTGCACCAGCCGGTGAAAGCTAAGTGCCAGACAGACCACAAGGAGGACCCTGGGGCCCCTGGCAGCAGGAACCCATGCAGAGCAAGGGGAGAATTCCCCAGTGAACCCCCCCGACCATAACCAGCGGAGCCCCTCTCCCCAGGGTGGACCCAGGGAGCACGGGGCCCTCGGCCTGAAAGGGACTCGCCACAAAAGGAAACCCGGGAAGGGGCCGGAGACCGCCAAGAGGCGCGACAGGGCCTGAGCCAAAAACGGGGCACTCAGAGCGCAGGAACTGAGCAGTGGGGGCGCAACCCGGGAGGCTCCCAAGCTAGCCAGGCGAAGAGGTCCAGTAACGCAGCAAAGAGGGGAAGCAGGAAGCATACCATCACTGTAAAAGAGAAGTGTCTCAGAGGCGAGGGGAATATCCCAACCCACAGTAAGTGCCAGTCTCGCCCCACATAAGTATCGGACATAGCAGAGGGCGGCAAATCCCACTGGGACAAGAGTGGACTTTCCTTGGACAGACCCCCAGCACAAGCAAAACAGACAGCGCCCAAGGAAGGAAACTGGTTGCACGAAAGGGTAGAACTCAGATTCCACAGGGCCCGGAGCAACGAGCTACACATACCGGTGGTGGTACTTGCTCAGCCCCGGCTTGGACCAGGGGGTCCGCAGAACACAGGCACGCCATATCCCGCGCGCGATGACGACAAACGGGAACAAAGACTCCCTGCCGGCACCCAGGAATGCCAACAAATCACAGGAAGGTGCACTGACAAAGATATGGGCCAAGGAGGCAGACCCTGCCGGGGGCACCCCACAACAGACTGGTTCTCAGACACAGGAGTGGACCCCGCGTAAGGGGAACAGGGCAGACCGGTAACACAGTCCTCGCTTAAACACTTCCTCAGCGAGATAGTGGAAAAAATCACCACAGCAGGGCTGTCACAAATGGAGGCACCGAGAGAAGACCTGGTGGAGGGACTACAGGAAATAAAGGGACATCAATAAAATGAGGAAGGGGGTGGACACCAATGAAACATCAATCCAGGAGCTGACGGAAGATGCAAGGAAAGCAGACACCGTGCTTGAAACCTTAGCGGCAGCCACCAACAACCTCGAACTGCAGGCGGAGGACCTGGAGAATAGGTCCAGGAAGTCTAACATATGCGTCAAATGCCTACCGGAGGAAACGCAGGACCAGGACCTACACCATGTAATCAAGAGCATCTTTGGCGATCTCCTGGAACCCGAGGCAGCCCCAGAGAACCAATTTGACAGAATCCACAGGGTGGGCCCACGTCGACAGGAACAAGGGGTGAGACTAAGACACGTCCTGGCTGCTATGTATAGCAACGCTGTCAAAGAACAAATACTAGCCAAGGCCAGGAAAGCGAAACAGATCACCTCTAATTGAGCAGAAATATTCCTCTACCAGGACATGGCACAAGCAACCCATATCAAAAGGAGGAGAATGGGCCCAGTACTAGCATTCTTGAGAGCCTGAGAAATTCGCTACAGATGTACCCACCCATTCGGCCTGATCTTCGACTGGCAAGGGAAGCAACAAAAAGTCGCGACATACGAACAGGGAACGACCTTTCTGGGAATCGAAGATGAAGCTCAACCAACATCCACCTCCTTGGTAGTCCAACATCATGCCCTTAGACCGTGGGAATGGTCCACTGTGAAGTCCAAAAGGTCCAAGAGGGGGGAATGCCAAACACTTCGGAGGGCCGCCTCCCAGGAAGGAGCAGGACAAGTCGGAAAACCCTGTCAATGCCCCGAGCTGAAACCCACGGCACAAAGAAACACTATCCCTCGGACAGCTCGCCTGGGGAGGGTGCACAACAAGCTAAGTGCCTGTGCTTTAATGCTACACAAAGTAAAGGGTAGAGGCCTCGTGGGGAGGGGGGAAAAGGGAAACTTGGAATGGGATTGGGTGATCCTGCGTGGGGCGAACCTGGGGGGAACTCTAGGGTTCGACTCTCGACACCACAAGTCGAGGGAGGCCAATGACCAGTTGAACCAGCCCATTTCGGGAGCGGGGGGTGGAAGAAGGAAAGGGTGGATGAGGAGGGCCGGGGGCAGCCAAAATTGCAGGGGATGGGGCACTACAGGAAGGAGGGAAGGTCCCAAAGAGTCGGCATCGAATTCACACCGGGAAGCAGACATATGGTACGGATTCGCGTAACCAATAATGGTTAGTACTGATGAGCTAAAGAGCATATCCCTAAACGTCAACGGGCTAAACCCGCCAATCAAAAGGAAAAAGATTGAGAGATACCTTAGACGAGAACAGCTGGACGTAGTCACATTGCAAGAAACACATATTCACACCAGGGCTAGACCAAGAATAAAACTCTGGGGTTACACAAGAACCTTCCAGGCCACTCAATCCAACAAAAAAGGAGGGGTTCTCTTGGCACTGAAAAATAGGCTGGACCTGACCATGACAGGGATGGAATCGGATGACATGGGGGAGGTACCTGGCAGTATCTCTGGAGGGGAGGGGAGAGGCCTACACTGTGACTACATTATACGCACCCAACACCGGCCAAGACGCCTTCGTCCAAAACATGACAAAGCTCAAAGTTTGCTAAAAACCCTCATTATATTAACAGGGGACTTCAACATGGCATGGGACCCCATTAAAAATAGGGGCAACAAAGCGCCAGGACCGCAGGGGCAACCTTCAGGGGGGAAAAATCCACAAGCTGGTGCTAATAAGACGCATGAAGGGAACTAGAGGGGGAAAAGGAAGGCTATACCTTTTACTTGCACGCACACCGTTCACACTCTAGAATCGACTCTACCTGGGTTTCAAGAGCATTGCTGGGAAGAGCGATGAGCATCACTCTTGGCACAATCATACTCTCAGACCATGCCCCAATAACCCTCAAACTAAAAAGGAACCGGTGCCCGTCTGGCTTGTGGAGGTGGCGCTTCCCCGCCCCTCTCTTTAAGGATGACGTGCTAGTCCGGGAAGTTGCAGAAGAACTGAAGCCTATTTTGAAAACAGAGTCGGGGACACAGCACTACAGGTCAGATGGGACGCTTACAAACCAACAATAAGAGGGAGAATCATAGCACTCAAAGAAAGAAGAGATAGGGAAATGAGGCTGGAGGGGGCCAGGTTAGAGGATAAACTAAAGGAGATAATGGCCTAGATGGGCACCGCCCAAACTCCAGCCATTAAAAGGGAGTATAGGGCTTCACAGGGTCAACTAAACTTAATACAGACAAGGGCGGCGGAATGCAATCTATTACACCTTAGGCAAAAATATTCTATCAAAGCAAACAAGTCAGATCGTTTGCTGGCCAGGATGCTGAGGAGTGCAGAAGGATAAAACAATCCTGAAAATTAAAACCAACACGGGTATGACTAGCGCCAACAACAATGATATCGAGAGGGAGTTTGTCCAGTTATACTACAGTTTATACAGCTAGGACAACCCATCCCCAGCCCTCCAAGAATCGTATATAAACAAGATTGATCTGGCGCGTATAACAGAAGAGGAGAGAGAAACCCTGGAAAAGGAGTTAACTAAGGACGAAGTTAGGGCCGCTATAAAATCCTTACCCATCAATAAATCCCCAGGGCCAGATGGCTTTGTAGCAGAGTTTCATAAGACCCATAATGAAATACTAATACCCACCTCACGGAACTGTTCAAACAAATTGGTACGGACAATGCCATATCCAAATCTATGAAAGAAGCTAAAGTAATCCTCATACCCAAAAGAGACAAGGACCCGACAGAGTGCGGTTCCTACCGCCCCATCGCACTAATAAACGTAGATTCTAAAATCCAAACGAAAATCCTAGCGACAAGACTTCACCAGATCCTCCACCAAAATAATCCACCCAGACCAATCGGGTTTCATTAGGGGCCGGCAGACGGGAGATAATGTCCGGAGAATCGTGCATCTAATAGAAAAGGCCCACAAGAGAGAAATCCCTGCTCTCCTCATGGCGGTAGATGCTGAGAAAGCCTTTGATCAGATAGAGTGGGGATTCCTCTTTGCAATAATGACCAGGATGGGATTCGGACCCACGTTTTTGGGCCGAGTGAGGGCCAACTACCAGCAACCGGTCCTCCGGCTATCCATCAAAGGGCAAATCTCGAGACCAGTGGCAGTCATGCAAGGCACCAAGCAGGGGTGCCCACTACTATCCCCCATATTATATGGAATACATCTAGAACCCTTCCTAGCAGCAGTGAGAGCCAATGAGGACATAGCGGGCATTACATTTGCGGGTGGCACACATAAAATAGCCGCGTTCGCGATGATATGCTCTTGACCATGACCCAACCAGAGACCTCCCGGGGGCGATAGAAAGGGAACTTAACCAGTTCGGAGCCGTGGCCGGGCTAAACATAAACGAAAGCAAATCGGAAATCCTTTACCTCTCCCTCTCAAACAATGTTGCGCACAACCTCGAAAGGACCTCCCCATATAGATGGGTCGAACACTCCATAACCTACATGGGAATAAAACTGGCTAATTCAGTGGGAAGGCTATACCAAGAAAACTATCCGCCCCTCCTGGAAAAGCTCAAAACTAAACTGATAGGCTGGGGCCCACTATCTATAACATGGATAGGGCACATAAATCTCTTAAAAATGGCGATACTACCGCAGCTACTCTATTACTTTGCAGCCCTCCCAGTCCAGAGACCCCCCACAGGAACATGAAATGGGTGGCGAAAATATGGAGCTTTGTTGCCTTGGAGTGGCTCACCTACTCCATTCAAGGGGACTACAAAAAGTTCAATACAGATGACTGGTCAAGGTTACTGGGAATAACAGAATGACCCCGGGGAAGGGGAAGTATGTTGGAGTTGCCGCCGATGAACGAACACAAGATGGAGACGCCAAAGAGAATGCAAACACAACTTCGGCACATCCTAAGGGAGCCTGCCGGCACAAAGACGACTCTTGGATGAAGGGGGAGGAAGAAGAGGGGGGTGCAGGGGTTATATTCAAGTTGCAATGTGTTCTTGATTAAAAATGCAAATAAAAAGTTATGAAAAAAAACTTGCTGGGCGAACCAGGATACCTTGGAGTGTCACAGGAGCTAATATTAAAACCCAAGACGTTCACAGGCTCTAATGTAAACAAGGCACAACCTCCTTACAGCCCACCTGATCCAGATCACATTAACCAATACGGCACAGCTCAGCACAGGATCACACGGGTGCAGACTCTCAGCCCGAGATCTGCTCAAGGGGATGAAAGACCACAGTATACAAGTACAGCAGCTCAGTCTGGCCCTGATGTTGCTGGGAAGAGATTAGTTGCAGAAAGAGCTGGAGAGAGGAATTTGAAGAAGAGACAAAAGAGAAGGAGACTGTCCAAAGTAAGACTTGAGGAGTGCGGGTAGATATTGAGAAAGGGGCTCACCTAAAGATACTGTGGAGGAGTTGAAGGAGTCACCAAGAGAAGTGGGGGAAAAGGGTGCAGGAGTCTTACAAAGATACAGAGGAGTGGGGTACATGAGTCACCAAAAGATAGTAAGGAGGCGGCACAGAGGTCACCCAGTGATACTAAGAAGGGGGTGCATGAATCACCAGATATCCAGAAAGTGGAACCATTTGCACCCAAAGGGAAGAACAAGGTGATAGACGGGAGGTTGGAAACTGGAGGGCAAACATCCAAAGAGACTGGTAGGTGAATCCCAGGTGAGGGAGAATAGGATACATACGGAATCAAAGTAAACCATGAGAAGGGACGAAGGAGCTACTACGCTTGCTAGAGAACAGAATACCAGCTAGCGAGCCTAGGAAGGAGCTAGTGGATGAGGTTGGTCAAAGGAAGGCACAGAAGACAACAGTGGGTGTGACGCAGTGTGGCTAGACTGAAGGTGAGGGAGGTTATGATAGGTGTAGAGTGGGCAAAGGGAGTACCATCTCAGAGACTCCAAAAGGAGAGAGAAGCGGTAAGGAAGGTCATATAGGGCCATGCTCCTCAGTCTACCTCACACATCCCCGAACAGGGGCCCATCGCACAAGAAAGGGTAAGTCCTATTTGGGACTGTGGAAGCCAATGACTCATCGCAGTGTGAGGACTAGCGTCAACTTTTTTGTGGTGTTGGTTAGTCTTGGGGTATGAGACCCAAGAAATCCTGCAAGTACATTTGGATAAAGGTTTGGACTATATAAAGCATTAAAAAAGACAGACTTGATCAAACTGCCCTTGTCCGACGGAAGGGAACTGGAGTAACATGGGCAAGCCTGATTGATTGTAATCACACACAAGTTCATTTTGTAGTCTTTCTTGTTTTACTTTGAAATATTTTAAAGGCATCCTGTTCTTGTTTATTCATTCAAATATAAAAAGAGGGTATTTGGACGGGGTATATTTTATGTTATGTTGTTGAGATTTAAATCTTGCACCACTGCCATTTCAATGGTCTCCAAGCGCTCAGGTGGATCTGAAAAGGAAGGAGGGTAAGGGGGTTAGTTAGTGCGATGGAGCCGGAGAGCACAAGGTAGCTTTTGCTTTGCTATTGGTAGCCTTAGTTTGGAACAAACGGTCACCTACCCATGCACAGGTAACAATAGGCGCATTTGACTTTCTTCACGTTTCCAGCTCAGCCCACCCCATACCACGAATACTCAGCCGCCCAAACTGGAAACCAAAACCGCTCATTCTGCTACCTCTCCCATAGCCGGAATGTCTACTACAGCCACCTCTCCCTCAACAAGTACTAAGAGTAATGACCACACCACCCTTAGTCATGCACACCACTATTCCACACCCACTCCAGTACCCTCTCCCACGCTCAAAGGTGCTCTCTTAAACATACGCTCCTTCAGCGCCCCCGTCATTGAGATACATGATCTTATCCTAGACCACCACCTTGACTTCCTGGCCATTACCGAATCATGGTTACACCCAGCATCGGGGCACAGTTCTAGCATTGGCTATACCACAGGACTTCACCATATTCAGATTTTGTATTTGTATTTATTGGTTTATATAGCCCTTTACACCAAAGATCCGACTGTGTCAACTCAGTTGGAGGAGGGGTCGCCCTCATAGCAAAAAAGTATCTTCAATTCAGATCCTGCCCTTGTGACATCATAGAAGGATACAAACTATTACTTATCAAACTCAACACTAAGCCTAATACCACCTACAATCTCCTCATCACTTAGAGCCCCCAACCACCCCGAATCGGATATTCCTCTCCTATCACGCCCTACATCAAACCTAACACCAAATTTATAGTACTCTGGGACCTGAATTTAGGATTCAATGACACCTCCGATCACAAAGCTAGTGCTCTACACTCCTACCTCTCTGACATGAACTTCACACAACTTGTGAATACACCCTCACATGTGAAAGGCAGAATGTTAGACTGGATGCACTGAACACAAACCTAGCCATCGACTCTATCTCAGCCACACATTGGTCCGACCACCACCTCATCTGCTTCAGAATTCTCACTCTAGGAACACAGTATCCAGGGATACGACTCCCCTTAACCCCATCGGAATAAGGAACACAAAAAAACTCACAACTGAAACCATCACCCCTATCCTGCTTGATGCACTCTCTGCACTACCTTGCATTGACACAGACCCTAACTGCCTTGCAGACTTCTACCATACGTGCCTAACGACTACCGTCAATGCACTAGCACCAATCAAAGCCAAAGTTCCACGCCCAGCCAAACGTGCCAACTTTTGGTTTAACTATAAACTAGTAGTGCTAAGACGAAACAAAAGGGCAATGGAACACAGCCACAAAAAAAACATATCTATAGACTCTCTTTGGCATTCGCAAAAGCCAACCAAACCTACAAAAGCACCCTAATAGAACAAAAAGCAAATGCCCTCAACACACGCATAATCAAAGCAGCATCAAGCACCAAAGAGCTATTCGCCATATTGAAAGAACTGGAAAATCTCCTACCTCCCCCATAAATACCAGCAAAGCATGGTGCACCACCATACAAGATGCACTTGCAGGCAAAATTGTTACACTCCAAAACAAAATTACAGCCAGAAAAACATTACTGGGCAGCAAAGAATCCCTCACTGCCGCGCTAAGCCTAGAACCTAGAAACCCAACCACACCTTTCAAATTCACTCAGGTTAGCCAAAAGCTAGTCCTTGACACTTTTTCCAAACTCCAAGCCTCTACTCGTAAAGGAGATTGCTTCCCAGCAAAACTTGTTAAACTATGTGCTCCCACCTTAGCACCCATCATCACTAAATTTATTAACGCATCATTTGCTTCCATGGTAGTCCCAGCCATCATTAAAGAAGCTTGGGTCACACCCTTGCTTAATAAACTATCCCTGGATCCAGCAACACCCACAAACTACCAAACCATAACCATGTCCCATTTCCCAACGGCACTTCTAGACCAAAAAATCCAAATGGATATTATAAGGGATTCCGGAAACCTCAGCATTCTACTACTATTAGACCTTTCTGCCGCATTCAATCTGGTAGACCATGATAAATTGTGCAACGCACTGCTTACCAACTTCTCCCAAGAAGCTACACACTGGGTCAAATCCTTTCTTTCAGACCGCACCTCTAGAGTCACCATAGGAAAGGAATCAGCTGACCCAATCCCAGTCCCAATAGGCGTCCCACAGGGCTCTTGCCTATCACCAACTCTCTATAACGCTTACACCAAGCTACTCCTCACAGCACTAGATGCCATGGGTGTGATCTATACGAATTTTGCTGACGACACACAGATTCTTATACCGATTACAGGCAACCACGAGCAAGACACAATCACAGTCAACAAAATCTATGCCATTATACAACTCTGGATGGCCAACAATAGCCTTTGTCTTAATGACAAAGTCAGAGATCCTCATTGTGGGGTCTCAGCAAAAATCAAAGCCCTCCACAAAGACTATAAATCTATAACCATAGATCCTACACCATGGCAAAACACCAGGGGTGCACCTTGACACCAACCTTACGCTCACCAAACATGTTAATGCTCTCTCCTCAGCCACATCCTACACTTCAAAGTTCATTGCGCTGAGTTGAAAATTCTTGACCCCACAAAGCTGAATGACACTAGCCAGGGCTCTTATACTATCCAAGTCAGACTATTGCAACATATTAATGCTAGGTGCCTCCAAAGCCAACATTGGCAAACTCCTACTCCTACAAAACAAAGCACTCCGAGCAGCTCTAGGATTCAAGAAATACGACCATATTTCCAAGACCAGAAGGGAGGCTCATTTGCTCCCCATCAAAGGCAGAATCTCCTTCAAAACACTATGCATCACACACAAGGGCCTTAATAACACAGCGCCCACCTACCTGAACAATGCCATATACCATAAAAAGAGCACCAGAATCCTTAGATTTAGTAACAACTCACTCCTTCATGTTCCCCGCTACCAGAGATCCAGAGCAGGGGGCAATAGCTTTGCTGCACTAACCCTGAAATTATGCAATACACTCCCCCACAACATCAGAAGCGAACCCTCCCACCAGAAATTCAAGAAAATGATAAAAACATGCCTTTTCAACCTGCATGAATAACTGTAGGAATGCATAACTATCTTTCGTACCGATAGAGACTTGTAACTAGACATGTATGCATCTTCTTGCCACCTGTATTGACTCCTCATGAATGACCGTAAGAATGTATAACAGCACTTAATGTACTGATGGAGAAATGCAACTAGACTCGCAAGCATTTTGTACCACCTGTAGTGAGTTCTCACTGTAACTAGAGAAGTAAGCACTCTTTAACCCTGTTTTGACATTTAACAGCTCTGTAACCAGTTAGCAAGCACATTGTAACCATGTACCAACATTTGCATTGTAACCAGATAGGCAAGCATTCTGTAACCTATGCCGTGATACCTCAGGGTCTGGGCGTATAACAAATAACAAAAAATAAATGTGCGTTAGGTTTGCTTCTAGTTGGTATGGGCTTATGGTTTTGGTATGAGAGTCTGTATGGAATTGTTTTACGAGTCTGTGGTGTAGTTTTCTGTGGAGGTTTAGTGTTTTGGGTTAAGTCAGGTGTTGGAGGGGCATGCAATTTGCTGTGTGATTTCAAGATTGTGCTGTCGTGGATTATGTGTGTGTTGTCATTGCTGGTTTAGGGTACGTTTGTAGGAAAATGTTAAGTTTAGTAGGGTTAATGGTGAGAGAGGTCTGTGCATTCTTGTGGATTGCTTTGATTTGATTAGGCTCAATTCCGTGTTTGGTCGTCGGGGGAAATAAATATGCTTTCCCTTTGTTTGTCCAACCCACGTTTGGTTTTGGTTTGTGTTGTCCCTCCTTGTGTCGTGGTTAGTTGTTGCTTTACGATAGTACTTCCTGTTTCGGTTGGCGAGATGAAGAGCCATATTTTTAGTAGTTTTCAGAATCTAAGATGTTCTTCTGTTTTGTATTTCCCTGGGGAGTGAGTCCCAGAGTTTTGCTGAAATGCAAGAAAATGTTGATCCACCACATTTCGGTTTTGGATATTGATATTTGTTCCTGTATGTATTCTGCTCCTTGGTCGTGTATAGCTCTGTGGGCTATGCAGAGGGTTTTGAAGGAAATTGCTAGTGGCGGTGTGATGTGTTCGGTCTTAGTGAGTTTGATGAATAGTCTTGCTGCCACCTTCTGCATTTGTTGTAGTTTTTTGGTGAAGTACTTTGGCATTCCCAGATGTATGCTGTTGGCGTGGCCTAAACTTAACATAATAAAGGAGATGACTGCGAATGTTCTGTGTGGGAAGGTGAGGAAAGGTGTCAGTTTGTGCGTAGCTGGAAGAAACCCTTGTTTAGTACTGCATTGATTTGTATTTTATATGTTAAGTTGTTCATTAGTATTCTGATATTTTTAACTACTTTGGAACGTTCCAGTCAGTTTCCCATTTCAATTGCACATTGAATGCGACGTTGGTTCAATGGGTTATACGGCCTGATCATGGTTTCTATGTTGTCTGGGTTGCTTCTAAGGCTGTTAGTTCTCATCCATTTGTTTATTTGTGTAAGGCAGTTGATATTTGGTCTGGTGATCCAGTAGTGTTGATTTTATAGATGACTAGCTTAAGCTCCCAGAATGTCCATTCTCAGATTTATTTCCATATACCACCGAAAAAGATGAAGAAATATTGTTGTTTGCCACAAAGGAAAAACGCGATACATAATTCTCACATGAATATCATATATGTATGCTTACTATTTGCATTGTTTATGCTGATAAACACGCACTGCAAATAATCAGACTAAGCATTCAAATATGGTATTCATTTGAGAATTTGAATCCGAGGTAAATAAAAATGTGGTGTTCAATTAATTAGTGAAATTAACATGTATCAAATTTATTGCAAAACAAATCATTGAAAAGAAAGACACACTCACTCTTCTAAAACATTTGTTTTTAAAAAGCTGCAAGACCAGATCAGCCAAGTTAGTCCGATGATGAGCATGTTCTACAAATGACCTGTAGATGGCAGCGGAACACTACAAAATGTAATGCTGAAAAACACAAAATTCATTATCTCTGGAACAGGATGGCCAATCTAGCTAGAAATAGTTTCATTAATTCGGCAATGATATAAAGATGATCCCAGGCAAAATTCATGCTGCCAGACCTCACTGTCGATCAGGAGTTATGTCCCCAAGATGAACGCTGCATACAAACCCACAAACAAACACAACTTTGTTTTATTTATTTATGTATATGTGTATATATATATATATATATATATATGTATATATAATTTTATATGGGCGCAGTAGCGGCCATGTAGTTATGGTTAAGTTGCTAAACCCATAGGAAGAACCCTTTTTGGGCGGCTTATAACGTTGCTCCCCTTGGACGAATCCTAACCAAACTTTGAAAAAAAAATATATGGTCCACTCTGAATTTTTTTGCAAAGTTTGGTGAGGTTTGGTCTAGGGTGGTCCCAAAATTAATTTTTTTCCCATAGACAGAATGGAGAAAAAACATTGCCCACGCCTACAGTCCAAACCGCTGCACAGATTTTCACCAAATTTGCGGCAGGAGTGGCGGCTTGGTCTCGAAAGCATGCTTTTGTAAATTTGGTGGAAATCCGTCCAGTAGTTTTTTTTTTTTAAACGACCAAAAAGTAGGTCTAAAAAAATGTGTGATATCCATGTCTGCTCTGCGGACACACTTTCCTGTTCGCTCCGCGGACAGGACACTGATTGGCCGATTGGCTTATGTCATATCCGCGGACACCCAGCTTGTTCGCTGATTGGTTGGAGTGAAGCGTGAAGTGCGTCACATTCTCTCGATGCGTCTGCCATGTTGGATCCGCGAACATCCGCGGACAGTGCGGCGTGGAACTGAGCATAATATCTAATTTTGGGGAGTGTGTTGGTGTGTAGGAGTGGCTGAAGAGAGTGGGGGAGTGAGAGATGGGTCAAATGCTGTATTTGTTTAGGTCGGAGAAGGCCGTGATGTGTTCGCAGTTGTCCGCAGACATACCAGACACTGGGCGCACTACTGGGTATTTTACTATACTCTGATGTTGGTTTTGGGTAGTTAATAGAGCATTGGGTGAATAGGGTATGTATTGAAGAGGTTGTGCATTGGCTGTAATTATTGTTTCAGAATGTTAATTGAAGTGATTAGGTTTTGAGGTAGTTTTGTTATTGTTTTTGGGTTGTGGTCATTTGGCAGGTGTTTGCTTGCATGGGTGTGTTATGCTCCAGTGGTTCTGGCCAGAGTCTAGAGTCTTGGGTGCATGGCCGATGCACCCAAGACTCTAGGCCCTGGCCACAACCCGGCCATGCACCCAAGACTTTAGGCCCGGGCCTCAACCATCGGAGCATAACGCACTGATGTAAGCAAACCTTTTGACTGTGGTATGTGGGCTGCTTAGGGGATATGTTTTCAAAAGTTTGTGTACTGATTGGCAGTAGTGTAATAGTGTTTATGGGATAGTGACATATGTGGTAGTTGGTTTGTTGGATTGTGTTTAGAATGTTGGTACTCAAGACTCCAGGTATTTTGGGTTGTATTTATTGGTCAGGTGTTCGTTTGCATGGGTGTGTTATGCTGCGGTGTTTGCTTTGTTGAGGCTGTATGTAGAGTTTTGGATAGGCCATGCATTCAAGACTGTAGGGTTTGGCTACAATCACTGCATCATAAGATACCCATGCAAAGAGTAGAGTGCACGCAGTCTATTGTATTCTAGAATGCATGGAAGATCAGCGTTTACTTGCATCAAAGTTGACTAGAAATAGTCCATCAAGTTGTTACGCTCACTTGGTCTCTGCAGAGGCTTTGGGGCATGGTTTCAGCCCCACCGGGGTGAGGTTGCTCGGGTCCGACTTCGCCCTCTGCGCTTGTGTGGTGACTGGTGATAATAGGTGATGCTGCTTGGGACTGCTCCTGCTTGGAGAATAGGGGGCGCGAGTAGCTTGTGCGCCTGATCCCCTTCCAGACCCCTTCTCCAAAACCGTGGTACCCGTGGGATGCGCTGTCCCTGGAAAGCTCACCTGTTGATTAGTTTTGGCGAGCTCTCTGTCCTGCTGCTTCTGGCAGGGGCACTTGTATGATCTGGACCGAGTTCCTTCACTGGTCCCTTGTACGTGGTAGGCCAGTCCTGCTGCGACTAAGCCACTATACTTCAGGTAAGTGTTCCTGTTTGCCTTTGTCTTTCCTTGTCTGTTTTTGTTGTATTGTAAAGTTCTTTGTCTTGTATTGCTGTCCGTTCCACTTTTGATGTTTGCTCTTTTGCTTTCTTCCCTTGCAGGTGAAGTTGCGGGCCCGGCAGAAGCTGCGGAGCTCGGGTGGCAGCCAGAGGGAATGAGGAAAGAAGCTGCAGCAGTACAGTAGCTGGTAAGTTGTTGACTAGGGGCGCGCAGGGTTCAAATGCGGCACGGCCCTAGGTCTGATTTTCAAACCTTGTCTTTCTTCTTCTTCACAGGGTCCGAGTTCGTTGATGCAGAGTGCGGTGCTGCGGCGTCGGGATCAAGATCACTGGATGTCGGGAGATGAGTCTGCAGATGAAGCGATGAAGCACTGGTTTCTTGGAGGTGAGTATGCAGGAAAAAGCCTGGTTTCAAAGGTAAGTAAACTGGTCCAAGCGGCGGTGAGCATCACGTTGCACGCTAGTGCACAGTAACACGAAGCACCGGCTTCAAGGATGGAGCAGCTTATATAGCTGAGCTTCTGAAGCCACGTCCACCAGGTTCAGCCTGCTTGCCACACCCTGCCACACCCGATGAGTCAGCACATGAGGATGTTCTCTGGAATAAAGGCTCTCAGCTCCTGGAAAGTTTTTCTGAAATAAAGTGTTCCTGCTCACATCTCTATATGAGCCTGGTGCCAAAGGCCTGAGTCCAGCCAGGGCCCCTGTTTATGGGTCCCAAAGGGACATATGTGAGTCAAGTGACCCATTGCCCCCATCACTAGATGGTGTGGTTTTTGTCTGGGGCCTGTGGTCATGGCAGCACTCCCCCTCAAGGCCCCTCTCATGGGTGGTTTCCCCCAGGCCCTGGTTTAGCGGGGTTATTGCAGTGTAACTGCCTGATGAATCGTAGAGTGTGGACGTTCTCACTGGGTTCCCAGGTCCAATCTTGGGGTCCATAACCTTTCCAGTTTATAAGGTAGTATAACTTGGACAGGACCATTTTAGAGTCTAGGATCCTTTTAACTTCATATTCTGGTTCTCCTTCAACTATTTCGGGATCCGGTGAACTGGTGGAGTATTGATCCGCGTACCTGGTCGTAATGGTTTTAGGAGGACGACATGAAACACCTGGGTGGATCCGAATGTGGGTCGGTTATTCTAATTTCTTTGCCACAGGGTTGATCACAGCCTTGATAGTGTAGGATCCCAGATATCTGGGACGGAACGCCCATGGTCTTTGGGGAATATTTTTGGATGCTAACCAAACCCTGTCTCCGACTTGGTAGTTTGGAGCTTCCCTTCGGTGTCCATCCGCAAACTGCTTCTGTTTCTCTTTGGCTCTGGCAAGATGCTCTGCTGCTTCCTTAAAAACCTGGGTGATGGTTTTGTGTAAGGTCGTTACAGCGGGCATTTCTATTGATTTGAGTGGGTCGAAAACGGATGTCCGTGGATGTCGACTGTACACTATGTATAATGGGCTTTGTCCCATACTGGTGTGAATGGAGTTATATGCGTATTCTGCTAACCAAAGTATGTCCTTCCAGGTATCCTCTGTTTGTTGCAGCATACACCTTATGTATTGCTCGAGGGTCTGGTTAGTCCGTTCGGTCTGGCAGTCGGTTTTGGGGTGATGGCTTGTAGATAACCAGAGGTCGATTTTGGCAATTTTACAACACCTTTTCCAGAATACAGAGACAAACTGAGTTCCTCGGGCTGATATCAATATTTGTTTTTTAATGATTTATTTTATATCGCAATCAAAACAACAATAACATGTAGGGACTAGCATGTCCATTCAGAGGTCAAAAATAGCAAACGTATTACCAATCACCCAAAGCATTTCCCAAACTCTTCTATGCAATTGTTCAAAATCACACCACCCATGTCTTGAGATCTAAGGTCCTCCCTCTTCCCACCTCCCTCATATTTTGTCAGTTTTGATAGGGCAGTCTCTTGCATTGTATATTCTGTGCTCTATCGTTGCACATATGTCCATGTCTGTTGCCCATTGCTCCACCGTCTGGGGCTCCCCATTTTTGTGCTGTGTTACGCTTCATCAGACCCGCTGCTGTGTTCAAAAGCAGCCTTTCTGACTTATTAAGAGCATTCTCACCTGGAATACTCAGGATTAGGATCTTTGGGTCCAGTGGTATATGACAGGCAGGGATCTTAATGAGTTCATTGCAGCATGCGTTCCAGAAGGTTACGGATCCTGGGGCATGCCCATAGAATATGAAAGAAATTCCCCTCCTCCTTTCCACATCGGAGACAGTTCGGGTTCAGGGCTCTCCTCCAACCATATAACATCGTTCTGGGGTACTACACTCTATGCAAGATTTTTAGTTGCACCAGCTGAAGCCTAGAGGAGATGGCAGCCTCCCGTGGATGCATTAATGCTTGTACCCAGTCCTCTGGGTCTATCTCTCCCACATCGACCTCCCATTTAGCTTTTAAACTCATCAGTTCAGGTGTGGCAAAGGATGTGATAGCATTGTATAGGATGGAAGTGTATTTGGTGGGGATATATGCAGGTAACATATTACGTTCTATTGGTGTGTAGTCTGGGATATTGGCATTTGCAGGTATATGAGTTCTCAGGGCATGGGCCAGTTGTACATAATGGTATCGCTCGGTACCCGGGAGTTGGAATTTTAGTTGCATGGCCTCAAACGTGGTTAGTGCCCCTGCTTCAAGGATATCTTCCACTCTCAGAATCCCGGCCCCCACCCATCGAGGCCATGGGTCAAGTTTCTTTATTTCGGGTAAGTTGCTATTTTTCCACAGGAGTTGTGCCGTGGTTATTTTATTTTTCCACCCTACGAACCCATGCGCTTGTTTCCAAACAGTAATAATGTGAGTCGTGGTTGTTGGTGGGGGGGTCTCGGGAGGGCTTGGTATAGTAATTGCAGTGGGTCAGTATCATGCATAGCCGCAATTTCAGCCCTTATGTGGGGCAGTTCCTTGTCCCCATGAAGCAGGTCATTCACCGCCGTGAGTTGAGGCCCAATAATAAGTTTGGAGGCGGGGCACCCCTATCCCGCCCTCCAAGATTGAGTTACTGGAGGAGGGTCTCAACCCGGTCAAAATCGGAGTCTGGGATCTTGAGTGGGGCATTCTGTAGGACATAGAGGAATCTTGGGAGAGTCATCTTAAAGAGTGCGGCTCTCCCCATGAGTGTAAGAGGGAGGAGCTTCCAGTGCTGGACGTCACTGACAAAACAGTCAATTACCGGTTGGAGATTGTGTATTGCATAGTTAGTGAGATCTGTTGTTATCCAGATCCCTAAATATCCAAAGCCTTTTTTCTCCACTCGGTACGGGCAGTCCTGGGGGTTGACCAGCGCACCACCCTTCACCGGGAAGAGAACTGATTTCCCCCAATTAATTCTTAGCCCGCTAAACTCACCAAAACGGATAAGCATCTGTGTTACTATAGGGCAGGTCTGGGCTGGGTCCCCCAGATATATCAGGAGTTCGTCTGCATATAAGGAAGGTTGGTCCTCATGCCATCTAAATCCTGTCCAGGCTGCATTCTGGCGGAGCCAAAGGGTGAGAGGTTCAATAGCGAGGGCGAAGAGGAGGGGAGAGAGGGGGCAACCCTGTCGCGTACCCTTCCCCAAAGGAAAGGACCGGGAGGGCCAACCATTCACCCTGACCTCCGCCTGGATGTTCGTATAGAGTAGTTTTACCATCCCAAGAAGCCGTCCCCAAACCCCATGCGCCTCATGATTTCCCATAGGCTGTCCCACCTGATCAAATCGTAGGCCTTTTCGAGATCAATTGCAAATAGGGCGAGAGGTGTATCGATGATTGGGGCACGTTCTAATGCCAAGTGGAGCCGACATAGATTCATTCGGGTTGACTTGTGTCGCATAAAGCCACATTGATCCGGGTGTAACAGGGTGTGGGCTACCGATTGCAGTTGATTAGCTAGGAGCTTGGCAAGGACCTTGGCTTCACTATTAATTAGCGAGATAGGCCTGTAGGAGGCACACCTCTCCGGGGGCTTGTCAGGTTTGGGGATAACCACAATGGTAGCGTTACGTAGATCTGGTGGGAGGGTGCCCTGTTCACGGGCGTCGAGCAGCATTTTATAAAGGGGGGGTGCTATTTTGTTCCCTCCTAGCTTTTGCCAGGCTTCGGCTGGGAACCCATTAGGGCCTGGTGTTTTCCCTGCTTGGAGTTGTGCTAGAGCTTCGGCTATTTCAGATTCAGAGAGATCGGTGTCTAGTTCCGCTCGCTGTTGTGCAGTCAATGATGGGAGTGTTATATCATCTAGCAGAGTCGGGTCAAGTGGTGATGTTGGGGCTCGATATAATTCCGCATAGAACTGA
Organism: Ambystoma mexicanum; assembly: GCF_040938575.1. NCBI lineage: Eukaryota > Metazoa > Chordata > Amphibia > Caudata > Ambystomatidae > Ambystoma > Ambystoma mexicanum. The sequence continues at coordinate 351,023,987 of NC_090929.1, forward strand.
GCGAAGGCCTCTGCTATTTCAGCATCCACCTGGTACCTCTCGTTTCGTGGCGTGACAATTTCCCGGACATAGCATTGTCTCTCATCTCTCTTCCAGCCAAGCGAGCATTTTGCCTGCCTTGTCCCCGAGCTCATATATTCTCGCTCTGGAAACCCAATGGGCTTGTTTGGCATTATCATTCGTTATATTTCTGAGGCGCTCTGTGGCTAGTTTAAGGGACTCCTGGGTCTGCGGGGTAGGGTCAAGAATGTGCTTATTTTCGGACTGGATCATCTCCCTTTCTGCCTCTATTATTTTTTTGTTTGGAGTCTCTCTCCTTTTTCTTCGCTGTCCAGGAGATTATTTCTCCCCACAGCACCGTTTTGTAAGCCTCCCATACTATTGCTGGGTTGTTCACTGCAGGTTTGTTTATGTCAAAATATTCGTCACACACTTCCGTAAGGCGGTCAAGTAGTTCGGGGAACCCGAGATGGTAATTGTTCAATCTCCACGTTCTGGGAGGGGTCGTGCCATGCATTCGCAATTCTACTGTTAAGGGCGAGTGATCCAAGATTCCACGAGGGAGGAACTCTGCGGATATTACCCTATGTAGGTCTGTGTTCAGGAGGAAAAGGTAGTCGAGCCTGGAGAGGGAGTCATGGGCTCCTGAGTGGAACGAGTAGCCCTTGTTTCCGGGGTGTAGTTCCCGCCACACGTCGCGAAGGCCCAAGGCGGATACAAAGTTAGACGGCTTTGTGGGGGTATCCGGGTTGCGCCCTCTGAGGTGAGTACGATCTATGGTATTGCACATGACATAGTTAAAATCTCCCCCCAGTATCCACCTACCAGGGTGATGTTTTCCCATGAGTGGTTAGGGTCGTCCAGTAGTTCTTGGCCCAGTCCGGGTGGGGAGTATATCGACACAATGGCCAGTTTCTCCCCCCAGAACGATCCCAGGATGGACACATAGCGACCCCGAGGGTCCTGTCTATGATCTGCGGGGAGAATGGGACTCGTTTGTGTATGAGAATAAGGGTGCCCCTGGATCCCATTGTCTACCCCGCATGAAATGCGGACCGGTAGTTGGTTCTTTGGAAGAGGGTGCAGTGTGTTCCCACTAGATGTGTTTCGGTTAACAGGGCCACATCGTAGGAGTGTCTATTCAATAGTTGTTTAATCAGGCGTCTCTTGATCCCAGAGCCCATCCCGTTCACATTCCAGGTGAGCAGTTTGAGAGACCTGGGGCGATCAGTCGGTAGCGACTGGGTTTGTGCTGGTGCCATCTAAAACACGTGTTGGAGGGCCTGGAGGATGTCTTAGTCGGGAGAACTGTCTCCCGTTGGTGTCTTGTGGGAGTAAGGTCCCGGTATATGGTGACGTGAGGTCGTTTTTGCACAGGGTTGTGATTGGGTAGTTGTTTGAACATGCTATGGCCCCGAACTAACAAAAAATCATAAACATTCCCTTCCTTCACCCTCCCTATACTCCAACCCAACTTGAAGTACCTGTCGCCCGAACATCGCTGATCCTCAAAACCTTAGGGGGGGTCAGCTCACGCTTTCACTACTATTAGAAACAAATAAATCCTCCTGGAGCTCCGTCTCCTTCGACGTCAATTTGGGTCGTTCAGACTGAGTTAGATCACGTGGCCACCTGCTAAGGCTCCAGGTTAGTGTGATCTTGCGCCTTCCCATCCCTCGGCTGTCCTTTGGTCCGTGGTCATGTCCTGATCCTCAATGTTCATCATGGTCTGCTGCCGGATCCAGGGCGTTTGGCCCGTGGGCCTCTGGATTTCTCCCCGGGGGGCGGTTGGTCCGGTCTGGTCCGGAGCCTCCCTTCACGTCTTTTGGGCCTCGCAGTCCAGTCACCTTCAATATTTTTTTCTGCCAATTTCCAGGCCTCTTGTGGCTCAGTACAGTGGATCGTAGATCTTAAGTAGGGCCGGGAACAGCCCGTATTTCACTTTCATGAGGGCCAGTTGCCTTTTTAGTGGCTCGAATGATTGCCTTGCTCGCTGCACCTCCCTGGTGTAATCGAGAAAGAATGCAATTCGGGATCCGCTGTGGGTAATTGTCCCCTTTGTGCAGGACATTTGGAGCAGCGCATCCCTATCCCGGTAGTTAAGCAGTTTAACAATTTAACAATTATCGTACGTGGTGGTGTACCAGGAGGTGGTACATAGGATACAGGGCATCCTATGCTCTTTCCACTGAAAGGAACTTGGAGAAGGAGTGAGGTTCAAAAATGTCCACCAACCATTGTTCCAGGAATAGTTCCATGCTCGGTCCCTCCTCACCCTCCGGTAGACTGAGGATACGTACGTTGTTCCGGTGTGATCTGCCCTCCCCTTCGTCTCCCCTGGATTCCAGTGTCTTCAGGTGATTCAGGGCTTGCGTTAGCTGTTGGTTGATGCCCCTAATGTTGTCCTCTGCTCCTGAGATCCGGTATTCCGCCTCACCCGTGCGCGATGTGAGCTTCTGGAGATCATGGCGTAAGAAGGAGACATCCACTGCGATGCTATCCATCTTAATTTCCATGGATGAGCGCAAGCTGGCTATTGCGGTCATTACATCTCGTAGTGATAGGTTTTCTTTACCCCCGTGGGAGTTTGGGCGCGTTATTTGACTTGCCACTATCGGGGTGCTGGCAATCGCGAATTGATCCATTCTGCTCTGTGTGGTGGCCTTTCGTTGTTGCTTGTCCTTTCCGATTGTTATGCTGAGCCAATTGCTATCTGCTCATTCGGTTATTGCCCAGCTGCGCCAGAGTCAAGGTTCTGTTCTTTTACGTGGTTGCGCTTCAACAGTTCCGCTATTTCGGGGGGGGGGCTCGACTCGTGTGCTCTTCGCCAGTGGTAACGGAGCCTCCTCCCTCTCTCCTAAGTGGTCTGTTGGGTGCTTACAGTTCTTCTGGCCCCGTTGTTTTCGGTAGCATTGCGTCTCCCTGGGCCCCTTGTGGAGCACCACTGTGGGTATTTATTGCTTCTCTGTTGGCGTCGTGATCCCGAGGCGGTGGGGTTTGAGGGGTCTGTAGACCTCCCCACAGCTCCCTTGGGATCCTGCTTTCTGTTGCTGGGGGGCCACTGGCCTTGAGGCTTGTCTCCCGTCCCTGTGTTAGTCTTATCTGTATTAGGTTATTGCCCGCGCGGGGTAGGTCTAGGCGGATTGTTGGTGGATAAGTGTCTGTTGGCGTTTTGGGTACGGACCGCTTTTCAGGGGCGGAGGAAAGCCCCTCACCCCAGATTTCGTTGTTCCCCCCCACTCCACACCGCTTCTTATATCGGCGGCTTAAGGTGCAGGCCTTGGCAACAGGGTCTGGTCTCCAACCGCTCTGTGCGGCGAGTTGTGGTTGCAGCGTTATCTTCCTTTCTTGCTCCTCCACGCGGGGCCGGCGCTGTGCGCTCGTGTAGCCTTGTGCCCATGTGGGCGTCCGGTCGGCGCTCCTATCTCTGGTGGAGCTATATGTTATGGCTCGCCGCCTCTTCCACTGCTGCTGCACTAGTTGTGCCCCAGCTATGGCAGGATAGGTGATGCCGGGGTGGACTCTGGGTGGCTCAGGGAGCGTTGGTCCCCCACTCCACACCGCCCTTGATGCAGGCTTGGCAGTAGGGTCTGGGCTCCAGTCGCTTTGGGTGGTCCAGGGACCGTTGGTGTGACTTTATGCCTCTTTATTTTGGGGGGGGGGCCCGTATAGGGGTGCAGCCCTTTTCCCCTCCCCTTCAAGCGTCCTCTAGGTGGGGAACCCGTTGGTATTGGTGGTGTTGCCCTCCTTACCAGTCTTTCTCGCCAGCTTCTATCCTCCTCCCTCGTTGGGCTGCGGCCGCATCTTGGCGGTCCGGGCGTCGACAGGGCTGCAAGTTTCTTCCGCTTCCTACTGCGGCATTCCTCTGCCCTCCGTCTCGTATGGGTATGAGTCTCTTGTCTTCCATTTAAGCCTCACTACTGTCCCTTGAAATCGCCCTTTTGTTTGGAACAGTGCCAAATATATTATTCATTCCACTGTTTCTTCTGGTACTTCAGTAGCTACAAATGTCCTTGATGCGCTCAGAGCGTATGGGATCAACGAGCACACATAGCAGTTGTCCTTAGTTGTCTCTTTACCAATTTTGGTCATGTGCTGATAACACATGTTGTTCGAGACGTGCGCTGAATCAGTGATATGAGTCAATCCCCTTATTTTCTCCATATGTGCTGTGTTTAACCCTATTTCCCTTATTTCTGGGGTTACTTGTACCACCTGACATCGTAACTGTTGCAGCTGTGGGAGGGGGTACATTAGTTTTAGGTACAGCCATAATTCGAGAAGCATAGTGTGCCTGCCAGACAGAGGCAGCAAGTAGACCAGTGATGATCAACACTCCTAAGATCTTTATTACAATAGCTAATCTCGCCAGCATTTTGCTCTTACCCTTGCTGCTGTCCTGCAGCTTATTCTTGATGATGTTAAAGATGCCCGCCTGAAAATGTCAGAAAATATGCGTTGATTTGTTAGTTATTTTTAGTTAAGCTCTCCCTATCATATAGTCATTTAGTGCCCAGGCGAAAAGCTGTTCCCACGCTAGTCTCAGCGACCTATCTCTAAGGGCTGGTAAATGCTCGTGAAGATGGGGGAATGATTGCTCAATGGCTAAAATGAACGTGTTGTAGTACACGCGTACCCTTCCCGTTTTTAGATATTTTGGTCTCCTTATATGGTATACAAATTGGTGTGACAGTGCTTCAGGGGTGTTATCATCTGTGGGTAGCATTTACCCCTGGGCAAAACATGACTTTAATAACTTCGCTTTTTCTTTGTAAGACAGTAATATGTGGTACGTGCATGTGCGAGACAAAAAGGAAAAAAGAACATGCAAGTGTGGTGCAAAACGACAATTTGTTAGGTAATGTCCTTTATTTGGGCGGTGACTGGGGCAGGTTGGTCGGGGCAGTGTCTCATTTCATCTTGGATCTTGTGACCATGGGGTGGGCTGTGGGCGATTGTCCAAAGTCTTTGGGTGTGGCAGTGGCCGGGCAGGGGTCTGGGGCAATGTCACAATTGTCTTTTTAGGGCTGTTGCCGCTTCCTTGTCTGTGGTTGGTGTAGCTGCTGCGTTTTCTTCTGTTGCTGGTGATGTTGCTGTTGCAGTGGTCCTGTCGTCAACGCGAGGGTGGGTCTGACCTTTTGTAGGGCTTGACGTCATGTAGGTGATTCCACACCCTCTTGTCGAGCAGTTGACAGCTCTAGGAGCTACTGTTTCCACCTGGTGGGGCCCTGTAAATCTGGGGCTGTTCCACTGGCGATTAAAATTGCGGAGGAGAACTGTCTCCTTCCGCTATTGTCCACTGTTTTTGCTGCCCTTGTTCCTCGTTTGTTTCTTCTTGTTGGGTGATCTTTGACCCGCCCCGCGTGCGCTCGAGCTGTTGAGAGATAAAGGCCACACTAGTAATCAAGGAAGACACATAACCATACATTTCGTCACCAAAAACATTTGCAGAACTTTCATGATCAGTTATTGCTCTTGAGGGTCGAGTTAGTGGAAGGTGCATTTGACGTCCAGTCACCACCTCGTGGGGAGTGAGGTGGTGATCAGACCCTGGCCTATTTCTTAGCTCAAACAGGGCCATGGGGAGGCAGTACAACCAGCTTTTCTTAGTTGTCTGCTGAATTTTGGCAATCTCTTCTTTCAGGAAGCCGTTTAGGCGTTCACAAAGACCATTGGCTGCGGGTGATATGCGCATGAAAACTTGTGCTTGATGCCAAGCAGTGCAGTTATGTGTTCAAACATCTTGTTCGCAAAGTGCGGGCCATTGTCTGACCACAGCACTTCGCAAACTCCCCACCTTGGGAAGACCTCCCTCACTAGGAACTTGGCTGCTCTGAATGCATCCGATGAGAGCCAGGGCCCAGCCTCAACCCACCTTGAGAATGGGCATACCACTACAATCATGTATCTTTGTCCTTAACATACGTTGATCATGTCAATGTAATCAATGTGTAGGTGCAGAAAGGGTCCTTCTGGCCGGGGTATAGTACCTTTTATCACTTGCAGCGTGTGACCGGCTGTGAATTGTTGGCAAGTTAGGCATCTGCTGATAAAGTTAGCAACATGTGAATTTAACTTGGGACAGAACCAAGCCTCCTTAATTCGTGCTGCAATCACTTCCTTTCCTGTGTGAGTGGGATGGTATAGCTGAGTCAGGGCTGTTTTCAATAGAGCTAGGGGCATCACCACTTTTCCATTATTATTCTGACGCCACAATGCATCTGTGGGTGACATTGTGCATCCTCTTTTTGCCCATAGCTCCTTTTCTGCCATAGGCGCTGCTGCCTGTAATTCCATTATCTTTGTGTCAGGGATGTGTGTATACCCATCCTTCATCAGCATTTGTCTTGCTCCTACCCTCCCCCCTATCTTTTCCTTTTTTCTGGGGGGGTCCAAAGTACGCAGCATGCTTGGCATGTGCGTCTGCTGGGTCGTTACCTTTTGAGATAGGGTCATCCCCATTGGTGTGGGCCTGACATTTTACCAGAGCTATTTCTCTCGGGTCATCAATTACTTCTAGTAATTCCGCAAGTATTAGGGCATGTTGTACTGGGGTACCATCTGCCCTCCTGAACCCTCTCCTTTGCCATTTTATTAAACCTGAGTGGACTGTTGACGTGACATATGCACTGTCCGAGTATATTGTTACTCTTTTATCATAGCTCTCTTTTAGTGCCAAAATGAAGGCCACTAATTCCCCTGCTTGGGCCGAGTACTGTTGTGGTAGTTGAACACACTTTACTGGTACTTACATCCAGTCCTCTGTCAACTTGACCACTGCTGCTCCTGTCCTTCTAACACCATCACTTTGGTCAATTGTTGAGGAACCATCAATGTACATTATTTCTCCACCTCCTCCCCCCTAGGGCATTTTCCTCAACTTTTCTTGCGCTGGAGTAAATTTCAATGGCCTGTGTGCAATCATGAGCGTAATCACCATCTTCAACTACCTCAGCTATAAATCTTGCTGGGTTTACATTGCTGCACCTGACAATCGTTAACTCTGGTCTGGAAAGAATAATTTCATAGCCTGATGCCCTGTGTGGTCAATGTGGGAAGTAGAAAACATCATTAGGAAACTTAAACCATCAAATTGCCAAGGCGACGCTTGTCCTGCTCCGATTATCAACGCAGCAGCTCATGAACTGGCACCATTAATTACTAACCTTATCAACGCCTCCTTCAAAACGGGAGTAGTGCCTGATAACTTAAGACGCCTGGGTCATCCCACGAATCAAAAAACCCACTCTTGACCCAGCCAACCCTTCTAACTATAGGTTGATAACAACTGTTCCCTTCTAACTAAAGATACTAGATAGAGTAGCCTACCTGCAAATACAGGCTTATCTAGAAACTGTTTTGGAGAATTCTCTGTTAAGGCTAATTTCCCAAACCTAGTGAGTCCCCCAGCAGCTGTGCTGAATCTTTGTGGTTTATTGTTTTCTCCTGCTAAGAGTGAGACTCTTTTTTTTCTCCCACTCTTAGACCTGATTTGAGATATCCTTTGACTTTATAATGTGTTTTATGGGCTTTGGGGTCTTTTACTCCATAGGGTTTCATGTATTTTTGGTAAGTGTGTTATACAGCACCCTCAGTGCAGTAACACAGGAGTGTCATAGGGACCCCCAAACATAGACTCCAAACCCTGGGACTGACTACTGTCTCCCAGGGCATGTAAAGTCACCATTGACTTTACTAGTCTTAAATTGTGAACAGAACCAGTACAAACCATCATATTGTGGAAGTACTGGTAGGGGTAATTAGATTGCCCTGGGTCTGTTTTTCGAGGGGGCACTGTGCAGTCCCCCCTCGTTGAGTTTCTGGCTGGTGGCAGTGGTTACCACGCAAAATATTCCACCGGAATATTTCCTATGGGATTTTCCCATTCATTTTAAACGCACCACTTTTTTGGTGCAATGTTAAAGATTCCGCCAGGTTATTTATTTAATATTTATTCACCGGTTGGGTCTTTTTGCCAGGACTCGGTTTCAAAATGGGGTTTGTGTTCACCTCTGTAACTCCAACCCAAGTCGAGCCCTTTGTTCCACCTTTTGGCAGGCTTCTGCACAGAAGCCTCCAAAAGTGGTGCCACTCTGTCTGGGTCTACAGGATGTGTGGGAGGGTGGGTTTAGGCACCCTGGACTGAGTTGCCTCGGCAACTCATGTCGCACTCTTGTGTGATTGGCCCAGTGGTGAGCCGCCCAGCTCACCACTTAGCATGTTTGAGTGACAGCTAGGACTGATGAATGGGGGTTTTCTGCATAAAAGCAGGGCTTGGGGGACTGGAACTCCAGAAGTCGCCACAGGACCAAAGAATCCGAAGAGGGAGAAGCTGAGCCGACCTGCAACGACGACACCACCGGTGGAGCCCTTCTTAACCATCTCACCACTTCCCAACGACAGAGAAGATCTTCATCCCGGAGAGTCTTCTTCCTCTGAACTGGTGGGGATAACCAGTTTGCCCTCTTTTCGCCTTCCTGGATCGTCTCGTGGTCGAATCGCCCGTGCCAAGCACTCTGGCGGCCGGATAGCCACGCTTCACCACTACCGCGAATAAAAGGGTAGTATCTTTTAACCGGGAAACTCCGTGGCTGGTTTCTTCCCTGGCAGTGCAACGACCTCCAGCTTTCCTCCACATCGAGATCTTCTCTTCCCCTGGACGAAGCACTGACTTGCACCCGCTGCCAGGAACAACTGCCCCCGCTGGAGCTTTCTCACCATTTCAGGTACTGTGTCCCGCCTGGTCTCCCTTGCAACAGACTGTTCAAGGTGTCCCGTAAATCCTTGACTCTCTATCATGGGGTGACTTGGGACCTGCGAACTAACTTTTCCTGAACTGATCCAACCCTTTTTGAACTATCTGCAAAGACTTTTTAAAGTACTATTCAACTGTGTGATCTTGGACACATTCCGCCTTGCTCTCTCCAAGAGTGGGCCTGGCCTATGAACCTTCTTGCTCTAACAGTAGAGTCTGCCTTTTTCTGACTTGCTGTGGTTCTTTTAAAAAGTGATGGTATTGTGCTGTCCTAAGTCTACCTTTTTCCCTCCCTTTTTAACTAACTTATTGGAGTGCCATTTTAGGTTAAGCGATAAGTGGTGTTTTAACTAAGACTTGTTCAATAAGTAATCAGGGATGTATATATATTGATAGTGACTGTGTTTGAACTTGCTTGCCATATTAGTGTTAGTGTATTTTACAAGTGTGTTTTTAAATAAATAATTCTATATTTTTATACTCAAGCTCTGGTCAGTGTTTGCTTGTGCTACTATACCTCTGTACCTATTTTGTATACTCTATATACTGTCTAACTCTTCTTGAGAGAGGTCTGGCTGCTCAGCCACAGCTACCAGGTAAATCTGGGTGGTACAGACTGCTACCAATTGGGTTTACTGCCAACACCTGTAGTCCTAAGCATTTTGTAGTGGTCCCTAAGGGAACTGCACAGGTTTCTGCCTAACAGAAACAAACAGTCTTCTGGGACTAAGGCGATCCGGCTTCCGACCTAGACATGGCACGGAAACTGCCCTAATAGATCTCACTACTCAGATTCAAATTTTAAAAGACAATGGCAAACTAGCACTGTTCTTACTGCTTGATCTGTCAGCAGCTTTTTACTTGGTCAACCACCAAACGCTTTGCCACCACCTGAAATCTGCAGCTCACCTTTCCGACGCAGCCACTGCCTGGATCAGCTCCTTCTTGGCTAACGGAACCATGAGGGTCTTTTCTTCTACTGACTCGGCTGAACCCTCACCAGTCCTGTGTGGTGTCCCGCAAGGCTCTTGCTTGTCCTCAACGCTCTATAATGTATTTACGAAGCCCCTTTTCGATATCCTTGACTATCTGGGTGTCACGCATACTAATTATGCAGATGATACCCAGATTCTCATTCCTATCTCTGGCGACTATGAAACTGATAGCAAAACCCTCAGTGAAATATACGCAGTAATACAAGCGTGGATGGCACACCATGGACTTTGTCTCAATGACGAAAAAACTGAGTTGATTATCCTTGGTACTCACGCTAAAATAAAAAAAACAAATACTGCTTTCAAATCGTTCACTATTGATGGTAACCCCATCCTTGTCTCTAATAATACTAAAACCCTTGGTATCTACCTCGATGCCACGTTATCCTTCACCAAACAAACCAATGCAGTAGCGTCTTCAGCCGCTTACACATGTAAACTTATCGCATGTAGGCCGTTTATCTCCACTCCCAACTGCATTACTCTTGCTAGAAAGTTAGTCTTGTCCAAAGTAGATTATTGTAATGCCCTCTACTTAGGCACTAGCCGCAAAAATATTCACAAAGTACAAGTAACTCAAAATAATGCCATTAGGGCAGCCCTCAACATCCCTAAGCATTCGCATATCTCTGAGACTAGACGTAATCTGCATTGGCTCCCAATAGAGCACAGAATATCCCTCAAAGTTCTTTCCCTTACCCACAAAGCCAGGGCTAACCTTGCACCATCCTACATCTCTAACCAACTTACCCCACACACATCTACAAGACCACTTAGAACAGCTCAAGTTAACACTATGTCTATACCAGGATTCAAACTCCATAACTAGGGAGGAGTTAGTTTCCCTGTACAAGCCTCAAAGCTATGGAACACATTTCCAATCAGGTCTGTAACCTCCTTCAACCTATTTAAATGCAACACCAAACGTTGGCTTCATGACCTGGACACATTGACAGCTTAACATCCTAGAGCTTAGATTTACTGCCTACCCGCTGTACATATTGTAAATATTACTATCTGTCTCACCCTCAGCCCACCGCCTTAATTGCAACATGTATGCTTGTACCTGTAATACCAATGTATGTATTTATTTGTAACCGCAACTATTGTAACTGTTGCCTACTGCTTGCTAATGTAACTGTACTCTTATGTAACATAATAAAAAAACATACGCGTCTGTATGCCCCTGGGCCTGGTTGCGCTTTATAAATAAACCAAAATATAAATAAATGAAAAAAATGTTGATTTGGGCTTGTTCAATAGTGCAAAGTGGGCGTGTTCTACGAACAGTGTAGTGGGGCAACCCATTGTTATTGATGATTTCTCCACTGCAAAGGCTGCGAGGCTTTGTTCGCTCAGGAAGTGACCTAACATTACGGGGTCCAAGTGACCGCTGTAAAAAGCCACAGGTTTGTGTCCCATGCTCGTCTTTTGTGTCAGTACTGCCTTCAATCGCAATGTGAAAAAATGAAAAATTGGTGTTCGTAGTTTGGGGTAGCTAGCACTGGCACTGTTGAGATGGCGTTTTTTAGTTCATCAAATGCTTCTTTCATTTCCCTTGTTCATCCCAACTTTTTGTCCCCCTTTTGTGCGTCTCTGAGGGCCTTTAGCGGGGGTCCTATATATGAACTGTAGTCAAAAACCCACGCCCTGCAGTAATTGCAAAGGCCCAGAAATTGTTGTAGTTCTCTCACTGTTTGTGGGTGTGGTGTGTTTTTTATGGCCTGTGCCCTTTTTGGTGCAATGTTCCTTCCATGCTGTGAAATTAGCTGACCAATGTAGAGCACCTGTTCTTGGCAGTACTGCAGTTTCTCCTGGTCTACTTTGTAGCCCATCTCAGCCAACACTGTGAGCATTTTTACTGAGTCCTCCCTGCATCTTTCTTCGGTGGTGCTGCAAATGATTGCCATCGACATACTTCAGCACCGTGCTCTCCATCTCAATGTTTCCCAGATCCATTTGTATCACTCTGTTAAAGATGGATGGTGACTCACAGTACCCTTGGGGCAATCTTGTGTGTTTCCATTTTGTGTTGCGGTATGTGAAGCTGGTCAGAACTTGTGAGTCAGGGTGCAGAGGTATCGAGGAAAATGCGTTTTTGAGGTCAATCACGATGAACCGTGATGCTTCTGCTGGTATTCCACATAGTATGGTGGCTGGGTTAGCTGCTATGGGGTACTCTGCCTCTACAATGTAATTTAAGTGCCTAAGGTCCTGGATGAAATGCCAAGACCCTCCTTTCGCTTTGCGCACTGGGTACACAGCAGTGTTGCATGGTGATTCTGATGGTATTAGTATGCCGTTGTTTATCAGGGCTGTTATTGTTTCATATATGCCCTCATCCGCCTCTTTTGATGGTGGGTATTGTTTCACTCTGGGCAACATTGCTCCCTTTTTCAATTTTATTTTCACTCCACCAATGCTTTTGATGCAGCCAACGTCATATGGACTGGTGGTCCACAGAGATGCTGGTACTGCTGCCATGTCTTCCTCGTAAAATGGTACTGGTGTGGGTGCATGTGCTTCTAGTGCCATTGCCATTTTTAGTGCCACTTGCTTGTATGTTACTTTCAACCATATGTTAATGCTCATCCTAAACACCATCTCTCCCTTTTCATTATCGTCAGGGAAGAGCTCCTCACCAGACACCTGTGTAAGCCTGCACCCCTCTGCCAGTGCTATTACAGATCTCCATGCCCTCCCCTCTCTGTCCTGGGCATGTACTGCGATGTAATCTGCAGTTGCCATAATGCTCTCAATGCTTACTGAAATCATTTTCCCCTCCTTTTCATTTGCTGGTGTTTCAGGTCTAAATAGGAAAGCTGCTGGCATGTCCAAATTTTGCCCTCAATTCCAGGCAACCATGCTATTGCCATGTCTGTCCCATATTGGAAGAGGTCTCAGTCTACTGGCTCTGCCCGGGCCACTGTTTGTCCGCAGTAGGCCTGTAATATTTGTCGTATTGTGAGCATGTTGATGCCTGGTGTGGAGCAAATTATGCCCTTCTCCGTGAAGGAGATTGTCATATTTACCCTGCTCATGATATCCCTTCCAAGTATGTTTACTGGTGACTGCTTCGAGTACAGAAGTGGAAGAGACATGTCGTGATCCCCTATAGATAAGGATCAGTCAAGGGAACCAACCCTCGAGCCCCAGAAAATCCTTTTGTGCATAGCTTCGCCTGACAATTTAAACTTCCCCTCTCTTATGCAAGACCTAGTTGCCCCTGTGTCAACTAGGAAGGACATTTTTTTGTCATCTATCGCCACCTGTATGCGTGGTTCCTCCGCAGTGTTAGGTGTTACTGATAGGATGGGACACATCAAAGACATCTGTGGGCTATCCTATTGTGGGTATAGTGACTGCCCGCCTCCTGTGTAAGGGTTGTGACCCAATATTGTCACCTTCCCCAGCTGTGTCTGCTGTATGGGTGTATCAGTTGTTGATACTGCACTGTCCTGTATCTGTGTGAGCTGCTGTACCGTTTGTACCTGATGTTTTTGCGTTGCTATTGCTTGTTGCTGTGGTGGAGAGTATGGTTGTATCTGTTGCTGTGGTGGCGAGTATGTTTGTACCTGTGCCTGTGGCTGTGGTTGTTGCAGTGGCGCTTGTTGTTGTGGTAGGCATTGTTGTATTCCTTGTTGTTGTTGGTAAACTTGCTGTTCCCCCATATGCTCTTGTTGCCCTTGTTCTCCCCCAGGCTGCTTGGTTAGGCCTCATCCTGCAAGTGCGTGACATGTGTCCTACCATCCCACAAGTCCAACATGTTGGTGGTTCTCTTGCCTGCCATGGGAACCCCCCGCGTTGTCTTGGTATCCTTGCTGTCCATTTGGGTAATAGCCCCTTAACCCTCCCCCTTGCTGTTGCGCCCGTTGGCCATAGCCCCTCCTTCTCCTCATACTGCCCCTCCCCCTGTAGTTGTTAGAGTATCCATTTCCCATTTGCATATATCCTCCTCCTGTGTATGGTGGGGGCGGTGGCATCTGCTGTGTTATAATTTGTGCTGGCTGCTGTAGTTGTACTACCTGCTGTTGTGTTGTGTCTTGTGCAACCGCGACCTGTGTGGGGCGGGTGTTCTTAGTGCTCCTTCCATGGCATATTTAGATGGCTTCTTTTGCACGACTTTGCCTCTTCCGCCTTCCTATCTTCCTCCTTTTGTTTCATCTTTTCCTGCCACAGTCTGCAGTGGTGCACTATAGTTAGTTGTATTTCGGCCAGGCCTTAACCTCCATCCCCACTATTTTCTTCAGCTGCCTTTGTACTTACTCCGGGAGTCCTTGTATTAGTATATGGTAGAAAATAGCCAGTGTTTTATCCCACGGTTCCCGCGTTTCCAAGCGCCACTTCTCCTGAATCTCCTGGATGTAATCAACAGAATCTTCATTGTCACGCATCTTGCGTGACGTTATTGCTCCTATGTCTGACGTGTCTGGGTATTGGACCCTTAAGGCCTGCCATAGCGCATGTCTGCAAGTTGGCAAATGGTGCTCCATGTGATGCATCAGTTATTGTGACCCCTGGGAAGTCCGCCCTTTTCCATATGTCATCTGCGGCATCCCCCAATATTGATATTAGGAGCCCCTTTACGTCCCCTACCGCTAGTCTTTGCCCCGCAGTGTGTTTTTCCATCTCATATATCCACTTCCCTGCTCCTCCACTTAGTGATGGGTGCCTGCATTTTATGTTCTCTTTATTGGTGTGCTTCCAGGGGACATAGTGTGGTCTTGCCCCTCCCCTTTCCAGAAGTGGCATTAAATTGTACCCCCTCATTTCTCCCAGTGCCCGATGTCAGTGTATTCATCCTCTCCCTCTGTGTCAGGTAATGCTGTAATCATATCAATATCACAGTTGTTTGTTCTATCGTCCCCTTCATCCTTCCGCCCTCTCCTGTTACTCTTGTTTCACCAATGGTGTGCTCGCCCGTTCTTTCTGCCTGCGTCCCGGGAGGTCACCAAATCTGCCGACATATGGGGTGTGTGCAGGGGTGGGTGTCAGTGGGCGTGGTGTTGGTGGGCGCGGTGTTAATTGTTCGGGCATTCCCGTTGCTACCTCTTACCTGTACTTCACCTGTGTTTTCTTCTTCCTTTCTTCCGCATGCCCAAGGTGACTCACAGTTAGTGCGTGTAATGTAGTTTCTCTAAACTATCCCTATTGCCATCTCTTCCACTTTTTCCCGAACATTCTTCCTCCTCGCTGCAAAATCCATCGAGAAATGACACTCCCCGCTCTGTGCGTTTCCCCCCCACTGTTGCCGTCCTTAAATCTATTAAGTCCGCTTCCTTGTGTTCTCCTCTTTTGACAGCTGCCCCCTGTGTTGATGTTTGTAGCCAGCTCCGAGTCCTGGCGTGTGTAAGTTCTTACTCCGTGCTCCACTCTCCTTTCTCCTCCTCCTTCTTCCCCAATATTTCACCACCTATTTCCGCTCTTTTCCTATGT
This sequence comes from Ambystoma mexicanum, assembly GCF_040938575.1. NCBI lineage: Eukaryota > Metazoa > Chordata > Amphibia > Caudata > Ambystomatidae > Ambystoma > Ambystoma mexicanum. The sequence goes on from NC_090929.1 coordinate 351,039,173, forward strand.
AATTCTTCCATTACCTCCGCACTTACCTTCGCCAATATCCTCTCTTCTTCTTCTTCTCTTCTTCCCCATTTCGCCTCTTCCTTTTTTAATATGCTCTCTATTACTTTACCTTCTTCATACTTCTGGGCTCTTTCAGATAGTATCTTCCTTCTCCATAGTTCGATTTCGCTGTCCTTCTCTTCCTCCTTCCTTTTCATTTCCCGTAGCTCTGCGCGTGACACTCTCGGCTATTGCCTTCACCTTCTCCGCTTCTTTCTTTCTTCCGCTTGTTCCTTCATTCTCTCCTGTTCGTCCCTATCCTTTCTTCCCTTCTTCCTTTCTCGTGTTTCTTGCTCGAGCTGTCTGATCAGTTCTCTTCGTACTTCACTTAATTTGCCAACCGTTCCTCCAACATATCTTCCTCTGCCCGTGATAGTTGCCCTTCTCTCGTGTTACTCACTTCTGTTTCTGTCTGTGTGTTGTCCATTTCTTCCTCGCTCGCCTTTCTTACCGCATCCTCTTCTTCCCCTGTTAGTGTCCCTCGGAGCTTCAGGAGCATCTGCGCTGCTATCCATTCATCTGGTCCTATGTTTGCGATGAGTTCCCCACTTTTCTTCCCTCCCCCGTGCCTGTCTGTGTTATCTTTGTTTGTTTTTCCTGTCATCGCCGCCCCCCTCTGGTAGCGATCTGTAGGGGCGTATGATGGAGGGCTGAACGCAGGGTTGGAGTACCCTTCAGCAGCTCTTAATTCTGTTACTGGGTACGGCCCTCCTTCCTCCTTCTTTATTACCTTCGCCAGAGGCATATCGTCTGCCCCTTCCCTTTTCATGTTTTCTTCCGATACTGTAATCAATCCTTTTTCCGCTTTTTCGCCCTCTTCTGTGCATAGTGCACTGCTGCTCGTCGTGTCCACGCCCCTTCCCTTCTCCTTCTCCTCTTTACACTCCTTCGTTTCTTTGCTCCCCTTCTCCTCTGTTGTTCCTTCCATAGTAAACATTCCCATTGCCCCTGGCCTTGCTCCTTGAAACATCTTCCATAAGTTAAACACTTCTACATGGTGAGCTAATTTCTTTCCTTTGTACGTGTTGTGTATGTATGTCAATAGCGAGTGTTGGGTGTATGAGTCAAAGCTGCCCTAGGCGGCCACGGTGTCAGTATTTTGTTGTCTGTCCCTTGTGTCCAGTCGATGCTGTACTTTATCATTTTCTCCTTATGTGATGATAGCGACGTGCAAATGTGTTGGAGGGGTGTAGTTAAAGTGTTTGCCCTCGCCCCAGATCCCGACCCATAGAATGCAGCCATGTTAGTTTTTCTTTTTTCCAATGTCAACCGTCCTTTACCTGGCCCCGTAAACTGGGGACTTCCGACTGTCCGCTGAAAAGTAAAACAATTGCAAGTATATAGTTCCTTCTCCTTTATTATTTGTCCCCCTTGATGTCACTGTTATGGCCCCCTGCGGCCGTGACACACGAAGCACCCTGCGGCTACATGCCCTGTGTGGCATTCTTTTACAGCTGCCCACCTTCCTTTCTTCGTCAGCTCTTTCCTTCCCCTTTTCCAATCCCCTGTCGAGTGTGACCGGCGTTCTCCGTGCGCAGCCACCTCTCCCTTTTTTGCCCCTCCCTTATCAAGTGCTGCCGGCGTTCTCCGTGCGCGGCCGCTTCTCCCCTTCTGCCCAGCCCTTTCCCAGTCCTTGTCCCGAGGCCACCCCTCGATCAACCGAGATGGTCGCAGTTTCCTATACAAGCCCTACGGGTGACGTCACCAACTTCTGTAATTGGATAAGAAAACTTTATAAAGTCAAAGGAGTGCACGCGATATGTTCTAACACTTTTCCCCCTCGTAAAACCCACAGCTGTCTTCCCACAAAAGTGGAGGATACACCAATCAATTAACCTATTATAATCGGACTGCGCACGCTGCGTCGCCTCGCGTGTGATACGCCCCCTCTTGTGAGGAACTTAATCAGCCAATCATCTTCTGCACTTGAAACCAAACCTAGCTATCTCCTGTGGGAGAACGTCATCTACCTAACGAGCTTCAACACTCAATCAGTAGGAATCCTCGTCTATTCATTGATCAAAAATGGCAATTCATAGGAAAGCCCACGATCTGGACAAATCAGTGCCTTCTAATTACCACACGTGGTAGTTTACGCACCACCCACCTTCCTTTGTGACGTGGTAGACAACGGCCCTCGTGCCTGTCTTGCTACCGCTCACTCGTCTATCAACACTTATTAATCAAATATTTTCCAACACACTGTAAAACACCTCCCGCCACCCTTATTACAATTCCTCCCTCCTCCCTCACAACATTACATTGCTTATTGGGTGTGTCATGCTCACCAAGTCCTCGTGACCCGAGGCCGCACGACTGCATGCACCCCTCCAAAGCAGCTCGCCACCTCCCCTCGTCTGGACCACGTCTGGACACTCGCCAACCGCGGGCGGGATACTTCTCAACCGGCTCCTGAGGGCCAATATCCGGATTGCGCTGTCCGGTCTTCTCGCAGTTCTGCAATGGTCCTGTAGTCCTCAAAAGGGGGCAGCGGCAGAGGGGGCCGCGCTGCCGGGTTGCCTCGTTGCAAGAGGCCTTGGAATGGTGCTTTCAGGGTAAGTCGACCTCAAACAGATCTCAGCAGTGCCTCCAACTTGTCGGGGTGGTTTTCCCGGGGGCCGGCAGAGCCGTCCGCGGACCTCCAGGGTGGGGGAGGCCCCAACTCCTCCCGCATCCCGAAAGGAGTATGCGACACACACAAGGAGGAAGGTAATTATGCTGTTTATTATAGTAACAGCAGGGATACGCTCAGACCGTATGCATCCGGTGAGAATCTCGTCCTTCTTGGGGCTCGCAGGCCCTTTTTACAGCAGTATAACGCGCTACTCGTATCACCTGGGAAAATCGTCACAAAACCTATTGCCACTCGGAATTGGTCCCCCGAGTGGTAGGGTTAGTATAGGTGCTTATGGAAGGAAATATTAGTGGGTAAGGACGGGTCAGGTGGTACACTTGGGTTGTCCCTAACATTTGCTACAGAAACATTGTTACAAGGAGCCCCTGGGTGATTGGCTAAGAGTAATGGCGTCAGTGATGAGCCCCCTGTATTTTGATTGGTCCTCCTGCGAGCACCCAATCCTGGGACCATCGCCGTTCCCAGCTCACGGCGTACCTGACACTAGCAACAATGTGTAACTATGTGTTTGTGGTGGACAATGGACAGATCTGATTGTGGGCTAGTGAGCCAGTCTTTCCCATCGCTGTAGGTGTCCAGCTTGCCGCTTCGTTGTTGCAACCTGTGTCCCAAACCTGGGACCCTGGTGATTTTCTGTCTCGTGAGCTTGGCATCGTGTCAATTCGGCTTGGTCACGTGTGAGGAGACCGTAGCTGAAGCAGAATTGTGAGCATTAGATTTGTGTTTTTCAGCTCTGTTGGCTTGGCACCGGCAGGTATAACCTTGGTGCTGGGAGCGCAGCATGTGGGTTGCAACATTGTGTCCTTGGCTATGAGCTTTCGTTGGGGCTCGTTCTGCATGGTCAGCGCTTGTCTGGGAGGATTTTCTTTTGCGAGGCTCTTGCCTGAGGACTCTTGCTTGTGCCCTACTTGGGCCTAGTTCCTGGGTGGCGGTACATAATCCATAGTTTGGAGGTTTGCAGGGTGGCAGAGTGTCCTAAGCAGCATTAGATACTCATAGGGATAGGTGGCGGGAGAAGCGTCAGCAAGCATGTACACAAACTCTTCAGGCGTCTTGTGTTTCTGCGGTGCTGTAGAAGGCCTATGTGAAAAATAACAACGATGCATGTCAGTGGGTGCGTCAGTCCCCTATGTCATAGCACTGAGTATGTTCTTCGTGTGGGTTGGTGGGTTGGTGTGTGAGTGACCAGTGTGCATGGTGGCACGTGTGTTCTTGTCTGTTGACTATGTTGTCATGGCATCTCTAATGATGTGCATCCTTGTGGCTGTTGTTCTTAGTCGATCTGATCCATGTTGCAGGTGGCGGCTTGGGCTTGGCGGCGTGCTCGTGGGCATGCTCCTCGTATGTGTATGCTTTTGAAACAGGATACTTTGTTTCTTATCGTCTCATCTGGTAAGTAGGTGAACTCCTCTCGTGGGGGGTGCCTCGGCCATGATCCCCTAGGCCATGGTCTGGATGAGATTGGGGGGAGGGTGTTATCCCATTCTCCCACTTCAGGGTGCAGCCCTTTTCTCCTCCCCTCCAAGCGTCCTCTAAGTGGGGAACCCCTGGGTATTGGTGGTGTTGCCCTCCTTACCAGTCTTTCTCGCCAGCTTCTATCCTCCTCCCTCGTTGGGCTGTGGCCGCATCTCAAGTGGAGGCTTTGTGGCAGTCTGGGCGCCGCCAGGGCTGCAGGTTTCTTCCGCTTCCTACTGCGGCGTTCCTCTCCCATCCGTCTCTTCCGTGTGGGAGTCACTCCTTCCACCAGCTCCGGGCGGGGCCAGTGCTGTGTCCCTGTGTGGATGGCCGATCAATGTTTCGGTCTTGTCCCCAGGCGCTGTGGTCTGTGATGCGCCAGCTCTTCGTCCGCTGCTGTTGTTCGCAGAGGTGGGCCCTAGGCGTCACAGGGAGCGTAGGTGTGCGAGTGCACCTCTTGTATGGGGCCGTGTAGGGGCGCAACCCCCTGATTGCTTTCCTCTTTCAGGCGAGTTTCAGGCACAGCGGGCAGTGTTTTGTTGGTTTTCGCTGCAAGGGGCCGTGTCCCAGAGCTGGCGGAGTCCCGGCGAATTACGGCACTAGTCGCCGTCAGCCATCTTGGATCCCGCTCGAGTGGGAGCCCGCCGGATTGTAGCAAGCGCTGTATATTCATTGGTTTGCAGAGTTGTTTAGGGAGATTCGGTCTGCAGCCTCTTCATATGATATAAAGTCGAATGTTGCCCCCAATCCGATCTCCGACCTGAAAAAACCAGGATATTAGCAGGATAAGGCCGGCGTGCTGCAGGAGCAGCTGGAGCTCACGTCTTAATCGTTTGCGCGGTAGCCACGCCCCCCTCTGATATCAATATTGATGGGAACCCATGTAGCCTGACGATCTGTTCCAAAAACACGGTAGCCAAAGTAGAAGCAGTTGGGAGACCTTTCAGGGGAATAAAGTGGGGCATTTTGGAAAACAGATCTATGACGGCTAAGATGGTATTGTATCCGTTACAGGAGGGAAGGTCTGTAATAAAATCCATTGATAGTGTATGCCAAGGTGCTGGGGGTACTTCTAAAGGACGTAGCAGACCTGCAGGACTTTGTTTTTGTGACTTGTGTTGTGCACAGGTGCCACAGGTTGCGATGAACTGGACAATGTCCTTTCGCAAGTTGGCCACCAGTAATTTTTCTTTATTTTAACTTGGGTTTTGGCTATTCCCGGATGCCCTTCCACTAATGAATCGTGATAGTTTGCGATGATTTGATTCTGTAATTTCATATCCGGGATGTGCAATCGTCCTTGGTAGTATGGTAGGTTGTCCACGATCGTATACCGGTCTCCCTTCTCTAGCCTAGCCATTACTGTTGCCCTGGTGGACTCATCAACTGTTGCAGGTCAGATTTTAAGTTGTCTAGAGTGGTGGTTGCGGCAATCATGCCTTGGATTTGTCCTTCAGGGATGATGGCCACGGGGTCTGGTGTTGTGAATGCCTCTTCTCCCTCACTCATGCGAGACAGGACGTCTGCTTTTCCATTGCGTACTCCGGGTCTATAGGTGATGACGAAGTCAGATTCCGCAAAGAAGAGAGCCCAGCGGACTTGGCGTGATGATTGCGCTTTAGCGGTCTTCAGATATTGTAGATTGCGATGATCCGTGACGATGGTGACTGTATGTCTAGCTCCAAGAAGATAATGTCTCCAGGCTTTGAACGTTGCTGTCATGATCTCTGCTTCCAGAAGATCAGGACTTGCCCGACTCCCTTGGAAGCAGACCCATAACCCCGGTTCCGAGTGCCAGCCAGTCCCAATTGGGACCTTTTGGACCCTGTCCTGGCGCCAGTGGCACCAGGCTCATAAAGATGCCCAGTCCCAGCGCTGGAAGCGCCAGGCTCATAATGCTTGGGTGGACTTACCTGCAGCAGACCATGCTGCTTACTTACCTGCCAGTTGAACCCCTGATCCTCTTCTGTTTGGGACTACTTTTCCTGTTGGGTGGGGCAGGAGCCACTCCCTAGGTTCAGAACACTGGAACTCTTCTGGAAAGCAGGAACTCTTTTCTTACCTAGGCGTGGCTGTGGAAGGAGACACCTAAGCACTACAGGAGGCTATTTAAACCACTCCCGATGGATGAATCTTGCTTTGCGTTATTCTGCATTCTCTGCAGCAGAACGCTCATCGTGTCTTCTGCTTCTGATCCTGGGCCTAAGGGAACAAAGGCTTACCATCCTGGAATGCAGTCTTCAGCAGCACCTGTAAAGACAAAGAAAGAACAGGTTAGCACTACGGTCTTCAGTGGCAGCGCATCTCTTACCTGGTCCATCGGCTGTCACCAACGCCTCGCGCTGCATTCCGGCATCTGAAAGACAAAGGCTTACCTACTCTTCGCATGCTCCGGAGGTCTTCGCACTGCATTCCGGCATCTGAAAGACAAAAGATTACCAGCTCTTCGCACGCTCCGGAGGCCTTTGGCGCTGCATCCCGCATCTGAAAGACAAAAGAAGGTGCGTTTAAAGACATTGGGCAACTTTATTACTCACGTGCCATTACTCCTTCCCACGCCGAATCCAGTGGGTATTCCAGCACCCTTCAGCTTCTCTAAAGCTCCGAACTTGTACCTGCAAGATAAAAGGGACAGTTAGTGCGCATCGTGAAGCAGGCTACAAGCGCTTACTTACGTGCTTCCAGGCGCTTCTATTCCTCACGCGGGTTCGATCCTCAACTCTCATCAGCCCGCCATCCGCCATTGCCGGAACCCTGCAAAACAAGAGATATCATTACAAAAGACTTTTAAGACATTTGAAGTGCCCAGAACTTACCGTTCGTGCAGTTAACGACGGACAGCAGTCCTCTGAGGTCAAGAGGCCTGCACCCTTATCCAGTGAAGAAACTGGTTACGGCACCCTGCCCCGAGGCAGATGGAGAGCTCGGCGTTCACTTACCTAAGGTGAGGGCGTTAACCTTTGGGGTTCTACAGGAGAAGAGAAAGGGAAGAGGAGAGAGGCACCCAATAACCCCAGTTCATTAATCCCATATTTTCTATCTGCAGACATCTTACTCTTCGAGTCAGACATACAGTGCACGGAGGTCCAGCCCAAAGAGCTAACCGTGTGTTACACATCACCTTTGAAGATACGGCATTCACCCAGTCAAGACCGGCACCTCTGCGGGAATCAGGTGAGCGTTACAGAACGCAAAGCCTACCGCAAAACTCCCACCCAGGCGCTATGGAAACCTCGGATACCGACCAGCTAGCCCAGTTACTTGGGGAACTAAGAGCAGAAGTGCATGCAGCCCGTCAGGAAACGAATGCTCTAAGAAGGGAACTGATTATTTCCAAGGAGCGAACAGACGATCTCGCTAGACAATTGCTACAGTCACAAGCCGGACAAACTCCGTTACCCGCATCAGGGGCAAATCTTCCTTCAACATCCTCTACGAACCCAGTGCAGATCAACCTACCTGGGAATGTACCTCTGGCTCCGCCCAAACGATTTTCTGGTGACCCAAAGAGGTTTGCAGTATTTATTAATCAGTGCCGGTTGCACTTCTTATGCCGGCCAGCAGCCTTTCCAACTGATCAAGCTAAGGTAGCTTTCGTGCTTTCGTACCTTAGTGGCAATGCGGCAGACTGGTCGATCCCTCTAGTTAATCAAGATGATCCGGTTCTCCATGATTTTCAAGCTTTTCAGCTCAGTATGGAAAAACTGTTTGCAAGATATTCACAGGGGCAGGCCTTGGACAATGAGCTCCTTTCATTGCGACAGGGTAATCAAGACCTTTTGGCTTATATTGCGTCTTTCAACAGACTGATAGTGGAAACTCGATGGCCTGAGGACAAAAGGATTACGCTGTTTTATAGAGGTCTACGTGGAGAGCTCAAAGATGTGTTAGCCCAAGTAGTGAATCCCCCGCAAGACTGTTCGGACTATATTGACTTAGTCGTTCAAATTGACCACAGACTGCAGAACAGGAAGGCCGATCGTTCCAAGTTTGATGCTCGAGTATTTTCCAAACCACCAACTCCTACCAAAGGAGTAGACTCCGGGGAACCCATGCAAATAGGGGGCCTGAAAGGACCACTAACACAAAAGGAGCGGGAAAGGAGAAAACAGCTGCAATTATGCCTCTATTGCGGAAACTCGGGGCACTTTCTTCGAGACTGTCCGGTGAAACCAGCCAAGAAGGCAGTAGGAGCTGCAGTTACCAGGGTCACAAACTCTGAGCAGGGAAACAACCTCGCCCGACAAGAATAGAGGCCCTCTTGCCGAGCGTTAAAACCAGTTCCGTGACCTCGCATTTCGTGATACCTATGGTCCTCATTAGCCCTGAACATCCGGATCGATTACATGCGATTGAAGCTTACGTCGACAGCGGTGCCATCGGCAATTATGTGGATCATGAAATGGTTTTGAGGATGAATCTGACTCTTTGTCCAAAGGCTGTAAAGGACGCCATTACTACGGTGGATGGTACAGAGATAGCCTCCGGACCAGTAACGCATACCACCCAAGAAGTGACGCTAGTAAGTCAAGATGGACACCATGAGAAGATTGTGTTCGATGTGATCAAGGCCCCTCAGTTCCAGATTATTCTAGGAATTCCTTGGTTAGAGAAGCACAACCCTCAGATCAATTGGCGAGCAAGAACGGTTCAGTTTCCAGAATGTGTCTCTACTTGTCACCCTCGACCTGGTGTTGCACTGGCAGCAATTTCCTCGGAGGCTCCCCAGTTACCTCTTGAATACCTAGAATTCCAAGATGTTTTCCGGAAGGATCAGGCTAACTCTCTACCTCCTCATAGGTCTTATGACTGCCAGATAGACCTGATACCTGGATCTACTCCTCCTTGTAGTAGAATGTATGCCCTCACCGAGCCTGAGAATCTTCACCTCCGACAATACCTGGATCAATACCTAGCGAATAGGTTTATTCGTCCTTCCAAGTCCCCTGCTTCCTCAGCTTTGTTCTTCGTTCCAAAAAAAGAAGGGGACCTTAGAACTTGTATAGATTATCGCGCCCTGAACCAGATCACCGTTAAGAATAGATATCCGTTACCTTTGATCCCTGAACTCCTGGACCAAGTCAGAAAAGCATGCATATATACAAAGCTGGATCTTAGAGGAGCCTACCACTTGGTACGAGTAAAAGAGGGCAATGAATGGAAGACGGCCTTCCGCACCAAGTATGGGCTATTTGAATATCAGGTCATGCCCTTCGGACTTTGCAATGCCCCGGCCGCCTTTCAATATTTTATGAACGATGTCCTCAGAGAGCTCATAGATGTGTGTGTTGTTGTTTACATTGACGACATCCTCGTTTATTCTTCATCGGAAACTGAACATCGGAAACACGTGGAAATGGTCCTTGAGAGATTGCGTCAACACAAACTTTTCGCTAAATTGGAAAAATGTGTTTTCAACGTGACTGAAGTTGAATTCTTGGGATTCATATTATCACCTAGCGGAGTGCGTATGGATTCAAAGAAGGTCGATGCAATTCTCAAATGGCCATCGCCATCCTCCGTAAAAGGTGTTCAAAGCATGTTAGGCTTCGCTAACTTTTACCGCAGGTTTATCCCCGAATTCTCTCGAATAGTCCAGCCCATCACCGCCTTGTTAAAGAAAAACAAACGTTTTGAATGGTCTACCGAGGCGGAACAAGCTTTCCAGAATTTGAAGACTAGATTTATCTCTGCACCGATCTTAAAACATCCTCGCCCAGAACTCCCCTACATCGTTGAAACTGATGCTTCGAGCCTTGCCATGGGGGCAGTTCTATCACAAAAGGACCCAGTAACCAATCAGTTGCATCCCGTGGCATTTTGGTCCCGCAAATTCTCGCCTCCTGAAATCAATTACACTATTACTGATAAGGAACTTCTAGCTATCAAGTCCGCCTTTAAGGCTTGGCGGCATTATCTTCTGGGGGCCCGACACAGCGTTACTGTGATTACAGATCACCGAAACCTGCAATATTTGAAAACCGCAAAAGCTCAATCCTCTAGGCAACTCCGTTGGGCACTATTCTTTGCCGAGTTTGACTTCATAATTACCTATCGACCTGGTACAAAAAACGGTAAAGCTGATGCCCTTTCTCGGATGGGAGTGGAAGAACATTTGATCAATCCTAAACCTGTACCTATCATTCCCGAACAAAGAATTCTAGGTGTAATCGCCACACAATCCATAGAGGAAGTTAAGGATAAAGCCAGGCTACTGGTAACTCCAGCAGACATACAGAATTGGCATCTGCAGGGAAAGGACTTTACGGTGAAGGACAACCTATTATATTTCCAAGAACGGTTATACCTGCCCAGCACAGATTTACAGAAAAAGGTAATCTCTTGTTATCACGATTCTTTAATGGAAGGACATCCTGGTATGACCAAGACCTCGGAAAAGATCAAGCGCTACTTCTGGTGGCCGTCTTGGAAAAAAGATATCAGAGACTTTATAATGTCCTGTGGAGTATGCGCCCAAAACAAGAGTCAAAAGGAAAAACCAGCCGGCCTCTTAAGCCCTATTGACATCCCGCCTCGCCATTGGCATACGTTTTCTATGGACTTCATCACCGATCTACCTCCATGCTCCGGATACAATACGATCCTAGTAATCGTGGACCTATTCTCCAAGATGGCGCATTTCATTCCACTCAAAGGCTTACCAACAGCAGCAACTCTGGCCCGGGAATTTCTCGAAAACATCGTCCGACTGCACGGTTTTCCTTCAGTTCTAATTTCGGATCGAGGTAGTCAATTTATTTCTCATTTTTGGCGAAGTTGCTGTCGGTCGGCTCAAATTGATGTGAGACTTTAGACCAGCCACCACCCTCAAACCGACGGACAAACCGAGAGGACCAATCAAACTCTGGAACAGTATTTGCGCTGCATGCTACAACAAACTGAAAAAACTTGGAAAGATATCCTTTGGATAGCCGAATATGCCTACAACAACTCTGTCCACTCGGGAACTGGGAAGACCCTGTTTTTTCTTTTATACAGTAGTCACCCTCGAACCTCGGAGTTGGATCCACTCCAAGATCTTGGAACACCAGCAGTAGACCACCTGCATTCTACAATCACCCAAGCCTTTAAGGAAGCCGTTTCTCACCTTCAAAGGGCTAAAGAACAATACAAGAAAGGAGCAGACCAACATCGGAAGGAAGCCCCCCAATATCAAGTAGGAGATCAAGTCTGGTTATCCACCAAATATCTACCTCTAAAAGGACCACGCACATTCAACCCAAGATACCTTGGTCCCTATTCCATCACTACCATAGTAAATCCAGTAGCAGTTGGACTTGCCCCCTCACATGAAGATGCATCCGGTCTTCCACGTCTCTCTATTAAAACCCGTGCAACCTCAAACCCGACTAACTACATCTCCAAAACCTATTCTAGTTGATGGAGAACTCGAGTTTGAAGTCAAAAGCATCCTGGATTCCAAGATCTCCAAATCTAAACTATTTTGCCTGATTGACTGGAAAGGCTACGGTCCCCAAGAAAGATCCTGGGAACCTGCAGAATATGTCCACGCGCCTCGTCTAATCAAAAGATTTCATCGAACATTTCCTAACAAGCCCAAACCCCCGGAGAAGCCCGGTTTGGGAGGGGCCTTGAGGGGGGGTGCTGTCATGATCTCTGCTTCCAGAAGATCAGGACTTGCCCGACTCCCTTGGAAGCAGACCCATAACCCCGGTTCCGAGTGCCAGCCAGTCCCAATTGGGACCTTTTGGACCCTGTCCTGGCGCCAGTGGCACCAGGCTCATAAAGATGCCCAGTCCCAGCGCTGGGCTCATAATGCTTGGGTGGATTTACCTGCAACAGACCATGCTGCTTACTTACCTGCCAGTTGAACCCCTGATCCTCTTCTGTTTGGGACTACTTTTCCTGTTGGGTGGGGCAGGAGCCACTCCCTAGGTTCAGAACACTGGAACTCTTCTGGAAAGCAGGAACTCTTTTCTTACCTAGGCGTGGCTGTGGAAGGAGACACCTAAGCACTACAGGAGGCTATTTAAACCACACCCGATGGATGAATCTTGCTTTGCGTTATTCTGCATTCTCTGCAGCAGAACGCTCATCGTGTCTTCTGCTTCTGATCCTGGGCCTAAGGGAACAAAGGCTTACCATCCTGGAATCCAGTCTTCAGCAGCACCTGTAAAGACAAAGAAAGAACAGGTTAGCACTACGGTCTTCAGTGGCAGCGCATCTCTTACCTGGTCCATCGGCTGTCACCAACGCCTCGCGCTGCATTCCGGCATCTGAAAGACAAAGGCTTACCTACTCTTCGCATGCTCCGGAGGTCTTCGCACTGCATTCCGGCATCTGAAAGACAAAAGCTTACCAGCTCTTCGCACGCTCCGGAGGCCTTCGGCCTGCATCCCGCATCTGAAAGACAAAAGAAGGTGCGTTTAAAGACATTGGGCAACTTTATTACTCACATGCCATTACTCCTTCCCACGCCGAATCCAGTGGATATTCCAGTACCCTTCAGCTTCTCTAAAGCTCCGAACTTGTACTTGCAAGATAAAAGGGACAGTTAGTGCGCATCGTGAAGCAGGCTACAAACGCTTACTTACGTGCTTCCAGGCGCTTCTATTCCTCACGCGGGTTCGATCCTCAACTCTCATCAGCCCGCCATCCGCCATTGCCGGAACCCTGCAAAACAAGAGATATCATTACAAAAGACTTTTAAGACATTTGAAGTGCCCAGAACTTACCGTTCGTGCAGTTAACGACGGACAGCAGTCCTCTGAGGTCAAGAGGCCTGCACCCTTATCCAGTGAAGAAACTGGTTACGGCACCCTGCCCCGAGGCAGATGGAGAGCTCGGCGTTCACTTACCTAAGGTGAGGGCATTAACCTTTGGGGTTCTACAGGAGAAGAGAAAGGGAAGAGGAGAGAGGCACCCAATAACCCCAGTTCATTAATCCCATATTTTCTATCTGCAGACATCTTACTCTTCGAGTCAGACATACAGTGTACAGAGGTCCAGCCCAAAGAGCCAACCGTGTGTTACACATCACCTTTGAAGATACGGCATTCACCCAGTCAAGACCGGCGCCTCTGCGGGAATCAGGTGAGCGTTACAGTTGCCTTAATTGCTAGCAGTTCTTTATCAGTGATTGCATAATTCAATTCAGGGGCTGAAAACCTGCGAGACCAGAATGCCACAGGATGCAACTGACCTGTTTCGGGGTCTCGTTGTGACATGACTGCTACCATTGCTATGTTGGAAGCATCATTTTTGACCACATATGGTAGTTCTGGTTGAGGATGCCGTAGAATTGGTGCTGTGGTAAATGCTTGTTTTAGCTCCTGGAATGCTTTCTCTGCCTCTGCGGACCAATTAAATTGTTTATTTTTCCGTAGTAAAGAGGTGATTGGGTGGACGATCTGCGAGAACCCGAGAATGAACCAGTGATAAAAGTTGGCGAACCCGAGTGTGAGAATAAAGCAGAGGAATTCTAGCTCTGTCACATGAAAGAAGCATTTCTCCAATTTGGCATATAGCCAGTGTTGCCGCAGTTTCTCCAAAATTGCCCGGACATGGTTGACTTGGTCATCCTTGGTGGTCGAATAGATAAGAATGTCATCAATATAGACAAGAGTGCAGACGCCCAACAGTTCCCGGAGCATGTCATTCATGAAAAATTGGAACGCCGCCGGGGCATTACATAGTCCAAAGGGCATAACCTAATATTCATAAAGGCCATATTTCGTGTGAAAGGCCGTCTTCCACTTGTCTCCTTTTTTTACTCTTACTAGATGATAGGCCTTTGTAAGTCTAGTTTTGTATATATCTGAGCGTTTTTGACTTGATCCAGGAGCTTGGGGGTAAGCGGTAACGGAAACCGTTTTTTTACTGTGATCTGGTTAAGTGCTCTGTAGTCAATGCAAGTTCTGAGGTCTCCCTCCTTTTTAGGCACAGAAAAGAGGGGCGAGGATGCAGGGGACTTGAACGGACGAATGAAGCCATTTGCCAGATACTGATCGAGGTAGGTTTTTAGATGCTGGTTTTCCTGTTCTATTAGGGCGTAAATCCGGCTGCAGGGAACTTGAGCTCCAGGTACCAGATCAATTTGGCAGTCATACGGTCTGTGCGGCGGTACAGTGTTTGCTTGCTCTTTTTGAAAGACATCTTGGTAATCCAGGTCTTCAGGTGGTAGTGAACTGGTGAGGCCCAGTATGGTTTCTTTCTTCGACGAACCTGGGTTGGTAAGACCTTTTAATGAGAATCCCTTGCTATAACAGGTGTCGGCACAGTCTTGGGGAAAGGTCGGAACTCGTTTACGCCAGTCAATCCTGGGATTGTGGGTCTCCAGCCAGGGCATTCCCAATATCATCTGGAACTGAGGAGCGCCGATGAGATCGAAGTTGATGTCCTCTTGGTGACCATCCTGACACAGAAGCGCAACCTTCTCGGTGTAATGCGCCACTGGGCCGGATGATAGCTGAGATCCATCAACTGCTGTGACGTTTTCCGAAACTTGCTTCCGTCGGAGAGGAAGGCCTATCCGGGTAGCCAGATCTTGGTCCATGTAATTTCCCACAGCCCCAGTGTCAATGTATGCCTCCAAGGCATGTATTTTCAACGGTTGCTTGTGGTTTACCAGGAGCACAGGGATGGCTAGATGGAAGGTTTGTATATGTGCCTTTTCAACGCTCGACAAGTGGACCCCTACGCTTGCCGTGCATTGGAGTTTCCCTGAGTCCTGTTCTTCTTCTTCACCCTTGTCAGTTGCTCCAACTGCTTTCCTGGGTGGTTTCACCAGGCATTCTCGGAGATAGTGACTTGCCTTACCACAGTACAAACAAAGCTGCTGCGGTCTCCTTTTCTCCCTTTCTGCCTTGGTGAGTGGGCTCCGCAAGCCTCCTTTTGCATTGGCTCGGGCTGATAGTGTGATCTGGTTTGTTTCTCACGGGGTCGCATGTAGACCGACCGCCCCTCGACCTTGGCCCGATCCATCTTCCGATCCTGCAATCTGTGATCGAGCTGCACTGTCAGGTCGATGTATTCTGAACATCTTTCCGGGGGATGTACTACTTGGGCTAATACGTCCTTAAGTTCCCCTCACAAACCTCGGTAAAAGAGCATAGTTCTTTTCTCCTCTGGCCAGTTAGTTGGTGCTATCAGACAATTGAAGGAAGTGATGTTAGTAAGTCTTGATTACCCTGCTTTAGTGACAACAGTTCATTGTCCAGAGCCCACCTTGAGTATGCCGTGCAATTAGTTTTTCGATTTCACGCTGGAAACTTCCGAAGTCTCGTAGTAATGGATCATCCTGGTTTACCAAGGGTATTGACCAGTCTGCTGCACTACCTCCCATATGAGAGTACAAATGCCACTCTCGCTTGATCATTGGGGAATGCCCCGGATCTGCACAAGAAATGTAGGCGACATTGATTCATAAAGATGGCGTACTTATTTGGATCGCCTGTGAAATGTTCTGGTGGGGCCAGGGGAACCCCCCCTGGAAGAACCACCTGTACTGGTGTGGGCTGTGGAGGCGTGGCAGGAGGGGCATACCCCGGCAGTGGAACCTGGCCTGCCTGTGCCTGGAGCATTTACCTTGCTAGTTCATCGGTCCGCTCCCGGTTCACAATTAGATCCCTCCTGTCTTGAGGCATGAACTTCAGCCCGTAACTCTCCCAGTAAGCTGTCCAACTGGTCAGTTTCAGAAGTTTCCATAACACCCAGGCAGAGATTCGAAGAGGCTTCACGGTCTGTTACGCTCACCTGGTCTCTGCAGAGGCTTTGGGGCATGGTTGCATCCCTCCCGGGGTTGAGGTCGCTCAGGTCAGACTTCGCCCTCTGCACTTATGTGGTGACTGGTGGTAATAGGTGATGCTGCTCCGGACTGCTCCTGCGTGGAGAATAGGGGGCGTGAGTATACCAGCTTGTGCGCCTGATCCCCTTCCAGACCCCTTCTCCCAAACCGTGGTACCCGTGGGATGCGCTTTCCCTGGAAAGCTCACCTGTTGATTAGTTTTGGCGAGCAGTCCTTCCTGCTTCTTCTGGCAGGGGCGCTTGTATGATCTGGACCGAGTTCCTTCACTGGTCCCTTGCACGTGGTAGTCCAGTCCTGCTGCGACTAAGCCACTATACTTCAGGTAAGTGTTCCTGTTTGCCTTTGTCTTTCCTCGTCTGTTTTTGTTGTATTGTAAAGTTTGTTGTCTTGTATTGCTGTCCGTTCCACTTTTGATGTTTGCTCTTTTGCTTTCTTCCCTTGCAGGTGAAGCTGCCAGCCCGTCGGAAGCTGCGGAGCTCGAGGCGGCAGCCAGAGGGAATTAGGAACCAAGCAGCAGCAGTACAGTAGCTGGTAAATTGTTAACTAGGGGGCGCGCGGGGTTCAAATGCGACGCGGCCATAGGTCAGATGTTCTAACATTGTTTGTTTGTTTTATTCAAATTTATATAGCGCACATCAGCCTGTAGGCATCGTGGCACTGGTTAGAACAGAGCTTAGTTGCATAAAGAAGTAGACAGTTGTTACAAAGTGATTACATTTGTGAAGCAGTGTATACAAAGAATACAATAGTTTACATAAATTTATATTACGATGTACAAGTTAGGAGGGCAGGGTGAGGAGGTGAGTGTTAGTCGAGGAATGAGGTCTTGAGAGTATTGCAGAAGACAGAGATGGAGGGTTCTGCTCTGAGGGTGGCAGGGAGCGAGTTCCACAGTTTTGGTGCAATGTAGGAGAAGCCTAGCCCACCAGCAGTATCTCTCTTAATGCGTGGTGTGTGGAGCTGGTTGGTGTACTGAGATCTTGTAGGGCGCGTGGATTGTGTTCTTGATATAGCTTTTGATAGGTATGTGGGGGCGGTGTTGTGGATGCATCTGTGTGATGGTGAGGATTTTGAGGGTAATGCGGTCCTTGACCTTTAACCAACGTGCTGCATGTCTGGCATGTGATATGTGGTCTCTTCTAGGGATACTCATGGCGGCTCTTAGGGCATTGTTTTGTATAGTTTGTAGTCTGTGAATATTTTTGGAAGAGGTGCACGCTATGAGAGCGTTACAATAGTTGAGTTTGGCGCCTATTGTTGCTCTGGCAATTGCTAGACAGTTGGGAGCGGACAGGTATGGTTTAATGGCATTGATAAGTTTGGTGCTGTACGCTGATGCCGAAGCTATGGCGCTGACTTGTTTGCTCATTGATAAGTTTACATCTATGTGTACGCCTAAAGTTTTTACGGAGGATGAGACAGTGATGGTGGAATTGTCTGTTGAAATTGGTGTACTGGGGGTTTAGCTTCGCTATAGTGTTTTTTTGACCGAGGATGAGTATTTCAGTCTTATCCCCGTTGAGACAAAGGCCATTGATGGCCATCCATGCTTGGAGAGGCCGGATAGTGGTAAGAGTACTTGAGTGTCGTCTGCATAGTTGGCATATGCAACACCCATAGAGTCAAGTAGATCGAAAAGGGGTTTAGTGAAAAGATTGTGACGAATGGGAGCTGTACATGATCCCTGGGGAACGCCGCAGTTTATGATAGTGGGGTCGGCGTTCGCTATGTTAGAGAAGACCTTCATGGCTCTGCCTTCAAGGAAGGACGTGATCCAGGTTGCTGCTTGATATGAGAAATGAGCTGCTTGAGTGAGATGGGTGGTTAGTGTTTTGTGATCAGGGCAGGTTTACCTTTATCCAAGATCTGTGATATTTGTTTTTTTAGGTCTAGCAAGGCGGATTCTGTTCCATGCCCGATGCGGAAACCAGATTGCATTTTGCCTAGTATGGAGTTTGTTTCTATGTAGGATTGGATCTGGTTGTGGGCTGCCTTGTTCTAGATTTTAAGAAGGAAAGGAACTGTCGTTATAGGACTGTAGTTGTTGGACTGTGCTGGGTCGAGTGTGGCTTTTCTTCTTCACAGGGTCCAAGTTCGTGGATGTGGAGTGCGGTGCTGCGGCGTAGGGATCAAGATCACTGGATGTCAGGGATTGAGACTGCAGATGAAGCGATGAAGCACCGGTTTCCTGGAGGTGAGTATGCAGGAGAACACCTGGTTTCAAAGATAAGTAAACTGGTCCAAGCGGCAGTGAGCGTCACATTGCACGCGAGTGCACAGTAACACGAAGCACCGGCCTAAAGGATGGAGCAGCTTATATAGCTGAGCTTCTGAAGCCACGCCCACCAGGTTCAGCCTGCCTGCCACACCCGATGAGTCGGCACATGAAGACCAGTCCTAGGGAGCCACACCCGATGAATCGGCACATGAGGATGTTCTCTGGAATAAAGGCTCTCAGCTCCTGGAAAGTAAATTAAAAGCACTCCTGCACTGAAATAAAGTGTTCCTGCTCACATCTCTATATGAGCCTGGCGCCAAAGGTGCCAGGACTGAGTCCAGCCAGGGCCCCTGTGTTTATGGGTCCCAAAGGGACGTAAGCGAGTCAAGTGACCCATTGCCCTCATCACTAGATGGTGTGGTTTTTGCGTTCTGGGGCCTGTGGCCATGACACAAGTGTACGTACGCGTGATAGTGCTACTTAGCTCATGCCTTCTTTAGACACTGTGCTACCAATATCTATCAATGCTTTATCTAGGGTAACACCTTGTGATTTATGAATTGTGACAGTGTATGCTAGAGATAGAGAAAATTGTTCTCTGCGTACTTTCATGTCTTTGAAAAGAAGGAATCGGGCAGTTGAGCGTCTTATCCTTTTAACTTCTGATAGTTTGTCACAGTGAATAGTGACAAACTGAATGTTTTCACGTGGATATGTTTGAAAGCCAACAACTGTACCAAGTGCTCCATTAACTAGTCCCTGCTCCACGTCAAGATTATATTTAAGCATTACTCTACAGTTTAAAGATAATTTAAATATTTTCTCTAAGACAGCTGTGTTAGTGATGGAGTTTTCTAAGGTATTTATTCGTGGTGTGGCTTGTTCACACATGGGTAGTATCATAACGTGCACGTCCAGGTTGTCTGTGGAGCAAATTTCAACTATTGGTTGCATTTCTTTTTTCAACATTGTTTCATTGAATTGAGCACAACTTGCAAGAGTTGGCATCAAGGACATACAGTTTACATTTTTGTGTGCTAATTGTTCCATGACATCAGTAGCACATCAGTTATGGCCATAGAGTGCATGGATGTGCCTGGTATTTATTATAATATAGATTGTGCTTTTTGAGATAGTACACCAACTCTAATACTTTTTATAACGTTGGCGTACGTGAGGTCTGCAGACTGACGCATGTTTTCAGTTAATTCTTTGTATTGGAAATGTTGCCAAAGGTTGACATTTCCTATGCTGCCAAGAGTTTTACGGCGTAGTTTGTGCCCTAAGGTTTTAAAAATAGGTTCACTTTTAACTTGTGTTAATTGAAGAAGATCTCTGAAAACAATAATGTGTTTTCCTCCAAAGAGTTATTTGTTGTCTGTTTTCAGGACCTCTTGTAATCTGTGGGGGCAGTTACAACAGCTGACAGTTTGTTGTTTGTCAATTGTTGGAGGAACTTGCTGATGATTTTGATTAAGAATGTTTTGCCTGAACCAGTTTGACCACTCACGTATAGCAGTATAGGTCTGTAGTCGTGACAGGTACAATTTTTAGTTTGATGCTGCATACCATGTTCAATTTGTTTTGTTATTTTTAGGAAAATGCTATGCTGCTCATTTTTTAGTTGTGATTTCAGTAGAGCAAAGTCTTCTGCAGATTGTTCATACTGGCACTTGGAGTTTTCTACTTCAGTCATGGCTAATTCTGCTTCATTTGCTATTAGTGGCTGTCCAAGTGGTTATTGGCTTCCTATAACAGAAGGTTGACTGCTGTCAGGAGTGTCTACATTTAGTTGTGCCTATAGTTCTTGTTGTTGCTGTTCATTGTGTAACATCGTTTGTACTGCGTAAGTTTACGTTTGTTATAGTGCTTTCATTTGCTTTGAAAGCATCTTCATGAGAGTCATGGGTATCTAGTAAATCTTCTTCTTTTCTCCATGGTTTAAAAAGTTGTAGTAGGTACATGTAATACAGTTCTTTATATTGAGGAGTTTTTAATGACAATTTCATAAGATTAATTAAGCTTCGTGCGGTAAGTTTCACTAGGCTGCCCTCACAATTTTCCACTTTGTATCTACCTTCTCCAGCATGGGGTCTGGCATGGATTCACATGCTCATGAATATTCCCCGTCGTCAGGCTGGGAATCCTCGGTAAAGAAAAAATCAGTATCAGTTTTGGTTCTGATCTGTCTTTCTTAATAGTAACCAATCACTGATCTCTGGGTCATACTGCCCCCAGCCAATGACTGCCCTCTCCCTAAGCCCCGTCTCTGGCAGCCATCCTCAGATTTTTACCGCGCGTTCAAGTGTTGGGAGTCCTCGTGCTTTAGCTCTCGAGTTTTTGCTGCGTTTTCGCGCTTTTTCAGGAGATTTTCTCTTTTTTTTCGGTTTAATCGAGCCTCATGCTCCACCGTTTCTACTTCCGAAAACGGGGACCCGTTTTCAGAATTCTTCTACGCCCCTCAAGGGTGAAGTTTTCGTCGAGTTTACACTTCTTGGAGGATTCCGGAAGATCTGCGGCCTACCTCCGTTTTCAAGGAGGACCAGCATTCGCAATGTCTCTACTGCCTTCATGAGGACAAGACGCACGTGGAGAAGGACTGTGCGTTCTGCAAGAACCTTTCGGAGTGGACCAAGCAAGATCGTCGTTCCCGCCTCGCCGCCTGAAGGCGAAGAAAAAGACTGAGCGGGCTTCTAAGTCCTGTGAGGGCGCCCCGGTGACGGGGGCCCAACAGAAGGCCAAGCACCGCGAGTCCGCGTGCACCGGGAGCGCCGAAAGGTCGGGCTCTTCGGCTGCCAGGCAGGGCGCGACTTCCCCGGCACGTTCAACCACGAGCCAGCGCTCTGGTTCGGGGAAGAGGAAGTCCGAGAACCCGGGTAAGCTGCTGGAGCGGCCCCGGTCGATCTCAAAGGGACCCGAGGGGCAGCGAGGCGCTGACCCCCCCAGGGCGAAGGCCCAGGATGCACCTAAGGTGGTGAGGGCTTTGATCCAGCCGGCAAAGGCCTCTATCGAAGTGGTCGCTGCAGCCCTGGCGAAGCTGGCTGCAACTACGCCAGTGGAGATGGCCTCTGGGCCCAGAGTATCCCTGCCACCGCGGAGGGAATCCTCTTTCCAGCCCATCATTAAGACCCCTGTGAAGACCCCGGCGAAATAGAGGGGGGGGCGGTGGCCATTACAGACTCGGTATCAGCCTCTGAGGAGGATCTGGTGGAAACCGTGAAGGGCCTCAACGAGAGGTTCGAGAAAGTTCGATCCCAGGGGAAGGAGCCTGCTGAGGAGATCGAAGATAGTGAGGATGGCAACGGCAACGAAGGCCCGGTGGAGCAACTGTCCCTCCTGTTGCAGCCATTGCCAGAGGCTCAGGATAGCTCGGTGGCCATTTTGTTGGCAATCCAATCCTTATGTACTGAGATGAGGATGAGGTTACCACGGACCCCGACGGAGGATCCTGAGCCAGGACCGTCGGGAAGCCCCCCGAACAAGCGGAGGAGAGTCCATCCCGCTCCGCCCTTCGTGCCCACAGGCATATGGACCCCTCATCCCCCTCACCTGACCCTCGGGATGAAACTGCAACGGGGTGGGGACGGACGACGATGGTGGCGATGATACGACAGACATTCCTTCATCGCCTCCCCCTCGGGTCTCACCGCCCGACGAAATTGGCTCCTTTCACGCCATGATAGCCAGGGCGTCCGAGCTCTTCCAACTCTGCCCGGAGGAACAGAAGAAGGAAGGCTTTCTTTATCAACGACGGGCAGCCAAGAGAAAGACGGTCCTGGCAGTGCCGTTGCTCTACGACATCTGGGACGAAGGGCTGGCTGTCCTCAAGACACCCGCCAAGAGGGGCAGGTACGAGAAGAAGTACCGGGTCCCCAATGCCGCCCCCTTGTGCCTCAGGGCCCAGCCTATGCCGGACTTGGTCGTCTCGGCAGCGGCCAAGAAGAAGGCAGCGGGTGCGGCAGCATCAACTTCCACTTCCCTGCCAGACAGCGAGGGCAAGAAGTTGGACTCCATGGGACGACGGGTCATTTCGTCGGCGGCGACGACGATTAAGGCGGCCAATGCCTTAGCGATCGTGGCCTGTTACGACAAGGAGCTTTGGTTCAAGTTAGCTCCCCTGCTGGACTTCCTACCAGACGACAAGAGAGCGGAGGCCCTACAGATTCTTCAGGAAGGTGAGGTGGCGTCGGATCACACCATAACGATGGCAACGGACATTGCCGATACCGGATTTCGCCAGATGGGCAACAGGGTTTGCCTCCAACGACGATGGTGGCTCAAGGCGACGGACTTCCGCCAGGACGTTCAGACCAGAGTGTTGGATATGCCGTTCGACGGCAACAACCTTTTTGGGAAGACAGTGGATGAGTCACTCCAGGCCATCAAGACCGATTCGGAGACGGCCCGGGCCCTAGGGGTACTTCAACAATGAAGGCCCTTTCGGAGCTCCGGAGGCAGACAAGGTGCCTCCAAGGGATCCAGCGGTGGCTCTCCTACAGAGGTCGCGGCAAGCAAGCAGGATTCCGCCGTCCTCGTCAAGGAGGCCAAGGCAAGGCCTCCTCCAAGCAGGACTGAACCGGCCGTAGCGTCGGGCCCCCACCGAAGCACCCCAGTGGGAAGCCGTCTGACGAAGTTCACCAGCGTGTGGGAGTCCATCTCCACCGACCGTTGGGTGCTGGACACCCTGGCCAACGGGCACTCGCTGGAATTCCAAAAGAAGTGTCCTTGCATTCCTCCCGTGGCCAGGAAGGAGAATCACGTCCCTCAACTGCTGTTGGAGGTAAGGGCGATGCTCAAGAAAGGTGCCATCGAGCTCGTCCCCAGGAGGCTTCGGGGCTCCAGAGTGTACTCAAGGTACTTCCTCGTCAAAAAGAAGACAGGCGGTTGGCGCCTCATCCTGGACCTGCGTCTGTTAAACAAGTACATCAAGGCACAGAAATTCAGGATGGTCACCCTCCAGCACGTGCTGGGACAGCTGGAGGAGGGCGACTTCCTATCGTCGTTGGACCTGGAGGATGCTTACTTCCACATCCCCATTCTAAAAGGACACAAAGTTTCTCAGGTTCGTGGTTCAGAGACGCCACTACCAATTCACAGCCCTGCCGTTCGGATTAAAGTCGGCACCCAGGGTATTCACCAAGTGCCTGGCACCAGTGGCGGCGCGGCTGAGCCTGCAGGGAATCCACGTCTACCCCTACCTGGATGACTGGCTAATCCGTGCAAGGACAAGAGAACTCGCCGTCAAACACACAGCGAGGACTGTCCGGCTGCTCACGGAACTGGGATTCGCCATCAACTACCCCAAATCCCACCTCGTTCTGTCGCAAGTAGCACTGTTTCTGGGAGCGAAGCTCGATACAGTGGGGCAATTGGCCTCCCCGTCGGAGGAGAGGACGAAGGCCATTTTGGGCAAGGTGCGCAACGCCTGCTAGCCACGGACATGGCCAGGGTGAGGTCCATCAGGTCCCTCCTCAGGATGATGTCCTCATGCATCTACCTTGTACCCCTTTGCAGACTTCAGATGCGTCCGCTACAGGAGTTCCTCGACGCCCGCTGGTTTCAGGCAACGGGCTGCTTCGAAGACAGGATCCCTCTTTACGAAGAGTTCCGTCAGGCGAGCCTATGGTGGGGTACCCGTGCGCACCTCACGGCAGGCACGGACTTTCAGACCCCAGTGTTTCAGGAGACTGTGACGACGGACGCCTCCCTGGAGGGTTGGGGGGGCCCACACCGGAGATCTCCACGCAAGAGGCATTTGGCTCCCGGAGGAGAGGTCTCTCCACATCAACATTCTCCTTCGGTCCCTCAAGGACAAAGTGGTGAGGATCTTCACTGACAACACCACCACAATGTTCTACATACGGAAGCAGGGAGGCACCAGATCCCCAGCCCTATCCAAGGAGGCCCAGGATCTGTGGCACTGGGCTGTCGCCCAGGGGATGTTTCTGGTTCCCTTTCACTTGGCAGGAATAAAAAACGCCATCGCCGACTCACTCAGCAGGGAGCTGCGCTCGTGCCACGAGTGGGAACTACGTCAGGACCAGTTGGATCGGCTCTTCCGACGATGGGGCAAACCCCGGATCGACCTTTTCGCGACGGCAACGAACTCCAAGTGCCAGAGGTTCGCCAGCAGGTTCCCGCAGCCGAGGAGCATGGGCGATGCTTTCTCGTTCCCTTGGGACGGCCCGTTTCTATACGCGTTCCCTCCGTTGCCGTTGCTACTCCGTCTCATCAACCAGCTCAAGAAGTCCAGGTGCAGAATGATCCTCGTCGCACCGGCGTGGCAGATCTGGTTCCCAGACCTTCTGAACTTGTCAATGTCCCCACCAGTCAAGCTGCCGGCGGACACGGATCTTCTCTCCAGAGAAGGAGGCGCCATTCTTCATCACGACCCGGAGTCGCTGAATTTGCAGGCCTGGCTCCTGCAGCACTAGAGTTTGGAGGGTACGATATCCCGGCTGACTGCAGAGGGGTTCTTGCAAAAGCCATGGCGTCCTCAACTCTCAAGTGCTACGGACATAAGTAGAAGAGGTCCTCTGTCTGGTGCTGTGCACAGAAGATTATCCCTCTGCAGAATACGGCCCCTCAAGTACTGCCGTACCTACTGTCGTTGGCCAAAGCTGGACTGGCTCACGCCTCCATCAAAATACATCTGGCTGCCATCTCCCGATATACCAGGACTACGGGACGGGCGTCCTTGTGGTCTCATCACCTGGTGAAGGAATTTATGAAGGGATTAGTCCGATCGTTCCCGCCGGTGAAGGCTCCAGCCCCGGCGTGGGAGCTTAATGTGGTGCTGACCAGGCTCGTGGGGGCCCCATTCAAGCCTATGCATTCGGCGCCTTTGAAGTTCCTGCTGTGGAAGACAGCGTTCCTCGTGGCCATCACCTCCGCACGACGAGTGGGGGAGATCCAGGCCCTATCTTGCAAGCCTCCATATTTGACTTTTCACGACACGAGGGTGGTGCTGAGGACGCACCCCTCCTTCATGCCCAAGGTGCCGTCGGACTTCCACCTCAACGAGCCCTTGGTGTTACCAGTTTTCTTCCCATCGCCTTCGACGCCGGCCGAGAGGACTTTGCACTCGCTGGATGTAGCTAGAGCGCTGAAGTTCTACGTGGACCGCACAAAGAGTTTTCGGAAGACGTCACAGCCGCTTTGTGAACTTTGGGACCGTGAATCAAGGGAAGGCTCTCTCGAAGACTTCCATTTCCAGATGGCTCTCCGGCTGCATCATGCACTGTCACCGGTTGGCAAACCGACCGCTGCTCGCCGTCCGAGAGCCCATTCGACCAGAGCGATCGCTGCTACCACGGCGTTCCTGTCTGGTGTGCCCCTGCTGGACATCTGCAGGGCTGCTACGTTGAGGTCGACGCACACCTTCACAAGATTCTACTGCGTCGATCGGACTCCAGGGAGGAGTCCAGGGTCGGCCAAGCAGTGCTGCACAACCGGTTCGCTTAAGGTGAGCCTGGTGAGGAGGTAAGAGATGCTTAATGTTGAGTTGTTGTATTGCTTAATGTTGAGCCTGTTGCCACCTCCCGTGGTTGTGCATGTGTGTACTGCTATGTATTCTTTTATTCATGAGCATGTGAATCCATGCCAGACCCCATGCTGGAGAAGGAACAAGTTACTTACATGTAACTGTTGTTCTCTAGCATTGGTCTGGCATGGATTCACATGCAAACCCTCCTGCCTACCCCTCTACGGCTCTTCACTTGGTCATACTGCCACTTTACGTGCTACCAAATCTGAGGATGGCTGCCAGAGGCGGGGCTTAGGGAGAGGGCAGTCATTGGCTGGGAGCAGTATGATCCAGAGATCAGTAATTGGTTACTACTAAGAAAGACCGATCAGAAACGAAACTGATACTGATTTTTTCTTTACCGAGGATTCCCAGCCTGACGACGGGAAATATTCATGAGCATGTGAATCCATGCCAGACCCATGCTGGAGAACAACAGTTACAGGTAAGTAACTTGTTCCTTTCTTCTCATCTGGTTTAATATTATTTTTGTATGTGAAGTTCTGGGCTATTTGGTATAGACACATGGTTTCCAAAGTGGTACTCCTGTTTGGGTAGTAAGTGTCTAGTAAGTTGTTTTTCAAAATGTCTTGGCTGTTGGGATCATTTTTGGCTATTATTTCTATGTCTTCATATGATTTGAGAACTCTTTTTCTAGATTTGGCAGGACCAAGGCTTAACCATACTATGTTTTCAGATTTTCCATACAAGGCAGTACTAGTTAAACGGTCTGCGGCTTCATAGCAGCCACATTCTCTATCGGAGAGCATTTGTATGCCTAAGCTGTACAATTTCTGTGATAGTATTTTGTCAGATGATATGTCATCCCAGAGGTCTTTGAGCTCTGTTTTTTCTGCTTTGGTTAAGTAGGCTGTGACATATCGTGCAACTGCAGTGGAACTATCTGCAGTATATTCCACATCTATATTTGCATTCCATAGGAGGGCAATGATTGTATTGTAATCATTGATGCATTTTGGTCCATCTTTTTATGCAATATGTGTTCTTAAGTGATTTACCTTTGACACTATGTCTAACTGAAGACATGAAGTTGTTCACTTGACCTGTTGTTGAAACTGGTCTAGGGAAACCAAAGCAGCACTTGGTGTAGTATTTCCCTTTGTTTTTATATTTGCGCTGACAATACTTTGCACATTTGTGTCTTTGAAATTGTAAAATGTTTGCAAGAAGGTCACTATGTGTCATTTCTGAAGGGATTTCACAAGTGACATATTTTTGAATGAACTGCAAAACAGTGGCATCACTGTCCTGACCAAATTTAGGAGCATCTTTAATCCACAAAAGCATCTGGATGTGTGGTGCTCCTCTGCCTTGGTATTCTTTTCTCCAAAATAAGTGTTGAACTTCTCTGAGGGGAGGCACTGTTTTATTAAAAATGAAGTGTAGCGTAGCAATGAAGCGATGATAGAAATATCTTGATACATTTACAGGATCTAGAGAGCAGGGTTCTCCTGGTGTTTTTGTAACTATATTTGTTTTGTTTTTGTTTGCTATGCGTAGGAAATTGTGTGAATCTTCCCATGCATATTCAGCACAACTTAATGTTACAAACCAACTTGGTGGGCCTAGGTTTCTTATCATACAGCGTACATCTGCATGGCGTCGGAACCAGTATTCCTTTGTACCACGCATGTTTGCTAAAAGATTTGTAATGCTTGACTGTAAAACTTCATCTTTTTCTTGCACTTTTTGTAGTAATTGCGTAGCTGATATATTTTGAAAATTGGTACCTGATTTCAATGTGTGGGCAACTCGGTAGCATAGAGTTGCTAGTTAACTTTCAAAGAGAAGGTGGAATATGTATTCCACGTTTTGTCTGAATCTGGGGTCTTCAGAATACATTCGTAAAGAGCGGTATTCTGATGCTGTTATTTGTGTGGGTCTTTCATCCTACCTTCCTCCTTTTCCAGTAGGAAAGAGTAGAGGAAAGGCTTGTGCTTCTACACTTTTTTCCCATATACTGATTGGTGATCCTTTGGCTTCTCGCATTTGCTAAGTATCCAGTGCATCATATATGGTGTCTTTAGAGTGCAATGGGGGAATTGTATAATGGTCTAAAATATTGGATTCTGTAGTAGGACCTAGAAGTTGAAATTGGGCAGTTTCTGACGAGTCTTGAATTATTTTAGTGGTTTCCCTCAAGTTTTCTTCATGTTTATTTCTTTGTAGTATTCATTGTTGTCTTTTAGATATTGCAGGGCTTCTCTAACTTTATGTAAGTGCACTAGTTGCTGGCAAATTTCTTTGTCTTTTGTAGGTACGCCATTTACTAGGATAATCAAAGATTGATATATTGGACGTTGCACTCCCAGAGTCTGTACATTTTCTTTGAGATCTAATGGCAAATAAACTACTTTGCCACAAATGCCTTTCAGTAATTCAGAGGGAGGTAGTGTTGCTGTTTCTGGTTGAAGGCATATTATTGCTTGAAATGGGTGCACTGTTTGAATTATGATGCTCTCCTACAAGTTAAGTTGTTGCAGTGGTTTTGGTAGTGGGAATAATCCCAAGTTATTAGTGATAGCACGTGAAGGTGTTTGGTTGTTGTCAAGTTTTGCAGTACAGTAACTGCAAAGTATTAAGGGGTTAGTAATTTCGTATTTGTTTTCTGCTATAAGAGAGAGAGCTAATTGGAACCACTTGGAATCTTCATTGTCTTCTATTTTGTACATTATGTCTACAGTTTTTGTGGTATTCTTATAAAAAGTCCTGCGGCATCCCACACACACACATGGTTTGGTACTTCAGCAGATGTGCTTTTAAACTTTAGTATTGCTTTTTTGTGTGTGTGTAGTAGAAGGTTGACATCTGTAAAGTTGTTGCTAGTCTGTTCTAAAGCTACTGGATTTTGTAAGTGGCTTTCACTTCCAAAATATTTTCTCTGGATATGCTCTATTTCTTTGAGTAGTTCTTTGACTGTACCACGTAGAAGATGGTTATTTAAATTGGCCAATGCTAAAGCAGGACTTTTGGCATAGTACAGTTTATGAACCAGATGTCTTACAGTTGAATGGTGTGTTGCTATCATTCTGATATGGTGGAAGGTGTGTTTGCAAATAGGTCCAGAAATGCAAGCTAATGAATGTCCTTGTAGTCCTGTGTATTTGCTAACTGGACCAGAGTCCATAGTTTGTAATAGTTTTATTTCCAATGTGTCTTTGCCGTTCACATATTGATTGAGGAACTGGCATAAAGATGTGAAAGATTTTTTGCATATGTTACACATTAATGTGCACTGCCATTTGTTGACTGGGCGCATTGGTTCAGTGGAATGGAGAGTTGATACTAGGTTTTCTGGGGATATTTTTGTGAGCAGCATTTCTTGTTCCATAAGGGTATTATGTTTTGTATGCCCTCGTTCACTGCTATGTATGGCAATTTGGTTTCTCCGCTTTTGTTTGTATGCTTCTTCATTGAAATATGATTCTGTGATTTTGGTGTGACTCCACTCACCTCCACAGATGTTTGCGAAGCTATCTTTGTTGATATTCTGTTTATTGAAGTCTTTTTTGTAGTTTAGCAGTTAGTTTTGTTAGTGGTTTCATTCTGTTTAAAACTAAAATAATTTCCTTTTGAGAAGGATTGCATTGTCTGAGAGCTTCCAGGATTAAGTTTCTACGGTAGGTTTTAAGTGCTGTGCTTGATTTCTCTCCTGTTTTTATAAGGTTCTGAAGGACTCTGTGGCGGAACATTTTTTGTAAAATAATTCTTTTGGTATGCTTACTTGTGGCTACATCGAGATTTATAGGTGGTGTTAGCACTAGTGGTAGCTGCAGTGCTTTTAGTAACTTTCTGTTTAGTTTTACATTTTGAATGAGGAGGCAAAGTTTCTTTACTGGAAGCTGCTTTTGTTTCGCTTAGTGACTGTATTAGCTGTTTTGTTTGAACTTTTTGTATAAATTCTGCTAGAGGTGGATGCTTATTTTGTACACTTATTTTGATTTGCTCTACTTCTGCGTTGCTTTCTACAGAGTTGCTTTTTGGTAGGCATTCTTTGGGGTCTGTTGGAGAAAAAAAGAAAGTGTGGCTTGGGACGTTTTGCAATGTATGTGTGCATTGTGCTTGAGTGTCTGAGTATGATGGTAGGCATGTATGTAGAGGTGTGTGATTGTGGAATGGGCTGTTACTGTACTGCTGTTCAGATCACAATACAAAGTCTGCAACTGCTGAGGTGCAATCAGTAATACTGAATGTAATGCTGCAGGGTTAATACAATTGTTTGTTCTACAATACTGGAATTCTACAGTTTTTGAGTAACATAACATTATGACAGTTTTGCACTTACTTTTTTGGATGCAAAGAGTAGGTTTCTTCGGAGTTCTCTTTTGTACTTCAGACGCTGCTGGTTTTCAGGTGAGTGGTCTTTACTGAAATTGTGAGAAAAAGAAGTTAGTACATATGTGTGTTGATAGCAGTGTTGTTAATGTAGACATGTTTTTTGTTTGTTTTTGCATTAGTAGTGCTTTCTGTTAATTGTGCATCGCATTTACATGCACTTTCCTTTGATCATCTGCATTCTGGATATTTTACTTAGAATCTGTCAGTTGAACTTGCCTTAGAAATGATTGCAATAGTAAGCACAAAGAGCACATGTAGCTTTCTACAACAGTGTTATTTCATGTTAGGAGATGGGAGAAATAACAGTATGCTTTTTTTGCTGGTTATACAGGGTAAATGGCAGGAACTCTGGTCCAAGCATGTAATGTATGTATTTACAATGCAGGGTATCTGTTACTTACCCTGTATAACTATTAAAAATCTCATCTGCTAAGATCAAGTGTCACTTTCAATGGTGTGTTTTTCCAATTTTTCATTCACCCATATCAAAACATAGAACAGGAAAACGTATATTGCAGGTGTTTGAATATGGTTCTTGCCATTTACAATCATACTGTTATTTCTCCCATCTTTTAACATGGAATGATACTTTATCAGAAAGCTGTGTGTGCTGAGTCCGATTACTATTGTAATAATTTCTAAAGCAAGTTCATCTGATAGATTCTATGTAAACTGGCCAGAATGTACATACAGGAAACTGTATGTACATCCTATGCACTATAATGTATGAAATGCTATTATGCTTGAAATGTGGATAAATAGGTGGTAGTGGTTACATAAATGACAGAATGAATGAAGAGAATAACAATTTGCACATTTTAATGAGTAATATGGGTAAATGAACATTTGGAAAGCACACAGCTTTGCAAGTGATACTTGATCATAGCAGATGGGGGAAAAAAATGACAGTAAGCCTTTTTTGCAGGTTATATATGGTAAGTAGCAGGTACCCTGTTTACATGCATGTATAAAAGAGTTGTACATGTAGTGTGCACAAAATATTCATACCTGTAGTTTGTGTTCATGCATGTGGGTGTACATGAATCTGCAAGCAGAAATCTTAGTTTTACAGTAGTTTTTGCAGTAGGTGCTTTCCAATGACAGTAGACTTGTACTCAGAGTGATCAACAGTACATCTTAAGTGCTGAACTGTGATGATAGTTAGATGTAGAGTTCTTGGATGTGATTGGTGGATGGTTGTGTGACTGCTGAACAGTAGCCAATGAGGGTATGGTGCAGTGAGTGAAGTGGAAAGGGAAGAAGGGCTGCCCCAGTGTTCCGCGCTCCGCAGACAGGGCGTGCCCCATCCGGGGCTTCCGAGCATGAAATGGCAGTGTATTTTGGGGATTAGCCAATCGGGTGTTGAGCTGTGTGTAGTGAAGATGACAGGGGTGGAGAAAGTCTGGGTGTTGGTGGTTGGAGATATATTTGTGAATGGTTTGAAGATGTATGCTAAATCTAGGAATGTGGCTACCAATTTTCATATAAAAGGAGTGGAGGTGGTTTGGTGCACTGTGCCTGGTTTTAATTTGCAGGGGGTGCTGGATGTTTGTGAGGATATGGCTAGGTTCATTAGTCCAGATGTAGTTGTCCTGCACTGTGGTGCGGTGCATTTGGGCTATGTCAGTGCCCCTACTTTGTTGAAAGATCTGCAAAACATGGTTCAGGCAGTCGTGAAAGCCCTTCCAAATGCCAAGGTTATTTTTTTCTGCTTTGTTACCTAGGGCAGTATGGGACAATAGTTATGTTTTTCTGTACTCTGCAAAATGGTGGTAGCTGTTTAGTTAACCAGGCATGTTTGCTTTCATGATTAGAGCTGGGATGTTCTTTTGCAATAATGACAACATTGAATATGGTAATGGTTACTTTAAATTAGATGGCATGTTTTTATCTTTAATAGGAAATGCCATGCTGTTTTGGAATATAAGGATTGCTTTGGAGAAGCAAATGTGAAGATATTTGGAGGAAAATAATAAGAAAAAAAAGTATAAAATGAAAGGTGTTTCTGAAGCATCTTTAAAAAAAAAACAAAAAAAATTTCACAGCTTCCCTCAAGGGGGAAGTGGGGCACACTATTTAAATGTTCAGGCTGAGAGGCATGCAAATGAGGCTGTGCAGGGCAAGGGATTGGTCAATAAGGTTTACTGGGTATGATGTGTAAGTAGAGACTTTGGCAGAAAGTCTGTTTCTGAGAGGAGAACAGATAGCTCAGATAGCTATGGCTGTGTCTTTCAGAAGGCAGATTGTCTGGATTTTGGTTGACTCGTGGATAAATTGGTTGAAGGTGCATGCAGATCGCTGTGGAGTGGCTGTACATCTTGGATTCCATTGGCACTTCTATTTTTAAACTGTGAAAGGTGGCTCTGAAAAGAGCCTTTATTTTGTTTTTCTGTTTTGTATTTCTTTTTGTTTTTTTAACAAGACACGAAGACAGGGTAAGGAAGGGGCACCAACCACAGGGACAAGAAAGGGCAGGTGAAGAGAGGAACATCTAGGGTGCGCCTTAATCAGGTAGTGACCAGTCCTTCTCATGCTACCTGACCGCTGCCTCGAAAGCACTTAGAAAGGTCTCCGTTCTGCAGAGTACTGCGTCGCAGTACATACTCAATACTGTGACCCTCGAAAGGTAAGGGTCTACTGTGTCGCGTATGGCCTGCGAGGGTGCTGGAGGGATGCGCTGCCCCACAAGAGTGCCTCTTGTGGTGTCGGGAGCAGAAACGGAGGGGGTTGCAGCGGAACTCAACCTACTAAGTTTATCGCAGGGGACAACCCTACGAACTGCCCCAGCGTGGAACGACCTTAGGTGTCGCTTATT
Source organism: Ambystoma mexicanum (assembly GCF_040938575.1). Classification (NCBI taxonomy): domain Eukaryota; kingdom Metazoa; phylum Chordata; class Amphibia; order Caudata; family Ambystomatidae; genus Ambystoma; species Ambystoma mexicanum. The sequence continues at coordinate 351,072,007 of NC_090929.1, forward strand.
GGAGGTAGTACCGTAACTGTACAAACCTGGTTTGCCACGACTGAGCACCATCTGGCACTCAGTGCAGCTCACTTTGTTTGCACGAGCTTTAGGTACTCCTTCAAGAGTGTCAAACAACCTCCACACCCAAGATTCACAGGGGCTGCTAGTAGTAGGGACTTCCACTACCTCATCTTCGTCATCCTCTTTATTCGCCTCTGCATCCTTATGCCTATTCCCCTCTCCAGGCCCTTGGGAATGTGGTGTTGGTGGTGGAGGGGTTGGGGGTGGTGCTGGGCAGTAATAGCAGGAGCAGCTTGGGATGCCATCAGGAAGGTTATGGAAATCAGCAACCAGGAATCGGGAACAGCAGGAACCTGCACCAATTGACAGGAATGACAGGCAATGTCAGTATAAGCCAAAGTGGCAGTGCTGTCCACAAACACTTCGAACACCATAAAGGGTTCAAAAAGTAGCCAGATCGCTAGGGACATGGTCTGGGACATGTGCAAGGGTGAAGTTTCACAGGAAAATACCTTGGATTGCTCAAAGAAGCGTTTTTTTATTGTCCGGAGGCCCAGACTATGTTCGCGAACAAGGACCCACGCTCAGCGTGGGTGCGGTCACATGATGACGTCGCGGACATGTTCGCGAATGGGACGGGTGTACGTAGTACACCAAATGTGCGGATTCGGTTGTACCCAGGCATGCGGGTGTTCTACGGACAGTGTTCGGGTCCCCGAACTAATAAAAAATGCGACACACATGCAGCGGACAGTTACGAACAGGTGCAATGTTCGTAGCACCCGAGGGTGCGATAGGCATGCATGCGGGTGTTCTACAGACAGTGTTGGGTCCCCGAACTAATGAAATGTGCGTCACAACTTTGCAGACATGCGGACGGGCTATGTGTTCTACGGACATATTAACTCTGATTGCGAACAGGGGGGGATGTACTTAGGATACCTTGTTTTGAATAATGACAGACAAGCAGACAGATTTTGGGTCCTGCGGACACCTCCATTTTGATTGCGAACAGTGCGGACAGGAATAGTGTCCTTAGGACACCCCCATTTTGGTTAATTGTGTATATCCCGGACACCCGCGCTGTCCAAGGACACCCTAACGGCCTTTTAAAAAAAACATAGAGGAATATAGTAACAGCATACATAATATTTAATTATTGTACAAAAATATAGAAATTATGAAAGAGAGGGGAAAGTAGAAATTGAGACAAATACAGGGCAGTTATGGTTTTCTACAAATACAGGGCAGTTAGGGTTTTCTACATGTTGGATGGTAGGGCAGGAAGGGATTGAAGTCTCATCATAACGTTTTTGGTGATGGGGATTTTTTGGGGATGGTTGACTGGGACATGGAAGAGGGGTACAGGTGCATGTGGGACAGTGATATTTAATTTTTTCCATGATATGGTTTTGTATTAATTTCTTCAAAATAATGAAATTGGTCATTAATTTATTCATTTTTTGCTCTAAACGTTGTAGATGATTTTCCGAAGTGTCTGTATTATTCTTATTTTCTGTATGTTCTGTTAGAGAAAAATAATGTGTTAGGTACACACAAAATACTGTTTATTAGTTGGCTTACTTCGAAAAGAGCAGTGTCTACCATTAGTATCACTGTTTTCACTCATTTCGTCCTGAGGAAAATGTTCTTCTAGCCATTCCAAAGTACTAGACATTTCTGTCTAAAAAAAAAAAGATACATTAATTGTACTATAGAAAGTTTATAAATCTAGGAATTAATGTAGTGTACTTACCAGTTTGTTTTTAGTTTTCCTCTTACTGCTATGTAGGTTTGCTGTTGATATTTGTTGTGTAGTTTCTGAATAAGGCATCAGTGGGGTAATTCAGTTGAAGGCATTTGAATTTATTTTTGGTATGTTTGTTTGTTTGTTTATTTTATTTGTATGGCGCTCCAAACCCAGAGGTAGAAGGTCGCTTAAGAATTTGGTTACAGCGTTAAGAAGTATCTTAGTGTTGCATACTTCGTACAAGTTTATAATATATACATATATATACAGTGATCAGTAAACAAGAGCAAATGCAGTACATACAATATACAGTTTCAATATAAATACAGTGACTAAGCCAGTTACCGCACAGGTCTGGTGTTAATGGCGTTATTCTTTGTTTAGGAGCCAGCTGATGATCTGCTTCCTAAAGATCTGGAAGGATTCGGTAGTTTTGATGTTGAGCGGTAGGGAGTTCCAGAGTTGGGGGGCAAGCACTGTGAAGCTTACCCCTCCAGCTCTTTTTAGGTGGAACCTGGGCACTGATAAGCAAAGAGTGTTGGAGGATCTGGTGGATCTGGTGGCAGGTTTCAGGGTGAATTTATTAGCTAGATATGGTGGTGCTAGGTGATTGAGGGATTTGTACGTGAGGCAGATGGTTTTTAGATCAATTTTTTGGCGTATGGATAGCCATTTGCAGGCTTTCCTAGTAGCGGAGATATGCTCTTGTCCGGTATAGGCAGCGGCTGAGGCGGTCATATTGGTGTGTTTGCTAAGGTTGGTGTTGGCATCTAGATAGAAACCAAGGGTTTTTACGCTTTTGGCTATGGGGATGGCATGGCCATCGATGGTGATGTTGTTGTAGCTAGGGTCGAGTTTAGTTAGAGTGTTGGGGGAGCCGACGATTAGGAGCTCTGTCTTCTCATCATTCAGGCAGAGGCCATGGGAGGCCATCCATGCCTGAATGATGGAGAATATTTTGTTGATCCGGGCGGTGTCTTCTTGGTAAATACCAGAGATGGTGAGGAGTATCTGGGTGTCATCTGCGTAGTTTGTGTTGGTGACACCCAGACGGTCCAGTTGGTCAAATAGAGGCTTTGTAAATATGTTGTGCAAAGTGGGGGATACACAGGATCCTAGTGGGACCCCGCATGTGATGGGGATGGGGTCTGCTGCAGCTATAGTGGAAAAGACTTGCATGGTTCTGTTAGCAAGGAAGGATTGTATCCATGTGATGGCAGGGGAGGAGAAGTGGGCTGCGGTGGCAAGGTGATTACAGAGGACTTCGTGGCTGACCAGGTCAAAGGCCGCTGAGAGGTCTAGTAGGAGTAGGATTGCGGCATTGCCTTTGTCTTTAATTTCATCAATCTGGCTTTTGAGATCAACAAGGGCGGTTTCAGTTCTGTGTTGAGGTCTGAAGCCAGATTGACGTATTCCTAGCAGTTGGTTGGATTCCAGGTATTCCTGAATTTGGCTGTAGGCAACTCTGTCCAGGATTTTCAGTAGGAAGGGGACTGTGGTGATGGGCCTGTAGTTGGTGGGTATGGCCGGGTTGAGGGATTGTTTTTTCAGGAGTGGGAGAACCCATGATTGTTTTAAGTTGCTGGGGATAGAGTTATTGGTGAAGGATAGGTTGATGAGTTTGGTAATGAAGGGGGAGAGCTCTCTGGCTGCGTCTTTTATGATCTGTGCCGGGCAGCTGTCTCCTTTACAGTTAGAGGGTTTTAGGGAGGTGATGATTTTTTGAACTTCCGGGATGGTGACTTTCTTAAACGAGAAGCCTGCGCTAGTGTTGTTAGGTGTGGGTAGGCTAAGGTTGGTGACCTTATTGTTGAAGAGTTTTTGCCGTTTGTCTTCAATTTTAGTTTGGAGTCCTAAAATTTTATTGCTGAGGGCATTCTGGATGTTGGTGCACCAGGATTTGTCTTTCAGGCAGGTTTCTGGAGGTGAAATAGGGTTTTCTAGTTCCTTCAGAATTTTAAATAGTTCTTTAGTGGATGACCCTGCCTGAGTGATCCTGGTGTTGTAAGCATCTTTTTTGGTCTGGATTATCTCGCTTTTGTAAAGTGAGGATAAGTTAGTTAGTGAGGTTGGATTTGTTTTCCGCGGTGGGGTTAGTCTTCCAGGTGTGATGAGCCTTAGCTTTCTCTTTCCTGAGTATTTTGAGCTCAGAGGTGTACCACGAGTTCAGATGAGCTTTGGGTTTAACTTTGCATATTTTTAAATGGGCAACGGTGTCCATTGCTCTAGCCATGGAATTATTGAAGGTGTCAATCAACAGGTTTAGGTCAGCGTTGGCTGGGAGAGCATTGAGGGTAGGTAAGACCAGTGGTAGTAGGGCTTCAGCAGTAATGTTGCGTTTATTCCTGGTGGGGCATGCTGGTGCCATGGGGTGCTTATTGGGCAGTGCCTGATTGGTGTTGACCTCAAGAGGGATCATGTGGTGATCGGTCCATGCCAGAGGTTGGGGGTCTTTGCAAGTTGTATTGCAATTGTGAGTTGCTACCCAATCAAGGGTTCTGCCTTTTTGGTGGGTAGGGAGTACAACGAGTTAAGTAAGACCATGATCGGTTAGGACATTGGCTAGGGATGCAGCATGTGCATCGTTTGGGTCTTGGTAGCCGAGATTGAAGTCTCCGAGGATCATGATTTGTGCAGATGGTTTGGAATATTCGGTGATGAGGGATGTGATATCTTCTTCAAAGGTCCGAGGGTGGCCTGGGGGTCTATATATGAGGTGGATGGGGATTGTGGTTGTGGGGGATGTTTGTAGTTTGGCTGTGAGTAACTCACAGGATGTGAGTGCGACTGTGTCGGTTGGTCTAAGGCCTAGGGCGGATTTTGAAATGATCGCTACGCCTCCACCTCTGGCGTTTGGTCTGTCCGCTCTGAGGATAGAATATTTGTCTGGGATGGCTAGCAATAAATGGGGTCCGGGTGCCTCATGAAGCCAGGTTTCTGTTAGGGCTAGAAAGTCAAGGTCGTTGGTAAGGATAATGTCTGCAATTTCTGTGGGGTGGGCAGCCAAGGATCTGACATTGAGTAGGGCGCCTTTTAGTGGGGGAGATGTGGGCTTGTTCGGGGCAACGTGCTTTGTATTAGTTTTGGTGTAAGGTTTGGAGCTGGGTCTAGAAATTGTGGTGGGGAGCCTGGAGCCTAATCTGTCATTGCGGGCTGTGAGGTTGGGAGTAAGGGATGGGGTGGTTAGGCCGGGCGGCTTAAAGCGGGCGGGAAGTTTGGTGGTCAGTTTAATTTGGTTAGACTTCGCAATGGGACTGGGGTGGCTGTTGGTAGGTAGGCCATGGATGGCAATGGAGGTGGAGGTGTGAGGGTGGTTAGTGGAGGAGAAGGGGGATGCGGAGGGTAGGAACGGGGTGGGGCATGGGATGGGGTGGTGTCTGGGGCACCCTAGTTTAGCCAGGCCGTCCTGGTGGGCTATGTAGCTATTGTTGCTACAGGGTACGTCGTCCTGTATTAAGCAGAATGGGAACATGATTAGGGCGAGCCAGAAGATCATGGTCTGTAGATAGTGGTGGATTCTAATGGCGCTGGTGGGGAGCAGGCCAGACTAAGATAGTCGGTGGCTAGTTAGCATACATCAGGGGCACCTAGATGTGACAATTCCTAACATTGACTAAAATGCTTACATCAGAGGGCACTTAGATGTGACAATTCCTGACATTGACTAAAATGGGGAAGCGCCTAGAATCAGAATAGTACATTAACTGAAATGCAGTGGGGCGGCACCTAAATTCAGAATAGTGCATTAGCTAACATGCAATGGGGCAGCACCTAGAATCAGAATAGTACATTAACTGAAATGCAGTGGGGCAGCACCTAGAATCAAAATAGTCTCATTATGTTTATAAACTATGTAATTGGACTGTTGGTGTGTTACATATATGCAGTTTGCACTTTTTATTTGTTTTTGAATGTAATTTATTTATATGCTGCTCTTTGACCATGTTTAGTGTGTCTATTGCATGATACAACAATGTAAGATACCCCCTGAGTTTTTGGATAGTGTTGATGTTGACCGAGTCCATCCGCGGACATGCGCACGGTCCGCAGACATCACAACCACTACCGTAGGACAGGGAGTTCAGCATGTTGCATCTATATAAACTAAGGGAATCCTACAAAAAACTTATCAAATTCATGATATGTATATTTTTGAGGCTTGTGGAATCTGCTTAGATCACATGCTGTGCATAGGCCGACATCTAGTGTAATCTGCAGAGTATTACAGTTTGTTTTTCGAAACTCGAAAATAGGCGTCGACACAGGGCGTGCCAGTAATACTATCCCTAGTGTGACGTCCACTGTACCCATGATCCCTCACGCGTCTAGGACCCTCAGATTGTTTTTTTCCGCCATACTGGTCGGAAGCATTCCGCGGAGTTCCCTGGCCTTAGCCATACTTTTGCAAAAATATTGTTATATTTTCCCCATTTCTCCACCCCAACGTCGAGTCACCGAACTTCCACACTCGGCACCGGCCCAAAGAAAGAATCGACCGTCGAGAGCTGCACGACGGATTTGGGCCTCAGAAGGCCTCTTGCCTCGGCCCTGCAAGTAGGGAGAGTGGGGGGTGGACATACTCTGCACTCTTTGGTATATAGGTACATTCTTATATATTCCTACACTTATTAGCCCGCTGCCACAAAGTGCGTATGGAGGCTACCCCTTTCCAATTTTTCCCCAAGTGCAACCGCAAGTACCCTTGGGTTGACACATGCCACGTGCAATCTCTGCTTGCCGAGGGACCACCCCAAGGCGAACTGCAGAGCGTGTAGTAGGTTCAAACCGAAAACACTAAAGGACCGTTCGATCAAACGTTGGGCCCACCACGCCAGGCGTCAAGAGGCCATTGCAGCGGAGGGCGCCTTCAGCGATGGCAGCGACGCCGTGCTTTCGGACGGCGAGGGCAACGTGGCGTCAAGAGACAGCCAAGTGCAAGTCCCTGACCTCGGAAGGTCGTCCGGCAAGGCGGCTATGGGGAAAACCCCCGGCGACACAAGCGCTACCCACAGCACTTCCACAAAACACATGAAGTCCAACCGAGACTCGACGCGCACGTCGAGTACTCGGAAAGAGGCACATAGAGAACGGTCCGAATCGGTGTCCTCTGGGCGTTCTCGATCTAGATCGCCGCATGACTCCAGGCAACCATCCACTGTTGCCAAGAGTGCCTCGCTCCCCAAGGTAACGGAGGTTCCATCGTCGGAAGACAAAGCCAACCTCTATCCCCAGACCGCACTCCGGGAGTCGGCGTCAGCAGGCCGCGTAACGGCTGTCCCGGAGTCCCAACCTCCACGTAGATAGGGACACTACCCCCGAACCTCGGCACCCGGTGTCGAAAGGCTCCGAAGTGGCGAAAAAACAGGGTAAACACTCTTCCACCCACGGGGAAGGGGGAAAACAACTGAGGAAGCAGTCCCAGCCTCCTTCCACACCTCAGAAACATTCTATCATCCCAAAGACCCCTGCTCAAACCAGTAGGTCTAGTCAAGATAAAACAGGGAAAGCCCTCCAAGAAAAAATCATTCCCAGTTCAAGAGAATGGTCTAGTGATGACATAGACAGAGTCATGTCAAGGATGTCATCATTGGCAGATTTCTACGCCAAGAACCCTGAACCCTTTCTCTCTTATACCCCCGATGGGTCAGCACCCTCAGGCTCTAAGGATCCAATACCCCCAAGTAAAAAGTCCCGGGTTGAAGCACCAACACAGTCTTCAGACCCCTTCTGTATACAGCCCTATTCTCTATACCAGGGAGATCCATCCTTTTGAGAGGATCCAGATTTGGGCATGTTGGAAGAACAAACTGGGACGGGCTACTATGGGGATGATGATGAGGACCAGGAGGACCAGGAGGACCAGGAGGAGGAGCAGGAGGAGGAGGAGGAGGAGGAGACCTACAGGGTAGATAAAGAAACCCCGGTTACCGACTCCCCTGCTGACAACCAACCTCTCTTGAATGAAGTTCTGTCCACAGCGGCAGAACACTTCCACATTGACACCCAAGGTGCTCAAGAAGAGAGGGACTTTGCCGAGGAGTTAGTGGGAGAAAGGAGACCTGTTGCCCAGGCCATCCCTATCCTTAAGTCAATCCAAAGAAGAATAGACCCTTCCCTTGTTAATCCCAATCTCACTAGGGCAGTAAACCCCAGAATTGAGAAGCTTTTCAGGGCAGCCCAATCAGACCCACTGTACATAAGGGGGCATCTGAAACCGGGCTCCCTGGTAGTTACAAACACCCGTAAGAGGGCGGGAAACACCCTTGTCATCGTCCGGAGCTCCTCCTGACAAGGAGAGCATGAAGATTTATGTCTTGGGCAGGAAGGTAGCCTCCACTTCCGCCTACCAGGCAAGGATTGCCAACTGCACCACCCTGCTGGCGAGTTACAACTGCCACCAGTGGGAAGATGTCGCGGCACTCGCAGATTCCGCCCCAGAGCCCTTAAAAAGCCAATTGGCATGAGTTTTGGCAGAGGGAAGAGCCGTGTCCAGTTGCATTTTAAAAGCAACCTTTGATGCCGCGGATAACGCCGGCAGATTGATAGCAGAAAGTACTGTTATCAAAAGGCATGCTTGGTTGCGGCAATCTGGATTCAAACCCGAAACCCAAGCATCATTAATAGATAAACCGGTGGAGCCGGATCTATTGTTTGGAAAGGCGGTCGAGGACGTGCTGAAAAATGCCAAGGACAAGTATGAGACACTCAAATCCCTAGGCCAACTAACCCCCAAACCAAAGAGGGAATGGCAATTTTCGTAGCCCATGTGGACAAAATTCCCAGAGAGGATCAAACTATTCCCAGGGGCAGGGCACACCATGGAACAATAACAACCAGCAGTCTACCCAGGGTTATGGCAGGGTAACAAGAGAGGACATGGTAAAGGTAGAGGCAGCCCCAGTAGAGGCGGCGGCACTCCTCCACCAAAACAGTGACTCTCCGTTCAGGGTCCCTTCTCACTCATCCCCAGTAGGGGGACGCATTTCCAACTTCACCCAAGCTTGGGAAGGGATCACATCAGAAAGATGGGTGCTGTCCAAGTGTCCGCAGGATACTGCATCAAACTGTTAGAGCGTCCCTGAAACCACCCTCCACGACAAAAAATACATTCTTTGGACCACCAGAAGATCCTCCTTGAGGAGATTGTCAATCTTCTAGCAAAGGATGCGATAGAACTCGTCCCGGGACACCAGGTAAACAAGGGTATATATTCAACTTACTTCCTTGTGCCAAAAAAAAGATTTGACAATGCGCCCAGTATTGGACTTAAGGCCTGCAAACAAGTATGTCAAGCACCAAAAATTTCGCATGACTACTCTCCAAGAGGTAATCCCCCTCCTAAAAAAGGGGGATTACATGGCAACATTGGACATGAAAGATGCCTATGTTCATATTTCCATGTTTCCAGCGCACAGAAAGTACTTGCGCTTCAAGGTGGACAGTCGGCACTACCAGTTCAAGGTACTGCCCTTCGGGATAGCTTCGGCTCCAAGGGTATTCACCAAGGTACTGGCGGTGGCGGCAGCACACCTATGCAGGGAGGCAATCCCGGTGTACCCTTGCCTGGACGACTGGCTCATCACGGGGGAGACCCCAGTAATTTGCAGAACAAACATTCAAAGAACGATTGACCACCTCTTAGAATTAGGTTTCTCAATAAACGAAAAAGGTCAAGTCTGGTGCCAAGCACCTCCAAACTAGCTATCCTAGACACGCAAGAGGGGTTAACCTTTCCATCAGAGGAAAGAATTCGGAATATACTGCTGCAAATTCCGCAATATCAGACCGGTCGCCAGATAACGGTACGTAAAGCAATGCGTTTGCTGGGCATGATGGCGTCATGTATTTACTTGGTCCCCCACGCGCGCCTGTGCATGTGTCCAATGCAGCAATGGTTGGCGAAACAGTGGTCTCAGGCAAGTGGTCAGTGGGACGATCTAGTGGTCGTTTCGCCAACACTTGTACAAAGCCTTCACTGGTGGACAAGAGAAAATCTGTCCAAGGGGAAACCCTTTTACGATCCCGAGATACAGGCGGTAGTCACAACCGATGCATGCCTGACAGGGTGGGGAGCTCACCATCTCCACCACACAGCTCAGGCAGGGTCTCTGGTCTCACTTAGTGGCCAAGAATCATATCAACCTGCTAGAGCTTCTGGCAGTATTCAGAGCGCTTTAAGCCTTCGAGCACTACCTGTTGAATCTATCAGTGCAGATCCGAACGGACAGCACTACAGCCATGTTTTACCTGAACAAGCAAGGAGGGACTCTTTCGCCAAATCTGTCCAAGCTTGCCCAGAAAATTTGGATATGGGCACTCAGACGGAACATCTTCCTGTCATCTCAAAATGTTCCAGGGGATCTCAATTCTCTGGCGGATGCTTTGAGCAGGGATCCCCTCCCAGAGGAACACGAATGGTGTCTACACAGAGAAATCGTAGAAGATAACTTCTCTCAGTGGGGTTTCCCCACTATAGACCTACTCGCCACAAGCGAAAACAGACAGTTCCCAGGATTTGCATCCAGGTTCCCCCAGCCAGACTCCCAGGGGAAGGCCCTGTGGATGAACTGTTCAGGGATGTTTGCGTACGCTTTTCCACCAACACCTCATCAGGAAGTTGGTCAACAAGATGAACAGAGAATCGATGACGCTCGTCCTAGTTGCTCCCATGTGGGCGAGACAACCGTGGTTCCCACACTTACGCAGACTAGCGGTGTGCGAACCCATCAAACGCACGGGCTGGTACAACCTACTGTCCCAGCACCAAGGTCAAACAGTGCATCCTCAACCCAAATCAATGAACCTGGCAGCATGGCTCCTGAGAGCTTAGATTTCGGGCATCTCAAATTACCACAGAGATGTATGGACATCCTAAAAGAATCTAGGAAGCCAAACGCGAGGCACTGCTACTTTGACAAATGGAAAAGATTTGTTATCTGGTGCCAGAATTAGCGAATCAACCCGGTGGATTGCACTCCTTCCACAATTGTCACATACATGCTCCACCTGCTGGATGCAGGACTGGTATTTAACTCACTGAAGGTACACCTGGCAGCGCTGTCAGCATACACCACCTCCCATAACAAAGTGTTGTGGTGGAAGATACCAGTGGTTAAAGCTTTCATGGAAGGAGTAAAGAGACTTCACTCTCCTATTTCAGACCCACCACCAGGATGGGACCTTAACGTGGTGCTATCTAAACTCATGGGCCCCCCATTCGAGCCCATGCATAAAAGCAGTCTCAAACACCTGACTTATAAGACGGCCTTCTTAGTAGCAATTACGTCTATAAGAAGGGTCAGTGAAATTCAGGCTCTGTCAGTGCTGGATCCATTCTTTACAGTTCATAAAGATAAACTGGTTTTACGTACACACCCTAGGTTCCCACCTAAGTTTATTTCTACATTCCACGTGAACCAGTCAATCGAGCTTCCGGCTTTCTTCCAAGACCCACAAAGCTCGGCTGAGGTTAAACTACACACCCTAGATGTGCGTAGGGAAGTCCTCTACTATGTTAACAAGACCAGACCGCTAAGGAAAACAGACCAGCTGTTTGTCTCCGTAGCTACAGGCAGAGAGGGAGATCGCGTCTCTAAAGGTGCCATCTCTAAGTGGATTGTAAACTGTATCCAGCTCTGTTACTCCCTTTCTGAAAAAACTCTGCCTTTCATGCCAAGAGATCACTCTACAAGAGGCATTGGGGCCACTCTAACTTTCATTGCAAATGTACCCCTTGACACCATTTGCAAAGCAGCTACTTGGAGCTCTATTCACACTTTTACTCAGCACTACTGCATTGACACCCATTCCAAGACGGATACTCAAGTGGGACAAGCGGTTCTAAGACATTTATTTGGTCATGACCCTTCCCACATCCCACCTCCTTCTTCTAACACTGCTCGCTAATCTATGCACAGCATGTGATCTAAGCAGATTCCACAAGCCTCAGAAGGGATACATTACTCACCGTAATCGTATTTCTGATGCTTGTATCTGCTTAGATTCACATGCGACCCACCCTTCCTCCCCTCTGAGAGAAGGCGCATGGATGCTTGTAGTCTTATCTTTCTATCTATCTGCTTGGATTATCTGTACTCACGCTACTCCTCATGCTATCTCATGTCAGAAAATATACAACCTGAGGGTCCTAGACGCGTGAGGGATCATGGGTACAGTGAACGTCACACTAGGGATAGTATTACCGTCACGCCCTGTGTCGACGCCCATTTTTGAGTTTCGAAAAACAAACTGTAATACTCCGCAGCTTCCACTAGATGTCGGCCTATGCACAGCATGGGAATCTAAGCAGATACAAGCATCAGAAATACGATTACGGTGAGTAATCTATCCCATATTCAGTTAAAAAAACTTTGAGGCTGTTATGGTTAAATTGCACTACTAAAAACCTATGTAATTCAGTGAAAAACCTTTGTTAAAGGGACGTTATGGTTATTAGTATAACCGAAAAACCAGTGAAATTCGTGAAAAATCCCTGGATTTGCCAGTTATGGTAAGGTAAGCAACCATAACTCGCGTCACCACCATGCACTGCTAAGAATAACACCTATGACATCAAAGATGACATCACAAATATCATGGATGACATCACATGTCTACCCCCTTCTTTTTTGTTCACTGACATATCTAGGCCAGGTGGGTTTATGCACCGACAGTCAGAAACGTAAAATTCAAAAGGTATGGGGCGTGGCCTGGAGCGCCAGCGATGCAGCTGCTCCTTTGATAACCTCCGTCCGGGACCCGCGGCACCTTACGATAACTTAAGCTAAGAGAATCGGTCCATAGGCAATGTGAAACTCTGCGGCGTCTGCTGCTGCCTAGAGGGGCTTCATTACCTCCCCAGGGGACCCTGAACCGGCCTGATTTCTCCCGCGCCCCCGCCTCCTGGTGGCGCTTCCAAGATGGCGGGCGTAGAGGACTGATCCCGCTGATTGCTGAACGGGATGGAGTGAGCCTCCGCTCGGGTGCCCTGGAGCTGGACTCGCCCAAGAATGGGTTTACAACACCCGCAGCGGATGAGTGGTGTGCCTCTTCCTCCCTGAGGCGGGTCGAGCGGGGGCCTCACGACGGAGTGGCAGAGGCCCCCATACCCCTCTCCCTTTTCTGAAATGAAACCCGCTGCGCAGCTCCACAGGGCCACTATTCTGCTGCAGCACATTGATGGCGAGGAGGAGAGTCTGTGACCTGGGGGAGGCGAACTCTCGGGAGAAACAATGATCTCGGCTTCTGCGACGTGGACCAAGCAAGAGCCCCCCGAGGCGGGAGCAGAGCCGCCGGTCGTTGGCCACAACGCGATTCCGCTGCGCCATCCCGCCCGGAGGCCTGGAGGATGAGAGCACGGCGGCGTCCCCAGTGGAGCTGTTGGGGGACAGATGCTCTCTGAAGCGGCAGGCGACCTGACCACTACGCTGGTGCTGCATTACTTGGGCCTCCCAGCACAACGTATTCCTGGGGCGCCCCGGCCGGCCTCCACTGGTGTCTGAACGGCCTCAGGCCCATCAACAGCGGCGGCACTGTCAGCGCTCTCCTCTGGGGTCCCCACAAAAGCCGCCAACGGCCCCGCTCTAACGTGCCACCCCACGCCAGCGTGTCAACGCTGGCGTTGTTGTGAATCCGTCGTATCCTCAGCTTCGCTGGCCCCCGCCGCATCTTGCGGCCCGGCTGCTTCCAGGGGCGCCCCTGCCCACTACCCATCAGCCAACCTTCCCGGAGCCAGGGCCCAATGCTTTTCCTGGAGAGTTGACGTGGGAGCGACCGGCGGACTGCTTCTTCCCAGCACTTGGGACCTACCCGGTGGCAGAGTCCGGGATCCTCTGAGCCTCGGGGAGGTGGGTGCGTGACTGGGGCCTAGGGGAGTGCTGGCCGACTGCTGCTGCACAGAGGATCTGGCGGTGCCCCCGCCATCCGGGCGGTGCTCCCCTGGTGCCCCTCCTGAGCCCCCCCCTGCTCCTGGACATCCTGGGGCACCCCGGCCCACCCTCTCTGCTCATTTCACGGCCTGGGGCCCGGCTCCAGCAGCCCACCGTCTAGCACCACCCACCCACTCTCCTGCAGAGCACCACGCTGGTAACATCTCTACTCCGGCTTCTTCCTAACGCTGCGGAGGCCCGGCCTTGTGATGCTCACTACGTCTGGCTGGCTGACTGTTCACCTGGGACACCCCTGCTCATCCGCATTTATCCCCTTCATATCCCGGCCCCCTATCCTCTGGCTGGGAAGATCCCCCTCGCCATTACTGCTCCCTATCGGTCTCGATCGGGGGTTGATCTCCCTCCTCCCCTTCCCCGCGCTGGAAACCTAGAAAGTGGTGCAACAGACTCTCCTGAGGACTCCCCCAACCAGTTCTTCCGGGCAGCCTGAGAGCTCTGGAACCGAGCTGTCACTCCCTGCACTCTGATGGATCTCCCTCCCCTCTCTCCCCCTCCAAATAAGGGGATCTCTGGAGGCTGACAGCCCATCTCAACCTAAGCATTGCAGTCCTGAGGCCCTAACCTCTGCAGAATGTCGAAGCCAGCGAAAACAGCCACATTTTCGGACATCTCCACCATGCTGCTAGCAGCGGACAGGACAAAGGTCGAATTCCCCCCCCCTCTAAATTAACCCCACAAAAATCTCCTGAGGATTAAGGAAAATTAGCCACTAAGACAGCCAGGCCTTTATGCAGGACATCAAAGCGGAGTTCCGATCATGCATGACAGAGCTCACCACGCGGATGGAACAGACTGATCAACGACTCACTGAAGCGGAACAGAGGCTGGGCGAAGTGGAGGACCTAACCCAGAGAAGCGACGCCACAATCCTAGACATGAGACGCAAGATCCAGGCGCTGCAGAGGAGGAGTGAAGTGCTGGAGTTTAAACAGGAGGACCTAGAAAATAGGGTGCGACGAAATAACTTGCGCATTCGAGGGGTCCTCTCGACTATCCCAGACAAAGAGCTGCCAGAATACATCGGCAATTTCTTCCAAGCGCTCCTCCCAAACATGGATAAAGCCCAACTTATCCTGGACCGCACTCACAGGCTGCGCCCGAGACGGGGGTGGACTCGGACGCCCCCCCAGACGTAATTACCAGGGTCCATTTCTACGCTACAAAAGAGGCCACCTCGGCTATAAGCCGCACCAAAGACGAGCTTTCGTTCATGAGTACTCAACTTCAGATATTCCAAGACCTCTCAGTGACAACCCTGCAGAAAAGAAGAGCCCTTAAACCCCTGACTCTATTCCTACAGAACCAGCAGATATGCTACAGATGGCTGTTCCCCTCCCCTCTTCAATTCACGTTTCAGGGAACCCAGCGCAGAATCGGCCACCTAGAGGACGCAGAGTTGCACCCGCACTCGTCGGAGGCCTCACCCGCCCATAGCCCACGGCGCTCGCCAGGGGAGTCGGAGCAGCTACCCCAGAGACAGCAGCAGCAGCCCTGGTCGAAGGCACAGGGACGCCGAAAGATAAAATGATCCTGCCTGGGCTGACGGTTGTGTGTTGACCGATCCTATGATAGAAGTAGGAACCAGTAAGGCCGCGGGTCCCGAGCGGCCCATACCTCACTCCGAGGAGCATGTCACCAACTCACCCTTGGAGCCTAACCCAACAATGTGGTTGGATCGTAGCCCCGTTGGCTGGGAGAACAGTTAAGGCCCAGTTGGCCGTGGGAAGGCCCGCATTGGAAATGCCAGCCCCCCACTCATTTAAAAGTTTACCCTCCCGTTGGAGGAAACAGAAAACCCAGCCGCAGGAAGACCACACTGAATTTGAGTCACCATCCTCCCCTCTATGAGCAGTGCCCCATACCAGAGGACGCCCAGGGAACTCCTCCACCGCACCAGAAACTGAAATTCTTGACATTGAATGTCAGGGGCCTCAACGCCCCGCAGAAGTGGAAAGCGGTTCTGAGACGCATCCAGAACGACAAGGCCTCCATTGTCTTCCTCCAGGAGACGCATCTGACTCCGGCCGATTTCACACGGCTCTGTGATCGGCAATTTCCACTACAGTTCCTGGCGTCGAATGGAATGAAGAGGGGTGGCACAGCAATCTTGATCGCCAAGGGCCTCAAGCCGCAAATCCTGGACTCCTTGCTTTGCTCAGATGGCCGCTTCGTGGCGGTAAAATGTCGAGTCTTCGGCCAACTGTACACGTTGAGCTTGGTGTATGCTCCTAACGAGGAGCAGGAGGTATTCTACTCAGCCCTAGAATGCGCTCTCCTACCATTCGCTGAGGGCCATACCATCATCGGTGGAGATTTTAATGGAGTCCCTGATCCTTTAGCAGACAGATCACATCCTCCAGCCCGCAGATACATTGGCTTGGCGACAGTGCTACTTAAACTATTTCGAACCTTAGATGTGGTGGATACCTGGAGAGTCCTCCATCCTGAGGTGCGAGACTACTCGTTCTACTCCTATGTACATAGAACATACTCACGCATCGACCTCCTTTTGGCATCCCCGCAGATCCTGGCATTCACAGATGAGATCCTCATTGGGCCTAGAATCCTCTCAGACCACGCGCCCATAACGTTAACACTCAGAGCCCGCGATCCTGACCCGGCCCCGCTGTTAGGCAGAAACCTGTGCAGTTCCCTCTAGGACCACTGCAAAAGATTTAAGACTACAGGTGGTTGGCAGTAAACCCAATTGGTAGCAGTCTGTACCACCCAGATTTACCTGGAAGCTGTGGCTGAGCAGTCAGACTTCTCTCAAGAAGAGTTAGGCAGTATACAGAGTATTCATAATAGGTCAAAAGAACACAGTAGAACAAGCAAACACTGACCAGAACTTGGTGTAAAAGAGATATAATTATTTATTTAGAAACACATCTAGTTAAACACACTGGCACTAATATCAAGCAGTTCAAAAACACGGTCACTTAAAGATATACACTCCCTTCAACGATTATTAGAAAAGTCTTTAAGTAAAGCAACACTTATTTTCAGACAGCGGTGAGCGCTTAACGAAGATGGCACTCTAATCGATCGGTTTAAAAGGGAGAGAAAGGCAGAGCAAAGATGGAAACAGATCCCAACACTTTCAGAAGAACACAGTAGGAGAAGAAGGCAGGTTAAAACCGTAAAGTCAAAGTTAACAAGGCCAAACCCATTTTAAGAGGCTCCGGATGAATTGTGTCCAAGGTCACACGGTTGAAAGTGCCCAAAAGTCTCGCAAAAAGTTCAGAAAGAGTTGGACCAAAAAGAAAGCGACCAGTAAGATGGTCAAGGCGGCCAGCCCAGTCCAGAAGGTTAAGGGATTATTGTTACCTTGTAGCAATCTTTAGAAAGGGGGGCCTGGCGAACACGGTACCTTAAAATGGTGAGAACGCTCCAGCGGGGGCAGTTGTTCCTGGCAGCGGGTGCAAGTCGGTGCTTCGTCCGGAGGAAGAGAGGATCTCGTCGGGGAGGAAAGCAGGAGTCCGTTGCACTGCCAGGGAAGAAACCAGCCGCGGAGTTCTCAATTAAAAGGATCTCGTCGGGGAGGAAAGCAGGAGTCCGTTGCACTGCCAGGGAAGAAACCAGCCGCGGAGTTCTCAATTAAAAGGAGCGGTCCTCTGATTCGCGGTCCAGTAGTAAGTGGCTATCCGGTGCTTGGCACGGGCAATTCGACCACAAGCCGTCCTGGGATGCGAGAAAGGAAGGTAAACTGGTTGTGCCCACCAGTTGGGGGAAGAAGACTCTCCTGCCGGGAGATCTCCTCTGTCGTTGGGAAGTGGTGAGTCGGTTCAGCAGGGCTCCACCGGTGGTGTTGTTGTAGCAGGTCGGCTCAGCTTCTCCCTCGTCGGATTTTTAGGTCCTGTGGCGATTTCTGAAGTTCCAGTCCCAAAAGCCCTGCTTTTATGCAGCACACCCCCATTCACTCAGCCTAGCTGTCAATCAAACATGCTAAGTGGTGAGCCGGCCGGCTCACCATTTGGGCCAATCACACAAGAGTGCGACTTGAGTTACCAAGGTAACTCAGTCCAGGGTGCCTAAACCCCCTCCCACACCCCCTGTGGTACCCAGATAGAGTGGCACCACTTTTGGAGGCTTCTGTGGAGAAGCCTGCCAAAAAGTGGAACAAAGGGCTCGAGTTACAGAAGTGAACACAAACGCCATTTTAAAACCGAGTTCTGGCAGAAAATACCAACCGGTGAATTAATATTAAATAAATAAACCGGCGGTATATTAGAGGCTATGTTAAAAAGTATTAGCCTCGAACAATGGGAAAATCCCATAGAGAGATATTCGCGGTTGAATATAAAAAGTAGTATCCACTGCCACCAGCCAAAACTCGACGAGGGGGGACGGGACAGTGCCCCCTCGAATAACAGACCCAGGGGCAATCGAATTGCCCCTACCAGTACGTCCACAATATGATGGTTTGTACTGGTTCTGTTAGTAATTTGGGACTAGTAAAGCAAATGGTGACTTTACATGCCCTGGGAGACAGTAGTCCGTCCCAGGGTATGGAGTCTATGGTGGGGGGTCACTATGACACCCCGGTGTTACTGCACGGAGGGTGCTGTGTAACACACATAAAAACATATGAGACCCTATGGAGTAAAAGACCCTATAGCCCATGAAACACATTAACATTCAAAGGAACACCATAAATCATGTCCAAGAGTGGGAGAAAAAGAGTCTCACTCTTGGCAGGAGAAAAAAACAAACTCCAGAAATCCAGCAAAGCTGCTGGGGGACTCACTAGGTTAGGAAATTCAGCCTAAACAGAGAATTCTCCCTAACACCCGCATCGCAGATGGTCTCTTTATGACCCGATCCTAGAGGATATGGCTACAAGAGACGTGGTGGCTAAAGCAATAAAGCAGTTCTTTGAAGAAAATAAAAATGAAGATACCTCCCCTGCGAACACGTGGGACACAATGAAGGCTGTGGTGAGAGGGGTGTTAATCTCCCGAGGAGCAGCCTACCACAAACAGAAACAACAGACCCGCCGCATCCTAGAGGACAAGTTACAGGAGGCGGAGACAGTGTGTAAGGCCAGAAACTGGTCCCCGAGAACCTTTCGAGCCTTGCAGACGGCTCGAAAGAAATTAGAGGCCCACTACGTGGAGGACACAGCCCAGCTTCTAGCCAAAACAAAACAAAGCTACTATGCCAGAGGTAATAAAGCAAATACATTCCTAGTAGAAAAACTGGCAAGAGTCAAGAGGAGGAATACCATTATAGGCCTCCGGGACCCTCAGGGTGCAGTCCAGTTCGCTGATCGGGATAAACTAAGAATCGCAGAGACCCACCTGACCAATATAATGTCGACAACCCCGAGATCTAGCGGAGAACAGCATTCCTACCTGCAGGGCCGCCTTATCCAACATCACAACCCCGAGAAGAGCTGGAGGCCCCGATCACCAGTGAGGAGGTCGACGAGGCCATTAAAAGCTTGAAATCAAGAGCTCCGGGACCAGATGGGTTCTCGCCTCGATTTTTCAAACTCTTTCGACCCCAACTACTGGCCCCCATGACGACGCTCTTCAATTCCTTAGCCACCTCAGAGTCGATAACCCCGTAGATGCAAGAATCGATCACAGTTTTAGCGCTGAAACCAGGAAAAGACCCCAGGGATATTGCGGCATATCGACCTATCTCTTTGTTAAACTTGGATGCGGACATTTACTCAAAGGCCTTGGCAAACCGCTTAGCGAAGGTACTCCCGGACATTATAGATCCAGACCAGACAGGATTTATAGTAAATAGGGCCACCACGGACAACACACGCAGGGTCCTCAACCTGGTCGAGATTGCTAGGCGAGACTCACGGAAACTAGCCTTGCTGGCCTTGGATGCGACCAAGGCCTTCGATAAAGTAGACTGGCCGTTCCTTCGTCTTACCTTGGAATCTTTCCGCTTCGGGCCCTCCTTTTTGAAGCTCGTCCTGGCGAATTATCAAGCTCCGACTACCTTCCTCCAGGTGAACGGCCTACTAACTAGCCCAATCTCCCTAACATGCAGCACCAGACAGGGGTGTCCTCTCTCTCTCTCTCCCCTCCTCTTCGCCCTGGTAATGGAACCCCTAGCCAAGCGGATCCGCCTCAGCGCCAGAATCAAAGGCCTCCAAGTGGGCCCCACCCAACATAAGATCGCGCTATATGCTGACGACGTGATGCTGACCATAACAGACACTTCCCAGTCCCTGAGAGCCGCCCTAGCAGAAATCGATAGATTCAGAAAGGGCTCGGGATTTGCCATCAATTTCGCAAAATCTACAGCCTTGGGAGTAGGCTTAGATCAGAGAGACAAGGAAGCCTTTAGATTCCAGTGCGCGATGCCACTAAGCGAAAAGTCTATCCCCTACCTCGGGGTCCAGATCCCCGCTTGTCCGGAAGACACCTAACGGATAAACTTCCCAATTTTACTTAAGTCTTTAGAAAAAGACCTGGAACGCTGGCTCTCGCAGGAAATATCGCTAATAGGTCGCATTACGGCCTGTAAGATGAACCTACTACCGCGATTCCTTTATGCCTGCTCTGCCCTCCCCACCATAGTCCCTCGCCCCCCGCTTCAGCGACTCCAGAGGAAGATATTCAGATTCATATTTAAGGGGAAGAAATTGCGCATTCCACGGAAAACCATGCTGTGTGCCCCGAACCAGGGAGGAAAGGGGAAGAAATTGTGCATTCCACGGAAAACCATGCTGTGTGCCCCGAACCAGGGAGGCCCCGGGGTCCCTGACCTCCAAAGATATCAGATGGCAGCGCAGATAGCTCATACTCTAGCTTGGACCATTGCATCATGGCGCCCCAAGTGGATGGACATAGAACAATCCCGATTACCTCTCCCCCTGCGCTTTCTCTTACACCTGCCTGCCTCACTGCAGCGAACATGGCCATCCTTTTTACCATCGACCAAGCAGACTTTAAAGGCATGGGACTGGGCACGCAAATCCAGAGGTATCCCGAGAGACCTAGGCCCATCCACCCCAGTGTTCCACAACCTGGCCTTCTCACCCGGGACCTGCCCCTCGAACTTTAGAAACTGGATCGCTGGGGGCCTTAGCTCCCTGAGTCCGCCATTTGAAGGAACTCAGCCGCTGACGTTCGCCCAATGTAAAAGCGTCTTTAATCTTTCAGAGTCCGACAGGTTCTCGTATATCCAAATCAGACATTGGTGCTCACATCCCCAGACTCGTATGGCAGCCACACGGGATCTGGATGCCCTCGAACTAACAGCGGCAGATACTCAGGCCCGAGGGCGTATTTCAACGCTGTACAGACTATTCCAGATGAACCTATTGGCAGTTAGAGCAACATATATATCGCAGTGGGAAAGAGACCTAGGACAACCGATCCAAGACCAAGCTTGGACCGACATCTGGTCACGTACACACTCGTCCTCTTTCTGCATTACCAATCGGGAATGTGCGCATAAACTCCTCTTAAGATGGTATTACCCGCCGCTTCGACTACACCACTTCAATCAGTCTCTGGACCCGCAATGCTGGCGCCGCTGCAGCATGCCGGGCTCTTACTTACACATGTGGTGGACTTGCCTGATAGTGGCGAACTTCTGGTCCCAGTGTATTATCACCATTGCAATCATTACCCAGATCACGTTGCCACTGGAGTCGGAACCACTCCTACTGGGGACCCCGATCCCAGGCATTTTTCCGAGATCGGAAACGCTAGCGGCCCTCATTATGCAACTGCTTCTAGCCTTGAAAACCACAATAGCCCGAGCGTGGAAGTCCCCGGAGGGCCCCTTGATGGTTCTGTGGTGGTTGAAGCTTTGGGACATCTTCATTGCAGAAAAGATCATGGCGGCAAACGGAGGCCGCCTTCACCGCTTCACAACCATTTGGTTGCCTGTGATAGACTATGACCAGCGCTTCCCGGCCCTAACACATAAACCACGTTTGGTGGCGAATGTCCAGCGAGCAGTAGGCTGGAATCTGACTCAATTAGTAGAGGAGCAAGTCCCGGGAGGCAGCCAGAATTAAAGTGTGGGGGCGGAAACTCGGGGGGTTTATGAATATGACTTAATGATGTGATGTATGTTGAATTAATGTGATACATTGTTTTCCTGTGCGCTAACCAAAAATAAACAAGTAAAAAAAAATCAAAAGGTATTAAATTTGTAGATGTTTGCATTCTCACATGTTCTTACAGTAGAAACGTAGAATTCAAAAGGTATTACATTTGTAAATGTTTGCATTCTCACATGTTCTTACACTACTTTCTTTAGAGTTCAATCACATCTTATGATGCATATACATAGGAGAAGAAGCAGGCCTGAAACACAGGAATAGTTTTTGTGTGTGAAAATAATAATTTCAGTTATACACAGTTGCTAATGATACTGCCTCTTGTTTGCTTACTTTACTTTCTCTATATAAGCCCCATATTTGTATGCATTGTGGTCTTTTTATGTTTTGTGTGTAGGTGTAAAAGTATGTAGTAAGTGATGCATTATTAGGTACTCAGTACATGTTTCACAGTATGAAAAAGTCTGATACCGAAACATTCACCGGTTTACTATCTAACATTGGAAAATTACAAATATCGCACCTCTACTGCAGCCAATATCTACTTTTCTGTATGAGTAGGTTCCTGTACTAGAAAGAACACTGCAATGGAATGTTCTTTGGAGCAGTACATTGTGTAATGAAGTATGTAGTTTATTACACATCTCTCGATCACCCCTGACACCTTTTTGCCAACATTACATTCACAACCCTTTGTAGTGACTTCCTATGACAATCAAATGCACATGCATTTGTGATGTCATCTTTGATGTCATGGGTGTTAGTCCGTGCAGTGCACAGGGGTAGCGCAAGTTATGGTGCTTAGCTGACCATAACATGCAAATTTCTGGGGGTTTTCGGTTTTACCTGTAGCCATAACGTCCCTGTAACAACGTTTGTCCTTTGAATTGCATAGGTTTTTACTAGTGCAATTTAACCATAACGTCCCTTTTTAACAACGTTTTTTTTCAGTGAATTTCATTGGATTTGAGCAGGGATACCCTTAGTTTGTAAACAAGAACTATGCAACATAGTGCAACTGCTGGCACCATATTAATGTGGACAGCAGTCGCGGACTATGCGTCTGTTTGTGGAGATCGTTGTGGCATCCAACCTGCTGAGGCAGGTGCTCTCTTACATAGTGGTACCAATCACCAAAAGCAAAGAACATAGACAAACAGCACCATGTGGAAGAATTGCAAGGGAAAATAGAGTAGGTTTGCAAATTGTCTACTTATGAAGCAAACGAGACAAAGGCATAGTGAGTGCACCATAACGGAATGCATCCACAACATAAGTGACGTCTGCCTTCACCAATCATACCGCACTGCTACTGTAAAGGGGAACAAAAAACGAACTGACATATTAACGACTGGAAAGTGCTAATACCTGAACGTCACTACAATGTACTAAGGGCCCTAAACTTTGTCTAATCATTGCAAAGGTGCTGCAGTATGCAATAGTACAGAAGCATAACGTGTCTTTTTGTAACGCAGCAATGGCAAGCACCTTAGAGTGGCAGGATGAACATTTCCCTCATGACGCAATGACTTTCTATGGTAACCCCATTGGTACGCACAGTGCTGTGAACCGCAAATTATGTAATATATATTGCTTCATGTACACCAAACACATTCTCTTTTCGGTAAGAGAACATATTGCAAAGGAAAGCAAGGCAGTACAAGCGGCAACGCTTCCACAGCAGCATACGGGCATAAGAAAGGAAAGAAACTCTGTGCATAGGGAAGACTGCGTGGAAGTCAAAGTGGAGAAATTGGTGAACAATTGTGCCGCTTTAAAGGTTGCGTACAAGGGTATATTTTGGACAAAATGAAACAGCACTGGCACACCTGCACGTGTACTCCTTCCCCATATCGGAGCCCGCCATTCCCCCAAAAACCGTTTCATGGGAGACGTTACGGTAATGCATCAATCTCTTCCTCCCCTCACAACCAAGTTGTGAAAATCCCCATTTCCCCAAAATAAGTATACACTTCTGCTACCCCTTCCCTTTCCAAATGGGGATTATGCATGTGTCCGAGTAAACAGTAATAATGAGAATGTTGCTGAGTGTTTGTGTGGTATTCTTTTTGACCTGAAACGGGGTTCTGACTCAGCGCACACAGTCTTCGTTGCAATGACCGCAAGTGAGAAAAAGGTAGGTGTCCTACGGACACCTCTGCTGTCCGGCCTATCCACAATGACAATGGAGGCATCCGTACGCCGCCAGCAGGCTCCGCATGTCTACATGTTGTCCACCACCTATCAATGCGTGTGGGAGCACACGTTTGTGCGTAGAGCAAGTACACGCATGTGTATCTACTCCTTTGTGTCCTGGTAACATCGCCACTGTGCAGCATTTGCGAAGGAATGTTAATTAGGTTGCAGCGTCCACCTATGCCCTACAGGTAGCTATACACATAAACATCCCACCTGTTGTACCCTATAAATAGCCAGCGTCACCCAAAATGGTCGGCGCACGTGTGGCACACTTTTAGTCCGTTTAGAAGACGCAACGGTGTGCATAGGACACCCATGCACGTGCGCACAACGCATTTCGCCCAAAACGCGTCCAGCGAGCAGCCGTCCCAAAGGAGAACATTGGCAACGTCACCATGCAACCGCACCCACGCGCATGTGCCCTTATTTCAGGGACAGGAGCCGGACCCTCGACCACTGGCAAAGTGCAGGGTTGAGCAATGTTTCGAGTGTTTTTCAGAAGGTACACGCTTACAAACACACCACAATGTGCCGTTGCACATGCATGTATGTTTTGGAACAATGTAGGCCTGCTTTCTGGGTGGAAGTTGTCCACTGCAACCCTACAAAAGGGCACACCGCAGAGGTGCTGTGCAATCTGTTTGCAGCTTTTGACAACAGAGTAGCAGGCCACATAGGTTTGCCCTTTAAGTAATGGTGCACCAAATCTGTTGTGCTACAGTGCGTCTGCAACCAATAGCAACCATGTCAGTCCATCTGAGTACGCACAGTAATGGAGAAAATTATGAACGGGCCTTGCTGAGACCCACACCCCTCAGCTCCGATAGTCCCCAAGTTCCCAATCTCATGGGTAGCTAGCAACAAAGGGGAGTATGCGCACGTGTGTTTGTCCCAGGACGGCGAGGGCCGTGTCCCAATGAAGCGGAAATATTCCTTCTTCCCTTTCCAGTGTCTTCCTTGCAGCATGCCATCATTGCATACTGTTAAAAAGTTCCACACGCTTCCACCAATGACATTGAAGAGCTCTCCATGTAACAGTATCAGTTCTCTACAACAGTCTTCTGCGTACACACCATGGCCAGAAACATTGTTGCACAATCCCTGTGGCTCCACAGTCCCATTTCCATGACCGCCATCCTGAAAATCTCAGGATGTGGCTTTCGTGCTGCGTGCGAGTGTGGGGGAATAACTTGCAACCAGTGTAGGCGCAATTTGTTGTAAGGGGTCCCTCTGAAAATAAATGTTTATTTTTATTTTTTAGATGCTTCTAGAGAAACACCTTTTTTCACTTTTTATTTGCTTTTTTGCTTTTTCTTGTGCGGATATTGTTACAGTAAACTCTTCACCGCATCTTGTAGACGAGCAAACAAAACAGCATTACCAACAGGCGACAAAGAAATGCCATTTGCTTGGAAAAATTCTGCATTTCCACAACTAATGAGGTAATTGTTGCAGAAGAACATCCCAGCAGCAGACAACGTATACATGCTTCTGTTGATCAGACACCTTCATGCCTCTGGCTCGGAACAACTTCCAGGAGCAATGTCCCATACTCTTTGTGGTGTTATGGATGAGAAAAGCACTGTGGCAGTGGGAAAAAGCCTCTTCACTAGTTTTAGCAACCTCCTCAGTCGACGGAACAAGCCTAATCAAGACATGTAACCCATATGCATGCCGCCGTAGTGGATGACGATAGCATAGGCTCTAGCAAAAGTGTCCAGGTCTTTGCAAAGTGCATCCATGTCGGTGAAACTGCGCTCGTACACCGTTCCACAATGCGACCACTCCTTCCAATCCGAAATTGTCAGCAAAGTTTCTTTCCAGGGCATACTTGTGCAGATCTAGTAGAAAGGCATCACCTGGGAGGAGTGGCTAGGCAGTGCAACATGCGGCAGCAACTGCTGTAAGCTCAGTGGAAGGGCGCCCGATCGAGTCACCTATGGCGCCCCGAGTAAAGTGAATTCGCCCTGCGAAGTTGACGGAATGTGCCCCGAGTCGGGGGATCCTAGCAAGGAGCACTTTTGTTTGCGGAAATGTGATATTTGGTATCTGTGGAGACCCGCGGCTGCAGTTCATGACCGCCAGCACACAAAATGGAGGGCAGAGTGCTGTAACTCCAATGTTGTTGAGGCGGGGACTAACGAAGATACAGAGCGGCGTGGGAATGGACCCCGGGAGATTTTGGAGCTAGCCTCAGCTCGTGGTTTGAGCTGTGCTCTAGCCAAGTGGCAGGGGTACCGCTCAGAGAGGAGAAGTGGCAGCGGCGAAGGTGATGGCGTCCTGCTCTGGCTGGGATAGTGTGCAGGAGCAGGGGGTGCACTGAGGAGACCTGCTCTGGTTCCTGAGACTGTAAAGAGAGAGCGTGCTGGAGGTGAGGAGTGGGGGGTGGGCAGGCCCAACAGCCGGAGACGTGTCGGCATCCCCTTGAGGGCCCCCTCATACTCCTCCCCCGGGGCGGATCGATGTGTCTCCACCGACGCTGAGCATGGCCACTGGCGGACTGACAGGACGGTTGTAAAGGGATGGTGGACACGCGCGGGGTGTGCAGCCCCGGTCTAAAGGTGGTCTGCCCTCTGGCTCTTACCTACAGCGACGTATACGGTCAGCGGACAGGTGGGTGGACCTACAGCGACGTATACGGTCAGCGGACAGGTGGGTGGCAGCGGCACTCTGGATGTTGGCTGATTTGCCGGTGCTGGGCTTTGAATGGGAAACAGAAGCTAGAGCGCGACGAGGCTAGAGGTTGGGTCAAGCTCAGGAAAGCCTCAGTTCGGAGTGGATGGTGAGCCCCTGGCTGTTTGCTGTGACTGGTAAAGAATAGCAAGATACTTCCATTACCTGGCCAATACGGCCAACACGTCCCTAGTTCTCCTGTTCCATTGCCAAAGGGAAGCATAGTGGAGGGAAACGCCCGTTCTGAACATGGTGGGGTTCTGGCAATTATGAACTTTGGACTATGCACGGCAGTGGCAGTCGCCATACTTGTATCTTTGTATTTTTGTATTTATTTTATTTATAAAGCGCACCAGGCCCAAGGGCATACGGGCGCATAGCATGGGTTACAGACATAGTAGGGGCAAAGCGCTGAGGTGCCCGGAAATAATACAAATTACATACAACAGAGTACACGCAATACAATAAATGGATAATTGAGGCTAGCAAACAAATACTATACATAATATTGACAGTGAGGAAGAACATCTATCAGGGTGTCGCTAGAGTAGCGAGTCTGAGTGAGCAGTTGGTGCAGGGAATCAAGGATGATCTAGGGATGATAGCCAAGCTTTGGCTTTGCTTTTGAATGCCAAGAACGATGTTTCTGCTCTGAGTGGGTTGGGTAATGTGTTCCATAGTTTTGCAACCAGGACTGGGAAGCGGCTTCCGCCTGATTTCTGGAGGAATGGAGAAACCGTTGACTTGAGCACTTCTGAGTGGTCTTCAGGAGGTGTGTAGAGAAAATCTACTGGCCAGATAGCTAGGTGCTTGGTTTGTGATGCTTTTGTGGGTTAGTGCTAGCACTTTGAGTGCGACTCTTTGGGAGACTGAAAGCCAGTGAAGACTCCGTCTAGAGTCTGAGATGCGGGAGTTCCTGGGGATGTTTAATGCCGCTCTGATGGCATTATTTTGAAGATTTGTAATTTATTGATGTTACATTGCTTGGTGCCGAGATAGAGAGCGTTGCAATAGTCTATCTTAGAAAGGACTAGGGTCCTGGCTAGGGTAGTGCAGTTGGCTGGTGATAGGAATGGGCGGCAGGCCGTGATGAGTTTGCAGGTATATGATGCAGCAGAGGATACTGCATTTATTTGCCTGGAGAGTGAGAGGCAGGAGGCGATATAGATTCCAAGCGTTTTTGTGTCTTTGGCGACTTTGATGGAGTTGCCATCAATTGTGAAGGGTTTGTAGGACGGATCTAATTTGCTAAGTCTTTGGTGAGAACCTAGGATAAGAATCTGTCTTTTCGTCGTTCAGGCACAATTCATGTTGCGCCATCTAGGCTTGAATGACTTGGTAAATGGAGTTGATGGCTAGAGTGTCAGTTTTGTGATCACCAGAGATGGGTATGAGTATCTGGGTGTCATCAGCGTAATTGGTATATGTGACACCCAGATAGTCCAGTATGTCAAGAGAGGTTTCGTGAATACATTATAGAGTGTTGGGGAAACACACGATTGACCCCGCAGGTGACCAGCGCAGGGTTGGCGGTGGCAGAAGGGGAGAAGACTCGCATGGATCTATTTTCCAGGAAGGATTAGATCCATGTTGTGGCTTTGTCCGAGAAGTGGGCTGCAGATTTAAGGTGGCGGCAAAGGGTTGGTGGATAACTAGATCGAAGGCTGCAGAGAGATCTAATAGGAGTAGGAGGGCTAACTTGCCCCTCTCTTTTAGGTCTTCAATCTGTGTTTTAAGATCTAGGAGGGCAGTTTCCGTGCCGTGTCGGGGGCGGAAGCCTGATTGCCGAAGTCCCAAAAGATTGTTAGTTTCCAAGTAATCTTGGATCTGCAGGTAAGCTGCGCAATCAAGAATCTTCAGAAGGAACGGGACCACGGTGATGGGCCTGTAGTTAGTGGGCATGTTGTCGTCCAAAGTAGGTTTTTTAAGGAGGGGAATGACCCAGGCATCCTTGAGGTTGTCGGGGACAGTCCCAGAGCTGTAGGAGGAGTTTTAGGGTGGTGATGAAGGGTGCTAGACTATGCGAAGCCTCCTTGATGATGGAAGCTGGGCAGGGGTCGCAGGGATAGATAGGGGAGTGAAGCTGAAAGGTTTGATGTTGTCAGGATTGGTATTGGTGTTGACCTGGAAGAATTTTGTTGCAAGCTTTTGTTGTCGTTGATTTTGATTTGTAGGGTGGCGATTTTGCTGAGGAGGGCCTTTTGAATGTTGGTACATCAAGTGCTGTCTTTGGAACAGGTGTCAGGGGGGTGGCGGGTGAGTTCCTTAAGGGTTCTGAATAGTTCTTTGGTGTTGGATTGGGCATGTTGAATGCGCTTGTTGTACTCATCTCTTTTGGCCTGCAGTATGGCTTCTTTATAATGGGGAGTAGCTAGCGAGACACTGGCTTTATTTGTTTCAGTTGGGTGACTTTTCCAGCATGATTCGCAGACCCTTTTTTCCTTGCAAAGGGATGTCGATTGTGGCGTGAACCAGGAGTTGAGGTGGGCCCGAGGTCTGGGTTTTCTGAGTTTGGTAGGCGCGATGAGGTCTAGTGCTTGCAGCATGGTCTGGTTGTACGTGTCTACCAAGACTGTCGGATCAGAGCATGTGGATGAGAGATCGTTGAGTGCGGGGAGGATGAGAGGGAGTAGTTTAGCGCAAGTTATGTTGCGCTTATTTCTTGTGGCTGTGGCAGGTGCTATATCCAGTGCAGTGTGGGTGATTTTAGTGTGGATACTAAAGGTGATAAGGTGGTGGTCTGTCCAGGTACAAGGTTGGTTAGATACAATGTTGGTGTCACAGTTTAAGGTGGCTAACCAGTCGAGAGTCCTGCCCTTGGAATGTGTTGGCGAATCGACTTGTTGTGAGAAGCCTAGGTTGAGTAGCAGGTTGAGTATCTGGCCTGGTACCTCACGGTGGTTGGGGCCCGCGCACCAGTTGGTTTGAGTAAAATAAGCCTAGTAGTTGCATTGCATAGACGCTCATCTCGACAATGCCCAAGTCTGCACAAAAACACAAAGGAATGAGATTACGGTGTTACTGATGCCCGCAACTCCTGGGGACCAGAAAATGCAGTCTACAAAAGCAGATATCCACACCCCACAAGAAGCTGAGCCACTCATAGAGCCTGCCTTCTCCAAACAATATTTCAAGGAGATGATGAGACCCCTCAAGAAGGACATAACGCAGGAAATAAAATTGGAAATATTATCTTCTAAGGATTCCCTTGTTTGCTCTATTGCTGAGTTGAATTCTCATCTGAGTGGTTTGGAAGACAGAGTTAACGAGTTAGAGAACATAACATGTGAGCAGGGGCATAACTATGAGGAGTTTACCAAGAGAGCTCAGAACATGGAGGATCGACTTGAGGAATTATGGGCGAAGCAAGCTGATTTGGAAAATCTCTTAAGAAGAAACAACATTCGCCTACGCGGAATCCCGAGACAAGTTCTGGATCAAGACCTCCCGGAATACGTCTGAGCTCTCATTAAATCTCTTTTGAACCTGGAAGATTCTGACGATTTGATCCTGGATAGGACCCATCAAGTCTATTCCTCAATTCAGCAGAGAAGGAATCTCTTGCCCGACGTCCTCTCCAGGGTTCACTTTTTCCACCAGAAAGAAGAAATCATGCCACTAGCAAACCGCAAGCACCTCCAGAAGGTCACGGCCTGGCTTCAGGAGAAAAATGTCTGTTATAGGTGGGGGTTTCCATGCAAATTGCTCTTTCGAATGTCACAGTCGACCCTACACTATTCGTTCGGAGGAGGAAGCTAAAGAACTGCTGTTGGGGTGTGAGGGGGATGAGGCTAGAATGAGAGCTGATGAACCTGAAGAATGGTCTCTAAGCCCCACGCCAAAGGATATGAGAAGGAAACCCAAAGGTTGGCCTGCTGTGAAAGGGGCTCTGGACATTGCGAAAAGAGGTGCAGACCCTACATGATCCAGGTAGAACTGCAAGAGAGCGTTGGGTCCTGAGGAGAACACATCGATAAATGGTCTCTATCATCTTAAATGGGGTCTGCAGGCCTGCGGGCTGAACGTCATTAAAATTAAAGATCCTCGTCCGCTGATGACTGACTTTTGCACCTGCAATGAAGAGCCTGGTCGGCTCTGACAACAAACTGATGCAAGTTAACTGGCATTCCATGTACGATCTAGAGTCCCTGCCCACGGGGGACCTGATAGTCCTTCTGCAGCAATTAATTAGATGGCATTATTGTTTGATTGTTACAGTGAACTTCTCTGATTAGTAACTGAAACTGTTGCTTCTGCATTCTTATTTTTGGACAATTTAAATTCAAAAGGAAAAGGGCGAATATGGAGTTTAATCTGATCAGGCGCCCAGTCCACGGAATACGCCCGTTATTGTTACCCTGAAAGGGTTGTTGATCAAGTTTATGTTGGTTTTTAAGGTCTCGCAAGTGATTTTCTTACTTTTTCTTCTCTTTGTTTTACATGATATTTTATGGAATTTGAGTTCTAAAGTTTTTTATAATATATGTCGGTCCTTCTGCCTTTGTTACCTTGTCGGCATGGAAGGGGTATTGATATTCATAACTAAAGTGAGGTGGATCCCGAGAACAATTTGCTCCTTTTGGCTCATTGTGGTAACGTGCATGCTGGGTGGGTTGTTGAGCGGAGCTGAGGAAGCTCCTCAAAGTTGGTCTCTGTGTGGGGTGGGTCCTGGTTGTTTGGGTATGCATGGGGGCTGGGCTGACATCAGAATGGCTAACCCGAATATTAATTGCTGTATCTTGAAAGTGCAAAGTCTGAATTCCCACCCTAAACGGACAGACTTAATTCATCGAGTGGCCACCCTTGATTCCTCTCTTGTTTGTTCAGGAAACTCATCACCTACCATCAGTTGGATATCAGCTTGCCAGTAAATTATATCCCACTAGGTTTTGTGCTTCCTCGGGGTCGGAAAAGTGTGGGGTGGCCATTCTGGTGCGCAAGGGTGTTCCTATGAGGGTTCACAGGACTCTGTGGGATAAAAGTGGCAGATATGTCATACTGGTGGCCACACTGCAGAGGCGGAGGGTGACCCTGGTTTCGCTCTACGTGCCCAACAAGATGTGTTTTTTGCCTCCTTGTCTTAGATACTGTTTGAACATGCCAAAGGGGATCTCATTGTGGGAAGGGATTTTAATGCTGTGGTCAACCCCTTGGAGGATAAGTCCCTTCCCCCAACTAGTACAGACAAAAAGAACTTCTTAGCTCTTACTATGCTCCTTTGAGAGCACTCGCTTATAGAAGCGTGGCGTTTCATACACCAAGGAGAGCGGGATTATACTTTTTATTCCGCAGTGCATAGGCGTTTTTACAGGTTGGACATGTTCCTCGTCTCAGACAAGCTTATTCCCCAAACGATTGGCATAGAGATTCTTCCTAAAGCTTTGTCAGATCATGCCCCAGTAACGTTAACGATGGCCCCCCCTTGATGATCCTCCAGTGCCTACGCGTTCCTGCATCTGACGCCATAACCCACTACTTCACTGAGAATGACACGGGGGAGTTGAGCTATACTACAGTATGGGATGCGGCGAAGGCTGTGGTTCGTGGCCAAATCATAGCTCAAACAGTAGCGAGAGGGAAAATCAGGAAACGGGTACGAACCCAACTTGAGCTAAAACCTCAAGGGAGGGAGGAATTACATAAAAATAGGCCTTACCAACGGTCACAGCTGGATGTACGAGTAGCCCAGAAAGCCCTAGAAGCCCATCACATGAGTCGAGCAGCATATGGCATGATGCGCACTAAACAATATTATTACTCGAAAGGAAATAAAGCTAATTGGCTCTTGGTAGCCAAGTTGCAAAAACAGGCTGGGCGTAATCGTATAGAATCCCTAAAGGACATGGTTGGGAGACAGGTGACCTCGGAGGTAGATAAACTCCAGGTAATTGAGAAATGTTTTAAAGCACATTCGGCCCCCTATCATACTGAACCACACATGGCCCACAAATTCATTCAGGGTGCACATTTGCCACATGTTTCCCGGGAACTTCGGGATCTGTTAGAAGAACGGATCACGCTACAAGAAACAGAGAGTGCCATTCGCTCTCTGCCCTTGGGAAAGGCCCGGGACCAGACAGGCTCACAAATTGTACAGAACCTTTAGTATTGTGCTCTCTCCTTATTTAACAAAGCTTTTTACTTTCATTTTGGCTACTGGTTCTGTTTCTGAATCTATGGTGGAATCTGTCACGGCTATGGTTTTGAAGCCAGGGAAGAATCCCACGGACTGTGCGTCCTATCAGCCTATTGCTTTGCTGAACACTGACACAAAGGTGTTGAGTAAAATAATAGCTGGCTGACTGGAGGAGATTCGCCCAGAGGTGATAGAAAAGGATCAAACTGGTTTCATACGCAATCGCTCAACATATGATAACATCCGTCGGGCGATAAAACCGATTGCCCTGGCCCCCAGGATCTTGGGCAGGCTGTCGCTGCTATCCTTAGACGCCTATAGGGCTTTTGATAGCATGTCCTGGGATTACTTGGAGGCGGTGTGGAAGGGATCTGGTTTTGGCCCCAGTTTTTCGAAATTGATCCCCTCAACTTTTCAGATCCCCTCGACAAGAGTAAAAATGAATGCACGCTGGACCCCATTGATAGTTTTGGGTAGAGGAACTAGACGGGGCTGCCCCTTGTCCCCTTTGCTTTTCGCCCTGGTGATAGAGCCTCTAGCCCAGCAGATTCGGCTTCACCCTGAAATTCTTGGTTTTGAATATGCGGGACAGAGCCATAAGGTGGCTTTATATGCGGACGATGTGCTGTGTTTCTTAAATGATGCCTCCAGATCTATTACACCCCTTATGGAGCTGTTGACCCGGTTCGCTATGATATCCAGATTTGATGTGAACGCTTCTAAATCGGTGGGAATGGCTCTAACGGAATCCCCTGCCGGGCTGGTAGACATCCAAGCGGCGTTTCCCATTCCCTGGTCGTCCACAGATATCCCTTATTTAGGAATAAAATTGACCCTGACTTTCATAGGTCTATTTAAGGCTAACATACCTTCTCTACTGAGGAAGGCCAAAGAATGGCTCCAACATTGGGACTCTCAAGAAATGTCATGGTTGGGTAGGGTTAGCGCGGTAAAGATGGCCCTTGTCCCGAAGCTTCTTTATGCTTTTCACTCCTTGCCAGTGCTGATTCCTGAAAGTGAGCTCATCGCTATGCAAATGGCAATATGTCTGTTTATCTGGAGGTAGAGGAAACCTAGAATTCCTTGCAAACTTCTTACTAGGGGGAGGTTGCTAGGTGGCTTGTGGCTCCTCTCGATTTCACGTTACTACAGGGCAGCTCAGGTTGCTGCAATGCTAACTTGGGCAAATTCATTGGAACCCCCTAAGTGGCAGGAGATTGAGCAAGCAGCGGCCCCATTTCCGCTAGCTTATCTTCCGTTCCTCCCTAAAGAGGCTGGAAGATGTCGAGGTGAGATATTGCCCACAACGCTAACAACGGTCCGGAGCTGGGATAAGGCATGTACACAAAGGGGAATCACATCAGGCCTGGGTCCATTGTCCCCCATCACACAGAACCCAGCATTTACACCAGGTCTGTGTCTTAGTTCATTCCAACGCTGGAGTCCAGAGGTACCCCTGAGATTGAGAGACCTATGTGTAAATCAGGAACCCCTAACGTTTTTAGAGTGCAAGGAGAAGTTTGGAGTGCCTGAATCTGAACGCTTTAGGTATATACAGCTTCGGCACTGGTTGACCAACAGGGATACCTGTCTGGCTGCCTCTAGAATCCCGATAGGCATACAACTCAAAATTCTTGAGGGTCAGCAGTCTCACAAACTAGCCACCTGTTACAGACACTTGGAAAATGTCACGGTGGGGGAAAAGCTCCTTTTATATGGTGTCCTGGGAGAGGGAACTGGGCTTAGAGATCCCGGAGGAGTCATGGCAAAGGATATGGTACAGAGCCCAGAAGAGCTCCAGATGTACGGCAGTGAATGAGAATGCTATCAAGATTTGTTTTCGATGGTACCTACCCTCGAGCAGGTTACTTGCAATGAATCCTGATTACCCAGATACATGCTGGCATGGCTGTGGCGAGCGTGGGGACCTAGCGCATATGTGGTGGCACTGTTAGGTCATACAAACCTTCTGGCTGGAGGAGTGATCCAAAATCAAGATAATCACTGGCTCCCTGCCTCCTATGGATCCACGGGTCCTGATACTGGGGGATGTGCCAGAGGATGGGTTCTTCCCGATGTCGGGTCACAGAGCAGTCCTAATCACTCAGTTACTTATAGCAGCTCGTATTAAGAGGGCTTGCTTTTGGAAACTTGTAGAGGGACCACACATAACATACTGGTGGGTGAAGGTGTGGGATTTGTTGGGTCTTGAAAAGCTTACGGCCATGCTAGAGGGGAAGCCCTCGAAATTCACTCAGACTTGGAGCCCACTCCTGGACTTTGTTTCAGAAAGAGAGCAAATGTTCTTCCAGCCAACACTAATGAAATATTTTATGAATCCTTGATGTGGACATTATGAATTGTTAGCCTGCCGATTGAGTTTTTTTTTCTCTTCTTCTATCTTTATGGTCTATCTCTTTCCTCCTTCTAGTGGATTTGCGGTCAAATTTAATTCCCCCTCTTATCTCCTATCTCATATCCATGAATGAACTTACGGATGGTCTTGGTATGTTTAATGAATTTGGGTGACAAAATGTAAAATGGTGGGGGAAATTAATTTTGCTGTATTGAAATGAATGTTGCTGTATTGTGAGATGTTATGTATTCCTCTGCCACTTGTTGGTTTATATGTTCTGAAAATCCAATCATTTTAAAAAAGCAAGGCATCACCTATAGGCAACACAATGCGTTTCACCATGCCAGCCAGCCTCACTACATAGTGTAATGTACAGCAGTTTGACCTTCCCTTCCTGTGAACCACACCCACTGTACCTGATTGGATAATCCTGAAAGTCACGCGGTGCCCAAAGTACCGCGAGGGACGCACCCCAGTAAAGCAGGAGCAGTCCTTCTTCCTTTTCCACTACCTTTTGTCCAGCACTACCTCGTTGGGTACGGGTAAATGGGCTCACCCGATTCCACCAGTGCCATTGAAGAAGTTACCCTCTAACACTGTCAGTTATGCACAACACTTCATAGGTACCGTTACAAATTCAGCCTGCTAGTGTGCTGTCACTGGACAGCACGTCCAGTAGAAAGTTCAGTAAAAGATTGCAAGATTTCTGCATCCACATTCATCCACTTGCGCACCCATCACCACAAAAAGGAGATACAGAAACTTTTTCTGCACTATCTGTATGACTGGGTTATAAGTGCCTCTGCGCACGGTATGTGCCACTGAGCGGCCATAGCGTTCTTTAAAAGCATACTGTTTTTTTTTCACCCATCACCTACCATGAAGTGGCACTTCAGTGATATGTGCTTGCAACATTCTCATTTAGCCATATCATACAGTGTAATATCGAAACAGGAACTCTCTGCTTTCCTTCCTACAATTCTACAAAATGTTTTCCCCACTAACCCACCTCCTACGTAAATTGTAAAAAAAATGCCACCAATAGCAGCATTGAATGTATTGTACCAAGCAGAAGCAACTTTCCAAAAGATCACTGTCTGCCCAGCTGTACCTCTGGCTATACTGCACTACTGCAAAACGCTCTTTTTAAATTGCCCCCTTCTACGCTCTGCCCCCTAGAACGCATACAGAAGAGGAGAGCGCAACTTGGGATGGTATCTCTCCTGCACTGAAATGTCGCCAATAGCTCCCAGTGGTTGCGAGGAATAAAGTGAGAAGACTGCATTATGCGGAAGGACCTCAATACCTTCAACTGTAACTCCCTATATAATTGCGTGCGCAAGCTCTTCCCTCATCCGCCTCGAACTCACTCAGGGTCAGGCGCTTCTGCAAAAAAATAGTTGGCGGTAGTTGTGCTTTTTAGCCTGCGGCCTCCCTCTACAACAGCCTCCCTGGCTTCCTGACACTTGAGGGGAACCATCGCCGGTTCCGGAAACACCTCAAAGCCTTTCTCTTAGCGTCTGCTATTTCTGCACCTCTCCCCAGCTAACTGCCTGACGTAAACTGATTCTGCACTACTTACCTGGCGACTATGTGATGTCGAGCTCATGTCACTTCCCCCCGCCAGGCAAACCCCTGCACTGGCTTTCTAGCACACCCCGCACTTGAGGACTGTTTTCTGTATGCCTAACAGTACATCCACCACCTGTTGTGTACACTTATCCATGCACTTGGCACAATAGGCCCTTATTTTTTACTTATTGTCATTTGTTCTTCGTCCCATGTACTGTACCTTCCCCTCCCTCCACCCATGCACTTGGGCTATGTAAGTCACACCTGGTCGAGTAGGGTCGTTGTCTGTCTCCCCTCTGTTTCTACTCCCTTGCCTTGTTGCAGTGGTATCAGGTAATAATATCGCCATATATATGGTCGCCGTAAATAATATCGCCGCAAAAATGTTGTGGCGATATTATTTGGGTGACCATATATATGGGGACAGGGGCCCAAAACATTTTTTTTTTTTTAAAAAACATTTGGGGGTTGCGGGGGTGTCCCCCGCATGTTCCATGCAATAATGTTGCCACAAAAAACGGCCATTTTTCGGCGATATTTTTGCATGGCAAAATTTTTGTGGCGACATTATTACATGGAACCGTTGCAGTTTGGTAGACGTGTGTGTAGGGGCATTACGAATGCCATAGCATACAATTTCACATCATATGATATCATACACACAATGAATGCACCATAGCAGGATGCCTGCCACTTACTATGTACACTGCAAAGTTTTTTGTTTTCTGCAGTACCCCACTTACTGCACACTTTTCAAAGAATATCGTGCACACGCAGCACAGCTTGCATATTACTAACTGCAAATAAATACATACAGTTCATGCATACACCCAGGATGCCTGCCCCTTACCTTGCACACTTCTACCATACCCTTCTACACTTCTTTGTGCAAAGAGACCTTCTGGCACAGTGTTTGCATATACACCAGACCCACCAGCCTTATAGACCTTATAGAGCAGTGTCTTTCGCTCCACCATTTCCTTTCCATGTCTCCCATCCAGAAAAGGGCTGGATGTGGCACGTGGAAGCGTGAAAGTACAGCGTAATCCGCTGAGTTTTCGTGCTATGAAGGGAGGGGAGGTTGGGGGTAGGGGGGTGTTTGGGGGTAAATGTAAAACAGGGTAGGGGTTTGGGTCTGTAGTACTGTCTCAGAAAAGTTTTTTTTTGGTCCTGTTTTTGTTATGTACGTGCTTGCATACAATTCTTTTTTTAATCTCTTGCGATTACTTTGTTTGCTTCTCCTCCTCACATTTGTACGAACTGAATGTCAACACTTCTCTTACAGTTCTACAGGATTGCCTGCAACGCTGTGTGCAGAATGGCAAAAAAAACAGCATTGCCAATGGAGGTCAAAAAAATCCCATTTCCTTGGACCCACTGCAAATCCGCTTGTTAATGCTGTCCTAGTCAGTGCAGAATATCCCAGCACTGCACATAAAGACACACATGCTTCTGTGTATGAAACCCCCCATGACCTCTGGCTGTTGGCAAATTACACCAGCATGGTCCAATGTACCTCTTGGTGGTATGGAGGAGAAAATCACCTTGGCAGTGGAAAAATTCTGCATCACTGCTGTCATCACCTTCTTGAGGGGACGGAGCAAACGTGAGCACGACATGTACCCAAATGTGGGGCTCCATAATGCACGACCACAGCATCCACACTGCCGACAGAGGCCACACATTTACAAAGGAGAACCATGGCACCGAAACCCCACTCATACACTGTGCCCTAAAAAGCCTCCACTCCTTCCAACTGGAAGTTAGTATCAAAGCCTCTTTCCACGGCATACCTGTGCAGATCTTGCACAAAGGTATCACCCACGATGAGCACTCTGCGTCTGTCCATCTCTGTCAACCTCACTGCATTGAGGTTTGGGGAAATATATCACCGCCCCTTCCTGTGACCCACACCCTCGACAACTGATTGTATAATCTCCAAAGTTCCATTTGCAAAGGCACCATGCTAAAAAGGGCAGATTGTAGCACGTGCGCCTTCCCAGCTACAGCGATGGCCAGACCCCAGTAAAGCACAGGCACTCCTTATTCCGTTTCCACTGTTGTATATGCAACACTCCTGCATAAGGTAGTATGTAGTAGTCACACACGCATGTAGCATTCACATCCAAGACCTCTGCATCGAACACTCATTTCTGCACTGCACTGCAGACGTACATTTACACACTCACAGTACAGGTCTTGTGTCATGTGAAAGCACCTCCAGGTAACAGCTCTCCAAACCGATGCACGCTTTCACTGTCCACATTCACCCAGAGCAGCACCACGAAATGCAGGTAGCCATAGTTTTTTTCCTCCGAGCACTCCACCAACTCCAATGATAAAATACTTCAAAGTGCAGTACAGTAGTTAGTAATCTGCGCAATGCACACTACTCAAGCACATACACTATGCAGTTGAACCCTATGTACTGGTACACGCACACTTTCTCACCACAGCACTCAGTGGACACTGGTCACTCCATAAGCTCCTGCCATGCACTGGCAAATGTACCATGTGAGAACAATGAGCACACCCAAGCAATCAACAATGCATGCACAACTCACAAACCACACACGAAACGCAACAATCTGAGGAGTAGTTGCAAGCAACCCACATAGCTTTTTGTGTAAGGCTTCCAGCCATGCATCCAAGACGCTAGGCCCTCACCACACACAGCACTCCCTAGAGCGCCCCACGTTGTACACCTCATGTCATGTGTAATGCATTCCCCATCTGCAATTGCGCCTGCCACCTTTCACCCTGGCCACATCTTTGCATGCATGGCTCCATGATGTTTGGTTGCCTGTGCTGAATGGTATGTGCGTGCCTCTGTGCATTGTCCATTTTGCAACTTTCTGATGCTGCGGACTTCCTTTAATGGGGCAATGTGGTCAAACACTTTCTCAAGCAATGGTTTTATAAGGGCCTAACCATTGCTGACGCAAATGGTGACATGTGGCTCCCTATTGTGCAACAGGGGCAATGGTGAACACCATATGCTAATGTACGCATAGCAGCTCACTTCTGCTGTTCTACCAAGTGTACAATGTCCTCCACAACCATTGTGTGCTACTCACCAACTTCAAATGCATGCAACTGCATTGCTGCATTATGTTGTGGGGGCTGTGATGAAGGCCTAGGCTATTGGGTGCATGGCCTACGGCCTTTGGCCATGCACCCAGCAGTCTAGGCCTTGGGCACACTCACCACAACATAACAGAGCCATGCAGGCGACCATGTAGGCATGTGCCAGAAATCACAAAGACAACATACGCTCCAGCACTTCCACCCAACCGCCGCCCCATGAAGCAGGGAGGCAAGGACACGTGTTCCACTTACCATAATGCAGAAACATATCGCTGTTTTTTGCACCGCTACCCACTTCCAATCACAAAGCATTATAAGCATACCAACCAAACAAGACAATCTTCACAACATTGGGCCTGCTCCCAACACTCGAGTACGTGCATAGAACCAATGATGCGTAGTGCACTGCAACACTTACTAATCTGTGCAATGCACACTACGCAAGCACATATAAGAACCAGTTGCACTGTGACCTCTTTCACATGTACACTATTCCATTAGTGCACACACTACACGATAAACTACTCAGTTGAACCCTATGCACTGGTATATACACAATTTCTCACCACAGCACTCAGTGGACACACTGCAAAACTGGTCACCCCATAAGCTCCTGCCATGCACTGGCAAATGTACCATGTACCACAGTACTCGGTGGACACACAGCAGAACTGGTCACTCCATAAGCTCCTGCCATGCACCTGCAAATGTACCATGTGCGAACAATGAGCACATCCATGCAATCAACAATGCATGCACAGCTCACAAACCAAACACGAAACGCAACAATCTTAGGAGTAGTTGCAAGCAACCCACATAGCTGTTCTTGTAAGGCTTCCAGCCATGCATCCAAGACGCTAGGCCCTCACCCCACACACACAGCACTCCCTAGTGTACCCCACGTTGTACTCTTCATGTCATGTGTAATGCATTCCCAATCTGCAATTGCGCCTGCCACCTTTTACCCTGGCCAGATCTTTGCAAGCATGGTTCCATGACGTTCGGTTGCCTGTGCTGAAAGGTATGTGCGTGCCTCTGTACTTTGTCCATATTACAACTTTCTGATGCTGCCGACTTCCTTTCATGGGGCAATGTGGTCAAACACTTTCTCAAGCAAGGGTCTTATAGGGGCCTAACCATTGCAAACGCAAATGGTGACATGTGGCTCCATATTGTGCCACAGGGGCAATGGTGAACACCATATGCTAATGTACGCATAGCAGCTCACGTCTGCTATTCTATCAAGTGTACAATGTCCTCCGCAACCATTGTGTGCTACTCGCCAACTTCAAATGCATGCAACTACATCGCTGCATTATGTTGTGGGGCTGTGATGAAGGCCTGCGCTATTGGGTGCATGGCCTACGGCCTTTGGCCATGCACCCAACAGTCTCGGCCTTGGGCACACTCACCACAACATAACCGAGCCATGCAGGCGACCATGTAGGCATGTGCCAGAAATCAAAGACAACCTACGCTCCAGCACTTCCACCCAACCGCCGCCCCATGAAGCAGGGAGGCAAGGACACGTGTTCCATTTATCGTAATGCAGAAACATATTGATGTGTTTGGCACCGCTATCCACTTCCAATCACAAAGCATTATAAGCATACCAACCAAACAAGACTATCTTCACAACATTGGGCCTGCTCCAAACACTCTAGTACGTGCATAGAACCAATGGTGCGTAGTGCACTACAACACTTACTAATCTGCGCAATTCACACTACGCAAGCGCATATAAGAACCAGTTGCACCGTGACCTCTTCCATATGTACACTATTCCGTTCGTGCACCCTGTGGACAGACTGCACGACTGGTCACAGCAGCATCTCAACCCATACACCGACAACTGTAGGTTGTTCTACCAATCACCACACCAATGCAATCAACATTTTGTGCACTGCAGCCGAACCACGCTATGTTTAAATCCTCATGTCTCATGGAATGCACTCCTCTTCTGCAAATGTGGCTGCCACCACTCATCACATAAAGACATCGCTGATGCAGCTGCCATACCATAACGAAGGCTGCCTGCAATGACCACACAAGATTGTTGCCTGTTGGGGTATCCATGCATTGACGGATCGCGCTGGCACACCACTGTCTTCTTCTAATGAGATATATCACATGAACCACTTCTCACTCCCGCACCCTTTCCATCTCTTCTTCCCACCTCCAGATGCCGTACAGTGTTTTTCAGCCCCTTTCGCCGCCGCATTGTCCTCTGATGCAACATGCCGCCATCATGGAACAATTTTGACAAACATACCGTCACCGCACACTGCGTTGCAATCAGCATTTTGACCGCGCAGCGAACAGGGAAATGGGACGCCAGAGTGGAGCCAGATATGACTAATTTTACTGCGCACACTGCTACCTACAAGAGGCCCACCCATGCACACAATGGCTTATAACCTTGCCACACACACACCACAATACTATCCTGCGATACACCATGGCAGCGTTTCCCAAAACCTTTGATGCACAGCACGCTTCCCTCCAGCCAACCACCGGCTTTGTCCAATGTTCGCCGACAGCACGGCGTACTGCAGGCCAATGAGACTTGGGTTCGCGGAGCGAACAGGGAAATGGGTCAGCGGAGCAGACACAGGTATCACACATTTTTGGGGACGTACATTTCAGCTCTTTTCAAGAAAAGTACTGGTCGGATTCCCACCAAACACACACAAGCACTCTTTCTGACCCAAGCCCCCGCTCCTTCTGCAAATTTGGTGAAAATCCGTCCAGCCGTTCGGCCTGTAGTCGTGCGCAAAGTTTTTGCCCATTCAGTCTATGGAGAAAAAAAAATGTGGGACCCCCCCCCCCAATAACTTTGCCCCCGCTGCACAAAACCTCACCCAACTTGGTGAAACAATTCAGAGCCGGCCATATACTTTTTCTGCAAAGTTTGGTGACGATTCCTCCAGTGGGAGCGAAGTTATAAGCCGCCGAAAAAGTGCTCTTCGTATGGGTTTAGGAAATTAACCATAACTACACGCCGCTACCGCGGGCAATGTAATATAGATTTGTGTGACGTCTGCGTAGTTGTTGAAGGTGAGCCAGTGTCTTCAGATGAAGTTGATCAGTGGAGTTATGTAGATGTTGAGAATAGTGGTGAGAGTGATGTGCCTTGTTGAACTACACAGGTTGGTGTGCTTGGTGCTGATTTGGAGGGGGTTTGCCATTTCATTAGCCTATGCGCCAGGATCTTACAATCCAATTTGGCATCATAATTCATTAGGGTAATCGGTGTGGATGAATCGCATCTGGACGGGTTTTTACCTGGTTTGGATATTAATATGGTAGTCGATTCCTCCATAGTCGAGGTGATACTTCCTGCAACGAGGAACTAATTAAACAACTTTGTTAGATGGGGGGTTACAAAGCTCTGAAACCTATTGTAATAGGTGGCTGTGAAGCCATCAGGGCTGAGTGCTTTATTCTTGAGATTCTTTATGGCCCATTCCACCTCTGAAACCTGATTGGGGGGGAAGGGGGCAGTGGTTCAGATCCTGAACAAGATCGGTGGATAAGCACCGGCAGGATATCTCTTTTGCTCGCTCGGCTGCATGGATTTACCTACCATCAGGGTAGCGAAGTATTTACATATTATCTCTAATTTCTCTGAGCTCCTCCCCCACAACACAGATTACCAGCGTTGTCCCTCAATGCTTGTATGTTATTGCTTGTTCTATGTTTTTCAACTTATGGACTAACATCCAGTACGCTTTATTGCCATGACATAATAGAATTGCCTAGTTGGAAGCATTGCCTGTGCTGACTTATCAGCTAAGTGAGCCTCCAATTTAGCCTGCACCAGTTTCAGCTTCCGAAATGCTGCCCGGGATTGTTTATTTATGAGCCCCCTCAGGGGCCTGCTCTTTTAGTTGAGAGCGAAACAGTGTACACTCTCTTGTGTAAGCTGCAGCATGGCTTATAATTTCACCTCTTACCACTGCCTTCATCGCGTCCCATCTAATTGCCATGGAGGAATCGGTGCACAAAGTAATTTGGTTTCACCCTGGTTATTTCCTGGCATAGCACCCCATCCTTCAATATGGAGTCATAAAGCTTTCAAGGGAATCTATTTGGGGGACGAGGGACTACCAGAATCTGATGTGGTCACCAATACCGGAGCATGGTCGGAGAGTGTGCAAAGCCTTATTGTTGCTTCCTGAACGTAGGGGTACTGGGTACTCGGGAGTAACAGGAGATCGATCCTGGAGAAACCCCCATGTACATGCAAATAAAACACATAGTCTCTGTCCTCCCTATTAAACAACTGCCACACATTCACCCAACTCACATAGCCAGCCATCTAAAGAAATTGCCTTTTTATACTCCATTCTGGTTAGGTGTGTCATCTTATCAACCTCGGGATTAGGAACCAAGTTGAAGTCTCTGCTGATCACTATTTGCCCCTCTGCGAATGCTATCGCCTGGGCAGTGAAGGTATCGAGAAACTGGGTCTGTCCCCTGTTGGGGACATAGAGCGAGATCATGATGAATCAGTGCCCAAATAAAACGACCTTTTAATACACACATCTCCCCAAGGGATCACGCAATGATTCACCATTAGAGCATGGCACATGATTGGGTAATAAAATAGTCACCGCATCCTCCACCCGTCCCCACCTGAAGCGAAGAATTGTCGTGGGTAATGTGATGAATCGTGCTGAGTCATCAGTGAACCCCAGCCGTAAATCTC
This sequence comes from Ambystoma mexicanum, assembly GCF_040938575.1. NCBI lineage: Eukaryota > Metazoa > Chordata > Amphibia > Caudata > Ambystomatidae > Ambystoma > Ambystoma mexicanum. Next base: position 351,116,483 of record NC_090929.1, read on the forward strand.
CCATGTGCAGCTGCAGCAACCGACGCTAGGTCGAAAACGCTATCGGACACTGGTGAGTCTGCCCAGTGACGGTGGGGAACCCGGGGCGTACCGACAGACATATGAACAATTGAGAGCTCATTTTGAATACTGACCAAGTAAAATAGAAAGACAGAATTTGCACAAATCCTCATGCCTGAGATGTCAATATGGGAAAAGTTGGGGCACGTATTATCACAAGCAGATGAATGTTAATGAAGAAGTTGAAAGACAAAAGTTGCATGTGTCTGCATATAAAAGATGTCAATATGGGGAACGTTGAAGCAAGTATTGCCACAAGCAAACGAATACTGGTGAAGATGTTAAGATATAACTTGAACAAGTCTCCATATATGAGAAATCCATATGGGGAAGGTTGGAACAAGTATTGCCAAAGCCAATGACGTATAGACAGTGCAAGAATACAACTGTGCTATATTAAAAGACAGAGATAACATTGAAAGAAGTCCTGATAAGTGAAATACATCAGGCAGTGAGCCTTGGGGGGTGGGGGGGTGGGAAGATTCCTGGCAGGAGAACTATACCAGGGGATCTGCATAACCCAGAAGGGGATTCCTGGCAGGGGAGTACACCAGGTAATCCATTTAAAGTATATGAAAGAAAGACATTGTGAAAGGATACCTGGCAGGTGAGTGTACCAGGAAGTTTTCCTTAAGAGGTTGTTGTGTAAAAGACACTTTTGCTAGCCTTGGAGCAGTTGTGCTATAAAAGAGGCATTTTTGCCATCCTTGGAAAGTTATTGTGTAGGAAAGACACTTTTGCCATTCTTCCTGAATTAAACCAGGGGAAGAGAAACACTGCATCCAAGGACTCTTCCTTAGAGGAGACTATTTTGTTGGATTTATTTATTTGCTTTACATGTGAACACTTTTTGCTAAACCTAGATCAGACTTTTTTCCTTGCACTTTTTAGCTGTCCATTTCTAGTGTGAGGGTCCGAAATGTTTGGGACACAAGGACAGTTTTCATAATTTTGACGACGAGACACACTGATTTTTAGTTTCCTAGGCAGGCAAACTATCTTTAGGATGGGGACATTAAGACCTTTATCCAGCCCTTTTATTTTAATAAAGTTGTCTAATGTTGAAAACATTAGAACTTTGTGTCTGCCTCTCATTTCTGACCCCTCACAGTAAGAAATATGCAAAAGTCCTCATTCATCAACCTTGAGCAGGTGCGTTTCCTACAGAAACATGATTGCAATACAGAAGTCTTTCAATTTCTGAAGGACAGATTTCCTCTTCTTGGGGGAATTCAGCCCGTGGACATTCCATGTGCCCATGTGAATCATGTTGCCACCTCCTTCAACAGGAATGGTCAGGGGCATGAAGACCCAGATTGCACATTAGCTGAAATAGCTGTCCCCAGAGAAGAAATATTTTCCGACCGAAGCCGAAATACCTTGCCTGCATCAGTCGATTTTCATAACCATAACTTTAAAACACCAACCCTCCCTCCCTACCCCGAACAAAGTAAAACAAATAACAAAGAATCGCGCAGAAACCCTTGCATGGTAGGACTTCCTGACTTGGAGGGAGATATTGACCAAGAACCTGGGCGAGCCTAACACTACCGAAGACATTACAGCTGTTCAGTCTCCTTGCCTTCCCAGCTTTAGCCCAGCTCATGGAGGATCCTGATGGTCACAAAGAGGATGCAGTATCAGTTTCATCTGTTCGGGGACTCTCCCCTTCTGTTATCAGCAGTGGTTCCCCTTTCTTCATGGATTTGATAGCCCACTGTTTCTCCTTGAACTTAAAGGTAAGCGTGGTAGGGAAACCCTTATCTATAAGTGACCTCTTTGCGTCACAACAATTCAGTCATTGGGTGTAATGATCTTCTCTTTAGCATGGTCGATGCAGCCAAGTCCTGAACCAGTGAGATCTTAGCATTTCTGAAGATCAGGTCTGGACTGTCCCTTACCGCCCTAGTTAAGCGCTCCTTAACAACAACAAAATGCACCCGGAGGTTTCCCCTGACTTCGGTTCTTTGTGTCTTTTGATGAGGCTTTTGTGTTCGACTGTGTCGAAGACTGTTGATAGTAGTATTAGCACTGAGGTGATGTTGGTCAGCATGATTTTTTTAGGTCACCCCAGATTGTTAGTAGTGCTGTTTCCGTTCATCTAATAGGTCTAAATCCAACTTGTACTTGGTCCAGTTTCCGATTGCTTTCTACATGTTCAAGCATTTTTTCATATTTGTAGCTTTCTAGTGGTTTTGCTCGGTAAGGGATGTTTGAGATAGCTCAGTAGTTGGTTAGGTATTCTGTGTTTCCTGAGGGGCCTTTGAGGAGTGGTTTAATGTATGCTGTTTTGTAAGCTTCGTGGTATAGCTCTTATTACCAGTGAGTGGTTGAAGAGGTTCTGCAATTCATCTGCAGGTGTCTCTTGGGTGAGGATTATCTTGTAGATGTTTGGCGGGCAAAGGTCTGCTGGTGGTCCTATTTTGTTGCTTTGATTCACTAGGCTGGTGCATTTTTCTGTTGAAATAGGTGAGAAGCGTTTTAATATTGTGGTTAGTTCCAGCGTTAGATGGCTGGTGGGTGGTTGTTTGCGTTCCTGGCCATACTCTAGATGACTTGCTGGGTGTTTGTGATTTTGTTTTTTAAATAGTTTGCAAGGTCATCACACAGTTTCTAGGTGAGAATGGGTGTGTTATTATACACTGTTGGGTTTCTTAGCTCTTTGATGATATTGAACATCTCTTTTGGTGTGGTGCCTGCTTTTGTGATGCATTCCGCTTAGTATAGTTTTTGCTTTAGGATCTCAATTTTCTTTATAGTTTTTTCTGTCTTAAGCATGCTATTTGTTTTTGTTACAAAAATGTTTTATGTTGGTTGTAATTTTTTCTCCACTCTTGTTCCGGGTTCCTGTTTGTTTTCTTAATGGCTATGAGGTAGGATGTGAACCATCTTGTTATTGTTTCTTTTGCAAGGGGATAACACTTTTTTCAATGCCATGTCATCTAGAGATTCCATAATCCCTTTTGGATTGTCTCAGAATTTACCTCTGTATGGGTTGTCTCTAAGACAGTGAATAGTCTTGTGTTGAGTTCCATGATGTTTAGTGATTTCCAGTTACTTTTCTGAATTGTCTGGGTTTTTAGAGTGCAGAGTTGTATTTGTGTTGGCAGGTGGATCACAAAGGATTGCACCAACTGATTTCGGTCAATTTGTAGGCTCTTTTTCCTGGGCGAGTCCATTGCTTAGGATTGATAATGTTCAGTTGTCAGCACGTAAGGGCACCTATATTGTGACCGATACAATAAACTCCAACATTCATTTTTCCTGTGTCCTTTTACTGTACGCTAACTGCAAATCTCTTCAAATTCCTTTTTCAAAATGATCACCAGTGGTACATAGTTATGATTTATTTATCCAAATCTTCTTCATTTATTGCATTCAGATGTATTTATCTCTATTTCTCTCAACAGTTTCCCCATAGTCAATTTCCCATGGTTCATCAGGAGAGAATCTGACAACAAACACAAACAAACATTTTTTTAATGTTTCTATTATTCACAAAGTAATACTTTTTTCAGAGTTTCTTTGAAATTATAGCACATAGTAGTTGTTAACTAATTGTCTTGGTGCACTTTTAGTTAAACTTTCAGGTACTTACCCTGAGTTTCTCAAAGATCTCCTCTTTCTTATTTTCCATTTTTTTCTCTCTTTTCTATCTGTCAGTGATGTTTATGTATTTCAGTGTTCTGTAACCTTGAAATTAAATGGGTTATATGGTCATTATCTACCATATAGAACAGAACTATTGGAGTATGTAAAATATCTAAATGAAAAATACTACAACGTTAAATTTACCATGAATAGCAGCAAAGAGAAGGTGGAGATTTTGATTTTGAATTATACATAGTTGGTGAAAGAATTCTTAAAAATCTATTGATCAAACCAACAGCAGTAAACAGTATCTTACATGCGCAGAGCAATCATCCACAACACATCATTAAAAACATTCCATACGCAGAGATACTTGGAATTAAAATGAGCTGTAGCACAGAAGGAAAATGTGAAAAACATGTAAAACAACTTAAAGAGAAATTCATGTGTGTACTATATGATGATGATTAAGGATTAGCCGTGTAAACCAGAGCTCAGTAACTCATAGGAAAAAATGAATGTACTATTAGCTTGTCACATAACCCATATGGTAACAACAAAAGGGTAATTAGAGATAACAATATGTTTTGTCTGAACAGCTAGTTTGTTACAAGACTTATATGGCAACTTGAAATAGGTAAATGAATGTTTTCTGATCTGATAGCATGTTCCATAGCTGGAACCATTATTGGAATGCTCATACTCGTCCCACAGCAGATAGAGACTATAATATTAAAAATCAGTGAAACAGGTTAGAATCCTTATTGGAATGCTCATACTCATCCCAGTAAAGGAGAAGAGAATATCACATTATTTTCTAGAAAAGTGAATATGAATCGCTATTGGAATACTCCTATGTCCCAGTGAGAGAGAGGAACATATCACCCTAATATTCAGAAGAGGGGAATGAAGATCAGTATTGTTATGTCCATACTCGTGTCCGTCAAGAAAGACTAAATAACGAAGAAAGGCAAAGAATAAGAGAAAAAGCTGAAGAAAAGGCTGGAACAAAGTATAGATACAAAGAATGTTTTCAGAATTGTGAACTGTGTACAGAAAGAGCGAGTGTAAAAGGAGAAACTTGCAATTTTCTTTATAACCCTTCCTGGGGAAAAGAGAAAAACTATTATTCATAAAGAAAGTCAAAAGGAAAACCAGAAAAGAACAGAAATCTCTAGTCAAAGAGGAAAAGGGAGGAAAACCCAAGAAAGTGTTTAATGAACTGAGTGAATTGATAAACGCAGTCACCAGAAACTACTCGAAGATAAGTTTTGAACTGAACTTTGCAAGAAGCAAATCCATCAGGAGATGGGAGTCATTCTCCTATGCTTAGTTATTAGGTTAGTTATATGGTCAAATAGGGTTAGTTTCAACAGTGGACAGTTTCTTTTTAAGACATTGTCTGATGACTGATGAGCACCTTAGCTAGTTTTGTTAGGTAGGGATGCCTTATAGTATAGGGAAAGATAGGCCTTTGCACTTTTCTTTAATTATTAAACCTGTGAAATGAATCAACCGTGTCCACGTCCTTCGAACTCGCCACACTCACCATTACGCAAATTATATAGTACCACCCGAGAATCTATAAACTCTGATTACTACGGTCAATATCCGAAAGGCCATCTCTTCACTCCCTTCTGCAAAAACCCATGGACCTGACACCTGACTTCTATAAGGAATACAGATCTAACTAGCCCCATTCCTACTGAAGGTTTGGCAGGAAGCAGTGTGTGAGGAGCCCCTTCACTCATCCACAAGCAAGGCCCTCACTTCATTAATCCTGAAACTAAAAAAAGACCACACGTCGGGTGCCTCATACAGGCCAATATCGTTGACAATGTTTGCGAAAATTCTAGCTGATAGTTTAGTCTAACAAGTCCACTAGATCATGCCGACCAGTCAGATTTCCCCAGGCAGGTCCACGTTTTCAAACCTGTGCTGTTTTATTGCGATTGCGGCCCACATTAACCCCAATGTCCAAGCTGTGGCATCACTACTAGATGCTGAAAACATGTTTGCTTCTTATCTTGCTTGTTTCTGTTCTGTACTCTAGAGACAACGTGTATATCTGGATACTTCTTAAAATGTGTGAAATCACTCTACTTAAAACCCTCTGCGAGAATTACTCTGTGGAAATGAAAGTCTCAGCTCTTTCAGTTATGCAGGGGAACTAGGTAGGGTTGCCTTTGCAATGCAACCTCTGGCTGCCATGGTTAGAAGGTATCATGAAGCGAGAGGACTAGCCTTGGAAGTCAGAGAGACTACCTTTATTAACAGACGACTTTCTGTTTTATACCAAGGACCCACTCGCGCTTGAAATAGAAAGGTTCGGACAGATCTCTGCACTTCGTATATATTGGTCCACATCCGTACTCTTCCCTCATACAGGCAAAACCTCCAACTCCTGATTTAGCAGAGTATAAATGGGAACCAAGCTCAGTTGAATAATTATGTATCACCCTCCTAAATAAAAATCATATCTATCTGAAATCCCTCTGCCACAAAGTTTTCTGATACACCACACTACCCATTTATACATATGGAAGCTTATTGATCAGTTGGATGCAAATCGTTCCCAAAATGCTGTACCTATTTGAAAATCCTGTTTGGTATGTGGTAGGGTTTACTTCATCAATTTTGCTCTCTATTAATTCAACTGAGGTGGCATCCAAAAGCTCGGAGGATTAAATGGGAAACGATGACCTGCCCATTTGTGCAAGGTGGAGTTGGAGCTCCTGATACAGAACTCTGTTTCCTTGTAGCCCAAGCACAATTTGCGTCCTACTGAATACCAGGTTATCCTCCCCACCCCCCCCCCATGCTAGGATAGAGAAGTTGTCTGTTTCTCACTAACTACCTGCAAGGTAGTCCGCTCTTGGCCGTTCCTCCTGATGCCTGCAAATTTGACCCAGTATCCTCCATAGTAACAGCCTGGGCGAAGCTAAACACCTGATTGAAGATTTCCTTCCCCCTATACCAGCACTATGGTGAATTAAAGCGCCCAAACCGACATGCGATGATGGGGTAGCCAAGTCATGGACTCGTCTCAGCATAAAATAAATATGACATGTACCTGGCGGGAAGATTAGTTTCCAAAGAGCAATTTGTCAATAAAGTCGGTAGAACTTTCTGACTGACCTTCCTTTAATCATCATATGCATACAGCCTTTAAATCCTGGAGCCATAATTTCCCTACAAGAGCCACATCTATCTCCCATCATCAAATACATAGTAAGTTGATCAGGGTGCTGAAGAGTCCTCTCTACACTTTACAAAATAGTACAAAACCTATCACCCTCTCCTGACCTAAAGAGTATTGCGACTTGGGGAGACAAAAGACATATTAGCTGGGTTGAACATTAATGAATATACCCAAAGGTTTCCCTCAATTCTAGATGCAAACTCATCTAATGTAAAATTCTCCACCAAGCATATTTGACCAGGGCTCGTCAAAAGAAGTTCGACCCCTCAAACAATGGGGAATGTCCCAATTGCCATTCCGTTGATGCAGGATGTATGTGCCTTATTTGGACGTGTCTGATTGTGGTGAACATTTGGGAATCAACACTATTCACAATGTCTAAACTTTTAGGAAAAACCTTTGCGAATGACCCTATCAGGGTCATTACGAGATTGCTGGTAGGCTGCCGGTACTACCGGCGGCTTACCAGCAATCTCGGCTTACAGTTTCCGCCAATACTGGGATATTATGTGCAGCGGAGTAACAGTAAGTTTCCATTCCCGTGGAGTCCAAAAGGACTCCGTGGGATGGGACCACTGAAGCACCAGCACCATTGTTAATGTGCCGGTGCTTCAGTGAATTATCTGCCGGTAGAGGCCTGAACTAGTCACTGCCCCTACCGGCAGACTCGCAGTATGCCGGTCTGGTAAATTGGCTGGTAGGCTGAGATTCTCACTCTCACTCCGCTTGTCGAATCATATATGTATGATTATCTTGACGCTTTACTCATTACTAATGAATGGCTCTAGGTTTTCTTTTTTACTTGATGTCTGTTTTGTACATTACTGTGATCTTAAATAAATAGATTTTTTTTTTTAAAGGTAAAAAAAAAAAGGTATCCAGGATCATGAGGTTTAAATTGATAGTATACAAATGCCTAAATGATGAGCTAAACACCTACATAACACCTGCTAAACTACATAAAATATACCCAAGAAAATAGAGCACATCTTCCAGTTGCAACCATTATCCAGCTAAATACATACGTATGTGATGGGAGTGTGGGTATATACAATGTTTCTAGACAAAAGTGCTACCATGTCTGGCATGTTATTCTGAATGTCTTCCGATTCCTTCAATACAGTTTTGCTTGTTAGGTCTTGCGCTCAAATGTAAAGATTGTGCACTGATTACCAAATTCATAAACCTGGGACTAGCAATTTCAAAAAGATATATAGCAATGCAATGGAGGTCCTGTGGCTGACTTAAAATAGGAGGATCCTATACGGATATGAGAAAGTGGGCAGGAGCGGAAACAAGAATTACATATATGCAAGAAAGAATACGTGGATGACCAACTATTGTGTATATGGGACCTATTCGTATTAGATCAGGAAAGAGACTCTGAACATAGACCCCCAGAAGAATTTGGAACTGCATGGACTAAAATAAATGAGTTTAATGTATAGGAATCAAATTAGTAGTTACCCCCTTCAGGGAAGGCGTGGGGGAGTAAGAAGGGATGGAAATTAGATTCAATGTTAATTGAACTGTTCATTTGTTAATGTACAATAAACACATTGAACCCAAATAAATATGCCCAGAGAATATTCTATAAAGAAAATAAATGTTCCAATAATATCAATTTTCACCATGCAGATTAAAGAATATAATCTGTCACTTACCGAACTAATAAATCATACACAATCTTCTAATATTTCTCAGTCTTACAGTAAATGCACCATGACAGAGTACATCATAACTGCAGAAAGCAAAAATATAGTCGTTTTAATGAAATTGGAACTCCTTTCCAGAAACAAGAGGAGCACCTCTATATACTCAAGTGTTGCACTGTTCCTCGGCCACCTAGTGAGAGGCAACGCTTAACCTTTATATTTTAAAGGTTAATATCGAATAATAACTTGCTTTCCAAAAATTCTTTTAAGCGAGTCCTATGAAATACCTGTTTCATTAGTACTGCATTGAAGTTCGTACAAGTCTCTGTCTCCCACCATACTAAAAAAGTAAAAATAAAGATGAATACAGTACCTGATATCATTACTGCGACAAAAGATCATTATTCTCTCTAACTACACTGACTTAACCAAAGCTTAAAAATGGCTTTCCAATTATGTCAGCTCAAAAAGTTCTCAATTTTTAATGGACATATTTATTAACCTTTTCCCACGTTTTCTCTCCCTGCACACCCACCAGCTACAGCAATAATGAAAATGACTCCAAATGTACATAACTGGAGGCCATCTTAGAATGTACCGACATGGAAAGTGAAATCTACTTCTCATGAAAAAACGTACCTAATATATGTATTAAAGTTTTACTGTTTAAGATCGTAGTACTTATCAAATATACTAACAATATTCCTCTAATCTTTCAATGTATAAATGAAACTTTTAATACCATATTTGGTAATCAAATCAACCCAAACTCTTTAGGTTGATAATCCTATCTGGTGCTTTTGCAATTGGTGGATCATGCATTGTACAGTTAAAGTCAAAGGTTCTCTGATCTGATTGGTGGTGGATGCCCTTATTTTTGAATTTCAGTTACTTGCGAAATAGCAGTTACCTAAACCAAATCTCTCAAAATATTTATTGTCTTGTAAAATATCTATTCCTTTCCCAGTAGCCACAACTGCAACAATTTAAATAGTTCATTATCTGTATTCAATTCTTCTGTAACAGTTCATAGCAGATTCCATTTCTTTTAGCTTTTTCTCGAAGTGGTTTCCCTTGATGACCACTTCTTATTTGAGCCACTTCATGTTCAATGCCAAAAAAAATCAGTTACTATTTTTCTTGATTTGATCGTGCAATTTTCTCATTGTGCTACGAGTGTATTAATTATTACAAGCAGAAATTATACTTACTTTGATAAACCATCTACAATGACATAGCCTGACCTGACTTCCCTCTTTCTATCTATTTGTATATGATGATATTACATGTCCCCCCTTTATAATTGGTACTATGAAGAATCGATTGTATTATACAAGCTGTTGCCTGTATTTGTATCAGATACCATCTGTCTTAAGTCAATGTACTAGGTCTGCAATTAAATGCCTATTTAGCTTGGCTTTGCCAATTATGGAAACATAAGTTGGAAATTACAATATATGAAATGGCATCTTTAATAATTTTGTGACATTTGTTTATATAACATCATTGGGATATTTGATAATTCTTGTTCCCATGTGTATTTAAACTGATTACACAAACTAAATGTTGTCATTTATATAGATCTATTGTATGACTCTTTGTTTCAAGATGGCCACTGTTGAATCACCATGTATATGTATCACCTATTTTTCACAATTGACATAGAAGATGGACTATACACTTTTTAACCGTGTCCTTTGTCCTTCGTTTGTGTTACGTGATCAAGCGCTCAGTCGAGTGTGAAACGCGTTGTAAGCGGGCCGTGCCTCTAGGCGTCCTGCCTCTGTTTGTATATGCTGTTTTCCCAGCCTTTTGTTTTGTGCATTTGCACAGCTTATAATTGATTAAATATTTTTCCCTTTTTTCTAATTTGTGTGAGCTGCGCCTTTTTTTTTTTTTTTTTTTTTTTTTCCTTTGGATATGAATTCACAGAGAGTGCGGTCCTTCCCCTCTCCTCCTTTTGTTTACATATATATATATATAGTCCAGGAAAGAGGGACAAACTCTGATTCCCTGCACAGTTAACCTACTCAGCCACTGATTTTGTCCTCCTACTGGTTTCTGTGCTCTTCACATCGTCGGGGAGGCAGTCTTTGCTTTCAGCTCACAGCCAGTGCAGGTGTTATCAATCGGTGATGATCCTGCTGCAAGGACATCTGGTAGCTGTAGTAATCATGTTTGCAGGAAACCCGCTCCGACCCAGACCCACAGTGGGGAAAGGGGTGGGGTTAGATATATTGACTACACTTCTAAAACCCCATTGGCTTCCATTGTAGCTAATGGTCCTACTCCAATCTGTGGGGTTGAATATTATTAGGACTCCACATAGATGGTAGTGTGTCAGCCTTTCTATGAATCATGTTAGATTTCTTATCAAATCTCTTAATGTCTTTATTCACCCATAAATGTTCCAATTATCTTTCAAAATTCTTGACTTTCTTGCTTATAGCAGAAAAAATATTTGGCCTTTAAGGTTTACATATCAACAGTGTTGACCTTTCTTTCATTAGCATTTACAATGGCTCTCTGATTGATCACTTGAGATTTATAAAGCTCTAGAAAGGCATCTAAGTGCTAAAATGTCAGCAGATCTTTGATTACCCACACCTCTTCAGGAATCTTATTCCACATCTGGAAGCTAAACTCCTAAAAGACATTCTCGTAGATCTGGTACGCTTGGCCATAGAAGGCATGATTAGATGTTTGGAGACTGAGCATAAGGAACGACTGGAAATTTGAATTTGAATCTGTGATAAATGGGAGCTGTCCCATGTAGTACCCTGAAAGCCAAAGTCAGGGCTGTAACCTAAATTTGGCAGGCACTGGGAGCCAGTAAGACAGGAATGATGTGGGCATGGCAAGCGCTGTTTGTAGCAGTATGTGCAATACTACTGAGAATCATCTGTAGACGTTTATGAACATAGGATGAAGATCCTAAGAACAAAGCGTTACAATAGTTCAACTTTCTTCCTGTGATCGCCCTTGCAAAGTTGATTACATTTTTATGAGAGCGAGATTTTGTCTAAGTAACATGGGGTAATAGCTAGAGGATGAAGCATTTGCTTTAGCTTGGGTCATCACAGTAAGGGAGGAGTCAAAAATAAGCCTAGGGATTTTACAGCACTTTGCATTTGCATTTTATTATCCCTGACTAAGCAATTATGATAGAAACTTGACGCCTGACTGTGGGCCTTAGCACTAGAGATGAATAATAATTTGATTGTGTTTTGATTCAACACAAGCTAATTGTTAAACATCCACGTTCGATAGTTTCAAACACTTCGATTGCCAGAATACGACATTCAACAGGAATCTCAACTGACTGAAGGCTCGCTTTTACTTTAGCTAATCTGACTGTTAAGAAAGAGGAGAGCCAGCTAATCTGCTCTGGGGTATAGGTTTGAGAAGCTATGATCAATTGTATGAAAGGTTGCTGACCGATCTGATAAAATCAGCAGCTACACACAGCCTCCGCCCAGGATACCAAGCAAGTTTCCCTTAAAATCTAGCAAGACAGTCTCATTGCCTCTAGATGGTTGAAATCCAGTGTGCCAATCTGTCATGGCCACAGAGCAAGAACCACAACTCACATCCCCTAAAGGGTCCAGTTGGACCCAGTCCTGGTGCCTTTGGCGTCAGGCTTGTGCAAAAGTGTGCAAAAAAGAGGCGGGTCTGGGAAACTCTCTACCAGCACGAACACAGCCCATTGACTTGTTCTTGGGTGGATGGCCCCTGGGAGAGTCTCAACCAAGTCTTTAGCTCACTGTTCTTTTCACAGAAAAGACATTTCCCCACATATCAGTCTTTGTCCTGCCCAGGGACAGTCCAGCACCGAAATGCTAGGCAATTCTCCTCTGAACAAGAGTACCACAGCAACCCCATACACGTGTTTTAACCTTGTTGGGCATCATCAGTGAGGTGAAGCTGAGCCCCTCTGCACACTTATTTCCTAGTGCACATGCTTTTCCATCTCTTAATGAGCCCCCACATGCACCCAGTCTGGGCGTGGCCATAGGAATGCATGGGGCTACACGTGTAGCATCTTCTGGGAGTGGCCCCATCTAGCAGAGCAAGGAGGTGTGGCTGGAACCAGGCTATTTAAGCCTGCCCCGCCCTCATGCCAGCGCTAAGCGTTACACTGCTCATGCAGTGTAACTCACACCGCCGCCTGAAGAAGCACCTTACCTGTTTTCCAGCAAGACCAGTAAAACCATCGCTGAGGCGCATTTTACCTGTTTTCCAGATAGACCAGCAAAACCACTGCTGAGGCGCCTCTTACCTGCTTTCAGCAACTCCATCTACCATCGCCTAGAGCGCTCTTACCTGGCTCCAGTAATTCTACCACCGGCAGCGTTCCTTACCTGATCGCAGTTCGGACACTGACACTAGAGTTCTACACGGCCAGCATTCTCACGGTTACAGGCATCCATCACCCGCCGACAGATCTTCGGACCGCTGCTCCTCGTCAAGCGTCGCCAGGCTACACCTGCAGGAGAAAAAGGACAATTAAGGTTAGAAACCACATAAAGACCATTCGCTAAGGTTGCGCGCTACATTAACTTTGTGCTTACCTTAAAGCTCCAACTTACCATCTATTTGGCGACATTTCGTGCTCTTCACCAGCATCGCCACTCCGCTGGGCCTTCATCATTTATTGGGGGAGAAAGAGAGACATTACTAAGAATATGAACATTAATCATATGAAAAGACATTACTAACAAGTACGGACAATAATCATTACGAAGAACACCTTAGAAGTGGATTAGTCACAGCCGGTCTGGGCTGCCACACACGTGGGCCAGTGAAGGAACTGGGCTCATTTAAGCGCCCCTGAACTTGAGAAGCAGGACGGAGAGTTCATCCTTACATCATCACAGGTGAGACTTTATTGGCAAACGCATGCTCGCCACATTCTGTGAAGAAGGGTTCAAACACTACAGCCATATCTCTGCATCCTCACAACCTCTTGTATCCTTATAGGAGCAGAGCCAACCATCTGAGCAGTTTTCACACGGGAGCAGGGGAAGAAGTCTGATGCAGGGGAGTCGTAGCCAGGGAGGACTGCAACCGTGCCCCAACGTCCCCGCAGAGACCAGGTCAGCGTAACACAATCCCCCAGAACTTCAGCAGATTCAATCAGATCCTGTAGTTGTAGAGTAGGCAGTTTGTTCATGACCTTTAACAAAAAAAGAAACATTCCTAATGGCATGCCAATTAGTGGACACATGAGGTTCCAATGAGGGTTTCTTTAAAGAAGAGGAACTCGGACTGATTTAATGGAGAATGGTATGAAGTCTTGTCTGAATAAATGATTAACTGGAAGTGTCGGTCCAGAAAAATAGACACCGCTCAATCAGAAAGCTATGTACTATGTTGGCCGAAGACCAACCGTCTCATGTGTTTAGTGTTAAAAATATATAGCCACAAGCTTGACTAAAGTGCGGCCATTTTAAGGTGACTGAAATCGCCATTTTGTTTTCTCTAAAGTTTGCTTTTTGCCTTCTGTTAAATTGCTTCGCTGAAATGTTATTCTGCTTTACTAGTGCAGAACGCAAGGCCACGAGAGACATGTTGAAACATAACGTAGCAACCCAGACAGAAATGCCTGATCCCCTGAGGTTTGGTAACACACGTCGCGGGGTGTGGGACCCAGTTGGCCAACTGAAACTATTTGCTTTGCAATAAACCCTAGATTTTGGGAATACAACCTCGTGTCTGGCGTATCAGTTTGTGTGTGGTGATTGTGCCTTGTTTCCTCACGTGAGGGTCCTTCAGGGGCCCCTTCAGAAGAGCAATGAGCAGAGCTAGACTATCTATTTGTCTTGATCAGTCTATAGTGTCATGGATCATCTGGACACTTGTTGGGGTTCAGCATTAGTACAATGTCAGTTATTTCTTCAGGGGATATACAATTGAAATATAATCCATTTGAACCACTTGAGAAGCACAGGATGGGGCTCTTACATTCCTGAGCATCCATTAGTGCACTGAAAGGGGTCAGCAAGAGCGAACAGTAGCCAAATGGTTGGGAATATCCTTCATGATTGATAGGCAGATCCAGGTAATTTTATCATTGAAGGCAGATTGCAGAGTATTACACTGCAGAGGGGAGGGTGTGACAATTGATAGGATATTGTCACTTCTCCCCCGATGGGAGCCCTTCCCTGTGAGGCTGGGTAGGTGAGGCCAATACCCACTATTCTCCCTTCGGAGCTGGCGGAAAGCCAGACCTCACAGGGAGAGACTCCCCTCCTGGGGACAAGGACTCCGATTCCATGATGGAACTCTCTTGCCCTTGAGTCCATGAGACCCATAACGTTTGCTGAGAAACAATCTGAAAGCACTACTGTATGCTATTGCACTACTCCTTTCTTTTTTCCTGTAAATATTGATACCACCAAGATCAGGAAGACTAAAATGGGTCATCGTCCAGGAGTACTGTGAAGAAAGAGATTGATGGACTACTCCTTTGCGGAGTACAGAATGTACTGGGAAGAGGTGGCCCTAAGGAGGCAAGAAGAATACAGAATGGACCCAAACAAAGAACTGTGACACTCCATTGGGGAGGAATGAGCTGAATGAAATAAAAAAGGAGCAAGGACCAAATGAGTGGGGAAGCGGCGCAGCAAGCGAAGCAGGCGTGAAGCCTGGCAAACCCGGGAAGTTCAAACCTGGAAGTAAGATGCTACATCAGGGAAGCGAACCTCCAGTGAGGAGGACGCCGACAGCAGATTGCCAGAGTCCTTTGCTGGCCGACGCAGAGCAGGCTTGACTGGAAGCTAGAAACCAACCGACAGTGGCGTCACCTCGAGGAGGTGGACCCAATGGCCCATTAACTGCACCCAAATCATCTGGCCAGCGACCCCGCAGAGCGAAAGCACGGCAGCGGGGAACAGAAAGAGAAGCAGAGAGAACATTCCATGGAAACGCATTGACCCAACACCCCAGGAAGAACCAGCGATGTGGCTCCAACAGAGAAGAGGTAACAGGAGTCCCGGCAGTGGCTTAGGGAAGGGTGCTGAAGATAAAGAAGCCATTGGGAGTAATCTCCCTCGTCTTAGTCACTGTATCAAAAGTACTGAATATAAAGAAGGCATCAGGAGTAATCGCCCTCATCTCAGTAACTGTATCAAGAGTATCGAATGGGACGAAAGCCTCAGGAGAAATCTCCTTTGCCTCAGTAATTGTCTCAAAAGTACTGAATGTAAAGAAGGCATCAGGAGTAATCGCCCTCGTCTCAGTAATTGTATGAAACGTATTGAAAGGAAAGAAAGCCTCTGGAGTAATCTCCCTCATTTCAGTAATTATATCAAGTGTATTGAAAGGAAAGAAAGCCTCTGGAGTATGTAATCTCCCTCGTCTCCTGAGTTGGGACAGAAGTATCAAGTTGAAGATTACATCACTAGTGATCTTCCTCATCTCAGTTGTTGTGTCAAAGAGACTGAAAGAGAAGACCATATCGGGAGTACTCTTGCTCAACACTCTAGGATCAAAAGACATTCAGGCTAAATAACAATCTCCTTAGTCAGAGTGTTAGAAGAAATCAAGGACACTACTGGAAGAGTTCCCCTTGTTTTCACTGACAAGGGGAGGGGAAAGAAAGACAAGAAATAACTGTGTGTTGGAAACAAAAGGAGTTTTTGACTTTTAAGCAAGCCCTACGAGAAGCCTGGCAAGAATTGCAAAGGTTGATAACAACTGTTGCAGGAAACTTTCCAAAGTTAGCCAATAGCTGAACCAGGAGAAGGGAGTCATTCTACTGTTTTTTTCCCCCATAAATTGTTGAATCGAAAACTAAGGCAAAAGGTTACCAAACAGCAACTTGGAGGCTGACCAAGTCAAACAGGAGGAGATAGCAGTTGTTGAACTGTTGGACCAGGAGAAGGGAGTTATTCTCCTGGTATTCTCTACAAGAACAGAACTTGAACTATTACCATAGACTAATAGAAATACGCTCCAAGGGCTGATCCCATTGCACCATGAAAAGCGAGTCATTCTCTTAGAGCCATTTATGTTAATGTCTTTAGTTAGTGATAGGGCTAGAGTAGGTAAGTTTGGACAGAGGATGGACATATTGAGTTTGCCAACCACCCTGACGACGAGCATCCACATTTTTCTTTAATTAGGTTTGGAAAACCGATTAGAGATGGGGAAGATACGGCTTTTACATTATTATTTAAATAGAAATTGTTGTACACAAGCCAAGCCACCCCTTTGTCCGATTCCTTACTCCCACACCCCACAAGGGTTAAAATAGGTTAAGCGGGGATGCCAAGATGGCCACCGGCACAGTGTAGACGTGCCGACGGCGCTCTCCAGACCACAGCGGCAAAAAGGGTGCCCACCACCCCGCCAGCGAAAAGCACAGAGGGGCTCCTACAGGGAGAGGATACTGCGGGAGGAAGGAGCGGACGGGGAAGACAAGAGAAGGTGGCATCGGGACTTGGAATGCTTTTCAGCAGACCTGACGGGTAGAGCAGCCTGGTGGCGGACTGCAGCGACCCACACCAAAAGTGGATTGTGGGGGGCGCCTTCCCGGCCAGCAACGCACTTGGGAGCCGGAGCCACGGTGCAAGGACCCGTCTGAAGAGGTGTATTGCTCTCCTCTGAAAAGTGCACGGAACTACCATAAATCACCAATGCAATTATAGAGCAAATACTTCAACCCAAAAACAGACACAATAATTCACAGCCACGCACGCTTTAGAAGATAATCAGCTCTTTACGGCTATTTATTCAAAGATTACAAGTACATAGAAATAACCATCCTGTTTCAAATGCTATCATCTCTAATTAGAGCTCACACACTTGGCAGCATTACTACAAATCAAAGGCCTTAACATACGCACAGATAACTTTGGTGTGTACATTCCTTTTATCTCAAAATATATTATGCTCCTGATCGCCCAACCCTGCTGCCCCAACAATTCATGAATCCTTTTCCTGGCTACATGCAATGTAGTAATTTTGGAAAAGGCAAAACATTTCTGGTTAAGGCAATTCAGTGGGAAGGGCAAAACATTTCATTTTTTTCACAGATTAATCTCAAAATGCATTTAAGAATCGGGTTTCAACATGTTGGCATTCAAGTGCTGTTTCACACAGCTATTTGTGGTGCATTATGTCAGTCCACAACTCATTGTCCACAGTCCTTTAGACAAGAAAGGCAAAACATATCAACAAAGTCATTACAACCGTCGACTGAATCATTTGAATGTGCAGCATCAAATGTTTGACAATATGCCAAGTCCGCAGCGTGACAGTTCTGGAAAAGTTATTACTTTGTTGGACACTTCTCGCAGGTTGCAGAACAAATGTCCTCACGCTTCATGCACGTTAGTAGCATTGAGTGCGGTACAGGACAGGTTCAAAGTTGACATTGCACCTCGCAGTGACCCGCTTTCTCTGAGAATGCGTCTGCTTGACTGATCAGTGTCACCCGGCAATTGCACACGTCTACCCCCCAATCATGGCACGCTACTTTCTTGTTTATTTGCCTAGGCAAAATACAAACAGAAAGGTTAAGATTTCATCAAAAGTTACACTATCAATGTTATCCACATTAGGATGTCATCAAAACTTCAATATCAGCGTTGTCCACCCCTTCCCTTAACACCACCCCCGCCTTCAGAAGTCTCATCAGGTAACTACACACTTTATCATATCATTGCTACCGCAATTATTTGTCACCCTTCTGCATGTTACTGGGGGCTTATTTGCACGCAACCATAAGGGGTGTAACTGCCTAGTCACAAACTCATTTGTGCAATGCGATCATAGTTGGTCAATGGTACCTCAGACTGATCTGTGATTTTACAATAGCCATATAATAAGTACCCAGGTCGCACTTCTCAATGGATCAATGCTTTTCTTTGTCACCAAAGCGATCACGAATGCCAGGCGTCAGGCGCCAACTTGCTGCCAGTGTTTCATGATCTTGATTTAGGTTGCCCTGCTGGCATCACTCCATTTTCCAAAGGTAAAGTCTTTCAGTCCAATACCGCCTGCAGTTGCACAAGCAGCTTTGTTTATCTTTTCTCCAGTTCTCCATGCAGGCAGTGTCTTTAAAGCCTCTGGTTTTCCACCTTTTAGTTTCCCAAAGGGTGTCTGCTGATTTCTTGGGCCACCCCTTTGAGAGCGATAGTCTGAGTCAGTTCCTTTAGTTGCTTCAACAAATCATTCATTCCAACTGTTTTCTGCGCTGCTCCAGCAACTCATAAAAAAACTCCCATATCTGCCAGCTTCTGTGAACACCATTTTACTGAACAGGAGCGCGGCATTCTGCTTTTCTCATTTCTTCCACTAATAGCCATTTCACGCAGCCAGCCCATGACGGGAATTTTTGTGCAATTCATATCTTCAAGCCACAAGCTCTGCACAGCAAGACTCTTATTTTCAAAAGAGGCACTTTTTCTTGTCATCAGATTCAACTCCATGTAATTCTGCAAATCTGCAAAGTGTCTTTTAGTCAGTTTAAAAACAGGCCACTGATCAATGTCCCATGTAAAATCATGTTTCTTTCTGGTGACTTTGTAGTTTGGCTTCACAAACTCACTCCAATGCAATGTGCAAACTTTAAAAAGAACCCTCAACCCACTGAATCTTTGTGCTGTCTTATCACACACAGATTTTCCATTCTGTTGTACCATTGCCAGAGTGTACCCACTTATTTCAGTGCATTTAAAACATGTCATGTGTAGTGCAGCTCCCTGCACGTTTTCTGCAAGAACAACCCACACTCTGTATTGCTTGTGGGCTGTTAATTTGTCAACAACTTTTTTTCACCATGTATCGCAGTCAACAGGTCACTCTTTCCAAAACATACATCACTTAATAGCAACAGTACTTTGTCTTTTAGCAGCAAATCCATGGCATAGCGTGGGAAGCAGTCAAAAATCCTCTAGGGGCAAAAATACTCTAGGGGCAATTTAGGGGCAATTTAGAAAATATAAATTGTCTTTTCCCCCAAACCATTACAAACTGATTCTGCAATTCCAAATCAATACACAAGAATCGAAAATTCAAATGCCATTCACTCGCTTTTTTTTTATCAAGCGAGTCTCTCACCCCTTGCAAACATGGCACAGCTAAAATGCAATGTAGGCAATTTTAGTGTGTTCCTTTAAACAGAATGCACCACCAGCACATGGAATTTACAGTTGCCAAAAACCAAACCCTTTAGGCTTTCAACACTGATGTTACTCTTTCTCCTAAACACAGCTCATTCCCACGTTCTCTTCAGGAATGTGAGCACTTCAAAAGAATACATTATAAGAAAGGCGCACCTTTGCCTCCTTATATTACAGCCCTCCCACTCGCTAGCACACTGGGGCTGATTCACAATGTTTAAACACTAGTCACAATTTGCCTGTCAAATACTTGCAATTTTTAAAAAAAATTCTTTCCTAATTGAACATAAATCTTTCTTCACCATTCATCGGAGCACTGTGAACATAGCCATTTTTCTGCTTTGCTCACTGCCTTTCGGCTGCCTGGTTTCATTCCCAAGCAGTAAGTCAGCCACGACTGGTTTACTGAAGGGGAAAGATCTCAACCACACATGCTACCGCTAAAGTGCTGTCTATTGGCTGTCTCAGAGCTGCAGTGAGACGACCAAGGAAAGGCGACAGCCTGCTCTGCATTCTCACACAATCATCATTTCACAGCAAGGGAAAAGGAAAAAAAAACAGCTCAAAACAGTTCAACACTCACTGCCCAATTACTTTCATTTGCAAGATAACCGAAGCCTGTCTGCGTTCAAACAGATTATTTGGAACACTTCATCACAAATAACCCTGCTCACAGCGCCATAATGTATTGCTCTCCTCTGAAAAGTGCACGGAACTACCATAAATCACCAATGCAATTTTTTTTTTTTAAATGATTTTATTCAAACAAAACAACAAAACATAAATAAAAACTTTCAACATCATAACCACTGCACTCCCCCCCCCCCTTATGAGCCTATTTGTTCCTCGCCCTCTGTATCTGTTCCGTGTGTCAGGGCTTCGCTGCTTCCAGATTCTGCTGGGGCCAATACTGCTCCAAACATTTCAGCTATCAGCAGTTTCCATGCCATGAGGGAGCCCATTTCCTCACCCCCCCCCGTGCTACTAGCCTCTTGCCACACAACTGTTTCAGCCTCCGCCCATTTTTGTAGGTCCTTCCACCACACCTCCACCCGCGGCCTGTGACACTCCTTCCATCCCATGGCGATCCTACGTTTGGCGAGCACGTATGCCAGATCTTTCAATTTCCCAACATGTTTGCGTTTCCGCGCTCTGGGATACCCCCCCCCCAGCAGGCAGGCCCAGGCCGAGTCTATTATGAGCGTGACCCCCTTCTCCGCTAGCTTCTGTGCACCCTCCCCCCAATAGACTTCAATTACCGGGCACGCCCAGAACATGTGTATCATGTCTGCGTTCTCTTCGTCACACTTGGGGCAAGCCTGGCGCCCCACATTTCTGAACCTTGATATTCTCCGAGGGGTCATGTACGCCCTGTGCGTTATGTACAACTGCAGTTGTTTAAACCTGGCATTTCTCAACACCTTCTTGTGATATCCCAAAGCCCGTTCCCACATCCCATCCCCCATCGGGGCTCCCATCTCTGTTTCCCATTCTGATCTCAAATGCACCAGATCCCTCCCGATCTTAATCATCAACATCTCGTACAACCTGGACACCTCATGCCCACCCTCTGATGTATCGTATATCACCTCGACGGCGGTGTCCGGCTGCTCCGCCAAAATGGCTTCAGGCCACCTACTCCTAATCTCCTGTACTACCCTGTGATAAGTGACATATTGACCACCGTGCAGTCCTGACGTTGTCCCAAGTGCCCCAAACTCGCAATAGCCCCTTCCTGCCAGATGTCTCCCAAGGTGACTAGACCCACCGACTCCCAATAAGTCCTAATGATTACCCTCAGTTGCCTGTCCCCCTTCGTCAGCGCGACCAGCGGTATCTGCAGGACACACAGGAACGGGTCTCCCATCATGCAGCAGGCTCGGCGCCACATGTTCCATCCCACCAACAGCATTTTAGGGCGCTCGCTCATATCCGAGCTAGCCACCCAGATCATTTCCCGCAAGTAAAAAGCACCACAGTCCCTCCCGAACAACCTGTGTTCAGGGGTCTCCTCATCAGAGAGCCACCTAGCCACATACTGCAGTTGTGCCGATGCATAATACACCTCGAAATTAGGCAGTTTAATACCGCCTTTCTCATAGAAGTTCTGCAGCTTCCATAATGCAACTCTGTGTCGGGTACCATGCCACAAAAAGTCCCTGCACATACTGTGCAGCTTAACAAAAAACTTCCTAGGGATCATATAAGGGATATTGTTGAAATAATGCAAAAGTCGAGGCAGGACCACCATTTTAAGCATAGCCCCTCGACCCATCATCGCTAGGGGCAACCTTTCCCAAAACCTCATGCATTTCCCAATTTTTCCTATAGCGATTTCAGTGTTGTGCTTGTGTTCTTCTTCAATAGAGTGATACATGTCTATCCCCAAGTAGCGGAACGAACCCGTCGCCCACGGAATCTGCAACACAGGTAACCTCTCTACAGGCTTTACCACGTAACTCCCCAGCGGGAATAGACAAGATTTTTGAGGGTTCACCGCTATACCGGACAGCTTGGCATACCGCTCCATCACCTCCAACACATACTGAAGATTCTCTTCCGGGTTCCTTAGATACAATAACAGATCATCTGCGTACAAGGATATGAGATGCCTCTCCCCTCCTACCTCGATGCCGATCGTCTCATATTGTTGCCTGAGGTATATTGCTAGGGGCTCCAGGGCCAGAATGTATAACATCGGGGACCATGGGCACCCTTGTCTAGTGCCTCTGCCCAGCTGCCATCTCTCCGACACCACTGCACCCGTACGGACCCTGGCTAGCAGTTCGCTATATAGCATTCCAGCCAATTTAACATAGCCTGGCCCCATGCCATACCCACGTAGGGCCGCCAGCAACCACGGCCATTTAACAGAATCAAACGCTTTGACTGCGTCCAATGCCACAATCGCCATTTCACTGTCCTGACTGCACCCCCATTCAACCACTCGGTGGAGTCGCCTATGGTTGTGAGTGATGTTCCTACTCGGGACATAGCCCGTCTGGTCTGGGTGAATCAGCTTACCGATCACTCTCTGCATTCTGTTGGCCAAAACAGCTGTCAGGATCTTACTGTCCTGATTCAACATTGACAGGGGCCTGTAGGAGCCACAGCTATGACCGGTTTATTAGGTTTGGGGAGCGGTATAATAATCGCCTCCCTAAGCGACTCCGGCAACCGTCCTACTTCAAACGCCTCGTTGAGCATTTCTAGCATGGGTGGGAGCACCTCCTCCTCATACATTTTATAGAATTCGCTAGGGAACCCATCCGCCCCCGGAGCCTTGCTGGTGGGCAACTGCTGCACCGTCTCTTTCAGTTCCTCAAGCGTGATCGGTGCATCGAGCTCCTCTCTCTCCTCGTCACTCACCTTGGGCAGGCCTATGTCCTCCAGTACCTCATCAATCTCCTCTTGGCTGCTCCCCCCATCGTCCTCATATAAAGCAGTATAATATTCCGCAAATGCCCTGTTTACTCCTTCTTAAGTGTCCACCGTCTCGCCCTCCTCACCGGTTACAGTTCAAATCGGGGACCTGGGGGCTTCACTCTTATATAGCCATGCTAGGAGCCGGCCCGTTTTATCTCCTCCCGCGTGTTGCCTTTCTATGTATTTTTTGTAGTTTAAGTTACTGAGCCTGTTCCAGTGTTCCGCGCACTTCCGCTGTAATCTGAATGTCTCCTCCGTATCTGCCCCACCTCCCTCCAGCTCTTTCTCAAGTTCAATCTCAGCCGCCTGTAGTTCAGCCAGAACCCCACCCAGCAACCCCTTTGACTTCGCAATGGCAACCCCCCGCATCACCACCTTAAAGGCCTCCCATAGAGTGCCCGCCGACTGCACACTGCCAGTATTCACTTCGAAGTAAGCACATCTCTTAGATCCTCCCTGAAAACGGGGTCTTTGAGCGCCTGTGCCCGGAGGCGCCACGTCGGTATTCGCGCCCTCGGGGGGGCAATACTGCCACCCCAGGACCAGGGGCGAGTGATCCGAGAGAACCCTCGCTTTGTATTCTATATGAGTACTCTCAGCAACCACGTCCGGGGTGGCAAAGATATAATCAAGCCTTGTGTGTAGCTTATGCGGGGCCGAGTAGTGCGAGTACTGCCTCCCCTCAGGGTGTTTCACTCTCCACGCATCTGCCAAGCCAAAGTCTGCTAGCAACCTCTGCAACACCCTGGCTGCTGGGCTGGGCCTGGCCGCCCCCCCATCCGACCTGTCTACTCCTGGATTCAAGACACAATTAAAGTCCCCTCCCCAAATCACCCCAGCCCTCACACCCACACTCAGCTTGGTACACAGTGTCCTAAAGTATGCCGCCGTGTTTTGGTTAGGAGCGTAGGTATTTACTATGCATACTTCTTTGTTCTCTAACAGCCCCCTAATTATCGCCAACCTCCCATCTGCATCCACAATTTCTTCAGTTAACTTAAATGGGACATGCGGCGCCACCCAGATAAGCACTCCCCTTGCATAGGCAGAGTACGACGAACCCACCGCTATCCCTTTCCATTTCCTCCCCACCATCTCCATCCTCTCCCTCGTCAGATGTGTCTCCTGCAACAAGGCGATGCCTATCTTCTGTCGCCTCAAGTACAACATAACCTTATTACGTTTCAGGTAACTGTTGAGCCCTCTAACATTCCATGTTAATATCTTAAGGTCCCCCATGGTCTATCGATGGGTCCCCTTCCCCTCCCCACGCAGCCCTCCCCCCCCAAGCCAAACAGAATCTCAATAATAGAACTTCCACAAAGGCTCATATATAAACTTAAACACCCCAACCCAACTAACTGCCCAGCTCCATCCCTGGATCTCAGGCATCCCCGCGTTTGGCTCTCTTGGCGACCCCAATCGAGAACCCGGCAGGGTGTCACCGCACTAACAGTCACCTAACTAAACTCTAAATGAGGGTATAAAGATCGGCCCCGGGAGGCTCCTACCTCACGCAGCAATCTCCGTGCACACAGCTCATGTTTCCCACCATTCAGGGCGTTTCCAGCCGTCCAGCTGCATCAATGACTATAATCAAGTCCCACATTCCTCAATCCCACCAGTTCACCACTTCATTTGTCTCGTCCAGCTCCATCTTCCTTCTGAACATCTGGCTCTTGGGGGCAGCTCTGCATGTCTAGCCACCCCATGGCGTCTTCTGGAGTTTCAAAGAACAGCGTCTTGTTTTTGTAAAAAACCTTTAGCTTGGCCGGGTAGAGCAGCATATATTTGTGGCCAGCTTCCCGCAATCTCCTCTTGACCGATCCAAAGTTCATGCGGCTTCGCTGTACCTGCAGGGTATAGTCCGGGTAGGCAGTTATATTCGCTGCGCCACGTTGTATAGTTCCTCCCTTACGGAAGTGTTCAAGGATTCGCTCGCGATCCCGATAATTGAGAATCTTGGCAATCATTGGCCTGGGCGGGGTTACCTGGCGGTGGCTTCCTTGTCAAGGCCCTGTGCGCCCTTTCCACAGCAAATCCCTGAGAGAGGTTCCCCCCGGTGATTTCCTGCAGCAGCATGTTTTCCACGTACTCCGTCGGGTTGTGGCCCTCAGCCCCTTCCGGCAGTCCGACGATTCGAATGTTATTCCTTCGAGCGCGCCCTTCTGCCTCCTCCGCCCTACTCTCCAGATTGCCCACTCGTTGCACCAGGGCATGTAGCTCCCGTTTGTGTGCAGCACAGTCCGCAGCAGTTGGGCTCACCTCCTTCTCCAGGGTCTCCGTGCGCTCTGCCAAAGTCCTAACATCCTGCCTGAGGAGGTTCACATCTTCCTGTACCGCCCCCACTTGAAGCTCCATCGCCGTTTTCAATTCCGTCACAGCCAATTGAAGCTTGGACTCCCAGGCCGCCTTCAAATCCGCGATTGCCTCCAGGACTTCCTGGTTAGTACTCACAGCGGCCATTCCCCCTGCTGAGGTCTTATCCGTGCTCCTGGCTCCCTCGGGGCCAGTCGGCGTTCTGGTATATCCGTCCAGCGTAGGCTGCTTGGCCTTCGCTCTCAGGGGCTTGCTGGACATTCCTTCGGTTAGGAAAAGCTTGTCGTCCACACTTGTAACTCCAGGGGCGGTCTGCCTTATGCGACCAGAGCGGACTGCGCACCACACCCCAGACAGCGCTGTTTCCCAATGATATGCCCAAGCGTGTCCCCGCTCACCATGGCCTGTTATCTTCTGTGGAGCTTGGCTCTTAACTGACCACACCGCAGTCCACTTCTGTGGTCTTCTCGGGCCGTGGCTTCCGCTGCCTTCTTTCAACCCTCCTGGGGCGAGTGTCTTCCAGCGCCAACAGTACAAGTTACCTCTCTTGATGGGTGCTATTATTATGAGTTATTGCCCTGCTGCCACCTCACATGACTTTCATTGACTCATCCCCTAGTGCGGTTTCAGGCTCGCCACATTTCTCTGTGTAGTATTTGTGCCCCCGCAGTCCAGCAGTATCTTTGTTTTCCACCTGTAATCCTCTGTTATGGCCTGCTTGCCTGTGTTGTAAGTTTATTTTGTTTCCTTAGCAGGCGCGAGTACCACCTTCCAATCCGATGTCAGTTTCACACTCTGTTCTCTTGCCGGCTCGCTCCTCGCAGCTCCGTGCTGGCCACAATGTTGCAACTAACACAATCTGCATTGCTTTTGCTCTGATGACTTCGCTGCTACTGCTACTGTTTCCGCATCCCAGCAGCTGATCTTGTGGCTCCTTCAGGCTTCAGACTACAGGCGGCTGCGCTCACAATGTCCCACAGCTGATCCAGTGTTAACATTGGGCTGCATACGCGGATTTCTAATGATAATGTATTTGCCGCCTATGTGTCCACTGCTCCCATTGATTCCCCCAGTCTTCCAAATACGCATCCGCTACTCCCAATTACCAACTCGTTCTGTCCCATGTCGTTGCTGGCTTCCACTTGTCCGGCTGCCTTTCACACTGCTGTCGTCTCTTTGTGCATTTACTTTCCAGTTTTCCGATTGTTCGTATTAGCGACAGGTTTCACTGCCTTAGCCTTCTGCAACCTCCTCTCCTGGCAGTACGGCTGATTACACATCAGACCCTTTGTTCAGTGGGCGCCATCTTGTTTTCACCCACCGCCCAGACACGGCAAGCTTTTTTTCTTCCTCCGTACTTCCTTCTGGCTGTTAATTATCCCGAACTTCAGCCTGCTGCACACCTCATTTCTGACTTTAAATGCCTTTCATCCTCAGGATCATGTGCGGATCTGCAGGAGCTCCCAGGAATCACGTCCTACACCGCAGCCATTAAGCCACGCCCCCCCCCCCCAAATCACCAATGCAATTATAGAGCAAATAAGATAATCAGCTGTTTACGGCTATTTATTCAAAGATTACAAGTACATAGAAATAACTCATAACTCATAAAACTAACATGGACATAGATCACAGAAAAAGTAAAGAAGTCAAAGAAAGAATACATCACCGTGAGCGTATTATCATTCTTCATCTCGCCCATTTACGGCTGGAAGACCCCGAGGACAGCCAGGACGAGAGTGCCACAGCTTACAGGAAGGCCAGACGGAGCGTCCTTCTCTGGCTGAAGTCTCACCTGACCCCTCCAGGTTTCCGCCTATATAGGCACTCCAAAAAAAGGAGTTAATTCTCCAACCTTCTGGAATTGCACCAGCGCAGTTGAGGGACAGCCGTTGGTTGCCAGCTGGGTCAATCGAGAGCTCCCCCCACGGAATGCAGGGCCTCCCTGCTCTAACAACATGCTCCACGGAGAACAGTTTCCCAGCATAAATGGCCTTGACTGCATACCAAGTTTGAAAAAAATATGTTTGTCTCAGCACTGTGAATCTAACACTTCAGCAAAATGTGTGCAGCCTTTCACTGTGGAGTGAAGTAAATATCCAACATGGCTCTGAGCACTCCCAGAATGCATTGAGCCACTAGCAGAACCCCGTGGCAGGGAGAAACCACGCAGCGGGTCCCGGCTATGTGGGGAGGAGCGGCCAGAAAGCGTGCGGCCCGAATCCTGCACCCAGAGGGTGGCGGAGACTGTAACCGCCGGCCGTGGTGGAGGCAGGGGAGTGGCAAGGCCCCCAGGAGCCGAGCAGGAGTTTGAGGAGACCCACAGACGGGAGCTTGGAGGCCCAGGGAGACCTGGCCAGGAGTTGACACAAATCCACGTGGGGGAGCCTGCCTTATTCACCGGCCCCAAGAATGCAGCAGCTCTCCCGTCACCCTGCCAGCATCTCGTCGGGGGAACCTCGCATCAGCAGCAGGGCTGGAGTAGTAGCGGAGGAACGGCGAGGGAGCGGGAGGAAGTAGAAGAGGAGGAGCCACGCCACCAAGCAGGTGAGTGGAGCCGGGGGTTGAATGTGCCTACCCGGCAAGGGCAGTGATCCCCGGAGCGGCCCTTCAAGACTTATAGCGGGCCAGCTCCAGAGACTGTGGAAAAGGACCCCACCAGCGCTGGAAAGCAGAAGGCAACCAGGGAGAAATGAGGTGGGCTGCGCACCACGGGCGGCGAAGCAGGCGGAGCAGCGGCCTGCCACCCCATCGTGGGGACCAGAGGATCACCACTGGAGAGGAGGAAGGGCGGAGGCCCTCCAAACCGGTACCAGAGCGCCTGTGGATAAGAGGAGGCCCCCGGGGGGGAGGTACCAGCAGACCGGAGGGGGAGCAGAACGGCAGCCCAGTCGGAAGCCCACACGCAGTGGCAGGAGAAGGCTGAGTGTGCAGGGGCATTTGGATACTACCCGTGTGCAGGGGGACCCCCACACAAGCGGGCACATAGAGATACAGCTCGCAGAGGGGGCGGGGGGGTAAGGACCCAAGAAGCCCCGAATAAGCGGCCCCCTGCAGCTCGCCAGAGGGAAGTCACTGGGGCTACAGGGGAGGAGAAAGGAGCCCTCCTGAAAAGTGCAACAGGGGCAGACGGGTCAGGGCCCCCAGGGGCTGGAGATACTCGCCTGCCAAACACCAATCCGACGAATACTCAGAACTGGGCAAGAACATTGAGTGGAGGCAAGTCTGGGTCAGGACCTGCCAACTGATCAGGGGAAGCTACCCGGGAGACCAGACCCGGACAAGTCGAGAAGTAAAGAGAGGATATCCGACCTGCATGAGACAAACGGAGGCCGGGGCCAGGGGCGAACCCATCGTAATGGAAAGGAGTGTAATAACCATCAACTGGGGCCCAGGGGACCCGAGTAAGGACTCACCTGAGACGTGAGAAAGACATGACTACGAAATCCAAAGTAAAGGGCACAAGGGGGCCCCAGATTCCAAGCGACACACCGGGCACCCTGCACTCCCTGTGGCCCACACAGGATACAAGGGAAGGAGCCAAGAACAGCCAAGAAGGGACGATGGATCGTACAACGTAGGAAGGCGTGGAGGGAGCGGCCCCGATGTTGAAACAGGATTTCTTGGGGGAAGTGCATGCTCTGCAGGCCAACTTAGCCAAAACGTTCCAGGACCAATTCCAGCTTTTAGCCGGACGGATCTGAACGAGGCTCTGGGGGAGATTAGACAGGACATACGTCAATTGGGGGAAAGGACTGATCTTCTAGAGAAGGGCCTACAAGAAGTGGATAAGGAGACGGCAGCCAATAGTGAGGCCA
Source organism: Ambystoma mexicanum (assembly GCF_040938575.1). Classification (NCBI taxonomy): domain Eukaryota; kingdom Metazoa; phylum Chordata; class Amphibia; order Caudata; family Ambystomatidae; genus Ambystoma; species Ambystoma mexicanum. The sequence goes on from NC_090929.1 coordinate 351,145,683, forward strand.
TAGAGAGACTAGATGTAACCACTCAGAACCTGGAAATCCAGATGGAGGATATGGAAAACAGACCCCTCAGGATCAACATTAGAGTGAAAATGATACCAGAAACGGTAATGGACAAGGAACTGAAAGCGGAAATACATGCCATCTTTGCTGGGATCCTGGAAGAAGAGTCCCCCAATAAGATTGAACTTTTTTTTTTTTAAATATATTTTTATTGTTTTTTTCAAGAAACATACAACCAGTATCATCAACACGACAATCAATTAAATATCCGCAATAATTCCCATTCCCTCCCTCCCCAAGTGAACCCGGACCGGGGTTACGCAGTCTGCTGCTGGCATTAGGGTGAGCCCGGGCTGTCCGGGTCCTCACCTGAGGTGCTGGCTTCCTTAGGACTGAACAGGGCCGTCGTGAGGGCAATCCACTGCAGGAGGTCCTCCGAGTCATTTATTTTTTGCTGTCTTTGCGCCAGCTCCCAGGCCCCGGTTTCAGCCACAGTCCATCTGCGAAGGTCCTCCCACCATGTTACAAGTTTAGGGGCTCTGGGACACTTCCAGGCCATTGCGATGCGCCTTTTAGCGAGGATGTACATCAAATCTTTGAGCCTGTTGAGAGATTTGTTTTTTTTCCCTCGTGGGTACGAGCCCAATAGACATGCCTTGGGGGATTGCACGTCTAGCGTTATGTCCTCCTCTGCTACCTTGGTCTGAATTTGCGACCAGAAGGTTCGTATGTTCGGGCAGGCCCAAAACATGTGGGTCAGGGAGGCCGCAGGTTCTTGGCACTTGGGGCACCGCACCACACCAGCGCCATTGAATCTCGAGATGACAGCTGGGGTAAGGTAGGCCCTATGGATGATGTAAAATTGGATAAGTTGAAATCGGGCATTCCTAGAGACCTTTTTGTGATAGTGTGTTATTGTTTCCCACTCCGTGTCGCCAAATAGTGTGTTCAGCTCGGCCTCCCATTTGCTCTTGCATGTGAGTTCGCTATGTGTGGTGTTGTCAATTAGGATCTCATAAAGCCTAGAGGTTTCGTGTCCCCCTTCTGCCACACCTATCAGGTTCTCTATGGCCTCGTGTCCGGCGCATTGGGATTCTGCATCCGGCCATCGCCTCCTAAGTCTGTCCAGCACCGCCCCGTATAGAAGGAACTGACCCAGTGGGACCCCAGTCAATTCGTGCAGCTCGGGAAATGTGTGGATGCCCTGGTCATCCACCAGATCGCCCAGAGTGGCGACGCCAGAGGGCTCCCATATATTCCGGATCGCCCTCCGGTCTTCCGGCCTAGTGAACATGATGGCGGCTATAGGGATCTGTGGGGAGTAAGGGTCGGACAGCTTGACCAACTTGCAGGCCCGACTCCAAATTTGAGTGCCTAGGCGGATGAGGTGCGCGTCCAGCGTTTTGGGCATTGGTCCGATCCAGAGGAGGTCCCTGAGCAGCCATGGTGCGTCTGGGGGCTGCAATAGGCGTGTGTCCGTCATGGCATCATCAGCCATCCACTGGATCACGTGCTTAAGCTGGGCCGCTATGTAGTAGAGCTCAAAGTTAGGTGTGTTCAGGCCTCCCCTCTCGTACGGTCTTTGAGTAATGTCTAGGGCAACTCTGTGCCTCCCCTCCCGCCATAAGAGTTTCCTACATAGCATGGCCAGGTCTTTGAAAAAACGCTGGGGGATGTTGTAGGGGACGTTGGTGAAGAAGTGTAGGAGACGGGGGAGTGCTACCATTTTAAGGAGTCCCGCCCTACCAGCCATCGAAAGGGGCAGTTTGCACCATAGGTCGATTGATTTAGCCAGTCCCTCCTTAGCCCTGCCCGTGTTCAGAACATGTTCGGTCTCAGGGTCCCGGTGGATCACGACGCCCAGATATTTGAACGTAGTGGGTTCCCATTTAAGGGCCAAAGGGGGGAGGTGTTCTTCCTTGGTTCCACTAAGTGCAGCCAGGGGGAATAAGCAAGACTTGCTGTGGTTAATCTGGACCCCTGTACATCTGTGGAACCCGTCTAGGGTTTCCAGGATGTAGGGGAGAAGGTGTTCGGGATCCCTCAGGTAGAGGAGCATGTCATCCGCATACATGGAGACAAGGTGGTTCACACCATTTATCGTTATTCCCCCGTCACCGTATTCCTGCCTAAGGTATGCTGCCACTGGTTCAATCGCTAAGATGTAAAGTAGAGGGGATAGGGGGCACCCTTGTCGAGTGCCCCTGGCCAGGCTCCATTTTTCAGAAAAAGTGTTGTTGGTACGCACTCTGGCGGTGGGGTTGGTGTAAATGAGTTTTACCCAGTTCAAAAAAGCCGTTCCGATCCCCATCTTTGCTAAGGTGGCATAAAGCCATGTCCATCGGACCGAATCAAAGGCTTTAGAGGCGTCGAGGGACACAACTGCATATTTACCGGGCATGCCGTTTGTGCTGTGTATCACGTGGTGCAGCCTTCGCAGGTTCTCGGACATAGAGCGACCCTGCATGTAGCCCGTCTGATCCTGGTGTATGAGGTATGGGACGGCTGCACGAAGCCTTCTGGCCAGTAATGCGGTGAGGATTTTGTTGTCTACATTCAACATGGATAGTGGGCGGTATGAGCCGCAGTCAGAGCTGTCCTTGTCGGGCTTAAGTAGGGGGATGATGGTGGCTTCAATCATGGTGTCGGGGAGGTGGCCTATGTCATACGCCTCGTTATATACTTTGGACAACAGGGGGGCCAGTATATCCTCATAGGCCTTATAAAATTCGCTCGGGAGACCGTCCGGTCCCGGCGTTTTACCCGAGGGCAATGACCTAATGGTGGCTGTGACCTCGTCGGGGGTGACGGGGGCTCCGAGGGGATCTGCCAAGTGGTCCTCCAGGCATGGGAGCCAGATGGCGTCTAGGGCGTCCTCGATCGCGTGGTCAGGGGGCGGGGCTGGATCGGAGTAAAGGGTTTGGTAATATTGTTTGAACGCTGCATTGATACCCACTTGCGTGTGGAGGGTCAGGCCGTCTGTATTACGAATGGAGCAAATGGGGTATCTGGGGGTTTCTCGTTTATAAAGCCATGCAAGAAGCTTCCCGGGTTTATCGCCCAGGGCATGATTCCTCTCCGTGAATTTAGTATAGCTCAACTTCCCCAGCGTCTCCCAGTGTGTTAGGCATGTTTGTTTAAGATCAATCATCTTTTGCAAGTGGGCGGGATCAGGGGACGGGGTGGCTTCGAGATCTTGGAGTTCAGTCTCAGCGTGCGCTAGCAGGGACGTGACGGATTTTAGGGCCCCTCCAGCCGCGGCTATCATTTCCCCCCTAGTTACCACCTTGTAGGCTTCCCAGGCTGTGCCTAAGTATCTGACGCTATCAATGTTGGTCTGCCAGTAATGTGTGGAACCCTCCCTGATTTGTTCGCTGAAGGCTTTGTCCAACAGCGCTTCGCTTCTCAATTTCCACGTGGGGATGGGGGGCCTGGGCGTCGTGGTCACCCACGAGGTCATCAAAGGGGAATGGTCTGAAAGTACCCTGGCTAGGTACTGCGTGTCCTCAAATCCCGCCACATGCTCTTCGCTAATGAACAGGCAGTCTATCCTGGTATGGACCTTATGTGGGGGGGAGTAAAAGGAGTAGCCTCTGGTTTCGGGGTTTTGCACTCTCCACAGGTCTTTCAGGGCATATTGCTGCGTGAGGGCGTTCAATATCTTGGCGGGTGGGGAGGGGTCCCCGTGTTTACCATCCGACCTGTCTATGCAAGGGTTCAGGGTACAGTTATTGTCACCTCCCCATATCGTTATGCATTCATCACTCGGGGTCAGCCGAGCGTACAGCGAGCGAAAGAAAACAGTGGCATCATGATTCGGGGCATAGGTGCAAATCAGGCGGACGTCCCTCCCCTCTATGGTGCCCTGAACCAGGGCCATCCTACCTTCATTGTCCGTTTTGGTGTGGGTCAGCTTGACTGGGACAGAGGGGGCGATCCATATCAAGACGCCTCTGGCGTAGGTGGAGTAGGGGGAGCCCACTAGGGTGCCCCGCCAGACCTTGGCCAACGCTGCAAGCTTAGGGCCACATAAGTGGGTCTCCTGAAGGAGGGCGATTCCGACCCTGTGGCGTTTCATGTAGGCGTGGATGCGTCGCTGTTTGATATAGCTGTTTAGCCCCCTGACGTTCCAGGACATGACTCTGATCCTCTCAGCCATGGTCTGTGTGTGGTCGTGCGGCTGTGGGAAGCGTGAGGTTGAGGGGTTTGACGAACCTGGTCGTCCTGGTTGCAATTCTGCTGCGCTTGGTCCCGGTCCGGTTTGTGTCCAATTCAAACTGCAATCCCAACTTGGGGTTCGAACCCCCACAAACAACAACGTCTAACTTAACAAAAAACACAACTTCAAACATAACACGTCTAGCGAGGTTGCCCTTGCTCTGACATCCCCGTTTCTGCCCCATCAGACCAGGGTCTTCCGGTGCCCTACGGGCGGGTGAACTCACCCAAAGTATCCTGGGGTTAGGAAGGGGGCTGCCTCCGAAGGTGTTGTCAGGAGGTGCGCCACGACCGGCGCGGCTCCGGTTCCATCAGTGTCGCCACGACTATTGTCATATGAATGTACAATCGGCGACTGCAGTCAATGAGTGGAGAAGTTCCTATGTTGCGGGCGGCTAGGGCCCGCGCTGCTTCCGTTCGATGTCCGGGATCTGTTCTCTGTCCATCCATTCGCAGGCCTCTGCTGGGTTATCAAACAAGTGGGCCTTGTTGTTGCGCAGGACCTTGAGTCTAGCCGGGTAGAGGAGTAGATAGCGCAGGCCTGCTTCCTTGAGTCTCGCCTTGGTGTGGTGGAACTGGGCCCTGCTCCTTTGAACCTGCAGGGTGTAGTCAGGGTAGATTGCTATCTTTGCGGCGTCCCTCTGTATGGATCCGCCCATCCTGGTGAAGGCCAAAATGGATTCCCTGTCCCTATAGTTGAGGACTTTGGCTATTATGGGTCTTGGTGGGGTCCCCGGTGGGGGCCTCCTGGCTAAGGAGCGATGGGCTCTTTCAATAGTGAAGCCCTGCGACAGTTTCCCGGCCCCAATTTCCTGTATGAGCAGGTTCTCGACGTAGTTGGTAGGGTCGTTGCCCTCGATGCCCTCGGGCAGGCCGATAATTCTGATATTGTTTCTGCGGGCCCTTCCTTCGGCCTCCTCAGCCCTGTCCTCTAGGTTCTTCACTTTCTGCGCCAAAATGTCTACATCCTTTAAAAGTTGAGTTTTGGCATCGGTATTGTCTCGGACTTGGATCTCGAGAGCGTCCGTTCTGCCGGTGATAGAGCGCACATCCTGCCTCAGTAAATTCAGGTCGATCGCAACCGCATCAATCTTGTCCTCCATAGTTTTCTGGAGTGTCTTGATGGCCTCTAGCAGTTGGGAGTTAGCTGGCTCGGGTCTCGCGGCGCCCGGCACCTCCACAGGGGCAGAAGCCTCCGCGGGTCCGATCGCTCCAGCGGCCGCGAAGGACTCCATGGTAGTTTGGCGGTGTCTGCTTCGGGCGCCCTTAGTGGTCATGTCCTATCTTCGTGGTCCGTCAGGCCTCGGCAGGCACTACACAGTCTGTGTCCGATGGCGCCGTGCTGGGGATGCTTCGTGGGGGGGGTTGTGCGTCGGCCGCCCGCCGGGCTGCGCCAGTGGGCCGCTCAGCAGGGCCCGGTGAGGGTGTAGTTAAGGCCGCATCAGGCGCTCCCCCCTCCGTCTCCTCGCTGCTCTTCTTCGGGACACAGGAGCACAGGTCTCAGCTTAGGCAATCTCTGCCACTTCAGATCGAGTTCCATAAAGGCTGGCCCCTTGCGGGTTCCTCCCGGTCGGTCACAGGGCTCCGCTACAGCGTCAGGCTGGGCATCGTCATGGCCGCCATTTTCTGTCCTCGTACGACGTTCCGTTTCTTTTTGATGGTGCGGGCCCTCAGAGGGTCGTGAGGCTCCCAAACTTCGTCAACAGGCGGAACACTCCTTCACACGACCTATATTCTGTTTTCAAGTGGCTGCAGTCAAGTTTAAGCGGTAGTTGGTGGCGGATCCATAATCGTATCGAGCGGAGCTGCGCCGAACACGTCCTTCCTACATGGCGGTTAGCCACGCCCCCCAATAAGATTGAACTTGACCGCGTACACAGGGTAGGGAGAGTAACCAAAGGCCCGGCAGCAAGACCAAGGGATGTGCTAGCTGCCTTCACCAGATACGCTCAGAAGGAGGCTGTCCTCCGGGCGGCAAGAAGACAGGAACCGATCATGTACAAGGGCCAACAGGTAGCGCTCTTTCAGGACCTAGCGAGCAGTACACTGGTAAAAAGGAAACAGATGGGCCCGATACTGAAGGTTCTCAACGGGAGAGGCATTCGATATAATTGGACATTCCCATTCGGCTTGGTGTTCGAGTAGGAAGGAACTCAGAAACGCATCACTTAGGTTCAAGAAGGAGCGGATATAATGCAAATAGATCTCGAGGAGACCTCCACACGGAACGGTCTTCAAACAAGGGATCACAGACCTAGGTCAAGATCATGGGAGTAGTCAACGGTGGGGGAGAAGAGGAGGAGGGGCCCGAAGGGGTGTAGGCCACCTCCGAAAGAGAGAAACGGGGAAACAGGAATGGGGATACAAGAGCCCTAACCAAACTGGCGAGATGGGGGTGGTGGGCCTCTAAAAGGGGGGAAAAAGGGTAGGAGGGGGAGGAGGGAGGAGCAAACATCATGAATCGGGAAGGGCGGGGATGCCCTAGGAAGGAGAGGAGAGGGGGCGGGAAGAGCGAGATCTTCCAGGGGGACAAGAGGGGGGAATTGGGGTAGGGAGTTGGGATAGTGAGGGAGGGGGGGACACTTCAGAAAGTACAGAGGGAGTGGGGGTCACCTCCATGTAAGGATCAATAGCGGTCCTATTTCCTCTCAAGTGGCTAATGCATAACGTAAGGGGGCTTAATTCCCCCCTTTAAAGGAAGAAACTTGAGCAGTTCACGAGGAAAGAGGGTCCGGATGTCCTGGGGCTGCAGGAAACGCATCTCTTACATAAGGACCAGGGGCGGTTGAGACTAAGGGGATTCGACCTAATTTGACAGGCTTCCGGACAGAACAAAACTGGGGGAGTGGCCTTAGCTATTAAAAACACGTTTGACTTTAGAGCTACCGAGACTTTATGGGACAAGGAGGGCAGGTACTTAATAGTCAGGGGGACGTATCTGGACCTCCCTTACACCATGGCAGTGGTGTATGCACCAAACTCCGGCCAGGAGCGGTTCCTGAGGCATATCCTGGCAGTATTGGAAGAGAAAGCATGGGGTCACATCATCCTGATGAGGGATCTTAATATAACCTGGGACAGGGAGCGGGACAGGTCTGGGGGCCCTGGTAGGGGAGGGGGGAGCAATGATGTGTGCGGATCTAAGACCGGATTGGGAGGGCGGGGCTATGTGATGCCTGGTGGCATCTGAAGGGGGATGAAGAGGGCTATACTTTTCTATCAGGTGTTCATGGGTCTCAGTCAAGAATTGACTACATCTGTCTTTCAGCTGGCTTGGTAGGTCAGATTCGGGAAGCACAGATGGGCCCTATTGGAATAGCAGATCATAAGACAGTAGCCATCCACATGGACCTAGGGCTCAAAGACAGAGGGGTGTGGAGTTGGAGATATCCGAAGTCCCTACTTAGAGATCCAGTAATTAGAGAGGAAATGGAAGGGTAAATTAAGCAATTTTTCAGACAACAAGAGAGGGTACACGAGGGAGGGCACAAGGTGGGACGCCTTTAAGGCCAGGTCAGGGGGGAATTAATAGCGCGCAGAGAGTGAGGCAAATGAAGGCAATGGAGGAGCAACTCGAGGCGGAAGTAGAGACGGCAAGACAAAAGGCTGGATCAACCCCGACCAGATCCTCAATGAGGGAATATAGGAGGGTAATGGGGCAATTAGAAGTCCTCCAGACTAAAAAAGCTGAGGGGGCACTGCTCTCCGTCCGTCAAAAGTACTACGCCAAAGCAAACGAGGCAGACACACTGTTAGCACGCCTATTGAGGGGGGCGAGCACGAAGAATGCGATCACAGCCCTAAAAACGGCAACAGTAGAGCGGGTTACACGATCAGGCGACATACAAGAAGCGTTAGCGGAATTTTATGAATCCCTTTTACACATCACAAAATCCCAAGTCCCATTTACAGGCGGAGTTCCTGGAAAGGGTAAAGTTGCATAAATTGGGAGGGAGGTACAGGAGGCCCTTAACCAGAGGGATCTCAGAGGATGAGGTGAGAAGAGTAGTTGGAAATCTGCTGCCAAACAAGGCCCCGGGCCCAGATGGCTATACTGCAGCTTTTAATAAAACATTTGCGACCGCTCTTATCCCACACCTCACATTCCTCTTTAACACATTCAGGTCAACAGGTAAGATAGCTCCATCCATGGAGGAAGCCAAACTAACCCTTATCCTCAAACCTAATAAGGACCCAGAGCAGAGGACATCCTACCGGCCCATTGCATTGATAAATGTAGACGCCAAGATATTCACAAAGATCTTGGCAAACAGGTTGAAGACATGCCTTCCGGACTTGATCCACCCGGATCAGACGGGCTTTATTCGTGGCAGGCAAACGACGGATAACATCAGGAGGGTAGCACACCTGGTGGAAAAGGTACATAGGACAGATACTCCTGCGATCCTACTGGCCTTGGACGCAGAAAAGGCGTTAGATCGCGTGGAGTGGTCTTTCCTATTCCAGGTGATGCAGCAGACGGGTTTAGGAGGGGAGTACCTGACAATGGTCCAGGAGAATTATCAGACACCATCAGCGAGAGTGGCGGCGAATGGCTCGCTGTCAAGGCCCTTTAAGCTGAGCAGAGGGATGAAACCAAGGTGCCCACTGTCCCCAATGCTTTACGCACTTTATCAGGAGCCCCTCCTACAAGCCATAAGGGAGACGGAAAGAATACGGGGCATCCCGTTTGAGGGGGGAACAGCAAAAGGTAGCAGTGTTCGCTGACGACATGCTGCTCACCCTGGAGACACCATTAGAGTCCACCCGAGTGAGTAGCACCCTGCTGGTGGAATTCGGGGTAGTCTCAGGCCTGAGGGTAAATACCGGTAAGTCAGAAATATTGAACTTAACTCTTAAGGCAGGGGAACGGGACGTTCTGAGGGCAAGTACCCCCTTTGTGTGGATCCCAGGGGGAATTAAATACTTGGAGGGGGGAGAGGGGGAGTGAGAATCACGGCAACCCTCGCGGGCTGGTATGCCGCCAACTATCCCTCATTGTTGAAGGACATTAAACGGGACTTTCACAGGTGGAGAAATCTCCGGGTATCGTGGCTAGGCCGATTGGCCGCTGTCAAAATGGTCACACTCCGACAGTTGTATCTATTCCAGGCGATACCCCAGGAGATACTAGCAAGCTTCTTTAGGGAGTTAAAGGCTCAGACCAATTAATTTATATGGGAGGGGAAAAAAGTGAGAGTCAGTAGGAACCTGATGATGGCACCCAAACGGGAGGTGGGGGCTAGCGTTACTGAACTTTCAACAGTACTATGAGGCTGCTCAATTGCGGGTAATTTGAGAATGGCTTCAGGAAGGGGAGAAAACGCAAGTTAAGCAGTGGGTTAAAATGGATAGGGTGCAAACGCATCATAAGATAGCGGATGTCTTGTGACTACTGAAACATTGCAGGCCAAAGCACCTATATGAGAGTACCATAACCAAATTAGTTGCGGACAATTGGGAAAAGTTGGTGGGAACCAAGGGGATAACAACCTTCATGTCCCCTTTCACACCCATCTTCAATAACAGAGACTTTACACCAGGGGTGGAGAAGGGGGCATTTAAGCAATGGCAAGGTGGGGGATGCAGGAAGCTGGGAGACATGTTCCGAGGGTGGGAAATACTTTCCTTTGTGGACTGTAAAAGGGAATTCATGGTGAAGGAGGGGGAAAGGCTCCGATATGCGCAGTTAAGGCATTGGGTATTGAATCCCAGGAATAAGGAAGCAGCAAATGTGGACACAACGCAATTTGAAAAATTCCTCCTGACAAACGATGGGACCAAAGGACTAATTGGAAGGGCTTCCCAGTTGCAAGAAACATGGTATAAGATCCTACTAGGCTGGAACTATACTCCAGCCCGTCTCCACAGGATATATCCAGGAACCACAGGAGAGTGCTGGAGGGGGTGCGTGATAGTAGGCACAGCAGAGCATATCTGGTGGGGGTGCCCGAAAATCGATTCCTTCTGGCAAGAGGTACGGAGGGCACAGGACCAATCCTTCGGGCCAGGGGAAAATCAACCGCCGGAACAGATATTACTGGGAATCAGGGAGGGCTCTGCAGGGGGGGGGGGGAATCTAGAGCTCGAGAGAAGGCGAGGGTGATTCGAACGCTGACAGCTATGACAGTAATAGCGCAAAGGTGGAAAACACAGAGATACCCTTCGTGCAGGATTGGCTGCGAAAGATATGGGAAATTATAGCACTTGAATGGGCAACGTATGCTATGAACAACAATATCCACAACTTTGCAAAAGACTGGGGAGAAACGTTGGCATTTCTCAAAGATGACTTAAGACTGTTGAACCTACAATAAACTTTGGTGACCGGCCCATGAAAGTAATGGGCCAGAGACTGAGCAAGAATGAGCAGGAGTGTCCGAGGAGGGGTGGGAGGGTGGGGGGATTGGGAGTTTGTTGGAGTTTTGGTTTCATGTGTTGTAAATTCAATAAAAAGAGTTAAAAAAAAATAGGTTAAGAGTGATACCAGGTTGAGAAAATTAACTTCTTGTGTTGAACTATTGGCAGAGGCACGAACTGCTAGATAGAATTTGTTTGGCCTCAATTAAATTTTGTTTCAATTTACTCCTTCATAAACATCGAATGAATATTATTTTGTTCAAGGCCTTCAAATGCCAAGGCTGGTTGGGCTTTTGAAGACCTTAGTTTCCAGAGGAGTGACCAAATCAACCACATTCCTTAAGGTAGACTATATAATTCGACCCAAAAAATGATGTCTGCTAAATGAGGCAGAGTGTCAATTTTCTGCTTAAGCAAAGGAGCCAGCACAGACTCTGCAAGTTTTCAGTAGTCCCTAACTAAAATAGTTCCGTTTAGCCGTGCAACTGGAATACATTTAACACATTCAATATTAAAATTACGAGTGAGTAGTATGTCTACTGCACACCCTTTGAAATGTGTTGTTTAATGCTGTTATGTTTGGAAAAGCCTTGCCTTTGTAATGATGGGCGAAACACAATCATATGCTTGTTTAGCGTAAGGGTCATTGGACACTAGATTGTAGTCATCCATAAAAAGAATAGCGTTGGAATATTTAAAAATTGGGAGAATAGACAAATTGGTAAGGAATGAGGAAATTGGTAAGGAATTTCATATTGATGCCTGGCTGACGATATGTTAATTAAATATGTAGAATATCACAATTTCTTATAAAGGAGCTTAACATAAAGAGTGTCGCAGCCATTGATTGGTGTGTAATCGCTCGTTGAAATCTGAATAGAAGACTTAAAAATTAGATCCACAACCCGCAGTGTGGCTGACGGTCAATATTGAATAACCTTCTGATAGGGCTAATGACCTAGATGGGCCATTATAGGATTGAAACCAAGGCTCAGTACTGGCTACAAAAACAAATTGTGCATGGTAAAACAATCCAAAACATCTGTTGCATGCCAAACAGCAGAATGTGTGTCAGAATTGAACTTTCTCTCATAATATTTAGCTCACAAAGAGCTTACTAATATAGAGGAGAACAATTGGACGGGCGAGGGCAGATGCCACTGGTTCCCTCCACTGAAGCTGAATAGGGTAGCCACAAACCTTTGGGTGCAGGGATCTGGGCCACAAGATCCACTCTGGTTATGTGAGGCAGAGAGGTGGATAACGTCCTATCAGAAATATATTTTAATTCATGACGTTAAGCAACCATTGATGAATTTGCTGTAAATGTTCTTGTTAAGTTATATAAATTATCTCTAAAACCATTGCCTTGTGTGCTAAGAAACTTGCTGATTCTGTTTTTCTAAAAATAATCTGATCACCTCTTTACCCAAACGTTTGCTGAATAGATTCATATAGGGTTTCAATAACAGAGGTCACGAGCATATTGCGTGTTTCTATTAAAAAATATTAGTTGTTTTGAAATAATCCATACCGTCTCTGATGTGTGACTCCTTTGACCTCATTATTGGATTTAACATGGTGTTGATATGGTCAGAGATCTGCTCCTTAAGCGTCTTTATCCATATATAACCTTCTCTATGGAGGAAAATCTATACCAACTTTGAGTTTTAGGGAGCAAATGCATAAATGCCATTGTGTTTTTTTTATCGGTTTTTCACGCACAAATAAACCTTACATCTACTAATAGATGTTATGCAAACCCCGCCCGCATCACGAACATCAACAAACGGGTCACAAAATCAAAATCACTAGCAGTGTTAAATAATATTTCAATGACATTTACGTGTTTCGCACGCTTTGCAGAGGTGTAGATATTTGACTAGGCAGTAAACCAGTCAGTGGGAGTCTTCCCATTTCTGCCAAATTTTGCGTGCTTTATCAGGGCAACCCCTTGTGGTATACACTCGGTGCTCCATTGCGGCGCATATGTCAACACCTGTAACCCATTGATCATAGCTGGGTGTCGCCTCAGATCCCCATAGCTGTGCAATATTCCTCCTAAGTACTTCCATGGCAGTCGACAAACAACTTTTCGTATCGCGACATATCACTTTCGTCATCCACCCCCAGCAACAGCTGTTTTGGCTCTCTTGGTATCGTTTTACCCATGACCCTTGTTAACTCATCACAACATGCTTGCCAATACTGTTGTATGCGGTCGCACTCACATAAAATGTGAAAGAAGGTACCTTCCTCGTGCCTACAACACAAGCATCGTGAATCTGAGACCTTACCCCACCGCAAGAGTGCCACTCTCGGGTAGTAAGTACGATGTAGTATCTTAAACTGGACAAGCCTAAATCTGGACGAAATGGCCACCTCACGAGGGTACATCATCGCAGCAATCCAGTTCTCTGGTTGTAACGTTCCCACATCCCGCTCCCATTTGGCCTTAAGGGTAACTAATTCATAAATGCCATTGTTGGTTGAACTGTTAGGAATCTTTTGTAGCACTAGCACTTGAAATCGTTGAAATGTTTCAGGACATAGTCTGTATAATTGGATATATTCTGAATAAGTGTATTTCACCTTTGCCTGCCTCTTTGATAATAGAGTTCTCATTTTTCAATCTTGTTAAAGCTTTTTGCGCCCCAATTTCATATTTATCACATTTTTTTATTTGTAACTAAAAGATCCTCAAATGAACTTGTCTTGTCTTACTGCATCAACAGATACTGTTGTGTAGCTATACTGTACTATTTGTGGAGTAACCTTCATTTTCTTTCTCAACTCAGTTTCTAGATTTAGAAAATAATCGGTGTCTAAATTCTTTAAAATCTCTTCTCTTTTCATTTACTAAAATGGAGCCCATGACCAGAGGATGTTTGGATTTATGTATCAAGTAAAATGATGTATGATTTGTTTAAATGTTGTTTGGGCTTAGCGGCTATAGCCCTTTTCCTTTATTAGCATTGCTTCAGTAATTTAAATAATCTGATAAACGCAGAGAATCAAACTGATTATGGCACTATGATTTTTTAAACCTAATGATAAGTTTAAACTGTAACCTCTTTTCTCTACAGGTGTTGATTGTTCATACAAACTATCTAACTTGTCTGGTGCCCAAATCCTGCCAGGTTTTGGATCTTGGGACGTTAAAGGTAAACTACCTGTCTTTCCATCTAAATGTTCACTAACCACTGTTCACATCCTTTAAGCCAACATAGCACTCTGTCCCCATCGTCATTCTTCAGTGTGTGATGATGATACAAATATATATATTTTTTGAAGTCTTCAACGGGTTATCCAAACTTTGTATATCGATTTACAAAAAAAATAATAATAATAATAATTGGGTTCTTATATTGCACTTCATGCTGGAGCCCAGCTTCTTAGCGTGGAGCCAGAAATTCATACAGTGTTGTCTTGCTTCCTGAGCTATCCTCCCGGCCTCAATGTTAGACTTTCACACACAGTATTCCTACGACCCATTTAGTATGAAAGCCTGTGATGTGCAAAGCCACACAGCGGGCATGTTAGTGTGCTGACCCATCTTACCGTTAGGTGACACTAAACTTTTCGTATGACTACCTTTGCTATTTCATTCTTTTTGTATTTCTTCTTGCCACGCTTAATTTTACTACACGATCACCAGAAAAGAAACTGTATTGCATAACCTTTCTTTCTCCTTTAGTGCAAGAACTGTATAACACATTTTTAAAAGTGGAATTCAATGCATGGAGACTTTGTTAGCTTCATAGCAAGCTGTAGGTGGCACGGCCTTTGTGCTGAATATATGCGGCTGAGATGAACGTACCGTATGTGCGTAGTTCTCTTTTCTTTGTACATTGGCACACTTTCGAAATACTGTATGCCTGCAGAGAGCTAAACAGACAGCTATTTCTCTCTTCTTTGACAATAACTTTGTTGCAAGAATGTATATGTTTAATTCCATTGGTTTATCTATTATTTGCTAAAGACCTATTTAAGGTTTAAATAGAAGGGGTTAGCATAATACACAAAACAAGTGCAAGAGCAATGATAATACACGTATTTGATGCCAGTATTCATTATGTATACACCAAGAAGCCTATTGTAACATGCCTTTTCAGATGTGTAGCATTGTATAAAACAAAGATTCCTAAACAATTGCCTCACATTTTCATATACACTTAATGCTGAGATGCCAAGTGATGATGGAAATACTTTTTAAGATTTGTTTTTATTGATTTTCATATCTAAACATTCCACCACTGTAGTGTATGGAGGAAAACACAATGCCACCTATAATTACAATAGGATTCAATCTATTTTGGGCCTAAAAAAAGATTGGGAAGGCAAAATAAACCCAACACCTTTAGGTACTGTGAGGAGCAAAGAATGAGGCGTGGACACAGAGGATTCATGGTTGTGGTTATAAACTTTTATTTAAAGAAAAAGGGGTTGGAAAATGCCTTACTGTAGGAGGTGTTTTCCGTACCTCAATCAAAACGAAGGGTCTGTCCAATGTCAAGATGTCAAAAGCAAACTGTCCTGTGTCGGAGATCCCTCTTTGCCCTTGCATTCTAAAAGTAACTGTAAGGTGCTAAGGGTAATGTGTCTGGTTCAAAGGGGATTGGCTCCCTTCCCCAGGTTTCTCCTAAAGAGACTTCAAGACCCCTAAGGGCACAGATCCTCCTTGGAGTTATCTAGCCCACATACAAAAATAGAGCACCTTGTATTCAACACAACTTAGATGCAAGTCCCAACTTCGTAGGACACCTGGTGTAGTCCACTGCCAGTTTCTTTTCTACTTCAATGTATCTTTGCTCGCAGTCTTGACTCTTGCCTGCTGTGTGCCTTTGCCCGGACTACACTTGCAAACTTGACTTTGGCCTGGTATACTCTCCTGCCAAGGCTTTTAATGTGGTTCACTTTACACACTTGCAAACCAGGCTTTGCTTGGTATACTTTCCTGCCAGGGCTTTTAATGTGATTCTCTTTGCACACTTGCAAACTTGTCTCTGCCTGGTGTACTTTCCTGCCAGGGCTTTTAATGCGGTTCACTTTACACACTTGCGAACTGGGGTTTGCCTGGTGTACTCTTCTGCCAGGGTTTTTAATGTGATTCACTTTATACACTTGCAAACTTATCTTTGTTACATTCACCTCTATTAGTTCTCTTTAAGTAATATTGAATCTGGTATTATTTCATTCACTTCACTGTTCTTTAACATTCTTTGGTAGCATTGCCGAAGTGCCCCTGTGTCTCAATCTCCCTCCTTAGGACTCACCGGGTTCCACTTCCTTGGCGGCTCACGCCTGGTTGCTGTACTCTTCTCTGGGTATAGGCGGCATAGGTCCTGCTCTTCAGTTCCCGTGGTCGCCAACCAGACTTGCTGCCTTCTTCTGCTATGGTCCCATCATGGCAAACCATCTCCTGCAGCCGGCTGGCTTCACAGACTTCTCTTCAGCGGTTTGGTAGTCCCTCGGTTGATGCTGCGAGGACACCGCATCACCAGGTAGCTCTCTTCTGCCTTTTAATTGTCCCGGCACGTATGATACGCTCGTAACCACTAGAGCACATTCTGTACTTCTCGGCCTCGTGTCTCCTCATTGCTCCATTCAGCCTTCTCGTCTCAGTATTCTCATATGCATGAAAATGTTGGTCAGTTCTTGGTTTTCTTCTCACATGATACTGGAACAGGTTATTAGTAGGTTTTGTTGGTAGTAGGCGGGTACTCTTATAATATGCCATAAAAGCTTGAGAAATGGGGCAGACGTCCATATTAGGGAAAGGGGTGTATGGGTCTTCACCTGATGATGCCATGATCACCTTGAGGGTGGCCCCCTCCCCATGTGTTCCTCCCTCATATAGCCAGCCCCAGGATCAAGTAGCAGCTGCCGTCCTCTGTCCACATAGGGAGAGTTTACCTCTGGAAAAGGAGTGATGACATCATCAGTTTCATCACAGTACCCACTAGTTGACCTACATATTTCACATTGATTCTATGGGTAAAGTTAACAGAAGTTATGTTCAATAAAGCTGTTAGTATCATCAACCTCCGAGTCTCATCATTCAGAGGAACTTCCATCCATTATAGCAGTGGTTGAGCCTCGTGCTCCCTGGACATCTCCCAGCACCACAGTTTGAAGACCACTTCATTAAAGATGTGTCTACATGCAGTACAACAAGATTCTTCGCCTAGCCATCAGTAATGCTAATCAAATACATTACTGCTACGATCCGTCCCCTTTCCTCCATAATGTATGGGCGTCTCTCGCTAGGGACGGGAGACTGAACCTTTTTCACCAGAAAAAATGTTCTTGCCCTTTAAATTTAGATGTGCGCGGGGGCGTGGCCCTGGGAGCATGCTCTCCCCTGACTCCACCCACCACCGCCACTCCGCAGTCCTCTTTTCCACATCGACTGGAACGGACCACTACACCAGCGCTCCTGGGTTAGGCCTCCGGCCTTGTAATTCCACGTGCTCTTCCCTGAAAATGTTCTATTTTTCCTCTCTCTCTGTTTTCTCCTAGATTGTCAGAGAAGACTCAGTCCTCTGGTGCCACACTCCTCCCCGGAGAATGTCGACGACGGCAGGCTTTAGCAGGAGCCCAGCCTGCGAGGGTTCCTTCGCCATGTCGGATCCCCACGCACTCTGCCTCCGGTGCCTTGGCCCCAACCACAGCTGGCATGGCTGTTCTGCGTGCGATGCGTTGACCCGGCAAGCTCTCAATAATCGCTTGGCCAGGTGGAGGGAGCTGTTCGAGAGATCACCTCCAGAGGACCTCAAGACTTGCGTGAGGAGGAAGACCAGGCCCAAGGTAGGTGCCCTGTTCTCCTCCGCACCCTGCAAGGGCGACTCCTTCCCAGGGAAGCGCCTGAGAGGGAGGGGCCTTCTAAGTCCTAAGACCAGCAAGGAGACCGAGACTCCCAGAGCTACAGGCCAAGGGGTCGCAAGATTCTCCCGGTCCCACCACTGAGGGGCAGCAAGGCTCTTGTACCAGGGACATGTATGAGGGACTGTGCTCTACTACCGGGATGACACCCGAAGGGGCGCCTACACGCAGCACTACCGGCATCATGGTCAAGGGCACCCCGCCTCCCAGGTGTCTACCTGAGGTGCAGGGAAGGGCCAAGCCTTCACTTCTAGGCATACAGGCGGAAACTGGACCCAGCTCTTCAAGCACCACACAGCAGACGCATGGCACGGGGCATGACAAAATTGCCTGCCAGGCCAGACAAGATTGTGGTTCACCCGAAGCCGCCTCCTTCTGGAGAGCAGGCATGGGAACACACGTCTGGGTGGGACTGGACCACTTCAATGACCTGGTCCATGTCCTACCCGAACACACCTGGACAGGGGAGGTACGCAGCTCCCAGTGGGGTGCGGCAAGGACCGCCAAGACCTCCCACGCCTTCAGGCCCTTCCCCTGTATGAGAGGATACGTTCTTTTGAAAAGTTCCTTACCCTCATGAAGACACCACAAATGGGCACCATCCTCAGGGGGTTCATCAAGGACATGCTACCCCCGGCACCACCTCAGCCTCTGATGGTGTTGCAGACCCTGGTACCGGTTCAGCCTTTGGTTCCCTTTCTCACACCAGCCTCTGCAGCAGGCCCGGCACTGCCAGTCAGCACACCATAGCTACCCGCACCCAGCATGCCTCCGTCAGCTCCACACCTGCCGGACACAGCAGACGACCTGGACGAGGAGGAAGACCAGGATACTCCCTCGTCAGCTAAGGCTTTTCACGAGAGGCTGGCGGGTGTAGCAGAATACCTGGGGATTCCACAGCCTCAAGTCAAGAAACCCGAGGCAGGGGTTTTGGTTGAAGTGCTTACCATTCGCCCTGCCACAGCAACTGGCATCTCCCTGCAAAAGTATGTAGAATCCCTGGCCAAGAAGGGGTGGGTGAAGCCGCACTCAACGCAGCCTACCAATAAATGCCTGGATGCCAAGTATAGGAAGGCTGAAGGGGACTCCCTCATTCTGTCGGTGCACCCTCAGTTATAGCTGCTGCCTCCCTCTACTCCAAGCCACAGTCTTCGTCAGCTGCTCCAATGTCAGCTGCTCCAATGTCAGTGTTCCTTGGGAAGGAGGAAAAGCTGTTGGAATCATACGGCAAAAAGATATATGCTAATGCCACACCCCATCTGCATCAGGCCACTGCTGACGCTATGCTGGCAGCAGTGAATCAGAAGCTGTGGAAGGAGATTGCAGACTTCCTCCCAGAGGCCCCTGCGCAGAGTCCAGGGCGCTTCAGGGCTGGATTGGCCGAGGCCAAAATTGTGGCCCAGACATCATGGAGTTTACAGTGGCTGGCTCACATCGACACAGCAGATAGAGCGATCTGTATTGCCACTGATATGAGGACAGCTTGGCTCAAGGCGACCAAGTTTAACTCTGATGTGCAGGAGCACATTCTAGACGTACCATTTGAGGGGTGCAGGGGAGGACTTGTTCCATTCGACCACAGACGAGGAACTTGACAAAAAGAATAGCAGCTCTCAGACAGCTAAATCCTTGTCAATCCTGACAAAGTCTGCACCCAAGGCCTATAGCCAGAGTCGCCAGCACTCGGATAGCACATGTACCTTTGATGGCTTAGGAGGCTTTCAGGAGCAACTCGCCAGACAGCCTGACTGGTCTCCTAGCCAGCACAGGCGCAAGCAGCACACATCCTCTCACAAGTTTTTCCAGCCCCCCTCCCTGGCACCAGCCTCAGAGGGTAAAATATTTTGACTACGTCATCCAGATCCACGAGTCTCCTGTGGTGGGCAGGCTTACCCTTCACTTCCGTTCATGACAGTCCAGGTTCACGGACCCATGGATCCTCTCTGTAGTCTCCACGGGCTTCCGCAGATTGGGGCGGCAACTCTTTGGGTGGAAATCTGATTGCTCATCAAGAGTCACAGTGGTGGAGGTTCCAGCTTCGCGACGAGGCATAGGCTTCAATTTCCGAGTATGCGTCATTCAGGAGAACCAGGTTGGCCTGAGAGTTGTTCTCGACCTTTACCTACCCCTTCAAAAGTTCAAGATGTTTACTTCAGCTCTTATTGCGGGGACTCCGTGTGGGGGAGACTGAATGTGCTCCCGGGATCTGAAGGATGTTTACCTGCCCGTCCCCATTTGGGAGCCCCATCGTTCCTTCCTGAGGTTCAGGATCATGGGCTTTCATTTTCAGTACAAGGTCCTCCCCTTTGGCCTCAACTCAGCCCAATGGTATTTACGAGGTTAATTAACTTGGTAGCAGTTCTGCTCAGGGTGGAAGGCCACCACCTTTGTCCATACCTCGATGACTGGCTTATACGAGCAGTCTCCAGAGGCAGTACATCACACGACATCAGCACTCGTGCACATGCTATACTATCGGGGGTTCTCTATCAACCTCAAGAAGTCTGTTACTCCCCACTCAGTCCTTAACATTCCTGGGACTGGTTTGGGATACGAGGACAGAGAGAATCTTCCCCTCATCAGACAAGATCAGAGATCAAGAAGGCCACAAGGCATTTTCTCAGCAGACCAGTGACCTCAGCATGGTGGTACCAGCACCTGCTCAGAATAATGGCGGCTTGTCTCCTGGCGGTGCCGAACACAAGACTCAAAATGATCAGGCTGTATTCCTCAGCTTCTTGGAATCAGGAAACGGACTCCCAGGCAGCCCTAGTCAGCATACCACAGCACCTACACCCAGACCTAGAGTGGTACAGTGCAGAAGCAAACCTGGTAACGGACAGATCGTTCAGGCAGCCTTCTATGAAGATCACCATTACCACAGACCTATCCCTAGAGGTCTGGGGGTGTGTGGATCCATGCTGGACAACCACAGTGTCCATGGCGTATGGTCATGGCAGGAACAGCCGGAACACATCAACTGGCTCGAGATGATGGCCATCTGGCTGGCTCTCAAAGCATTCCTCCTCATTATCAGCAGAAAATCGGTCTGCATACAGACAGCTCCACCTGTATGTATTACATCAATAAGCAGGGAGGTACCAGGTCCCCTCCCCTCTCCTCCTCTCTGCAGGCTGTCCATCGACATTTGGGAGTGGGCACTGTCGAGCCGCATTTATTTGCCAGCAGTCCATCTTCTGGGGGAATCCAACCTGGAAGGTGACAGGCTCAGCAGACTGGGGATCGAAAACGACAAGTGGCAGTTGAAAGAGGAGGTCCTGAGGGGGATCTTCGAGAAGTGGGTCACCTTCAGGTAGACCTATTTGCGACCATGAACAACAGGAGATGCCATCAGTTCGCTTCATGGCTGGGGCAAGGCAGAGGATTGCTGGGGGATACATTGCAGATTCTGTTGAATGATATGAATGCATACGCTTTTCCCCCCGCTCTGCTGATTCACAGGGTCATCTGCAAGGTCAGGGAGACACAGGGCCTTTAGCTCATCCTGATAGCCCTGTGGTGGCCGGCAAGACTTTAGTTCTCAGGACTTTGACTGGTGGATCAGCCCTTTGTATGCCTCCCGTTGGGACCAGCCCACTTACTATCCCAGCAGGGGGGCAGTGTGGTGCACCCTGCTCCACAGAAGTTAGCCCTGGCAGCTTGGTTCCTGAACAGATCACTCTGAAGCATCTACACTTGTCACAGGACAATCTGGCTATCATACCAGGAGCAGGTGGACGAGGTTCTGTCACTGGACCAAGACCAACAACATTGACCCCCTGACATGCTCACTGGACGATGTGCTATCCTTCTCTGCCCATCTGGCCCACTCAGGTGTGCAGGTAGACACCTGCCTTACGTATCTGGCGGCCATAGGGGTGTACAAGAACTCCGGAGATGAAATGTTCTCCTCCTCCAATCTGGTGGTGAAAAGGCATTTGGCAGGTCTGACTAGATTATATCCTCCTGTCAAACGTACACATCCGGTCTGGGACCTTAACGTGGTACTGGGCGCCCTGGCAAACAAACCCTTCGAACCCATGGCATCAGCAGACATCAGGCTGGTTACCATCAAGACTGCCCTACTGATTGGCCTTACATCAGCACGCCAGATCAGTGAAATTCAGGCCCTGGTGGCTTCAGAGCCATATACAACATTTCACTGGGACAAGGTGATGCTCAGGACGCACCCTTCCTTTCTCCTAAAGTCATTTCCTCCTTCCACGTTAACGAGCAGATAATACTTCCTACATTCTTTGCAGATCCAAAGGATGAGGTTCAGAAGGTATTGCTCTGTCTGGATGTCAGGCGTGCTCTAAGATTTATTTGGACAGGACGAAATACTTCCATAAATTGGATGCCTTGTTCATCACTTTTGGCGGGTCCAAACCAGGCTGTCAGGCTTCCAAAGCAAGGTGGATGGTGATGCTATCAAGGAGGCATGTGAGGGGCAGCACAGGCCTGTGCCAGCAAACTTGCATGCCCACGCCATCAGAGCCAAGGCCACAGCTGAGGGTTTCCAAAGACACGTCCCAAGGCAGGCAATCAGCAAAGCAGCTACTTGGGCTTCCCCATTAGCCTTTTGCAAGCACTACTGCTTGGATGCCAATGCCAGATGCTGCGCAGCATTTGGCCAGGTAGTTTTGAAGAACTTGTTTTCTTAGACGGGCAACTCTCCTTCCCAGGGCTGCATTCAGTTGTAATCACTCATACAGTATGGAGGAAAGTGGACGGGACGTAGGAGTAATAAGTTACTCACCGTAGTGACTAACATGCTCGTAGTCCATAGTCCTCTTTCCTCCCCTGTGATAAACTTGTGTCATTAGGCAATTGTAATATTGTCGATGCGTCAAAGGGGACTGAGGAGTGGCACCAGTGGGCGGAGTCAGGGGAGCTCATGCTCCCAGGGCCGCGCCCCCACACACATCTAAATTTAAAGGGAAAGACAGTTTGTTTATGGTGAAAAAGGTTCCGTTTCCCGTCCCTAGCGAGGGGCGCCCATACAGTATGTTGGAAAGGGGACTATGGACTAGGAGTACATTAGTCACTACAGTGAGTAACTTATAATTTTGTGTAAAGGCCATCTTTTTCAATGGACATCCCCAACAAGCATCCCATAGGGGATCTAATCGCTCACAACATCACTTAGTGTACTAATAACATTCTGCCAGTAAACCGAAATCCCCCTGCAAAAGCATGTCATGTGCAGTAAATTTGCTGGTTGTGCCCTGTTTTTAGGGCAGTGATCAGATTTTGTCGGGTCGAATAGGTTAGGCTTGAACGGTGTGTAATGTAATCAATGCATGTATTTCTAGTGTACTAATGACAATCTAGGCCTAAGCAAGATATTTCTGGCTCACATGTCATTGACCATTCGATCACATTTATTTTGTGGAAAAGATCAGCTTTCCATTTGTCCAATGCTTGGTACTTGGGTATGTTAGTTACCTTGTAAACAGGAATACATTCTGGTAATCAAGCTAGCTGTATCTACACTGGCAACCAGTTCAACCAACTGACTAGTGGAGGGAGGCTTAGGAAATTCTATAGAATGAGTTTTGTTTGTTGTTCTCCGTCTGTAGTATTGTGTTGTGAGCACTGGGTTAGAAGATGCATGGGTTAGGTGTGGTGTTGATTAATGGAATTAACCATCTACTAGTAGTCTGCCCTTGCAGTGATTCCCAGACATTCTCATGCCTTTCCTATGAAATGATCAAAAGTTATTTTAATGCCCTCAAATTCAGACAGTGCTGTTTTGGCAAGAGCAGCATTTCATCAACATGTTACCGATTCCTTTTCACACCCGTTGTGGGCACTTTCTCTGATTCAGTTTAGGTAGGGGATGCTTGATCCACCGGTCAGAAATGCTGCTCACAGGGTTAAAAATATCATGTTAACTTTATATTTTTACTCCTCTGGTATAATTTCTATTAGTGAGGTGTGTGTGAGAAACTCATGATGACAACAAGTAAGACGGACACAAGTGATCACAGTTCAAGGGTGTTTATTGAACAATCAAAGTGGTATGTGGGTTGGAAAAATGCCAAACCTAAATCTAAGATGGGGACTGGTGGCGACCATCATGAAAATAAGGCAGTCCTAGTGGTGATGTGTCAAACAAAAGAGCCTATACTAAGAATACCTATTGCCAATTCCTTATGCTCAATACAAAGAGTGTGGGGGTTACTTTTCAAGAAAGAAAGAAGTGTTCTCAAATGATAAGTCAGGAGGCGGTAGCCTGGGTCTCCCTTCCCCACGTTTTAGATACAGGACAAGATGGGAGCTTGGAGCACACAGTACAGTCTCGGGCACAAGACAACAGTTCCAATGGCCGTTCTCAGGACTGTCGATGGCCAAGTCTCATTTCCTCTGAAAGTCTCTTGCCTCGGGACCTGATGTATTCAAACAACAAAAACAAAAGTTCCTTTAACAAATGAAAGTTTGTTCCCCAAGTTTAATATGAGTTATGGTTTCATCCCTGGGTCCCCCTCTTCTGGGCTGCCCCCTTCTCACTAATATTCCTTTGCAACATTTCAGTTAGGGTGAGGGCGTCACCCCTGGGTCACCCTCTTCTGGGCTGATCCTTTTTCAATAGTATTTCTTTACGTCTCTTATTCTTTTCTCATTAAACTTTGGGTGATAGCTTAACTCCTTGGATCTCCCTCGTTCCGGCTCGGATCCCCTCGACTGCCAGCCCTTGGGTGACTGCTTCACCACTGGATCTCCCTCGTTCGGGCTCGGACCTCTCTCTACTGCCAGTGTTTGGTCTAGCTTCACCCCGGGTCTCCCTCGTCCGGGCTCGGACCCTTCTCTGTGCTTTCTACTGGTTTCAAATGTTTGCGGGAATCACGCCCCTTTTTTTTAATTTACTATACATGATTTACTTCCCTTTCTTTCTTGCTAATTCACGAATCAAAGTCTTTCGAATATACAGGCTTTTGCTCGACCCTCACGTATGACCACTTTGAGTTCCCTTGACAGCCTTCCTATGGCATTCTGGTTTCGGTAGTTCTTTTCTAGGGGGAGTAACCAGCGCTTCTCGAGTTAGCACCCACGTGGTGCCGGTTTCCCTCATCAGCTGGTCACCCCTTAACCGCCTTTTACAGTTTAATGACGTATTTGTATTTGTTTTATTTGTAAAGCGCAGCCAGGCCCATGGGCAACCGGGCGCATCATCTTACATACAGGTTACAGCACGTTACAGTTACACACAGTAGATCAGGAAGATACAGTTGAACAAGGCAGGAGACTCCATCTCTCCCCATTTACAAGAAGATAATGGAATAGCAAACAAGTCAGTAATGGTAAAGCAAATAAATAAGTAGGGAATACAATAAATACAGTAAGGCAGAAGATAAAACTAATGATCTAAGGAAGTTAGACTGTCATTGTGTCCATGTCCTGAAGCTAGCGTTTAGTGTTGTGCTTGAATAAATGGAAGGAAGGTTCTGATCTGAGAGAAGCAGGGAGAGTGTTCCATAACTTTGATGCCAGTACTGGGAAGCTAGCACCTCCCGAATTATGGAGTTTGAATCTCGGTATGGACATTATTTGCACTTGGGCCGCTCTAAGTGGCCTTGAGGGACGTGTGTAAAGTGAGTTGGTTAGTAAAGTAGGCTAGAGCGAGGTTGGCCCTAGCTTTGTGCGTTAGAGCAAGAGTTTTGAGCGATATTCTGTGCTCTACCGGAAGCCAACGCAGGTTGCGTCTAGTCTCAGAGATATGCGACTTCTTCGGGACGTTGAGGGCTGCCCTGATGGCATTATTCTGAATAACTTGTAACTTGTTGATGTTTTTGTGGCTAGTACCTAAGTAGAGGGCGTTATAATAATCAATTTTGGACAGAACTGGAGTTCTAGCAAGTGTGATGCAATTAGGTGTGGTAATGAAAGGCCTGCAGGCGGTGATTAGTTTACATGTATATGCGGATGATGTTGCAACCGCGTTAGTTTGTTTGGAGAATGATACGGTGGCGTCAAGGTTAATGCCAAGTGTTTTAGTGTTGTTGGAGACGGTGATGGAGTTACCATCTATAGTAAATGATTTGAAGGCAGTGTTTAGTTTCTTCAGTTTAGCGTGCCACTCTGCGATTTTCACTCAACATATCCCGGCTTTTATCGATTCTCCCCTCGACTTAACTGGCTGTGCTTAACCGCCTGGCTTTGGGCTTTTCTGTGGAGTCAAGGTCGGTACCACAGGTGAAGGAGCTTCCCTGGCTCCTGCTTATTGGAATAAGCTTGCCCAGTGTACCGTGCTATTGCTCGCGGTGTTACGCTCTCTTCCACAAAGGTTCCGCAGGTCTGGGATGAAAAGTGCAAGGTCACTTCTCTCCTCGCCGCCTTCTTGATTCCTGCCGCCTTCCTCCTTCGCTTGAACTGCTGCTTGGTAGCCGTCTTGTCGTGATGTCTGCAATGCTTGCCTTTCTCGCCTTGCTCCTCCTGTGCTCGCCTGCTCAACCTTTTATCCTTTTGGGGAAGGGAAAGGCTGTCAGGTGTGAGTAATTATTATCAATTGCCTGACTCTGCCTGACCGTCGTGTTGGAACATGTCAGGTATATAGTTCTAATATTCTGTTGGGAAAAAGAAGATGGTAGAGTTTCCAGGTGTCTTACAGAGTTGGAAGGGTAAGGTGTTACATGGAAGAAAGCCCTTTGTATTCTGGTTAATGGGGTTCTCAGCAGGGTAGGTTACATTTGACTGAAGTCGGAAAATAATAATCAGGAGAATGGGATCGTTGGGATTTATGATCTGGATGCAGAGAATTCTGGGACCGGTAGTGTTTTGTCAAGATAAGCTGACTGTCCGGGAAAAAAACTATCGGAAGGATATGGAAAAGAATGGTCGGATAGAAATCAGAGGAAAATCAGGGTTTCTGGGAGCAGTGGTTTTCCAGTCCAATAGGGTTTGTGTTCCTAGGTGATTTACCAGATGAAGGGGGGTTGATAGGTTTTGATACAGGGGAAGATTTTATGGGAGAGGGGGCCAGATGGGTCACAGCCCACAAAGGTCTCTGGGATCTCACCCTCCTTGTCTTCTTCTGTAACCTACCACGTCTCACCTTGGGTATTCCCCCCCCAGCATAACCTCGGTTTCCCTTACACAGGTGATCATCCCCTACTAGTCCACCCCCAGAAACTGGATCCAACAGCGATGGCGGTGTCCTGGCCTCCTGAATAAGGGAGTCTCAATGTCTTACTGGGAGAATACTCTCGGGTTTCTCACAGGTGTAAGTATGTTGCTATGAGATTTAAAGAAAACATGAGCATAGTACCTCATTATTAGGCAAACTCGTGATCATCCTATTTATTTAATACCTCCAGTGCGCTACTATAAATAACATTTAGAGGGTTAATAATGAACTACTGAACATGATTGATTAGAAACTTTAATGAATTGAAATTGGTTTAAGAATTGATTGTAAATTGAGAGGGCCAATTACAGAACTAATGTTGAGCTGAAAAAGGTGGATTAGATAATGAACCAAGAACCATTTATTGATTGAGGTTTGATTAGATATTGATTACGAACCAAAAGTGAATTGTGGAATTGGAAATTTATTGAAAATTCATTAAATAGATGATAATGAAGTTGAGAGAATTGATATATTTGATAACTTATTGGACAATGCAGATATTTGTTGGATCAGGAGGATTCTAAACTTCCAGTACTAATAATTCACCAAAATGAAGCGACTAATAAAGATATAATATAACAAAGTTTATGGAAATATTTAATTCCGAGGTGGTATTGCATATAAGCATCTACACACATAAATGCATACTGTGATGAATCCAATGGAGTCATCACAGATTCCCCACCGATGACCTCCTCTCATGTGGCCAGGGGACGGCAGCCGCTACCAGATTCTGACCTGGGGGGGGGGGGTGTTAGGCAGAAACCTGTGCAGTTCCCTCTGGGACCACTGCAAAAGATTTAAGACTACAGGTGTTTGGCAGTAAACCCACTTGGTAGCAGTCTGTACCGCACAGATTCACTTGGTAGCTGTGGCTGAGCAGTCAGGCTTCCCTCAAGAAGAGTTAGGCAGTATACAGAGTATTCACAATAGGTCAAAAGAACACAGTAGAACAAGCAAACACTGACCAGAGCTTGGTGTAAAAGAGATATAATTATTTATTTAAAACCACATCTAATAAAACACACGGGCACTAATATTAAGCAGTTCAAAAACACGGTCACTAAAAGATATACACTCCGTTAAAAGAATTTTAGACAAGTCTTAAGTGAAGGCTCACTTATTTTCAGACAGCGGTGAGCGCTTAACGCAGATGGCACTCTAATAATTTGTTTTAAAAGGGAGAGAAAGGTAGAGTATAAATTGAAACAGATCCCAACACTTTCATAAGAACACAGCAAGAGAGGAAGGCAGAGTCAAACCGTGAAGTTAGAGTTCAGAAAGCCGGATCCACTTTGAGAGGATCAGTACGAAATGTATCCAAGGTCACACGGTTGAGAAGTGCACAAAAGTCTCAAAGGTTCAGAAAGAGTTGGCCCAGAAGAAAGGGACCAGTTAGATGGTCAAGGCGGCCAGCCCAGTCCAGAAGGTTAAGGGATTATTATTACCTTGTAGCAATCTTTAGAAAGGGAGGCCTGGCGGATTAGGTACCTTAAAGTGGTGAGAATACTCCAGCGGGGGCAGTTGTTCCTGGCAGCAGATGCAAGTCGGTCCTTCGTCCGGGGCAAGAGAGAATCTCGTCGGGGAGGAAGATAGGAGTCCGTTGCACTGCCAGGGAAGAAACCAGCCGCAGAGTTCTCAGTTAAAAGGAGCGGTCCTTTTATTCACAGTCCAGTGGTAAGTGGCTATCTGGTTGCCGGGGTGCTTGGCACGGGCAATTCGACCACCAGACGTCCTGGGATGCGAGGAAAAGAAGGTAAACTTGTTCTGCCCACCAGTCAGGGGAAGAAAACTCTCCAGCAGGGAGATCTTCTCTGTCGTCGGGAAGTGGTGAGTCTGTTCCGCAGGGCTCCACCGGTGGTGTCGTCGTAGCAGGTCGGCTCAGCTTCTCCCTAGTCGGATTCTCAGGTCCTGTGGCGACTTCTGAAGTTCCAGTCCCCAAAGCCCTGCTTTTATGCAGCACACCCCCATTCACTCACCCTAGCTGTCAATCAAACATGCTAAGTGGTGAGCCGGCCGGCTCACCACTTGGGCCAATCACACAAGAGTGCGACTTGAGTTACCAAGGTAACTCAGTTCAGGGTGCCTAAACCCCCTCCCACACCCTCTGTGGTACCCAGACAGAGTGGCACCACTTTTGGAGGCTTCTGTGGAGAAGCCCGCCAAAAGTGGAACAAAGGGCTCGACTTGGGTTGGAGTCACAGAAGAGAACACAAACGCCATTTTAGAATCGAGTCCTGGCAAAAAATACCAACCGGCGAATTAATATTAAATAAATAAACCGGCGGTATGTTCGAGGCTATGAGAATTAAATAATTAAAGTTGGTAGCCTTGAACAATGGGAAAATCCCATAGGGATATATTCGCGGTCGAATATAAAAAGTAGTATCCACTGCCACCAGCCAAAACTCGATCAGGGGGGACGGAGACGTGCCCCCTTGACTAACAAACCCCGGGGCAATCGAATTACCCCGACCAGTACGTCCACAATATGATGGTTTGTACTGGTTTCTGTTCATAATTTGGGACTAGTAAAGCCAATGGTGACTTTATATGCCCTGGGAGACAGTAGTCAGTCCCAGGGTATGGAGGCTATGGTGGGGTGTCACTATGACACCCCTCTGTCACTGCACGGAGGGTGCTATGTAACACACATAGTAAAAACACATGAGACCCTATGGAGTAAAGGACCCCATAGCCCATAAAACACATTAACAGTCAAAGGAACACCATAAATCAGGTCCAAGAGTGGGAGAAAGAGTCTCACTCTTGGCAGGAGAAAAAAACAAACTCCAGAAATCCAGCAAAGCTGCTGGGGGACTCACTAGTTTAGGAAATTCAGCCTAAACAGAGAATTCTCCCTAACAGGGGGGGTATTGGATGAGGGAGGATCACATTGGAGGAGACAACGATCGGGGAGATGTGTTGACTTCATTGAAAAGACGTGGCATTCCCCCCTTTCCCATGTGAAAGACCCTCTGATACCAGAGTTCTTAATGGACGATGGTTATTCTGGCCCGGCCTCAACCTTTGACCCAAACACTCACACAACACCTTTTATTTCTGATGTGCCTTTATGTGAAATCTCTGAGAGAAACCTTCTGAGAGTTAAAAGTCCAATGACATCCATGGACTCGTAACCCCCACAACCATTTGGGTACTGAGAGGAGGAGGAGGAGGAGGAGGAGGAGGAAGGAGTTTGTGCAAATTGACAGGAGCCCGTAGTAGAACATGCAGGCTAGTTGTTTTTCCCAACCTCCAGTGCGTGGGACACTTAAAGATGGCAACTGCACCACTGGATCGAGCAGTGCAAGAGAAGACTTAGAACCAGGTGCTGAGGTTCATGTATGCAAGGCACACAGACTGGCTTGGTGGAATGGTGAAGGCTGCCGGGACAGGAGGAGAAACGCCACGTGTGAGGAAGCAGTGCCGGGGAGATGCTGGAAGCCGCACAGGAGCTTCTGGATAGTGAGCCGCTTGCAGAGGCAGCGTTCTCCAGCCTAGCCCGAAGAGGAAAGCTGGTGACCGCCGAGCCGCGCAGGACGCTGGAAGAACATCTGCACACTCTAAACTGGAAAGCCGGTTAAGGAACCACACTGCAGAAGCACGAGCAGAGTCGAAGGCGCTGATAAGAACCAAGTGCCCAAAGCCGGCCGTTCCGAGAAGTGTGCAAAAAAGTGTTTTTTAATGGTACGAAATTGCTGATGCAGAAAATGGCTGAAGTTTGTTTGAATGCAATCAAGGCAAAGTACAAATTCAGCAACCAATAGGAAGAATGTTTGAATGCAGACAAGGCGAAGTGCATAGGCAAACCCCAGTCAAATACAGCTGCATGAGGTGCCAGTGTGTGGGGGACAAGATTGAGCTGAACAAATGTTACCATATATGCTTTTGTGGTATAACCAAAGACCAGTGAAATGCATATGAAGTCCTGGCAGGCGAGTACACCAGCCAGCTGAAATTGTGTAAGGATTCCTGGCAGGGGAGTATACCAGGTGTTCTGCAAAGTTACATAACTTGTTGCTTGACTTCTACAGACAGACTGTTGCAGAACTCATTGTTTAAATCCAAACTTTGTGCGTTCAGTGAAGACACAAAGGAACTGTTAACTAAAGGGATATTTTTGCCATCCTATTTGAGAATCCAGAGGAAGGGGACCACCCTCTGAATCCAACGGTCTTGACCTTGGAGAACATTTTTGTTGGAGTCATTGTTATACTTTTGGTTTTGAAGACTTTTGCCAACATCAATTTAAAGACATTTCCTTGCACCCTTTTGTCGTTTGTTAATAGTGTGAGAGTCAGGATAGGATGTCTTGGACACAAGGATGGCTTCAGTTACTGACATCCTGACACAGACGGATGCTTCGTTTTTGGTTTCTAGGTAGGGTACCTCTTCAGCATAGGGCCAGAGAGGTGTTTTCCCAACTTATTTTTGTTTAATACATTTCTTTGACCAAAAACATGACAACGTTGTGTCCGGCTTTCATTTCGGACCCCTCACAATATCTACACCTGAACATGTTCATTTTGATCTATATCTATATAAGGCTTGATGATACTTTTCCAATGCTTTGTTTGTGATTGCATACATATTTGTTTTAATTTTTTAAACAATTTTTATTAATTTTTAAAACTTAATAACAACTTACAGACTATTCAAACATTACAAACATTTCACAACAAATTATATCATTGCTACTCCCCAACCCCCACCCATCTTGGGCCTACGCTGCACCTCGTATTCCATCACTTCATGCTTCCGCAACCTGACCGGCTGCGGTATCCTCTTGTCTAAGAGATCCCTCTAATGTTTGAGTATCCCGTTCTGTGATGGCTAGATCCGCTATTTGTCTCCACACCTCCACCCCCCCTTCCCCTTGTTTTGTGTCCCTATCCATCGCTTCCTGTCACACAACTGTCTCTGCGTTAGCCCATTTTAACAAGTCTCTCCACCATGTTTGTACTGCTGGTCTCGTTTGTGCCTTCCAGCCCATCGCTATTCTACGTTTAGCCAATATATATGCTAGGTTTGCTGACATGTCTCGCCTGCTTGGGTCTTGGGAAAACCCCTAGCAGACAAGCCCTGGGGGATCTCACATCCAGAGTGATTTCTGCCTTCACCAATGTTTGGGCGCCGCCTCCCCCCCCCCCCAAATCTGGAATTCAAATGGATTGTGTCCTCCAACGTATTCCTCATCTTTGACATGTAATGTCCACAGCTCGGCTACTACGGAAATGTTTCGCCAGAGCGCGCTCTGCGTCGATGGCGTCGGGTCAATGTCCCTCGAAGGCCTCTGTCGAGGGTGACTTAATCGGATGTTATAAGTAGCATAGACAGCGCCCGTAGCCTCAGTTCTGATTTTTCCCGAAACGTGTTTGCTTTGTTGAAAACTCTGCACACCTCGTGCTTATTGTGAAACCCGATTATGTCTTCGTCGTCTACCCCGACCACCCCGAATGGGATTTAAGAAGTGTCGGGACTGCGGCTCCAAAATGTCGATCACAGATCTGCACCGCATTTGTCTGTGTTGTCCCAGCGAGAGCCACGATACGGAAGACTGCTCGAAGTGTCAGTCGTTGACTGCCAAGGCATTTCAGGAACGTAAGGGGAAATTAAAGGTAGGGAAGGTATCCAAGCCCTGTAAATCCCGGCCTGCTGGACTTTCGACTGAAAGTCGCGAGGTGACTCTCCTCATCGGAAGAAGTCCAAGCGTTCTCGATCTAGGAGTGGTTCCCGCCACTAGTCCTCGTCGAGGCGATCCTGGAAACGGCACCATCGGTCGCCTTCCTCATCTTCTTTGTCGGACGCCTCGCCAAGAAGGATGGTATGCCCATCCAAGTCATCGACCCCGGTGGAGTGGGAT
This sequence comes from Ambystoma mexicanum, assembly GCF_040938575.1. Lineage (NCBI taxonomy): Eukaryota > Metazoa > Chordata > Amphibia > Caudata > Ambystomatidae > Ambystoma > Ambystoma mexicanum. Next base: position 351,178,142 of record NC_090929.1, read on the forward strand.
GCTTCCCTGGTGGCGTTGATGAAAATGTTTGATAAACATGGCACCGTACTACCTGCGCCTTCTGACAAAGCCGGCAAGGAACGTTCTCGGCCGGATACTCGTGCGCCTTTGGGCCCGGGTAAATGGTGTGATAAACAATTGCAGCCTTTGCTGCCCTGTTCGGACAAGGCCTCAAGTTCACCCGAGAAGTGCCAGGTCAAGGTCTTCGTCTCTGGTGAAACCAGCAAAACTCTGACACCCTGGAAGCCCTTGAAGGCATTGACGCCATCAGCGGCATGCCTGTCCGGTCTTCAACCCTGGTCAGGCCCTCGATGCCGTCGGAGCCATTGTCGCCGTCGGCGCGAATTTTGCCAGTGAAGGTCCCTGTGCAAGTGGACCCTCTGAGGAAGGCTACTGCTAAGTCTGTGAAGCCTGTGGCTGATAAGAGGTTTACTCCTCTCCCGAGGAAGGATTTTTTTCGGTCCCTCACTTACATTTATGAGAAGGAGGAGAAACAATCCAAGGACGAGGTTGTCCCTTTTGGTTTCCAGTATGGGACCCCTAATGATCGTGATTGCCTCATTTCAGAGGAGAGTTGGCTAGAGGATCTTTGTCAATCCTTGCACAATGCCAGTGGTATTGACACTTCCCCCGAGCTGGAGTTCGGCATGCCGGATCCAGGGTAGCATGCCGACTCCTCATATCGAAGGCTCATGTCTAGAGTTGTGGAGTATCTGGGCTGGTCCAGGCCTCCTGTGCACAATGACCTTACTGATATTTTGGTTCAGGGTCTGTCTACCGACCTCACGTCGCCATTTCATATGGCTCTGCAGAAAAGGGTGGCTGTAAATTGGGACGCCCCGGAGGCTACACCGGCAGTGAACAAGTCTCTGACAAAAAAATACCACCCATCAAGTAGCGACCCCGGCTTTTTGTCCTCTCACCCCACTCCGGACAGTTTGGTGGTCCAGGCAGCTATGGCTACCTCGAAGCAGCCGGCATATCCTACAATCCCTACTGATAGGGACGATAAGCGTATGGATGGATGGGCATGAAAGGTGTTTTCTGCTGGGGGTATGGTGTTAAAATCGACCAACTCGATTTGTGCCTTAGCAAAGTTTTCGCACACTATATGGAATTGCATTTCGTTAGCGGCTGAGCATATTCCCGAAGGAGAAGAAAGGCATGGTTTTCTGGCTATTGTTCAGGATGGCAAGGATGCCATGTGTGAATCCCTTCAGTCTGTGTTGGAGAGTGTGAGCAGGTCCATGGCTAAGAGCACCCTGATGCGCAGGTTTGTGGTGTTGAGGAAGTCGGGTTTTGCCCCTGATGTGCAGTCTCGTTTTCTCAACATGCCCTTTGACGGGGTCTCATCTGTTTGGCAGCAAGGCTGACGAGAGCCTTGAAGTTGCAGACCTCGAAGGGAGTTGCCAAGTCTTTGGGCGCTGTTGTTAGGCAACTTCAGCCTTTTCGTGCTAGAGGACAAAAGCGTAGGGTTGGATCCTTTAGTTTCTAATCCTCATTTGGAAGGGCGAGAGGAATGGCCAGTCAAAGGGGCCAACGTAAGTTTCCTCGTGGTGGACGAGGTAGGGGTGCCAAAGCCGCTTAAGCTGCAGCCTCTTTGCCATCAGGCACTGCAGCTGGTGCTTCAAAACCGCTCTGAGGCCTTCAGTCGCGATTCACTGGTAGGGGCCAGGCTGTCTCAGCATCTAGAAGAATGGCGGGCCAATACTTCGGATGCGTGGGCTCTGTAAACAATTGCCCACGGCTAGTGCCTGCCTTTTCTTCAGCCGAACGACAATCCACCGGGGAAGCACTCTTGGATGGTTCCGGATCCGCTCCTTGGGCAAGAAATATTGACCCTGCTGGAGAAAGGCACTATAGAGCCAGTGCCTGTGGTGGAAAGGAACAAGGGTTGGTATTCCCTGTATTTTTTTTTTAAAAAACTTGTATTTATTAGTTTTACATAAATGCCATCAAAGAAATAACATTGAACATTATTAACATTCCCTTCAACCTCCCCCCTCACTCCCCTTTGGTCGGATGATCTCAAATTGTCCCTTGTTTCAATTATGCTTTGAAGATGTCTGAAGCTTTGATATTATGGGGGCACCACTGTTCCATAAAGTCTGACTGGAGGTATTACAAGGTCCCTTCCCATTCCTTTCCGAATTTGTCTCTGGTCCCTTGGATTTTGTGGGTGATTTTCTCCATTGTTATGTGGGCCCATACTTTTTGCAGCCATGTGTATTTCAGTGGGGTATCCTTGTTCTTCCACATCTGTGCTATCGTGGTCCATGCCGCAATGAGAAGTCCCATGAAGGCTCTCCATTGTGGTTTACTGTATAGCCTTGCTGTGTCATCTCTGATTCCACATAGCCAGACTTCCTCCCCTAGCAACCCCACATCCGGAAAAACTTTGCCCATTTCGTTTCTAATTTCTTCCCAAAAGGGTTTAATACCCTCACAGTCCCACCAAATATGTCTCCATGATCCCACTTCGTCACATACTCTCCAGCATTGATTTGACGTGTTTGGGTACATGGAGTGGAGCCTCTCTGGGGTATAGTGCCACTGTGTCATAATTTTGACCCACATCTCCCTGGTTTGTGCCGAGCGGGTCATCTTGGGGATCTGCTTCCAAAGGTCCTCCCACTGTCTATCTGTTGGTTCCCTCCCAAGCGTTCTGCCCCACTTTATTCTGTATGACCATTTAATGTCATCCCCTCGTGTGTTAATGTGTTTATACAGAGTTGACACCCATTTTTTCTCCCCCGTGTTGGAGATGTTGTATGTCTCGAAAGCAGTGAGATCTCTGGTTGCTGCCTCTGTGATGTTCGGGGAGTTTAGCCAGTGTTTCAGCTGCTCATATCTATATCTATCACCTTTGGGGAGATTTGAGCCTGTAAAGCAGGATTCTAGTGAGATAATTTCCTTGCCTGCAAACATTTTGACAATTTTAGTTATGCCCTCTTCTTCCCAGCGGTCATACGCCCCTTGTTCCATCCCCGGGGGGAATTGTGGATTTCTACAGATGGGTGTAAAGGGTCCCAGCTCCGTGGTCATAATACCTATTCGTGTTTGGCAGTCCCATGCTTTCAGCGTGGTCCTCATTATTTCGCTAATTTTTAAGTTTTCATGTCTGTGCTGCCTCCGTTTCCAGAGAAGTTCTACCAGAGGGGTCCTTGCTACTGCTTGTTTGGCCCATATCTGCTGCGGGTTCTCCCTTACCCATTCCCTTAAGTCTTTAAGCTGTGCCGCCTGATAACATTTTTTAAAAGGTGGGAGCGCCATCCCCCCATCTCTGGTTGGGGCCGTGAGGACCATCTTTGCTATCCTGGGCGTTTTCCCTTTCCATACAAAGGATGATACCAATTTGGTTAGGGTCTTGAAAAAGGTGTCGGGGACCCCCACCGGGATAGCCTGGAAATAGTAGAGGACCGTTGGGAGGACCGTCATCTTGATTGATTGTATTCTGCCCCACCACGAAATCTGTAGTGGGTTCCATCTGCCTAGTTCCCTTCGAATGTTTGTTTGTGATCAGCGGCGGGTAGTTTTCCCCGTAGAATTGCTCAATTTTTTGTGGTACTATTATTCCCAGATATTTTATACCTTCTTCTACAATCTTAAGATCCTGTATCCACGCTTCCCTTTCTATGTTTGCTCTGTCGCCTGCCAGGATGAGGATCTCTGATTTTTTTCTATTAATTTTTAGACCTGAGATGGCCCCATAGTTTTCTAATTCCCTCACCGCTGCTGATAAAGTGGATTCGGGGTCCTCTAGGGTAATTAGCATGTCATCCGCGTAGGCGATGACTTTATGTTGCTGTCCAGCCATATCTATCCCTTTAATGTGAGTTGACTCCCATATTTTTATTAGGAGGGGTTCTAAGAACAGAGCGTACAGTAATGGTGATAGGGGGCATCCCTGTTTCGTTCCTCTTGATATAATTAATTATCCTTGACCTCGCCGTTAATGACTATTCTACTGGATGGGGAGTTATAGTTCGCTCTGATGCTCGCAATGTACTGTTCCCCGAACCCCATGCATTTCAAGATTTTGAATAGGAGAGACCATTCCACTCGGTCAAAGGCCTTCTCGGCGTCTACCGACAGTAGTATCGCTGGGGTGTGGGATATACCTATTTTTTCCACTAGGTGGGCGAGCCTCCTTGTGTTGTCATGTGTTTGCCTGCCGGGAATGAAACCTGATTGATCTTCGCCGATTAGATTAGGGAGTAGCGGGGACAACCTTGTTGCCAGAATCTTCGTATAGATTTTTGCATCTAAATTAATCAAGGAGATTGGTCTATATGATGCCGGATTTATTGGATCTTTACCTGGCTTGTGGAATACCAATACTTTCGCTTCATTCATTGTGGGGGTCACATTGTCGCTCTCTTTAAACGAGTTCAAGAGCCTGGTTAGGATCGGGGTCGGTATGTCTGAATATTTTTTATAGAAGGGGGCTGTGAACCCATCTGGGCCTGGGGCTTTGTTACCTGGGAGTCCCTTTATTGCTTTCCTGACTTCCTGTTCCCTAATAGGGGACTCTAATGACTGTTTTTCCTCTTCTGAAATTTTCGGTATCTGTAGGGCCTCTAAATATGAGTCTTGGGCGCATGTGTCAGGGTGTTCGGTGGAGTAGAGAGTTTGATAGTATTGCCTCAGTGCTTCCCCCATGTCATGTGTGCATGTTTGGATATCCCCCTTCGCATCGCATATGGCCTTAATCGTTGTTTCTTTCTGTTTTGCCCTGAGCTGTCTCGCCAGGAGTCTATCTGCTTTGTTTGCTTTAATGTAGTATCTCTGTTTCAGATAGAGTAAGTTATTTTCTGCACCCCTCGTCCGTAGCATCTCTAGTTGGCCCTGTGTGTGTTTCAGTGATTTTTTTAGTATCCTCGTGGGGTGTGTTAGCATTTTCTCTTGGATGTCCTCAATCGCCTTTTCCAATTCCCTTTCCCACTGGAACCTTTGTTTGTCTCTCGTGATTTTTAGCGCTATCATCTTTCCCCGCAGTACTGCTTTGAACGCGTCCCAGACTGCGCTCATTGCGACCTCCCCTGTGTCATTTTGTATAAAGTATTCCTCTATCATTTCCCTTATTGACTCCCCAGTTACAGGGTCCTGGATCAGATCCTGCGGTAGCTTCCATCTCCACAGCCCATTCTTCCTCCCTGGGAAATGCACATCTAACCAAAGTGGGGCATGGTCCGAGAGGGCTATTGCTCCCTTATCTAACCCTTATATTTTTCCCAATAGTCCCACCGACACCCAGAAAAAGTCTATCCTAGACATGGTGTTATGGACATGTGAGAAATATGTGTAACCCCTCTGTTCGCCCTTCCTCTCCCTCCACACATCATTCAGGGCCATGTGGTCCATTTGTTGTCTCAGACGCTTTGTTGGCGCCCCCTGGTCCTGTGTGTTACCCGTACTCCTATCTAAGTGTGGGTTCCACGCCATATTAAGGTCCCCCCCACATGATCACTTCCCATTTTGCGAAGACTTCCAGTTTTGACAGGGTGTCTCTGAGAAAACCATCCTGTCCCTGATTGGGTGTGTATATTGAGGCAAGTGTGATGAGACATCCCTCGATTTCCACATTGGCGAAGGCGTATCTGCCTTCTTTATCTACGGTTATGTCCAGCAGTTTAGAGTCCTTCCCTTCTTTCACCGCAATCAGTACCCCAGCTTTTTTTTCCTTTGCAGTCGCCTGTGCCCAAATTTTGTATCCTTGTTTTCTGCTTATCCCTTGTTCTGATATGGGTTTCTTGGAGAAGCAGAATGTCTGCCTTGCCCCTTTTGAACTGTTTCTCCAGTTTCACACTTTTTGTTGGGTGATTCATGCCCCTAATATTGTAGGACAAAAGGCGTATCATCCCCATACTGTAATGCTCGTGTGCCGTTGCATCGGTTCACCTGCTGTGTTTGATTAATTTCTTTGAGTTCTCCAACCTTTGCCCCTCCCTTGAACTCCCCACCCCCCCAACATTTAACTTTAAACCAAGCAAACTGTCCCCCGAGTAGGGCGAGGGTTCCTATTGACGCTAGGGCGTTGCACCCTTCGCTCCCTGCCCTCTCAACCCTTGGGGGGTATGTTATGGGGATTCCTAAACCCCATTGATCCATTAGTCTTTACCGAGTTCCAAACCGTCGGGTCTCGACCAGACCGCCTTCTGTGTATTGTCCGTTCGGCCCCGCGCCCCTTCCACCTGGTTCCGGTGTCAACCTTCCCGTGTCAGTCCCCCTAGTTTATACTTTTCTTGGGTACCTCATGGGATTTTTCTCCTGGTCTCCCTCCCTGCGTTTGCCTTCTTCTGCTTGCTTGTTTCCCAGCCCATAGGTCTTCTCGTTCGCTCTCTCCTGTTTGTGGCTTCCCCCCCGCTCCATCTCTTCATCTTGTAGACCCATGGTGCTGAGGCCTTCTTCTAGTGTGGTCACTGTCCTCTGTTTTCCTTCCCAAGTGAATAAGAGTGCAAATGGGAACGTCCATTTGTAGCGGATTTGTTTTTCTATTGTCTTGCCCATTCATTTTGATATGCTCCATTTCCCTGGCCCTTCTGAGAATCTGTTCTTTCTGCGGGTAAGAAGAGAGGGCCACTAAGACATCGCGTGGCCTTTCCCCTGGGGCCCCAGATCTTTTTGGTCCTACCCTGTGGACTCTGTCGACTCCGATATCTTTGGTATCTTGCACCCCCAATATGTCTCTAAACACTTCCTTTACCGCCTCTTTCTTTGTCTAGTACTGATTCCGCCATGTTCTTGATTCGAATGTTAGAGCGTCTGGAGCGGTTCTCCAAATCCTCACATTGTAATTCCATGTTATGAGTGAGTGTCACCAATTGTTCCTGTGTCTCGCTTATCTGTCTCGTATCTTCTTCAAGACTTTGCACTGATTTCTCCACCATGTCTGTTCTCTCTTCAAGGTTATTTATGTCGATTCTCATGTCATGCACCACTTGTTTCATTTCATCCTTCATGGTCGCAAATTGCTCTTGGACTGTAGACATGAATTTTTCTTGCAGGTCCATGAACCATGTTTGCATGTCTCCCCTAGTCAATGGTTGTTGATTCTGGGAGATAGTCTCTGCATCTCCCATCGGTTCTCCCTGTGTTCTCCCTCTTGATTGCGATGACCCTTCTGTTGACCAAAGTTGTAATATATCTGCGCCTTGTTTCGCCGATTGGGGTGTCTGTTGGGTGGGGTTACCCTTTCCTTTTGCTCTTGACATGGTATTGTGTTTCGTTGGAGTGTCTATGGGGCTATTGCGCCTTCGTGCACCACTCTGATTCAGTTCCCCTGTTGTGCTGTTGTGAGTGGGGGTTATCCCTAGCTTTGTGTGGTGTCTGCCACTGCCGTTCCTTCCCCCGTCGTCCCGCCGTATAATATTCTTGTGGCTGCTTGTAGCTTCTTTTCCGAGTTACCCTTTCCGCGTTTTCCCCCTCCGGCTTGCCGGGGAAAGGGAGGGGCCCTGTGTTGCACCTTCCTCAATCGGAATGTGTGGGTGGTCCGGCGTAAGTTCCCTTATAGGGTGAGCCCCTCTGCCGGCCTACTGCCTGAGTAGGGGCCTTGCTGGGACTTTGTTGTGGATGTCCCCTTCTTTTTGGGCACCCGGGGTAAAGCTCTGTCCTTGTAAGGTTTATTTGCCCCCCCCCCCGGGTTGGCTCACCTCTATTCTTCCAGGCGCACTGTTCCAGGTTGGCCCCCGATTCCCCTCTCCAGCGGTCCGCCCTGGTCACCCCGCGCCGTTCCTCTTCTTGCCGCAGCTGTGGTCTCGGCGCCTCCGCTCTTCTCACAGAGCCCTGCCGACAAGGCTTTGCAGTGGAGGGCATTCCCTCCCCACCGGGGCTTGCGCTGCCCCCAATCCTGTTTTCTCGCGGGCCGCCGCCTCGCCGCTGCGGCTTCCGCCCTGCGTTCGGTTCTTCTGCGCGGGAAAGTCCTTCTCGGCCCCGGTGGGGGAGGGGGCGGTCCTCCCCTGTCTTCGTTTCTCTTCTCGCGCTCGCTTTGCCGCTTTCCTCCAGGTGGGGGGGAGAAAAGGGGGGTCATTCAGCTGTCGGTGGGGGGGGGGCAAGAAACGGGCCGTTACTGCTTTGAATTGTGCCTAATTTTGGCGGCCCGGGCGGAGCGCTGTTTAGGTGCGGCTCCTCTCCCCGGCGGCCATCTTGGATCTCTTCCCTGGATTTTTTGATTCCCAAGAAGGACAGAGGACTGAGACCCATCTTGGACTTACGGTGCTTGAACAAGTTCTTCAGGAAGGACAAGTTCAAGATGGTCACTCTTTCTCAGATCCTTCAGGCCCTCCAGCTTCTGGATTGGTTGGTGTCATTGGACCTGCAGGATGCTTATTGTCATGTGCCGATCCATCTGAAGCACAGGAAATACCTCAGTTTAGGGTCCTCGCATTCGGGTTGACCTCCGCCCTGAGGGTCTTCAACAAGCTCATGGTGGTGGTGGCAGGGCATCTCAGGAGAGGGGGGATTCACGTCTACCCCTACCTGGATGATTGGCTAATGAGGGCGCATTCTCCCAAACAGGCCTTGGATCATCTCAGCGTCACCTGCTATTCCCTTCACAAACTGGGCTTCTCACTCAATTTCAAGAAGTCACATATGACACCTTCCCAACAGCTCCGGTACATCAGGACTGTGTTGGACACTTCCTTGGGGAAAAGCTCGCCACCCAAGGTAAGGGCTTAACACATTCTCCAGATGGTCACCAAATTTCAACATGCCCAGAGTCTTCCAGCTTTCGAATTCTTAAGGTTGCTCTGCCTCTTGGCGTTCTGCATTTTTCCGGTGCCAGAGGCCCGACTGAGAATGAGATCCCTTCAATGGGCTCTCAGGACGCAATGGTCTCAGTTCTCAGGCAAGATGTCGGATCTCATTCTGGTTCCGTTCCGAGTCTCACAGGATCTTCAGTGGTGGGCCTGCAAAGGAAATCTCATGAAAGGAGAACCTTTTTGTCAACCGTGGCCGGAGGTAACCGTAGTGACCGATGCTTCCCTCACAGGTTTGGGGGCTCACGCCAACAATTTGACCATCAGCGGTCGTTGGTCTCTATCACAGTCCAAACTACACATCATTTTTTTGGAGCTGAGAACAATCAGTCTAGCACTGAAGGGTTTTCCTGCCGTCTGTACATGGGAAGAATTTCCTGATAATGACAGACAACACAGTGGCCATGCATTACCTCAACAAAAGTGGAGGTGTAGGTTCTCCAGCATGGGGTCTGGCATGGATTCACATGCTCATGAATATTCCCCGTTGTCAGGCTGGGAATCCTCAGTAAAGAAAAAATCAGTATCAGTTTAGTTTCTGATCTGTCTTTCGTAGTAGTAACTAATCACTGATCTCTGGGTCATACTGACCACAGCCAATGACTGCCCTCTACCTAAGCCCTGCCTCTGGCAGCCATCTTCAGATTTTTACTGCACGTTCAAGTGTTGGGATCCTCGTGCTATTGCTCTCGAGCGTTAGTGCATTTTTTCGCGTTTTTTCTTAGAAAAATTTCTCTTTTTCGGTCAAAAGAGCTCTTCTACGCCCCTCAACGGTGAAGATTTCATCGAGCACGCTTTTGGAGGATTCCAGAAGTTTCTCAGGCCCTCCTCGAGGAGGGCCCAGGAGAAGGGAAGCTCGACGCCCGGAAAGCTGTTCAGGGTCTGCCCTGGATGCCAGCTTCAGAATGTCTTTAAGGAGGACGAACACTCCCTTTGCCTCTACTGCCTACATGAGGACAAGACGCACGTGGAGAAGGACTGTGCGTTTTGCGGCAATATGTCGGAGCGGACCATGAAGGACCGCCATCAACGTCTCGCCAACTGGCTGGAAGGAAAGAGCCCATCAGGCGAGAAGAAGAAGAAGAAGTCTGAGCGGTCTTCTAAGACCTTTGAGGGCGCTCCGGTGACTGGTTCCAACAGAAGGCCAAGCACCGCGAGTCTGCTGGCACTGGGAGCGCCGAACGATCGGGCTCTACGGGCCACAGGCAGGGCGCATCCTCCCCGGCGCCATCAACCACGAGCCACGCTCTGGCTCGGGTAAGAGGAAGGCCGAGCACCCGGCGAAACTCCTGGAGAGACCCCGGTCGTGCCCTAAGGCCCCATCGGAGGGGGAGTGAGGTGGTGACCTCCCCCCAAGGAGAAGGTGGTGAGCGCACCTAAGGTGGTGAAAGCCTTGATCCATCCGGCCAAGGCCTCTATCGAGACAGTCGCAGCGGCCCTGGCTCAGCCTGTGGAGGCTACACCAGTATTGGCGACCTCGGCGCCCAGAATCTCCCTGCCACCGCGGAGGGAGTCCTCTTTCATGCCCATCGACAGGACCCCCGTGAAACCTCCGACGGAGAACAAAAAGGGGGGGCAGGAGGTCGTCGTGGATTCGGCCTCAACCTCTGAGGAGGAGCTGATCGAAGTCTCAGGCCACGGCTCTGGCGTGGAAGAAGGCCATCCTGTCGGGAGGGACCCCGACGTGGAAGACGATGAGGGCGTCGAGGATGCAACGGGGCTCCTGATCGCCCGTCGGAACTCCCTCAACCAGTGCCGCAAGACAACTCGGCGGCCATTTTGTTGGCTATACAGTCCTTATGCTCGGAGATAAGGACGAGACTGCCGTTACCACCAACGGAGGAACCGCTCCCGACGGGGGACCCGGAGCCAGGCCCTTCTGGGAGCCCTCCTCCTAAGAGAAGAAGGATTCATCCTCCACCTCCTTTTCAGCCATCGCGCCCTGCTCAGCCCTCCTCCCCGTCCACGACACGTGGGGATGATACGGGGACTGACACGGCCGCGACGGGTACAGACGACGAGGTTTACGACGAGGATCTCCCGTCGTCACCTCCCACCCGGGCTTCCCCGCCCGACGAGATTGGATCGTTTCACTCCATGATCGCCAGGGCATCCAAGCTTTTCCAGCTCTGCCCGGAAGAGAAGAAGGAAGGTTTCCTTTATCAACGGCGCGAGACCAAGAGGAAGATGGTCCTCGCTGTACCTCTACTAGACGATATTTGGGATGAGGGCCTTGCCCTCCTCAAGAACCCATCCACAACGCCGGCTAGAAGGCTAGAAGGGATCGGTACGAGAAGAAGGATCGGGTCCCGGACGCGGCCCCCTTGTGCCTTCGGGCACAGCCGACCCCGGACTCGGTCGTCTCCGCGGCGGCCAGGAAGAAAGCGGGGGGGGGGGGCGCGGCCTCTACGTCAACCTCCCCGCCGGACGGCGAGGGAAAGAAATTAGACACGATGGGACGCAGAGTCATCTCATCAGCAGCGACGACGATTAAGGCGGCCAACGCCTTGGCTATCGTAGCCCGCTACGACAGGGAGTTGTGGTACAAACTGGCCCCCCTTCTGGACTTCCTACCAAATGACAAGAGGGCGGAAGCCCTGGAGATCTTGCAGGAGGGAGAGGTGGCGTCGGACCACGCCATTACGATTGCGACAGACATCGCTGACACTGGATTTCGCTAGTTGGGCAACGGCGTGTGCCTTAGGCGGCGTGGATGGCTCAAGGCTACTGACTTCCGTCAGGACGTGCAGACCAGAGTCTTGGACATGCCGTTCGACGGGAACAACCTGTTTGGGAAAACAGTGGACGATTCCCTTCAAGCCATCAAGGCGGACACGGAGACGGCCCGGGCTCTTGGGGTTCTCCAGCAACGGCGCGCTGCGGCAAACGGGGTGCCTCCAAAGGTTCCAGCGGCGGATTTTCCACCTACTGTCAAGCGGCCCGTTCGTCGTCACAGGAAGCTTACAGGGGACGAGGCAAGTCAGGCTGACCCAGCCGTTGTCGCCAAGGAGGACAAGGCGGCAAAGCCTCGTCGAAGCAGGACTGAACCGGCCGTGGGGTCGGGCCCCCACCGAAGCGCCCCGGTGGGAGGCTGGCTGGCGAGCTTCGTCAGCGCGTGGGAGTCCATCTCCACCGACCGTTGGGTGCTGGGCGCCCTGGCTCGGGGTCACACGCTCGAGTTTCTAAAGAGGTGCCCGGGCGTCCCCCCTTTGGCCAGGAAGGAACCTCACGTCCCTCAACTTGTCTTGGAGGTAAGGGCGATGCTCAGGAAGGGCGCCATCGAGCTCGTCCCAAAGAGGCTTCGGGGCTCCGGAGTTTACTCAAGATACTTCCTCGTGAAGAAGAAGACGGGAGGATGGCGCCCCATCCTGGACCTACGACGACTGAACAAATTCATCAAGGCACAGAAGTTCAGGATGGTCACCCTCCAACACGTCCTGGGTCAACTGGATGAGGGCGATTTCCTGTCGTCGTTGGATTTGGAGGATGCCTACTTCCATATCCCCATCCTAAAGGGACACCGAAAGTTTCTCAGGTTCGTGGTCCAAGGGCTTCACTAGCAGTTCAGAGCCCTTCCCTTCGGATTGAGGTCGGCACCCAGGGTGTTCACCAAGTGCCTTCCACCTGTGGCGGCGCGGCTGCGCCTAGAGGGGATCCACGTCTACCCCTACCTGGACGACTGGCTCATCCGGGCGAAGACAAAGGAGCTCGCCGTGGAGCACACGTCAAGGACCGTCCAACTACTCATGGACCTGGGATTCTCCATAAGCTACGCCAAGTCCCACCCGGTGCCCGCGCAAGACGCGCTGTTTCTGGGAGCAAAGCTCGACACAGTGTCGCTTCTGGCCTCTCCGTCGGAGGAAAGGACGAGGGCAATCTTGGGCAAGGTGCAGCGGATGCTGGTTGCGGACGCGGCCAGGGTGAGGTCCATCAAGTCCCTCCTCGGAATGATGTCTTCTTGCATCTATCTGATCCGCCTGTGCAGGCTCCGGATGCGCCCGTTGCAGGAGTTCCTGGACGCAAGCTGGATCCAGACGACGGGCAGCTTCGAGGAGAGGCTGATGGTACTCTTGTTCAGAGAGGAATTGCCATAGCATTTCGGTGCTGGACTGCCCTTGTGGGCGGGACAAAGACTGATATGCAAATGGATATTTCCCATCTGTGAAGGTACAGTGAGCAAAAAGCAATGGCTGCGAACTCTCAATGTGGTTAATAACCACTGAACAGGTTATCATGCCGTGTTCTTTCGAGAGAGGGGCGCCTGCTACCTTTTTTGTATTTTTGAAAGGAACTTGGGGTTGGTCGCCCTAGGTTACCTGGGGGCAACCAGACGTGGACTCCCTGCTCACTGTGCTTAGAGAGGCTCAGCTTCACCTCACTGATGATGCCCAACAAGGCTGAAACACGTGTATGGGGTTGCTGATGGTACTCTTGTTCAGAGAGGAATTGCCATAGCATTTCGGTGCTGGACTGCCCTTGTGGGCGGGACAAAGACTGATATGCAAATGGATATTTCCCATCTGTGAAGGTACAGTGAGCAAAAAGCAATGGCTGCGAACTCTCAATGTGGTTAATAACCACTGAACAGGTTATCATGCCGTGTTCTTTCGAGAGAGGGGCGCCTGCTACCTTTTTTGTATTTTTGAAAGGTCTTGGGGTTGGTCGCCCTAGGTTACCTGGGGGCAACCAGACGTGGACTCCCTGCTCACTGTGCTTAGAGAGGCTCAGCTTCACCTCACTGATGATGCCCAACAAGGCTGAAACACGTGTATGGGGTTGCTGATGGTACTCTTGTTCAGAGAGGAATTGCCATAGCATTTCGGTGCTGGACTGCCCTTGTGGACGGGACAAAGACTGATATGCAAATGGATATTTCCCATCTGTGAAGGTACAGTGAGCAAAAAGCAATGGCTGCGAACTCTCAATGTGGTTAATAACCACTGAACAGGTTATCATGCCGTGTTCTTTCGAGAGAGGGGCGCCTGCTACCTTTTTTGTATTTTTGAAAGGAACTTGGGGTTGGTCGCCCTAGGTTACCTGGGGGCAACCAGACGTGGACTCCCTGCTCACTGTGCTTAGAGAGGCTCAGCTTCACCTCACTGATGATGCCCAACAAGGCTGAAACACGTGTATGGGGTTGCTGATGGTACTCTTGTTCAGAGAGGAATTGCCATAGCATTTCGGTGCTGGACTGCCCTTGTGGGCGGGACAAAGACTGATATGCAAATGGATATTTCCCATCTGTGAAGGTACAGTGAGCAAAAAGCAATGGCTGCGAACTCTCAATGTGGTTAATAACCACTGAACAGGTTATCATGCCGTGTTCTTTCGAGAGAGGGGCGCCTGCTACCTTTTTTGTAGCTTCGAGGAGAGGATCACACTCGACGAGAGTTTCCGACGAGCGATCCGGTGGTGGGGCACCCGCGCGCATCTGACGGCGGGCATGGACTTCCAGACCCCCGGCCACCAGGAGACAGTGACCATGGATGCCTCCCTGGAAGGGTGGGGAGCGCACACCGAAAATCTGCACGCGAGAGGCCTTTGGCTTCCGACAGAGAAGTCCCTCCATATCAACGTTCTGGAGCTCCGTGCAGTGTTTTGGGCCCTCAGGTCCTTTCTTCCGTCCCTCAAGGGCAAGGTGGTGAGGATCTTCACCGACAACACCACCACCATGTTCTACATCAGGAAGCAGGGCGGTACCAGATCCCCAGCCCTGTCCAAGGAGGCGCAGGATCTGTGGCATTGGGCGGTCGCCCAAGGGATGTTTCTGGTGCCGTTTCACCTGGCAGGAATAAAAAACACCATCGCCGACTCGCTCAGCAGAGAGCTGCGCTCGTGCCACGAGTGGGAACTACGGCAGGATCTAGTGGACCGCCTCTTCCGACGTTGGGGCACACCCCAGATCGACCTGTTCGCGACGGCGACGAACTCCAAGTGCCGGAGGTTCGCCAGCAGGTTTCCCCAGCCGAGGAGCATGGGCGATGCTTTCTCGTTCCCCTGGGAGGGTCCGTTTCTTTACGCGTTCCTTCCATTGCCGCTGCTGATCAGGCTCATCAACCAGCTCAAGAGGTCACGGTGCAGGATGATCCTCGTCGCACCTGCGTGGCCGAGGCAGATATGGTTCCCGGACCTTCTGGACTTGTCAGCGTCCCCGTCAATCAAGCTGCCAGTGGACGCGGATCTTCTCTCCAGGGAAGGAGGCGCCATCCTCCATCACGACCCGAAGTCGCTGAACGTGCAGGCCTGGCTCCTGCAGCGGCAGAGTTTGGAGGATATGACATACCGGCCGACTGCAGAGAGGTTCTTGCAAAGGCCAAGGAGTCCTCAACTCTTAAATGCTACGGACACAAATGGAAGAGGTTCTCTGTCTGGTGCCACGCACAGAAGATTAACCCTCTACGGATTACGGCTCCCCAGGTACTGCCGTACCTACTGATGCTGGCCAAGGCTGGACTGGCGCACGCGTCCATCAAGATTCATCTTGCTGCGATCTCCCGTTACACCAGAACCACGGGGCGGACGTCTTTGTGGTCTCATCGTCTGGTGAAAGAGTTCATGAAGGGACTGTTCAGATCGTTCCCGCCGGTGAAGGCTCCGGCCCCGGCGTGGGAGCTCAACGTGGTGCTGACCAAGCTCATGAGACCTCCGTTCGAGCCTCTGCACTCGGCTCCGTTGAAGTTCTTGTCGTGGAAAACAGCGTTTCTTGTGGCCATCACCTCCGCACGACGGGTGGGAGAGATCCAGGCCCTTTCCTGCAAGGCCCCGTACTTGACTTTTCACGACACAAGGGTAGTGCTTAGGACGCACCCCTCCTTCATGCCCAAGGTGCCGTCGGACTTCCACCTCAACGAACCCTTGGTGTTGCCTGTTTTCTTCCCGTCGCCTTCGTCGCCGGCTGAAAGGACTTTGCACTTGCTGGATGTGGCTAGAGCGCTGAAGTTCTATGTGGACCGCACAAAGTGTTTTCGGAAGACGTCACAACTCTTTGTGAACTTTTGACCTGTCAATCAGGGGAAGGCTCTCTCGAAGGCTTCCATTTCCAGATGGCTCTCCGGCTGTATCATGTACTGTCATCGGTTGGCAAACCGACCGCTGCCTGGCCGTCCGAGAGCCCATTCCACCAGAGCGATCGCAGCTACCACGGGGTTCCTATCTGGTGTGTCCTTGCTGGACATCTGCAGGGCTGCTACGTGGAGGTCGACGCACACCTTCACGAAATTCTACTGCGTCGATCGGGATTCCAGGGAGGAGTCCAGGGTCGGCCAAGCAGTGCTGCGCAACCTGTTCGCCTAAGGTGAGCCTGGTGAGGAGGTAAGAATTGCTTAATGTTGAGTTTGATGTAATGCTTAATGTTGAGCCTTTGCCACCTCCCGTGGTTGTGCATGTGTGTACTGCTATGTATTCTTTTATTCATAAGCATGTGAATCCATGCCAGACCCCATGCTGGAGAAGGAACAAGTTACTTACCTGTAACTGTTGTTCTCCAGCATGGGTCTGGCATGGATTCACATGCGAACCCTCCCGCCTACCCCTCTGCGGCTCTTCAGACCCATGCTGGAGAACAACAGTTACAGGTAAGTAACTTGTTCCTTCACTACCACTGTGCAGAGAGGCGATGCAGCTCTGGTTCTGGGCAATTCAAGTTGGAATCTCCCTAGCCGTGGTGCATCTAGCGTGATAGGAGAACACAGCAGCGGATGCTCTGAGCAGGCAGAGCGCGGTCTCCCACAAGTGGTAGAAAGCTCAGGAAGTCCTTCAGGTGATCTTTGCCCTTTTTTGCAACCTCACAGGTGGACCTGTTCGCAGCCGGTGCCAACCGGAAGTGCGAGAGGTACTGCTCAAGGGAATTCCCTCCGAGAGGAGCTCTAGGAGACGCGTTTGTCATGTATTGGTCATTCCCGCTTCTGTACGCATTTCCTCTGATCCCCATCATTCCTCAAATTCTAAGGAGGTTACAGAGGTTTTGGGTCCCACATGATCCTCATTGCTCCGGATTGGGCCAGGAGAGTGTGGTACCCGGACCTTCTAGACATGTCCATCTGTCCTCCCATATGTCTTCCCCCAAAGAGTGGATTTTCTCTCGTAAGAGGAAGGTCGGGTTCTCCATCCTGAGGTCAAGACTCTCAACCTTCAGGCATGGTTTATGAAAGGTTGAGATATAAGGACTGGGACCTTCCAGATGAGGTGTTGCTTTCGGCCAGGCGTCCAGCAACAAAGTCCCTGTACTGTTGCCGTTGGCATAGGTTTTTGCGACTGGTGCAGGGGGGAGAATGTTGATCCTTTTCAGTGTTCAGTTCCGGAGGTTCTCTCCTTCTTGCTTTCGTTAGCACACAGGGGTCTTCAGTTGGGGGGGGACCATTAAAGGTTACGTAGCAGCGCTATCCATATTTAGGCGCTCATCCGAAAAATGCTCTTATTTTAAGATTCCACTGATCACTCAGTTTCTAAAAGGACTCAAGAATGTGTTCCCGCCGTCGCCTTTTCAGGTGCCGGTCTGGGACCTTAATCCGGTCTTAAAGTTTTTGATGGGTGTTCCATTTGAACCCTTGCACTCCTGTCCATTGAGGTTGTTGACCTTTAACACCTGTTTTTTTGGTTGCAATAACATCTACTAGAAGAGTGAGCGAGTTGCAGGCACTGTCTTTTAAGCCACCCTTTACTGTGTTCCACAAGGACAGAGTTGTTTTGAGAGTATGTCCTTCCTTCCTCCCTAAGGTAGTCTCTGACTTTCACTTAAGTCAGAAGGTTGTGCTACCCGCCTTATATCCTCCTCCACATTTTAGTAAGTAAGAGGAATGGCTTCATAGATTGGATCTGAGGAAAGCATTAGGCTTCTATCTTTCCAGATTGTCCAAGGTCAGAGTGGACAACCAGCTCTTTGTGGGGTACACTGGTCACAGGTTGGGCCAGGCTGTTTCTAAACAGACCTTGTCTCGGTGGATCATCCTCACTATTTCTGAGTGCTACAGACTTGCGGGCAAAGACCCGCCTGAGGGCTCATTCCACCAGGGGCATTGCTACATCGACAACACTACAGAGGGGGTGTCCCTGTTAAGAACATCTGTGATGCTGCAACATGGTCTTCGATCCACATGTTTGTTAAGCATTAGTCCCTGCATACTTCAGATGTTCTGGAAATGGCCTTTAGGAAGGCTGTGGTTTACTCTGCCATTTAATTGGGTATATCTAAATTCTTTTCCCGCCTCCACTTCTGGTTATTGCTTTGGGAGTCTGACAAAGATGAGGAATACGTTGGAGTACAAAATCCATTCCAAGAACCAAATACTTACCAACTGGTAATGTTCCTTCGACTGGATGTTCCTCCAATGTATTCCTCATCGCCCTCCCAGCCTACCCCTCTGAAGAATTTCCCGTGCTGTTGCAGCTTACTTTCCAACAAGGCTGAAGGCTGTCTATGCTGGTTGGGCCCACATGGCCTACACGGTGAGAGGTGGTAAAAAACATGAAGTGAGGGTATGGGCGCCGTGCGTGCTACTTATAACATCTGATGACGTCACCCTCCACGGAGGCCTTCGAGGGACATCAACCCAACGCCATTGACAGAGAGCGCCCTCTGCCGAAAAATTTCAGAAGCAGCCGAGCTGTGGATATTACATGTCAAAGATGAGGAATAGGTTGGCGGACCATCCAGTCGAAAAACGTTACCAGTTGGTAAGTAACTTGTTCATCTCTTCGCATGCCCAGAACATGTGTACCAAATCTTCATTTATCTCCCCACACTTCAGGCATGCCTGTGTCTGCTTGGTTGAATTTGGCTATTTTGTTTCGGGTCAAATATGCTCGGTGATCACGTATAATTGGATCTGTTGTAGTCGTGCATTCCTCAACACATTTTTGTGATTTACTAGAGCCTTACTCCACATCTTCTCTGACACTGGCTCCTGTAAGTCTGCTTCCCTCTTCAGCCTCGTCTGTCCTACTTCCCTTCCCCCCTTTGATATCAATAGTTCGTATATCCGTGAAACTTCTGACACATCATAAAATGTCTCTATAATCTCATCTGGCTGTAAGGGCTTCTCGGTCTCTGGCCATCTGCGTTTTAGGCTTACCAAGATCCGGGAATACGTAAAGTGTTTCCCCCTGTGTACCCCTGTGTCTTGTATCAAATCCTCACATTTCTTGGGCCTCCCTTCCTGTAGGACGTCTCCCACCGTTGCTACCCCTGTGGGTTCCTAACTCTTCCTCACGTTGAGTCTTAACTGTTCATCTACCCCTTCTAACTCTACTAGCGGGATCTGTGGGGAATACGGTGTTGCTTTCCATCAAAGGACAATCCCTACGCCACATTGTGTGCCCTAGACGCAAAAGAAGGTGCTCTCGGGTCATACGCGAATCCGGTAGCCATATAACTTTGTTCAGATAGAACGGCACACTTTCTGCTCGTAATAATCTTGATTCAGGTGTCTGTCCGTCTGACAGCCATTTGGCCACAAATTTCAGTTGTCTAGCCACATAATATACCTCGAAATTGGGCAGTTTTATTCGCCCTTGTTCATATGGGTTCTGGAGCTTCCACAGAGCCACTCTGCACCTTGAATTGTACCATATGAAGCACCTGCAGATGCTGTGTAGTTTCATAAAACATTTTTTAGGTATTGCATATGGAATGTTTGCGAAGTAATGGAGGAGTCTAGGCAGCACCACCATCTTTAATTTCGCTGTGCGTCCCATCATGGTCAATGGTAACCTATTCCAGAATTATATACAATTTTTCCATCTTGCTAACCGCCATCCCCGTATTATGTATATGTTCTGTCTTAGGGTCGTGGTATATCCACACCCAAGTACCTGAATGATTCCAATTCCCATTTAATTGGTAGCACCGGCTGTTTATGCATAGGCTTCCCAACGTACTCTCCTAAAGGATACAGACTCGAATTCTGGGAGTTGACGGTTAAAACCGACAGTGCGGCATACCGTTCCAACACATCTAACACATTGTAAATTCTGTTCCGGGTACTGCAGATACAGGAGCATGTCATCCGCATATGACGAGATCAAGTGCGTCCCTACCGAGGCACCGATACCCTCCTCCCCGTACTCTTCCCTTAAATAGACCGCCAGGGGCTCCAGCGCTGGGATGAAGAGCATCTGGGACCATGGGCATCCCTGCCTCGTGCCCTTACTCAACTGCCACTGCTCCAAGATATTGGAGCCCATTTTAACCCTCGCTATTGGTTCATTGTATAGCAATCACACCCATTTCAGGTATGTGGGCCCAATACTAAACTCCTTCAGGACCACTATCACCCAAGGCCATTTGACGAAGTCAAACACCTTAACTGCATTGAGTGACACTATTGCTACTTCCTGTGTCTCTTTCTGTGTATAAACTATTATATGATGCAATCGCCTCAAATTATTAGTGATGTTTCTATGTGGGACATATCCTGTCTGTTCTGGATGTATGAGCTTATCTATGACCGGTCTAAGGGCCCGATTCATGGAATTAATTGTGCAAAAAAGGGGGACTCGCACGCGAAAATGCACGCATGCGCCCTTTTGTCGATTCATGGAACACACTGCGTGGGGCTTACCCGATACTTGCGAGCAATCCCCGCAAGTCCAACACATCTCTGCGACACTACGAATGCCTTGCTCCAGACTCCTAGC
Source organism: Ambystoma mexicanum (assembly GCF_040938575.1). Lineage (NCBI taxonomy): Eukaryota > Metazoa > Chordata > Amphibia > Caudata > Ambystomatidae > Ambystoma > Ambystoma mexicanum. The sequence goes on from NC_090929.1 coordinate 351,198,535, forward strand.
GAAGGGGTGTACCGTCTTGCGCACTCACCTAAAAATGGGGTGCAACACGTGGAATGGGGAACAACAAGCAAAAATGTGGGCGTAACGAGGGAAATACCACAGTAAAATCCTCACAAGGCCCATACGTGCGCTAACAACCCATATTCTTGGAATTGAACAGGGCTCTCTGGCATGCGAAAAAAGACATGCAAATTCGGAAACTCGTCTGCCACGCCAAAGCTGGCGTAAGCGTCACCGCGCATAAAAAGCAGCGCGAACAACCAACACGCGTATACAGCTACAATGAATGTACCATTTCTCGCAGCAGTGATCGTGGGACACCGCAGGAGGCGGAGGATGGCCAGGGCCCGCATTTTTCTACCCAGGACCAGCCTCTTTGGAATGCCTGATTACCAAGTTTATGCCAGGTATAGGTTTCAACCACATATCATATTGAACCTTGTCACGGAGTGGGAAGATGACCTTACATCACCCACCCTGTGCTCCCAAGCACTGAGCCCCTTGGAAAAGGTGCTCAATCTACTGCATTTCTTGGCCACTGGGTCATTTCAGTGGACAACTGCCATAGTTGGGGGAATTTCACAACCCACGCAGTCACGCTGCCTACACCAGGTGTTGGCAATCATGACTGCACGCCCCTCAGTCCGCAGGCACATCTACATGCCCAGAACACCTGCAGAAAAGCAGGCCGTGGTCCTGGATTTCTATGGGGTGGCGCACTTCCCTAAAGTACTTGTCGCTATTGATTCCACCCATGTGGCTCTACGGCCACCTAGGGCCACAGAGCACATCAATCGCAAGCACCGGCATTCCATCAACGTGCAGGTTGTATATGATGCCAGGGGTATCATTACTTCTGTATATGCAAACTATCCAGGGTTCACCCATGATGGCTTCATAGTCCGAATGTCACCCCTACACCGGGCCCTGGATGCAGGGAGGCATGGCAACACATGGCTCATTGGTGAGTAAAAAATTCCCTGCACCTGCATGCATGTCACACACAGACAAATACACAGCAATGACAAACATTTTTACCTCTACAGGGGACAGTGCTTACCCTTTGAGCACCTACATGATGATGCCAATACGGAACCCAGCCACACCCCCCCTAAGATGCAACACAGCCCATATTGCAATAGTGGAGCACACATTCGGAGTGCTCAAGTCACGTTTCCGCTCCCTTGACCACTCTGGCGGTGAGTTGCTATATGCACCACGTCTAGTGTGCAGGATCATTGTGGCAGCATGTGTCCTGCACAATGTTGCAATATGGCATGGTGTACCGGTGGACATGGTGGTGCCCCTACATCCCCAACCACATGCGCATTATAGGGCAAAGGGCACGTGGCGAGGCTGCCCGTACCCAGCTTGGGGCACAATTTTTCAACTAAAATCCAACCACTGTGTAGTGCACACAGCCCTGGCACATTCCAGGTGCCATTCAATGATGACAAAGGGACAATCATCTGTGCCCACCAAATTAACCTGAGTGTGTCCTTGGAAGTGCTACATTGTGTGCATCCCTTAGAACCTAAACTAATTCAATCTGGTGTGTACAAAAGGAACACATAGAAGAGGGAGTATGCCACTAACACTGTGTCAAAGTACCCATCTAATTGCCACATAAATCCTCCCACATGTCATGTAAAATTATCGCCACACTGTGCCATGGCATGCAATGCAAAATGAGATATATAAATGGTCAACACATAACACAACTGTCACAAAGCGCTCAACGATGCATGGCACAAGTTGAAAAATAACGCACGCTCATACAATTCCATAATAATGTTGACAGGAACAGTAATTGCCTAGTACAACATACCATAAACACTGGACCTAACAGTGAATCTGTCTGACAGTGACTCATCATATTTCCACACGTGCCTCAATGTGTCGTAACATGCACAGGGCACCCAGGTAGATTTTGCGTGGCTCTGCTAATTTAAGAGTGCAGGTAAGCACATACAGCAAGAAGTCCAACAATAATGTTCAACCAAAAAGGGATGCAAACCATGCACTGGACAAACAATGAGGAATCCCACTAGGGGTGTATGCACAGGTTGGACTCGAGACTGCCCACAGATATAAGGGAAGCCTGATGCCTCTGTATAATTTTCATTTACAGGCACCACTCCTTGCAAGCCCGTGGAAAGGGGAAGCAGGAGTGGCTTCTGTGTCTGGACCCCAATGCACAAATGATGAGTGTACTAACACGAGACAAGCCAGTATGGGTCCAGCCGGAACCTACAGTGGATGCCCTTGGAGGCCACAGAACGCAACACACTATAACATAAATTCACAATAGACCACAGGTGAGGGAAGGGAAGGTGCACATATTGCCTAATGGGAACCCTAGCAGCCTAACTCTGAACAAAGGAATAACAGATGCACAAGTGAGGATAAGAATGTCAACTAAAATAACTAGGGGAAAATAGGCTGTAAAGTCAGCAAGGTTCAGAAGGGGAAAAACAAGTAAATAAAAATCAAAAATGTCCATGTTGGACTGGGGGGGGCGGTTGGCACCCAGGAGGGTTGAGGGGCAGGGTGCACGTCAACAGCCACATGTGTGGATGTTGAGAAAAAAAAACACCTCCATGGGTTCATGGGCCGCACCGCTATCATAGTTTGATAGGTCTTTCGCTACTGTCGCCACCTTCCTGTGTAGCATTTGAAGGTGGTATTGGTAAGGGAGGTTCATCACGTATGGCCCTGGCCTGGTCCTCCATGGCAGCGGCCAGGCAGGACAGAGATTAATGCATCTGCAACATGAAGCCTCGGAGGTCCGCATTCAACACCTCACGGGATGCACAGAGTTCCTCCGAGATGGTATGAGTCAACAGTTGCATCTGCTGTTCAAACTGTGTACTGTGGGCTGCCTGTAGCGCTACCAGTGTAGCTCTGAGGGACAGAAACTCTTGCCTCAGGGCTTCCCTGTGGGCCCAATCCTCTGCAATCAGGGATGCCGGCAGGGACCGCAGTTCCGCCCGTCGGTTCCTGTTGCTGGCCTCCATGTGCAGCCTGTGTGAGCGGCATGTGGACAGCAATGCCTGAAGCCGGTGCTCTACCTGTGTTGCTGGTGGGATCATGAAATTGGCCACCCTATCCATGGGCTGAGCCAATATCTCATAGGTAGCACCCTGTTGTTGTTCAACAGTATACATGGAAATACTCCCACGCTGTATCGCCAGCCGCAACAGGGCCACAGCATGTGCGGGCCCCACGCCTGTCTGACCCAAGGGATCATGGCCCTTGATGTGATGCCGCTGTCTGTGGCTGCAGGACTGCATCCCTCCCTTGCTCAGCTGTCCCAGGACCAGGAACCAATACTGTGGAGCGTGACCCTGCATCCGTAACCACCATAGACGCACGTGACAACACTGACTGGCCCTGTGAGGGGACGTGATCCCCTGCAGATGGTTGGGCTACAACAGCACCAACACTTGATGCACTCACCTGCGACAGCATAGAGGAATCCACATCCGGTTCACCACCAGAGCCACTGGTTTCATCAGAGGTGGATGATACTCACTGGTGCCCCGGATGGCCTGTAGCACCAGTGGATTTTCTTGGGCTGCCACAAAACGTCCTCCACTGGTTCTCTGTTGCGGCTGAGTATCCTTTTCCTCCTGAACCTTCTCCTCTGCATCCAGTGCCTCATCACCTGCACATGGACAGAAAAATAAATCAAGAGACATGTGAATAGCATAGCTCACACACACAGGTCACATTGGTGTTCTGCAACACATTAACAAGCTATGTCACTCATGGTACAATGTCCCACCCGTTGCCAGTTTCAATGGAAGGTATGGATGGAATTAAACCACCCATAGGCATATGTGGATGGACTTAATACCACATGCAGTGCATGGTGTAGAACACCTGCTTCAGACACAAGCACCTGAATGGCATAGCTGAGTCACTAACATCACTGGTGTAAATACCCAGATGCCATGTTGAATAGGCATTCCGGAACCGTCTATTAGCATGAGACGGTCCTTGATGACTACTCTCCCAAAGCCAGGTACAATGTATGTGACATGATATGTTATTTTATTCATAAAGTGCATATACACAAGTGTTACATGGTGTGACGAGGCAAGGGTGGGGGAATAGAGTGAAGCCAGACACCGATCTTATGTGGCCAGGTGACATTGAGATTGCGCAAGTGCAGGGGAAGGGGGAAGGGGAGACGTGGGGGATGTGGGGAGGGGGGGAAGTGACAGGTGTTAGTGCAGTACATGGGAACGGCAGAAAAAAATAAGCATAACATAAGCAGTAAGTAAAATGCGTCCAGCTGGTGGCAGTGGAAGGGCAAGTGCAGACATCAGGTGTCAAGTGCTGTTAGGGGGCTGTAGGGATACAGTAAAGAGTCCCCAAGTGCAGGGGATGCCATGGAGGCAGTGCATGGGTGCAACTGGCGGGCTAGAGGACCAGACCAGAGATCAGAGCGTGGCCAGGTCGCCAGTGCAGTTTCATATTCAGCCCGGAGTTCAGCAGGGCACAGGTGGAGAGAAAGCACAACCCAAGAGGAAGTATCAGATGTGCTTCCAGAATTGGAGAAAGTTCACCAAGTTTCAGGGAGGCTGTTCCAGAGGGAGGCCCCAGCCGAAGAAAGACATCCACTACAAACTCTTTGCTAGGAGAAGCAACTGACCCTGAGGGAGTAGGAGAGGGATGATTGAAGAGCTTGAGAAGGAAGATATTTAGTAAGATACAGTTGAAGATATTGCGGCACCAGGAACCAGAAGGCCTTGTGGACAATGCAGAGGGTCTTGAACTTAATAATCGTTGCCACTGGGAGCCAGTGCCATGATTACAGTCCTGGATAGATATGATACCGGGGCTGGAGAATAAGGACAATTTGTGCAGTCTTGTTCTGGATGAGTTGCAGAGGGCAGAGAGTTGAAGCAGTCAAATTAAGAAAGAGGCTGTTGCAGTAGCCCAGCCTAGAGTGAACCAGTGCTCTGGAGACAGTGAGCCGTTGGGGGAAGGAGAGGAAAGGAAGAATACCTCCTGAAGAGGTGCAGCTGGTAGTTTGACCTCTGAGACGTCAGAGATGTGAGGCGAGAAGGTGAGTGTGGAGTGGAACATTAACCCAAGGTATCCAGCATCTCCAGCATCACAGGCGTTGTGCAGCACATAGGTTGTATGCAGTCTGGAGGACACCAAGCATGGGTCAGTACACCATGACATGGTTCCCTCATGGCAGTCATGGGAATGCAGGCAGAAGTGCTACATAATCGGAACAATTCATTCAATCAACATACGCATATTCTGGATGCACACACTTCATCACTCACTGGACATTTCCTCGTAATTTGGCAGGGCTCCCATGCCTTGGACCTGCTCCACATTAAGCAACTCACTAACAGCCTCTTCATGTGGTGTGAGATCCTTGTCTTCTCGTTGTAACCCACCTCCATTCACCAGAGTAGAGGCGAAGTTGGTGTACCCAGCTTGTGTTTGAATCGACGGTGGAGGTCATTCCACTGCTTCACCACCTCGCGAGTGGTGCGCCTCTCATTGCCCAAGGTGTTGATTCTATCTGTGACTCGCTGCCAGTAGACCTTACGCTGAGCAGGCGTATGTGTGCTCCCTGCCTGCGTGAGTATGTCACTGTAGTGTACGCCCACGTAGTCAATGCGGATCTGGATTTCTTCACCATTGAAGCTCCTCTTCCTTGACGTGGCGGTCTTCTGTGCCATGCGTTGGGATTGAGCCTGTTATGCTACTGCACACTGTACTTTCTTAGAAGGTCGTGCAGATCCTGTGTGGCTGGGACCACTCGGGTCTGTAGGGGCTAGAGCACTAGTGGCCTGGGCCATGGCATGACCCACTGATGCTGGGACAGTAGGTGCCCCTGCAGGTAGCCGTACCTGGGTGCTGGTGCCAGGTCCTTTCACTGCATTTCCCTTCTCCTTGGACAACATCTGCCCCAGCGTCTCTGTGGACCTGGTCCGTGACCACTACAGCCATGGCTGGTAGTTTGACCCAGGCTGGTGGGGACATCAGCTGGCCCTGCAGCTCCCGGACACTGGGTGCTGGGAACATGTGGGAACGTCCCTTCCCCTTGGACGCACAGACAACATCTGCCCGAGTCTGTGGACCTGGGCCGTGACCACTACAACCATGGCTGGTGGTCCCTGAGCCTGGGTGGTGGGGACTGCAGCTACATGACCCAGGCTGGTGGGGACTGCAGCTGGCACTGCAGCTCCCGGGAGCTGGGTGCTGGGGACATGGGTTATGTGGCACATCCCTTACCCTTGGACGCACAGACATCTTCCCCTGTTTCTCTGTGGACCTGGGCCATGTCCACTACAGCCATGGCTGGTGGTCCCTGAGCCTGGGTGGTGGGTACTGCAGCTGCCCCTGCATCTCCCTGACCCTATTGGGTGGGGGGCATAGTTCTCCCTGCACGTCCCCGACCCGGGACACCTCGGCCACCCTTCCCACTTGTGCCCTTCGCACTCATGGCACACATTGATCTGTACAATGGGAGGCACAGCAAGCAATTGTCCTGGGCAATTGGAGTGAGGGTAAGGGTAAGTGATGTAAAACATACTAGTTAGGTCCAGCAAGGCTCAATTTGACCCCAGGTGAAAAAAAAATGGGACACGTAACGCGCAGGCACCCAAAAGAATCAAACTTGCGTGTGCACGACTCCTCGGTAGCTCACGTGAAAAATAAAATCGTTATGCGGTACGCTGTGGCACCCAGCAACACACAAAATGCGTACGCGAAGCCCACGTAATCAACTGTGATAACAATGGGGTACGTGATAAACAGGGCCACTCAGAGTATGAATAATGCGTATGCGACTCACTGTTAGCCTCTGAAAATGGGGAAAAGTACACGCACGTGTGCGCGGAGGCAATTCCCCCACCAAAATAAGAAGATCGCACTTGCACAGTAGTGAACAAAATGCATTGCACCACAAAAATCGCTGAAGTCCGTACGTCCGTCCGCTCCAACTCGCACAAGCGTGTGATGCTCTCCTACGCACTCCTTTATTCTGTATCTGAACGGCAACGCCCAATGGCCAGCACATGTCAAGGATTAGGCCCTTCCCTCTGATTTCACGTGTGCGCGCTAATTTTGCATGCGCGAAGTAACTTACTCTGTTTATGGCTGCCCACGCGAGTTACACGGAAGACCCATGCGCTCCTGCCTACAAGCCATTTGACCTGCCTCCTACTGCCCTCAGCTGCCTCCTACGAGCCATCTGCTGCTGCCTCCCCACTGTTTGTGCTTGCTGCCCACCTGCCCAGCATTTTGAGTGCAGGCTGTCAAGCCAGTGCTCCTGTCCTTGGCCCTGTGACCACCTCAGCTGATTCAGAAGACTCTGAACGTGCCAGAACATCACCACCGCTCCACAACCCAGCCCCAGGACCACCTTGCCCAACCACACCTGCCTCTGGGGTTGCCATGTCTGAGAAAACCTCTCCAGAGGCAAGTGGCAACCCCACCGCAGTGAGGCAGAGGGCTGTCAACTTAACACACCATGTGCACAAGCGCTGGGAGGACCTGAAGTCCAGGATCCTGAACAAGGCCCTGCGCTTCCTCCAGGCTGGTGACAACCAAGGGGTGTGCCAGGGCCGGTTGAACACCACAGACATGGGGGTCCTGGAGAGGTTTTACCCGGCGCTGCACACCCAGGTCAGCGATTTGCAGCACAGTCTGGAGTAGTCAGGTGCGTGTCCATGTGTTGCCGTCCTCTACTGTGCATGTGCATGTTGATGTATGCTGGGAGTGTGCACCTCCCAGACAGTGCTGCACATGTGTCCAATGAAACATGCGTGATTCCAACGTTGTTACTTTTGCAATGTGTGTTGTACTGCAGCATATTACGACGTGCACATGGTTTCTTACATGTGTCTGAGACGTGCCCGTGTGAGAGGTGTGAAATCGGTGTTGTCCTCAACATCATGAACACGCATGGTGCACATGTGTATATGTCTGAGATGTGACTTTTTGACTGGCCATCACTCCTGGATAGATGTAACTGGTGCCTTTCAATGTGTGCCCTACTCTTGCTGCCTGATTGACGTTGAGGGGACTCTGATGTGATTGAATTGTTTCTTCTCAAAGTAAAAATGCGCCACACAAATTCTTGTGATTGAAAAACCAATTTGTAATTACTTATTCATAACACACTGTGATGCCCTTTAGGATTACACGTGTATCAGCACAACATGTGCCTTCATCAAATCAGGGCAAATCGATCTGTATACATATCCAATCAAATAGTGAAGTGAGTCCATAAACCATATGAAGCAAAAAAATATGAAAATATCAGACGTGTACATAATGACAGAAATTGAGGGGAGACTGGTAGGTGGGTAGGAGTTTGTAGAAACACAAGGAGAAAATAATATATATATTTGTTGGATCAATACTGGTCTGGCATTTTTCATAAGAAAATATATACATATATTTATATTAATATAAGCCTCAGAAATATAAATATATATATATATATCTATATATATCTATATATATCTATATATATATATATATATATATATATATATATATATATATAAGGCTTGTGAAATCTGCTTAGATCACATGCTGTCAATAGGCCGACATCTAGTGGAAGCTGCAGAGTATTACAGTTTGTTTTTCGAAACACTAATGGGCGTCGACATAGGGCGTACCAGTAATACTATCCCTAGTGTGACGTCCACTGTACCCATGATCCCTCACGCGTATAGGACCCTCAGATTGTTTGTTTCCGCCATACTTGTCGGAAGCATTGTTGCGGAGTTCCCTGGCTTTCAGCCATTTTGCAAAAAATCATCTAAATTTCCCTGTTTTTTCACTCCCACGTCGAGATCCTGAAGATCGACGCCGGTCAGAAGAACAAACAACTGTCGAGACTGCACGATGGACTTTGGGCCTCGGAAGGCCTCTTGCTTCGGCCCTGCAAGTAGGGAGGTGAGTGGGGGGTGGAAACATACTCACTCATTATTATTTCCTACATACACTAGCCCGCTGCCATAAGGCGACATATGGAGAGTACTCCATTTAAATTTTGCCCCAAGTGCAACAGCAAGTACCCTTGGGTTGACAAACACACCACCTGTAATCTGTTTGCCGAGGGACCACCCCGAAGCTAACTGCAGAGCGTGTAATCTTTTTAAGGCTAAGACACTAAAGGACCTCTCCATTAAACGTTGGGCCCATCACGCCAGGCAGCTCTGGGCCATGGAAGCAGTGGGATCCTTCAGTGATGGCAGCAACGCCGCCCTCTCGGACGTCGAGGGCACAGGGGCATCGAAAGACACCCAAGCGCTAGTCCCCAGCCTCGGAGGATTGTCCGGCGGGGCATTTATGGGGCCCACACCCGGCGACACGAGTGCTACCCACACTACTACACCTAAACACACTAACCCCAGCCGAGACTCGACACGCTTGTGGAGTTCTCGGAAGAAGGAGGCACATACAGAGCAGTCCACAGAATCGGTGTCCTCTGGGCGTTCCAGGTCGAGATTGCCTCACGACACACGGCAACCGTCCACAGTTGCCAAGAGTGCCTCGCTCCCCAAAGTCACAGAGGTATGGTTGTCAGAAGACGAATCCGACCTCCACCCCCAAGCTGCACGCTTAGAGTCGGTTCCTGCAGCCCGTTCGGCGTCTGCCTCCGCGTCTCTACGTTCACACTCGAAGGATACAGAGAGTACCCTACACACCCCGAATCTCGACGCCAGGCGTCGAAAGATTCAGAAAAGGCCAAACCATCAGGGAAACACTCTTCTACTGATGGTAAAGGGGACAAACAGCAGAAAAAGTCATCGCACTCAACTTCTGCACCCCAGGTCCACAAGGACAAACATAGGTCTTCAGATAAGGATAGATCCAAGACCCCTGTCCCTGTCACTACTCCCAAGCTTATCCCTCCCACCCCACAGGAAATGGGAATAGAATAGGAAGCTCAACAGGAGGTGATCATCCCCAGTTCCAGGGAATGGAGCACTGAAGACATAGACGAGGTGATGAGAAGAATGTCTTCTTTAGCTAATTTCTACGAAAAAAAACCCAGAGCATTTTCTGAGCTATCAGAGTACCCCTGACAACGCTACTCCCACAGGATCCAAAGACCCTCAGCCTCCTAGTAAGAGACCTCTGGTTCAGGCTCCAGCTCAGAGCCTGATTTCAGACCCTTACTATATTCAACCTTACCATCAGTATGCTGAAGATCCAGGCATACAGATGCTGGACGACCAAACAGGGGTTGATTATTATGGAGACGACGAGGAACAGGATGAGGAGGAGGAAGACGAGGCAGAGGTCTACAATATAGACTCCCCTATTTGCAAGGAACCACAGGTCACTGACTCACCCGTGGATAACAAGCCCCTTCTGAATGAGGTCTTGGCTAGAGCTGCAGAGCACTTCCACATAGACTCTCAGGGGGCTCAAGAAGAGAGGGACTTTGCAGAGGAGATCAAGGGTGACAAAAGACCCATTGCCCAAGCCACACCAATTCTAAAGTCCATCCAACGCAGAATTGATCCTTCCCTCCTCTTCCCTAATCTCACCATGGGTGTCAACCCCAGAAATGAAAAAATGTTCAGGGCCGCCCAGTCCGACCCACTTTACATAAGGGTTCAACTTAAGCCTGACTCACTAGTAGTCACTACCACCAGGAAAAGAGCGGGTACTCCCCTAGCATCATCTGAAGCTCCCCCAGATAAGGAGAGCAAGAAAATATATGGTCTAGGAAGGAAAGTGGCCTCCACTTCCGCTTACGAAGCAAGAAAAGCCAATACCACCACTCTGCTGGCAAGCTATAATTGCCACCAGTGGGAGCAGGTAGCTGCTCTCATTGCCTCTGCACCGGAACCACTAAAGGGCCAATTAGCCCAGATCGCGTCGGAGGGTAGATCCGTGTCCGGGTGCATTCTAAAGGCGACCTTTGACGCCACAGATAATGCAGGCCGGCTCATCGCAGAGAGCACCGTCATTAAGAGAAACGCTTGGCTCAGACAGTCCGGGTTTAAACCCGAGACCCAGGCTACCCTTATCAACATGCCGGTGGAACTGAATGTCTTGTTAGGTAAAGCAGTAGAGGATGCACTCAAAACTGCCAAAGACGAGTACGATACCCTAAAGTCCCTCGGACAATTGACTAATAAGCCCTTGAACCAAAGAGGGAATGGTAAATTTCGTCACTCGCGCGTCAAAATTCCCAGAGGGGCTCCAATTACACACAGGGGCAGGGTACATTGTGGGGTGGCAACCAACAGACTACCCAAAATTACGGCAGAGGTAACAAGAGGAGCCGTGGTAGAGGAAGAGGTAGCCCAGGCAGCGATGGTATGCCTCCCGGCAAACAGTGACGCTCCGCTCAGGGTCCCTTCCCACGCATTCCCAGTAAGGGGGTGCATTTCCAACTTCACCCAAGCATGGGAAGGGATCACATCGGACAGATGGGTGCTGTCCACAGTTTCCGCAGGATACTGCATCGAACTGCTGGACCCCCCCGCTCACCCCCCGCAACCACCCTCCAAGACAAAAGATACACTCCCTGGACCACCCAAAGATACTCCTCGAGGAAATCGTCAATCTTCTCGCAAAGAACGTGATAGAACTCGTCCCGGGCAACCAGGTAAACAAGGGTATTTATTTAACTTACTTCCTTGTGCCAAAAAAAGATTTGACAATGCGCCCAGTATTAGACTTACGCCCTGCAAACAAGTATGTCAAGCCCCAAAAATGTCACATGACTACACTTCAAGAGGTAATCCCCCTCCTAAAAAGAGGGGATTACATGGCAACATTGGACATGAAAGATGCCTATTTTCATATTTCTTGCGCTTCAAGGTGGACAGTCAGCACTACCAGTTCAAGGTGCTGCCCTTTGGTATAGCCTCGGCTCAAAGGGTATTCACCAAGGTACTGGCGGTGGCGGCGGCACAACTACGCAGGGAGGCAATCACAGTGTACCCTTACCTGGGTGACTGGCTCATCACAGGGGAGAACCCAGTAATTTGCAGATCCAACATCCAAAGAACGATCGACCTCCTCTTCGAATTGGGTTTCTATATCAATAAGAAAAAATCAAGCCTGGTGCCAAGCACCTCCAAACAGTTCCTAGGAGCTGTCATAAACACTCAAGAGAGGTTGGCCTTTCCATCAGAGGAAAGAATTCGGAATCTACTACTGCAAATTCCTCAATATCAGTCTGGTCGCCAGATAAGGGTGCGCAAAGTGATGCATTTGCTAGGCATGATGGCGTCCTGTATTTACCTGGTCCCCTACGCGCGCCTGTGCGTACGACCCATGCAAGAATGGTTGGTGAAACAGTGGTCTCAGGCAAGTGGTCAGTGGGACGATCTAGTGGTCATTTCGCCAACACTTGTACAAAGTCTTCATTGGTGGACGAGAGAACCTGTCAAAGGGGAAACCCTTTTTTGATTTGGAGATACAGGCTGTAGTCACTACAGTCGTGTCCCTATCGGGGTGGAGAGCACACCTCCTTCACCACACAGCTCAGGGTCTCTGGTCTCACACACTGGCCAAGAATCACATCAATCTGCTAGAGCTTCTGGCAGTCTTCAGAGCGCTTCAAGCATTCGAACCCCACCTGCTGAACCTGTCAGTTCAGATCTTAACAGACAGCACGACAGCTATGTTTTACATAAACAAACAGGGAGGGACTTGTTCGTCAAATGTTGTTCTCCAGCATGGGTCTAGCATGGATTCACATGCGACACCCCCCCTCAAACCCCTCTGTGGCTCTTCTCTTGGTCCTACTGCCACTTAACATGCTACCAAATCTGAAGATGGCTGCCAGAGGAGGGGCTTAGGTAGAGGGCAGTCATTGGCTGGGGGCAATATGACCCAGAGACCAGTGATTGGTTATTAGTAGAAAGACTGTTCACAAACGAAACTGAAACTGATTTTTTCTTTACCGAGGATTCCCAGCCTGATGACAGGGAATATTCATGAGCATGTGAATCCATGCCAGACACATCCTGGAGAACAACAGTTACAGGTAAGTAACTTGTTCCATATGTAGACGCGGCGGCTCGTAACTCTGATGAAACAATAATTCTCCAAGTGGCGAGGGCCACATAACAGTGTTCACTACAACTTCAGACCGTCCCTTTGAGAACTAGGGAATTTAATGTGGAAACTAACACAACGTAGACTCGCGGTTATTCCCTTCATTCGTACCTTAATTCTCTTAGTCCCTGCAGGTTGACGGAGATGTAGAATGCTGATGAAAATTCCAACTAACGTTGAAGAAGCTGCGGGTTCTTGGAACGTAGTGTCTTGCTGGATTCAGAAGCTTCGGTGATGGTGAGGAGAATAGTATGGGGGAATTAGAATGCAAGGGAATGGAAAACACTGAGAATGATAGCGTGAACAGAATAAGGACCATGAAGGGAAATGTAAACACAGGGGTGATTAAAGGACTGAGAACTATGAAGAAACTGGGGAAATTGGGATCAAAGGTGCATTGGTCGGATACTGAGGACAGCGGTATGCGTTCCCTGCATGAGGCAGAAACAACGTGAAGCACTGGCTCCCCGATGGGCGGGGCTTATAAGGAGAGCCTCTCTCAAAGCATAGAACAACACTCCTAGCAAACAGGCTCCCAACCGGGCGGCCATCTTAGGTAATCAGGAACTTCTTTTTAATTCATTAGAAACGTCCCAACATAGGACCAAACTTATGTTCTGCCCGTGCACACCAGGCCAATGACCATTTCTTCTTCCCACTGAGAGTCTGGCACCTTTTGTTTCACACTTGAGGAGCAGATCTAGGCACTTTGGCAGTGATCATGACTGTAGCCCCCCTACACCGCCAAGGCTCCCCCCAGAATCAAATCACCCCTTCCTGGTTTATGCGGATAGTTCCGATGAAATTGTTGCAACAACCTTGGAGCATGGATATTCCCAAGTTCTGTCTTGTGGTCCGTAACCCTTCCAATCCACTAAGTAAATCAATTTCCGGTGCTGTCATTATCCCAGTCAGTGAGCATAGTCCTCGTTCAGGCATTCATGCTAGGCAGGGAACATTAAATCAATCAGCAGGTCAAAGGTGGGTGTTACCCTGGCAAAGATGGCATTTATAACATTCACAGCATCCACTTCCATAGACTCCCATGATGTTCAACAGTAATTGCATACACTCAACATGGCCGCCGCAAAACCATTTACATGTAGCAGTACTGTTCTATTCATATTTGTAGAGAGAGCTACTTAAGCCCCGACTCCGCTAGAACTCGCCCTTCACGTCTGCTCCGCTGACAGCGGGTAACGCTACCGGTGTTTCTCCTCACAGAACCTGTCAAAGAAAGGAGATATCAGAGACATTAGTTTTACGAATACGAATAGTTACAGAATACCATAGTTCATAGAATAGACTTATATAACTAAAGTTATCTCTGACGCGTTTATGTTCGATAAGAACATTTATTTGCTTTCAGTAACAGCATCTTCCGTCAGAAGTTTCATTCACAGCCGCAGCATCTTCAGTCAGCAGTTTTCCGGTAGCAGCCGCAGCATATTCAGTCAGAAGTTTCTTCCTCAGCCACCGTATCTTCGAATGTTTTTTTCATCAGCTTTCCGAAAACCTGCAGACAACAAAAGAGGTATTTAAGTTAAAAACTAACTTAACAGTTTAACAGAGAAGATGTTTTGTAAGCGTTTACGTACCTGAAGTTTCTTCAAGTTTTCACCTCACAGTTGTTACCGCGCTTCACCTAGCAGGCTGCAGTTACTCCGTATTGGCGAACTTACGTTTTTAAAAGGCGTTTTCTCATCCTGAGTAACTCTGCAGCCATCCGCAGCCCTAATTCTTTCCCGAATTCCTAGAACCTGCGAAAAAGAGAAAGAAGACAAAAATAATTAGAAAGAGAGATCTCTCCAACGTAGGAATCAATGTAAGCCGTAAAGGATTACAGTATATTAATCTGTTTACTTACACAAAAACAAATTATCCAAAGAATAGACATTTCAAAGCAAGAAGCTTTAGAGTTCATCAGCAACCCAAGTTACCACTGTTTCTCCATCTCAACGCGCCCCTGTAGAAAAGCAGGATGGAGAGCTCCACAATAATAAAACACAGATGAGAAGGGAATTCAGCCATAGAGTTAGAAGGGAGTGATTCAAGGGACTACACATCTCATGAAGTATTATCTTAGTTAATAGATGTTATAGCATTTGTATTGTTGTTTGTTTGTTCAAACAGAAAAGAATCCAAAAGGCTCCAAAGTGTCGGGTCCACAGGCTGGGAAGGTATTATGCTCCAGAGGAGTCCAGGTAGGCGTTACAGAACGCAAAGCCGTACTTAAAATACTCCACCTGAGCGTAATGGAAAACACAGAAATAGAGAATTTATCCCATATTTTGGGGGAGTTAAGGGCAGAAGTCCATGCAGCTAGGTCAAAAAGCAAGTCGCTCAGGAGAGAGTTGGTGGTTAACAGAGAACGCACTGATGAATTGGGTTGTCAATTATTACAGTCCCAAGCAAGACAAGCACCACTTCCAGGTGGTGTCCCAAAGGGTCAAGTTTCCGCTCCCAGTCCTCTGCAGGTGGTTTTACCAGCGAACATTCCACTAGCAGCCCCAGAAAGGTTTATGGGGGATGCGAAGCGTTTTGCAGTCTTCATGAACCAATGTAATTTACACTTCCTCTGTAGACCCAGGGTCTTTCCTTCAGATTAGGCTAAGGTGGTGTTTGTGTTATCATATTTGGGTGGACATGCTGCTCACTGGTCCATTCCCTTTGTCAATCGAGATTACCCATTACTAAGAAACTCTTATAAAAGCCAACACGCCAGTAATGTCTTTTCAGTGCTTTTATTGTGCAATGTTAAGCACAACATATAAAGACCCCCAACACATTCAGGATATCAGCCTTAACTGAAATTACTTAAACAACAACACTGCTAAAACATTCCACATTCCAATAGAACATTCCCTCGCATGGCTATTCTAGAATAAGCATGGTTAAGCAAAGCATGAAATAGCTAGACATTTATACAACACATCCCCCTCCCCTATTTTACAAACAAATTATATATGAGAAGTCAGATTTTTGTCTTAAATAAATGAAAAACAAAATTTAATCATCTTTCAATCTTCGCAATTCTGGACATATTCCAGACTTGACCACATTAAATCATCTTTTAATCTTCGCAACTCTGGACATATTCCAGACTTGACCACTTTCCAAACCTACAGCGTTCCTGAAAACTCGCACAACCCTAACAGGGTCAGTGTATAGGGGCTCTCCTTTCCTCGAGAGAACAGCTTTTCTTATTCGAACCCAATCTCGACCTTCAACCACAGTTCTCTTTTTGGGATGTTTCTCATTGACTCTCTCCACCCATTTACCTTTGCGCACATCCATTTTCCTTTTTACCTCATCTACAACCACATCCGTCTCTCTTGCTCTGCCCAACCAGGCTGGCCACACCATGGTGTTGGCTTTTCGGCCCCTCATGAGTTCAAAGGGACTCATACCTGTCTCGACACCTGGAGCCATCCGCAAAGCATACAACCTTTCCTTCACCGCCACTCTCCTGTCTAGGCCACACGCATTTGCTCCTCGAATGGCTTCCAATGTACATTGATTTACCCTTTCAACCATACCGTTTCCTTGAGGATAATATAAAGGAGTTCTTTTGTGCCCAATCCCACATTTAACAAGGTAATCTCGGAGCAACTTTCCCGTGAATTGTGGCCCATTATCTGTGAGAATACTCTTAGGTAGGCCCTCTCTCTCAAATACATTTTCCAGAAATTCTATAACACATTGACAAGTGACTTCTCTCACAATCTTGAATTCAGTCCATCTTGAGAAGGTATCAACTAGGGCAAGGATGAACCTTCCTCTACCCATCCCCATGTCAACCGGACCCAAAACATCCATCGCTAAATCCTGCCACACTCCCTCAGGAGTGCTTGTCTTCCCCATTGGCTGGGAAACTGCTAACAAATTTTTCCCGGATTTGACACAATCGGTGCATGCACCAACTACCCTCTCAATTTCACGGTCAATCCCTGGCCACCAATAATCTGCTTTTATCACTTCTTTCGTTTTACACATGCCTATATGTCCTTGATGGGCAGCTCTTATCAACTTTTCCCTCAAACTTCCAGGAACCGTCAGTTTGTCCCACCGAAATAGCAAACCCCCTTTCACCGACAATTCAATTCTTACTTCCCATAGTGACCTTTCCTCTCCAGTAAGTAATTTTTTTTCAGGCCATCCTTCTTCTACAAAGGTCATCACACGTTTCCACATTTCATCTGATTCTAAAACACAAATCCATTCTTGCCTCTGTATAATACCTTCCACGGTTACAAAAACCATTTAATTTTCTCCATATACATTGCTGCCTCCCTCACTGGCACAATTCTCCACTTTCACCCTTGAGGCATGATCTGCTTGTACATTCTTTTTGCCTGCAACCACCTCTATTGTGAATTTGTGGCATTGTAGCCTTGTCACCCAACCCGCAACTCTCCTAGATATTTTGTCAAGGCCTTTACATTCAAAAATCGACTTGAGAGGCTTATGGTCTGTTCTTAAAGTAAAATCTTGTCCCCACACAAAATTCTTCATTTTCTCTATGCCCCAATGACACGCCAAAGCTTCCTTTTCCAAAACAGAATAATTGAGTTCTGCACCTCTTAACATGCGGGATGCATGCATGACAACCATCTCTGTGCCATCAACATCTGGCTGCAACATTACCACACCTATACCAGTATCACTGGCATCGACCGACAAGATAGTCCTCTTCCTAGTGTCAAACATCGATAAAGGTTTGGCCATATCAATCTTTCTTTTCATCACTTCAAATTCTCTCTCACATTCCTTGCTCCAAATAAATTCAACACCTTTTTTTAATAGTCCCCTTAAACTGGTTATACAGTCAGCATAATTTCAACGAACCGATGATAAAATTCAATAGTACCAAGAAATGACCGCAATTCTGCTTTATTCTTTGGCACTTGTGTTTTAAGAATGGAATCTACCAAATTCCTTTTTGGTCTGAGCCCTTGCTCCGATATCTAATTACCTAAATATTCAACAACCCGAGTCATAAAAACACATTTATCACCCCGCAACGTTATACCCCTCGCCTTAAAAATGGTCAGGACCTCATCAAGTCTTCCCTTCAATTCTTCCTCATCTTTTCCACATATGAGAACATTGTCCTGAAAGCACCACACTCCACTAACATTCCTTAACAACTTGTCCATAACTTTTTGGAATACTGAAGATGCCGATATTAATCCAAAAGGCATGCGCCGAAATTGATATATTCCCTCATAGGTAATGAACGCAGTCAATTTGCGTGATTCAGCATCTAAACTAATCTGATGGTAAGCACTTGCCATATCAAGTTTTGCAAAGAATTTTGCACTTCCAATCCTACTCAGCAACTCACCCATGTTAGGGAGAGGGTGACTATCAGCCACAATGCACCGATTGAGTTCTCTCAGGTCAACACATACTCTGAAATCCACACTACTTTTCTTTACTACTACCACGGGAGAAATCCACTCCACTGCCTTGGCGGGCTCAATAATACCTTCTTTTTCTAATTTCATGAGCTCCTCACGCACAGCTTTCCGCATTGACAAAGGTAAAGGCCTAAGTTTAGATGCAACTGGTTTGCTTCCCTCTTTTACAACAATCTTGTGGACCATTCCTTTTAGGCACCCTACATTACTGCTGAATACTTCTGTGTACTTAAGTAACATCTCATGACTTCTGGGATTATTTCTACTCGATCCATGTATATTGGCCACATTAAGTACTTGCTCCTCACTATTGGGGTCTAACTTAATACACAATCCTCTCTGTTCCTTCCAGCCCAGCAACGTTTGACCCCTTTTTGTGACATACATTTTTCCATAAATCACTCTGCCCTTAAACTTGAACTCAGCATTGCAACATCCCAAAATTTCTATCTTGTCTCCATTGTACCCACCAGGCATTTTATCAGAGGGAAACAGATGTTCTATAGAACCACCAACCACATTTTCAAAAACCACTCTGGACATCAACGTGATTTTTGAACATGAGTCTGCTAACATTTTGACCAAACGTCCATTCACTTCTATCCAGGCAGAGGGGTGTTCACATTCATCAGACCCGGTGCACTTTACCATGTGAACAGTAACAATTTCATTGTCAGACATGTCACCTTCCTCAGATGATGCACCATCATACTCTTCAATAAGAAGCGTTCCTTTTCCACTACCAACCCGATAATTTTTGCAGCAATTCTCAAAATGACCCCATTTTTTACAAATACTGCAATTGACACGCCTTCCAGGACATATGGGAGACGTGGACAAAATCTTTCTTCCCTTTTTATGTTACCGTGGGCGCTATCTTTCCGAATACTTCTATTTCCTTGTTCACTACCCCCACCTTTGCTTTGAGCAACCTCATGACGCCTATTAGGTTTGAACTTCTGCCTCTTCTTTTCTTTCGGATAGGTTCCCTTCTTTTCACCCACCCTCAAAACCTCAACATTTGGCACTGACTTATTTTCTGTAACTGCCAATTTTGCTGCACACTGCAAGGTGTGCTCAATCCTTTTTGCAATGCCTAAAACCTCCACTAAATTGGGGTCGTCTTTCAACCAAATGTCTTCACAAATTTTATCATTCACACAGTGTAACATAAACTGGTCCCTTATACGTTCATCTAGAGTATCACCAAATTTACAATTAAGAGACAAATGTCTCAGAGCCGTAATATAGTCTTCGACAGATTCTCCCTCATTCTGGAATCTCATGCCAAAATGGTATCTTTCCAAGACAGTACTCGTTTTAGCCTCAAAATGTTTGTCCAACTTAGACAAAGCCTCATAAAAATCATTAGATCCCCCTTCCAAGTCCAGCTCAGGAATGTCTGGGAGAGTGTCATATATTCTCTGACACTCATATCCCAAAATGTGCATCAGCATTGCCACCTTCCGCTCCACCAACATTCCATTTCCACAGGTAGCTTTAACATAATGTAAAAACCCCTTTTTCCAGGGTGCCCACTTGATCTTGGGAGGGCCTGGAGTGGGCATAAACCCTTGGGGACCAGGAACCCCAGAAAGCATCATGTTATATCTTCACTCCACAATACTGGATATTAAAAGAGCGTCTGGGATCCCTTGTCCAGCACCAGAGCACCAACACAGATGGCCCCTCCCCTTCCGGTATAATTGGTGTCACAAAACTGGAGGCAGTCCTCCTCAAAGGGTTCCCCCTTGTCAAAGGGATTATGGGAATTACACAAGCAAGTCAGTACTCTTTCCCACTGGGAAAATATTTTCCTCCCTTGTGGACACACCTCCCTAGTGCGATCTCACCTGGGCATCTCCGTGTACCACAGCACTCCCACACCGCCTTCCCCCAGAGGGCCCTGGGTGGGTTCAACACATCACTGGCTCCGCGCCGCAATGTGAGACCGCTAATTCAACGCGGACTCACTTGCTCAGAGCCGCGATCTGAGGAAATACAAATGCGCAGTTCCTTCCGCGATGATTGCCCAATATCCAGACACGTGACAATTCACGGGATAGGCGCACGCTTGGACGCGTTCTGTGCCACCGCCTCACCCAAAATGTAGAGCGATCTCCGCACCATGATCGAAAGCGAGCTCCTTCAGTGCATTGGGCTGTGAAAGGACGTGCCGCGGCTCCAGGTCCCGATGAGATTCCGCACCCGGCGTCTCACTGCTCCCTCCGCTACTCGGATCGGCACAGCTGTCTGGGTCAGCACAAATCCGCTCCTCTGCATAGACAAGCGCGCAGGTGGCAAACCAACGCTACCACACTCTGGGCGCCAGTTCCTCTTCACTGCATGACACACGGCGAGCGTTGCCACTTTCGGCCAGCCGGTGTTGGGGGTCTCGATGAGGATCAATGATTGTTGATGAAGCGGGGCAGGCTTCACAGGAACACACATCCCATCCTCGTCGCCATTCTTATAAAAGCCAACACGCCAGTAATGTCTTTTCAGTGCTTTTATTGTGCAATGTTAAGCACAACATATAAAGACCCCCAACACATTCAGGATATCAGCCTTAACTGAAATTACTTAAACAACAACACTGCTAAAACATTCCACATTCCAATAGAACATTCCCTCGCATGGCTATTCTAGAATAAGCATGGTTAAGCAAAGCATGAAATAGCTAGACATTTATACAACAGAAACGTCCCTGGTTTCCGGCAGGAGTTGGAGAAATGCCCATCATTCTCAGGGACAGGCTTTAAGTAATGAGCTGGTCTCTTTCTGCCAAGGTAACCAAGAATTGTTAGCTTACATAGTTTCCTTTAATCGACTAGTAGCAGACACAAATTGGCCTAAGGAGAAGAGAACAACACTCTTTTATCGAGGATTACGAGGAGAACTCAAGGACATGTTGGTGCAAGTAGTGAACCCTCCTACAGGTTGTGCCAAATTCATTGACCTAACTATACAATTGGATCATCGGTTGCAGGATCAGCGCACTGATCGGGCCAGATCAGAGACTAAGTCACTCTGTTCGTTCAAAATACAGTGGAACTCGTCAAGTGACTAAAAGTCACTCTGAGCCAATGCAGTTAGGTGTTCTGGGTCCAAGTTCTAAAGAAGAAAGAGACAAAAGAAGACAGCAGAATGTATGCCTCTATTGTGGTTCAGCCAGTCATCAGCTTCGTAATTGTCCAGTGAAACCACGGTGGAAACCAGTGGGAGTTGTCGAAAAGACAGATAGGAATATAAAAAGAAAAGAACTGACGGAAAACTCCAACGCCCGACAAGTGTAAAGATCGACTTGTCGAGCCAGAAGAACAAAATTCAGATCTCTCATTTCGTTGTTCCCGCTATCTTAAGTATTGACCTTCAACCTTCCAAAATATATGCTCTGGAAGGATATGTGGACAGTGGTGCAATTGGAAACTACATGGATTACGAACTAGCAGGCAAGTTGGGTATTGGTATACACCCAAAGGCTGTGGTGGAAAATGTCAATGCAGTGGATGGTACTCAACTGATATCTGGACCAGTGACTAAGTGTACTGAAGTTTGCACCTTGCTTTGCCAGGAGGGACATCGAGAAAAAAATCTCGTTTGACCTAATCAGTGCTCCACAGTTTAAAGTAATTTTAGGGATTCCTGGTTAGAGAAACATAATCCACAGATTGATTGGCATGCCAGAACCTAAGTATTTACAGAGGAATGCAAACACTCCTGCTATGTTCAAGTCAGAACCTTTGGAAAAGAAGTTCATGCGATTTCAAGAGAAGAACCCACCTTAGGATTAATAGGAACCCTACCACCGGAGTATGTGATTTTGCCTCCACATCGGCTGTATGATTGTCAAATTGATTTAATCCTTGGTTCCAAAACCCCATGCAGTAGAATTTATATTTTAACCAAACAAGAAAATATTCATTTGAAGACATATTTGGATAATTACCTAGCCAATGGTTTTATTCAGCCTTCTAAGTGCCCTATGGCGTCTCCTCTGTTCTTCATCCCCAAGAAGGAAGGGGACCTTTGTACTTGCATAGAGTATCGAGCCTTAAATCAGATCACAGTTAAGAGCGCATTCCAGTGTTAATGGACCAAGTTAAGAATGCCAAAGTTTTCACCAATCTGGACCTTCGAGGAGCCTACCACTTAGTGAGAATCAAAGAAGGGGATGAATGGAAAACTGCCTTCCGCACAAAATACAGCTTTTACGAGTATCAAGTTATGCCTTTTGGCTTATGCAACGCTCCAGCAGCTTTTCAGAACTTTATGAATGATGTTTTATGCAAATTGCTAGATGTCTGTGCCGTAGTGTACCTCGATGACATTTTAATTTATTCAAGCTCGGCACAAGAGCACATAACTCATGTAAGGGCAGTACTTGTGAAACTACAGCAACAGAAGTTATTTGTCAAGCTGTAGAAATGCTCATTTCATGCGACCTCAGTGGAATTTTTGGGATTCATCCTGTCACCAGTGGGAATTCAAATGGACAATCGAATGGTTGAAGCAGTTTTGAATTGGCCTTCCCCCACGTCAATGAAAGGAGTCCAATGTTTTGCAGGATTCGCTAATTTTTATAGATACTTTGTTGCAGGATTTTCCAAACTAGTTCATCCAATAACTTAGTTATAGACAAAGCACAAGGCCTTCTCCTGGACCAAGGAAGAGGGAAGAGGCTTTCCAGGCCTTGAAAAAATATTTTACCACAACTCCCATTTTGAGACACCCACAACCAGAGCTACTGTTTGTAGTAGAAACTGACGCATCCAGTACTGCAATGGGAGCTTTTCTTATCTGAAAAAGATACAGAAACCGGACAACTGCATCCAGTGGCCTTCTGGTCACAGAAGTTTTCAACAGCAGAATTAAATTACAGTATCACAGATAAGGAATTACTAGCAATGAAACACGCTTTCAAGGAATGGAGACACCATTTATTGGGGGCCCGGCATACTGTCACAGTTCTCCCAGACCACCGAAACCTGCAATATTTACGCAATGCAAAGGCTCAATCATCCCGACAACTCCGCTGGGCATTGTTTTTTGTGGAATACGATTTTGTTATAACTTACCGCCCAAGAGTACGTAATGGTAAAGCGGATGCCTTGTCACGTATTGGAGAGCAAGAAGAGGTCCAAAGTACTTTAGATCCAGTGAGCATAATTCCAGAAGAGAAGGTGCTGGGAGTGACTGGATTTTCAGAAGGAGACCTAAAGTCACAGATTCTACTGAGCATGAGAGTTAGAGGCCTGGAAGTCAAAAGGACCAAAGTGTTGCATTCAAGAGGGTTTTCCTTATTTCCAGGGTCGTCTTTATCTACCAAATCAGGGGCTACAACAGACGGTCATGGCAGATTACCATGGAGCAACACTAGAAGGCCAACCTGGAATCGCTAAGACAACAGCCAAGATCAAAAGACATTTTTGGTGGCCAACATGGCACAAGAATATCATAGATTTCATCCAAACTTGTGGTATTTGTGCTCAAAACAAAAGCTCAAAGCAGAAACCAGCAGGACTACTTCAACCATTAACTGTTCCACCAGCACCATGGCATACCATTTCTATGGACTTTATTACTGAGTTACCCCCTTGTTCGGGTTATAATACAATCCTTATAGCAGTGTACTTGTTTTCTAAAATGGCTCATGTCATTGTCCTCAAAGGACTTCCCACGTCATCAGTTTGAGTAAAGTTGTTCCTAGAACAAATTGTACGTCTTCATGGATCTCCATCAGCAGTGATCTCTGATAGAGGGAGTCAATTTGTCTCTCAATTCTGGAGGAAGTGTTGTGAGTTGGCTAAAGTTGAAGTACGCTTATCTATTAGCCACCACCCACAAACTGACGGTCAAACTGAGAGAAACAATCAAGCCCTAGAACAATACCTTTGATGTCTTCTCCACCAAATAGATTGTTCTTGGGTGGATGTCCTCTGGGTAGCAGAGTATGCTTAAAATAACTCTGAACACACCTCCACAGGATATACCCCTTTTTACATCCTAAACGGTTCACATCCAGACCTCTGCTTTCGATCCAACAGAATCCTTAGAGATACCAGCAGTACAAAATCTTCATGAGAACATTACTCGGGTACAAAAAAAGGTCCTGAGACATTTAACTACAGCAAAGGAAAGTCAAAAGAAATGTGCAGATAAACTTCGAAGAAAATCTCCAGATTATAAAGTGGGAGTCAAGGTATGGTTGTCTTCGAAACACATTGCACTTAAGGGCCCACGTAAATTCCAGCCTAGGTTCTGAGCCCATTCTCTGTGGAAGCTATTGTCAACCCTGTAGCAGTAAGGTTAAACCTACCATCTCACATGCAAATTCATCCTGTACTCCATGTTTCCTTGTTAAAACTAATGAACCCGGGGACCAGACTACAACCATCACCCAAACCCATGATTATAGAAGGTGAACCAGAATTCTTAGTGAAAGAAATCTTAGATTCCAAGATTGTCAAAAGGAAATTGTTCTACTTAGTAGTGGATTGGAAAGGGTTTGGTCCACAGGACATAACTTGGGAACCTTGTACCAATATTCATGCCCTCAAATTGCTGCAGAAGTTTCATCGGAATCGCCCCACTAAGCCAGGGCTGGAGGGTCCATCCTTGGGAGGGCCCTTGGGTGGGTGCGGGGGGGGGAACTGTCATGATCCCAGTCAGTGAGCATAGTCCTCATTCAGGCATTCAGGCTAGGCAGGGAACATTAAATCAACCAGCAGGTCAAAGGTGGGTGTTAGCCTGGCACAGATGGCATTTACACCATTCACAGCATCCACTTCCATAGACTCCCATGATGTTCAACAGTAATTTCATACACTCAACATGGTGGCCGCAAACCCCATTTACTTGTAGCAGCACTGTTCTATTCATATTTGCAGAAGGAGCTACTTAAGCTCCGCCTCTACTGGAACGTGCGATTCGCGTCTACTCCGCTGACAGCAGGTAACGCTACCAGCGTTTCTCCTCACAGAACTTGTCAAACAAAGGAGATATCAGAGACATTAGTTTTACGAATAGTTACAGAATACCATAGTTCATAGAATAGACTTACCTAACTGAAGTTATCTCTGATGCAGTTATCTTCGGTAAGAACATTTATTCGTTTGCAGTCGCAGCATCTTCCGTCAGCAGTTTTCCGCTCGTAGCTGCAGCATCTTCAGTCAGAAGTTTCTTTCACAGCCACCGCATCTTCCGAAGGTTTTTTCCTCGGCTTTCCGATAACCTGCGGACACCACAAGAGTTATTTAAGTTAAAAACAAACTTAACAGTTTAACAGAGAAGATGTTTTATAAGCGTTTACGTACCTGAAGTTTCTTCAAGATTTCACCTCACAGTTGTTACCGCGCTTCACCTAGAAGGCTGCAGTTACTCCGTATTGGCGAACTTACGTTTTTAAAAGACATTTTCGAGGGGATTGGGTCCTCCGACGTATTCCATATCTATGACATGTAATCACCACAGCTGTGCTGCTTCGGAAACTTTTTTCGGCGTCTGCGTCCTGCGCCGATGACGTCGATGCGCCGTCGTCGAGGACCTCGTCCGACGTCATCCGATGTGATAAGTAGGACGCACGACGCCCGTAGCCTCAGTTCCGTTTTTTCCACGAACGTGTTGCTTCGTGAATCTCGGTTAACGCCTCGACTCTTTGGAGTTCTGTTCTTCGAATCTGTTCGTTTTTGTGAAAATCCTTTGTGTGAAGATGTCTTCTACTTCGTCTTAGACCCCGCGTCCGGGCTTCAAGAAGTGCGGGGAGTGTGGGTCCAAGATGTCGGTGACGGACTCGCACGACGCCTGCCTTTGGTGCCTCGGGGAGGCCCACGACACGGATGACTGTATCGACTGCCAGTCGCTCACGTCCAAAGCCTTACGCGAACGTAAGAAGTTGTTGTCGGTAGGTCGGGTGTCCAAGCCCCGGAAGTCGAGGTCTGCAGGGCTTTCGACGGATGATTCGAGGGGTGACTCTCCGCGTCATCGTCGGAAGTCTCGTGGGTCTCCTTCTAGGAGTCGGTCTCGCCACTCCTCAGCCTCTTCGAGGCATTCTCGGAAGCGCCGACACCGGTCGTCTTCCAGGTCCTCTTCGGAGGACTCTGCCTGGCACGTCGCTTACCCCACCAGCCGTACGACGCCAGAGGAATGGGCTTCCTTAGGGAAGAAAATGCTGGCGATTCTTGAGTCGCAGGGTACTAAGCCGTCCGCACCCCCGAGTGGGGTCGGTCGTGAGAGGTCGAGAGACACCGCTTGCAAGAGTGGTCGGCACGAGTCACGGGAGAGGTCCCGTTCGGACAAGGAGACTCGTTCTCGACGTACCCGTTCCAGGTCCCGGTTCTCGACGCGTTCGAGACAGTGTGCACCTGTGAGGTCTTCGAGGAAGACATCGACGTCTGAGGCGTCGAGGGCATCGACAGGCTTTCTCGAGGCTCCGGCTCCGAGGAAGTCGTTGAAGCCGTCGACGCTCGGGTCGTCGAAGGACACGCTCGGGGCTCTGGCTTCGAGGGCTGAGTCGACGCCGCCGATGCTGGCGGCGCTGCATCTGACGTCGACGCCGATTTACTCGATCCTCTCGGTGCCAATGCCTGTTCTCTCGACGCCTTTCGTGTCGGAGGTACCCCGTGGCACGGAGGAACCCCCAGGAAGGCTCTGGTTAAGAGCAAGCACTCTCGGGTGCCTTCTTTTCACCACCTGGAATATATTTCAGAGGCGGATGAGGATTCTGATGGCCTGGTTCCTAGTCAGGTTCCAGATGAAATTGTCTCGGGCCATAGTCAGTTTGACGATTTGAGGCAGTCACTGCATGATGCCAGTGGACTGGACACCTCTCCAGAGGTGGAGTTTTGTAGGCTTGAGCCTGGCTCTCATGCCGATTCCTCGTACCGGCGCCTTATGGCTAGGGTTTCTGAGTACTTGGGATGGTCTGCTCCCCCAGGGGAGTTTGTGCAGGATGATCTAACGGACATCCTTGATGTTGGTCCGCCAACTGACCCGGTACTGCCATTCCATATGGCTTTACAGAGAAGGGTGGCGGCGGCTTGGACTGCTCCGGAGAGTCTCCCGGCGGTGGGCAGATCCTTGTTGCGAAAATACCGTCCAGCCAGTAGCGACCCCTGCTACTTGACCAGGCACCCCACTCCGGAGAGTTTGGTGGTGCAGGCGGCCACGGCCACGGCAAAGCAGGCGTCGTACCCTACCATCCCTCCTGATAGGGACGACAAACGTTTTGATGGCTGGGTGAAGAAAGTGTTTTCTTCTGGTGGTATGGCGCTTCAGGCGGCCAACTCCATTTGTGCCTTGTCTCGTTTCACACACACTCTGTGGAACTGTTGTGTTAGCGGCTGAACATATTCCCGAAGGGGACGAACGGGATGGTTTCCTTGCTATGGTCCAGGATGGTAAGGATGCCATGTGTGAGTCCGTTCAGTCAGGTTTGGACGCTGAATGCGTCAGTAGGTCCATGGCGGCGAGCACCGTGATACGCAGGTTTGCGTGGTTGCAGAAGTCGGGGTTTGCTCCTGATGTGCAGTCCCTGCTCCTCAACATGCCCTTTGACGGTGAACACCTTTTTGGCAGCAAGGCTGACGAGAGCCTTGAGAGGTTGCAGACCTCAAAAGCTGCAGCAAAGTCGTTGGGCGCTGCAGTTCGCCAACCTCTGCCTTTTCGTCCTAGGTGACAGCAGTGGAGGGGTGGTTCCTTTCGCTATTACTCGTCCTTCAGTAAAGCGAGAGGAGCTGGCAGTCAAAGAGGCCAACGCAGGGGTACCAGAGGTGGACGACAGGGTACCCGTGGTGCCAAGGCCGCTCGGGCAGTTGCCTCTTTGCCCTCAGGTAACGCCGCAGCCGATCCCAATCAGTCATGAGGCCATGTCCCATGGTTCGCCGGTTGGGGGAAGGCTGGCGCAGCATCTTGTAGAGTGGCAAGCCATTACTTCAGATGTGTGGGTTCTGGAGATCATAACCCACGGCTACTGTCTTCCCTTTCGGCACAGGCCTTGCGACAATCCACCGGGGAACCTCTCTTTGCAGAGTCCGGATCCGCTCCTTGCGCAGGAAATTCAAGCCCTGCTGGAGAAAGGCGCCATAGAACTGGTGCCTGTAGCGGAGAGGAACAAGGGATGGTATTCCCCTTATTTTTTGATTTCGAAGAAAGACTGGGGATTGAGACCCATCATGGACTTGCGCGGTTTGAACAAACTCCTTAGGAAGGACAAGTTCAAGATGGTTACTCTCTCTCAAGTCCTCCAGGCCCTTCAGCTTCAGGACTGGTTGGTGTCACTCGACCTCAAGGATGCTTACTTCCATGTGCCGATCCATCCCAAGCACAAGAAGTACCTAAGGTTCGCGGTTGGCGACTCGCACTCTCAGTTTCGGGTCCTGCCGTTCGGATTGACCTCCACCCGAGGGTTTTCACCAAGCTCACGGTGGTGGTGGCAGCGCATCTCAGGGAAGGGGGGATTCACGTCTACCCCTACCTGGACGATTGTTTGATTAGGTGGGAGCTCTCCCGAGCAAGTCCTGGATCATCTGTCCGTCACCTGCCACTCCCTTCACAGGCTGGGCTTCTCCCTCAATTTAAAGAAGTCCCATCTGACGCCAACACAGCGGCTCCAGTACATCGGAGCAATGCTAGACACTTCCCTGGGGCAGTGTTTTCCTCCCCAGGTGAGGGCTCTTCACATTCAGCAGATGGTGCACAAGTTTCAGCATGCCCAGACGCTCCCAGCGTTCGAGTTCTTGAGGTTGCTCGGCCTCATGGCGTCCTGCATTCTTCTGGTGCCAGAGGCTCGCCTGCGGATGAGATCTTTGCAGTGGGCACTCAAGACGCAATGGTCGCAGTCCTCCGGCAGGATGTCGGACCCGGTTCAGGTGCCGCCCTCGGTCGCCCGGGACCTTCTGTGGTGGGCCGTCGAAGGCAACTTGATGAAGGGGGCTCCATTTTGGCTTCCCTGGCCGGAGGTGACGATCGTGACGGATGGGGAGCTCATGCCAACGGGCTGACAGTCAGCGGTCGTTGGTCTCCGTCGGAGTCCAGACTCCATATCAATCTGTTGGAGCGGAGGGCCGTCAGGCTAGCCCTGAAGGCTTTTCTGCCGACTGCGCGAGGAAAGAGTGTCCTGATCCTGACGGACAACACAGTGGCCATGCACTACCTCAACAAACAGGGGGGGCAGGGTCACTTCCTCTGTGCATGGAGGCGATGCAGCTCGAGTTCTGGGCCATCCAGCAGGAAGTTTCGATCTCGGCAGTTCATCTGGCCGGAGACGAAAACGTGACGGCGGACGCTCTGAGCAGGCAGAGCGCGATCTCTCACGAGTGGGAGTTGGCTCAGGAGATTCTCCTGGAGATCTTCGCCCTTTGGGGGATCCCTCAAGTGGATCTTTTCGCCTCCAGTGTCAACCGGAAGTGCGAAAGGTTTTGCTCGCGGGAATTACCTCCAAAAGGAGCCTTAGGAGACGCGTTCGTGGTGGAGTGGTCATTCCCGCTGCTGTATGCGTTTCCTCCAGTCCCCGTCATACCGCAAGTGCTGCGGAGGTTACGGAAGTTCGGTTCCCGGATGATCCTCATTGCCCCGGCGTGGGCTCGGAGGACGTGGTACTCGGACCTTCTCGACTTGTCCATCTGCCCTCCACGTCGTCTTCCCTACCGAGACGATCTGCTCTCATGGGTGGGGGGTCAGGTTCTCCATCCAGAGGTCAGATCCCTCAACCTTCACGCTTGGCTTCTGAAAGGTTGAGGTATAAGGATTGGGACCTCCCTGAAGACGTGATGGAGGTGTTGCTTTCGGCCCGAAGGCCAGCAACAAAGTCTCTGTACTGTTGCCGTTGGCGTAAGTTCTGCGACTGGTGCAGAGTTCAGAATGTGGATCCTTTTGCATGTGACATCCCCATGGTTCTGTCCTTTTTACTTTCTTTGGCCCACAGGGGCTTGCAAGTGGTACCATTTAAAGGTTACCTGGCGGCGCTGTCCATCTTTAAGCGCTCGTCTGAAGAGTGTTCTTACTTTAAAATCCCTTTAATTTCACAGTTTCTGAAAGGGCTCACTAATGTGTTCCCTCCGTCACCTTTCCTGGTGCCCGGTTGGGATTTAAACCGTGTTTCTTATGGGTGCTCCGTTTGAGCCTTTACATTCTTGCCCTTTGAGGCCGTTAACTCTGAAAACTGTGTTTTTAGTTGCGGTTACTTCCGCTCGCAGAGTGAGTGAGTAACAGGCACTTTCAGTTAAGCCACCCTTCACTGTATTTCACAAGGACAGGGTTGTCCTTAGAGTTCATCCTTCTTTTCTTCTGAAGGTAGTGACGGAATTTCATTTGGCCCAGAAGGTTGTTCTTCCGGCATTCTATCCTCCTCCGCATCCTGGTAAGGAAGAGGAGAGGCTCCATAGGCTTGATCCTAGGAGAGCTTTAAGCTTTTATGTTTCACGCATGTCCCGGGTCACAGTGGATGATCAACTCTTTATTGGTTACGCTGGAAAGCGTTTGGGGCAAGCTGTGACGAAACAGACTTTGTCTCGCTGGATTATTTTGGCCATCTCGGAGTGTTACCGCTTGGCGGGTAAGGACCCACCGGCTGGCTTGCGGGCCCATTCTACCAGGGGTATGGCTGCATCTACTGCCCTGCGGAGGGGTGTTCCTATTCGCAACATCTGTGATGCAGCCACCTGGGCTTCAGTACATACATTTGTACGCCACTATTCCCTCGATTCCATCCGAGGACAGGATCTGGCCTTTGGCAAGGCGGTCCTTTGCTCTGCTATTTGATTGGCTATTCTAAATTCTTTCCCTCCTCCTTGCTCTGGTACTGCTTTGGGAGTCTGTCATAGATATGGAATACGTCGGAGGACCCAATCCCCTCGAAGAACAAGTTACTTTCTTACCTGGTAACGTTCTTTCAATGGGATGGTCCGACGACGTATTCCATATCGCTCCCGCCCTGCCTTCCCCGCTGCAGAATTTTTTTGAGATTGCAGCTTACGTTACGCAAGGCTTTGTGTCTGACTGGCAGTTGACTAATGTCACACGTTCTGGGGAAAAAAAACTACAACTGAGGCTACGGGCGACGTGCGTCCTACTTATCACATCGGATGACGTCGGACGTCGGAGGAGGTCTTCGACGACGGCGCATCGACGTCATCGACACAGGACGCAGACGCCGAAAAAAGTTTCCGAAGCAGTACAGCTGTGGTGATTACATGTCATAGATATGGAATACGTCGTCGGACCATCCCATCGAAAGAACGTTACCAGGTAAGAAAGTAACTTGTTCTTCTCATCCTGAGTAATTCCGCAGCCCTAATTCTTTCCCGAATTCCTAGAACCTGCAAAAAAGAGAAAGAAGACATAAATAATTAGAAAGAGAGATCTCTCCAACATAGGAATCTATTAAAGCCCTAAAGGATTACAGTATATTCATCTGTTTACTTGCACAAAAACGAATTCTCCAAAGAATAGACATTTCAAAGCAAGAAGCTTTAGAGTTCATCAGCAACCCAAGTTACCACTGTTTCTCCATCTCAACGCGCCCCTGTAGAAAAGCAGGATGGAGAGCTCCACAATAATAAAACACAGGTGAGAAAGGAATTCAGCCATAGATTTAGAAGGGGGTGATTTAAGGGAATACACATCTCATGTAGTATTATCTTAGTTAATAGATGTTATAGCATTTCTATTGTTGTCATTTGTTTGTTCAAACAGAAAAAGAATCCTAAAGGCTCCAAGGTATCAGATCCACAGGCTGGAAAGGTATTCTGCTCCCGAGGAGTCCAGGTAAGCGTTGCAGGCGCACCCCCTTGGAATCCAAGATGGCCTTGACTTCATACTCCGGCTGATCACTTTCCAAATCCAAGGGTGCGGGAGTTTCTTGAATTCGAGTATCTGAACAGACTGGTTTTAATAGAGAGACATGAAATACCGGGTGTATCTTCATATGCTTGGGAAGAGCCCATTTCATGGCCACTTGGTTGATGACAGATTCAATTACAAACAGGCCTGAAAATCTCGGATGAAATTTCCGAGACCCTTTCAGAGGAAGACTTTTTTAAGCTAACCAGATGGCACCCCCCACTTGATAACACTGGAGTCACTACGACGGCGATCAGCAAACGTCTTCTGAGCGTCTTTAGCTACAGTCAATTGTGACTGGGCCTTGACTATTGCATTGGAAATATTGTCGTGCAGTGATTTAACTATGGTATCTCCAAAGGTTACAGAGGATCATGAACTGAAGTCTGTGGATGTCGACCATGCAAGGTGTAAAAGGGACTGAGCCCGGTAGATGAATACACCGAATTATTGTAGGCGTACTCTGCCACGCACAAAACATCCAACCACGAGCTATCCGTCTGGTGAAGCATAAATCGAAGATTCTGCTCCAATGTCTGATTTGTGCATTCCGTCTGCCCATCTGTCTGGGGATGATGGCTGGTGGACAAACGCACATCAATCTTGACCAACTTGCAAAATGTTCTCCAGAACCTTAAGATGAATTGGCTTCCATGATCAGATGCCACAGTTGATGGAAACCCATGAAATTTCAGAATGTTTTGTAGAAAGATTTTTGCTAGGATTCGGCCATAGGAAGCTCTTTTAGAGCCACAAAATGAGCCATTTTAGAGAATAGATCTACCACCACCAGGATAGTATCGAACCCCTCGCACAGTCGTAAATCTGTGATCAAATCCATAGAGAGGGTATGCCAAGGGGTAAGTGGCACCGCCAATGGTAGAGAAGACCTGCAGGTTTCTTTTTCTTAGCCTTATTTTGAGCACAAATTCTGCACGTTTGGATAAAATGAACCACATCCTTGCGCCAAGTTAGCCACCAATAAGCCCTCTTGATTTTTTCCATCAAGGAACTATGGTAATTGGCAATCACATGAGTTTGCAATTGCTGAGTAGGCAAATACAATCGCCTTTGGTAATACGGAAAATTATCTTGAATGCAACATTGGGTCTTTCCTTGCACTGATTCTATCTGTTCTGCCGCCGTCGTGCTGCTCATAACTTCCTCTCTCAGATCTTCAAGGAATTAACCCTGGGTACCAACGACTCAGAGCATCTTCTCCCCTGAAATGATGTCCACAGGATCTGGGTTTACATAGGCATCCTCACCTTTCCCAATACGAGACAAGGCGTCAGCCTTACCATTGCGTACTCCTGGGCGAAACGTGATAACAAAGTCGTACTCGGCAAAGAAAAGGGCCTACCGCAACTGTTGAGGATTGAGCCTTGGCTGAACGTAGATACTGCAAATTCCGATGATCTGTAAAGATTGTAACAGGTGCCGAGCTCCTAGCAGGCAATGTCTCCACTCCTTAAGTGTGATTTTTATAGCCAACAGTTCTTTACCAGTCACAGTGTAATTGAGCTTGGCAGCTGAGAATTTCTTGTACCAAAACGCCACCGGATGCAACACCTTCATGCCTGGATTGCGTTGGGACAAGACTGTGCCCATAGCTACACTTGATGCATCTGTCTCCACCAAGAACGGAAGGTCCGGTCATGGGTGCTGTAGAACTGGGGCAGTGGTAAACTTGTTCTTTAAATTCTGAAAGGCTTCTTCTGCCTCCCTGGTCCATTCAAATGTCTTGTTCTTTTTGAGCAGGGACGTGATGGGTCGGACTAATAGGGAAAAGTCAGATACAAATCGCTGATAAAAGTATGCGAACCCCAAGAAGCTTTGGACTCCTTTCACAGATGTAGGGGCCGGCCAGGTGAGTATAGCATCTACTTTTCTGTTATCCATCTTCACTCCCTGAGGGGATAGGATGAATTCCAGGAATTCAACTTCTGTGACGTGAAAAGAAAATATTTCCAACTTGACATACAAAGAATTTTCTCTCTGCCTCTTGAGAACAGAACGTACGTGATTCACATGTTCCTGGGGGTTTGCGGAAAATATTTAAATATCATTGATGTCTACCACCACACAAACATCCAGCAGTTCACGTAAGATTTCATTCATGAACATTGGAAGGCTGCTGGAGCATTGCACATTCCAAAGGGGTTCACTTGATACTCAAAAGGTTTGTAACGGGTACGAAAGGCAGTCTTCCACTCATCTCCTTTCTTGATACGATTCAAATGGTAAGCTCCTCTGAGGTCAACTTTGGTGAAAATGTGTGCTTGCTTTACTTGATCCAACAGGACCGGAATGAGGGGAAGCGGATACCGATTCTTTACTGTAATTTGATTGAATGAACGGTAGTCAATCCAAGTCCTTAGATCCCCCTCCCTCTTAGGCACGAAGAAGAGGAGCGAGGCCGCAGGGGATTTCAACGGTCTTGTAAACCCATTGGCCAAATGCTGATCTAGATATGTCTTAAGATGAACATACTCCTGCTCGGTCAATGCGTATATTCGGCTACAAGGAATCTGGGCCCAAGGGACAAGATCAATCTTGCAATCATATGCCCAATGTGGGGGGGGGGTAACACTTCTGCTGGTTCCTCCTCAAATATGTCCTGGAATTCCCAGTATTCATGAGGGAGCACACCTATCAATCCTAAAGTCGATTCGACAGGTTACATGGCAAGCACCGATCTCTCGGAATCCTCTTTCGACACATAACAGGTATCTTTACACTCCTGAGCAAAGGTCAGCGTTCTGGACTGCCAATCCATGTTCGGGTTATGCTTTTCCAGCCATGGCATACCCAGAATTATCTGAAACTGCGGGGCAATGACCAGGTCAAAAGAGATCCTCTCTTTGTGTCCATCCTGGCAAAGCAAGGCAAGATCGTCCGTGTGCTGCGTTCCAGGGCCCGACACTAATGGAGTGCCGTCCACGGCCGCCACATTCTCGGCCACTGACTTATCAACCATGGGAAACCCAATTTTACTAGCCAGATTGAAATCCATATAATTGCCAATTGCCCCACTGTCTATGTAAACTTGTAAGGCATGCATTCAAGAGGGTTGCTGATGACAAATTAGGATTATGGGAAAGGCAAAGTGTGAGGTCACAGAAACCTTTTCCGTGCTCGACAAGCTCACCTCTACACTTATCGGGCGCTGGAGTTTTCCCGACTCTGGTCTTCTTGCTTTGTACTGACTCCACCTAAAGGTTTTCGAGGAGGTTTCACTGGGCAATCCTTGAGGAAATGGCCAGCCTTACCACAGTAAAGGCATAGCTGCTGTTGCAGCCTCTTCTCTGTCGGCCTGAGAGATAGGCCCTCTGACACCTCCCAGCTACATTGATTCTGGATGGTTTTCCACTCCTGATCTTGCTGGGTTGCCCTTAGGGCAAACATTATATGTCCTGTTCTCAGAGCGTACACGGTCGGCTCAGCGGTCCTGCAAACGATGATCCAATTGAATAGTCAAATCTATGTATTCAGCAATACCCTCCGGTGGGTTTACCATCTGCGCCAAGGCATCTTTCAGCTCACTACGTAAACCACAATAAAATAATGTTCTCCTTTTCTTGGCAGGCCAATTCGTCTCCGCCACCAGTCTGTTGAAGGTAGCCACATAAACCAATAGGTCCTGGTTTCCTTGTCGTAATGACAACAACTCGTTATCCAGTGCCCGTCCTTGGGTATGGCAGGCGAAGAGCTTCTCCAACTCTCTCTGGAAACCTTGGAAATTCCGTAACAACAGGTCATCTCGATTAACTAGTGGAATGGAACAATCCACAGCATACCCTCCCAGGTACGATAACACGAAAGCAACATTAGATTGGTCTGTGGGAAACACTCCAGGTCTACAGAGAAAGTGTGACCTGCATTGGTTCATAAATACTGCAAATCTCTTCAGGTCCCCCATAAACCGCTCTGGGGGGGGTGCCAACGGAATATTACCAGGTACAACAACTTGAACTGGGACTGACGGCATCACTGGAACTGGAGCTGGAGGATTTCCAACTGGGAGAGGAACTTGTCCTGCTTGCGTTTGCGATATTTGCCGGGCCAATTCCTCTGTCCGATCCCGATTTACAACTAGCTCTCTCCGGAGCGCGCTCGCCTCGGACCGAGCAGAATGGACTTCCGCCTGCAACTCGCCCAGCAACTGCGCCAACTGATCTACCTCTGGGCTTTCCATTGTTTTCAGGCAGAGTAGTTTCCGTACGGCTTCGCGTTCTGTAACGCTTGCCTGATCTCTGCGGGAGCACTCTGATCTTGTCACGGGTTCCTCAGGCAAACTTCCTGGGATGAGCACCACAGGGGGGGTACTGCAACACAAAGACACTAATTACTTCTCTACAAGTGAGTCAGTCCTTAGATCCCCCTCCCCACTCTCCAGGCCAAGTTTGTAGGTTTTGTCCACAGAAGAACTTTGATAAAGAGGGAGTCCATATGCTCACCTGGGTCTCTGATTTGAAGAGCTCTCCATTCTGCTTAATAACAGGGGTGCTTATAAGTTCAGAGTGCCAGAATATGTCTTGTCCGTTATTTCCTAGATGTTGCTTTATTCTTCTTTCTTTTCCTTGTTAGAAAGCTTGCAGGATAAAAGGACTGGGTTGCTGACTGGTATCCTAGTTCAAAATAAAAGGAAACAGCATTTGCTGTGTGCACGGTGAAAGTAAATGCAGCAACTGAGGAAACTTTCCTGTCACACCAGGAGTTGGTTTTGTAACGTTCGTCAAGTGAACTCCTAGACGCTATAGAATGCAGTTCCCCAAGCGAACTAATGACAAGTGCGTAGGTGCTGGCGAGTGAGGGCTGCGTGTGATTATATAAATATATTTCTGAGGCTTGTGGAATCTGCTTAGATCACATGCTGTGCTTAGGCCTCATCTAGTAGAAGCGGCAGGGTATTAGTTTGTTTTTCGAAACTCAAATGGGCGTCGAACTAGGGCGTGCCAGTAATACTATCCCTAGTGTGACGTCCCCTGTACCCATGATCCCTCACGCATGTAGGACCCTCAGATTGTTGATTTCCGCCATACTAGTCGGACGCATGTTGCGGAGTTCCCTTGGCATTAGCCAGTTATACCAAAATATTGTTAAAAAACTTCCCTGCTCTCTTCCACCCCATGCCGAAGTTCGACGTCCGTGAAGATCAAGGAAACCAGCCGTTGAGAACTGCGCGACAGACTTTGGTCCTTGGAAGGCCTCTGGCCTCGGCCCGGGCCTTGAAAAGCCACTGGCCTTGGCCCTGTAGAAGTAGGGAGAGTGGGGGGTTGTCATAACAGGCTTCTTTCCACCTTTTTTCCTACATATTCCCGCCCACTACCATTTTATAACCTATGGAGAGTACTCCATTTAAGTTCTGCCCAAAGTGTAACGGGAAGTTTCCCTGGATAGACCAGCACAATACGTGCAATCTGTCTCTCCCACGAGACGATCACGAGGCTACCTGTCGAGCTTGTAAGCTCTTCAAGCCGAAAACCCTTAAAGACCGCTCGACTTAACGCTGGGCCCACTACGCCAGGCAGCTAGAGGCCATGGAAGTGGAGGGAACGATGAGCGATGGCAGCAAACGCCGCCAAATCAGACAGCAAGGGCAGAGGGGTGACTTTCGACACCCACGCGCAGGCCCCCAACCCCGTAAGACTGGTCGGCAGTTGTGGGGACAACACCCGGCAGCAAAAGCGCAACACATACTACCTCCACTAAGCACACCAGCCCCGGCCGTGACTCGACACGCATGTCAGGCCAACGAAAGACACCGAGAGCGGTTTACCGAATCTGTGTCCTCTGGGGGTTCCCGTTTGCGCTCATGACAAAGACCAACCGTCTGCAGTTCTTAAAGGTGTCACACTTCCAATAGTCCCTGAGGCCCGGTCGTCAGAAGACGATTCCGACCTCTATCCTCAGTCAAGACGCGTAGCGTCTACACCCGAGATTTGACGTCCTTCCTCCAATACAACCCCCGAATCTCGTACTACCACCGAATCTCGACGCTAGGCGTCAAATCCCTCGGAGGCCCCCCAAAAACACTGGAAAACATTCCTCTAGTCATAGAAAAGGAGAAAAACAGCATTAAAAGTCCTCTGAACATATTCATAAAGATAAACAGAAGGCCCCTAAACCTATTGGGAAGTCCAAGGTCCCTGACCCTACCACTAAAAGTAAAGTCATTCCTCCCACTGCTCAAGATATGGGCATTGAGGAGGAACCAGAACACTAGCTAGCTCTAGAGAATGGAATTCTGCTGATATTGACAGGGTCATGAGAAGGATGTCATTTCTATGAGAAAGACCCTAATTACTTTCATAGCTATGCTAACACCCTGGCTACCTCTGCCCCTTTGGGGTCCAAAGACTCTCAGCCCCCTACTAAAGAATCCAGCTTTGATGCCCCGGTGCAGAGCTTGGTCACAGACCCTTTGGTGATCGAATCTTACCACCCTGATGTATATTGTGAGGAAATTGAACCACAATCGGTGGAAGACCAGACAGGGGTCTCTTATTATGGGGGTGACGAGGACCAGGATGAGGAGGAAGATGAGGCTAAGGCCTAAAATCTTGACTCACCGATTCCTAAGGAGGCCCCGGTGCATGACTCGCCGGTAGATAATCAACCTCTCCTCAATGAGGTACTAGTGAAAGCAGCAGCCCATTTTCACATTGACACGCAGGGGGTCCAAGAAGATATGGATTTCGCTGAAGAGATTCTAGGAGACAGGAAAGCCATTACTCAGGCCATACCTATATTAAAATCCATCCAGCGTAGGATTGATCCCTCGCTTATAACCCCAAACCTCACTTGTGCAGTTAATCCGCGAGTTGAGAAACTATTCCGGGCCGCACCCTCCGACCCCCTTTACATTAAAGGGCAATTAAAACCGGATTCTCTGGTTGTAACAACCACCAAAAAGAGGGCAGGTACACCACTTGCTTCTTCTGAAGCACCTCCCGAGAAAGAGAGCAAAAAAATATACGCTCTGGCAGTGGTGGGGGCCCTAAAGACAGCTAAAGATGAGTATGAGACCCTAAAATCTCTTGGCTAACTCACAAATAAACCCTCCGGTCAGAGGGGAAACAATTTTCATTGCTTTTGCGGCCAAAGCTCCCAGAGGGGTTCTAACTACTACCAAAATCAAGGAACCTCATGGGGCAACAATCAGTTCCAGGCATCACAGGGCTTCCCCAGAGGGCAGCGGAGGGGCTGCACTAGGGGTAGAGGCAGCCCTGCCAGAGGTGGTACGCCACCCAGTAAACAGTGACGTTCCGCTTCGGGTCCCCTCCCATGCATCCCCAGTAGGGGGGGCGCATTTCCACCTTCACCCACGCATGGGAGGGGATCACTTCGGACAGATGGGTGCTGTCCACAGTGTCCGCAGGATACTGTATAGAGTTACTAGGGCACCCCCATGACCATCCTCCATGACAGAAGGTACACTTGTTGGAACACCAGAAAATCGTCCTCGAGGAGATCGCCATTCTGCTTGCAAAAGACGCCATAGAAGTCGTCCCGGGCAGCCAGGTAAACAGGGGTATTTATTCAACCTACTTCCTTGTGCCAAAAAAAGATCTAACAATGTGCCCACTATTAGATTTGCGCCCTGCAAACAAGTATGTCAAGCCACAAAAATTCTGCATGACTACACTACAAGAGGTAATCCCCCTGCTAAAAAGGGGGGATTACATGGCAACATTGGATATGAAAGATGCCTATTTTCATATTTCAATGTTCCCAGCGCACAGAAGATTCTTGCGTTTCAAAATAGACAACCAGCACTACCAGTTCAAGGGGCTGCCCTTCGGAATAGCCTCGGCTCCAAGGGTATTCACCAAGGTACTGGCGGTGGTGGCGGCGCACTGACGCAGGGAGGCAATCCCAGTGTACCCTTACCTGGACGACTGGCTCATTACAGTGGAGTCCCCCCTAATTTGCGAACTGAACATCCAAAGAACAATCAACCTCCTTCTAATTGGGCTTCTCAATCAATGAGAAAAAGTCAAGCCTGGTGCCAATTCCTAGGAGCTGTCCTAAATACCCAAGAGGGGTTAGCCTTCCCATCAGAGGAAAGAATTCGAATTTTGTTGCTGCAAATTCCTCAATATCAGGCTGGTCGCCAAATAAGGGTGCGCAAAGCGATGAGTTTGCTAGGCATGATGGAATCTTGCATTTACCTGGTTCCCCACGCGCGCCTGCGCATGCGACCCATGCAGGAATGGTTGGCGAAACAGTGTTCTCAAGCAAGTGGTCAGTGGGATGATCTAGTGGTCGTTTCGCCAACACTAGTACAGAATCTTCGCTGGTGGACAAGAGAGAATCTGACGAAGGGGAAACTCTTCTACGATCCAGAGATACAGGCCGTTGTCATAACAGATGCCTCCCTAGCAGGGTGGGGAGCCCACTACCTTCACCATACCGCTCAGGGTGTCTGGTCTCACACAGTGGCTCAGAACCACATGAATCTGCTAGAACTTCTAGCAGTCTTCAGAGTGCTTCGGGCATTCAAACCCCTCCTATCCAACCTGTCAGTGCAGATCCTAACGGACAGCACGACTGCAATGTTTTGCTTAAACAAACAAGGGGCACTCGTTCGCCAAATCTGTCCAAGCTTGCCCAGAAAATTTGGAAATGGGCACTCAGACGGAAGATTTACCTGTCATCCCAACATGTTCCAGTGGATCTCAACTCGCTAGCTCTGAGCAGGGATCCTCTCCCAGAAGAACATGAGTGAAGAATACATGAAGTCGTAGGAGACCTTCTCTCAGTGGGGTTTCCCCACTATAGACCTATTCGCCACAAGTGGAAACAGGCAATGCCCAGACTTCGCATCCAGGTTCCCCCAACCAGGCTCCAGGGGGAATGCCCTGTGGATGAATTGGTCAGGGATGTTTGCCTACGCTTTCCCACCAACCCCTCTGATGAGGAAGGTGGTGAACAAGATCCACAGGGAACCAATGACGCTCATTCTGGTTGCTCCTATGTAGGCGAGACAACCATGGTATTCACACCTACGCAAACTAGCGGTGTGCGACCCCATCAAACTCCTGTGCCGGTACAACCTACTCACGAGGGGCTAACAATGCATCCTCAGCCCAACTCGATGAACTTGACAGCATGGCTCCTGAAGTCCAAGAGTTCGGGCATCTCAATTTACCCCAGAGATGTATGGATATCTTGAAAGAGTCAAGAAAACCTAACACGAGGCACTGTTACTATGACAAATGGAAACGGTTTGTTTTTTAGGTGCCAGAATAAGCAAATCAACCCAGTTGATTGTACTCCTTCTATTGTTGTCACCTATATGCTCCACCTATTGGATCCAGGGTTAGTTTTTAACTCACTTAAAGTGCACCTGGCAGCTTTATCAGCCTACACCACTTCCCATAACAAGGTTTCATGGTGGAAAGTACCAGTTGACAAAGCATTTATGGAAGGGGTAAAGAGACGCCACCCTCAAATTTCTAACCCACCACTAGGATGGGACCTTAATGGGACCTTAATGTGGTACTTTAATGCTGGCCTTTTTCCAAGAACCCCAAAGCTTTACTGAGGTGAAACTCCACACACCAGATGTGAGGAGAGCGGTCCTCTACTATGTAGACAAGACAAGACCGCTAAGAAAAACAGATCAGCTGTTCGTCTCCATAGCTCCAGGCAGAGAGGGAGATTGCGTCTCTAAGAATGCCATCTCTAGGTGGATAATCAGATGTATCCAACTGTGCTATTCCCTTTCAGATAAAACACTGGCTTTTGCGCTAAGGGCCCACTCTACAATAGGTACTGGAGCCACTCTGGCTTTTATCGCAAATGTACCCCTTGACAGGCATTTGCAAAGCAGCTACATGGAGCTCTATTCACACCTTTACTTATCACTACTGCATTGACACTCATTCCAAGACAGATACTCAAGTGGGAAAGGCAGTTCTAAGACACTTGTTCGCTCATGAACCTTCTCACATCCCACCTCCTTCTAACACTGCTTGCTAATCTATGCACAGCATGTGATCTAAGCAGATTCCACAAGCCTTAGAAAGGATACATTACTCACCGTAATCGTATTTCTGATGCTTGTATCTGCTTAGATTCACATGCACTCGCCCTTCCACCCCTCTGAGAGAAGGCGCATGGATGCTTCTAGTCTTATCTATCTTATCTGCTTGGATACTCTGTACTCACGCTACTCCTCGTGCTACCTCATGTCAGAAAAAATACAATCTGAAGGTCCTACACGCGTGAGGGATCAAAGGTACAGGGGACGTCACACTAGGGATAGTATTACTGGCAAGCCCTAGTTCGACGCCCATTTTCGCGTTTCGAAAAACAAACTGTAATACTCTGCAGCTTCCATTAGATGTCGGCCTATGCACAGCATGTGAATCTAAGCAGATACAAGCACAATTATTCTCCAAGTGGCGAGGGCCATGTAACAGTGTTCACTACAACTTCAGACTGTCGCTTTTGATAACTAGGGAATTTAACGTGGAAACTAACACAACGTAGACTCGCGGTTATCCCCTTCCCGCGTACCTTAATTCTTTTCCTCACTGCAGGTTGACGGAGACATAGAATACTGACGAAAATTCCAACGAAAGTTGAAGAAGCTGCGGGTTCTTGGAACGTAGTGTCTTGTTGGATTGAGAAGCTCCGGTGACGGTGAGGAGAACAGTATGGGGCAATTTGAATGAAAGGGAATGGAAAATGCTGAGAATGATAGCGTGAACAGCATTGCGCTGCATGAGGCAGAAACAACGCGAAGCGTGGGCTCCCCGAAGGGCGGGGTTTATAAGGAGAGCCTCGCTCAAAGCATAGAACAACACTCCTAGCAAACAGGCTACCAACAGGGTGGTCATCTTGGGTAACCAGAAAGTTCTTTTAAGTTCATTAGAAATGTCCCAACACAGAACCAAACATATGTACAGCATATGCACGCTAGGCCAATGACCATTTCTTCTTCCCACTGAGAGTCTGGCACCTTTTGTTACACAGTTGAGGAGCAGATCTAGGCCCTTTGGCAATGATCATGACAGGTCACGGGTGATGGGGGCTAGGGTGGGGGTGTCCCATGTGGAGGGGGCTGCCTGCAGTGTGGGGTCACGGCTGATGGGGGTTTGAGGGAGTGTCCCGTGTGGAGGGGGCTGCCTGCAAGGTGGGGTCACAGTGATGAGGGCTGGGGTGTGGGTGTCCCGTCAGGAGGGGTCTGCTTCCTGAGGATTGCGAGGTGCAAATGCACTATTTTGCTGGGGTGCGGCCGGGGATTGCGCAGAGTTTTTGCGCAATTCGGCTGGGGTGCGGGTGGTGAACGTGCTGAGTTTTCACAGGATTTGGCTGGGGTGGGGCCAGGGAGCGCACAGGGTTTTCACGCGATTACGCTGCGATGCGGCCGGGGTTCGTGCAGGTTTTCATGCGATTTGGCTGGGGTGCGGCCAGGTATTGCATGGTTTTTTTGCGTGATTACGCTGGGGTGCGGCCGGGGATCGCGCAGTATTTTCACGCAAGTTCGCTAGGGGGGCTGTATGCTGGCCCAGGGATGGCACTGAAGCTTGCGCCTTGTTAGGCATTTCACTTGCTTTTTACTGCGCGTGCGGGCGTTACTGGTGCAGCTTGTGGTTCCTTGCGCCACAGCTACTGAAGCCTCGGAAAATCCATGAATACGTGTGCCGTGCAATCATTTCTCTGCGCCACGGTCCTTCTCAGCACGCAGCGCTTGCGCCTTGTCTGCGCCAGATTCTATGTATCGGGCCCTAAATCTCTTTGCCATGACTGCTGTAAGGATTTTCCTATCTTGATTCAGCAACAAGAGGGGCCTATACAAGCCGCATTCTGTATCTGGCTTATTCGGTTTGAGGAGGGGGAGGATTATCGACTCTCTCCGGGACCCAGGCAGTTTACCCTT
Source organism: Ambystoma mexicanum (assembly GCF_040938575.1). NCBI lineage: Eukaryota > Metazoa > Chordata > Amphibia > Caudata > Ambystomatidae > Ambystoma > Ambystoma mexicanum. The sequence goes on from NC_090929.1 coordinate 351,242,770, forward strand.
GTACAGCGCCTCGTTTAGCATTGTTAATAGTGGAGGAAGATTTTCAGCTCTATATTCTTTATAGAATTCTCTGGGGAGCCCATCCGCCCCTGGGACTTTGCTAGTCGGCAGTTCCTTTATAACACACTCTAGTTATTCTATCGTGATGGGTATCTGTAGGCTATCACTCTCTTCCTTATTCAGTTTACAAAGACTGACCTCGGATAATGCTCCCAGTATTGCCGACTCGACTCCTTCTGTGGATTCCTTGTACAGGTGTGTATAATAGTCATAAAACACTTATTCACCTCTCCTTGAGTCTCCTGCATCTTCCCATCCATCCTCCTCACTTCCCTGATTGTCTGACTTGTGTTCTCATTTTTGTATAACCAGGCTTGGAGACGTCCCGGCTTATCTCCCTCTGCGTGTTGTCTTTCAATATATTTCTTGTACCTTAATTTGCCTAGCCTCTCCCAGTGTGTCCTACATTCTTGTTGGAGGTGGGACACCTCCTGGGCTTCTTCTTGGTACCCCTTTCCTACTTGCATTATACTTTCTAGTCGTCTTTCTGTCCTTTGTAGATCCCGCAAAATAACATCTTGGTATCCCTTTAGACTTGGCTACAGCCGCCCCTCTTACCACCACTTTAAAAGCCTCCCACAGTGTCCCTGTTGAGTCTACACTACCCGTATTGTACAAAAAATAGTCTTTCACCTCGTCTCTCAAATGTTCACAGAATCCTGTATCTTTCAGTGCTTCAACTCTAAGTCTCCAGGCGGGGGATATTGGCACATGGGGTGGGGGGGGAGAGCCTGCCAGGTAACAACCAAGGGGGCATGGTCTGACAGGACCCGCGCTTTATATTCAGCCTTTGTGAACTCACTTAGTATTTCCTCCCCTACGAACGCATAATCCAATCTTGTGGATAGGTTCTGCGGGGCGGAGAAGTGGGAGTATACCCGTTCTTGCGGGTGCATTTTTCTCCATACATCTGCTAAATTAAATGTGCGCAGTACTGTGCTTAAAACTTTTGCTGGGGTTGGAGGGGGGTCGGATTAACACATTTATTATCGGATCTATCTCTCGACGGGTCCAGCACGCAATAGAAATCACCCCATATCGCCCCATCTCTATGTGGACTGATCTTCGAGTATAAAGATCTAAAATATGCAGCAGTATCTTGATTCGGGGCATACATATTAATATCACATATTTCTCTATTTTCCACCAATCCTTGAATTATTACCATCCGAACATCTTTGTCTAGGAAGGTCTGTAAAATCTTGAATGGGACTGTCGGTGCCACCCATATTAAAACTCCTCCATTTCCGTGCTAGTATATCTTGTCGCTCTTTGGTCAGGTGAGTTTCCTGCAGGAGTGCTATGTTTATTTTCTGGCGTCTCAAATACGACATAACCCGATTGACATTCCATGTTACTATTTTGAGTTCACCCATATTTGTTAGTTTTTTCCACCTTCACCTAACTCTTGGCATCTCCCTCCTCACTCCTCTGTGCATATCCGTAGGCCCCCTTCCCTCTAACTACGCCAACTCCTGTCCCTCCCCACTCCCCAACCGGTCCCAACAGTTGCCAAGCTCCAAATCTGGATCTTAGGCATCCCTGCATCTCTCTCCTTTCCCGGCCCAATGCCGGTAGTCAGAGTGCAGCGGCAGGATACTGAACTACTAGTATCCCAACTACTCTAAGTTATTGTGGGTGATAGTGTGATCATTAGTGTCGCTTAATGCTAAGCAACAATTGAGCTTCCTGCCTTCAGCAACAGTGAGAAACGCATTTGCTTTTCAGTTTAAATGTCGGTGCCGGATCAGTATATGTTGGCCCCTATGCAACCCAAGAGTACATCATGCAGTCAATGCAGGTTCCCTTATCACTTTCACTTCCGGTCTGGTCTTGTTTCTCTATTGGCATATTCAGCGAGTCCATCCACTTGCTTAAGTCTTCCAGGATCTCTGAAAAAAACAGCACCATCTTTATAATGGACCTTCATCCTCGCCGTATGCAGCAGCATGTATTTAAGATTGGCGGCGCGCAACCTCCTCTTAACTGCCCCATAGCTCATTCTCTGTTTTTGTACCAAAAAAGTATAATCAGGATATGCTGTGATGGTGCTGATGCTCTACTGATCGTCCCTCGTTTCCGAAAGTGTTCCAGGATCCTCTCTCTATCCTTGTAGTTTAATATCGTAGCGATCACTGGCCGGGGCGGAGCTCCGGGCGGCGGTTTCCTTGACAGGGCCCTATGCGCCCTTTCTACTGTAAACCCCTGGGTTAGTGATCCAGCTCCTATTTCCTGCATTAACATGCTCTCAATGTAATTTGTTGGGTTCGGACCTTCCTCGCCTTATGGGAGCCCAACAATCCGTACGTTATTCCTCTGTGCAGGTCCTTCCGCCTCTTCTGCTCTGTTTTCCAGATTTCACACTTGCTGCTTCAGTATAGATACTTCCTGGGAGTTTTCGTTGCAACTGCTTGTATTGGCCTTTACCTTCTTCTCTAGCACTCCAGTGCGCTCTGTTAATGCTCTGACATCTTTTCGCAGGAGTTTCAAGTCGATGCTAATTGCATCGATTTTAAATTCCAGCGTCTATTTCAGCTCACTATGGCCTCTAGTATTTGCTGATCGTTTCGCCTCAGGGCTTCTCCTTCCCGTGCCTCTTGTGTCATCGTCTTCGCCCCGTCGGTCATTTGTGCATGTTTAGCAAATGTGTCAATTGACGACTGCTTCCCTTTACTCTTGTTTGGTTTGGACGCCATTGTGTCACCCCCTGCTCCACAGCGCCTCTTCTGCTTAGGTGCACCCAGTGCAGTTGCTTGTTTATCGCAGGTAGGTGTTGGGGGGGGTTGCTTCAGCTGTTGTCCTTGCGGCACGTTATGTCTCGCCACCGCACACACTCCCCATTCGCCTGCTGTTCTGCACTGTTAGTCCGCTTTCCTTCCATTCTCCAACTGGGCTTTCCTCATTCAAGGCACCTCGGACCTGCTCTAGGGCTTCCCTCCGCTCTAATTATTGTTCTGCCTCAGTGCGTTGTACCGAGGTCTGGTTGTCTTATCCTCCTGGGCCCCAGCTGCAGTGTCCGCCTGCGTGATTTGTGCCCACACCCTGTGCATGTTTGCCGGGTCTGCTGCTCCTCATAAGGGGCCTCTGTACAAAACAGCACCTCCGACAGACCTAGTTTCACCGTATTGCAGCTCTCCTTCATGACTGGCTGTTGCATGTATGTTCCGCCGCCAGGAGCACTCCCGGAGCAAATGCAGAAATATGTCAGACTACAAATTGTCATCCCATGCTGTGTAGGGTAGTTCATTGGAGCCTGGCTTTATATGTCCACCTTTCTCAGTGCAGACTCAACTGCAGTCTCCTGACTTTATGTGCAGTCAGTCCTCCTTCAGTACTTCCACAGATCTGACTTTGCTTTGCATGGCCGTACTGGATGTTTACATAACGCTGCTCCGCTTCTCCATTTTACTTGTTATGGCTCCCTCTACCCTCTGGCTGATCTTCCAAACCCCTTCTGGGGTGGTACGGTGTAGAGCTTGCCTTCCCTACACGCGCATAGGTTGTAGCAGTCGAGCGGCTGCTCCTTTTCACTTGCATTTAATATGTATCTATTCCGTCTGGGCATCACCTGCTTACATCTCTGTCAGTTTTATAGGCAAACCGTGCCTCCAGCATACATGGGGATTCGTTGCATCTCGCTTCCTCGTCAGTTGTAGAATGCTCGGATAGCTCTGTTTTTATGCCTGACACTGTATCGCTCTGTCAAGTATCCAGTATCCTTACGGCAACACTCCCAGTGGAGTCGCACCAAGTATCTGTTTCCCGTCACTGATTTCAGGTTTTTCTTTTTCGAGATGCTCTTTATCTTTCCAGCTGTTGCATTCTCATCCGCTTCAACACGACCTGCCGGTGCGTCGGCAACAATGTATCTGCTCCTGTCTTTGTATTCGGAAACCCATTAGCTCAGTGGGGATCACAGGCTTCCAATACTATTATACTTGATGTTCCACACCGCTCTCACATTTCAGGAGCTCCGGGGCACAAGCCAGGCTACCGTGCACCCACCGCAGCTGCTCCTCTGCTTTTTCTTTTTTTTCTTGTTTTTTTGTATCGGCAGCCTGCCGTATTAGCTCATCCGAGGCTCTATTGTTTCGCCATGCAGTGCGGGCCAGCCGGCAAATTACTTCTATTTCCGTTTTGGTATCCGCAGCCAGCCTGGATTTAATGTCGCCTGCTCGTATAACAACTCTCCTTCATTCTGTGCCATAGCTCGTCGGATTACTTCTTTGTTCACGTCCGACCGCCATTTTGTTTACACATCGACGGGGTGCACCAACTCTTCTGCAGCTCGCAATATCTTGCATTTGCGATGATTTTCAGCAGTTTTCATATCAAATTGTGCCTCACATATTCATGCATCAGTGGGTCCAAGATCTCGTGCCGTAGCCAGCTCTGAACACAAATGCTCTTCAGTCTCGTGTAGTATCAGCAGGAGCTCATCAGAGTCACCTACCTATCCTATGGCACTGTAGCCACGCCCCCACATATTTGTATCATCTCTTTTCCTGTTTGCCAGCCAAGTGAGGTCACAGCTTGGTCTATCACTGTCTCCACATTGCTTAGCTTCCATAGGCTTGTTAGAGTACCTAATTTCTACTCCGTCTGAGAATAGTTCTAGTTTTTCAGAAAACTGTTGGCAAACATTTTGGTGTTTTATTTGGCATCCTACTCTTCTTGCACATGTTTAATCTGATCTACAAATGTAGTGAGTGTATTGTGACGAATCCCGAGATATTGTCCCTGCTTTATATGGGCAAGCCCTTGCTCCCTCCGCCCATGAGACCGGGGTGGTGAGGCCACTACCTGATAATCCACCGGGGGTTGGTGCTCAGCGAGAGGACCTCCTGAGGAGAGAGGAGACTTTTGAGGGCTGTGACCACATAGGGAGAACGCAGTACCCCTTTTACCCTCCCACCTTTTCTAATCCCCTTTCTTTATCTCTTCCACCAAGTACCTCAATGACACCTCTTTAGTAGAGACCACTAAGGATAGAGACTCACACAGTAACCAATGGCAGTACTGGGACGAGTAAGAGGGCGCGAGTAATGAAGATTACCAACAGGAATGAAGGCATATGCTCTAGCCTTTGTGATAGCTTGATTCATCAGCTGTCCTTCAAGGGCAGAGCGGGGAGAGAAAAATGGAGTCTACATTCTCGGCTCGGTGAGGGCCGAGCACTTCTCGAGGGCTGTGCAGAATCACAGGAGGAAGATGCCGATGGCATGTTGGAGGAAGACAGACCTGCGGTGGACTGAGAAAGCAGGCGGCAAGCTGGAGAAGAGTAAGCTTACCTGCCGGTTACCGGGGCTGCTGCGCTGGAGCTTAAACAGCGCCGAACTGCAGGGGAAGCCTGCGAAGGAGCACAGAGGGTCCCGCTGAACTCCAGAAGCCGCCATGACTCCTGGGAGACCCGCGAACAACCAGAGAGTCGAGGCCAAAGCCCTACAGATGCAAGGGTGGCTAGTCTAAAGGTTGGGGAGACCCAGAGAGCATATGGTGCAAAAGCAAAAGGAAGGAAGACTACTCAGCTGGGCAGAAAGACTGGAGGTTTGTGGAAAGTGGTGGAGGTTTGGGACCCTTTGCAAAAGGGAATTCCCCAACTCATTACAAAGGGAAAATCGAACTTTGCAGAAACAAGTGACATGTACAGGCCCTGGCAGGAGAGTAAACCAAGGCTGTGGACAGAAGGAAGATTAAAGTGAGATATCACTGTGAGCACCCAAGTGAAGGGGCTCTGGCATCCACTTCAGAAACACGTACCCCAACCCGTAATAGGGGGAATTACGAACAAGTGACATGTACAGGCCCTGGCAGGAGAGTAAACCAGGGCTGTGGAATAGAGCGAGATTGGATGAAAGGAACACTGAGAGTGACAATGTGAAGGGGGTCTGTGACCCCAGGTTGGGGAAGTGATCCCCAAACTGTACTTTAGAGTAATTCCCTTATTTCTGTCATCGGAAGTGGCTGTCAGTGTTTGGTGAACAGTGCAGCTTGAAGTAGCGTAGCTTAGTGTGGTGTCCTTCGCTCTAGTCCTCTAGAGGCATGCGATGAGCGGCTTGCTGGCAAGAAGCAAGGGGGCTAGCAAGCAAGCAGCGGCGGCGAGTGACTCCATTGTGGTGAGCTTTGGCAGAGTAGAGGGCTATGAACCCCCAACCTCCTCACCCCCAGCCCCTCTGCTTTGGTTACTGCTAAGCAGTCAGTTGTTGGAGGCGGATTGCGGGTGGCTGAGCCCGGTATTTGAGTGGAGACCCAACACCAGTATTGCTAGTAGGTGTGACGGCCGGCGACACCCACATTTGATACAGGGGGATGGGCGCACACCTTTCAGGTGAGGCATACAGCATTTAGCATTCGCCTCTGGTGGAAGGGCACTACTGTTTGCGCCTGCAAGCGGCCTGACTGGAATGCCCCTAGAACCTGTAGTGGTAGGGGTGAGGTGGTTGAAGTTGCCCACAATATCCTAGCAAATTCTGGCATGCCCAGTATGACTCTGGCGTGACTCTGTAATTAGTTGGTGAGGAAGGGCTGGTACAAAGCGGTATAATCAATATAGTCCATAAAAGGTCTGGAGCTGGGTGCTGGCACTGGGAGGCCCTGGTCAGTCTAACCAAACGCTGGTATGGCAGTGCAAGCTCTAATGGCAGAGGGTGAAATGTTAAGTAAACAATATGACCAAGCGGAAGGCAAATAAAACGATTTTGCTGGTGGATAGCTGGAAAAAACCCATTGATGAAGTAAATGTCCTTGTCAGTGAGATGAATGACTTTCTAAAGGACATGGGGCCTCATTCCGACCCTGCCGGTGTCCTGGCTGTAGAGCCGCCAGGATACCAGCAAATGTGGATACCCTTGCCGTCACCCAGTTGTGTGCTGGCAGGGTGGTGTTGATCCCCATTCATGGAGTCCCATAGGTCTCCATGAGGGGGATTTGCCGTTGTTATCGCCACCGGCAATTCCGGTGGCGGTAACGAGGGCTTTTTTGGCCAGTAGGGCGTCTGGCTTACCTTCAGCTATTAGCTGGAGGTAACCCAGGTGCCCCACCGGCACTCCCGTAGTCGGCGTTCTGGTAATGTGCCGGTATACTCGGATACTGTCACTTTTTTACCGACCGCCCCACTCAGCATGAGCCCCATAGATGGGTTAAAGGAAGTGGGTCCCGAGAGAAAAGTAGCGCTGTACTGGGCATCAGCAAACTGTGTAGCCAGCTCTGTGTCGCTGGATTGCATTGACCAAGAGGGGGATACAGCAAATAGTCTGGGTACTAAGAATAATGCTTGCCAACTGGCAGGGGGCAAGGCTATGGCTCTTCCTGATCCTCTCGCTGATTTTGAAGTGGACAAAGGGCCTGATCAAACCGAGGGCAAGAGTTACTCAATCCCAGCAGGTGGGCAAGGTCATCCTGCAATGTCAGGGACTCCAGGAAGGCGCACTCTGGTGGTAATTGAGTTCCAAAGGCCACAAAAGTCGTCAAATGAAGGCTCTCTAGTCAAAGAAGCAGAAACAGAATAGAAAGCCCACCTAATATTCCCAACTGCTTACTGACTTGGAAATTAAGTATGGAACACTCAAAGACCTTAATTGGACCAAGCGAGCATGCAGTAGATGTTCCAGACTGCATGTGAGCCCCTGCACAAGACCTGAGCCGGATGAATTCCACAAAATGTTTGGAAAATCTGCCTTTGCGCCAGATAGGTGTATGACAGCACCCAATCCTGGCAGTGTTAAATTCGAGAAAACAGTCAGTTGCAGGGAACCAGTAGTAGAAATGGTAGAGGAGGTCACTTTTGTATGCGGTCTAGTGACATCCAACAGCTATGCACCTCTGGCGGTCCCATCAGAGACCTATGAACAAGATCAAGGCAAAGGAAGTGTCAATACCTCAATTGCAGCAGGCGAGCACCGCTCAGAGAGATGAAAGGATTAGACTAAATGCAACTGGCCAGCTATCAGCTCCGGTGAAGGTGGAGAGAGGGGTGAGGCAGGCCCCCCTTCTCTTTGACATTTATCCCTCTGATATAGATAAACATCTTGGTCCTGCAGCATTTGCTAGTCCTAGAATAGATGAAGTGAATGTAAAATGGCTGGTTTACGCCAACAACATTGTATTGTTGGATCACTCACCCATGGGGTTGCACAGATTACTGAATGCCATGGGGAAATATGCAGTGGAGAATGAATTAAGTATAAATGTTGGTGGCAAATAGGGAGTCCGCTGCCTTGGGTATTCTTGCAAACAGAAGGCATATTGTGTTAACATCTGCAGACGCTATTCAGCCGTACTTGCTCCACAGTGATAATCCTGCAGATCACTGGGCCTTGACCCGAGCCCGGTTTGATTGCTTATGGCTAGGCGCACGAACAAAAAGCTGGACTCATAATGTGCAACCTACAGCTTGCACCTGCTGTCAGTGGCCAGTGGAGGACCTTCTACACTTTGTGTTGTTTTGCCCACATTACACAAACCTAAGACAAAAAACACTTCTGCCACTACTTGAGACTGCTGGCTTGTCTCAGGCTAGGCCTGCTTTATCTGCTTTCAGCCGCTACGATGCCAGTGGCCTGGGGCATGGTGGACTACTTGAGAAGGGCCTGGTATCGGAGAACTAAATTCACTGTCCAAAATATGATCAAACCCTGAACATTTTATTGAATAGTTTGGACGTTTCCTGTGGATTTTATCTTGATTTACACACATGCACATTTTAATCTTTTTTATACATATGTAATGTTTGTAAGTTTATACCGTGGACTTACTATGCAGTTCTATTTTGTGTATGGTTTATGGATAATTTGCTTCCGAATAAACTTAATACGATAATAAATGTTGATAAATCAAAAATCCTGGGAAAAAGATCCACTGTCGAAAGTGGACCATAGGGAAGAATATAATACTGATTGAGAAAATGGTGACATACTTGGGCTTGAAAATATATGCGTTTCCAACATTTAAACAACTGGAAGTCCAAGATTTGCCAATTGGCATGTCAGGTGGGAAAAGTGTTATCAACTTACTGTAAAATCTCTCGAACACCCTTAATTAGATTTTACACAGCAACAATTCTGCCTGCTTTTCTCTATGGGACTGATGCAAAGCCATTACTGCGGGAAATGAATTGGGAAAGACTTGAGGGTCATCTGTGGGAAAAGACCTTGAGTCTCTCCAAAACACTCCCCATGTCCAGCTTGAGGTTTGAACTGGGGATTCTTTCCCTAAGGATGCATGTAGAATGGCACCTTATTTCATTGTATAGGGCAATACTGGTTCCCCGGACAGATTCCACATATGAAAATATAGAAAGACTGCTAAACAAAAAATTCTCGGGATTGCTAATGAAGCGGAAAAAAAGTTGTAATGGACATCCTGGAGGATTGTGAAAGTAATGAAAAAAAAGTTGGGTAGAGAATCAAATGTCCAATAAAAGAGTCCTTAAAAGAAGAGATTGGACTGCACAATAGATGGGATGCGACGTTTGAAACTAACTAAATACTTTCTCTGGATCGATACAAAATTGAGATTTATCCTGAGATAGTTGAGGCTCTTTCCTAGTTCAAAGATCAGGCAAGAATTTCTAAGAGTATGCATGAACCTGATTCCGACTGGAGAAGTGATCTGTCCTCAGAAACAGGTGGAGCCTGTGGAGGTAGGGTGCAATTTATGCAACGGAAAAATGATCCAGTCACTGAACCACATTTTGCTGTACTGTAGTGGTTCCTGGGAAACCAGGAGGGTTCTATTCAGTAAACGGATGGAGAATGAAAGAAGTATGAACTCGGATCTGTTTTGGAATAGGCTAATTGCAGGTGCAGGTGAAGATGTGCACTTAACCTTTCAGGTTATTTGAGTGTTACAGGCTTTGGGTTTTGTTTTGAAGTAAAAGAAATTGTGAAATGAAAGTAGGAATGTATTTTTTTTTAGGACATTTTTATTAGTTTTTCATCAAGACAAGAAAATAAAAAATGTTTTCCAATAGTCAAGATTATTAATCGCATATATTTCAAACTCCCTTGCCTGTATCCCTCCCTCCTGCCTCCCAACCCCCTCTCCAGCCTTCCACCCACCCCCAACACAACTGAGGACCTTGTAATACAAAAGGGTTGTGCAACACTAGAAGAACGCAACGTGGTGCCTGGCTATCAGAAACCTCTACATACTTAGCGTTCGTGCGCCAAAAGTGTCATGGAACTTCAACCATTCACATTCCATCCCAGCACTCCCCCTGTGGATTGCGGCTGTGATCTTCTCCATGAGGTATATGTCTTTAGCTTTCGCGAACCCATTCCTCCAACCTCGGTAGATCTAACCTTTTCTAGTGTCTAGTAAGGCATGTCTTGGCTGCGAACAACATAGTGTACCATACAGGGCAGGGTTCTCCAGTAATCATCCTCTTTCTCCAAACCAAATAATCTCAGTATTGGGTCCAAGCCGCGGGCCACTCCTTCCGCATCCTTTATCCAACCCAGGACTTCTGCCCAAAAGACCCGGACCTCTCGGCACCGCCACCACATGTGCCAGAAGTCTGCCCTCTCCCCGCATCTGTGCCAGCACAGAGGACTCGCATTTGGAAACATTTTGGACAGTCGTGATGAGTCATATTGCCATCTGTGCAGCTGTTAGGGAGAATTCTCATTCTATGGCTAATTTCCCTGACCTATAGAGTCCCCCAGCAGCTTTGCTGGATTTGAAGGGTTTGTTTCTTTTCACCTGCTAAGAGTGAGACTCTTTTACCCACTCTTAGGCATTTTTGCTATGTGTGTTCTAGGCTATTTTTGTGTTTAATGTCTATGGGATTTTCTCAACCCCATAGGAACCATCTTTATTCACATGTGTTACACAGCACCCTCCGTGCAGTGACACAGGGGTGTCGTAGCGACCCCCAAACATAGACTCCATACCCTGGGACTGACTACTGTCTCCCAGGGCACGTAAAGTCCCCATTGACTTTACTAGTCAGTTTTTATGAACTTAACCAGTCCAACCCAATTTACTATAGAGGTACTGGAAAGGGTTAATAGTTTTTCCCTTATGTTCATTTTCGAGGGGGTACAGTACAGTCCCTCTCTCTAAAGTTTCTGGCTTGTGGCAGTGGTTACTACCGTAAATATTCGACCGCAAATATTTTCCTATGGGATTTTCCCATTGTTCGAGGCTACCACTTTTTCTGACAGCCTTTAACATACCACTGATGTATTTTAATATTAAATTTACTCCGTTGGGTTTTATTTGCCAGAACTTTAATATAACTTCTTTTTCGTGTCTTTCTCTAAACTCCTAACCCAGGTCGGGGATCCTTTGTTCGTCCTTTTGGCGGGCTTCTGCCAAGAAGCCCTCCTTTCGGCGCCACTGAGTCTGGGGTGGGTCCGTTGTGTGGGAGGGGGAGTAGGACCCCTGGACAGGGTTGCCTCCGCAACCCATGTCGCACTCTATCCTGATAGGCTGGAGGGTCTCCCGACAGATGACCACTCCACTGTTTGAGTGACGGCTAGGCTGTATGAATGGGGCTCTTTTTGCATAAAAGCAGTGTCCTGAGGACTGGAAGAGCAAGACGTCGCCACTGGAACTAAGAAGTTGAAGAGGAGAGAAGCCAAAGACATCTGCAACGACTGAACCACCGGTGAAGCCCTGCTGCAGCGTCTCACCACTTTTCTCCACACGACGAGAGAAGAGCTTCATCTGCAAGAGCCTTCTTCCCTTGAGCTGGTGGGGCCAACCAGTTTGCCAATTGCCTTCCTGGACCTGCCTTGGTCGAATCGCCAGTACTCAGTGGCCGGATAGCCAGGCACCAGTCCACCCGGACCGCGATGTAAAGGAGCGTACCTTTGATTCGTCGGGCAGCACCGCGGCTGGTTTCATCCCTTGGCAGTGCAGTAACTCGAACCTTCCTCCACGACGAGAGCCTTTCTTCCTCTGCTGGATCCTCCGAACTGCAGGAACTACCAGGAACAACCGCCACCGCAGGAGCACTTCTTCATTTTAAAGGTACATTGTTCCGCCAGGCTGCCCTTTCTTCGCGGTAGCACTAAAGGTGTTTTAAATCCTTTACCTACCTGTTGGGTTGTCCGCCCTTCTCTCTTAACATTGTCTTTCACCTTCTGCATCCACCTTTTCAAAATCGTTAGCCAAATACTTGACTGCAGCTACAACAACATTTTGCTCCTGGGCCCTTGCCCTGTACCACTGACTCTGGCACAGGCCTTTTGACTCTGGCTACATTTGTTAGAATTGCCTTCGCTAGATTGCTTTTCAACTAGAACTGTGTGGCGCACCTACTTCTTATAACTACCTTTTCCTTCCCATTTCTAAACCTTGTGAAATGCCATTTTGCTCAGTTTTTAGTTAAGTATATTCTATACTGATGCACTGTCTTGCTTAACCTGGTTCACAAACCTATGGGAAGTGTTGCTAGGGTGTGTAAGAAGCTATTTCTGTATAACTTGTGCTTTCCCTCCCTTGTGAGAAATTGCTAGAGGATCCCTTGTGTGTGGTTTCTACTGTGCCGTTTTGCTCAGTTTTCACTCTGGTTCACTTGGTCTACAATTTAAATAGGGAGTGTGTATATTTTTCGTTGACTTATTTTCACTTGCTTGATGACTGTGATAAATGTGTTTTACTAGAAGTGTATAAAATATATATCTACTACTGTTTTGGTCAGTGTTTCCTTGAGCCATAGTACTGTAGGCCTATTGTGTAAACCCTGAATACTGCTCATCTCCCTCGTGAGATAAGTCTGACTGCTCAGCCACAGCTACCAACTAAATCTTTGTGGTACAGACTGATACCAAAGGGGATTTATTGCTCTCACCTGTAGTCCTAATCTTCTGTAGTGCTCCCTAAGGGAACTGCACAGGATTCTGCCTAACAGCAGCAACTTCACTCCATGCAGTTTAAACTGAAAGGCAACTGAGGTCTTAAAGGCCCTGCTACACACCAACGTCCATAGGCCATTGTCAAGTTCCGCCTCTAGGTCTCTTTCCCACTCTTGTCAGAGTCCCTCGACAGCACCCTTCGTCACCCCCACCAATGGCCCATATAATAACTAAATGAGTCCCTTCATGTTGATCTGTGTGTCTAGGATCTTCTCCATAGGGGTGAGGTCCCTCTGTAGCGAGTCCCACCATTTCTCTGCTGTGAGAGCGCCCTTCACTCTCAGGTATAGGACAACCAGCAACTTCCCCACATTCAACACTGTCTCCAACTCTAGGATCCCAATAAAGCGCCCTTTATTCCATAACTGTCAGACTCTGGACAACCCCATCTCAAACCACTGTTGGTATCTCTCAGGCTCCGGAATGTCATCCCTTATCAGTGGGGCCCAGATGTGGCTCATTGGTGAGCTACAGGTAGTGACCCCCACACCCCCACTCATACCGGCACTCTGCCTCCACACATCCCATAGGACCCCCAATATCCGTTGCTCCCTAATTTCCTCTGGGGACCCTTTCCCTTGGGACCCACAGCCATTCACCCACTGTGGCTGGGAGCAAGTGATGGTTCTCTAAGAAAACCCACTGTTTGCCCGCATCCTCCCGAAGGTGTGGTACCATTGCCCTTAGCTGGGAGGCCTTGTAATAAAGGATTAAATCTGGCCCACCCACCCCTAGTCTTTTGGTAACACTAGTGTCACACACTAGGCTTTTGCCCCTGCCAGAGGAAACGAAGCATACAACCCTTAGCCTCCCTCATCAGCTCCTCTGGGACCTTCATCTGCAACATTTGGAACAGATATAATATCCTCTGAAGGAAATTTATTTTTAGGGCATTTAACCAACCCATCCATGAAATATTGTGCTTTTTCTCCCTCAGATATTTCGCCATACCGTTTATCCAGTAACGGGAGGTAGTTCCCCCAGAGCTGTGGTAATGTTGACACCCAAATATCGAATGCTTTCCCCCTGAATATCTATCCCCAAACACCGGAGTGCTTCCACGTGCCTCAGCCCATCTCTAGCGAATGGGAATAAAACCGATTTCTCGTGATTCACTTTAAAGCCTGAGAAGGACCCATATTCCTCAATCAGTGCCTTTGCCGCCGGAACCAAACTCAACAGGTTCCTCAGGTGTAAGAGGACGTCATACGCATAGAGCCCCAGCTTAAACTCTCCCCAAACCCCCACCACAATCCCTTTGACTTGGGATGCCCCTCTCAACCTCTCTGCGAGACGCTTCATGGACAGGGTGAATAGCAGGGGGGGGACTGTGGGCACTCTTGTCTTGTGCCACGCTTCAACTCCAAAACCCTTGACAGCTTACCATTATCTGCCACCTTCCCCGTGGGGCAAGAGTACAGTGCCTGAATATCCATCATAATACTGCTGCCAAACCTATAGTTCCACAGTGCCCCATAATGGAAATCCCACCCCACCCTATCGAAAGCCTTCTCTGCGTCTAAGGCCAGCAGGGTGGGGTTACTCTCCTTATTGTCGGCCTGGTCCATCAGGTGCAGCGGCTTCTGGAGTGTCTGCCCCTTGCCTCCCTCTAATGAATCCGACCTGGTCCGAATGGACCAGTCGAGACATGACTCGCTCCATTCTAGATGCAAGTACCCTAGTGAAGTCCTTCGATCAACATTTATGAGTGATATGGGCCGGTAAGACTTACAGCTCTTATGATCCCTCCCTTTCTTCAGGATTCAGAATCACAAATATCAAGGCCTGCCGAAAGGAGGCGGGCGCCCTCCCTGTGGCCAGTATATGGTTGAAGAGTTTCACCATATGGGGAGCCAGCTCATTAGCAAAGGTCTTAAAGAAACCCACTGTGTATCTGTCATCCCCAGGCACCTTCCCTATCTTCATCCCACAGATCGCTTTCCGCACCTCCTTCCCCGTGATGAGACCCTCCAACTCCTCTAACTCCCCCTATTCAAACACTGTAGGGAGACTCCCTGCAGATACTGCTCAAGTTGACAGTTCTCCACCACTGTATCCTCATTATAGAGATTCTCATAGAACCAAACAAATTCCTCCAAAACTCGGGTTGTGTTTGAGTAGAGCATACCCTGGGTGTCCTCAATCTTCTCCACCCAGTGGTCTGCCCGCTGGCCCCTTAGACAGGATGCCAACACGGCATCTGCCTTATCCCCCTTCTCATAATAACGCTGCCGAAGGGATTGCAACCCAGACACCACCCTCCCAACCTTCAGTTCCCTCAGCTCCTGCCTCTTCCTCCTCGCCAGTGCAAGCCTCTCCTGGCCACCTACCCCACCCGATCCTCGACTGTGTTGGGGTCCATCTCCTCTGTGTCGTTAAATAAGAAAAAGTCCTCCACCGCTTTCCTAACTTCCTCCACAAGGACTCCATCCTTCAGCAACATATCATTGAATTTCCATATGGAGTCCCTCATTTCTAAGCCCACCATAGAGATTCCCATATGCACCATATCGTGATCCATCCAGCTAATGGGGGTAAGGTCACAGTTGGATAACCTACCCATGTGCTTTCTCTGAATACACCAATAGTCGTCGATCCTCGTCCTTGTGCCATGTACGGGGGTGAAACGTGTAGCCGCTGTTCTGTGGGTGGCACTCCCTCCAGACATACACCATACCTTCCCTTGCCAGAAGACTGCGGAAGCCACTACCTGTTTGTCATGTCCACCGCTAGGTGGCCCACATGTTAAAATTCCCCCTAAAAGCAGGAGACCACTACCATGCCGGGCAATACATAGAGGCCAGCGTCATCTGCATGCCCTCCAGGGTGCCCGAGATGAGCAAGGCCCTATCATCCGACTTCCGTCACACCTTCATATCGACAAGGCGGAGCCTCCTGTTAAGTAGGATACCAACCCCTCCTTTTTTGGTTGCACCCGACACCCAGAACACCTGTCCGACCTGACCCCCTGGAATACGCCTCTCCTCCCCAGCAACTAACCTTGTTTCCTGTAGCAACATGATGTCAAACCCCTGATTTTGGAATTATTTTGCCACCAGCGTGCACTGTGAGGGAGTTCAGGCCTTTCACATTTAAAGTCCACACCCTGAGCACGTCCGCCCGCCCGCCACCATCCATACGCACCATAGCTGAAGCTCAAACCATCTCCTGACCCTTCTGTTGCAAAAACAAATAACCTGCCCAACTGCCCCAGCCTTGCCCCCCCAACTTCCCAACTCCATCTCCCTTCATCCCCCCCTACCTCCCTCTTCCCCACCATCTCCTATCCCCCACCTTCAAACTAGAGATGCCAACCATACAATGGGCCACCAAGGATAACTTTCCCACGCCGTACGTCCATACTATCCTATTTCTCCTCCCCAACTATTGCAAGTACATTTGATGCCATGCGGAATCCCCAAGCCTCTAAACAGTTACCCTGTATTTTCTCACATAGTCACTTCCCCAAGGGTGGTGGGAGGGGGTTGAATTTCTTGTATTTCCTGCTGCCTGGCATCTATTTCTTTGCCAAGAGTTCCTTCCTCTGCTCCAAGTTTGTACATGCCCCGCTGGTTTCCGAGTTCATATCCGGGTCAGGAACCCCTTCCTTCAGGTACTGTAATATCTGTTGCGCTTCCTGGCCATTAGAAATCCGATAATCTGTAATCTGTATCACCTCTCCCAAATGACAGAGCAAATGAGAATGACCAACGGTATCGGATCCCCTTTTCTGGTTGCCTTTACGTAAGAGGCCGACAATCTCTTCTACGTGACAAAGTAAGTCCCGAAAGGTTGTGGAACACTGTGATGCTGGAAATGCATCGGAGGGACAGGGCCTCCGTATCCTTGTCCTTTACTGCTTTTTATCATGTGTTCTGTTGTGTTTTCCGCGCAGGAGTTCATGTGAGACTCCTGGCGGTGCAGCTCTTTCTTTTGGTTTGGTGAACGGACCCGTGGGATACCCTTATGGCACCCATGGGTGGGGGTACAACCCTGTGTCCCTAGTGTATGTTTTTGGGCACCTGTGGGTGGCCCGCAGAGCAGGGTATGGGCTGGTGGCAGCTCCATGCTGAATTTGACAGGTGCGTAGAGTATCCTCCATTTTGGGATACCCCGGCCCTGCCATTGGAATCAGTTGATTCCTGATGGAAAACAAGATGGCCCGGTGACCTCTTGCTTTCTATTACCCATTACCTTGTTTTCCCAAAGTCCAGGGAAGCCCTGACTCTGTCCCTTCCCCCTGACTGGCTGTTGGGTGGAAGTGCCATATATGGTGTTGTTGTGAAGGCCCGGCCAGACTGGCTGGAGCCTTCCCGGTGATGTATGTTGTGGGTACCTCCTGTTGGTGGGACCTGGGTGAATAGAGTGTTTGACGAATATGCATTCTGTGTTGTGGATGTCTAGTATCTGGTGGTTGACACAATGACTGAGACAGCCCTGCCCGAAACTGGTATGAATTCAGCTTGGAGTGTTGAATGGCTCGGTACTCGTCCCAATACACATAACTTGTTGTGAGTGTCTGGAGAGAAGTGAATGGCCTGAATACCTCGTGTGCCTGATTGGCTGCCTGCCTGCATGAATGCCGGTAGTCGTGATTGGAAGCTTGAGTGTGACCCAGCGGAATGAATGGGAGATCAACAGTATATCTGGGGACCTCTCACTGCTAGGAATCGTGTTCAGAAGCTGAAGTCCACTACGACGAGTAATTGACGCTTGACCTTGAAGCCCTGCTGGACGAGAAGAAGTGCTGTGGCTCTTCTTCACAATCTGAAAGCTGCTGTGCCTCCAAGTACTGACCCAGAGAGGACCTGGTAAGGCAACCTCTTCCCGAGCTACGAGGGACCATCGTGCCCAGCTGATCTTTGCCAACGCTCCCTGGTAGACAGGCCTTCGATAGGCTGCGACCCGATACGGGGACTGCTGCGGAACTCCAAGGAGAAGCACTCGGACTGTTGTCCGCCACTGTCGACGAACGCCGTCGCCGACCGGAGCCGCTGTGCTCCCGTTTGCCTAAGAACTTCCATTGATCATCAGACGCTCTCGCCTGCATAGTCATCCGCTCGTCTCCCGCTGGAGAAGGCCCCACCGTCGACGCGCCGAAGAGCATCCACCGGTGGGTTTCCCGCCACCTAAAGACCACAGAGACGCCGACGACTCGACGCCCTTGCTGGGCCAGAGTTCTTCATCTCTTTGCGGTCCAGAACCATCGTCACCGAGGTGCCCCGTACACCTCTTCCTTGCAGGACGCCAACGCTCTGTCGTCGACTAGCACCGCTAGGAACGAAGCTGCCACTTCCCTGCCGTAGTTCACCCTGTTCACCGTCGGACGTTCGACCCGTGACTCCCGCCTTAAAGGGAGGGCACTCAAGAAGGGCCGTCGAGTCCCCGACACCGAACGCCGAGTTCCTAGACACCGCTCGATGATCCGTGAATCCTGCCTTAAAGGGAGTCACTCAAGAAGGATCGGTCGACGCATCGTCGGAGAACTCTACTCCACCAGATACATTGGGGGGGGGGGGTAAAACCTTAATAGGAAGAAGTGAGACTATTGAACATATGGACTGGGCTTGTGCTATATCTTTATTTACAGGTTGCCCAGGTGGGGGGGGGGGGGATCTCCACACAGAACTGTTCCTAGCGGTAGGGGTCAGCCTTCTGCCTATTGTTTCAACCATCTTACGTTCCTTCCTATCTCTATTGCTGGTTTCCTCGTTATTGATCTGTGTGACATTTTAACCGTACAGTTGATGCACTTCAATGAGATTTGATAACATTGGTGGTACCACTTTAGAATTGTATATATTTATCATTATTGACTTCCGAGTACAAAGTGCATTATTGTGATCGTGTACATACCTTTGAATATTAATTATATAAAGACTCTGTTTTCAGTAATACAGTGTGTGGACATTCCTTTGTGGGGTTTCGGGGACTACACTGTACTTAAGAACCAGCCTGCATCACCTCCTGAGAAGCTAGGCCTTGATTGCTCGACTACGTTACCAATAATAGAGAATCGTGGCTGGGGTCCTCTGTGCCTCTCCTCTACCATATAGAGAGCGGAAGTACAGACACCCCCTACCAGTCTTTACAAACACCTTAACCGAGTCCCCCTCATATTGCACAATCCCTATGCGCTTTGCTCTCTCCAGGACTTCCATCCTGTATCTGAGAAAGCGGACAACGATCTATCTCGGGCCTCCGCCCCCATCTCCACCACCTCTGTGGGCCCTCTCCAGCTGGACCTTCATCCTCCCCCCCCCCCCAAGAAAGGAAAAGTGCGTTAATCAAACCCTGCCCCTTCCTTCCCATGTCTGCAGCTGTATCGCCCTTTTATTCACTTAGGCCCAATATGCGCAGGTTGTTCCGGTGCTCCCTATTTTCGAGATCGAGCTTCAAAAGGGTGTCCTCCTCACAGGTCTCCAGGTCCGTCAGCCTAGCCTCATGTTTCATCACCCGGAGGTCTACTTGCAATTGATTGTTCTCCATCCCTTCCATCTTGTCCTCCAACTTGTTCACCCTCCCGTTGAGATCACAAATAGAGGCCTGGATGTCACTCCTGGTGGCTTTGATTTCCTGAAAAATGTCTTTCAGGTTCTCCCTCGTCAAGCGTTGCATGCCTCCTCACTCCTCTGCTACTCTCCCTTTGCCTCCTGCTTCTTTCACCTCCATCCTAGGTTCCCTTCGAAAGCACTCCAGTGAACTAACACCCTGGAGTGTGCCCTTCTCCAGCTTCCCCAGGATCCGTTCATGCCCCAGGTATCAGTGTTCAGACACCCCAGGCGCTCTGTTCCCCTAGCGTGGCACCGGGGCACGTGGCTCTCCCCGCTTTGTATTCTCCCGCTGTCCACCCGACCTGGGTCCCGCCCGGGCTCCTCAGCTTCTCACGTGGTTCCCAGTGAGTTCCTGGGGGCCCTTCACTGCACTGTCCCCTGACCCTGCGTATTCTCTCCCAGGCCTCCTTCCAGGCTTCCTGCCCCTCCTGCAGGCCTGGGGCTCGAGCGTTCCCAGCTCTCTTGGGTGTGGGCACACCACCCCCTTGGTGTCCTCCACTCTGCGGCACCCAGGCAGCCTCACCTCACGACCTCTCCTCCGGCATGCACGGGTCGTCCCCTGCTGTCTTGGGAGTCTCTGCTCTTCGCCTTCACACTCCGCACTGGGCCGCTGGTGCCCCTCCTCCGTACCCTGCATCGCAGTGGGCTGCTGAGCCCCCTGGGCGCCACGCACATTACCCAACGATGCAGGCTCACAGCGATATCCGGGCCGCTTTTCCAGTAGTGTCTCTGCCGCTAAGGTACGCCCGCTCCTCACCGGCAGCTCTTCCAAAGCCTCAGGCCTCTCCGATGTGTTACGGCCTTCCTCGCGGTCGCCTCTCCCTCGGCGTACCCTTTG
Organism: Ambystoma mexicanum; assembly: GCF_040938575.1. NCBI lineage: Eukaryota > Metazoa > Chordata > Amphibia > Caudata > Ambystomatidae > Ambystoma > Ambystoma mexicanum. The sequence goes on from NC_090929.1 coordinate 351,263,085, forward strand.
CTCACACCGGCCCGATTGCTGCCAGTGTGGCTGTGCGACCCAGACTTTGGGCTTGCGTGGGTACCCCTGCACCTTGCTGCCACAATCCCGCCGGGTATAACCTTCACTTAAGCGCGGGAGAAGGCTCCAATGTCAACCACTGAACGGTTGACGGCGGAGCTCAGCTTTACGCAGCCATCACAGTCCGTGCCCCCGGTGGCCCCCCTGGAATCTATTTTAAAGATATGTATCTATGTTATTTATTGTGTTAAAATGGAAAAGGTATTGAAAGGTGATTTTTGGATAATTATCTAGAACCGATCTTGATTGTTATTTTCACAGTGGGAAAAGTTACTTGTTAACCATAGTACAGTGTATAAATAAACAAAAAATAAACCTCTCCTGTGGCCAACAATACCTGCAGTCCACGGTAACATTTGGCTATGAACGATACCTAGATGTTCTATATCCAGGTCATGCCTGCTCGCTTTTCTACGATCTGAGAGCAAGGACGCTGCGACTGGCTTCTTTTAATAGGAACTGTATTGGGCAAAATGGCACTAAATGCCCAGCGTGTGGGGTGTCAAATGAGTCGGCTCTCCACTGTGTCTTGCTGTGTCCTAGTTACGATTACAGAGCTATGTATTTAAAACCAATATTTAAATTGAAGGGCATCCGAAGGACAGTAGATGCAATGGATCTCTGCAGGAAAAGTGGAGATCTTAGCCTTCTGTACTTTGTAGCTAAGTACTTGTATAGGGCATAGCTAAGGAGGTTGAGTCCGAGTCAAAATGGAGGGGATGAACTTTATACATTATTTTTTAATTGATTTTAGCAATGGTTGGATTTTCCCCTTTTTAGCTGTGATGTACAGCTGCATGGTTTTTAATACTATTTTGTTTTTATATAATAATTTTGTATGGAGTGTAATTTGCTTTGACACAAATGTCGAATAAAGCTTTGCCATCTGACTTAAGAGGAATGCACATTTTATATGTGCCATCAACATTCATAGACCTTGGCAGGAGAGTAAACCAAGGCTGTGGGAGAAAGTGAATGCAGAGACACAAAAACGCTAATTGAAGAATGTGGTGTACCCCACTTGGCAAAGAGTGGATCAAGGAGAGGGGTATAAAGAATAGGGTCTGGGACCCACAACAAGCAAGAGGAAAAGTCACAGCACAGCTTGGGAAAGAGAACCAGGCTATTTCTACTTTGTCGCAGCCCCTAGGAAGCAGGTCTGCTCACCAAGAACAAGCTTTGTCCGACACTGGAAGGGCTCTTAGGAAAGGGAATCATCCCCGAACCCTTGTGAAACTTTTGTTTGCTTTTCTACACTGTTTTGTAACTTACATTTTGGAACTGCAAAACTGGGCTACAGGGCGGCAGTCAGAAGACTTTCCCTTTTGCACCTTTTGTGAAGTTTAGTTTGTGAGGGCTAGGTTGGGATTTGGACACAGGGCGGTAACTTTAATGCAGGAATTCTGACACTGACCATTTCATTGGCTAGTTTTTTTTGAAGCAGGGAAACCCCTCTAAGAGATCGGGCTAGATAGGATTTCATCCGACCCCAACCCCCTTATATTTTGTTGTGAATAAAAGTTTTTATCAATCAGTATGCCACCCTTGTGTCTGTCTTTTACTCCCAGACCCGCACTGTTTCCTGAATGTCTGTAAGTATGCCAGTTTCTCTGGCGATACACACACCGCAATGTGTGCTTTGAATTCCTCCCATACTTTTTTATTGTTGACATTGGGGGTCATTACAAGTTTGTCCGGGAACTACGGTAAGGGTAAGCTTGCTGGTACTGTAGTTCCCAGACCGGCAAACTACGAGTTCTTCTCGCGAGTGCCTTTTCTCCCGCCAGGTCTGACCTTGCGGATGGAACGGCACCCGCGAGCAGAGCATGTGGGATGCACCGGCACCATTCTCAATGGTGCCGGTGCATCCGACCTCCCATTTCCCATTGAGCCCTATGGAGCTCAAATGGGAATGGGGAGTAATGAATTCTGGCACCAGCAAATGGGAAATTATCAGGTCCGGCTGGGCTGTAATGACCCAGTAATTGCCGATTCGCAGGTGCTGGAAAAAATTGCAAGTTTGGCGGCAGCCTGCCGGTTTTACCGGCAAGGCTACTGCCAAACTTGTAATGAGGCCCATTGTGTCTATGTTGATGTCAGAGTATCTATATAGCATCTGTGAACATTAATATAGATCATGCCTGTGCTTAAATCTCCACTGTGCAAATAGTCAGCCTTTGTATTTTCAGCTTGACAGGACTCTGATCGGATAACGTCCATGCAAATAATTACCCAGCCAATAGCCACACCAGTGATGAAAGCATAGTCTATGTTCACAGAGGAGTCTTTTGCTCCTGAGCTGTGAGAATACTACCTGGCTAGAAGGGGGTTCAACCTCCATATATCTAAAAGATCATAAAATGTAGTGAACTATAATAGTCTATGTAGACATAGACGTTTACTAGAGTTTATAGTGCAAGCTATCCATTGAGAAATCCCATTCTATATTGAAATCAGCCACTGACAATTTTGCCAAATTCAGGCATAAGGACAACAGGCCAATAACAGTCTTATAAAATTATGGTGTGCATAAGTTCAGTACTTATGCACACTTAAAAGCGTAGGCATATCAGCCTTCTGGATCTGTTTGACCTATTCTACTAAAGTTCAATGGCTTATGAATAAGGATTGCTACCCCACAGGCTTAGTTAGAATAGGCAGATACATGTCTGCTTGTTCCCCCAAAAGTGCACCGTCATCTATATCTTAGTACTCCAAAGTCGTGTATCCTGAAGGCATAGTATATTCTCATGCATACATGCATAAGTTAAGATCTTTCATATTTTTTTTAAGTTACTGAGTTACCAATTGAAATTACCTTCCCTGTCCAAGTGTGTGCATCCCTGGTGGTCATCTCCACATGTGTAACATAATTAACAGATTTATATATTTCCTGATTGTGTGCAGTCAACAAATCTCACCCCTCCCACACTGACGCTCACACTAGTCAGAGTAGTAACCCACCCAATGTTCTTATTACCTATTATAGTGAGTTAGGGGGGAGACTCCCCATCTTCTACTATGAGGTGACTGAGCCACAGGAGACTAAAGTAGTCCACATCTAATTCATCTCTGAAAGGATAATCTGCTGATCTGGTTCCCCTTTCATAAACTCCATGCCAGAAGCATAGTATGTATATGTGACCTGCTGAATCAGTATCCTGATTTGCAGCGCCTGCTCTACCAGTGGCACAGAGCAGGTTCAGAGGTCACAGCTGCCCAATAGGCGGTTGCAGTGACAGCCAAGTCTCTGCCGCACAGAGGCTGCGTTTAAGATATGCACCCTGTATAAAAACTACAATGATCTTAAGTAACCCATGATGGTGGCAGGAGAATCTATAGACTGAAACTGTATCTGAGTTTAGTCATAGTGCATGGCACTACCTATCATCATGACTGCCACATCCCAATTGATGTTTCACATGTGTCGGCTCCTCTGAGTCAGCTCTGCTGTGGAAGATGTGTATTCTGGTCATCTGGATGTAACCCGCCAAATGACAAGACAGGAACCTGGACTGTCGGACCTCATCTTTGATCTCTTTGTGAGGGCTGGTAACACCCTCCACCCAAGACAGCTGCACTGCAGGCAGCAGTCCTGCACCTGGGCATCAAAAGAGCACACTCATTTAAAAGGAGTAGCCTCACACCAGGGGACTTCATCTCTAATGGCCTTTGTTCTTAGTGAGAAGAGAAGGGGGCAGGATTATGATAGGCAGGAGTGCTCTGGTCAATGGAAGGAGACTTCCATCATTTTGTTTCTCTCGCTCTTTCTCCCTTTCCTGTCCCCTCCACTTCCTCTACAGTAAAGCACTTTGTCTGTGACATTAGAAGAGCAAATTCAACTCCATTCAAGAGCATGGATTGGACGGTATCCGTATAAATGTATGGAAATAAAAAAACGTATGGTAGATTTGAGGGAATTTCGTCTGTATGAACATTTCGAACATCCAAAAAGTTCCATCAACTCTACCATTCGATGCAATTATAATGAGCAAGGGGAGCAGGAGTTGCTAGGTGTCCCCCGCACCATTGTTCACTACAATCTCATTGGGGGGTGCCATTGGTGTAACCCGCGCCCTAAATGAAAAAGTTGAAGAACAAAAAAAGGACCCTGCAGCGCCGGTTCCCATGCACCTAAGTGAAGGGAACCAGCTTTGCAGAGGGATGGCAGAGTCGGCGGCACACTATGATGTCTGCCGCCAGAAGATAAGTAAGAGGGCTGGGGGAAGCGGGTTCCAAGAAATGTCAGAGGGAGACAAAACGGAAAGTTATTTTACCCAAAATAACGTTCGTTTTTTTTTCTCCCTTGGACATTTCATGTTCGGACTAATCATGAACATCCGATTGGACCACTAATGCAGTCTAGCTTTTGTCCAATCGCTTGTGAAATTTTGCCTTTTTAAGGAAAGGGTCTCCCACCCCTTCAGATACTCTCAGATTCTCTCAGATGCTCTGGGATCCTTTAGGACCACAGATTCGCTCTGAAGAATTCACGGGACGTCCTTTCAGAAAGTTGTACTTTCTAAAGCCATCAACCTCAGGTGAAGAAGGGGCCGGGAGGGACCACTGCTCTGGACTAGGACCTACCACGCTGCACCAGTATCTCCTAGAGCTGGGAGAGCAGACCCTGAACAGAACCATCCTGCCCTCAAGTCCCCCTGAGAGAGCCTCACAGCAACCGGACGGCCAGACCAGCGAAGCTCTCTGTTCTACCGCACTGGTTGTTCGGTCTTCACTGCACCGTAAACGAGAGCGATGGAGCCAGCGCTGGCTTTTGCGCTCCTCCACCTTTGAACTTGCTTGCACTTTGAACCAGCTTGACGCTAAGCTAGTCACCTCGTACGCCTGAAATGACTGCTCAATGCCAGGACCCGAACTGAAGCACTGGCAAGTTGCACACCGACTCCGACCGGGGGTTATAAACAACACTCCACTCAGCTAGCCCATTATTAAAAAATATATTTTAATTGAATTTTCATAGAATAAAGCACACAGTGACCGGACAGTATAAACCTTTACAACGTACCAATTAAAACTCGGAGCCCCCCTCAAAGAACAATACACCATTAGACACCCCTCCCACTGGACTCCTTCCCCCCTTCCCCTGTTTAGTCCAGTTCAGGTTCAAATGGCCACCATATCTCAGTGCCTCTTCCTGCCACCTCGTGGAAACCCCCATGTCGAGGGGATTGGGTCCTCCGACGTATTCCATATCTATGACAGTAATCACCACAGCTGTGCTGCTTCAGAAAATCTTTCTGCGTCGATACGCTGTCCTCGAGGGCCTCCGTCAAGCGGACATCACCGGATGTTATAAGTAGGACGCACGACGCCCGTAGCCTCAGTGTTTTTTCCGCGAATGTGTTCGCTTCGGATATCTCGGCGCGCCTCGACTCTTTGGAGTTTCTGTTCTTTCAGCTCTTCAAACCTGTTAGTTTGTGAAGTATTATCAGGATGTCTTCCTCTTCTTCCACCCCGCGTCCGGGCTTCAAGAAATGTGGGGACTGCGGGTCCAAGATGTCGGTGACGGACTCGTACAACGCCTGCCTCTGGTGCCTCAGGGAGGCCCACGACACGGATGATTGTGTCGACTGCCAGTCGCTTACGTCCAAGGCCTTGCGGGAACGTAAGAAGAAGCTGTCGGTCGGTAAGGTGTCCAAGCCCCGGAAGGCAGGGTCCACTGGGCTTTCGACGGACGATTCGAGGGGCGACTCTTTGCATCGTAGTCGTAAGTCTAGGGTGGTCTCGGTCCCGGAGTGGGTCCCGCCACTCCTCTGCCTCTTCGAGGCACTCCCGGAAGCGCAGTCATCAGTCGCCTTCCCCGTCCTCATCCGAGGACTCTGCCATCAGCGGGTTTCTTATCCCGCCAAGCGTTCCTCTCTGGAGGAATGGGCTTCCTTCGGGAAGAAAATGTTGGCGATTCTTGAATCGCAGGGCTCCGGTCCGTCCGCGCCTCCGAGAGGGGTCGGCTGTGACCGTACTAGAGACACCGCTCATACGCCTTTGGGCTTGGGTGGTCGGCACGATGCACGGGCGAGGTCCCGCTCGGACAAGGCGAATCGTTCTAGTCATGCCCGCTCCAGGTCCCGGTCCTCGACGCTCTTGAGACCGCGTGAACCTGTGAAGTCTTCGAAGAAGACATCGACGCCTGTGGCGCCGAGGTCGTCGACGGACTCTCTTCAGGCCCCGCCTCCGAGGAAGTCGTCGACGTCATCGATGCCAAGGCTGTCGAGAGACCCGCTCGGGGCTCCGGCCTCGAGGCCTGTGTCGAAGCCGTCGATGCTGTTGGCGCCATGCTCGACGCCGATTCCGTCTACGCCCTCGACGCCTTTCGAGGCTGTGGTGTCTGAGGTACCCCGTAGCATGGGGGAACCCCCTAGAAAGGCTCTGGCCAAGGCAAAACATGTCTTCCTCCCTTATTCAGTGCCCACTTTCCAGCCTATGGATTATATTTCTGAGGTGGAAGAGGGTTCTGAAGATGGGTTGGTTCCTGCCACGGTGCCAGATGAGATTCTTTCTGGTCATAGCCAGATTGAGGACCTGTGTCAGTCAATGCATGACGCCAGTGGTCTGGACACCTCTCCGGAGGTGGAGTTCTGTAGGCCCGAGCCTGGCACCCATGCCGAGTCATCGTACCAGTGCCTTATGTCGAGGGTCACGGACTACTTGGGGTGGTCGGCGCCCCCAGTTGGTTTTGTGCAGGGTGGCCTGACGGATATCCTCGACCAAGGTCCTCCCACTGACCCGGTACTGCCATTCCATATGGCTCTGCAAAGAAGGGTGGCAGCGGCTTGGACTGCTCCGGAGAGTCTCCCGGCAGTGGGCAAGTCTTTGCTGCAAAAATACCACCCAGCCAGTAGTGACCCCTGCTACTTGACCCCACTCCGGAGAGTTTGGTGGTGCAGGCGGCTACGGCCCCAGCTAAGCAGGCGCTGTATCCTACCATCCCTCCTGATGGGGACGACAAGCGTTTTGATGGCTGGGCGAAGAAAGTGTTTTCTTCAGGGGGTATGGCTCTTCAGGCGGCCAACTCCGTATGTGCCTTGTCACGTTTCACGCACTCTGTGGAACTGCATTTCCTTAGCTGCTGAACATATTCCCAAAGGAGACGAACGGGATGGTTTTCTTGCTATTATTCAGGATGGCAAGGATGCCATGTGTGAGTCCGTTCAGTCGGATTTGGACATGGCAGACTGTGTCAGCCGGTCCATTGCGGCGAGCACCGTAATACGCAGGTTTGCGTGGTTGAGGAAGTCGGGGTTTGTTCCTGATGTGCATGCCAGGCTCCTCAACATGCCCTTTGATGGTGAACATCTTTTTGGCAGCAAGGCTGACGAGAGCCTTGAGAGGTTGCAGACCTCCAAAGTTGCAACGAAGTCGTTGGGCGCTGCAGTCCGCCAACCTCTGCCTTTTCGTCCTAGGGGACAGCAATGGAGGGGAGGCTCCTTTCGTTATTACTCATCCTTTAATAAAGCGAGAGGAGCTGCAAGTCAAAGGGGCAACTGTAGGAGTGCCAGAGGTGGAAAACAAGGTAATCGAGGTGCCAAGGCCGCGTGAGCAGATGCCTCTTTGCCCTCAGGCAACGCCACAGCCGCTTCTGCTCAGTCATGAGGCCCATGCTTCACCAGTTGGGGGAAGGCTGGCGCAGCATCTTGTAGAATGGCGTGCCATTACTTCAGATGTGTGGGTTCTGGAGATCATAACCCACGGCTACTGTCTTCCTTTCCGGCAGAGGCCACACGACAATCCACCTGGGAACCTCTCTTTGAAGAGTCCGGATCCGCTCCTTGCGCAGGAAATTCAATCCCTGCTGGAGAAAGGCGCCATTGAACTGGTGCCTGTAGCGGAGAGGAACTAGGGATGGTATTCCCCTTATTCTTTGATTTCGAAGAAAGACGGGGGATTGAGACCCATCATGGACTTGCGCGGTTTGAACAAGCTCCTCAGCAAGGACAAGTTCAAGATGGTTACTCTCTCTCAAGTCCTCCAGGCCCTTCAACTTCAGGACTGGTTGGTGTCTCTCGACCTCAAGGACGCTTATTTTCATGTGCCGATCCATCCCAAGCACAAGAAGTACCTGAGGTTCGCGGTTGGCGACTCGCACTTTCAGTTTCAGGTCCTGCCATTCAGATTGACCTCCGCCCCAATCTCATGATGGTGGTGGCAGCGTATCTCAGGAAAGGGGGGATTCACGTCTACCCCTACCTGGACGATTGGTTGATCAGGGCACGCTCTCCCGAGCAAGTCCTGAATCATTTGTCCGTCACCTGCCACTCCCTTCACAGTCTGCGCTTCTCCCTCAACTTAAAGAAGTCCTACTTGATGCCAACTCAGTGGCTCCAGTACATCGGAGCAGTGCTCGACACGTCCCTGGGCAGTGTTTACTTGAGGTTGCTCGGCCTCATGGCATCCTGCATTCTTCTGGTGCCAGAGGCCACTTTGCGGATGAGGATGAGATCTCTGCAATGGGCTCTCAAGCTCCAGTGGTCTCAGTCAGCAGGATGTCGGACCCCGTTCAGGTGCCGCCCTTGGTCACCCAAGACCTTCTGTGGTGGGCCGACGAAGGCAATCTGATGAGGGGGGCTCCATTTTGGCTACCCTGGCCGGAGGTGATGATCGTGACGGACGCATCCCTCACGGGATGGGAAGCTCATGCTAACGAGCTGACAGTCAGCGGTCGTTGGTCTCCGTCGGAGTCCAGTCTCCATATCAATCTGTTGGAGCTGAGGGCCGTCAGGCTTGCCCTGAAGGCTTTTCTGCCGACTGTGTGAGGACAGAATGTCCTGATCCTGACGGACAACACTGTGGCCATGCACTACCTCAACAAAAAGGGAGGGGGGGCAGGGTCACTTCCTCTGTGCAGGGAGGCGATGCAGATCGAGTTCTGGGCATTCCAGCAGGAAATTTCGATCTCGGCAGTTCATCTGGCCGGAGACAAACGAGACGGTGGAGCACGATCTCTTGCGAGTGGGAGCTGGCTCAGGAGATTCTCCTGGAGATCTTCGCCCTTTGGGGACCCCTCAAGTGGATCTCTTCACCTCCAGTGTCAACCGGAAGTACGAAAGGTTCTGCTCACGGGAATTTCCTCCAAGAGGAGCCTTAGGGGACGCATTCGTGGTGGAGTGGTCCTTCCCACTGCTGCACGCGTTTCCTCCAGTCCCCGTCATTCCGCAAGTGCTGCAGAGGTTACGGAGGTTCGGTTCCCGGATGATCCTCATTGCTCCGGCATGGGCCCAGAGGACGTGGTACCCGGACCTTCTAGACTTGTCCATCTGCCCTCCACGTCATCTTCCCTACTGAGACGATCTGCTCTCAAGGGAGGGGGGGGTCAGGTTCTCCATCCAGAGGTCAGATCACTCAACCTTCACGCTTGGCTTCTGAAAGGTTGAGGTATAAGGATTGGGACCTCCCTGAAGACGTGATGGAGGTGTTGCTTTCGGCCAGACGGCCGGCAACAAAGTCCCTGTACCGTTGCCGTTGGAGAAAGTTCTGCGACTGGTGCAGGGTTCAGAATGTGGATCCTTTTTCATGTGACATTCCTGTCGTTATCTTTGGCCAACAAGGGCCTGCAAGTGGGTACCATTAAAGGTTACCTGGGGGCGCCGTCTATATTTAAGCGCTCGTCTGAGGAGTGTTCTTTTTTTTAAATCCCTTTAATTTTTCAGTTTCTGAAAGGGCACACTAATGTGTTCCCTCCTTCACCTTTCCAGGTGCCCGGTTGGGATCTGAACCTTGTTCTCAAGTTTCTAATAGGTGCTCCATTTGAGCCTTTACATTCTTGTCCTTTGAGACTGTTAACCCTTAAAACTGTATTTTTAGTTGCTGTCACGTCCGCTCGCAGAGTGAGTGACTTACAGGCACTTTCAGTTAAGCCACCCTTCACTGTGTTTCATAAGGACAGGGTTGTCCTTTGAGTTCGTCCTTCCTTTCTTCTGAAGGTGGTGTCGGAATTCATTTAAGCCAGAAGGTTATTCTTCCGGCATTTTATTCTCCTCCACATCCTGGTAAGGAAGAGGCGAGGCTCCATAGACTGGATCCTAGGAGAGCTTTAAGCTTCTACATTTCACGCATGTCCCGGATCACAGTGGACGATCAACTCTTTATTGGCTACGCTGGACAGCGTTTGGGACAAGCTGTTACTAAGCAGACTTTGTATCGATGGATTATCTTGGCAATTTCTGAATGTTACCGCTTGGCGGGTAAGGACCCTCCGGTAGGTTTACGGGCCCATTCCACTAGGGGTATGGCTGCCTCTACTGCCCTGCAGAGGGGTTTTCCTATTCGTAACATCTGTGACTCAGCCACCTGGGCTTCGGTCCATACTTTTGTACGTCACTACTCCCTTGATTCTATCCATGGGCAGGATCTGGCCTTTGGCAAGGCGGTCCTTTACTCTGCAATTTGATTGGGCATTCTAAATTTGTATATTCTAAATTCTTTTCCCACCTCCTTACGTTGGTACTGCTTTGGGAGTCTGTCATAGATATGGAATACGTCAGAGGACCCAATCCCCTCGAAGAACAAGTTACTCTCTTACCTGGTAACGTTCTTTCGACAGGATGGTCCGACGACGTATTCCATATCGCTCCCTCCATGCCTACCCCGCTACAGAATTTCTTATGCGATTGCAGCTTATGTTTCCGCAAGGCTTTCTGTGGTCATACTGGCAGAAGATTGGTGCCACATGTTCTGGGGAAAAACTACAACTGAGGCTACGGGCGTCATGCGTCCTATTTAGAACATCGGGTGACATCGGCTCGACGGAGGCCCTCGAGGATGGTTGCCAGTGATAGGGTCGAAAACAAAACGATGGAATGCCTTTTGATCGACAGTCAAAGGATCGAAAAAAAGGGTAGATTTAAAAAAAAAAAAAAATTTATGGGGGGGGGAATTCCCTTCCAGCCCCCAGTTTTCTTTATTTATTAAATACATTTTTTTACCAACCCAAACAAAAAATATATATAAATACATTTTAAAAAGATTCAACCCTTTTTTTCGATCCTTTTGCATTCGAGCAAAAGGTCATTCGATCCTTTTTTTTTCCGATCGTTTGACTGGACACCCTCGAGGGACAGCGTATCGACGCCGGACGCAGGCGCCGAAAGATTTTCCAAAGCAGCACAGTTGTGGTGATTACTGTCATAGATATGGAATACGTCATCAGACCATCCCATCGAAAGAACGTTACCAGGTAAGAGAGTAACTTGTTCTTCTACTTTGTGTACACCCAACATCTCTTTCCCCATATACTCATAATTTCCCAGTTCGTAGGGGGGGCTTCAAGTCTGGGGTGGAAGCCAGTTCATTCAACAGTTGCCCCCAGTACATTTCCATATCGCTTTACCCCTCAGAGTCTCTCTGTTTTCGCATATACTCTACCTCTGCCAAGCGCCATCGGTGTACATCCTGGAGACATTGCCAACGCGATGGGCTACACTTCCCTTTCCATGAAAGTGCAATTCGCTGCTTGGCTAGAACTAACATAAGTCTTATTTTATTCCGTACTTCATGCCTCTTTTTTTCCCTGGCAAGGATCCCCATAGACATACAGCATGAGTAAGTTCATAATTACTTCCCAATAACTTGTTAAGACGTCCCTCTACCTCCTCCCAATATCCAGTGATCACTGGGCAGTCCCAGACCATATGCTAGAAGCTTGCATGGCCCGCCCTACAACAAATGTAACGTGTCATTTCTGACCATGCATGTAGCACACGTTATGTCATTTATCCAGCTTCAAATACACCCGATGCAAGTAGTTACATTGAATCATTTGGAACCTTGCGTTGCGTGACACCTTTTTAACCTGTTTCCACATCTTCACCCATGTCTGAAAACGATGAACCTGTGTCTCTTTCCCACTTATCCTTAATCGCTAATTCCCCATCTTTTCGTATGACTTATAAGGCTGTCTACATCCCGAAATCCTTCCCCTTCCTTCTCCCAGAACCAGCAAAGTTTGTACCATGGGACTTGCCTCTGGTGCTTCCGGGATATACACCCAAAGTGCTGCTAACCTTCGCACCACTTTTGCAAACATAAGAAAGTGACCACACAATACCTAATGTCTGTTTCCATTCGTCAAATGTCAATAGCTTTCCCCTGCAAAGAGATCCCCTAATGTGCAGTGCTTCTCCTTCAGGGCTGCCAACCCTACACTGTATATATGCGCCATATAGGCTTCTAACTCTCATTTTCACCAAAAGCTTTTTCCACACCTCATGTACCACCTTAAAGGCATTTGTATCCCCTATACCACCCACAGGATTCCACAATGGTTCTATGCCCTGTCAGCGACCCCGGATCACTCTCAGCATACCGGTGATCTCTGCTTCCTGGATCGTATACTTTTGAGCTACTGATAGTAATTGTGCCACCATAAAATATAACTCAAAATCCGGCATATTCAGTACCCCATCCTCGTGTATACGCCACAGCGGTCTCATGGCTACCCTTCATCGCCCAGTATTCCACAATAATTCCCTTAGGGTCTTATCCAGCATCCTAAAGATCTTTATGACATATGGGATATTAGTGAAAAAATACAACATCCTGGGGAGCACCACCATCTTGAACAGAGCCACACTCCCCATTAACGAGAGGGGTAACTTCTTCCCGAACTGTACTGTGTCCCCTGTCCCAAAGAGTGCACGATCCGTGTTGTGAACAAACGTCTCCTCGATGTTGTGAAAAACCTGTATCCTGTTGGGAAGGAGCCTAGTGCTTTCCTTCTTTCCCAAGTTTCCCAAGCACTTTAGAAATAGGCAAGACTTCTGTTAACTGTTTGCTTAGCACTACAAAAGTCTGGGGGCGGAGGGGGTCACTAACTAAAGATAGTTAGGATTTTAAATATAAGGCACAAATAATTATTTAGGTGAATATATTTGTAAAACTGTTAAAGGGTAGTTAGCTTTGCTGAAAGCACGGTAAACAGCAGAATTCTCTGTGCCAAAAATGCAGCCTGTGCTAAAAGTAGACCACAGGCATTGCATCACTGAGGCTAGCTCTTGCAGAGCACACAGTGGCTGAGCAGCTGTCCCTGTCCATCACATGCCAATGGACACTAAAAAAGATTCAGCACAACATACAAAGTACTATGGGAAAACTGGGTTGTTTGTAGAAATTATTGGACCAGATCAAATATAATTATGTTGAGTGAAGTGTTGAAAGAAAGGCGGGAAGATGTGTTTTTGTATGAATGTTTATAACATAGCAAATGATGCTAAGTAAGAGCACAATGTATTGCTGCATAGGCAGCATAATGTTATGTATCTTGTCCCAAACGGAACCCAGCCATGCCTTTTAGGGAAGAACAGTTTTGGATGAGCTCTGCCGGTATCCAGTAACCAAGTGAAGAGTATTTAAGCTCAAGGCCCAGCACTAGTCTTCAGGACCTGAGAGCGGTTGAGGGACAGAATATACCGCTCTGGGGCAGAGTTTTCTGCCAATCCTCACTTCTGTACAGATTAAAATTCTCAGCACAATAGACTCATGGCCTTAATTCCCTAGAGGCGTGCATTTACTCTGGTTTGAGCGTGATCAGGGGGTACCCCAATGTATTTAAGAGGTACAAGTATGGCCTACCTTTCAATCCTTAAATACTTAAAGTACTCTTGCTCCAACAGAATCCTGCAATCCGAGAGTTCCACCCTCCTTTGCAAGCAACCCTGCTAATGGGAAGAAAACTGATTTTTCAATATTCATTTGCAACCCTGAAAGTTGTCTAGAATTTCCAAGATGTACGGTATATTAAACAGAGGATTACTTACAGTAAAATATCATCTGCATATAGCAAAATATTATGTGTCACTCCTCCCACCGATATACCAGTTTCTGCCATATGCATCCGAAAATTTCTAGCAAGGGGTTTGAGTGCCATTGAAAATATGATAGGTGAGACCAGGCAGCCCTGTTGCGTGCCCCGCTCTAGCTTCCAACGCAAGGATACCAATGTACCCGTCTTCACTCTGGCCATCCGGCTACTATGCAGAAGTCTCAGCCAACCCATAATCCCATCCCCATAGACCTCCAGAACTTTGAACAGCTATGTGCATTCAAGTGAGTCAAACGCTTTAACCGCGTCCGGTGCAGTCAGCGCCATTTCACCCTGAGAACCCTTGACTTGATCCATCACATGATGTAGTCTGTGCACGTTCATGCTGGCGTTGCGCCCTCCTATGAACCTGCATTGGTCCTGGTGTACCAGATCCAGTGTTATCCTAGCTAGCCGGGTTGCCAATACCTTCCAGAGAATTTTCATGTCCACATTCAATAAAGAGATAGGCCTGTATGAGGCACACTGGCTTGGGTCCTTGTCCTTTTTTAGGAGCACAGTAATTATCGCCTCTCTCATTGTCTAAGCCAATATACCCTTGCGGAATGCATTATCGTACACCCTTTTTATTTGTGGGACCAGGATATCTGCAAATTCTATATAAAACTCTACCGGGAACCCACCACTCCCTGGAACATTATTAGTTTGCATGGATGTATAGCATGTAATATCTCCCCCTCTTCTATCGGGGTCTCCAACCTATCCCTGGCCCCCCTTCCCTAATCTGGGCAGTCTCACTAGTTCTAGCAAGTCTGAGGCGTCCAAATACGAATAAGTTCCCTCGGTCAAATAAGGCTGCTTATAATATTCCTGGAACACCTTGTTTGTCCCCTGCTGTGACACAACCAAGTTGCCCTAACTGAGTCCTGTATTTGAGTTATCGTTTCCCATGGATGGTTCTGTTTTATTAAAAATGCCAACAGCTGGCCCGGCTTGTCCCCTTCCCCATGTATCTTCATTGCATAGTGGTTACGCTCAAATTGGGATAATGAAACTTGAGCTTCCTGGTGTGAGAAACCTGAATGTGTCTCACTTACTAGCCCCTGCGGGATCTGTCATCCAGGTGGCCAGGTCACGCCCATCGTATATTGGATACAGTTCCTGGGGGTGGAACAGTGTGGGATGATCACCTGGATGGGGGGGGGGGGGATCTTCGGGGAGTGAAAGTGGGAAACTGAAGGGCGAGACCGAAGTATCCCCTTCCTTATGACACCTTTTCCTCATCCTGCACAGTAGGATATTTAGAAATGTAACTCCCCCTCTGCTGCCTTTTCATGATGTGAGTGACAGCGGACTAACACCAGAGCCGTTTACCTGAAATGTCCCAACAGACAGGTCAGGCAGAGTCAGGCAATTGCCAATAACTACACACGCACCTGACTGCCCTTTCCCTTCCCTAAAGAGATAAAAGGCAGAACACGAGAGCACACTGTGAGCAAGGATGAACACACGAGGAAGCGGCTGTTCCGGGATGGAAGTTCAAACGGAAGAGAAAGGGTGTGAAACCCGAAAAGACGAAAAGGAGGGAATTTCCCTTGCCCTTTTCAACCAAGACCCGCAAAGCCTACGAAAAAGGAAACATAAGACCGAGAATCGAAGCTGGCGAATGGTGTGACGGATGTCAACCATACATGGGACCTTCCCGCACTGATAGCCAGGGTGGGGAGACGCGGTTGCCATCGTGGTACTGCCCTTGACTCCAGCAGCAAAAAAAACATGTGTTCAACACAGCCTGTGAGTCGGAATAACTGATAGTGGACCGGACGGTCTTAGGCTCAAGGTTGCAGTGGCAACATTATACATGAAGAAAGAAGATTAATAGACGGAGGTCTTTTTGTGAAAGAACTTTGTACCAGAGATAGTGTTCTGGCACCACGTGGGCGCTCATTCAGAGGTTTGTGGCTGGTACCCCTCTCCTGAAGAAAGAGAACGTAATGAACTGAGATTATTGAAACTACAAGTACCAAGAGGCCCTAGGGGAGGCCGGTGTGAGGTGTCAGTGGTCATACAAGGGTCAAGCCAAATATCTTGTACAATCGAAAGTCTTTGACACATTGCAGAAATCTTTGACGAATGTGAAAGTGTGAACCCAACTGAGGGAAACACTGTGTGAACTGCGATATTGTGAAGCGTGCATTGGCCATAGAAGAACAGTGACCCAGCGAGACGTGATCGCCCTTCGGAAGTCTGTCTGAACTAGCAAGTGATTTGGGAGACCGGTGAAGGAAGTTCTGAGCCTGTAAACTAGAGAAACTAAACTAGATGGTTGTGTAAAAAGACAGTGAGACTTTTGAATATTACAAATGATGATATTTTGATTGAAAAACGGTAGTGAACCCGACTAAGGGATGTCAAGAGAAAAGCTAAGGGAAATGAATCCCATATTGTGGACAAACTAAGTGAACTGCATTGTGGTGACAAATGTGACCCCAATTGAGGGATGTCCACAGTGAGGGGTTGGTCTGAGCCCGACTGAGGGAGACTAACGCTGAAGGAAGGATCGGAGCCCGGCTGAGGGAGATCCTAGGGTGAAGAGTAATCGCCTGGCGTGGAGATAACAGAAGGAACCTTTTGTTTTACTTTTGGCTTATCAGGCCCTCTAAAGCAGGAGACTTTCCATGAGATGAGACTTGGGCACAGAAGGCCCTCATATTGAGGAAAGGAACTGTAACATCATTCCAGAGAAGCCCAGGAGTGTGCTGTCCTCAAGAGTCACGCCTTGTCCCGTGCTAAAAACGTGGGGAAGGGAGACCCCGGCCATAACATCCTGACTTATCATTTTGTGAACACTTCTTTCTTTTCTTGTGAACATTATCCCACACTATTTTGTAGCATAGTGGTAATGATTGGCAATAGTTTTTGTTTTATTGTAGGCCCTTTTTATTTGACTAGACTCTACTAGGACTGTATTATTATTATTCGATGGTCGTAGCTTGCTCCCATCTTAGATTTAGATGAGGCGTTTATCACACCCATCTTACAGTTTAATGAACACCCTTGAACTGTGATTACTTATGTATGTCTTACTTTGATATCATGCCTTCCTTACACCGGTGAGAATGCATCATTCTTTCTAAATCTGCCCACTTGCATTCCCTTCATTAAGTCCCCTTCTAGGCTTTGAATCCTCTCCTCCATCCTTTTCAGCGAATCATTCAGGGTTTTCTTAACTCCCATCGTCTGGGGCATAGACATCGCCTCAAAGTCACTTTAAAGGCTTCCCATTGTCTCCCCACATCCTCCTTCGTTCAGCTAAAAAAACGAGGTGATGGCTTCTCTCAATGACCGGAAGAAAGCCATGTCTTCCAGCATGCCTGAACCGAGCATCCACAATACGATGGCAGACCTTCTCAGTGGGCCTCTCAGAAATGTCACTAACGGCAAGTGATCTTAAAGAGTCCTAACCAGGTATTCAGAATCAGCAAACCAATCAAAATGTCCCCTACCTATGAACAGTTAATCTAGTGAATATGAACCATGAATGCCAGAATGAAATTAGTTTCCCTTTTCCTACCCATGCAATTCCCGCCACAACTCCACCAAGTCCAGTTGTTCTGCGACCGGTGCAGAGCTTCTGATGCTTGCTCCTTTGCAGGGCCTGTCTTCCCTGTCCGATCCAGGTCCTGGTAAAATCTACCTCCTAGATATACAAGCTGGATCTATGACCTCCCATCATTTTCAGTACTGACGGGTATTCCCTGTCATCTTTGTTCGGAGTGTACAAATTAACCATGCAAATATCCTGCCCTTCCAGTTTACCCACAACCGCTTTGCCTCTCCCTGCATTATTTCCCATTGTCATCACCACATGTAAAAGGACCCCCGGGGCCACCCCTATCAGTATCCCCCTGGTGAATTTGGAGTACGAAGAGACAAACACCTTGCCCCCCACTTAGAATCCAATTTCCTCAGCTCTGTGTCTTGCAGATGGGTTTCTTACACTAACTGCATAACATGCCGTTTTAGGTATTGCGCACTCAGTCGTTTCCCCCCTATTTCCCAGTCCATGTACCTATTTTGTCGGCCCGTACCATCTATCTGATTGAAGTTGATCCAAGCTCCTCTGGCACCCATCCCACAGTGCAAGGCATTGTAAACCCTAGTGTGTTCCGTTCCAGTGATATTTCCCAACAATAAACAACCCCCCCCCTTCCCCAACTCCCCTCCTCCCATCCCCCCTCAACTGCCCCACTGCCCGCTCCTCTCCTTCCCACCTTCCTCCTTGTTTGGACGGTGGATCCCGGTCTCGGGGGTAGACCATTTCTTCCTCCCACTCTGATCACTTTACACTGTTCGTATCATCTGGCTTGGCTTAATGGGTGTCCCAACAAGTCCAGTGATGAACCTCAAAAAGTTAGCAACCAGCTGTCTCCATTATTCTGCCCTATTCACTCCTCAGCCTGCGTTTGTTCGCTGTCTGAGGGTGACCCATGCTCCCTCGTGTGGCCGCTTTCTGTGATCTGTTCTCCAGCCAGTCCCATGCGTCTTGCGGCGAGTTGAAGAAATAGGATTTACCGTCCTCCATCACATGTAGCCTCACCGGGAAGAGAGTCCTATATCACAGTTCCATCTCTCACAATCTGTGTCAGACCGAATCAAACACCTCCTCTGCTTCTAAACCTCTTGTGGGAAATCCGGGAAGATTAGTATTTTGGCATTATTGACCTCAAAGTGGCCGGCCTTCTGTGCCGCTGCTGCAGGATCGTATCCCTGTCCCTAAAGTTGAGTAATTTAGCCACAATATGCCTAGGTTGTCCTCCCGCCACTCTGTGATACCTGTCCACTATGAAAAGCTTTGATAAGCCCTTTGAGATGCAGCGTATTCAGGATAAATTTCTCCACATATGGTTTCTATGTTCAGCCCTTCCCCTCTCTCTGGGGCACCGACCAGGTGTATGTTATTTCTGCGTGAACAGCCTTCAGTGTCCTCTGGTTTGGCTTCCAGCTCTTTCGTTGCCCCTATGAGGCCTCACACTTGATTTTTGAGCTGCGCCAGGTTGTCTTCGTCAGTGCTTACCCGTTGCTCCACTACGGTCACGTGTCCACTCACTTTCCTCAGATCTGCTCTTACCAGGTACACATCCACACCCACCTATTCTTGACTCCTGAATCACAGCTTTTGGGACCTCCAATGTGACTCCACTACCTACATCGGTTCTCGCTCCTGCTGTTTCATTGTCTCCTCCTCCCGAGTTAGCTGACTTCTGTTTAGGGCCCACATAACTCCCCATTCTCTGCTGGCCCTTCACCATAGCGTCCACCGTGCATGTGCAGTATTGAAGGGATGTTGCTGGAACCAAGCGCTTTGTACCTGCTCCTGCAACCGTTCGCCAAGTGCACAATCCTTAGCCTCCCTCTTGCAGTTCTCAAATCAGTCCAGCACTCTCTCCCGCCTAAAGCTAGGAGGTCTTCTATGCCAGGAGTCCACCGATGGTGTCGATGATTAGACCCCAACAAACTCCGATAGGAGGCGACTTGCCCCCTCACCAGGGCTGGGTGCATCCCACAGTCCTCCACCACCGCTCCTGTCTCAGTGCTCCTCTATCGCTGCACCAGTTTGCCCCCCTCCAACCCCCCCAGTGTAGGGTGCCCAGGGTCCTCCACAGACCGTGTCCAGCCCTTTACAATTATTCCAGCATGGAGTGTGCTTGCCTGCTTCTTCCTTTGTTACAAGCCTGGCTGTGCCCCTCTGTGTTGTAGTCTTACTAATGAAGAGGAGGCTAGTGTCTCCAAGTACATACTGGGCCCTGCCCAGAGGAGTGCAGGCTCACTTTATCCAGGCCATTGTGCTTGGGTCTCGGGGATCGTGTTGCTCTTTGTGCGTGCGCTTCAGCAGAATCAGTGGGCAGCTGGACAATCATGCTGGGGCGTCCTCTCTGTGTCTGCAGACCACAGCAGTGTGTGCATCCCGCTCTGGGCAACAGATCTCCTGAGCAGCGACTCCCTCCACCAAGATGTGCCATCTCAGTGATGCTCCTCACGTTGCCGGCAGGCACTATACACAGCGGCGGCTATGCATTTATTCGTTGGCGCGATTTAAGCTGCTCGCTGGCAGCAGCGGGGGGCTTCTCCCCATGAGGTCAGCGGTGCGGGCCTGCAAAAAAGTGCTGCCCGTGCCATCTCGGTCTTTCCAGCAGTCGGGGTGACCAATTGGCAGCCACATTGGCACTGCATTCTCGCTCCTGCCCCATAGCCGTTTCCCGAGCTAAGGGGAGAGCCGGGCCCACTCAGCACCTCCCACCGCTCTCATAAGGCATCTCGGACGTTCCGTTCCCCAGTATGCCATTCCATCTCGCTGGTTATGGTCAAATTGCAGGATAAAATCAGGATCTTGCGGTTCAGGCTTGGGCGCTCCGGAGCGTTATACCTTCATCTGGCACTCGCTGGCCATGCCCCTCACCCAGCTAGCCCTTGAACGGCCGCCTCATTGATCCTCACATCAATGCACCCAAGATTCCAACTTCGACCTCCGCCCGCCAACTCGAACCGCTGGAACGTCATTCATCGACTGGCGTCATTTGTCACCGGCAGACAAAGCCTGACCCGGCCTGTATGACTGCAAAGCATTCCAGGGACTGCCCTACCTGTATCATTAAGAGCTGCTCTTGGACCGCACAGACCGATCACATTCACCCCTATTTGATGCCCTCTTGCTGCTTGGGCCCAAACGAACAATGTGCCTGAGCAGAGCTTGATACGCTTGCATCTATGTTTGACACCGGGTCTGACTCTGTCTACCCACCAAGAACTGAATCCAGGTACTGTTGACTTTGATCTGCCCCTTGGTCCACTTGGACCCTATGGACTGGTTAGGTCCTGATTACTCCTGCTTTCATCAAAGATATATCCTTTTTGTGGCTAGTGATTTACATACCACTGCTGGAACTCTGCTCATAGTGCTACTTTCTCCAGCCAGTTGCATCTTATCTGTTGTTTTGCGGTGGGTTTTTGTACAGTAATTTCTATTTGTTCGACTGCAGATGGTGAGTTTGACCAAAGTATATATATTTTAATAGAACCTTGATTGGACATTTCCTTCATTTTGTACTGTGATACCGTGTTGTTTGGGTCACTGCTGGTTCACCTTCACACCCTTCTTACGAGCATAGTCTTCCCTTGGCTCATGTTACCACAAAAACAAACTGTCCCTGTTTTATCTTTATGATTGCATTGGATTTTGGTTTGTAGAAGTGTGAGGGATGAGAGGGCCATTTTACCCCTAGTCATCCTTGTACTCCTGCCGAGCATAATCAAATTAGTCACTGGTTGACCGTGAGAGTTGGCCAGGAACGCCTCACCTGTTCACCCAGCAAACAAAGGCAGCTGCAGAAGACCACAGAACTGCAAACATAAACATAGGAAATTTCAAGATGGCTCAGAGGAAAGAGCACTTTTTTGTTGAGAAGGAGGCAGCAATTAAGAATAATGAAGGTAAGTTACCTTCTACACAATACATAGGTAATGCCAATGACGGTGTCAAGACCTAATTTAAAAGCCAATTGAATATGGACCAAATAAGGGTTTGAAACAGGCAGGTCGAGGGAAGGACCAGTCCTGGGCCGGCTTACAAAGACACTCACAGGTTGGAGCAAGCCAGGAAAGTTGCATGCCAGGAGGAAGCAGACATGTTATGGACCTCTTTCTTAGAAAATGGGTAGACCGATACCTGGAACATGGTATCCTATATGCTGACTACCCAGCAAAGCTCTGCCAGGTGCAAGGCAGCAAGTATGCTGCAAGGATTAGTAGTTTGAAGGAACAATATCCCACAACAAGGGTCTCTTCAGACCCGTTGAGGAAAGACGGAGGCCTTAGGACTGAAAGAAGTCGAAGGAGGAGAGACTCATGGCAGGGGAGGGATATTGACTTCCTGAAAAGGACCTGGATTGAGGGAGGAGAAATGCTCTTTAGATCCAGAGAAGCTGACTGTGAAGTGGTGGGATTGGGGGCATTCCCTAAACCCAAGGCAGCGGGAAGGAGTGTGTACCCTTGCCCATAAGAAAATGGAGTGCTAAGACGAGAAAGTCCATGTAGAGAACTAGAGAAGCCTAATGGCCCTGGAGAGGTCTAGAGAGAGAGGCAGCATGTGGAGCGGTCTAGAGAAGCCAAAGAACAATGGGATGTCTGGAGAAGCCATGAGACCATGGAGTGGTCAGAACTGCAAGTGCTCCCATAAAGGGATTACCCATGGAAACATCTGATATATTTGTTTGTGGACTAAAACCAGCTATTGATAGAGCAAGTTTGTGGAACATTTGTCTGCCTAGAATTGGCAATATTTCTTTGTGGGAATATAGCGTTAGCCAGGAGGCTTAAGGAATGAGTAGAATTGGACTTGTATTTTGATACCCAATTTTGGATTTTGTTAGATGGACCAGGGATTGCCTGGAGGAACAGAGACTCCTTAGGATTAGGTCTTGAGACACTGTTTATTTGAACCAGTTTCCCAAGGAGCTGGAAGCATACTGTAGAACCCTGCTTTATATTGTCCCATCCTTGATTTACTCCTTAATATTTCTAGGTTGTTACTCCCATGTCCATGTAGGAGCTGTTCCTACTTAAACCTTAAATTACTAGTACATAATAAAGACAAGATAAACTCAGAATTCGTCCTCCCTTAATCATTGCTCATTCTTGCTACATTACCACATCAAATTATATTTGGTTAACTGTATAATGGGTCGGCTGGGACTCTGACTCTACCCAGCCTAAGAGACATTTTGATTGTACGGTTTACAGTAGCAGTGGCCTAAAAGAAAAAATATTTGGCCATCTAATAACTAGGAAGAGCAATGTATTTCTAGTCCCTTTCTTGCATCCGTGCTTACATAACATTCTCCTGTTGAATGTGATACCCATGTATACATCTATTTCTTGTCTTGGTGTAAATTCTCAGCAAAGAGATGTTGTCTATTCTGTATATGTGTGGGTGGTAGTCTCTTAAGTGAAGATTTCAGTTCCAGCAAATTCTGATGCCTGTTCCAGGTAAAAGAGGGTCTTCCACTATACTTAGTTTTGCTGGGAATATCATTGAGTATGTGACATTCATGCTACTTAGAAGTCTTTTTGTTGGGTTAAATGACTTGCAAGACTTGTGAAATGCCAGGCTAATATCTGGAAAGAACCGCAGGGCCATATTTTCCAACCTAACTTCAACTTTTTGCTTTTCCACACGCTTCTATGCGATATGTGAATCTGAGACACAACTTCCATTTTGCCAGATTGAAATCCAAAAACAAGATTAACACTGGTCTGACCTGTGCCGCCTTTGCTTAGCTTGTATGTACTGTGAGGCGTCAAGAATGCGAGACGACACAAAGGTAACATTTTCTCAAAGTTTGCCATTTATTCAAAGTAAAAAGGGATTTGGATAAACACCAAGCAAACTAAAACAAACAAAAAAATGACTTGGTGTCCGAAATATCTCTGACCCTCACACTAATACACACAATAAAATTGTACAAGAAAAATATGGCTACATTTTAGTTCAACAAAACAGTTTTGACATTCAAACTCAAATGTTCTTGAAAACACTCCTTGCGTCCAGGGTTATATTCCCTTCCCCTGGATCAATTCATGAATATTGAATTACAGTTCTGATTCAACAAAGATCTGTTCATCGTAATAGAAGCATATTTTCCAATCACTGTTTCTTTCTTGGAGAAGCAAGACATTTCTTTTTTCACCACAATATATCTCCTGAAAGGATGATTGATTTTCTCCCCAAAACACAGGTTCAAAACCAAATACAATTCTTCTGTTATCATATAACACTTTCTTCAAAATAACTACTTGTTCTTGTGATAGCTCTTCATTCTTTCTCAATGCTTTTCCTGCAAATAAAACACCTTTGTCAGGACAGCAAACAGCAACTTTTCTCAGTGTGCTTCTGCTTGTCAATCCAAGGATAAAACACATTAATTCTCTTAATTCAACAAGATTCTTTCCACACATCTTTCTGCTACAAAGATATCAAAACACCATCTTCTTTCCTGGTCCACTCACCAGCCAGACTAACCACTATAAGCCCTTTCCTGGTATACTCGCCTGCCAGGAAGAAAACTTTAAGCTTGGTGGTAATATTGATTCCAAGATTCTCCACACGTCTCTCTTGGAATGAGGTTTAAAAAATGACTGTCTTTTCTTATAGTCTCTGGACTATTAACGTCTTGTGTTCCAGTTTTCCCTAAACTGAGAACACATTGTACACAAATTATACTCAAATGGTCTCTCTACGACTTCTAGACAACCTCTTCCTTGATAGTAGTTTGTGTTACAAGCTTCGTCCAATTCAAATCCCAAAAAGGAAGAGTTGCGCCCTTGTCACCTTAGTATGGTTTCACAATCACATGGCTGTTAGCAATGTGAGATATACGCTTTCCCATCTCTCAAAAGGGTATTTAAGTCTTGGTTGTGTTTATAAGATTTTCTCACACCTTCTTGGCTGATGGAAATGCTGGTTATGAGCTTTTCCCAATTGTCTTGAAAAGGGTTTCTCGTAGCCCCTTGGCTGTAGATAGTACTGGTTATTTGCTTCCCCTCTTTGTAGTCCCTTATAAGGGAACTTCCTTCTTTGCCATTTAGCATCATTTTCTTTTACTATTCAGCTTTCAGAAAATAAGTTCTGCTTTGATTTATCAATTGTTCGCTATTCAAAATTATTTCATCATAACAACTTTCTTGTAAGGAGTGCCCCGTGCTCAGCCTTTAAAATCTGCCAACTCACTGGTTCTCTGCGGTGGCTCCCTCTTGCTGTCAGGCTTTACGGCGGTACTTCAGTGCTCCGTCTGCTTACTTTCCCGCTTATGCAAGCTTTGGGTAAATTGCGTATCGGTCTTCGGGAGCGATGACAGCCACGAAGATCAACCACAGCTTCACTGGTCTGCCACATGCTGCTCTGGAAGCACGTCTTCTCCTCAGCTGGGCTGCTTCTTATTACGCCACTTTCTGCTGTGCATACCCTTCCGTGGCTGCTCCTGCACCTCAGATAGTTTCAGCTTCCTCAACTACGCCTCCCGCACGGCCATTCAAAGCTCCCTGGCTTGCTTCCTTGACTTCACTCTCATTACCTTCATTTCCCAACTTGGTCTGTTATGTTGAAGAAATACTCAGAGGGTTGGGCTTTAACTTAAAGCCTTTTATTAAGCTTGATGCAGCAACGACCCCCAGCCAGGGAATCTGTCCACAACTGACATAACATGGAATCTCGAACCAACAACAACTTAATGATCCACATTCCACCAAAGCTGGAACTTGGAATGAATGCAGATGGCAACAGTTACTCTGTTAACAATAAACATTCTTAGACAACTATGTACATGTTAAGCACCGTCCTTTAAGCCAAGTAACCACTTCTAACACCGCCCTTCCTTCGCACTCTTCACACACTTCCAACATCATGCCTAATGACAAAAAGCATTTCTAAACACCTCACTTCTAAACACCTCTCTTCTTGGGTTTTACATATCTCGCTCAGGTGCCTTCATTGGCAACAACTAGACCAAACCTTCGGCTATTCACCATTCTGAGTCCCCTTTGCCTCGGAACTCTTCTTCCTAGTAGTTTTAGCATTATGGGAACTGAAGTCAATAGAAAATTGTGGGTTATTTTTAATTAATTCAGACTGTTCTATGTTATTAGAGTAAGAGGAGGTTGTGGAAAGAGTTTCTAATTCCCACATTAGCGTGTGTATTTCTCATTAAGGCAGAATTATGACAATTCAAGGTTTTACTCTTAGGCAGAAACCTGTGCAGTTCCCTTAGGGACCACTGCAAGAGATTTAAGACTACGGGTGTTTGGCAGTAAACCCACTTGGTAGCAGTCTGTACCACACAGATTCACTTGGTAGCTGTGGCTGAGCAGTCAGACTTCCCTCAAGAAGAGTTAGGCAGTATGCAGAGTATACACAATAGTTACAGAGTCACAGTAGCACAAACACACACTGACCAGAGCTTTGGTGTAAAAGTATATAATTATTTATTTAAAAACACACTTGTGATTTACACTAGCAAAAACGAGGTAAGTAAATTCAACACACAGTCACTATCAAATATATACAACCCTATTCACTTATTAGACAAATCTTAGTGAGAAACACCACTTATTTTCAGACAGAGGTGAGCGCTTAACATAAGATGACACTCTAATAAGTTGTAAAGAAAGGGAGGGAAAAAGGCAGAGTTAAAGACGCACACAAGTTTCAATACTTTTTCAAAGTACCACAGTAAGGCAGGATAGGCAGAGTTCTACTGGAGAGCAAGGAAGTCAATTGCAAGGCCCACTCTTGGAGAGAGCAAGCAGAAGGGGTCCAGGTTCACCAGGGGGTTATGCCCAAAGAGTCTTTGTAGATAGTTTGCACAAAAAGGATGAAATTAAAGTCAGGAAACGTTAGCTAGGTTGCCCCAGGCCAGCCCCAGTTAGAAAGTCGAGGCTTTACTGTCACCCCGAACGATCTGTCGCAAGGGAAGCCAGGCGGGACACAGTACCTTAAGTGTGAAGGAAGCTCCAGCGGGGACAGTTGTTCCTGGCAGCAGGTGCAAGTCGGTGTTTCGTCCAGAGGAAGAAGAGATCTCGCCATGGAGGAAAGTTGAAGGTTGTGGCACTACCAGTGAAGAAACCAGCTGCGGAGTTCTCCGGTTAAAAGGCACTACCCTTCTCTTTGCGGTAGTGGTAAACCGTGGTATTCCGGTTGCCGGGGTGCTTGGCACGGGCAAGGCGGCCATGAGATGCTCCAGGAAGGTGAAAAGAAGGTAAAACTGGTTATCCCCACCAGTCAAAGGAAGAAGACTCTCGGGACTGGAGATCTCCTCTGTCGTCGGGAAAAGTGGTGAGACGGTTCAGCAGGGCTCCACCAGTGGTGTCGTCGTTGCAGGTCGGCTCAGCTTCTCCCTCCTCGGATTCTTAGGTCCTGTGGCGACTTCTGAAGTTCGACTCCCCAAAGCCCTGCTTTTATGCAACACACCCCCATTCACTCAGCCTAGCTGTCAATCAAACATGCTAAGTGGTGAGCAGGGCGGCTCACCACTTGGGCCAATCGCACAAGAGTGCGACTTGAGTTACCAAGGTAACTCAGTCCAGGGTGCCTAAACCCCCTCCCATGCCCCCTGTGGTACCCAGACAGAGTGGCACCACTTTTGGAGTGGAACAAAGAGCTTGACTTGGGTTGGAGTCACAGAAGAGAACACAAACGCCATTTTAGAATCGAGTTCTGGCAAAAAATACCAACCAGTGAATTAATAAATGAATAAACCGGCGGTATGTTTGAGGCTATAAGAATTAAATAATTAAAGTTGGTAGCCTCGAACAATGGGAAAATCTATAGATATATATATTCGCGGTCGAATATAAAAAGTAGTGTCCACTGCCACCAGCCAAAACTCGATCAGGGGGATGGAGACATGCCCCCTCGAACAACAGACCCCGGGGCAATCGAATTGCCCCAACCAGTACGTCCACAATATGATGGTTTGTACTGGTTTCTGTTCATAATTTGGGACTAGCAAAGCCAATGGTGACTTTACATGCCCTGGTAGTCAGTCCCAGGGTATGGAGTCTATGTTGGGGGGTCGCTACGACACCCGTGGGTTACGGCACGGAGGGTGCTGTGTAACCCACATCAAAAAAACACGTGAGACCCTATAGAGTAAAAGACCCCATAGCCCATAAAACACATGGAAAGTTAAAGGAACACCTCAAATCATGTCTAAGAGTGGGAGCAAAAGAATCTCACTCTTAGCAGGAGAGAAAAAAATAAACCCCAAAAATCCAGCAAAGCTGCTGGGGAACTCACTAGGTTTGGGAAATTAGCCTTACAAAGAATTCTCCCTAACATACTCCTTAATTCCTAAGTGCTTAAGGCACCAGCTTTGTTCTGTTTGACTAACTTTTTATAACCGGTTCCTTGGCCGTTGTTATTAGAGGAATTGGTACATTGATAGCATGCCATTAGATATCTGGGAATGATTTCACTTTTATCCTCAGAAGAAGATGAATACTGCGTCTCCTCACATGTGATCCTTCTCCCTGAAATCAACCTCAGCGTTAGGATCAGTTAGCATCTGCCTTCCCCTGGCCACATGGGAGGAGTCTTTATGCTGGGGTTTGTTGAGGATTCTGCAGGATTCATCACAGTACATTCTAACTTCTACATGAGCCACAGATCCCCCTGCAGCCATTCCCCTTCCCGCTCTCTGCCCACAGCCACAAACATCCTCTGCGTGGAGTAACTTTAATGTTGTCTTTGCAGCAGGTGCAATCTGACAAGGAGTTGAGTGTCAGCCCCATGCAAGTGAGACTTCGTAGTGCACTGTGTAGCAGGTTAGATTTCTTCAGGTTGAAGTAAACCCAGTCAAATCCAGCCTTCACTGCGATGGTGTTTTAGCTGCAAACTTATCTTAGTAGACTGTGCAGAGTTCATCGCAGTGACACAAAGAAACGTCAATAGGCAAGGTCTCTCTCCTTTTTGAGCACAGTCTCCAAGATCACCTTCACATTATTTACTGCTATGTGTTGTGTTACAGGATTGTGTCTGCTTGCAAGACCGGATCCAGGATAGGTTTTTCCCCACACACCTTCCCTAGGCAAAGCCAATCACAGGAACTACCCCCCACATCCCGTGATGGAAATACTTGAGTGAACAATTCTTTACCGCTCTGGGATTTCCTTTGGGGCAGTGTTCCTTTCCACTATTTTGTAGCTCATGTTTAGTTAGGGACCAGCCATATGCAAATCTATGTCGTCGCTGTCCTTAAATGGATCAGTTGAGCCAAACTGCAGTGAATTAAGAGACTAAGCAGTTTATCATGCTTTTCAATTAAAACTATTTCTTTCTTTACAAATGTTTTTACAGTTGGAAGATCAGGTTTTAAAAGTTGGCAGAGCATTTTACAGCCATAAAAACATCTTTGCTAATCTGTAAAAGCACACGAGAATGTCAAAATATAAAAACTTTGAAAAAAGTTTCTATGAACAATTGTTTCAAATCAATGGAATCTATTTTTTGTTGTTATTTTAATTATATGGCATTCCCTCATAAAGGAATGTGTGCGCCACCACTTGTAACACAGTGGCCCTCTCTGGGTGATTGTGATTCTTTTGCGGTACGTGTGTAAAAAGGCAGTCCCAGGATACAATCCCGTTCTACACTCCTACCTCAGAAGTAGTGTGTATGTCATACAAAATGTGCTTGCATGGTTCTGTCATAAAAATAAATCCCCATGCATTCTGCCTGTCTTTTTCCAGTGTAAAATATAGGTGATATAAAATGGTATAAGAATTTGAACCTTTCTAAACGGAATCCAAGTTAGATGCCGGCAGAGATGCTGGTGGCTTTTCTGCATGCATCAGGGAAAACTTTCGGATCAGATTTTCCGCTGTGTGGTTCGTCCCTTCAGAAAAAACCACCATGTAGGTTATTTATGTGGGTAATTTATGTAGTACAGACAAGCTGGAAAGCAGTGGGATGCCTCACAAGTCGAGATGATGAAATGCATGATAGATGATGCATATGGTGGTGTTCTAAAATACATTTTCTCTCTTTGACACTGGTTGTGTGGGTGAGAACCTCTTTTAAACAGAAGTTTGCCAGGCTGATATTGCTCAACACCACTCTGTCCCCAATAAGATATCACCTGCAATTACTCACTTCATTTTGGCCTTCTTATGATATGATAGTTTACTTATATCGCGCTCGTACACAGGTGTTTCAGAGTGGGACCAGGCAAAGGGAGGGAACAGGGGAGAAAACAAAAACAACGATCTTACTAGGCCCAATGACATTGAGAATGCGCAAGTGCATGGGGAAGAGAAAAGGGGGAAGTGCATGGGAGGTGGGAGAAATCGGAAAGTGCACAGCATAGGAGAGGACAAGATAAATAATAGGTAAAGAAATAAGGTGATCAAAAACAGTGGTAGCGCAGCCTGTGAGTGGCGAAGTGCAAGGTTAGTCAGATAGGGTGTATCTGATAAGTGCAGAAAAGGAGTGGGGGGCACTGTATGGGGACAAATACAGGTCCCAGTGCAAGAGGTGGCCAGGAGGCAGTGCAGGAGGGTGGCAGGGTGAATAGGTCCCTGGGCCCGAAGGGCAGAGGGTGGCCAGGTGCAGCAGTGCCGAGAGAGAAAGCAGATCAGCAGGGGAGAAGAGTGACAAAGGCAGAGGCGAAGAGGAAGGTCTTGCATTTCTTTGATTTTATTTTGTTACCTTTAGTATAAAGCATAGCTTTTCATTTGATATAGGAACCAATGTGACACAACAAGTAATGTTTGAAATGCCGTCTGTGACAATTTCATGGGTCTGACCCTGTTAAAGGGGGCACACACCCCACTCACCTGGGGTAGGCTCTTACCATGGTAAACTAAGAGCCAGGCTTACCCCAGAGGTGGCGTTGAAGAGTTGAGGTAGTCCCTGTCTCCGGCTCCAGAGTATGCGTGGAGCCAGGTCTATGTGTTGGTACCCCTTTCTCTGACCTGATGCCTAGCAGACTCAGTCCTGGCAAGGTCCTTTTCTCTTCTTTCATGTGGTTCCCGAAAGGCAGCACCAACCAGAAGACTACAAGTACCACAATGCACCTGGCCCAACGGACAAGATCTGGCCTGCAACAGACATGCTACCCAGATGGGAATTGACTAGGCTTCCCCATTAAGGAGCCGAATGGGGGACCAAACACCCACTACAGACTGCCTAGGCATGCTACAAGGGAGCAGGGGAGCAGCAGCGGAGCTGGAACTAGCAGAGCGCAACACAGCCTCATGGAAGACAAGGGACCCCAGCCCAAAGCCTTTGAGGTCATTTATTTGCTTGATACAGGAGAAAAACGGGGAACAAACGAAGACAGTGACTGCATGGCTGGGTGGATCGAAATGGATACAGAATCAGGGGTGGGGCAATGAGCCCTTATGAAAACTTCCTGGGGAAAACCCAGTCCACAAGGAAAGGAGATGGAGGAGTTGAGAATAGCTTAGCGATTGGGCCAGGGGAAGCAGCTGACTGAGGGTTAAGGGGGCAGAGGAGCGGTCTAGGCAGGAAGGGGAAGGCTTTGGGGTGAAGAGGAAGAGCTAGATATAGAAAGGGGGTTAGAGGCTGGGTGCTCCGAGGCCCAGGCACCCCCTCGTCAAAAGCACTGTGCTCTAAATGTTCCTATACTTTCAATGGAACTTCCCTAAAATCTTGCCACCATCACACCCCTGGAAAGTTGTCTCCCCTGGTTAGAGGAGACAGGTGAGTGTTAAGAAGCTGAGGCGTCAGCCATCAGGAGGGCAGCGACAGACCAAATAGACTATCCCAGTATGTCCCTGGGAAGTGCGTGAGTGACCGAGAGAAGACTAAGGCCTTTAGGCCTCCCGAGTGTGAGTGATATGAATCTGATAGTTCAGGTATCCTGGTGATACAGTAATGTTGGAGCAGAATAGGGAGCCTGGGCTATTGGGGTGGGAACTCGCTTCAAGGTTAAGGAAAGACACAGAAGGAGAACACCAATTGTCTTCAAAAGGTATATTTTTCTAATAAAAAGTTGAACTAAATATCTATTGCTGCAAGGTTATTGGGCACTGTCACAATGCACTTTGTAAAAAATGTTATGTTCATCTACTCATTAGGCCAGTAATCCCTTTTTCACTATTCTCCTTATTTAGCCTTGTGATATGATCTTTTGCTTTACTTATGAGATTTTCATCTGTGACTTAAATTAAGTATTTGTGTCCACTAGTAAGATCTTCATCTGTTTTCTCCTTTAGTGGCCTATTCTTGTAAATGATAATTAGAATATACTTACCGTTAAAAGACCTTAGGCACAAGAGCTTGTGTCTGCCTTCTGTTTCTCCAGCATTGGATCCTTCATAGAGTCACATGCTGTGAATATTCCTTGTCAGACTGGAAATCCTTGGTTACTTTTTGATTCCCCTTGCTATGGGTGTTTCTGGACCCTCCTTCTTCCCCTCAGATTCTAACCTGCATGCGCAGCTGAGGGAGTCCTTTGGTTTTTCCACAGTCAGAATTTTAGGTTAAACTCTTTAAAACAACAGTTTCAAAGATAAGACAAATTTTCTCTACATAGCGTCAGGTACCCTCTTCAAGATGAGGAAGTTTTCTGGGGATGGAGAGCACAAGGAGGCCCCTTTTTAAGCTGTGTGCCACTTGTGGCCTCAAAAATGTATATGAAGGAGATGAGCACTCCGACTGCATATACTGCCTTTATCCCCACCACACCGTTGAAAACTGCACCATCTGTCGAGGTCTTAGCTCCAAGACTCTCATAGATAGAAATATAAGGCTTGTCTGCTGGCTCAACAAGGAGAACTACACAGAATACCCCTCTGACGTCGAGTCGACCAAGGGCATGGCCGCTCCAGCGTGGAAACAACCGCAAACGAGGGAAAGGGCCAGGTCGGAAGAATGGCCTGTGAAGAAGGCCAAGCACAAGATCGGCGTAGCTGCGGGCGAAAGACCTAAGGGGCCAGACGACACCACATAAACCGGACTCGTCAATGAAAAAAACAGTGAACAAAAACCACATGAACATGGTCCCATCACCCCAGCCTACGACCTTGGCAACGGGGAAAGACACACCTCTGGGGACCCAAAAAAACACTGAAGGAGAGCCTGTTGCCGAAACCTTCAACGACAACAATATTGAAGGCAGTTCTGTCCAACGGAAAGGCAGGTACTTCCCCAGGAAGTGCAACCTCCACAACCAGAAGAAGCCACCCAACCGCAACACATCAGCCAGGTCTCACCTATCCAGTACTCAACATAATCCCTGAGGAGATATTACAGTAAAAGGTAGATACCGACTTTGAGGCGCAGCCTCAACAGTCAGACTCGGAACAGTCAGTGATATTACAGGAGGCGGCTCCAGCTACGCCATCTACGCCAGGGAGTCATTTTCAGGAAGGAGACATGACAGTTGGACGGCCACAAGAGGAGGCAGGTCGGACACTGCAACAGCCCCAAGAAGAAGCAGGCCCAGCTCTGCCCATGGGGCACACCCATCAACAAAGGGAAGTAAGGGCACTGTTAAACAACCCACAGGCCCTACTCTCTATGCAAGTGCTCTTGTCCCTACAAAGGGTTATCATCCAGCTTGATGCAGCTCTGATGAGACCAGGGATGCCGGCCTTACCGCCACCTGAACCAGCGGTGCCACAGCTACCACAACAATCTCCAGTCAGACCCAGGTCTGTTTTGGGCGGGGGAGATCAACAAGGTCCTCTGTCTCCAGACCCAAATCCTCATCGTTGGGAAAATCGGCAAGGTCCGACAGAGGGCACTTGTGATCCAGGTCAATTTCTCCACCCCCTGACCCAGCATCCCCTGCGCTTCGGCCAATATGCAGGGGCAGGCGTGTGTCCCCAACACTAACCTCTCAATTACGCAAAAGGAGCCGTACTGTTTCACCACCGACTCGATCTGTGCCAGAAGAAGGGGAACTAACAGATACAGATGCGAATAAACCCTGCGACACCACATCCTCATCAACCACTCAGAGAAAGGATGATGATTGGGACACAGACTCCCCAGGAGTTTCCCCAGGATGAGGAATCCGCAAAGCAGTCTCTGCCTGATGACATCACAGGGTTCCATTCTACGGTCATAAAAGCGTGCAAGGAGTTCGGCCTTCTCGCCTCTGAGGATGAGAAGCAAGGCTTTTTATTTGACCATATGGGTAAGAGGGGAAAGGCAGTGGTCTAGATTCCGATCCTCAACCACGTCTGGCAAGAGGGGCTGAAAACAATGAAGCAACCATTCACGATTCCAGCGGTAAAAGGCCGTCTAGACAAAAAGTAGAACACACCGTAAAATGCACCAAAATGTCTCACTTCCAAGCCGTCTCCCAAATCACTGGTCTCCGCAGCGGTAAGATGGAAAGCTAAGTCCGAGAAACAAAAATGCGCTATTACCACCGGACAATGAAGCGTGAAAGTGGACACTTTTGGGGGAAAAGGTCTTGGCGATTGGAGCCATGACAGTTAAAGCTGCTAACTCCCTAGCCATCATAGCCATGTATGATAGAAAGATGTGTCATAAACTCGCACCAATCCTGGAGCATCTTCCAGAGGAGAAGCTTATGGAGGCAAAGGCAATCCTGAAGGAGGGAGGGGTGGGGAGAGTCCTCCAACCTAGGTATTACCATGGTGGTGTACCTGGTGGAAACTGGTTTTAAGCAAGTGGCCAACGGGGTGGTCCTAAGTAGACAAGTGCAGCTCTGATGTATGGATTTCCGGCAAGATGTCCACCATAAAGTGGTAGACCTGCCCATCGAGGGTGATGAGCTGTTCAGGCCCAAGATAGATGAAGTTCTAAAGACAGTTAAAACAGACACTGACAGTCGGGTTGCTAACATCCCTGCAGAACCGTCAACCTAATTGTCAGTTCAGAGGAACAGCTGGCAGAACATCCACATCCTCATCCAACAATGGATGTCAATACTCAAGAGACTCAGCATACTACTCCCAGGGGTACAAGAGAACTTACCAAGGATATCACAAATCGAAAGATTTTTGCCAAAATCAGCACTGCATGCAGCCCTCCGGATCCCAAAGGGAACCGAAGGGTAAGACCCAATAGTGACAATCCATCTCATGGTGCCCTGGGAGGGCGGATCTCCAGGTTTGCCTGAGGGTGGAGAGAAATAACAAAGGACAAATGGGTGCTGGATGTGGTAGTATACAGGCACCTACTAGAGTTCAAACAAACACCCCCTCCCATACCTCCAAATCACGAACCAGAGGCGCCCCAAGACCGTGCTCCTACGATAAGTGCAGCTCATGCTGCAAAAAAAGACCATAGGAAAAGTCCCCAGAGACCAAAGAATGTTCTCCCGATAGTTTGTCGTCCGCAAACCGGATGGAAAATGGAGGCCAATTCTAGTCCTGAAAAGGTTAAACAAATGCATAAAATGGCAGAAGTTCACTATGATCACTTCACCGCAGGTCATAGAGGCAATGCAGCACCTTAACTACATTGCGTCCCTGGACCTCCAGGATGCATATTTTCACGTACCCATCCATCTAGGCCACCGGCAATACCTTTTGGTTTGTGGTCGCAAAGTCGCACTGCCAGTTCAATATCCTGCCATTCGTCCTGAAGTCGGCTTTGCACACCAGTGGCAGCCAGCCTGCGCAAACAGGGACACCACGTCTATCCTAGTATGATCCCAATCGAGGCAGGGAGCACAGTCTTGTATAGCAGCAACAGTGGGCCTCTTACAAACATTGGGCTTCACCATGAACTACAAGAAATCCTTCTTGCAGCTGTCCAGGAGGCTCATACTCCTGGGGGTGGAAACCAGGGTGCTTCCCTCCAGCGACAGAGTGAATACCCTTGCCATCCTGATAAAGACATTAATGCCAAGCAAAGTAAAAACAGCAAGTCCATGCAGGCAACTACTTGGGACGATGGCGTAGTGCATACCACTGGTCCCGCACTGCAGACTTCATCTGATACCGCTACAAGAGTTCCTGGCAGCGAACTGGATGCAGACCACCAGATCATGTGCGGGGAAATTATGCAGATCCATCTCAAGCTGCACTCACAGCTTCAGTGGTGAGCAACCAACGCCAATGGTGAGCAACCAACGCCAATATTTGCAAAGGGCAAAGTGTTTCAGGATCCAACACCCAACAAAACACTGGTTACCGATGCCTCCCTCCAGGGGTGGGGCGCTCACGTGGACCAACTGCATGTCAAGGAGCTATGGACGCCCCAAGGGTCATACCTACATATACATGTGCATCGGTTCGGTGGGTACTCAAATCTTTCCTCCCGATACTACAGAACCAAACGGTTAAAGTCCTCACAGACAACACCACCAGAATGTATTATCTGCAAAATCATGGAGGAACGAGATCCAGGAAATTGTCCAAGGAAGCTCAACTGCCATTGCCCACAGGATCAGCATTCGATCCACAATCCACAATAAAGTGTGCCAGGTACGCAAGCAGGACGCCCCAAAAGGGCTCAATGGAAAAAGTGTTAGCTTTTCCGGGGACAGCCTCTTCTCATTCGCGTTTCCACCCTTCCCGATCCTGCGCAGAATGATGCAGGCGATCAAGCAGCACTCCTGCAAGGTGATTCTCATTGTGCTGGACTGGCCTCGCCAGATCTGGTACTCTGATGTGGTCCAGCTCTCCAAGGACAAACCCATCCGACTCAACAATCGATCAGACTTCATAACACAAGGCAACGCGAAAATTCACCACAACCTTCAATCATTGCGCCTGATGGCGTGGCTCCTGAGTTCGTGGAGTTCGGAAGCCTGAACATATCTCAAGAGTATAGACCGGTCCTGGCGGCTGCAAGAGCTCCCGTCACTAACAAATCATACCGCCTAAAGTGAAAGTAAGTGGTGCGAAACCCAACGCCAACAACACCAGGTAGGACTAAACCCATTCGGGTGACGCCAGATGAGGTACTGCTATACCTGCTAGGCCTAACCAAACAAGGCCTTGCCCACAACTCCATTAAAGTGCACTTGGCGCTATCTCTAGGTACACGAGGCAGGAGAAAGGCATCTCTGTACGGACGCAGACTCATAAAGCATTTCCTCAAAGGCCTTTGTTTTCCACCAGTAAGAGGGATGTTGCCAGAATGGAGCCTCAACATCGTGCTCTCGGGGCTCATGAAGAAACCGTTTTAACCTATGGCCTCTGCACGTCTGGGATACTTGTCCTGGAAGCTTGCCTTCCTGGGGACTATTGTGTCAGCCAGGAGGATGTCTGAGCTGCAAGCCCTCGCAATCAAGGAGCCATATTTGCGGTTGCAAAAGGACAGGTTACTTCTCATGACAAATCCGCGATTCATTCCCAAAGTGCCCACGGATTTTCCCAAAAATTCTGTAATATCCTTCCTAGCTTTCTTTTGCAAGCCCTCATCACCAGCCGAGGTGGCATTACACTTGCTCGAACTCAAGCGAGCGTTAAAATACTACATTGACAGGTCGCAGTCCTTCAGGAAATCAACGCAACTTTTTGTAGCGTATGGCCTGTTGAATAAAGACAATGCTCTATCCAAACAAAGCAAAGTACGGTGGATCTCGTCGACTATTGTCTTCTGCCACAAGTCAGTGGAAAGACCCTCCAGGCTCCCCCGCATGCACATTCAACGAGAGCTGCAGCGGCTTCGGCGACATGATGGTCTGGGGTCCCGATCAGACATTTGCCAAACGGCCACCAGGTCCGTGTTGTATACTTTTACGAGGCACTACTGCCTGGAGAAGCAGCATGAAGAAGTGTGGACAGGGAGAGTAGTCCTACCGCGCCTGTTCCAGTAAGGTATGACCCTATGTATTGGCTGTAAAATATACAGGTTTTTCCCTGTTAGCACCTCCAGTGTCTGTATACTGCTACATAGTCTATTCACAGAATGTGAATCTATGAAAGATCAAATACTGGATAAGAAAGTTTCTTACCTGTAACTCCTGTTCTCCAGCATTGGTATCTTTCATAGATGCACATGCACCCTTCTTCCACCCTGTCAGGTAAAACCTCTCGCACCCCAGGTACATCTGGTACCACAGGGTCAGAATCTGAGGGGAAGAGGAAGAGAAGGGTCTAGTCTAGGGCTTCTCGAGGTCCCATTGGTGGGGACCAAAAACACTCATAACAAGGGTGTTCTACTACACAATTTAGGTTCTTCTTTCCTAGAGCAAGGGGAATCAAAAAGTAACTGAGGATTTCCAGCCTGACGGAATATTCACAGCATGTGAATCTATGAAAGATACCAATTCTGGAGAACAGGAGTAACGATTAAGAAACTTTCTCCTTCCAAAAATGAAGTCATTTGATACTGTGAATAACGTGAAGTTGTGCATTCACTGTTATTTTTCAGCCACTTACAATTGCATTTTGTAGAGGCACTGCTACATGGTAGCGAGTTCTTCCCCTAGTGGAAGAATGAAGTTTATTTGTTACTAATAGGTGGTCTGTTCTCCTATATCGGACAGTTTAGTAAGGATTTTGACATGGTTATAACCAAAATCTAACCATCGGGGATAATATTGGGATTTTTCAGATATTATAATTAATGATTGGTTGTTCATTTATTTTCACTTAATTTATTTTTGATCTATTGTGATTTCCTGTCTGACCTTTTCGGTTGAGTCATACTGTTTTGTTCTTTGAAATACAAAATTCAGAGTTGATATTAATGTCCTAGGTTTTTTATTTATTTTTTATTGGAATTTTTGTTCAGTGTTGGCCATATCCAGCGGTTCTCAGAGCACCTTCCAAAGTTACAAAGGTGGGAGGCAAGATTGAAGTTGCATATTTTCAGGATAGGATGGAAAGATTAGAATAAACAAGTGGTAGCAGGGGAGATAGACGGGTGTGATTATGTGTCGGGACACTGGTATGTTTTGAGCCTCTTTCTGAAAGTAGTGATGGAGCGTGCAGTGCAGATGGGATTGTGTAGGGTGTTCTATGCCCTGGGTGCCTAGTGGATAAATGGTTCCTTTTGTGTGCATGTTAGTTTACTGAGTAGAATGTGTAGGAGATTCTAGCTTGCTTGTCTGGTCTTTGTGTGCTTGATGGGTTTGAGTTTGTCGTGAAGGTAAAATAGGGTTTTATGGTGGATGGCTTTGAAAAGAATACAAAGTCCTTTGAAGGCAATCATTTGGGGTACGGTGAAGCAATGGAACTGGGTGAGAGGTAAGGTGATGTGTGAATGTTTTGGTAGATGTAGGAAAAGTCTGGCGCTGTGTTTTGTATGGCTTGCCGGAGGAATGAGTGCTGCTGCGGAGTCAAGTAAGGAGAGCATTGCCGTAGTTCAGCTTGGAGAGAACCAGTGCTTTGGACTGCGGTGTGGAAGTCATCAAGAGGGAAAATGTCTGATCTTTCGCAAGAAGTGTAGTTGTAGATTGCAATTGATTTGATGGGTGTGGAGACAGAAATGTACAAATTCTCTGTGGTTAATTCTTTGATCCAGGGGGTGATTTCAGGTTTGGGTCTGGGGTGTGCGGGTAGGGGTGGGATGGGGTGGGGATGTAGATGAGGAGGTATTCTGTTTTGATAGGGTTGAGCTTGAGGAAGTGAGTGGTCACCCAGGTGGTGATGGTGGAGAGACGGCTTTTGAGGATGTGCAGTTGTGAGCGGGATGAGATTTGGAAGTCTTTCTATGTGTTGGTGGAAATCCAATGGATTCATTTTATAGATTGAAGAGAAGTAGAGACCGGGAGGAGCGTTGCCGAACCCTGTACTTGACTGTGGTGGGGTTAGATCGAAATAGAGGCCATGGAAACAGGGTATCTTGTCAGAAAGAAAGGAGGTGAACCGGTAGAGTACGGTGCCTGAAAGTTTTATATTTGTTGGATAGGATGTTGCATCATCTAGGAAGTGTGCATTATTTGTTTTGACAGTAAGGGTGATGAGGGTGTCTGTGTCGATGCAGTGGAATCAGTCCCATGTGATGGCATGTGTGGGAGCAGGGAGAGCAGTGGGAAGGACTTGCATGATGTTTTCTATTTTGGAGTTGAAGTAGTCCCTAAGAGAGTTGCATACTGCTGTGGACGGCGTGAATAGTGGTTTGGAGAGGGATTTGACAATGTTGAATTGTTTCGGTGTACGATTGATGGCAGATTGGAGTAATTGGAAGTAATGTGTGGCTTTGGCATTGAGTATGGCTGTTTTGTATTTGTTGTGGCAGAGTTTCAGTGGTGGTCTCATGGCCTGGGTTCTTTTGGCAGGCACTTCTTAGGCGTCTTGCTTCTTTCTTGATATAGAGGAGGGAGCGTTTGAACCATGGTTTATGGAGGTGGCTGTGGGGCTTTTGTGATTTAAGGGGACAATTTTGTTGAGTGCATGTGTGATGTTGTTGTGCAGAGTGGAGGGATGTCCGTGTGAGGAATAGGGGGTGGTATGAGTGGTGCTAAGGGAATTTCTGTAATCTGTGTGGTTTGGCTGCCTGAAGGGTGAGGGGTATGTGTGGCAGGTGGGGGGAATCTTATGCAGTAGAGTGAGCGTGAAGGGGTTAGCAAAGTGGTCTGACCACGACACCCAGATTAGTTTTTCCACAGACATGCTTTTTGCTAGAAATCAAAAGATCCAGAGTGTTGCCAGCTGTGTGTCTGGGGTAGGTGATGGGTTGTGTTAGATCATAGGGGATGAGTGGAGTGAGGATACTCTTTAGTATGGGGTTGCTTTCTGCAAGGGAACTACCGGGGTCGAAGTTGCCAAAGTGTAGATGTTGATGCAGGGCGAGTTGCGGTTATTAGTTGTAAAGCCAATCCAGCTGATGTGGAAGTTGTGATTGGGTGTTGGGACAGTAAATGAGGTGGAGTGTGATGGAGGAGGCAAGTGAGAGGGAGTGCGTCAAATGATTTGTATGGGGAATGTGTGGGGTTGCTAAGTGTGAGTGTCTATATTATGCAATGCCACCACCTTGTTGGTCTGGGCGATCTCTGGATGAGACAGTATGGGGAAGTATGTCATGGATAATAGGCGTGTGTTTGGGTTTGAACCATATTTCTGTAACAAAGAGTGTATTTACGGGGTGTATGCTAATGAGTTCATTGATCTCATGTGTGTGAGCAGGTGCAAAGTGGCAGTTGAGAAGAATGCAAGTGTATGCAATTAGTTGTTTTAGTGGAGTGTTGTATTTGAGTTTGATTTGAATGTTTGTGTGCTTTGTATGCAGCATGTTTTTTTGGCTATCAGTGGCAACTAGGGGCGAAACAGGAACAAATCATGAAAAGAGAAAATGGATAATACCAAGAACCCTTCGGTTTGTCAACCCTTTGCTCTGGATGCCCAGACAAGTGGATACCCTAAGGAAATTGCTCAAATTCCCAAAGTAACCCAGAAGTACTTAAGCAGGAAAGAAATATAAATAGGAAACCAGTCCTTTTTTTAAAGTGAAAGCAGCAGTTGTAGGATCACATGATGCTGGTAAGGAGCTGACGGAGCACTGCAAGGGGTGCTGGAGGCTGAAAAATGCCACACCTAAATGTGGGAGGATCTTCCCAGCAGTCTGCCCTTTACTGGACGCCCCAGGAGCATCTTAGTGAGTTCTTGTTCAAATTTGTCGGGGATCCCGTGATCAACCTGTGGATTGACCCTGGATGGCTGTTGTCAGTGCCCTGAACTCTTCAGGCAGCCTCGGGCAGCTGGCATGAGTGCCTCTGGTGGTATGTTGAACTCAATATTCCTCTCAGCCCAGCTGAAGCCCCTTCTGAGGATGGAAATACCATTCAATGATGGCGGTTTTGGGGTCAGGGGTCAATTGATCAGCCTGTAGACAGACCCTGGAGAGTTGTTGTAGGTCCCCTGACCTCTGCAGGCAGCTGGAAAAGAATGCCTTTGGTGGTATCGTGCTTAGAATGATGTTCTTTCCAGCCCAGTTGTAGCCCCTTCGGAGGGTATTGCTTTATTTGCATCCATTGTAGGTTTACTCTATAATCTTTATAAGAGAATAAAAATGAGAATTAAAAGATTTTGCTACAGTAAATGCTACTGCCCTGAAGAAGGCTTTTTCATTTGGAGTAACATGGACCACTGTAGCCGAAACCTGGTTTGCACTTCATGAAAATCAGGTTTAGAGTGGGGGTAGTTCTCTCTCCTCTGCAGGTGGCACCCTCTGGAATGGCCTCTCTCCCCCTCTCAAACGTGAGCCGGACCACCTGAAGGTCTGGAAGCAGTTCAAAACGTTCCTCTTCTCCTCTGCTTTCTCACTCTCCCCTGCAGACCTACCTGTCTTCTGTACCGACTGGTTGCTTGGCTACCCTCAGAGTCTCACTGGATACCAGGCTCTCTCTTGATCAGTCACCCTTACACTGCCTCCGGGCCTTCCATGCACTTAGGGGCTGTAACTGTAACCCTACAGTCCCTTGTTCTCCTTGCACTACCCAGACCCACGCTGCCCTAGTTGCACATAATCAGAGCATTGCTGCCTTGTTTTCCCCTCCCCTCCTCTCTCCCTTGGACCCCCACCTCTTTTTCCCCTTGCACTTCTCGTTCTTGCACTTGCATGTTCTGAATGACACAAGGCCTAGTAAAATTGTTTGTCTTGTCCTCCCTCTGCCTTCCCTCCCTTGTCTTGTAGAGCCTAGAAACACTGGTGTACATGCGCGTTATAAATGACTTAACATATCATATGCAAGAATGTATGTGATCCTGGCACCTTATCTCTGATGGACTCAAAAATTATACATTAATGTATGCCTTTAAAATACTGTTGCTTTTGTTTTATTTATTTCTATGGTATTGCTGTTTTGTGTTTCGAAAAATTATTGTTCACATGTGTAATTAATTCATTGTCTTTTTGTGGTAAAAAAGAAATCTGTTATCATTGTATGTGCTGGCATTATTTAATAACATGTTCCTTTATTTTTGGTGAATTGTTTGTTCATTTCTTCAGTGTTTTGGTTTTTAATCAATTGCATATGGAATTTTATATTGTAATAAACATGTGAACATTAATTTGATTTGTATATTTGGATACATTAGGAATGCTTTTCAATTTTGTCTCCATATGTAAATTTGTTTGTATTTCAATATTTTTCCCCATTCCCTTGTGTGAGTTAGTGGTTAACTCTTGTTATGTGAATATTTGAAAAAGTTAATTCATTATGCATTATTTATCAATACAGGTTTTAGATCTTCATGGCAACCAGATTGCATCCCTTCCTGATGACATCGGCCAACTGTTCTCCCTCCAGGTGAAACTGCCGCAAGAGACATGATTATTATGCCCCATTCAATCACTTAGAAAATGTTTCTCAGGGCTGAAGCACATTATATTCGTATTGCCCCACTCCCCCCTTTCCTGTTGTATTGGGCTACTTCTCCCATTCATACACAACACATTTACACTTTATAACCCACCAGATTGATCATTTGTATTTTTCTCATATTGTAATTAATGAATGGTTGTTAATTTTGTATTCTGTTATAATTATGCCCTGCAGTGGGAACCACTGATCTATTTATTTTCACTTATTGATTTTTTTGGGGTGAAAATTGCATTTTTATTAAGGTTTGAGAAAGAACCAACACTATACAAAGCAGAAATTAATGCCATCTCACAGTTCGGGCACAGTAAGAGGAAAAGATAAGTACATCATACAGACGAACACAATGACATCACAGCTCCAAATGGATCCTTGCCCACCCTAAAATCCTTGTTTGCTGCCAAGAGCAGGTTTCTGGGCATATGGACAATAATACATGCTCACTCTCTCTAGTCTCAAGA
This sequence comes from Ambystoma mexicanum, assembly GCF_040938575.1. NCBI lineage: Eukaryota > Metazoa > Chordata > Amphibia > Caudata > Ambystomatidae > Ambystoma > Ambystoma mexicanum. The sequence continues at coordinate 351,306,155 of NC_090929.1, forward strand.
CCAAACAACACAAGTAAAGGGGACACTCATGTCTATATCCTTAACCCCTTCCAACACCACCTTCCAGTATTGCCGCACATCAGGACAGTCCCACATGTGTCAGTAGCTGCCAATACCGTTAAAGTTACTCCAACAATAGGGGCTCACTGTGGGGTACATTTTAGAGAGCCAAAGTGGTTGGGGCACAGGGTATGGGGCGGTGGGGGTAAGAAGCCAGCGAAACAAAAGCCTGCTGTTGTGCATTTTATTCTGGACCGCTATGGTAGAGGACCATACTACCCTATAAATTACTTGCCAAATGTCTGGATCCTCTTGCAGCCCAAGATCTCTCGTCCAATGTCTGTGTCTCGGGGGTGTTTGAATTGCCCCTACCCAGGAGTGAGATATAAAGCTTTGGGATGAGCCCTTTAGATTCTAGCTGGGTATTGAGTGTCTGTTCACATAACGTCAGCAGGTGTTGCAGCTCGTTTACCCATTGCCGGTCCATCATGGTGCCTTTTAATTGCAAGCATAGTGGGGGTGGAATGGCGTCTGTGTGTAGAACAGATTCTAATTCTGCTTTTGTTAGGAAGCAGCCTTTTCTCCACATCTGTCCCGCTCCAGTTAGCCCAGCCTCATAATAAGGTTGGAAGTGTATGGGTTCTCCTATTTTATCTTTAATTGGGGGGCCCATATGCAGCTGAGAGTGGACGGTAACGTCATGGGCCAGTTCCCTGGCCTTCTTCCACATGGACCAGAGTACTGAGATAATTGGTTGTGTTCATATTTTGTGTTCTAAGCGCCTTTAGCAGACCCATACCCACTTCCCTAGTGTGACCGGGGCAAAGTGGCCATTCTCTAAATTCACCCATTGTTTTTCTGCGTTTTCTCTTAGATGGTCTACCAGAATTCAGAGTTGCAAAGCCCTGAAGTATTAATAGAAATCTGGGAAACCCACACCCCCTTTTTCCTTGGGTTGTATAAAGGTGGTATATGCTATGGCCTGCTTCGTCCCAGCCCATAGGAATGCGTGGAGTGATTGCTTAATTTCGTTGTGGAGGGCAACTGGTATCATAACTGTTAGGGACTGAAACAGAAAAAGCAATCTTAGTTAAATGTTCATGCCGCCATGAAACCGTGGTTTTGGACCATTTCTGGAAATACCTAGTAATCTTTCCCCACAGTGGCAGATAGTTGCCTTTGTAGAGGCCGTCTGTTTTCCTTATGATGGTTATTCCCAGGGATTTGATGCTGTCGGGCTGCAATTGAATACCATAGCGAATTAAGTAATGGTGTGTATGGAGAGCATTGTCAAACAAGGATAGGGCCGCTGCGTTGTTCAGATTTATTCGAAAACCCCAAACCGTTCCACTTAATTAATTTTTGATGTATTGTGAGTTCCTGTCTGACCCTTTTGTTTGAGTCAAACTGCCTTGCTCTTTGAAACACAAAATGAATTGTTGATTTTGATGGTGTATTGTATGACTTTATTCACATGTATTGTATGTTTATTTTGTACTTTTTTTAATTCTTTTTTTAAGAGAATTAAAAGATTTTGCTATAGCAAATACTACAGCCCTGAAAATGGCTTGGTCAGTTGGAGTACGAAAAAGGCCCTTTGTTGCCAACAGGTAACCCACGTGCACTCTTAACGGACGTAGTCCTTCAAAAGATATCACAGAAGACCTTAAATTGATATGTATATTAACAAAGCAGAGTTTAATTACATTGTCATGAAACAATGATAATTACAAGATAGCCCAGTCCTCGGGCGATAACAAGTAAACGGTACAGAGTACAGAAAGTATATTTAAAGATCAAAAAAACAGTGTTTGGTAACATCACTGAAACAATTGGTGCAGCTTAATTATACGAGAGAGTCCTTACTGACATCTAAACCAGCCAAGACTAGCCCACCTTTGGTATATGTAACAACACACTCAACAGAGTGCTAGAACTAAGGAGGTAATTAAACAACACTGGACTATGATGCAAATAGACCCAACCTTACAAAGACTTTTCCCTGAATTACCGCCCTTCGGCTATAGGAACAGCCAGGCCCTCCGAAACACACTAGTGAGAGCGGACTCGGTGCTACCTAAAAGATCCAATAAGCGCCACACAGGAGCACAACCTTGCTGCAATTGTCAGCACTGTGGTAATGTCATCAAGGGAAATAAGATCAGACATCCATAATCAGGCAATAAAATTGCTAAATAATCGAACTGAGACACTCCTGTACATGTGACTCAATTAATGTGGTGCATGCACTGAGATGCCCATGTGGATACTATTACGTGGGAATGACAACACGCTAAGCCACGGTCAGATGGACTGAACACAAGTCTAATATTAGAACAAAAAACCTTAAATCCCCTGTAGCAACCCACTTCGTGGAGGCTAGACACAATGTTGCACAACTAAAATGTGTGATACTGGAGCAAGTCTCATTGCCCAATAGAGGGAGGGTGACCTCCACAGGAAATTAATGCAAAGGAAGATAGCTTGGATCGATTTATTGGACTCACTTAGCACCAGGGGAATGAATTGGGAATGGGATATTATGTGTTTGTCTAGATTGTGAGCAGTGTTTACCTGAGAGGTTTGAGGGGCTTAATTTGTCGCATTGTGTAACCTGAGTGACAGGCTAACATATATGTTTTGAGATGGACTGACAACAAATCTAGATTGTGAGCAGGGGGATCCTGAAAGGCTTTACGTTGACAGTATCAATATGATTGTGAGAAATTCTAATTTGACAGTACTGAATTGACTGTTACTTTGACTGCCGAGGCACGATGAAGCCCTAAATGTCCTTTAGAATGTGAGCAGGGTGAACCTGTGAGTGTTGAAGGGAATCAATCCTTACGGATTAATGGGTGTGTCCCCATATTTGTCAGACATGGAATAGTGTTGGAGGCATGGTGCTGAATTCACAATATGACTCTGGAGCTCTTGATAGGGTCTAGTACTTCTTGATGATTGGGGCAGAGATATACTTGAGGGATAACACTAACAGGAGCTCGTAGTTCTAGATGTATTACCTTACTAGATGTCTCGCGCTCTACTAAAATTGATTGGTCTGACATGACATAAGCTGTATGCCTAACGTTCCATTTAAACTAACTGGTTTTACATGAAATAGTGTTGTATCACCATATGGGGTACTGCCGACATGCAATGGTGAAGGAACACCATTCTGCTTATGAGTGAATATCAATGATAAGATGGCTGCCACGTTAGCGCTACGCTGCCGCAAGTGTGAAGGAGTTGTTGCCGTAGTTACCCCAGTCACTAATATGGATGCGGGCCACCAGGCCGGTAATGCCGGTCAGCTCCCCCGTGTTATTGCCAGAGATTAAGTTGGGGCTCCTATAAATGCTTCAAGAGAGAGGGTGCATAATGCGAACACTAGAATACAGACCTCATGAGGATTAAGTTAGCGCTTCACCATCGTGAGCGCCTCACCAATGCTGTCATGGTAACTCTAAGAACACACGCGGACGAGTGGCGGCTCTCAGGCACCTTGATCCGTTGACATGACGCATCTCCCATAAATAACGACTTACTTTGAAGTAGATGTTTATTATTTTGCAGGCATCTTTACATGCTGGTTGCTTGAAATTGTACACGTTTTATCTGCACAGCGTTCTACCTCTCATGAACGCTGTTCTAACCAAGATGGAGCTTAAAATGAGTAGACCCCATTGTATTTCTAACTATTGGGTGATGCTGGCCAATGACATCTGGCCATCCAATTCTTTCCTATATATTGTAGAGTGGCGGAGACCAATCCTCCAGAGAAGGTGCGAGAACGCAAGCATACCCAGCGAGTTTGTACTGCTAGATGCTGGGTGAGTGTCTCACTGTAAATTGACATAGTTATGCTGCGATTGCCTGTACATTAGCTATTTGGAATAGATAGATTTAGTAATAGTTAGCATTGTTTTACAGGTCCGACTTCAACACTGAAATCTGAGGACCACTAGAGGTTAGTTCAATTCTTGTAATTATTAGAATAGTGGACTAAACTGTATATGAGGACAAATAGGTCAATATTGATGCACTACTTGTTCTACGAGAACAGATGAATATTCAAATTAATACCCTAACCGTGAAGGACAGCTTAAAGCCCTGAGGATGAATATACCGACATATCCGAAACGCGTTGGCATATAAATAAATCAAGCTGTACTTTGATGTTTAAATATACTTTCTGTACTCTTCTTCCCTTTACTCATCGCCCGAGGAATGGGTTATCTTGTAATTATCATTTTTTTATGACAATATATTTAAACTCTGATTTGTTAATATACATATCGATTTAAGATCTTCTGTGATGTCTTTTGAAGGACTACGTCCATTAAGAGTGTACGTGGGATACCTGTTGGCAACAACAGGCCTTTCTCTTGTCCATATACTGTCTCCACAGGCTTGGGGATAATACCCACATGCACCTGAAAACTAGAAGATATTTTTTAAGTTTATAAACTGTTGTATAACATTAGCTAGTGCACCTCTCTCCATACCCTTTGGTCAGTTGGAGTGACATAGACCACTGTAGCTGAAACATGGTTGGCACTTTATAACCATATACAAGAATTATGTGTTCCTGTTTCATACGTCATGAACACTTGATTGGGAGTATCACTTATGTCAATTCCCAAAACCCTTCAATGTCCTATTGGTGCCTTAAACCAATGTGGCTTTATCTTAAAAAGAGGTTTCTAAGCAGTTACTGGACCAAATTATATTGCATATAGGTGATATCTGAACAGCTCTCTTTGCCCAAGGATTGTACTGTTTTTCCCATAGACTAGAGTGTCTTTTTAGTTGAGAAATGTTGTATTATCCTACTGGTTAAGTTTGGTGGATTTGTCTTATAAGAGTAGTGTTTCCTCTTACAGGTGAAAACTGAAAGGACGTCTTCGTTTGAGTGATATAGAATACTCTGTAAAGTGAGCGACGAGGTAGTTATCCTGTGGGACAAAGGTCAGGGTGCTGACCCCATCCCACAGAATGGTGTGAACTCTAGGGACCAGGAAAGCCAGTCTATTAGGTCCTATATCCGCAGAGTCCACCTAGCAGTCATTCCCCCCCACCCCCTCCCTGTCACACCAGATAGGAAACTTAATGGAGGAGGACTGGGTGATGTTGGAGCATGGTGCTGCATACATACTACCCTTCACCTCAGGGTCCCATGTGCCAGGTGGGATCTATTTGGGGATGTGCTGACTTGCTGTGGAGTTTGGAGGCAGTGGAAATGCCAGAGTGGGGAAGGCAGCTGGAGCATAGAGGAGAGCAGCTGGAGCATAGTCTGCAAGTAATCATGAGAAACCCAGTAGAGAAAGCTGATTCTAAGATAGCTTGAGCTTTTAAAGACTAAAGGGTTCACTGTGGAGCCATGAGTTCACATGGAACACACTTTAGCCTATCAGTAATAATGGAACAACCAAGAAACAAAATCTAAAAAATACCAGGCCATGACACATGGGCAAAAGGAAAGATGCATCTGAAAGTCCTGGAGAATCTAGTCTCTGCGGAACAGCTAATCTGAGAAGATGTGCAGTATTGGACCTGGAGCAGAGGGAAAGAGCAGAACCCCATGCACCGTAAACGGGGAGGTTCTGCCAGGCTCAGGAGCAAACATAAGCCAATTATGCCTCCTGGCTACTTGAGAGAGACCTAAGATACTTGAGGGATGCAGCAAGACCTCAGAGTGAGGAGGGACCAGAAAGCCTGAGATTGCTACCAAGTCATTTTGGCGTTTTATCCCTAAAAGAAGTGGGTGGGGCAGTATATTACTGCTCGAACTGTGGGGGTACTATATCCCAAAAGAACAGAGCTGTCACTATATCTGTCAAATCCCTAAGAATTGATGGGCACTACATGCCAAACGAAGTGGGATTGGCACTATATCCTGTGAACGATTACAAGTAGCGAGTAGCAGGCTATATTCCTTAGACCGTGTTTGGAATCATCAAGAAGTCCACCTGGTGCTATATCCCTCGGACCTTGCTTGAGGAAGAAAGAAATGGGCCAAGCACTATTTCCAAGGAAGGATTACAAATAGCAAGCTGGGAATTATTTTGCTCTCGCTGTTTATTTGGGACAAGAAGCATGCTGGGCACTATAGCCCTTAGAATATGTCCAGTGAGGCTGTACTTAGAGAGTCAGAGGGAGACCAGTAACCATATTAGGTAGGATACACAAATGTGGTGTCGTTTGTCTCACTCCTTCACCTTGTGCTTAGACTGTGCTGTTACAGAACTTCCTTTTCAACTTTATAAACTAGTATCTATAGGCTGTTATTCCACTCATCCTGATCTGACCACTACATCGTGGATTTAGGAGCGAAGGCGAGAGGTTCAAGACAAAGAAGATTGTAACCTTGACTCACTAATCGTTGTCCCCATTTACTACCTTTTGCCTACAGTATTCTGTCGTATGTCTTAATTCTTGCAGCTTGTGAATCTGTTTTTGATGTCTGTGCTTTCCATAGAGCATCGTCGAAAGGTTGGTCTGGAATGCTACACCAACTTTAATTCATGATGTTCTTTTCTGCTCATAGTGCTCCATTTAGTCAATGCCCTCCTTAGATTATTTTTATGCTATTGATTTTGGCCAAGAAGAGGATTAGAGAAATTAAACTCAACCTTTGTTCCTTCGACACACACAGAACAGTCCCAGATTATTTTTTTTTCTGTGTATGGACCTCGATAAGGCTGTGAGAAAAGAATGAAATGGTTTTTCATAATCCTCATTCCCATGTGTCTTCAACAGGGTAGACAATTTCCACTCCTAAATGACGAGTGAAAACTGGACCGGGGTGCTAACGTGCGTTTCCCGGTATATGGCGTCTTGATATACAGTAGCTCCTGGGGTATCCACAGAAATTATCGTCAATACAATTTTGAATGGAGAAATGACTGCATCTTTTTTGCACAATTTTGGGAATTAAAAAAATATGTATACGGGTAGGGGAAGGGATATTGATAAGGTAGGAGGGGGGTCTCCCTGCATCATAAAAAAAAAAAAACATGCAGTCATTGCTCCATTTGAAAGTTTCATGGACATTAACTCCCGGCAGGCCTTGCTCTCAGAGCTTGAAGTGCTGGGATCTACTGCATAGCACCAAATGTTTGATGAGGGGGATTCAAAGTTGGCGGCTGCAGAGTACAGGACATGAGGACAGATGACCTCTGCCCTCCCGCAACAGGGCCAGTGCGGTTTGTTAGGCAGAAACCTGTGCAGTTCCCTTAGGGACCACTGCAAAAGATTTAGGACTACAGGTGGTTGGCAGTAAACCCAATTGGTAGCAGTCTGTACCACCCAGATTTACCTGGTAGCTGTGGCTGAGCAGTTGGACTTCTCTCAAGATGAGTTAGGCAGTATATAGAGTATACACAATAGGTACAGAGATACAGTAGCACAAGCAAACACTGACCAGAGCTTTGGTGTAAAAGTATATAATTATTTATTCAAAGACACACTTGTAAATTACACTAGCACAAAGAGAGGTAAGTAAATTCAACACACAGTCACTATTATATATATACAACCCTGATTACTTATTAGACAAGTCTTAATGAGAAACACCACTTATTTTCAGACAGAGGTGAGCGCTTAACATAAGATGGCACTCTAATAAGTTATTTAAAAAGGGGGGGAAAAAGGCAGATTTATGAAAGCACACAAATCTCAATACTTTTCAAAGAACCACAGTGAGGCAGGTTAGGCAAAGTCTACTGGAGAGCAAGGAAATTCAAATGCCAGGCCCACTCTTAGAGAGAGCAAGCGAAATGTGTCCAGGATCACACAGTGGGGTTATGCCCAAAGAGACTTTGTAAATGGTTCCAAAAAGATTGAGATCAAGTCAGGAAAAGTTAGTTAACAGGTCCCAGGCTAACCCAGGTTAGAAAGTCGAGGATTTACTGTCACCCCGAACGATCTGTCGCAAGGGAAGCCAGGCGGGACACAGTACCTGAAAATGGAAAGAACGCTCCAGCGGGGGCAGTTGTTCCTGGCAGCGGGTGCAAGTCAGTGTTTCGTCCAGAGGAAGAGGAGGCCTCGACGTGGAGGAAAGCTGAAGATTATTGCGTTGCTACAGAAGAAACCAGTCGCAGAGTTTTCCGGTTACAAGGTACTACCCTTTTCTTCGCGGTAGTGGTAAACCGTGGTGTTCCGGTTGTCGGGGTGCTTGGCACGGGCAAGGCGGCCACGGGATGGTCCAGGAAGGTGAAAAGACGGGCAAACTGGTTATCCCCACCAGTCAAAGGAAGAAGACACTCCGGGATGGAGATCTCCTCTGTCGTCGGGAAAAGTGGTGAGACGGTTCTCCAGCATGGGGTCTGTCATGGATTCACATGCTCATGAATATTCCCCGTCGTCAGGCTGGGAATCCTCGGTAAAGAAAAAATCAGTATCTGTTTCATTTCTGATCGGTCTTTCTTACTAGTAACCAATCACTGAACTCTGGGTCATACTGCCCCCAGCCAATGACTGCCCTCTCCCTAAGCCCCGCCTCTGGCAGCCATCCTCAGATTTTTACCGCACGCTCAAGTGTTGGCAGTCCTCATGCTTTAGCTGCGTTTTTGCACTTTTTCAGGAGATTTTCTCATTTTGTCGGTTTCATCGAGCCTCAAGCTCCACCGTTTCTACTTCCAATAACGGGGACCCGTTTCGGAATTCTTCTACGCCCCTCAAGGGTGAAGTTTTCGTCGAGTTTACGCTTCTTGGAGGATTCCGGAAGATCTGCGGCCTACCTCAACGGACATGGCCCAGGACAAGGGAAGCTCGACGCCCGGATCCAAGCTGTTCAGGTTCTGCCCTGGATGCGGATTACAAAACGTTTTCAAGGAGGACGAGCATTTGCGATGTCTCTACTGCCTTGAGGACAAGACGCACGTGGAGAAGGACTGTGCGTTCTGCAAGAACCTTTCGAAACGGACCAAAAAAGATCGTCGTTCCCGCCTCGCCGCCTGGCTGGAGAAGGGCACAGCAGGTGAGAAGGCGAAGAAAAAGTCTGAGCGGGCTTCTAAGTCCTGTGAGGGCGCCCCTGCGATGGGGGCCCAACAGAAGGCCAAGCACCGCGGGCACCGGGAGCGCCGAAAGGTCGGGCTCTTCGGCTGCCAGGCAGTGCGCGACTTCCCCGGCACGTTCAACCACGAGCCAGCGCTCTGGTTCGGGGAAGAGGAAGTCCGAGAACCCGGGTAAGCTGCTGGAGCGGCCCCAGTCGATCTCAAAGGGGGAGCGAGGCGCTGACCCTCCCCCCAAGGCAAAGGCCCAGGACGAACCTAAGGTGGTGAGGGCTTTGATCCAGCTGGCAAAAGCCTCTATCGAAGTGGTTGCTGCGACCCTGGCGAAGCCAGCTGAGACTACGCCAGTGGAATCGGCCTCTGGGCCCATGGTATCCCTGCCACCGCGGAGGGAATCCTCTTTCCAGCCCATCGTTAAGACCCCCGTGAAGTCCCCGGCAGAAAAAGAGGGGGGTCGGTGGCCATTACAGACTCGGAATCGGCCTCTGAGGAGGAGCTGGTGGAAACCAAGAAGGGCCTCAACGAGAGTTTCATAGGCCTCAACGAGAGGTTCGAGAAGGCTCGATCCCAGGGGACGGTCCCCACTGACGTGATCGAAGATGGCGACGAAGAGGGCCCAGTGGAGCGGCCATCCTGTCCGTTGCAGCCATTACCCGAGCCCCAGGATAGCTCAGCGGCCATTTTGTTAGCGATCCAATCCTTATGTACCAAGATAAGGACGAGATTACCACGGACCCCGATGGAGGATCCAGAACCGGGCCCGTTGGGAAACCCTCCGAACAAGCGGAGGAGAGTCCACCCCTCTCCGCCCTTCGTGCCCACGAGGCCTGTGGACCCCTCATCCCCCTCACAGGACCCTAGAGAGGATACGGCGACGGATACAGCGACGGGGACGGACGACGACGGCGGCGATATGACAGCGGACATCCCGTCATCACCCCCCCCTCGGGCTTCTCCAGCCGTCGAAATTGGCTCCTTTCACGCCATGATAACCAGGGCATCTGAGCTCTTCCAGCTCTGCCCTGAAGAACAAAAAAAGGAAGGGTTTCTTTACCAACGACGAGAGGCCAAGACGAAGACGGTCCTCGCGGTGCCTTTGCTCGACGACATCTGGGACGAGGGGCTTGCTGTCCTCAAGAACCCTTCCACGACACCCGCCAAGAGGGACAGGTACGAGAAGAAGTACCGAGTCCCCGATGCCGCCCCCTTGTGCCTCAGGGCCCAGCCCACGCCGGACTCTGTCGTCTCGGCAGCGGCTAAGAAGAAAGCAGCGGGTGCGGCGGCTTCAACTTCCACTTCCCCGCCGGACAGCGAGGGCAAGAAGTTGGACTCCATGGGACGACGAGTCATCTCTTCGGCGGCAACGACGATTAAGGCGGCCAACGCCTTAGCGATCGTGGCCTGCTACGACAGGGAGCTCTGGTTCAAGATGGCTCCCCTGCTAGACTTTCTACCTGACGCGACAAGAGGGCGGAGGCTCTACAAATTCTGCAGGAAGGCGAGGTGGCGTCGGATCACACCATAACGGTGGCAACGGACATTGCCGATACCGGATTTTGCCAATTGGGTAACGGAGTTTGCCTCCGACGACAAGGATGGCTCAAGGCGACAAACTTTCGCCAGGACGTCCAGACCAGAGTGTTGGATATGCCGTTCGACGGCAACAACCTTTTTGGTAGGGCGGTGGACGAGTCTCTCCAGGCCATCAAGACTGACTCCTCTTCCCAGGTGGCCTACAGAGGTCGCGGCAAGCAAGGGGGATCCGGCCGTCGTCGCCAAGGAGGCCAAGGCGGCAAGGCCGCCTCCAAGCAAGACTGACCCGGCGGTGTCGTCGGGCCTCCACCGAAGCACCCTGGTGGGAGGCCGGCTGACGAAGTTCGTCAGCGTGTAGGAGTCCATCTCCACCGACCATTGGGTGCTGGACACTCTGGCCAACGGGCACTCACTGGAATTCCAAAAGAAGTGCCCTTGCATTCCTCCCGTGGCCAGGAAGGAGAATCACGTCCCTCAACTGCTGTTGGAGGTAAGGGCGATGCTCAAGAGTGCCATCGAGCTCGTCCCCATGAGGCTCCGGGGCTCCGGAGTGTACTCAAGGTACTTCCTCGTCAGAAAGAAGACAGGCGGTTGGCGCCCCATCCTGGACCTGCGTCAGTTAAACAAATACATCAAGGCGCAGAATTTCAGGATGGTCACCCTCCAGCACATGCTGGGACAGCTGGAAGAGGGCGACTTCCTATCGTCGTTGGACCTGGAGGGTGCTTACTTCCACATCCCCATTCTAAAAGGGCACAGGAAGTTTCTCAGGTTCGTGATTCAGGGACGCCACTACCAATTCAGAGCCCTACCGTTCGGATTAAAGTCGGCACCCAGGGTATTCACCAAGTGCCTGGCACCAATGGCGGCGCGGCTGCGCCTGCAGGGGATCCACGTCTACCCCTACCTGGACGACTGGCTAATCCGGGCAAGGACAAGAGAACTCGCCGTCGAACGCACAGCGAGGACCGTCCGGCTGCTCACGGAACTGGGGTTTGCCATTAAGTACCCCAAATCCCAACAGGTTCCGTCGCAAGTAGCACTGTTTCTCGGAGCGAAGCTCGATACAGTGGGGCAATTGGCCTCCCCGTCAGAGGAGAGGACGAAGACCATCCTGGGCAAGGTGTGGCGCCTGCTAGCCACGGACGTGGCCAGGGTGAGGTCCATCAAGTCCCTCCTCGGGATGATGTCCTCATGCATCTATCTGGTACCCCTTTGCAGACTTCGGATGCGTCCGCTACAGGGGTTCCTCGACGCCCGCTGGTTTCAGGCGACTGGCTGCTTCGAGGACAGGATCCCTCTCGACGAGGAGTTCCGTCGGACGATCCTATGGTGGGGTACCCGTGCTCACCTCACTACAGGCACAGACTTTCAAACCCCGGCGTTTCAGGAGACGGTGACGACAGACGCCTCTTGGAGGGTTGGGGGGGCCCACACCAGAGATCTCCACGCAAGAGGCCTTTGGCTTCCGGAGGAGAGGTCCCTCCACATCAACATTCTGGAGCTCCGAGCAGTGTTCTGGGCGCTCAAATCATTCCTTCCGTCCCTCAAGGACAAAGTGGTGAGGATCTTCACCGACACCACCACGATGTTCTACATACGGAAGCAGGGGGGCATCAGATCCCCAGCCCTATCCAAGGAGGCCCAGGATCTGTGGCTCTGGGCCGTCGCCTTGGGGATGTTTCTGGTTCCCTTCCACTTGGCAGGAATAAAAAACACCATTGCCGACTCACTAAGCAAGGAGCTGCGCTCGTGCCACAAGTGGGAACTACGTCAGGACCAGGTGGATCGGCTCTTTCGACGATGGGGCAAACCCCGGATCAACCTTTTCGCGACGGCGACGAACTCCAAGTGCCAGAGGTTTGCCAGCAGGTTCCCGCAGCCGAGGAGCATGGGCGATGCTTTCTCGTTCCCCTGGGACGGCCTGTTTCTATACGCGTTCCCTCCATTACCGTTGCTGCTCCGCCTCATCAACCAGCTCAAGAAGTCCAGGTGCAGAATGATCCTCGTCGCACCGGCGTGGCCGAAACTGATCTGGTTTGCGGACCTTCTGGACTTGTCAACGTCCCCACCAGTCAAGCTGCCGGCGGACGCGGATCTTCTCTCCAGAGAAGGAGGCGCCATCCTCCATCACGACCCACAGTCGCTGAACCTGCAGGCCTGGCTCCTGCAGCACTAGAGTTTGGAGGGTACGATATCCCGGCTGACTGCAGAGAGGTTCTTGCAAAAGCCAGGGCGTCCTCAACTCTTAAGTGTTACGGTGGTACTCTGTCTGGTGCTGTGCACTGAAGATTAACCCTCTGCGCATTACGGCCCCTCAAGTACTGCCGTACCTACTGTCGCTGGCCAAAGGTGGTCTGGCTCCATCAAAATACATCTGGCTGCCATCTCCCGCTATACCAGGACTACGGGACGGGCGTTCTTGTAGTCTCATCGCCTGGTGAAGGAGTTTATGAAGGGACTTTTCCGATCGTTCCCGCCGGGGAAGGCTCCTGCCCCGACGTGGGAGCTTAATGTGGTGCTGACCAGGCTCATGGGGGCCCCATTCGAGCCTATGCATTCGGCACCTTTGAAGTTCCTGTCATGGAAGACAGTGTTCCTCGTGGCCATCACCTCCGCACAACGAGTGGGAGAGATCCAGGCCCCATCTTGCAAGCCTCCATACTTGACTTTTCATGACACGAGGGTGGTGCTGAGGTCGCACCCCTCCTTCATGCCCAAGGTGCCGTCGGACTTCCACCTCAACGAGCCCTTGGTGTTAGCAGTTTTCTTCCCGTCGCCTTCGACGCCGGCCGAGAGGACTTTGCACTTGCTGGATGTAGCTAGAGCGCTGAAGTTCTACGTGGACCACACAAAGAGTTTTCGGAAGACGTCACAACTGTTTGTGAAATTTGGGTCTGTGAATCAAGGGAAGGCTCTCTCGAAGACTTCCATTTCCAGATGGCTCTCCGGCTGCATCATGCACTGTCACCGGTTGGCAAACCGACTGCTGCCCGGCCGTCCGAGAGCCCATTCGACCAGAGCGATCACTGCTACCACAGCATTCCTGCCTGGTGTGCCCCTGCTGGACATCTGCAGGGCTGCTACATGGAGGTCGACGCACACCTTCACAAGATTCTACTGCGTCGATCGGGACTCCAGGGAGGAGTCCAGGGTCGGCCAAGCAGTGCTGCGCAACCTGTTCGCCTAAGGTGAGCCTGGTGAGGAGGTAAGGATTGCTTGATGTTGAGTTTTGGATGTAATGCTTAATGTTGAGCCTTTGCCACCTCCCGTGGTTGTGCATGTGTATACTGCTATGTATTCATTTATTCATGAGCATGTGAATCCATGCCAGACCCCATGCTGGAGAATGAACAAGTTACTTACCTGTAACTGTTGTTCTCCAGCATTGGTCTGGCATGGATTCACATGCGAACCCTCCCACCTACCCCTCTGCGGCTCTTCACTTGGTCATACTGCCACTTTGCGTGCTACCAAATCTGAGAATGGCTGCCAGAGGCGGGGCTTAGGGAAAGGGCAGTGAATGGCTGGGGGCAGTATGAGCCAGAGTTCAGTGATTGGTTACTACTAAGAAAGACAGATCAGAAACTAAACTGATACTTACTTAATTTTTCTTTACCGAGGATTCCCAGCCTGACGACGGGGAATATTCATGAGCATGTGAATCCATGCCAGACCCATGCTGGAGAACAACAGTTACAGGTGAGTAACTTGTTCCTTCAGCAGGTCTCCACCGGTGGTGTCGTCGTTGCAGGTCAGCTCGGCTTCTCCCTCCTCGGATTCTTTAGGTTCTGTGGCGGTTTCTGAAGTTCCAGTCCCCAAAGCCCTGCTTTTATGCAGAAAACCCCCATTCATTCAGCCTAGCTGTCACTCAAACATGCTAAGTGGTGAGCCGGTCGGCTCACCACTTGGGCCAATCACACAAGAGTGCGACTTGAGTTTCCGAGGCAACTCAGTCCAGGGTGCCTAAACCCCCCTCCCACACTCCCTGTGGTACCCAGACAGAGTGGCACCACTTTTGGAGGCTTCTGTGGAGAAGCCTGCCAAAAAGTGGAACAAAGGGCTCGACTTGGGTTGGAGTCACAGAAGCGTACACAAACGCCATTTTGGAACCAGGTTTCGGCAAAAAATTCCAACCAGTGAATTTATTTTAATTTAATAAACCAGCGGTATGTTCGAGACTATATTAAAAAGTGGTAGCCTCGAACAATGGGAAAATCCCATAGGAATATATTTGCGGTCGAATATAAAAAAGTAGTATCCACTGCCACCAGCCAAAACTCTGTCGGGGGGGGACTGGACAGTGCCCCCTCGAACAACAGACCCCGGGGCAATCAAATTGCCCCAACCAGTACGTCCACAATATGATGGTTTGTACTGGTTCTGTTCACAATTTGAGACTAGTAAAGCCAATGGTGACTTTACATGCCCTGGGAGACAGTAGTCAGTCCCAGGGTATGGAGTCTATGTTTGGGGGTCGCTACGACACCCCTGGGCTACTGCACAGAGGGTGCTGTGTAACCCACATATAAAAAACACATGAAGCCCTATGGGGAAAAGGATCCCATAGCCCATAGAACACATACAAAGTCAAAGGAACACCTCAAATCATGTCTAAGAATAGGAGTAAAAGAGTCTCACTCTTAGCAGGAGAAAAAAATAAACCCCAAAAATCCAGCAAAGCTGCTGGGGGACTCACTAGGTTTGGGAAATTAGCCTTTTCAGAGAATTCTCCCTAACACGGTTCCAGCCAGACAGTGAGTTGCGGGAGAGGTGATACTCACAGGGGACTGCCTGCTGCATGCAGCGCCTCCGCGTGTCGCCACTCGGCGCAGGAGGTGGGAGACGGTGAAAGGGCTCTAAGCCCTGGGACCAGCAGCGGAATGCAGGCGGACAGGAGGCAGCGCTCAGGGGTGACCTTGCTTGGCAGCGGGGAACGGGCGGTGGGGCCCTATTCCCATGGGTGCCGGGTCACTTCGGTGGGTGGCAGGGGGACCAGGCCTCATCTAGAAGGGTAACAGCGCAGGTATTCCCAGGAGAGCCACTTTTTTAAAATGAAAAGTCTGTATGGTAGATCTGTCAAACAGCTAGGTTTTAACTGACATACTGAAGCTAATGCGGTCATCCAAGTTGTGGAGTTGCCTCTGCATGGCGTTATATAGATTGATTGCTTGGAATTAAAAGGGACGCCATCCTTGGTGTTTCCATTTCAGGCGTGGGACACTAGTACTACTTTTCTTGGATCAGCGCTTTCTTACAGGCACCATAGTGCTAGTGATCCACGCTTCAACTGGAAATAGCCCCCTTTAATACCTGGCCCAGTGAGTGAAACATAGGGACTCTGAATTGGATTAAGCTTTTGTCTGGGAGCCAGTGGTGTCCAGTGATGATTGAATCTTTCTAGTCTTGGGAGGATTTTTGCTGCTGAGGTTTGCACTCTTTGTAGAGATTTTATTCTGGCATGCCTTGGTAAATGCTGTTGGTGTAATCTAGCCTTCTAAGTCCTAGGGAAATGACTGCCACGGATTTCGTGATTTTCTTTTTTTTTTAAACCTTTATTTAAGCAGACAGATTGGACCCGGGCCTCACGCCCCTTGTTCTTCACAAAAGGATGATGCATACTGTGTTGATTTACTTTGCACATCAGAGTACAATGTCATTGTTACTTTATACATTTCGCGATGATTGTGTTCTTAAGTATTCACGGAATGGTCCCCAAATATCCCTAGGTCTACATGTCCCATTTACTGTCATTATATATGCCTCTTCTTTTTCATTCACATTGGTCGATTCCTAAACCAATCCTCACGTGAGGGTGCAATTTTCGATTTCCATTTGAGCAGAATACATACTGCTACGTGCCGTCCCCTTTCCTCCATACTGTATGGGCGTCCCTCGCTGGGGACGGGAGACGGAACCTTTTTTACCAGAAAGATCATCTTCCCCTTTAAATTTAGATGCATGAGGGGGCGCAGCCCTGGGTGCATGCCCCCAGTCCTCTTTTCCACACCGACTGGAACTGACCGCTTTCACCAGTGTTCCTGGGTTACGCCTCTGGCTTAGTAATTCCACACGCTCTTCCCTAGACAAGTACTTTTGTCTTCTTTTTCTGTTTCAAATGGCAGGTACTGCTTTGTCCTCTGGTGCCACTCTCCTCCCTGGCGCATGTCGACGATGGCGGGCTTCAGCAGGTGTCCAGCCTGCCAGGGGCCCTTCCCAACGGCCAACCCCCACGCCTTCTGCCTCTGCTGCCTTGGCCATGACCACGGCTGGGACGGCTCTACCGCGTGCAATCCTCCAATGCCGCGAGCCCACAAGAACAGACTAGCCAGGTGGAGGGAGCTTTTTGGAAGGTCGCCTCCAGAGGACCTAAAAGCATTCGTGACGCAGAAGACCAGGCCCAAGGTAGGTGCACTGTTCTCCTCTGCCTCCCGCAAAGGCAACTTCTTTCCCAGGAAGCGTACTAGCGTGAGGGACCTAACGAGACCTACGACCAGCACAACCACCATGGCTGTCCCAGCTACCGGGCCCCACCAGGCCGAGGGATCGCAAGATTCTACCGGTGCTTACGCTGAGGGACCGCAAGTTTCTCTTACCGGTTCTCAACCCGGCGGGCTACGCCCTAAAACCGGACTGATGTCTGAGGGGATGCCTGTTCGCAGCACTACCAGCTCCACAGCCAAGGGCACTCTGCCTACCGGGCCTCGACCTGAGGTGCAGGGTAGGCATCAACCGAAGCCGAGCCCAGCGCAGCAAGTACCACGACGCAAGCACGTGGCATGCAGCAAAACATAATGGCCGCCGGGCCAGACAAAATGGCGGCTCACCTGACACCATCTCCCTTTGGGAACCAGGTAGGGGAGCGAGTTTCCAGGTGGGACTGGTCAGCACCTGTCACTTGGCCCTCTGCATGCCCATCGATTTCGCAGGGCAGATGCACCTTGCCCGGTACAGAGAGACAGGGTGCACCTAGGCCTCAGCAACCTCAGGCCCCCGCACCTATGCCTACTCCATCAGGCACTCCTCCGGCCTGTGAAGACCGGTTCTTTGAGAAGTTCCTTACTTTCATGAGGTCTCCTCAGATGTGTACCATCCTTAGGGATGTGATTAGGGACATGCTCCCTCCGGTATAGCCGCTAGCACCCACGGCCACGCCGCCTTTGGGTCCAGCTCCTCTGGGTTCAGTGCAGCCCCAGGCGCCCGCGCCATTCCCTATGACACCGGCTCCCATGCCTGTACCAGTCACGGCAGCTGTGTCTACACTACCGCAGCAGCCTCTGGCGCTGATAATCAGTACGCCACAGCTTCCTGCGCCCAGCACTCCTCCGGCTGCACCGGATCAGCAAGACACAATGGTGGATACAGACGAGGAGGAGGACCCCGACACTCCATCTGCCAAAGCCTTTCACGAACGTCTGGCGGGTCTGGTGGAATATCTGGGGATCCCACAGCCACAGGTGGAACAACCGAAGGCGGGGTTTTGGCAGAAGTTCTCACTTTACGCCCCACGGCTAGAACAGGAATCCCACTGCAGAAGGACGTGGTGTCACTTGCTAAAAACGGATGGCTCAAGCCACATTCTACCCAGCCTACCAATCAGCGTCTCAACGTTAAGTTTAGGCAAACGGAAGGGGACCCCCTCATAATGTCGGTGCACCCCTAGCCACACTCATCGATGATAGGGGCAGCATCACTGTACTCTAAGCCCCAATCGTCCTCGGCTACATCAGCCTCAGCACTCCTGGGTATGGAGGAGAAGATCCTGGAGGTGTTAGGAAAGAAAATCTATTCCAATGGCACTCTACATCTGTGCCAGTCAAATGTGGATGCCATGCTGTCGGCGGTCAACCAGTGGCTCTGGCGGGTCCCTTTATCACCCCAAGGAGTGCTTCATCATTTTTTACGACATATTTGTTATTTAACCTGCGTAGTGAGGATTCCACCTCCACTAGCTCATGCCTGGTGGCCTTCAATACCCCTTTCATAACCAAAATCATTGTGCCCCTCAGCCAATCTTTAAAGGTCTCCTAGATTATGGCGTAAATTGGAACCGACCCCTCATTGGTCTCAAGAAACCTTCAGGTTTCTTCCCCATATCTGCTATCAATGCACTATGACCGTGGCATTATCCACAAGGGTTGGGGCCGAGGTGTATTACAAAGCTCCAAAGATATTGCCACCGGGGAGTGATCTAAGAGGGTACGCGGTCAAATTCTGCTGCCATTCACTCGCAGCGCCCAGCCGGCCGAGAGCAGCCAGATGTTGATCCGTGATATAGCGTCATGAACCGTAGAGTAATGTGTATATTCGGCCGCCGTTGAGTGTTCATTCGTCCATACATCGATAAGTCCCAATTGGCTCATCACTTGCTTAATCATTTTGGCTGCACCGGATAAATCACGCCGTGTAGTACTAAATCGGTCCATATGGAGATCTAAGATCGTATTAAAGTTGCCCCCCGCCCATATAATGGGAGCGTCTCCCATCTTAACCAATGTCTTGGATACCAGGTAGTAAAATCCTGCGTCATCTATGTTCGGGCCGTAGATGTTTACTAATGTCCATCTGCCACCTGATAGCACTCCTCTAACCACAACATATGCATCTCCTCCACTTGAAATGGAAGCGACCGATGTACCATAATTAGCACTCCTCTAACTTGTGATGAGTATATTGTATAATATCACGGTCGTCCCCACTTGGGTGCAAAGCCAACATTTACTGGGCCCAGTGTGTGTGTGTGTTTCTTGCAGTATTGAACAAGTTACTCTCTTACCTGGTAACGTTCTTTCGATGGGATGGTCCGACGACGTATTCCATATCTGACCGTAATCACGACAGCTGTGCTGCTTCGGAAATTTTTGGCATCTGCGTCCTGCTTCGATGCGCCGTCCTCGAAGACCTCCTCCGACGGCCGACGTCACTGGATGCCGCTTGTTCGTGGTGCTTGCGGAGGAGCAGGAGCTCCCTACGCTGCTGGAGCAGCACCCTACAGCCAGCCGCCTTTTTCTTGTGCATATAGAGGTAAGCAAGAGGGATGTACCATACTTCAGCAGAAAGCTGCTGCGTAAGATTACTCTTAGCGCGATCCGCGCGGTAATCACAGCGTTTTTGTACACAAGCCAGGGGCTTTGTTTCCATCCCCACGCAACGTTATTCCATAATTGCCCTGTTTGCATCGTGCCGCCATCCAGCACCACAAGGACCCGACCAAGTCGAAGATGGCCGATCCGACCTGCTGATGTTATCTGCACCGCATAGCCTCAGCCCATCCGCTGACTCCGATTGGTAGGAGCATCCTACATCTGCACCAATTGGCCACCGTAGGGGAGAGCCGGCCCACTTCCTGGAAGGCCCACGGATGCAAGGCCAGTGCCTGTCGGAGCCGATCGGACCTCGGCCATGATCCATATCCGTTGCCAACAACACTTGTAAGTACAAGTCCCATTGCTCTGATCGCTTCCAAGCCAAACACTACCTGCCGGAGCCGCGTTGCCATTCAGGCGGGCTGGCCACGCGACTTCACTGCGCGCCACGGTGTCGCAAAGCATACGAACACAATCACCTCTAATTGGCCTTCATGCCTTTGGGAGATACCCTGTAACTCATTACTTGTACAGCCTGTCTTTCGCCATTACCATCACCATCTCCATTGCGAACTTGCACTCACAGCTACTAATGCCTACAAAGACACCTCCATACTGCTAGCCGCACTTCTACCAGCCTTACCAGCTGCTGGTTGCGCCGATCAAATTGCCCATATAAGTTTTAGCATCTATACTGCCACTGTTATGGGTCAATTATGCAGCAAAGGCACATTTATCAGATGCCTAAATGCTCCATGCCCGAGTGCGCCATGCATTTAGGTGCCTCAAACTGTACTCCGTCTCACTGCTGTTTGCATGCTTCGTCCATCAGTTGTTTTTAGCTAATCTATACCTGAATAGCCTCATTGTTGTCTGTAACCAAGCGACACATTGCAAATTCGAATTCAGGTGCACCACTGTGTATGTATTTTCAAACTGCTGCTTCTCTGGCCCCATTGCAATATTCAAATCTAGGTGCTCCACTGTTAATGTATTGTTGAACTATTGCCTCCCTGCACCCATTGCAATAGTCAAACTTAGGTCACCAGAGACTATACTATACAACTGTTGTGCCCTACGGTCGCCTAGAGACCACCGTGATATTGTGTTGTGCCCTATGGTCGCTTAGAGACCACTGTGCTACTGTGTTGTGCCCTATGGTTGCCTAGAGACCACTGTGCGACTGTGTTGTGCCCTATGGTCGCCTAGAGACCACTGTGCTACTGTGTTGTGCCCTATGGTCGCCTACAGACCACTGTGCTACTGTGTTGTTCCCTATGGTCGCCTAGAGACCACTGTGCTACTGTGTTGTGCCCTATGGTCGCCTAGGACCACTGTGATATTGTGCCTTATGGTCGCTTAGAGACCACTGTGCTACTGTGTTGTGCCCTATGGTCGCCTAGAGACCACTGTGCTACTGTGTTGTGCCTTATGGTCGCCTAGAGACCACTGTGATACTGGGTTGTGCCTTATGGTCACTTAGAGACCACTGTGTTGTGCCCTATGGTCGCCTAGAGACCACTGTGATATTGTGTTGTGCCTTATGGTCGCTTAGAGACTACTGTGCTACTGTGTTGTGCCTTATGGTCGCCTAGAGACCACTGTGATGTGCCTTATGGTCGCTTAGAGACCACTGTGATACTGTGCTGTGCCTTATGGTCGCTTAGAGACCACTGTGATACTGTGCTGTGCATTATGGTCGCGTAGAGACCACGGTGATATTGTGTTGTCTAACCCATATAGCATCCCTGCTCTCACCGTCCTATCTCAATATGCACACCGCCCACACTCTGTACATCCTCATAGGTTTAGTCTACATCTTACTTACTAATAGTATTGCCTACTTTGTGCCCACAGGGCAACCCAATAGCCACATCATGGAACTAAGGCACACCATCACACACGCTACGCCCCTCAAATTGCCAGAGATCATACTCAGGCAGCACAGACTCAGAACACGCACACTCCCTCTAGCACTCCCCTCCACACCCATGCAGGAAACACTTAGGAACTCACGCCTAGGTTCACGCACTCACACCAAGACCTGCCGCCCGCCACACACTATTACCCATAAGCGCCTATACAGGGCTCCGACGCTCGCTCTTGCCAGACATCACATGACCAATAAGCCTACTCACATTACCAAAAAGCTCATTCATACTACCGACCTCAAGCCACCACAATTAAAAAAGCTCCAACACCTTAAATGTGCTCTATTAAATGTTCGCTCACTCAACGCCCACGCCTTAGAAGTCAATGATATTATTACCAGCCAAGACCTAGATATGTTAGCCATAACAGAAACATGGTTGCATTCTGCCTCTGGCCCTACTATCAGCCTAGCTGTACCGCCAGGTTACTCGATCTTAAGACAGGACAGATTAGCTAAAATAGGAGGTGGGGTCGCACTAATTTTTAAAGACACCCTAGCCTTAAGACAGACCCCCACCACCGGAGAAGACACCACTGACATCCTCTCAGTCAAACTCACCCTCTTCCCCCAAAGATACAGTAAACATTCATGTCATATATAGACCCCCAGGCCCTGTCAATAACTTCACAGGCATAGTCAACCATCTCCTTGGAAAAAACATCAAACAAACTTCCAAAACGCTGCTTCTAGGAGACCTAAACCTTGGATACAATGATAAACTTGACAAAGCAGCGACCACTCTCGCCAGAAACATCACAGATCTAGGATTCACACAGATAATTACTGCCCCGACCCATAATAAAGGCTGTATCTTAAATTGGGTGGTAGATCATAACTGTGGCTCTACCCTCAACTCGAACACAGCCCTCCCATGGTCTGATCACAACTGCCTTCAATTCTGCATCCCCATATCCTTATACTCCAAACCAATTATACCCGCACCGGCCAAGCTAGCCAGAAGTGCCAAAAAACTTACAGCAGACAATATACGTCCCTTTCTCAACAACCCCTGCCTAGCACCTCCTTTCTCCTCTGACCCTAACATTCTAGCAGAGATCTTCAAAGACACCCTCACCCATGCCATCAACACCGCAACTCCTCTTGAAAACAAAAAAGAAAAAAAATTGTTTCACTCCAACTCATGGTTCACGGAGGACTTATTAAATCTATGCCAATGCAAGGGCCAAGCCCTCAAAACATGGCAGGCCAATCCCTGTGATGCCACCAAAGCAGACTTTCTTTGTATTTCTAAAAAATACAACAGTGCCATATTTAAGGCGAAGTCAGAAACCTACAACAAACGTATCCTGGAAGCCAACTACCACTCTAAAGAGCTTTTCACCATCTTTAAAGAGCTCACCGTCCCCCCAATCTGTACAGATGAGATTGTTAAGGATGAAGCCTGGTGCAATAGCATCCAAACAGCGATGTTAAATAAAATAGACCTTCTTCACAATAAAATAGCAGAACACTTCAAGGTTATGCACCCCCAACATCCCCTCTCCACCAATACCGCTAAAGACAAGCACACCCCCAAATTCAATTTTTCTCCAATCACCGAATCAGATACTCTCCACATCCTCAAACAGCTCAAACCATCTCAATGCAAAGGCGATATATGCCCCCCCAACATCATTAAAGAGTGTGCGGCACCCCTCACACCGATCATCACAGCATTCATTAACGCCTCATTAAAGACAGGCAAAGTCCCTGACAGCCTTAAAGAGGTGTGGGTGCGCCCGCTCTTAAAGAAGCCAACCCTGGACCCTGCCCAACCTAATAACTACCAGCCCATTACAACAGTTCCATTTCTTCTAAAAATCTTAGATAAAGCTGCCCACATGCAGATACAGTCCTACCTGGAAAACAACTCTGTCTTAGGTAAAAGGCAGTCCGGATTCCGCAAAGGTCATGGCACTGAAACCGCTTTATTAGATCTGAAGAATCAAATTACCCTAATTTTAGATAAAGGCAAGCCGGCCCTTCTGGTCCTCCTAGACTTGTCGGCGGCATTTGATTTAGTCGATCATGCCATCCTCACTAACCATCTCACTAAGGCTGCACATTTCTCCAAACAAGCCACAAACTGGATCACCTCCTTCCTCGAAGGAAGAGTGATGAAAGTGTTTTCCAGTATAGCGAACGCAGAGCCTACCACCATCAGGTATGGAGTCCCTCAGGGCTCATGTACGGCTCCTACCCTCTATAATCTTTTTACCAAACCTCTATTTGATAAACTGGACGCACTTGGGATCACATACAGCAACTACGCTGACGATACCCAAGTACTCCTCCCGCTCACAGGACTCTACCATCAGGACGCTGCCACCCTCCAGAAAATATACACCACCATCCAAGCATGGATGGCCACGAACGGCCTATGTCTCAGCGGAGATAAGACCGAAATTCTCATCCTTGGTCAAAAACCCACTCTCACTAACCTCGACCCACTGTACACCAACTTCTTCATAGACAACTGTGTCATCCCAGTTCTACCTTCTGTTAAAACTCTTGAAGTCCACATTGACGCTTCACTCTCTATGGACAAACAAGCCAACTCCATTGTTTCTGCCTCCGCCCTGAGCACCAAGCTCATTAATGCCATCAAACCATTCTTAACCAAAGATAATTGCCTTTCTATTGCCAGAGCCACCATTGAAGCCAAACTAGATTATTGTAATGCGCTACTAGCTGGCACCTCCAACTCCAATCTCAATAAACTCCAAACTACTCAGAATAATGCACTAAGAGCAGCCCTCAATATACCAAAAAGGGACCACATCGCGCAAGCTATAAAGGGAGCACACTGGCTACCTGTCAAAGAGCGCATTACGTTCAAAATACTTACCACCGCACACAAATGTATCAACCTGTCTGCACCCTCATACCTGTCTGATACGCTAGAAAGATCTCACTCCACCAGACCAACTAGGCAATGCCACACCAACCAACTTAGGGTCCCACGCATCAAACGAACTAGAGCAGGTGGAATAAGTTTCCCTTACATTACATTGCCCCTAAGCTATGGAACGCACTACCAAGCACACTCGGGGCAGAAACCTCTGTCACTGCCTTCCGAAAAAAGCTGAAAACCACCTTGTTTAACTAACTCCTCTTCCCTTATCTCGTTTACTCTCTCCTCCTCCTCTCCTCTCTCGCCTCCTCTCCTGTAGTTACTACTCTTCTCCTGCAACAAAGTAAGGACTTCACTGTATGTACAAAAAGTCTTTTTCATATCTGTAGCAAGCGCCACGATGCCCAATGGGCTGCCTGTGCGACAAACAAATGTAAATAAATAAATAAATAAGTAGGACGCACGACGCCCGTAGCCTCAGTTGTAGTTTTTTCCCAGAACGTTTGCCACCAGTCTTCTGCCAGTCTGACACACAAAGCCTTGCGGAAACGTAAGCTGCAATCGCATAAGAAATTCTGTAGCGGGGAAGGTAGGGAGGGAGCGATATGGAATACGTCGTCGGACCATCCCATCGAAAGAACGTTACCAGGTAAGAGAGTAACTTGTTCTTCGAGGGCATTGGGTCCTCCGACGTAGTCCATATTTATGACAGACTCCCAAAGCAGTACCAATGCAAGGAGGTGGGAAAAGAATTTAGAAAACTGAAATTTAGCATGCCCAATCAAATTGCAGAGTAAAGGACCGCCTTGCCAAAGGCCAGATCTTGCCCCCGGATGGAATCGAGGGAATAGTGACGTACAAAAGTATGTACCGAAGCCCAGGTGGCTGCATCACAGATGTTGCGAATAGGAACACCCCTATGCAGGGCAGTAGAGGCAGCCATACCCCTGGTAGAATGGGCCTGTAAGCCGACCGGTGGGTCCTTACCCGCCAAGCGGTAACACTCAGAGATAGCCAAAATAATCCAGCGAGACAAAGTCTGTTTCGTCACAGCCTGTCCCAAATGCTTTCCAGCGTAACCAATAAAGAGCTGATCGTCCACTCTGACCCGGCACATGCGTGAAATATAAAAGCTTAACGCTCTCCTAGGATCAAGCCTATGGAGCCTCTCCTCTTCCTCACCAGGATGTGGAGGAGGATAAAATGCCGGAAGAACAACCTTCTGGCCTAAATGAAATTCCGACACCACCTTCGGAAGAAAAGAAGGACGAACTCTAAGGACAACCCTGTCCTTATGAAACACAGCGAAGGGTGGCTTAACTGAAAGTGCCTGTAACTCACTCTGCGAGCGGAAGTGACCACAACTAAAAATACAGTTTTCAGAGTCAACAGTCTCAATGGGCATGAATGCAAAGGCTCCAACGGAGCACCCATCAGAAACTTGAGAACAAGGTTCAAATCCCAACCGGGCACCTGGAAAGGTGACGGAGGGGACACATTAGTGAGCCCTTTCAGAAACTGAGAAATTAAAGGAATTTTAAAATAGGAACACTCTTCAGACGAGCGCTTAAATATGGACAGCGCCTCCAGTTAACCTTTAATGGTACCCACTTGAAGGCCCCTGTGGGCCAAAGAAAGCAAAAAAGACAGAACCATGGGAATTTCACATGCAAAAGGATCCACATTCTTAACCCTGCACCAGTCGCAGAACTTTCTCCAACGGCAACGGTACAGGGACTTGGTTGCGGGCCTTCTGGCCGAAAGCAACACCTCCATCATGTCTTCACAGAGGTCCCAATCCTTATACCTCAACCTTTCAGAAACCAAGCGTGAAGGTTGAGGGACCTGACCTCTGGATGGAGAACCTGACCCCCCTTCCGTGAGAGCAGATCGTCTCGGTAGGGAAGACGATGTGGAGGGCAGATGGACAAGTCGAGAAGGTCCAGGTACCACGTCCTCCGGACGGAGCAATGAGGATCATCCGGGAACCGAACCTCCGTAACCTTCGCAGTACTTGCGGGATGACGGGGACTGGAGGAAACGCGTACAGCAGTGGGAAGGACCACTCCACCACAAACGCGTCTCCTAATGCTCCGTTTGGAGGAAATCCCCGCGAGCAGAACATCTTGCACTTCCGGTTGACACTGGAGGCGAAGAGATCCACTTGAGGGGTCCCCCAAAGGGCGAAGATCTCTAGGAGAATCTCCTGAGCCAACTCCCACTCGTGAGAGATCTCGCTCTGCCTGCTCAGAGCGTCCGCCGCCTCGTTTTCGTCACCTGCCAGATGAACTGCTGAGATCGAAACTTCCTGCTGGATTGCCCAGAACCAGAGCTGCATCGCTTCCCTGCACAGAGGAAGTGACCCTGCCCCCCCTTTTTTGTTGAGGTAGTGCATGGCCACCGTGTTGTCCGTCAGGATCAGGACATTCTTTCGTCGCACAGTCGGCAGAAAAGCCTTCAGGGCTAGCCTGACGGCCCTCCGCTCCAACAAATTGATATGGAGTCTGGACTCCGACGGAGACCTACGACCGCTGACTGTCAACTCGTTGGCATGAGCTCCCCATCCCGTGAGGGATGCGTCCGTCACAATCGTCACCTCCGGCCAGGGCAGCCAAAACGGAGCATCCTAATCAGATTGCCTTCGTCGGCCCAGCACAGAAGGTCCTGGGCGACTGAAGACGGCACCTGAACAGGGTCCGACATCCTGCCGGAGGACTGAGACCACTGGAGCTTGAGTGCCCATTGCAAAGATCTCATCCGCAACCTGGCCTCTGGCACCAGAAGAATGCAGGATGCCATGAGGCCGAGCAGTCTCAAGAACTTGAACGCTGGGAGAGTCTGGGCAAGTTGAAACTTGTGCACCATCTGCTGAACGTGATGAGCCCTCACCTGGAGAGGAAAACACTGCCCCATGGACGTGTCGAGCACTGCTCTGATGTACTGGAGCCTCTGAGTCAAATGGGACTTCTTTAAGTTGAGGGAGAAGCCCAGCTTGTGGAGGGAGTGGCAGGTGACTGACAGATGATCCAGGACTTGCTCGGGAGAGCGGGCCCTGATCAACCAATCGTCCAGGTAGGGGTAGACGTGAATCCCCCCTTTCCTGAGGTGCGCTGCCACCACTACCATGAGCTTGGTGAAGACCCTCGGGCGGAGGTCAATCCAAACGGCAGGACCCGAAACTGAAAGTGCGAGTCGCCAACCGCAAACCTCAGGTGGTACTTGTGATTCGGATGGATCGGCACATGAAAATAAGCGTCCTTGAGGTCGAGAGACACCAACCAGTCCTGAAGTTGAAGGACCTGGAGGATTTGAGAAAGAGTAACCATCTTGAACTTGTCCTTTCTGAGGAGTTTGTTCAAACCGCGCAAGTCCATGATGGGTCTCAATCCCCCGTCTTTCTTGGAAATCAAAAAATAAGGGGAATACCATCCCTTGTTCCTCTCCGCTACAAGCACCAGTTCTATGGCGCCTTTCTCCAGCAGGGCTTGAATTTCCTGCGCAAGGAGCGGATCCGGACTCTTCAAAGAGATTCCCTGGTGGATTGTCTCTCGGCCGCTGCCGGAAAGGAAGACATTAGCCGTGGGTTATGATCTCCAGAACCCACACATCTGACGTAATGGAGCACCACTCTGCAAGATGCTGCGCCAGCCTTCCCCCAACCGGCGAACCATGACTGAGCTGAAACGGCTGCGGCATTGCCTGAGGGCAAAGAGGCAACAGCCCGAGCGGCCTTGGCACCTCGAGTACCTTGTTTTCCACCTCTGGCACTCCTACGGTGCCCCCTTTGACTGGCAGATCCTCTCGCTTTACCAAAGGATGAGTAATAATGAAAGGAACCTCCCCTCCATTGCTGTCCCCTAGGACGAAAAGGCGGAGGTTGTTGAACTGCACAGCCCAACGACTTTGCTGCAGCTTTTGAGGTCTGCAACCTCTCAAGGCTCTCGTCAGCCTTGCTGCCAAAAAGATGTTCCCCGTCAAAGGGCATGTTGAGGAGCCGGGCCTGCACATCAGGAGCAAACCCCGACTTCCGCAACCACTCAAACCTGCGTATCACGGTGCTCGCCGCCATGGACCGGCTGACGCAATCTGCCATGTCGAAACCCGACTCAGCGGCCTCACACATAGCATCCTTGCCATCCTGAACCATGGCAAGGAAACCATCCTGTTCATCCCCTTCGGGAATATGTTCAGCCGCCAAGGAAACACAGTCCCACAGAGTGTATGTGAAACGAGACAAGGCACAAATGGAGTTGGCTGCCTGAAGCGCCATACCCCCTGCAGAAAACACTTTCTTCGCCCAGCTGTCAAAACGCTTGTCGTCCCTATCAGGAGGGATGGTAGGGTACGACACCTGCTTTGCTGGGTTCGTAGCCGCCTGCACCACCAAACTCTCCGGAGTAGGGTGCTTGGACAAGTAGCAGGGGTCACTACTGGCTGGGCGGTATTTTCGCAGCAAAGACTTGCTCACTGCCGGGAGACTCTCCAGAGCAGTCCAAGCCGCTGCCACCCTCCTCTGAAGAGCCATATGAAATGGCAGTACCGGGTCAGTTGGTGGACCAATGTGGAGGATATCCGTAAGGTCATCCTGAACAAACTGCCCTGGGGGAGCAGACCATCCTAAGTACTCGGTGACCCGTGACATAAGGCTCCGGTACGAAGAATCGGCATGAGTGCCAGGCTCAGGCTACAAAACTCCACCTCCGGAGAGGTGTCCAGCCCACTAGCATCATGCAGGGACTGCCTCAGGTCCTCAAACTGGCTATGGCCCGAGAGAATCTTATCAGGCACCGTGTCTGGCACCATACCATCATCAGAGTCTTCATCCACCTCTGAAATGAATTCCAGATGGCGATAAGAAGGCACAGAACTGGAACCAAAGCCATGCTTGACCTTGGCCAGAGCCTTTCTAGGTGGTTCCCCCGAGCCACGGGGTACCCCTTTCGACACAGCCCCGAAAGGCGTTGAGGGCGTGGAGTGAATCGGCGCCGGCGTCGAGAGAATCGGCGTTGACAACAGACGCAGCGCCGACCGCATCAACGGTGTCGACACAGGCCTCGAAGGCGGAGCCCCAAGCGTGTCCTTCGACATCCTGGGTGATGAAGGCGTCGATGACGTCCTCGGAGGCGGGGCCTCGAGAGAGTCTGTCGACTACCTCGGCGCCACAGGCGTCTTCATCCTCGAAGACGTCACAGGTTCACGCAGTCTCGAGCGCGTCGAGGACCGGGACCTGGACCGGGCATGTCGAGAACGATTCCCCTTGTCCGAGCGGGACCTTTCCCGCGAATCGCGATGACCACCCGAGCCCGAAGGCGTGTGAGCAGCGTCTCTCGGCTGATCACGACCGACCCCACTTTGAGGCGCGGACGGGCCAGTGCCCTGCAATTCAAGAATCGCCAACATTTTCTTCCCGAAGGAAGCCCATTCCTCCGGTGTCGCATGCTTGGTGGGGTAAGCGACCCGCCGACGGGCGGAGTCCTCGAATGAGGACGGGTAAGGCGACCGATGACCGTGCTTCCGGGAGTGCCTCGAAGAGTCAGAGGAGTGGCGAGACTGACTCCGGGACCGAGACCCACTGGACTTCCGACGACGACGCGAAGAGTCGCCCCTCGAGTCGTCCGTTGAAAGCCCCACAGACCTCGACTTCTGGGGCTTGGACACCTTACCTACTGATAACTTCTTCTTGCGCTCTCGCAAGGCCTTCGACGTGAGCGACAGTCATCCGTGTCATGGGCCTCCCCGAGGCACCAGAGGCAGGCGTCGTGTCTGTGACTGACATCTTGGACCCACAGTCCCCGCACTTCTTAAAGCCCGGACGCGGTGTGGAAGACGAGGTAGACCTCTTCACGAAGAATAACTTCACAAACGAACAGGTTCGAAGAACCGAGATGAACAACAGAAACTCCAAAGAGTCGAGGCGTACCGAGATTCACGAAGCGAACACGTTCGCGGAAAAAACGGAACTGAGGCTACGGGCGTCGTGCGTCCTACTTATAACATCCAGTGCCGTCGGAGGAGGTCCTCGAGGACGGTGCATCGACGTCTTCGACCCAGGACGCAGACGCCAAAAATGTTGCGAAGCAGCACAGCTGTGGTGATTACTGTCATAGATATGGAATACGTCGGAGAACCCAATCCCCTCAATTATTTTATGAGCATGTCTATCCAGGTATGCTATGACCTTCTTGGCTTTAATGGGTTTGTACAGACCCCAGACGTGCCATGATATCAACCAATCACTTCACCCAGCATTTAGTTGTACCCAGGAGGAATAATGGAGCATCATTTTGAGCAATCTCATCGGGGCATGGTACCAAACAAGTCCAACTTTCCGCCTGCTTATGTCTGCTTTTAAAAACCTTTTAACTCCCCACCCCTTTTCCCCCCTGCCCCCGTCTCCATCTTATTCCTATATTCAAACAGTTCCCTTGAACTACTCAATCCCTCCCTCCACCAGCACCATCCACCCAACTTGATGATGTCGCCCCTGTGTAACCATGGACATTTCCAGAGGTACGCCTTGAGCAGCCCAACCTCAGTAGGCCAGCCCAGCAGCCACATCCCCAGGGCACTTTCCGGTTTCTTCCTCCTCTCTGTGCTGCGGGAAGTGTGCAACCCAGTGTTTTGAGTATCCTGCAGTGAGATGGAACGCAGGAGCGGGTCACCCGCTGTTAGGAAAGTCATTGCATTCTTTGTTGAGGGCCGTGGCTCATAGAGGATGTTCTGTCGCTCGCCTCCGCGCTTCCGACCACTACCGCTGTTTGTAAAGCTTTATTGGGAACGTTCCAGGGCCGGCTGCTCATTCATGTAGAATATTCTTTGCGTGACGTCAAGGCATTAACACCCGGGCTGTAACTTATTACTGCGCTGCAACTCCTCCCCCACACAGGCCTCACAGCACTAGTCTTGCGTTGTGATTTCTGCAGTCATCCTGGATGCCTTAATCAGTGTCCGCTCGCGTATCATACTATCATTTTATCAGCTGTAACAGCTCTTTCGGTTAAACGGTTGTCACGATACTCGGCCAGTTGTCGCCCCCAGTCATCACACACCTCCTCAGTGGTAGAGAGCTCATATAGCAGGCACTTCACAGGATATTTTCTGCTCAGGATTATTGCCGGAACCGGAGCTTGCGAGTAAGCCGACATTCCTGTTGCTGCTCAATAGCACCCCCGAGTTTGGTGATTTTGAATGACGTGTTGAGGAGAGTGATAGTTGATTAGGTATGTGTATGTCCCCCCGCCCCAGCTTTTTGGCGCACATGGGCTCGTGACACGTCGTACACCACACTTCTTTCACAAATGGGGCAAGTGACTTCAGTATTTGGGGTGGATGGAATAAGCTACATTTAACTTTTGTCCAACCTGTAATCAGAGGTTCCCCTTGATAGACTGTTGGGCAGAAACCTGTGCAGTTCCCTTAGGGACCACTGCAAGAGATTTAAGACTACAGGTGTTTGGCAGTAAACCCACTTGGTAGCTGTCTGTACCACACAGATTCACTTGGTAGCTGTGGCTGAGCAGTCAGACTTCCCTCAAGAAGAGTTAGGCAGTATACAGAGTATTCACAATAGGTCAAGAGAACACAGTAGAACAAGTAAACACTGACCAGGGCTTGGTGTAAAAGAGATATAATTATTTATTTAAAAACCACATCTAGAAAAACACACAGGCACTAATAGTAAGCAATTCAAAAACACGGTCACTAAAAGATATACACTCCCTTAGAAGAATATTAGACAAGTCTTAAGTAAAGCCCCACTTATCTTCAGACAACGGTGAGCGCTTA
The DNA here is from genome assembly GCF_040938575.1 of Ambystoma mexicanum. NCBI lineage: Eukaryota > Metazoa > Chordata > Amphibia > Caudata > Ambystomatidae > Ambystoma > Ambystoma mexicanum. The sequence continues at coordinate 351,338,363 of NC_090929.1, forward strand.
ACGCAGATGGCACTCTAATAATTTGTTTTAAAAGGGAGAGAAAAGCAGAGTATAATTTGAAACAGATCCCAACACTTTCATAAGAACAAACCAAGAAAGGAAGGCAAGTAAAACCGTGAAATCAGAGTTCAGAAGGTCGGATCCACTTTAAGAGGATCAGAACGAAATGTATCCAAGGTCACACGGTTGAAGTGCACAAGAGTCTTGCAAAGGTTCAAAAAGAGTTGGACCAAAAGAAAGGGACCAGTTAGAAGGTCAAGGCGCCCAGCCCAGTCCAGAAGGTTAAGGGATTATTATTACCTTGTAGTAATCTTTAGAAAGGGAGGCCTGGCGGACACGGTACCTTAAAGTGGTGAGATTACTCCAGCGGGGGCAGTTGTTCCTGGCAGCGGATGCAAGTCGGTGCTTCGTCCAGGGGGAAGAGAGGATCTCGTCGGAGAGGAAGACAGGAGTCCGTTGCACTGCCAGGGAAGAAACCAGCCGCAGAGTTTTCAGGTAAAAGGAGCGGTCCTTTTATTCGCAGTCCAGTGGTAAGTGGCTATCCGTTTGCCGGGGTGCTTGGCACAGGCAATTCGACCACAAGACGTCCTGGGATGCGACGGAAAGAAGGTAAACTGGTTGTGCCCACCAGTCAGGGGAAGAAGCCTCTCCAGCCGGGAGATCTTCTCTGTCGTCGGGAAGTGGTGAGTCTGTTCCGCAGGGCTCCACCGGTGGTGTCATCGTGGTAGATCGGCTCAGCTTCTCCCTCGTCGGATTCTCAGGTCCTGTGGCGACTTCTGAAGTTCCAGTCCCCAAAGCCCTGCTTTTATGCAGCACACCCCCATTCACTCAGCTTAGCTGTCAATCAAAAATGCTAAGTGGTGAGCCGGCCAGCTCACCACTTGGGTCAATCACACAAGAGTGCGACTTGAGTTACCAAGGTAACTCAGTCCAGGGTGCCTAAACCCCCTCCCACACCCCCTGTGGTACCCAGACAGAGTGGCACCACTTTTGGGGGCTTCTGTGGAGAAGCTTGCCAAAAAGTGGAACAAAGGGCTCGACTTGGGTTGGAGCCACAGAAGAGAACACAAACGCCATTTTAGAATAGAGTCCTGGCAAAAAATACCAAACGGCGAATTAATATTAAATAAATAAACCGGCGGTATGTTCGAGGCTATGAAAATTAAATAATTAAAGTTGGTAGCCTCGAACAATGGGAAAATCCCATAGGGATATATTTGCGGTCGAATATAAAAAGTAGTATCCACTGCCACCAGCCAAAACTCGATCAGGGGGGACGGAGACGTGCCCCCTCAATTAACAGACCCCGGGGCAATCGAATTGCCCCGACCAGTACATCCACAATATGATGGTTTGTACTGGTTTCTGTTCATAATTTGGGACTAGTAAAGCCAATGGTGACTTTACATGCCCTGGGAGACAGTAGTCCGTCCCAGGGTATGGAGTCTATGGTGGGGTGTCACTATGACACCCCTGTGTTACTGCACGGAGGGTGCTGTGTAACATGCATAGTAAAAACACACAAGACCCTATGGAGTAAAGGACCCCATAGTCCATAAAACACATTAACAGTCAAAGGAACACCATAAATCATGACCAAGAGTGGGAGAAAGAGTCTCACTCTTGGCAGGAGAAAAAACAAACTCCAGAAATCCAGCAAAACTGCTGGGGGACTCACTAGGTTAGGAAATTCAGCCTAAAGAGAGAATTCTCCCTAACATAGACAAACCCACCTTTTGTAAGCGTGGTCTTCCACATGGCCAACAGAAGAATATCTATGAAACTGATAGGTGTGATTTTGACCTACGACACTGTAGCATGTGATTTAATCTGATGGACTCATCACTGTTTTCCCAGTGGTGATCTCCTCACATGTGGCCAGGGGACGCTATCTGATCCTGACCCTGGAGTTTCTGTATGAGGGAGGATCACATAGGGGGAGACGACCTCTGGGGAGACATCAGGTGAGACACGGTATCCCCCTTTTCCCTTTCAGGATGAATTTGCCATTTGTAAAAATCTAATAGCCCGGTGTGATATCTTCCCTTTTTCACCCATAGAGATTAGTGGAAAGCATTGGTCACATCCCAAAGGCATTTCTCAACTACACTGCCTTGTAAAATTATGAAAGACACTTTTTCCAGTTCCACATACTATTCTTCCAAACAGTTTGTCTTTGAAATCTATTTCAAACATTTATACAATATTCTCTGAAAGGGACTACTGTTTCCACAATCCCCACGACACTGGGATGAAGGAGAGGAGAGGAGTAATAATGATCACCTCCCCTAGTCAGCAGTCTAGTCTTTCTTCAAATCCTATTGGCCAAAGCTGATTATAAAAAGGAAGAAAGACTCAGGAAGTGTGAGAGGCCCTTCCCGGAGGACCTGGCTGCAGAATTTGTGTGACAGAATGAAAGGAATTTTAGACTGCCGTTTGAGTCAGAGGAGAAGGGGACCCCTTGCACCGCATCTGCTAAAGGTGTGCTGGAGGAGCCAAGAGGACCAGACTGGCCCCTCCATAAATTAGGGGAACTCCTGGGCCGTTGCAGGTTGCTATAGCCTGAAAGTTGACTGCATGCTTCCTCACAGAAAGGGAAGCCAGGGAGAGAGATTCCTGTGCAGGTTGCATCGGGAGCAGTGTAGGAGAAGACATAGAACCAGGTCCTGAGGCTCACAGACTGTCTTGGCGGAACGTTGATGGCCACCAGGACAGGAGTAGAAACGCTGCGTGTGAGGAAGCAGGGGCGTGGAGACGCCGGGAGCCACGTAGGAGTTCCTGGAATGTAAGTCTACCCAAAGCAGCTGAGGATCCCGGGGTGTTCCGACAAGCGCATCAACACGTGTTTGAATGGTACGAAATTGCTGATACAGAAAATGACTGCAGTTTGTTTGAATGCAGTCAAGACAAAGTACAAATTCAGCACTCAATAAGAAGAATGTTTGAATGCAGACAAGGCAAAGTACAAAGGCAAGCCCCAATCAAATACAGGTGCATGAGATTCCAGTGTGGGGGGACAGGATTGAGCTGGGCAAATGTTGCCATAGAGATACACCAAGCATCATACGGTATATGGTGGTGTGGTATAACCAAAGAACTGTGAACGCATAGGAAGTCCTGGCATGCGAGTACACCAGGCAGCTGGAATTGTGTAAGGATTCCTGGCAGGGGAGTATAGCAGGTTATCTGGAAAGTGGCAGAACCTATTGTTTATCTAAAGAGATATTCTTGCCATCCTATTTGAGAATCCAGGGGAAGGGGCCCACCATCTGGATTCAAGGGTCTTTATCTTGTAGAACATTTTTGTTGGAGTCATTCTTAGACTTTTGGTTTTGAACACTTTTGCCAACATCAAGTTAATATCTCTGGATAGGTTGGTAAGCATCTTTAATGCATCCAGCAAAGCAGCATACAGACAATCCACAAGGTAGGACACAAAACCAACGATCAAACTGTATACAGTGCAGCAATCCCCCTTCCTGGTTTTGCATGGTTTTTATAATGTCAATTTACACAACTCTTCTGTGTAAGGGGGTGATACATAAATTGGATCTACATGAAAACATCAGCAAAAATCATTGTGAATACCATAACATCGATTTTTCTTTCTTTTACCCCATTTCACCATGTATATATGATGGGGAGACCCCCGCAGCCCTCGCCATATCACCCCCACATTTATTATCACCAACATCCCCCGCGCCCCACATATATATTCTGCACAATTTGCGTTAAATAATTAGATGAAATCGTATACAATTAGATGAAATTAGATGAAATCAGCAAAAATCAGATGAAATCGGCAACCCCGCACTGCGAGCATACAGTGCTTATAATGTGCAATACATGCTTCTCATAAAAGATAATGGAAGCAATCTGTTAGTTTTTCACAGTTTGGAGAGCAAACTTTGCAATCTGTAGCAGACCGTTTTAGATACATTTCTAGCAAGTCAGCGTTTCTACTACGACTACAGTTCTCACATGGCTCAGGCAGTGCCTGGCCGCCTACTGTTCCTAATCCTACATGCTGAAGCTGCCTAGCCAGGTGAGGCAGTGTTCTAAAATGTGCTTAGCTGAGCTAAACAGGAAATGCATATGAAGCAAGCAGACTGTGAGGCGAGAGATTTCTAGCAGCATATCTACGTTTCTCTTGGGTTAGGACATGCGCACAACAACATCGGACAAGGCAGTTAGAGGCAGTAAGGCAGGATTTAACATGGCAGCTGCAGAAGGCTATTACGAGAGAGAGTCAGAGGGATATATAAATAAATGACCCAATTTCACTTTTGCCACCACAACCACTTGGGATTTGCAATCAAATTGAAGAAAACGCCCATAATCCCAACCAGGCCAAATCGATTTCTGGGTGCAATATTAGACTCCGGGTAGTCAATGGCCTTTCCTTCACTGAAGAGCAAACAACTAGTGAGCCTGATTCACAGAAAATCGGGCATCTAAAAAAATAGCACTGAGGATGCACTGTTTTTTGAGAAATTTGCAAGTACCCATATTCACAAAGCGACTTGCACATTTCGAAGGAGCCGTGCATCAGCACAAATGATGATCTGGCTACCTCCTTTGCATACATTAGTGTCAAGATCATGCTCCCGAACGTAATATGTCAAACCACCGTTGAAGCGTCTGCTGTTGTTATATGTAAAAGAAAGAAAAGTGCATTTCTGCCTTTTTTTGAGGAACAGCAACGGTTCGTATTGGCTATTGTTAGACCGAAATAAAACGCGTGGCAAGGTCAGAAATGACCCTCTCATACATTGCACATCCCCTGCACCTGTTCCAAAGAGGAAGAGGGGGAACATGTTTTCTTTATGCACATGGCAAAGTGCATCCTGTTTGTAAATTTGGGATGTGCTTTGCAATGCGATGAATAGCCCGCGGTTCTGCACACTGGGCCTCTGAATGTGCCCATCATATCCCTTTCAGAAGTCCTTTGGGACTAAATACTCCAGCGACCTGCTCTACCTCGTTCCCAACTGCTTTAGCAAGCCTTCCCCGCAGACTGAATGGGGAAAAAAGCTTCTCCAACAGAGGATGCTGTCACTAGGAGTTTTAGAATGGAGCGAGTACATCCACTCTTGCCTGGCCCCTCCTCACCTGTGCATCACAAACCTCTGCCACACATTTTTGTTCCAGCTTCTCCGTGAACCTCTCTTTTTTGGGGCATTGATTTTTCCCCCCTTTCTTTTCACTGTCTCCCCTTTTACGGGGTGTATTTTCTAATTTGATTGGTTATACTTTTTCTAATGTGGGGACAAATAAGGACTGCTCACGATTCTGGTGAATTGAGGACACTTTATTAGTAAAGTCAGTGGCGGCTGGTGAATTTTTTAACTCGAGGGAAGTAGATATTTGTCCCAGATCTGCCACAGCGGTCATGAATGTTTTTAAAATAATGGGTTAAAATGGTACATTTTAGAGCACACTTTTTTAGAAAAATTGGGTAAAAATCTAAACTGTTTGCAATTGGTTTTGTAGGGTAACTCATGAAAAAATCCAATAGACACAAGTCACCAACAGTGCACAGGAGCATTTCTCCGACACATTTTCATGATGCCTTTCGCTCAATATGTGCCAGTATAAAACATTTTCACACTGGCTGTGCCTATACATTTTGTTAGGCAGAATCCTGTGCAGTGCCCTTAGGGACCACTAAACACAATTAAGACTACAGGTGGCAATACAAGTTTTACCTTTGGTACAAGCCTTACTACAATGTTAAAGTGGTAGCAGTAGCGGAGCAGCCAGGCTTATCTCAAGAGTATATGAGCAGTAGCAGAGATTACACAAAAGGACCACAATTACTGTGACTCAAGCAAACACTGACTCGAGGTTTCAGGTAAAAAATATAAGTACATTTATTTTTAAACCGTTTGGTAATAATCTTTGTGTAATCTCTGCTATTGCTCATATACTCCTGAGATAAGCCTGGCTGCTCTGCTACTGCTACCACTTTAAAATAGTAGTACAGGCTTGTACGGTATAACTCAAGGTAAGTGGTATTGGTTAGTTGTAGTGTATTTTACGTGTGGTTTTGAATTAATAGAAGTGTTGTGTTGATAACAAACGGTTTAAAAATAAATGTACTTATATTTTTTACCTGAAACCTTGAGTCAGTGTTTGCTTGAGCTGTGTGTAGTCATTATGTAAGAGGAAAGAAAGTAAGTGACTAAGCAGCATGGATAGTAGCAGGCAGAGACCTGGGCCATCTCACTTTCAGGGTAGCTGGTATAAGGCAACACGGTGATCAGATGGGATGTCAAGGACATGGGTTGAGCACCAGTTGCACAGATGTATGCAGCCAGCAGGTCACTGAACTAGTTTGCCATTAAAAGTATTTGGCCATGTGATCATGCACATTTCAAAAGTGTTCACACAATCAATATGATGCACTGTTCCCAACAAAATGAAATGTAGTTTAGACTATGAGATGTAGCTACACTAACCTAAACTTTACTGAAAAACATTGCGGCAATGATGTGTTTTACAGTAGCAATACTGTAATTATGTATTTTGTAACAACCTAAATCTTTAGGCAGGGAATTGCAGGACTGTTTTTTTAAAACCAAATGTAAGTTAACAAATACTGGTCTTTGCCAGACAGGATATAGTTAGCTTAATAAATGTATCATCTCAATGACTTCTACTTTACAATTATTTCAAAAAGAGAGTTTCTTTCCTAGCACTCCCACACAGGTCTTTGGCAATTTTAAAAGTGGAGGAGGTGATTGCTGTGGCACTATCTCCCATTAGCAGCTTTGGACTTGCAGTGAACAGATAAGAGGGTGGAGGGAGCCCCAAGGGCAAGAAAGCATTGCCGCGTGAGCTGTGCTTTCATCAAACAAGGTAATTTAAATAGCAAGTTGTGCTACACAAGTGTCAATTTAATTAGCAAAGCTATAAAATTGCATAGCAAATTGCTATGCAACACTGCTTATTTATGCCTTGATATCCAGAACCATACAGTTCTGGAGGACCATAGTTTGAAGGGCCAGCTGTTTGTGGGACAACAGGGATACTGATGCAATGGTGGCATTGGCAATGTCCTAAACCAACCGGGATAATTGAGTCACTTGGTTTCTGTATATCTTGACCCAAGGGCTGGTATCGGATATCCCACCCCTGCGACAAAGGACTCCCAATCCGTGCATCCTTTGGACTGGGGTGGAGCTGGAAGAGTGGGGGGTTGCCGCACTGCGAGCAGGACATATCCAGTGTTCCACGCTGGGATCCCGTCACACTTGACTGCAGATTTTGTGCTGAGAAGAACTAAATATGGGCCAGGCAACCTCGGTTGAGGTGATTACTTTCGCAGATGAATCTTCACTAGGACCAAATGTATTGATTGTAGAGGGTGGCACGGTTGTGTGGCTGGTTCAAGCAGGGCCTTGCAGACTTGTGCATGAAGAGATTGAACAGTTTTAATCAACGCGTGACAGTACTGGATCAATGTGTCATCCTCTAGCTTTAAGTTCTGTGCTCGTGGAGCTGCAGGTGGAGCATTGGGCAAAATGTGAGGATTTCATGAGAAAACAATCTGTTTGCGCTGTTGGTTGTTTATCATGGCTACCAAACTAGAGGGAGGGCATGCAGCTATTTCATCACGGTTTCTTTACACACTTTACACACTTTTGACAGTCTTAACTTAAGGTCGTCGTTAGTGTTCTACATGCGTGTAGTAAGCATAACAGAACTTCATGCCATGCAGACTTCTTTGATAACCTGACCAGTAAAGTGGGGTCACTCTGTTGCGTTTTGTGCAGTGGGACAGTCCAAACCGGGGTATAAACTCGGCAAGTCGTTTGTTTGGCTGCAGTGATTGCATTTGCCTTTCTACACAGGTAAGCCTCCACCCTCCCACCCCCCGAAAACACATCCACCTAGTCAAGACAGTAAAGATAAGTCAGACAGGCGGGGAGCTATATGAATTCCATCTGCATGTGAAAAACGCACCCTCCAGTACAGGATGTGCAGATAACCTTGTAGGCACTACTCTTCCGATATTATTCAATAGACAGGTTACACATCTTTCACAATACGAAAGATTAAAATGTTGTGGATTCGAAAAGGGTATGCTGTGCACTGTTGCCACTCCTTAAATATATACGATAGTTATTGGTATATTCAGTCTAACAGGCAGCGTGAACTCCAAAGCCCTCCAGCTCATCCACCAAGAGCTGGAGAAACCAAACAAGCAGAATTGTGGATGGTGGGTATGGATCACGCGCTCACGTCTACACAATTAGTGAACAAATAACAGTAATAATCTCAAAATGGAAATTTCCACAAATGCATAGATTCTCATGTGAAGAACTTGAATTTATTCGAAGATTGGACAGCCGACACATGTTTCAACCTATGGGTCGTCCTCAAGGCTGTATAAGTCCAATATTGTACATATTATACATATTTATGAAACACAAAGGTACCACAATTTAGGATACAAAATGAAAGAGTTATTCAGTTGGATATTAGACGACACAAAATGTAAGGTATTAACAAAGTGCAGAAATACATTGACACCAGTAAGCATTGAAGAAGCACATAGCATGGTCCAGTTGCAGATGGTAGGGTTCGAGTGAATGATGGTCACATACAAAAAGGATTAAGAAAAAATGCCATAAGGCCATAACGAAAACAAAATTGAACAATATCCAATTGCCATTAAATAATCCCTAAAAGGACCATTATGTGGTTGCGAATGGATTCAGAATGGAGCATGAACTGGATATAGAATAATATGGAATTAAATATACTTCAAAAGGGTAGATTAAGTAAGATTAGAACTTGTGCTAAGTGAGAAGAGCCCAGTAGGATTTGCCACCACAAGTGCCATGCTGAAATAACCTCCTATTTGTGTTCCGGCATGAATTATGGGGTGTATCACATGTATTATGGGGTGTAGCAATAACGCCACAGTTGACCAATTGCAAGTGCGGGACTTCCCAAGTCACACAAAAGAGAAGAAGAGAAAGACACTCTTACAAAGGCAGCCAATTCCAGTACAAATACTATCTGTAAATGGAATAGATGTAATAATGCATCACATCATAGTGTGTTCAAGTACTTATAAATAAGTGAAATACCAAAGAAATGCAGAAGCATACCTGCAGGTCTATTGTCGTTCCCTCATTCAATGAAATGAGTTTCAAACATTATACTGCCAGCGGCCGTTATGTTTCCATTAATAGGAAGAACCCAAATTTAGTTGCTCAATATATTGAAAAAACCTAAAATTAAAATAATAACAAACCAGTGTTGATTGCCATACATCAAAGTGCTACGAAAAAAGTAGCATTATGGCAGTGTTCATACGTGACTAACAGAATTCGTAATGAGCATAGACTAACTCATAGACATCTACAGCTTACCCGTGAATCAGTGTTGCTTGAGTATAACAGGGCCAAATCCCAGCGAAATGTGTCGGAGAGCACGGACCGCCATTCCGTGCATCAATAAATGATAACACGTCACGCAAGTGACGTAGATGACGTGGTGACATCACGCGTATGCCGGGTCTGACGTCGCCATGTAAACAAAGTGATGCGGTTCAAGTCACGATAAATAACCATGAATCGGTGATGCTTAAATATAACAGGGCCAAATCCCAGCGAAATGTGTCAGAGAGCACGGACCGCCATTCCGTGCAGCAATAAAAGGATGAAACGTCATGGTAGTGATGTGGATGACGTAGTGACGTCACGCGCAAGCCGCGTCTGACGTCACAATGTAAACAAAGTGATGCGGTTCAAATCACAATAAGTATCCAGTACTCGACATATTAACAACTGCCGGAAAAAGAAAAAAAAAACGATTCCTCCATTGCCGGTAGCTCAGACGGCAAGGCAAAGTATCCACTTGTCCATTATCCATAACATTGAAACCACGACTTACTAATATAAAAGCAAGGACCGGGTGGCAAACCCTAAGGCTCCAAACATTAATGTTCTGTATCTAGAATGTGTACTTGAAATGTGAATAACGGATGACTGATAGTGTACGCTCATAAATCCTGGTGGTAATCATGTGAAGTGAATGAAAGAGTAATATGAGATAGGTAAATATACAGAGAACCCTTAAATGCACAGTCAAATATCAGTCTCATTCCAATAATCCCAATGGTTGTGCTCAAAGTGAAGTGATTATTGCAGAAAAGTGTCCTGCGAAGCCAGAATATGCATTCACTATACAGTAATATATGCAAATGCAATATGTAATCAAGTAGTGATATACAGACTTAGAGATGCACCAAATCCTACATCCAATACTGAATTATAAAAACACATGTATTTCATGATCCGTGTTGAGGCCCATTTCAGTACACCTTAAAAAACAAATGAGTCTAGATTCCACCTGTCTAAGTCGGTGTCGAATATCACCCCCTCTAGCTCACATTAGACCCACAAATCTAAGATTTGCTTTGTCATTTAATTGATGTTCTAGTTGCCAATATATGGCTAATGGTGATTTGGCCTCAGGAGCCCTGAGACTCGCTAAATGTTCTCTAATTCGAATTCTCAATTGTCGGATGGTGCTTCCAATATATAATGTACCACACACGCAAACAATCGCATACACAATATAACATGACTTACAATTGATGAAACTGTTAATTTTGACCACAGTTCCATATATATCAGTAAAGGCTTGACAATTATCATAAGCATATGGACATTGATTGCAATTGCCACATTTAAAAAATCCATTGGTGGCTTTAAGCCAGCCCCCCACAAATCCAGTATCAGGAGTGTCCAAAAAGGATGGACATGTTTTTTGTTTAGTTGTAGGAGCTCTGGTGAACGTGAATTTAGGCTTCTCAGATAGAAAGGGCGCTAAATCCTTGTCCAGTCAAAGAATATGCCAGTGCCTTTTAACTAGTTTGTAAAGGATTGAAGAATCTTTGGAGTACTTTGTAATGATAGAAATATGAGGTGGGGTGTCCTTAGGTGATCCTCGTTCCACCAAGAAGTCAACCTCTTCTAAATCTGCAAATTTGGATGCCTTTTTATTGATGAAATGCTCTCTGTACCCTCTATTAACAAATCTTTGTTTTAGAATATTACATTTCTTAGCATGGTCTGAGGTCCTACTGCAATTTTTCTTCTTGCCCTTTCAAATTCCCCACTAGGTATATTGTCGCCCTTTGATGGTTGCTCTGGGCAAGTAACACTGAGTTAACCTCAGTTGGTTTACGATGGGTTTTAGTGTGAATAATATTGTTCTCAATGAAAATGCGCAAGTCCAGGAAGTCAATTTCTAGAGGACTACAATTCCCTGTGAGTTTAATTCCAAACAAATTGTTATTAATGTACTCCAGAAAGACTTGAAATGATGCAGATGTTCCCTTCCAGATTATCAGGATATCATCAGTTGGGCCATGGAGGCTAAACCATGGGCTATCCAGTCTCTCTGGGGTAACGTGATCATGGCATTTTTACCTAATTGGGGCACACCATGGGCTTCAAGCACCAAGTAAGGGAGTAGTGTCTTGGGCGCCATCAGGCAGCCGTCTGGGGAGTGCCACAGGGAGTCTACTCCTAAGCTACACCTATGCTGTGTCCAGGTCACCTTCTCAGTCTCCGGAGCTTGATCTTGGACAATCACCAGCCTGGCAAGGGCTGGAATGGGTGACCATCGAACTGTGACACAGACACGACATTCATTAGGTGCCAGTGGCTTTCGGGGACGCTGAGTGAGCTGCACCATCAGCTAATGCATGTCCTAGGGCAGTGAAGGATTTTACTGTAGCTTTGGCTGCAAAGAGTAACAATGCGTCTAATAGAGCTGCAACATATTTTTCATTTTGGAATGGGGCATCCATAGAGCTTAAGTATCCACGTTGTTTCCAGAGGATGCCAAAGTCGTGAACCGCCTTGTGGGCATAACTGATGTCGGTGTAGCTCATCACTGATCTACCCTGAGCCAAAAAACACACGCACACACACACGCTCGCTCAGCTACTTGTGCCAACTTGGTTCTGGGCAATCTGTAAGCTTCTAGATCCAAATGGGGTGTACACATGGCATTTCCTGAAACCAATTCTCCCATCTCCCGGACACAAATGCAAGATCCATCTGTGAAGAGAATAAGCTGTGGGTTTAACAGAGGTGTATCAACCAATTCAATGTGGGGGGGGGCTGCGTTTCCACAACCACCTGATAGTAATGTGACTCCCCATCTTCAAGGGTCGGCAACAATGATGCAGGGTTAAGGACAAGGTAGCGACTTAGGGTCACGTAGGCAGCAGATATTAGCAGTGTTTCATACCTTGTGAGGTGAGAGTTTGACACAGGTTGCATTTTTCCCATCAGCAATAATGACAATACGGCATAGGGGACAGAAATATTGACAAGATGATATTGGACCAGGAAATCTGTTTCCTCAATCAGTAGAGCAGCAGCGGCGACAGCCCTCAGACAAGGTGAGAGCCCCACCGCTACTGGGTAGAGGGCTATGCTGTGGTAGAATTCGGGTCGGTGCTTGTCACTGTGTAGCTGGGTCAACAACCTTGAGCAAACCTCTTACGCTCATCGCAAAATAAAACAAAAGGAATGCGATAATCTGGCAAACCTAAAGCCAGAGCCGTTGCGAGCGCCTGCTTAATGGCAACAAAGGCATCTTCTGCTTCCTGCGACCATGGCAGGGCTTTGGGGGTCGAATCATGAGTAAAGTTCTGAAGAGATTTAGTGATGGCTACAAACCCGGGGACCCCTTACCAACAGAAACTAACCATCCGATGAACCCTCTCATCTGCTTCTTGGTCCGGGGTTCAGGGGCTTTCTAGATTGTGGAAATTCGATCCTGGGACAGGTATCTTTCCCCAGCAGAAGTCTCATGGCCCAGGTAACGCACACATGGCAGACATAACTGTAACTTGTCTTTTAGATGCCTTGTGACCCTTTTCAGCAAGTGCTTTCAATAGAACCAGGTTGTCTTCCTCACATGCTTCAAAGAATGGGAAGACTATGACCAACGTCGACCCTCCTGAAAATTGTACCAAATCCAGGTCTCTTTTCAAGATTTAGGAAAACTGTGTGGGACTCTCCAAGTACCCCATTGGGAGGCGAGTGAACGTATATTGCGGAATTTTATTGGTGAACACGTAGAGATATTGACTCTCCGGTTGTATGGGTATAGAGAAGACTTCTGAACACAAATTTACGACCGTGAAATGCTTGGCAGTGTAGGGAATACATGACAAAATTGTAGCGAGAATGGGTACCTCGGGAAAGGATGTCAATATGATGCCATTCACAGTGTACATGTTCTGAATAAACCGATACACCTCTTTACCTCGCTTCTTTGTAGGTCATATCAGAGTATTATAGGGGCTGCGTGTAGGTACAACGATGCTTTGTTGGAGATGGGATTCTATTACAGGACGGATGCCTTCTGGATGTCGGGAGATCGGATACTGGGTTACCCATGGCAAAGGTTTGGCAGGATTCAGTGTGATCTTAACTTGCTCAGCATTTATGATGTACCCAGTATCGCTTGCATGGGTTGACCATAAGCAGGCTGGGACCTAGTCCAACACCCCCTGCCAGGGAAAGGGGATTTTGGTTCGGTCTTGAGGGTTTGAGTGGGCAACTTCTTGTAACACTGCCACAGAGGAGCATAGGCTTATCAAAATGCATGTTGTTTGGAAATGGGGCCTATCGTGACCACTTGAGGGGTTGACACTGGGTTGGGTATCGGAGTACCGCCTATACCAACAGCATTCATTACATCGTCTGACTGCTTTGCCTTTGAAAACTCGCATGCTCTTAGAGTGGAACATGAGGCTCCCGTACCTACGAAACATGAAACCTTTTGGCCAGCCACATTGCATTCAACATATGGGGTAGCAGGATCAATCTATTTTATGTAGTGCAACAAGCTCAGGGACTCCTTCACAATCCTATACATCAGTCGTAAGTAATGACTGTGGAGGTGGACCCCGGGCTGCTCCGCTCAGGGAGGTTGTCTGTCCGCCTCAACCATCGTACTGAGGCCAATTCGGGCACTTGGCTTTCCAATGGCCAGACTCCTTGCAATAGTCGATGTTCGTCTTTTAACAATATCTGTCGGTGGGTTAGCCCCTCTGGAACACTTGAAGCGCTCCTCTTCCCGTGCCCCGTCCCCGCCTCATACTCCTGTAAAAGGACGGACCCTCCCCGTCCCTGATAGGGTTGCAAGCACTGTATTTGTAGCACCATAAGTTTGGCTTCTCTTGTTTCCTTTTGTCTCCCAACCTTCTCGTGAAATGTTGTGCTGCTAGCAGAACTTAGACCAACCCCCCCTTTCCTTCCCATCCTTTCATTACAGCTACAATTCCTGAATGTTGTTCAAAACATTGTTTGAGATGTTTGAGGTACTCTGCGCGGGGTTCTCCCTTGGCTTGTTTACACACATTTATTTTAGCCCAATCAGTTTTTCGAAGACACATTTTCAGGAAACAGCAGTAGCTGGTTCTTCGGTTGGCCAATTTATGCGCACCTTAAGTGAAGCAAATGTGTCCGGGGCTCACACTGTTTGCAATAACTGATTCAGATCAACACAAGTAGGGTGATAGCAGTCTATTATTACTTGGAGCGCCCCCTGGAATTTGACACAGTCTTCTAGTATCTTTGGAAATCTCTGGACCATGTTAAATAGATCAATGGGGTATGTACTGTGACTAGGGTGTTGCTCCATCCTGGGATTTGTCTGAGTGGGAATACGCTAGTACTGGAATTTGTTGGGTTTGGTAAACCTTCTAATGTGTCAGAAGTGCTTTTCTAAAGATGACATGTGCAGCGCAGTGCAGAGTACCATTTTACTTTATGCAAGCTAGAGATAATGGTTTTAAACATGGCGTGTGGCAAACAGAATATCCTGGTGCAGTGACTTTATAATAGTGGGTACATACATGAAGATGCCGTATTAATTATTTTCCTCCACACTAATATTGCTTCCTTCTCAGCACTTGCTGTTGAGAGCAGGCTTCAAGCAGTGCATAGAATGCAGTAAGTACTTCTCAGCAGCTGATCGCAGAGCCTGCATAAGTTTTCTTTAAGAAATTATAGGTAGTTTACTGCACAGCTTTTTCTGCAGAATTCAATTTTATCTATTTTTTTCCATCTAATTTCACTGCATATATAAAATAGTGGGGAGTACTGTAGTCATAAATGTGGGGGCCGATATGGGTGTTTGGGTGTGGCTGAGGGTCTTCCCCGCATATATATGCAGTAAAATGAACTTATTAAAAAATCAATTGGATCAAATTGGGTTCTACAAAAATAATTAGATGAAATCACGTAGATCCTCTTAGGAACACTCATGCAGCAAGTTCCTGTTAGTTCTGTGTCATTATCAAATTCAGATTGCTGGGAACCCACTTAGTCTCCATGCTCACGAAGAGTCCTGTGCAACAGGCCACCGTGGACATTATGGAGGAACAAAAGCTTTGCATCCTAGCAATACGAGTGATTGTAAATAGGGCATGGCTTCCGGTTCAGTGTTGTATCTGTGTACGGGTGTTAAGGTCACCACATCATATCCTAAGAGACCTTCCACCATCCGTTCAGGTGTTCACTTAGGGCATACAAATTTGCAAGTACCTCTTGGTGGCAAAGTGTCAAGTTACAAGGCTAATCATTCTGTACTGGATAACCTTTTCACTCCAGAAAAGATTCAAAATGTACAAGAAAAGAGTGTTCTGGCCTGAGCACCATCCCACACAGGCAAAAATCACTGTGAGAAACAACATGTTGTCTAAGAAGATGTACTCCAGCTCCCTTTTGAGGTTGATTAAAGCTCCTTCCTAGGGTCCCATTATCCTAAGATTGCATGAGTGGTGGGGTTACCCAAATCCACTACTACAGTATTGGCAAACCAGATATCGTCCAAATCTTTATCCTCTTTGTGTCACACCCAGCATCAGAGGAAGGACCATAAACCTCAATCGGCACCGGATTAAGCTTCTTCAAAACATAAGAAGCATAAGCACAAATACCTGCACTCTCCTATGAAATTGGAGGGGCAGCATTTATCTACGGAATGGATCCAGGTTTCAGATACAGATTCTGACTTATTTGATCCTTTGGATTATTTCACTGGAACGCCTCAACAGTTTTTAGGTTACCCTGTAAGAGAGGAGATTTTCCTCGGAGGAAGATCTGCCCTCAGCCTCTCAGTCTGGTACCTATTTTCTTAAAGAACTTGGCAGGTACCGCAACCTGTGCTTTTTTTTTTTTTAATGTGTTTATTTTAAACAGACAGGATATAACGTTACAAGCTTGATCAATCGTGACATGTGGCATGAAAACAATACAATCAGTCGCCCTTCCCTCTCCTCCCCCGGGTCTTAAGCTCCCTCTTCCCGCCCCCGCTGAGGATCATCATCTCGTAAAGTTCTCCTGGCTAGTTGGGACTTGTATGTCAAGGCTGGAAAGTTCTGGTCTAAAACCGGGCCCCAAATGTTCTCAAAGCGGTGTAGATGGCCTGCCCCGGCAGCTGTCACCCTCTCAGCGATCAAGATGTCCCAGACTTTCATCCACCAAAAAGGCATCAGAAGGCCTTCTGTGGTTTTCCAAGTGCGGGCTATTACATTCCTGCCCGCCAGTAGGCATTGGGATAGTAGTTTGGCTTTGGGTCCGGATCTTGGGTAGATTCCGGGGATTGGAGCTCCAAGAAGAATAGGTTCGAGTTCTAGGGGCAGCCGCACCTGAGTAATGTCTGCAATCGTTCCTAGGCATTGTTTCCAAAAGACCTGGGCCTTCGGGCAGGACCACCACATATGAAAAAAGGAGCCTATTTGGCCGCATTGCCTCCAGGAGTTCGGGTCAAGTGTGGGATTCATATGGTGAAGTCTTAGGGGAGGGTAATACCAGCGAAGGAGGATCTTGTAGGCGCATTCTCTGTTTGTGATGCAAGATGAGGAGGTATGGGCCCGAGACCAAATGTCAACCCATAGCTGGTCCTCGATTGAGTGGCCCAGGTCCGCTTCCCATTGGGCCATATACCGGGTCTTGGAGGTTAAAAAGTCAGTTTGGAGGCGTTTGTATAGAATATAGATTCTCCCACGGGCTGGAAGGTCAATCAGGGTCAGTTTGGTAGCTATGGGGGGGGCGGGTGAATGCCTGGCAGGTTTGTGGGTGGGAGCACCAGTGGCGCAGCTGGATGTATGTGAATGTGTCCTGTTCCCGGAGTTGAAAGAGTTCTTTGCATCGCTCAAAGGTGCAGGGTTGTCCCCCTTCGAAGAGTTGTGCCAGGGTCTCGAGGCCTCCCGCAATCCAGGATCCAAAGTTCCAGATGGACAAACCAGGAGAGAAAGTCGGGTTCAGAAACACTGGGGAGGAGGGGCTGAGTCCCACCGGGGTCTTCTTTTGTTTCAGCGCTTTGTCCCAGACAGCAATGGTATGTTTGGTGGTTGCCAAGAGATCCCACCACCGTCGGCGCTCTAAGGGAGGGACATGTGGGAGAAAGCGTAGCGGAAGAGGTAGTTGCGCCTGTTCGAGATCCACCCATCTAGGGCGGTTGGTGAGTATTTGCCATGATGGAATGCAGGCCAGCTGGGCCGCCATCTGGTATATTTGTAGATCTGGGACTCCAAGGCCACCGAGCTTTGCGTTGCCTAGCATCGTGGTCCTAGGGATTCTGGCTTTCTTCCCCTTCCAAATAAACTGCAGCATTTTCCTCTGTAGGTTTTGAAGAGCAGGCGCCGGGATTGGTACCGGAAGCCGCAACCTGTGGTTTTAAACATGTATCATAACAATGTTAACACTTAAGTAACTTTTTTGCCCATGGCTGAGGTTCTGGCCTTGTTTGATGCCGCTACGTCCCCTATGGCCTCAAATTGAAGGAAGGTTAAACTCTGGACCCCTCTGAGCCCTTCTTGGATTTGACATAGTCTGTTACCAATGCTGTTATGCAACCAATCATGTCAGACCAGTTTTTGCAAGTTTTAACAGGGCTTGCAAAATCTACTAGCCCACTCGCATTGGTGAGTAGATTTTATTAAGGGCGAGGACCATTACATGGTACTCGACCATGCTGGCGTGTATGGGGATGTCTGAAACCTTTAGTTGACATTTACAGCAAACAAACTCTCTTTACAGTAAATGGCAAATAAGTTTCACTGTGCATGGCTGGCCTTTTGTGTGGCAGCATTGCAACAAATATGAAGTCTTATGGTGATGGGCCCTTTTTTATAGCCGTCACTATTGGGAGGCAAACATTTGTTTTAGGCTTAGTGTGTAAACTAAGGAACTCTCCCTGCATCGGGATTTCAACCTTCTGTGGCGTTTTTAGGCTTTACAGCAAGGCAATTGGCTAAAAGCATGCCTTCTGCTTCTTATGGTGGGTTTGCCAAGAAGATCAGATTTCGTTCTAGATTGCAATCAGCAGTGTCCCATTCCAACAGCCAAGAGTCTGCTCCAAAGTCGGTTTTACTCTGAAGGGGTGATAGGGGGTGGGGGGTACATGCGTGTCCATTTTAAGCGAGGCATCATGCATTGCCAATGGGAGGAATGCTTTCCTCCTTTTATGAAGCTTGGTCAAACATCAAACAACGCTCGTGAGTCCTCAGTATCATTAAAGATGATTAGTCCCTTACTGTTCCTCCTTTGCCTACATCGTCTCTACCCAGGCTTCAGACGTTTTCTCCGTAGCTTGTGCAGGAGTTTTAAAATCTTCCTCCAGCTCGGTGCCATAGAGTATGTTCCAGAGAACGAACTGGGCCTGGACTTCTAATCTCAGTGCTACCCAGTCTTCCTGCCTTTGAAAACCTTCAACGTGACGACTTTGGCTCAGATCTTAGAAGCCCTTCAAGTGGTAGACTGGGTAAACATCTGTAGAGCTACAAGACCCCTAATATCACGTTACAACCAGGAGGGAGCACTGCCAATTCCTAAGGTTTCCTCTGGACAGCCAGCATTATCAATACAGGTGCCTTCCATTTGGCTTAAATGCGACTCCCAGAGTTTTCACGAAAGTGCTGTCAGTTGTACCGGCTCAGCTACGGCCTCAGAAGATCCACATTTACCGCTACCTTGATGATTGGTAAATCAGGACCACTGCTTTGGAGGAGAACTTCTTCAGCTTCTTGGTTGTGTGCAACACCCTTCACAACCTGGGATTTTCTATCAATGTGAAAAAGTAATCCTTCCTTCTCAGAGGATCCAATTTGTCAGAGCAATTCTGAACACCTCATGCAGTGTCCTTTCATCCGTCAGACCGGATTCTGCTTGTGACAGACGATCAATCACTTGATCATAAGAACTCCAACATCTGCATATTGCTTACAGAAGCTCCTAGGCCTGAAGGCTATGTGCATTCTGATCATACCCCTGACCATGCCTAGGATGTAACCTTTACAGATGCACCTTCTATCCAACTGGAACCAATTATCCTTTGTCTCTTTAAGTCCTTATAACCATTTGTGTGCACTGCTCGTTTACTTAGAAGCACCAAATAATATTTAGCAATTGAGTTTATTGAATTGTAATTTAAGGTGGCCCCTGCTCCATTTCATTGTTAACCAACTGTCAGATCCTCAGTCCTTGAGGATTTCCTTCTTGAAGGAGGTTCAGAGTGCTCTTATTTTGTGGACTTAAGCAGGAAATCTCCTCAGGTTTTTTTTCTGCTTCCTTCAACCTCACTTCTCGATCCGAATACTTCTTTCACTCTGTTGCACCACATAAGAGTCTTCATACATTAGACATGCACAGAGCAGTCATGTTTTACTTACACAGAACTAAATCTATCAGAAAGACTGCTTATGGTAGTGGCGATAGTCAAGAAGAGACTAAAAGAAAGGAAGAGATCTTTAAGGTCTTACAGGGCAAGGAAGAGAAAAGTGAACGATCAAACGTATCTTTAGAGCGTAGTGCAGATGAGAGTGAGAGCGTAGTACGGGTGAGTGTGGTGAGTGTGGAGAGCGGATGAGCGTGGAGAGCGGGTGAGCGTGGGGAGCGGATGAGTGTGGGGAGTGCGGAGAGCGCATGAGTGTGTGTGGAGCGGACGAGTTGTGGGGAGCGGATGAGCGCGGTTGAGCGCGGAGTACGGTTGAGTGCGGAAACCGGTTGAGTGTATAGAGCGGCTTAGTATGAGGAACCGAAAAGAGCGGAGGACTGTGGAGAGCGGAGGACTGTGGAGAGCGGAGGACTGTGGAGAGCGGAGGACTGTGGAGAGCGGAGGACTGTGGAGAGCGGAGGACTGTGGAGAGCGGAGGACTGTGGAGAGCGGGCGAGAGCGGAGACCGGGCGAGAGCGGAGACCGGTTTGAGAGTGGAGAGCGGACAAGAGTGGAGAGCGGATGACTTTGAGAGCGGATGAGTGTGGGGAACGCATGAGTGTGGGGAACGCATGAGTGTGGGGAGCGCATGAGTGTGGGGAGCGCACGACTAATTATGGACTGAATGAGTGTCCTACCTCGACCAGTATGTAGACTGGACGAGTGGATAAACTACACGAGCATATAGTCTCAACAAGTGTCTAGACCTGACGAAGTGTGCGGTCTGGACGAGGGTGCGAACCAAACGTAGGGTGCGGACTGGACGAATGTGTGGAGCGGTCGAGTATGAGGAACGGACGATTATGTGCAACGGACGATACTTAACATGCCTTGGAATGAAGGAAACTCTTGAAAACATACATCACGCCACACCCCACCCTTACTCTCTCCCTTACACCACCACTCATCTAGAACACAGAGATACTATGACACCATTCGGTATAACTGTTCTCATATCTACATCTCCCGCTTACTACACATCAATCTAAGTAAACATTGCTGGTTTCTCACCACCCAGCCAGGCGTTCTTCTCAGGCCTAACGCAGCCACACTCGTTCCGGATAAAGCCGACCAGAGCGAACACATACTCCTGATCTCTCAACCACCACACCTACAGCTAAGAAGCAGCTACCACTTGTTTTCGCACCAGCTGCACACATACATGGTGCGCACACGCACTTTTTGACTCCCCCCCTACTCTCTCTACTGACCTGAACTTCGGTTCCCAAGGGCGTTCAACCTACCAGCGCCTTCAGACCATACCAATGGTATATAAGGCGCTATATAAATGCAAAATAACATAACTTATAGATCGAGAGATTAATAGATGGAAAGGAGAAAAAGACAAAGCTGACGAGATTACGCTCGTACAGAACAAATGGATGGGTGGACAAATATTATTAAAGCTTGATGGGAAAAGCCTTGAGGAGGTTAGGCAAAGGGAAGACCAAGACGAGCGAGATAAAAAATACAGGGAATGAGAAGGGAGATTGAGGGAAGATGAGAACAAGAGAAAGAACAAAGACAATTTTTGTGTCTATTAGTGTCATGCAAAAGGATATCCCAACAGCAAATCTGAGATATTCAGATGGATAGTATAATGTATTGAAGAATGTTATATACTAGCTAATAAATAACTACATGATAAGCCCAAGGCCCATTACTTCAGGGCACCAGGGGTGACCACTATCTTAGCAAATGTGCCTTTAGATATCACATGCAAAGCAGCAATATGTCGCTGAGAGCGTAATCGCTGGGGAAGACCTAGAAGTGCCGGGGGAACTCGGAGTGCCAGGGAAAGCCACTAGCTATGTGGTGTGACCCCCTTCAGGTAGTATATGAGGGATCCCCAAGAGCTCCCCAGTCACTCCTTAGGCACAGAACCTTGAGAAGTCAGGAAAGGTTTGCACAGAATACTGCAGACATTGAGCCCATAACGAGCAGCTAATTTCCAATCGGCAAGGGTGTGCAGTCATAATGTCGGAAAAAAAATGTCGAATTTTTTTATTAGTTTTTTTGGGTTCTGGGGGTAAAAAAGGGGTAAAACAAAAATTACAAAAAAAGGGGTTAAGGGGGAACCCCCATTTCGATCAAAAAGCAACTAAAAAAGAAATTCGACATTTTTTTTTCGACTTTATTTTTTAGACATTTTGACTTTCGACATGGACATTCGACCTTATGACTATAAACCATCAGCAAGTCCACACATGGGAGCGGGATTATATATTGCAAGCCCCAGAGTGTATTGCGAGTCCCAGAATGCTTCATGGAACAGAGCAAGCGGCTATGAGGTGTAGAAAACCGGGCATATGCACACAGCAGGAACTTGGTTTCAGCAAGCAAGTGGAATTTCTGAACATTCTGGCAGTCGTAATGTGGGTCTGCCCGGTGTCCGGTCAAAGGGTCGACTACAAAAGGATCGACGCCATAGGACTGAAAACAAAAGGGTCACTTTTTTTTTTATTATATATTTTTTTGGGGTTTTCCGTATAGGTAAAAAAGTGGTTTTTACCACAAAAACAGGGGTTGGGGGAGGGGGAGACCGCCCCCAAAAAAAAATGTTTGATCTTTTTGTTTTTGGTCCTTTTGATTCGATCCTTTGACCATTCGATCCTTTTGTTTCAATCCTTTGACCTATAACCGGTCTGCCCAGCTGATGCTATGCCTGATCCCAAGATTATGGATGGGATGCCTTGTTGACCCTGAACCAAATTGATTTATTAGAAATGATCCAACACCTTACTACACTTGATATAAAGGCACACACCCACATGCGTAGGTGAAACTGCATAGCCTACACCAATAATATGACCCAAGGCTGACCGTGAAAAAATCCACTAATCATAACTATTAATGACACCTTTAGTGCCTCTAAATAAAAAGGGGCAGAAACAACAAGGCTGGATGGGAGATAGGACGGTGCTCCAGAGAGTTGGTGTGGTAGTAGTGAGTGGAGCAGGAAAAACAGAGGGAGAGAACAGTAGTTGGCCAAACCAGATGGGTAACACTGGCAGAGTTGAGGAACAGGAGGTGGCTAACCCAAATTCGCTACAGTGTCAGAGAGTTGAGACTTGCAGTAGGGAATAGAGGAAGGAGTCTGTTGGCAGCATTGACCCAGACGCTATTGAAAGTCAAGGGATACTGAATAGAAATATGTAGAGACTAGCCTACTGGGAGTTCTAGCCCAGATCCCAATAGTAACTGCAAAGCCACCAGAGCTGAAAGGACATTTGAAACCATGAGAACCTGAGAAACCATTTGAAACCATGAGAAGGTCCTGTGGTGGCTCCAACCCTGTAATGCAACCGTTGGATTGGGGGTTATAATGATTGGAGGGTGAATTGGACCAAGATATGGGGAACACCTCCTACGTATGTAGACCACTATGGCATGAGGGGGTAATCAGAGTTTCTTTTCAATTTTATTGCAGTTTAAATCAGGACTAACAATTCATCAAAAAACAATCTGTTGATATCACACTTTCAAAGTTTCCAGTTCTGACCGCATTGATCACCAAAAGTTAAACAAAACTAAAGTCCAAGAACAGCTAAAATGCTCATGCTTACTAACAATGTGTGAAAACTCTGAGCCTCCACTGATCCCTCCTTTACTCCCTCCCTGTCCTCCTTCCCCTCCACCCCTTGACCCTTCCACCCCCCAACAGCGAATCATAATAAAACGTTGAATGCTTAATAACCAAAGGCAATCTGCAACTGTATTACTGCAACCATTCGTGACCATGATGCAGTCCTGTCACGTCCATTGTCTTCCCCGCAGGCCTCCCCCCGTGTGCTCTGGGACTGCTTTCGCCTGCTTAATGACCCACTTCCCTGGCCTCGGGCCTCTCCTTTTCCTGGCCTCTCGGCCCTGTAATACTCCAGGAATTAAATCCATTCCATGTTAATATGTGCGTGGGATTCCATGATGGCTGCTGGGAGGCTTTCCATTTCGTAGATTTCATAAGCCTTGTCCAACCACTCTGTTTGTGTGGAGGTAGCTCCATTCCCCGGCTTCCTTCTCAATCCCAAACAACAACAATGGGGACATGGCTCTAGTGATTCCATCTATGGCATGCACCCAGCCCAAAACCTCCTTCCAATAAAGTTAACAGTCCCACACCTGGTAGTAGTCGCTGACTACTGCACCGCCCCTCCAACAATTAGGGATAACCCCGTATACATTTGCGCCAACCTCTGTGGAGTTAGGTTCCAACGGAACAGTAACCTACTATTGTGCATTTTGTACTTTATCGCTATCATGGAGGACCACACTGCTCTGTAAATGGTGGCCCAAAGCTCTGGTTCCTCCAGCAGTTCCAGGTCATCCTCCCACCGTTCTTGCATACGCAGCATGTTAACATGCCCTTTGTTTAGTAGCGATGCGTACAGCTGCGAGATGAGTCCCCTTGATCCGTCATGTGTGTCGAGGACCTGCTCTAGAGGCATTAATGGACGGTGCAATTGCCCTTTCCACTGCGGGTCCAGCAACACGCTGCTGAGTTGCAAGTATGCCCGCGGCTGTTTGCCACCTCATTGCAGTGCCTGTTCTAACTTTTCCTTTGTCAGCAGAACACCACTCTTCCACATTTGTCCCGCTCTAACTAGGCCGCCCTCATACAATGATTGGAAGCGGTTAGGGTTCACCGAAAAAGACCTGATCGGCAGACCCCATATGCAACGGACTGGGGAGAGCCAGTAACCCCTATCGTTTCTCTAGACTACGCCACATGGACCAAAAATGCAGCGAGCATGGGGGGGGTGTATATCCTGCGTAGTAGCTTGTCCTGTGGGGCCCACAGCCATTCCCCTAATGTTACTGGCGCAAAGAGACAATTTTCCATTGCCACCTACTGCTTCTCACGGTATTCCCTCAAATGATCCAGTAAAATCTGCAGCTGCGCCACCCTGAAATATTCATAATGTCGTGATAACCCATTCTGCCCATGTTTTGGGGAGGATCATTGACTTTTATGCTATACTAGGTCTCTGGTTCGGCCATAAAAATGAGTTATTTTTTCATCTCTAAGTGAAAAGCAGCCACAATCGAAACTGGCAGTGACTGCAATAGTAAGAGCAGTCTCTGTAAAATGTTAATCTTAATGGTCGTGAACCTGCCTGCACGTGAGAGGGTGAGCTACAACCATTTCCTTATGTCATTAACGATGTCCCCCCACAGCAACAAATAGTTAGCTCTGTAGAGCTCACCAAGCTGTCTCGTGATTATCACCCCTAAATATTTGATACTGTCCCCTTTGTGTTTGAATGCCATGTCTCGGCATGAGCTGGGTGACCCAGGCGTTGTCGTCCGCCAATGGCAATGCCATGGTTTTGTGTAGATTTATACAAAATCCTGATTGTGTGCCATACTCTGTGATAGTCGCTAGAAGGGCTGGGACAGAAGTGTCTGGGTGAGTAACATATGTCAGGATATCGTTCGCAAACAGTGCAAGTTTATATTCCCTCCCATGCCTCCCGATCCCATGTACATTGCTATTCTGGCAAATCGCTTGTGCAAGTGGCTCGATCATTAGTGTGTAAAGCAGGGGCAATAGTGGCAGCCCTGGCATGTCCCTCTGCTCAACCTAAACGCGTCTGAGGCTATCCCATTACCACTACGTGTGCTGTGGTGTTCCTGCACAGCGCTTGGGCGCCAGTTGTCCAACCCTCACCCAGACCTAACTTTCTCTAGACAGCACATAGAAAGGGCTACTCCACCCTTTCAAAGGTCTTTTTGGCATCTATCGATATTAGGGTAGGTTTTCCATCCCCTACATCCGAGCTAGTGATTATGTCCAGGGTTTTGCAGATATTATCTGAGTCCTGTCGCCCCACTATGTAGCCGACCTGGTCATTGTGAACTAACTTTGGAAGGAGATTACTCAGCCGAGCTGCGAGGACGCTTGTATATATCTTTGCGTCAATGTTAATTTGTCATATAGGGCGATATGAGCCAAAGTTTGTTATATCCCTCCCTTCCTTGGGTAGAACTATGATCCTAGCTTGGGTCCCCAATGCAAAATGGGGAGAGGGAAAAAGGGGAGAAATAACATTGGCAAAAACAGTAAATATACAATCGTGGTCCTATTAGGCCTTGTGGCATTCAGACATGCAAGTGCAGTGAGGAGAAGTGCAGGAGATATGGTGAGGGGGCAGGGAGGAAGGAGCAAAAAAATTGGCAAGTGCTGGTGGGGGCCCAGAACGAAGTGCCAAGGGGAGCAAAGGGAGGGCCTTAGGTTAAGTGCTAGGGCGGACAAATGCTAGGGCGGACAAATCCCAGGGTAGGATGCGTAGCCGCTGGGCTCACAGTCCTCTTTAATGCTAAATATAACCCATCTGGGTGTTTGTGTGTGTGAGTTACCTTACGACCAAGCGAGGCCCGGTATAGTATTCCTATCACAGCTTTTTTTTGGGGGCCTGAGGCCCAGATGGCGCCCTCAATATGCTTTCTCTTAAGAGCCTGCTCCTTGCCTTTCTTATATTTGGTCTCTTGTACGAACAGAACATCAAGTCCTGATCGTTTAAATTCCCTTAGGCGAATTATACGCTTCTGTGGCGAGTTTAGCACTTTCACATTCTGTGTGCCAAAGCTCACTGTGCCTCTAACCGGCATCGAAGTGGATATGGCAGTTTGGTACATTATTAAGATTTAAGTATAGGTTGTCCTAGTGCTCTCCTGTTCGGGGAGAACACCAACCCTGACACTGGGTTGTACAACTATATCACAAACAGACTTCCACAATCTTGTGGATCTGTTCCATCTCCTGCACACCCAATATGTATTGTATAGACAATCAACTAGTTATTATTTTAAATGGTACATTTCAAAATTCAATCATATCATACTTCATACACAAATATTTTATAAAAGGATTTTTACTAAGAAATGTTTTGCAAATCTGTATGTCAGATCATATCAAACTTTCATATGTAAAGTTCATCACCATGTTACCGTTTTATACTTCATTTCACAATTGAATAGACAGTTACAAGTCTTGGTTTGCATGTAATTTAAACATTCGATAATAACTCAACAGAGCAATTTCTTATGGAATGTTCAATCCTTGATTTGTGTCTCTACGCGTTTTGGGGTGTGTTTGCCCCCTCCAGGAGTTGTCTATTCTCTTCAACAAGCCTGGTACCCAATCTACAGTGGGTAATCAACATTTTTATTATTATACCTCTTATCTTGGAATATAGTCTTCCATAATTAGTCTCAATCTCATAATTACCTGAATTCTTTATATTCAATGTGACTTATTCTTTAGTGAATTAGAAAAATGCTTCCTGTAAAAATCAAAAACAGCTAACCTCCAGTAGTATCCAGTTAAAACAACCCATCTGTGGGCGTTTAAAATCAATTAGTAGATATCTATGTATATCCCCTCTCATTGCCTGTTTAATATTTACCTGGGGTTCACTGTTCTTAGTCTCAGATTCATCTGATTGTGGACCTTCCCTCTCCGATGTCTGGTTGGTATGATATCCGTGGTAGTTTAGGACAATAGTTATTGTTCATGATGGGTGCTAAAGGACCTTATTCCCCAGCTTGCTGTTCCTACAGCTTCCTGTGAAGTAAATGTGGAAGCCATTACTATACGTTTTAATGTGATGACTCTGGTTGCTTTTGTAGAAATAGAAGTTTCAGGGTTACAGCTGATGTCTTCTCCCCATGGATTGTTGTAGTTAGTACTGGTCCCTTCTCAAGTGCTTCTTGTGCCCTGTAATCTGTAAAAAGGCGAATGCTTTGTTAAGCATACCTCATTGTCATGGCTTGGGGAGCTGCTGTATCAACGTATCTGTTACGTTCCGTGACACTTTTTATAATATCATGGTGCCCACTCTAATGCGCAATTCTATGTCCCAGTGGTCTGGGGACTATGGTTCTCCGATCTCACCTGTATTTTCTAGCCTTCTTCTTTCACACGAACAGTCCTGTGTTTAGAATCACGGCGCTGTAGTAAATTGCTGTAAAATGGCCGCCGTTTGTTTATTCGCATCATTACGATGATGTCATCCGTCCTACCGTGACGCTTAGATGGATGCGCCTGTGATGTCAGTGGCCCAATAATGTGTGCCACACAAACTCTAATGAATATATTCTTACTAACTCCTGTCCTCATAATGTTTCTCTACTAGTGGTCTTGAATGTGGGTAGTAAGGTGGTAGGTAAGTGATTAATACACCATAGGCACAGATAAGGACCCGGCCTAAATAAAAAAAAAAAATGAAGTCATTTTGTGAGAGTGTGTCGGAGTGGCATATCTCAATGAGTATGATGATAGTAGAGTATATGTCTGGGTGACAAGCAATTATGAGATTAAGACTATGCTAACAATCTAGTGTTTTAGGAAAGTGTAAGTAAGTCATATGCTAATCGTGCATAAATCACACTTGTACACAAAAATACAGGTTGATAAACAAGTTGATTTATGTTTTTTCTACTTTCAAGCGTCATCATCTCGTGAAAATAGATATGTTTTAGTTCACATTTTCTTTGCTTTCAAATAACCACTCCTTGTATTCATAGATGTGATACAGTTCACCTATTATTAGCTACTGTTGCACCTAGTTAAGTACTCAAGTTATTTACAAAAACACTCCCAAGTTGTAGTCCTCATTCATACCCCTGGGAGCCAAGCTGTTCAATTGTTCTACCCAGTACAACTGCCTTTGATTTAATCGTTTCATGTGATTTCCCCCTCTTGATGCTCTCTTCACTACTTCTAAGACAATTATTTTCAGTTGTGATATATTATGTTTCTTCTCGTTGCAGTGACAAGCCACCGGTGATCTAATGTTATTCGTCCTGATGTTGTTGTTGTGTTCATGCCAACGTTCTTTGGCTTTTCTGTTTGTCTGACCAACATAGAATATCCTGCAGGGACAACTAAGTCCATACACTACTGATTTTGTGTCACATGTGGCATTGTCTCTTAGTCCGATTTTAGTTCCATTATTTGGATGTCTTACGTGGGTGCATTCATGATGTTAGTGTCCACAATTTAGGCAAGCAAAGGTCCCTGTTTTTCTTGTTCGTAATTTCATTTGTTTCTCCTTTTGGGGGTCTTTCAGCCTGAATTAATTGGTCCTTAAAGTTAGTGGCCCCTTTTATGTGCTATAATGGGGGGTTTTGGAAATCACTTATTCAATGGCGGGTCCATTCCGATAATTTTCCAGTTTTCCTTAATCATCCGAGTGATGTGGTGACTTTGTCCTGAGTATCTCAGGGCATATTTGAACGGTGTCCCTTCTGATTTTTCTTTAAGGGTTAACAACTCATTTCTTGTCAATCTCTGTTTTTTCTCTGGCTTTTTCGATAATGTTTCCTAGATATCCTCTTCTTCTATACTTTTCAGTAATGGTTAAATTCTCTTCCTCTAATGTTATCAGTGATGATATGATACGCTTCAAGCGTAGAAATTGACTGTATGATAAATTGTTACGTAGGTGTTCTGGGTGATGGCTCAGATAATGTAACGAATTGTTGACGTCTGTTTTTTTGTGATATATGTTTGTTATTATACCTTGGAGTCCAATTTCAAGTTCCACTTCCAAAGGATGTAGTTTTGGTGTGCCCACTTCCATAGTGAATTTTATTATCGCATGTATTGAGTTCAAATACTCTAGGAATAGGTCCACGACTGTTCTTGATCCTCTCCAGACCACAACAATGTTGTCTATGAACCTTTTCCATGTCACCAAATTCGTTTTCCATCTTTGTTCAAGCAGTATTTGTGTACTTTCTAGAAAGTACATAAATAGGTTCGCGTAGGCCAGAGCCATCGATTACCCCATAGAGGTTCCGGCTGCTTGTAGGTAGAATTGGTTTCCGTATCTAAAATAGTTATTTACAAGTATGATTTTACCTTGTTCGCTTTACAGTCATTGGTATTCACAAGTGTCCACTCTAGTGCTTCTAAACCGTCTTGGTGGGGAATTGACGTGTATAGGCTCTGTACATCAAATGATAGCAATATGTCATCCTCACTGATTTCTGGTAAATTGGTCAATGTATAAAAAAAAATCTGTGGTATGCTTGAGATATGTGGTGGTAGTTTTTACTAAAGGTTGTAAAGCTTTGTCAACATGATTTGCTAATGGATTAAAAATGCTGTCTGTTCCAGCAACAATTGGCCTTAGTGGTGGTGTCTGTAACTGCTTATGAATTTTAGGCAATCCATAAAATACCAGCGGGATTGGTTTCAGAGTTAAACTCTGGTCCATTGCTAGTTCTTTAATTAATTGGCTCTGATGTCTTCTGATGTTATAGTTTGTTGTTTTTGTAAAGTTTACTCTCCTTAGGTCTTTTTGCATTTGTTCCTCGAACATTCTTATTCCCATATTATTCACTTGTGGATCGAAAAAACTCTTAGGTTTTATTTCCAAGTATTCATGTTCCTCTGGTTGTCGTCCTGTTGACACTTGTGTGTCAAAAACACTTTAAGTCGCATCTTCCCTGTTAAGCGAAGGTTAACATTTCTTCTACCAAATTGGAATTCTGAGTGGGTATAAAAGATAGTCCCAGGTTTAGCGTATCCAAGTGGTCTTTAGATAGGGGTTTGCTAGAGATGTTCACTACTAATTGTTCGGTTTCTTTTTGGACCCAAGGTTTCTTTTTGCGTCTTCTCGCTGTCTTTTTTTTTCTAAAGAAAAATGTGGGTTTACGTTTGAGGTTGTTGCTTCTTGTGATGTATGTAAATTCGGGGTATATATCTGAATATTCTCTGTGTTCGTATTATCTTCTCCACTGTTTGGTGCTTCACTGCTTGGATCTCTTGTCACCTCCCTGGTTCCTTGGATTCAATGGCTGTCTCCAGTTTGGTGGAGGTCTTCTTTGTGCGTAGTGTGTCTGCCAATTGTAAACAATGTACTGTAGATAGACTAAGGTGTCTCTCCTGAATTTTCGTAATTTGCGTTGTTCTATTTCTTTCTTATAATTCTCCAAAGACTCATTTACCTCTTCCAGGATTTTATTCAAATCTTCCTTGCTCTTGAATTTACTTAACTGTTCTGTTAGATCTTCGATTTCTTTGTCCAAAATGTTCACTGATTTTGCTAATTCCTCGATGGTTAGGAGAATTAGATCCAGCAAGCATTTATTCAGGATCTGGGTAAACTCTGGGGCCTCTCGGGATACATTGGGCTCGATAGTATTGGGCCATTGTGGTGGCATGCAGTTTTTGAGATTTCTCTTCTAACGACTCATTCTAACTGGGTTATTAGTTTTTCTGGATTAGTGACAGTTGGCATGTTGGTTTCTATGTCTTTTATAAGACCTAGTATTCGGTTAGCTTCCTTCTCATCAAATGCTAGAGTGGTAGCATGTTTTTCTGTTAATGTATTGATTTATGTGCCACTGTCTTTATGGGTGCTACTAAGATCTGTGTGTCACGCCCTGAGGTCAGGGGGTTTACGCAAAATTTAAGTATTGGTTGTCTTAGTGCACTCCTGTTCAAATTTCAGAAATTAAATAATCTAATGGATTAGTGATGGGGTGCCGGGGAGAACACCAACCCTGACACTGGGTTGTACAACTATATCACAAACAGATGTCCACAATCTTGTGGATCTCTCCCGTCCCCTGCACACCCAATATGTATTGTGTAGACAATCAACTAGTTATTATTTTAAATGGTAAATTTCAAAATTCAATTAGATCATACTTCATACACAAATTCTTAATCTCATAATTGCTAGTCACCGGGACATATACTCTACTATCATCATACTCATTGAAATATGCCACTCTCACAAAATGACTTCATTTTATTATTTAGGCTGGATCCTTATCTGTGCCTATGGTGTATTAATCACTCACCTGCCACCTTACTACCTACATTCAAGACCACTGGTAGAGAAACATAAGGACGGGTTAGTGAGAATATATTCATAAGAGTTTCTGTGGCTCACATCATTGGGCCACTGACATCATGGGCGCATCCATCTAAGCGTCACGGTAGGACGCATGACGTAATCGCAATGATGCGAATAAACAAACTGCGGCCATTTTTGCAGCAATTTACCGCGGCGATGTGATTCTAAACACAGGACTGTTCGTGGGAAAGAAGAAGGCTAGAAAATACAGGTGAGATCTGAGAACCATAGTCCCCAGACCACTGGGACATAGAATTGCGCATTAGAGTGGACACCATGATATTACTAAAAGTGTCACAGAACGTAACAGATACGTTGATACAGCAGCTCCCCAAGCCATGACAATGAGGTATGCTTAACATAGCATTCACCTTTTTACAGATCACAGGGCACAAGAAGCACTTGAGAAGGGACCAGTACTAACTACAACATTCCATGGGGAGAAGGGACCAGTACTAACTAAAACAATCCATGGGAAGAAGACATCAGCTGTAACCCTTTGGGGGTAAGAAACTTCTATTTCTACAAAAGCAACCAGAGGCATCACATTATTAAAACGTATAGCAGTGGCTTCCACATTTAATTCACAGGAAGCTGTATGAATAGCAAGCTGGGGAATAAGGTCCTTTAGCACCCATCACAAACAATTACTATTGTCCTAAACTACCACGGATATCATACCAACCAGACATCGGAGAGGGAAGGTCCACAATCAGATGAGCGGGGATCTACATAGATACCTACTAATTCATTTTAAATACCCACAGATGGGTTATTGTAACTGCATACTACTGGAAGTTAGTTGAGTGATTTTTTTTTACTGTTTTTTATTTTTACAGGAAGCGTTTTTCTAATTCACTAAAGAATAAGTCAGACTGAATATAAAGAATTCAGGTAATTATGAGATTGAGAAGAAAGTGACTGAAATAAGTAAACTAATTATGGAAGACTATATTCCAAAATAAGAGGTATAATAATAAAAATGTTGATTGCCCACTGTAGATTGGGTACCAGACTTGTTGAAGAGAATAGACGTTTTCTGAAGAAGGGGGCAAACACACCCCGAAACGCGTAGATTGGGCACCAGGCTTGTTGAAGAGAATAGACATCTTCTGAAGAAGGGGGCAAACGCACTCCGAAACGCGTAGAGACACAAATCAAGGATTGAACATTCCATAAGAAATTTCTCTATTGAGTTATTATCGAATGTTTAAATTACATGCGAATCAAGACTAGTAACTGTCCATTCAATTGTGAGATGATTAAGTGTAAAACGGTAACATGGTGATGACCTTTACATATGAAAGTTTGATATGATCTGACATACAGTTTTGCAAAACGTTTTTTAGTCAAAATCCCTTTATAACAAATTTGTGTATGATATAATTGAATTTTGAAATGTACCATTTAAAATAATAACTAGTTGATTGCCTATACAATACATATTGGGTGTGCAGGGGCCGGGAGAGATCCACATTATTAAGATTTGCCTCTGTGCTGTTCAATGAGGAATCTCATGACATTCCTTTTTTGCCACTGATGCCATAAATCTAAGCAGTGCCTTAGCCCTGTTGCCCCCCTGAGCCGGCCCCCGACAGGAAAAGATGAACAAACCATTTCCCAGTGAACAGAGACATCCTTTATAGTTAGGGCCGCTTTTGAGAGGCTCCTTGCCCAACAACACAGCTAACCTCTAAAAAAATATTTTTTAAAACGGCGGCAGCCGGTGAGGTGACATTCTGTGCAAGTTAAGTTCAGTCCTGTTGTCCCTTCGCGTTGACAAGCCAGGGCCACGAGGAACAAACTACTTTCAAACTACTTTCAAATTATTGTGCCCAGTCACCTTTTTGCCCCCTTCATCAGTGTAACACTTTGCGATCTGGCAGATTTTTATCGGGTATTAAATCTGTGTTACTTCCTTGACCCCACTGCTCAGCCTCATCTTGGTTGGGGTCTGCGACTCGCTTCCTTAGGTTCTTGTGTGCTCCTAAACTCGCCCACTTCTGTTCCCCTATCCTGAGCTTTCAGGCGCTGGAGCACATTTGACGCCTCTTCTCCTGCTGTGATAGTCTTTCCCTCGATGTTCAAAGTTCAGAAAGAATGGAAACCCCATCTATACCTAATGCCTTGCTCTTGCAGCCATGTCGTCAACTGGCTGAAGTCTCGTCTTTTCAACAAGATTGCTGCTGATAGGTCCCGATAAATTCAGATGTGTGACCCCTCAAATTCAATCACCTTTCGCTCTCTCTCTTTTTGCACGATCTCTGCTGTAAGGAAGGCATGGTATTAAACAGTAAGACAAACGCAAGTGATCACAGTTCAAGGGTGTTTATTGAACTTCATTTGGCTTTGAAAATCGCCTACCTAATCCTAAATCTAAAGCTAGGATCAAGCTACGACCATCAAATAATAACGCAGTACTAGTAGAGTCTCTCAAAATAAAAAGGGCCTATACTAATAAACCTATTGCCAATACTTACTTCTCAATACAAATTGTGTGGGAAACAATGTTCTGCAAAAGAAAAATGTTCAAGAAATTATATGTCAGGATATTCAAGACGTTGGCTTCCCTTCCCCACGGTTTCAGCACAGAACAAGGCAGCACACTGGAGATTAGCATCTCTCTGGCTTCTCTAGCACAAGGATGCAGTTCAAAACCTCAACATCATGGCCTTCTGTGCCAAAGTCTATTTGCCATTCAAAGGGCCTCATTACGAGTTGGGCGGTTTCCGCCGTGATACCGCCCGCGCTAATATCGTTAACGCCACCTGGTCCGGCACTATTGGCGCCAGATCAAGGGTTGGGCAGTAATGTGTATTCCCCATTTAGTTCATTGGCCTCAATGGGGCATTTTCAGTGCAATTAGTGCACACGAATTGCGCCCGAAAATGGGCATTTTTCCGGCGCATTTACCCTCGGCTTGCAGCTGGGGGTAAATGCTGCCAGACTCATGTTTGGGAGGACCTTTAAATGCGGTGGTAAAAGCGTTATCGCTTCATTTAAGGGCAATCCTTCAACTCTGATGAGGCACAAAGTCTCTTATTTCAGAGGGCATGACACAACACACAAACATCAAAGTTCCTTTCTTCTTAGAATTTCACATATACCACTTCTCGGGTGATTCACTGTTCACCCCAGGTGCCCCTCCGCCGGGCTCGGACCAAATTTATATACTTTTCCTAATGTTCTCTACTTCATCAAAATCAAAGACTTTCGACTGTGTGCAGGATTTTGCTTGACCCGTCGCAGGACCTTTTCGATTTACAATTACTCGTGCTCTTCTTGATATAACCTTTTCCTCAGTTTCACTTTTGTCACTTCTCAGCTGGATATTTTACTGAGACCTTTGATTGAGCACCCACGCAGTGCCGGCCCACTCTGTCAAAGGTATTGTATCTTGCTTTTAAAGTTCAATCACTTATCAGCAATTTAACTTTACTTGCGTCTCTTTTCACACACATTTTAACAATGTTCGTTCCAGTGTTCACCATACAATGTTGCTGCTTGCATCCTTGGCTTCAACACAGACCAGTCTTCTATCGGTCTTCCCAATTCACCAGCTGTGTTGATTTCACTGACGCTGCTTTGTTCTTGGAGCCAAGGACAGTACCACGGCAGCTGGTGCTTCTCCCCGCCTTGATTATTGATGCAGGAGGTCCCGGGGTATCTCCGAAACACAAAGCAGTATTATTTAGCCTGGTTTCCTGGTCTTACGCTTTCTATTCTTGAGGTCTGTGGAATGTAACGGTTCCTTGTCGAAAAGGTCAATGGAACTTCCCTCCTTGCTATCCTTTTCTGTTTGGCCGTCTTTCTTCTCTCGTTCAGCTGCTGTCTCGAAACTGCCATTTCCTCGTGTGCTTTGCCTCGCTCAGAGTGTGCTCTCGTGCTCTGCCTTTTATCCGTGTGGGGAAGCTTAATGGAAGTCAGTTGTGTGTTATGGTCAGTAATTGCCTGACCTAGCCTGATCATTGTATTGGGACATGTCCGGTATACTGATTGGGTGTGAGTCTGTTTTCTTTCATAGCAAGCTGTCCATGTGAACGTTTTCATGTTGTAAAAGGGGCGTTTCATAAATATCCCACCTGGTAGGATGGGGTAAAGGTTTTATAGGGAAGGGGATACTGTGTCTCGCCATCCACTGTCCCACTCCCTGAAGACCCCTCATCCAGGTGATCCTCCCAGGCTGTTCCTCCCCAGGAACTGGATCCAAAAGTGATGGCTGTGTCCTGGCCACCTGGATGACAGATCCCCGGGGCTAGTGGGTGACACACCTTCTGGTTTCTCACAATGCCTTCTGCCTGTAGTGTTTGCATTTCGGTAAAATCAACCATGGTCCGTTCGGGGGGCCTCTACCTCTTTGAATCCTGTCAAATTCTATTTCGGGAACTGGCGGCTCATCAAAGAGGGAATTTATGAGCGATTTAACCTGCCGTTCCAACGACAGTGGCGTTTCCCCTGGCGCCTCTTTTAAGCCCATGATTTGAATGTTGCGCCTCTCTATTCTCAAGGTCATCGACCTTCGCCACCAGGTCTGCTTCCCTTTGTTCAAGATCAAGGAAACAGCCCTCCATTTTCATCTTGGTTAGCACTGCAGATTGCTGGTTGTTCCCTAACCCTTCCAGTTTACCTTCTACCTTGTCTTTCCTCGACTGGATAAGTGTTATCGTTGCTGAGATGCTGATTTTCATAGACTGAATTTCTTCAGGAGGCTTATATCTGCTTTCGTCGATGTTTCGTGGTCCTCTCCCGGTATGCTTGCCGCACTCGCCTTGGGCTGGCTCTCCATCTTTGTATCCCTGTGACTGAATGATTGTAGGGCTGCTTTCGTGCTAGGGTCCAGCTTGGCTGTTGCAGCAGTAAGGACAGTTGTGTGGTAGAGTGTTTACGCTGCTCTCTTTCCTTCGCTCTGCCTCAGGCTGTCTCGCGTGCATTTATCTGCTCTGAGGCTATGCACAGGTCGCTCACTCCAGCTGTGTTTTCCAGGTTCTTCTCATTTGCTGCACATCTCTTCGCCAGCGGCGGTCTATGAGGGAAGTGCGCTTGCTCTAGACCCTTTGATCATCTGCGTGGTACCTGGCGCATGGGATGCTTAAAGGCAGGGCACATGGTGAGCCGTTTCACTGCTGCCTCTGTTGAAGCGCTTACATGACTTCTATTACTTAATAGGGGCGCTGCATGAGCCAGGACCTGGCTCACCTCTCTCGGGTGTAAAGCATAGTAAAGATTCCTTCTGGCGCTTGTTACCTTATTCACCCGTCATGCGCATCAGGCGTCCCTGCTATCTTGGCCTTTGGGCTATGGCAACCCCCTTGAGTGCACTGTCTAGTGTGTGGCAGCGCCTGCTGTATGTCCCATTCAATTGCTGCATGTGTGCATTTCTGAACATGCTCCAGGACTTTCCTTCTTGACTCGTAGCGTGAGAGGTTCTGCTGCGCTGGGTGCGGCAGTATAATGCGTTGCCTGAGGTCCACTTAGCGGGCAACAGCGCAAGTCCCCTCCAGCATTTCATGCTCCTCCACTACGCAAGATCGGGAACTGGTGATCTAGTGTGGCATGGCCTGACCGCCTCTGCTGTTAACCCATAAGCCACCATTCATGTGATGTGCAGGAGCGTGCCTCTCACTTTGCAGCTTCTCTCACTGCTGCTTCCCCGATGCAATCGGCAACTAAGGTGCACAGCCACCCCCCCTGCCCCCCCCCCACATTTAGCACCTTCCTGCATGGTGGGCGCCTACCCACTGTGGCTTACTTTGCTGCCCACATGGGTCGGCCGCTCTTTTGGTGCGGTGAGTGGTGCACGTTTTCAGCCTTCACTGTCTTCTGGCCTTCTCGCCAGCCCTTTGCTTGCTGAGCTCTGGCGCACTGTGGCTGAAAGCTACTGATGAAGGGGGCCCCTCACGCTGAAACTTTCCCTCGAGGGTCCCAGGCCCCTCTGACAATTCGCGGTGTCACTGCATCCATCGAGATGGGACTTTAACTGTAATTTCTCACTGTTAGGCAGAAACCTGTGCAGTTCCCTTGGGGAACACTGCAAAAGATTTAAGACTACAGGTAGAGCAGTAAACCCCTTTGGTAGCAGTCTGTACCACCCAGATTTACCTGGTAGCTGTGGCTGAGCAGTCAGACTTCTCTCAAGAAGAGTTAGGCAGTATGTAAAGTATACACAATATGTACCAAAACACAATAGCACAAGCAAACACTGACCAGAACTTGGTTTCAAAAGTATATAGTTATTTATTTGAAATACACATAAGTTAAAAACACTCTAGCAAAAATATAGTAAAAGCACTTCAACACAGTTATACTGAAAGTAAATTCAATCCTTTCTCCTATCTAGACAACTCTAGGTTAACACCACTTAATTAAAACAGAGGTGAGTGCTTAACGTTAGATGACACTCTAGTAGTTTCCAAGAAAGGGAGAGAAACAGCAGAAATGGGTTAGACACACCACTCTAAGGTCCAGAACACTTGCAATAGGCTTAAAGAAGAATAAAGTCACAGGTGAGCAAAAGTCACTAGGCAGGGCCCACTCTTAGAGTAGCCGGAGCGAAAATGTGCCCAAGATCACACTGTTAGTTAGAGATTCAAAGTCTTGCAAAGAGTCAAAAAGAGGTTAGAGTGGCTCAGAAAGTTTAGCCAAAGTGTCCCAGGCACTCCCAGGTTCGAAAGCCGGGGACTAAATCTACCCCGTACAGTCGGTAGCAAGGGAAGCCAGGCAGAACACAGTACCTTAAGCGGAAAGGATCCTCCAGCGGTGGCAGTTGTTCCAGGCAGTGGCAGCAGGGCTCGACGTCGGTCAGGGGAGAAGAAGTTCTCGCTGAAGAGCAGAAGAAGAGGGTCGTTGCACTGCCCGGGAAGAAACCAGCCGCGGAGTCCTCCGGTTAAAGGGTTGGTACCGACTTTCGCGGTATGGGGGTAAAGTGTGGTATTCCGGTTGCCGGGGTGCTTGGCACAGGCAAGGCGGCCACGAGATACCTCAAAGAACGGAAAGAAGGCGAAAACTGGTTGTCCCCACCAGTCAAGGGAAGGAGCCACTCCGTTAAGAGTTCTCCTCGGTCGTCGGGAAAAAGTGGTGAGACGGTTCAGCAGGGCTCCACCGGGTGGTGTCGTCGAAGCAGGTCGGCTCAGCTCTTCCCTCGTCGGATTCTTGGTCCTGTGGCGACTTCTGAAGTCCCAGTCCCCAAAGCCCTGCTTTTATGCAGCAAACCCCCATTCACCCAGCCTAGCTGTCACTCAAACATGCTAAGTGGTGAGCCGGGCGGCTCACCACTTGGGCCAATCAGGACGGAGTGCGACTTGAGTTACCAAGGTAACTCAGTCCAGGGTGCCTAAATCCCCCTCCACCCCTCCTAAGTACCCCAGACAGAGTGGCACCACTTTGGAGGGCTTCTGTGGAGAAGCCCGCCAAAAGTGGAACAAAGGGCTCCACTTTGGGTCAGAGTTACAGAGGCGAACACCAACGCCATTTTAGAATCAAGTTTTGGCAAAAAGTCCCAACCGGAGTTATAAAAATAAATATATAAACCGGCGGTGTTTAAGGCTACCGTAAATAAATAATTAAATGTGTTAGCCTAAAACAATGGGAAATCCCATAGGGAAATATTCGCGGTCGAATATAAAAAGTAGTTTCCACTGCCACCAGCCAAAACTCGATCAGGGGGGACGGAGACGTGCCCCCTCGACTAACAGACCCTGGGGCAATCGAATTGCCCCAGCCAGTACGTCCACAATATGATGGTTGGTACTGGTTCTGTTCAGGATTCAAGACTAGTAAAGTCTTTGGTGACTTTACATGCCCTGGGAGACAGTAGTCAGTCCCAGGGTATGGAGTCTATGTTGGGGAGTCCCTAGGACACCCCTGGGTCACGGCACAGAGGGTGCTGTGTAACCCACATCACAAAAATACATGAGGCCCTATGGAGTAAAAGACCCCATAGCCCATTCAACACAAGGTTTAACCAAGAAAACGCACTTCAACATGTCCAAGAGTGAGGGTAAAAGAGTCTCACTCTTGGCAGGAGAAAAAAATTAAACCCCAGAAATCCAGCAAAGCTGCTGGGGGACTCACTAGGTAGGGAAATTCAGCCTAAACAGAGAATTCTCCCTAACACTCGCCCCCCCCAGACTAAGGGACAGGAGGATTTAATCCACTCCTGGATGAACCTCATACCTCTAGTCGATGATATACATCCTAGAGAGTCCATCAGCATTTTGATGGTGACACCTTGACCTATGTTCAATGGAGAACTCAAAGGTTTTCTTTTGCAAGCTAACGGACCTACAGACCCTTTGAGGAACATCAGTCTTTTTGTTATAGGGGATCTGGTTGACCAGTCCCTCAGAAGTTGGTACAACTTCTGAACCTATGTTAGGCTTTTTCAAGGGGTCCTTATAAAGGATTCCCTTAGATCTAGAGGGGCCTCCAAGGTTCCTCACCACCTCTCTTGTGGTAGCAGGTTGGGTCTTAGGCCTCTTGGTTGGAGGGGTTGGGGTTAGGCAATGTACCTGCTTCCCCTTCCTCTTAGATCTACCCTTACCTATTTTAGGAGTTTCCCCCCTAATATTAGGACTTGAGTTGGGGTCTTCAGTAGAAGGTCCAACAGTCTGAAGGTTTTTGGCCTTAGACTTTTCTTTTCTGGTTTTCCACCAGCACTGAGAATTACCAGTTCTCTCAGGTCCAGATAGGGGCCTAGTTGGTCTATCCACCTCTTCCTCAGAAGCAGGGGGAGTCAGAGACTCTGAGACTAGGGGAACAATGATGGAGCTTGGTTGGGGCTCCCATGTTCCTAGCATACTATCCTGAAAGGTGCCTGGGTCAGAGGTCAACTTACTAAACCCAAGGCTTGTAGTGGGGTTCTCAGTAGAGGGTCCCACAGGCTTAGAAGGGTCCTTCAAGGTAGCCTTTCTAGCCAATTTGGTTAAGTTCTGCTTCTCCATACTGGGAGGCCTGGGGGTATGTGACACTACTCCTAGAGTTCTTAGGTCATTCCCCAACAGGACCTTCCCAGGTACCTCAGTCTGAACACTGACAGGGATCCTCACTGTCATGTTGTTACACTGAATGAGGGCTGGTAGAATAGGAACCATTTGGACAGGGCCTCCAGACATCTTAGTGGGACCTTTGGGTGCTTTGGCCACATCCTCAGGTTGAAAGAAGCTTTCATCCACTACTGTTCTGCTGGCCCCAGTGTCTCTCCTGGCAGGAGTATCCTGGCCATTGACAAGAACACTGTCCACATAATACACCTTAGAGTTAACAGGTAGGGAGTTATACACAACCCTATTCTGGGGACTAACCAGACCCATAGGCTCTAAGTTTACAGTTGCTTGAAGACCCAAGGGTTCTTCAGCAAAGAGTTCAAAGTGGGCACTAGCCATCTGTACTTCATCCTCAGGAGTGAAGGCTAAGGAGACTGTGCTGATCCCTGCAGGTTTACCCTTGCACTTGGGATCTCCTTTGATATGGTCAGTACCCTGACAGACATAGCATTGTCCAAATGCTCTCTGGAAGGGTGGCTTGCTCTGACCTCCTTCTGGCTTGTGGCCAGAAGGTACAGTAGTCTGACTCGGTTTCCCATGTGGCTTACCCTGGTTATTTTGTGGTTTGGGGCCCTCTTTGGGATAGGAATTATTAGAATTCTCTTTGGAGTCTGTTTTTGGCTGTTTCTCCCCATCCTTCTTCTGAGTTACCCCAGAATCCTTGTGAGTGGCCCTGTTGGCAACCCACAAGTCAGCAGCCCTAGCCAGTTTCCGGGAATCTAATTCCTTGGAATCAGCCAAGTGTTGTCTGAGCTCAGGAGAGCAGGCATCATAAATAGTCTCCAACATAAACAAATTCTTCATACCTTCATAAGTGTTCACCTTGTAACCCTTAATCCATCCCTCTAAGTTTTTCAACCCTTCACTCACCCAGGTAGCCCAAGGGGTACCATCATGCTTTTTGAGGCTCCTAAACCTCTTAAGATACTGGGAAGGGGTCTTCCCAAACCTAGCTATCAAAGCTAGTTTCACACATTCATACTCTTTCCTATCCTCCTCCCCCATCTCCATTACCACATCAGTTGCAACAGGGGGAAGCCTAGAGAACAACCAGGTGAGTAAGTCATTTCCTGTGATGTTCTGGAGCCCATGATTATATTCAAACAGAGACAACCAATCCAACACATCCAACTTAGGCTCATACATACCAACCAATTCTTTAGGCATCCGGGGTCTTTTAGGACTGGAACTTCTAGAGGAGCCAGAGAGAGAAGCATTCTCAACAGATAATTTCTTCATTTCTAGCTCATACTTGAGCTCCATTTCCCTTAGCCTTAGTTCTTTGTCAGTTTGAGCATTAAGTTTCTTATACTCCAATTCTAGTTTCATTTTCTCCAGTTCAAAGTACTGAGGACTAAATGTGGGACCTGGTAAAGGCCCAGTAGGTACAGCAGGTAGAGCAGGCAGAGGCCTAGGGGGGACAGTTACAACAGCCTCACCCTCCTCTTCTGACTCTTCCTCAGAAACATCAACATTTTGTTCCATGTTAACTTCAACACTGTCATCTACAGTTGCTGGAGTGGTAGGTTCCTCTGAACCATCACCCAGACTTTGGTTAGCTAACAATCTTTCAATCAGCTCCATTTTCTTGCCCTTAGTCAGGAGATCCTTATGTTTACAGAGCACTCTTAAACAATCAGCAGTTTTGGCTGCAAGGGACTCTTGACTATAGCTTTCTATAACTGACATGTTAGAGGTTTTACTTTTTCAGTGCTAAGCTTTGTGGTTAGTTGCACTAAGGTATCTAAAGCACAATAAAATGTATACTCAATACAAATCCCACCGCTGTACACCAGTGTTAGGCAGAAACCTGTGCAGTTCCCTTGGGGAACACTGCAAAAGATTTAAGACTACAGGTAGAGCAGTAAACCCCTTTGGTAGCAGTCTGTACCACCCAGATTTACCTGGTAGCTGTGGCTGAGCAGTCAGACTTCTCTCAAGAAGAGTTAGGCAGTATGTAAAGTATACACAATATGTACCAAAACACAATAGCACAAGCAAACACTGACCAGAACTTGGTTTCAAAAGTATATAGTTATTTATTTGAAATACACATAAGTTAAAAACACTCTAGCAAAAATATAGTAAAAGCACTTCAACACAGTTATACTGAAAGTAAATTCAATCCTTTCTCCTATCTAGACAACTCTAGGTTAACACCACTTAATTAAAACAGAGGTGAGTGCTTAACGTTAGATGACACTCTAGTAGTTTCCAAGAAAGGGAGAGAAACAGCAGAAATGGGTTAGACACACCACTCTAAGGTCCAGAACACTTGCAATAGGCTTAAAGAAGAATAAAGTCACAGGTGAGCAAAAGTCACTAGGCAGGGCCCACTCTTAGAGTAGCCGGAGCGAAAATGTGCCCAAGATCACACTGTTAGTTAGAGATTCAAAGTCTTGCAAAGAGTCAAAAAGAGGTTAGAGTGGCTCAGAAAGTTTAGCCAAAGTGTCCCAGGCACTCCCAGGTTCGAAAGCCGGGGACTAAATCTACCCCGTACAGTCGGTAGCAAGGGAAGCCAGGCAGAACACAGTACCTTAAGCGGAAAGGATCCTCCAGCGGTGGCAGTTGTTCCAGGCAGTGGCAGCAGGGCTCGACGTCGGTCAGGGGAGAAGAAGTTCTCGCTGAAGAGCAGAAGAAGAGGGTCGTTGCACTGCCCGGGAAGAAACCAGCCGCGGAGTCCTCCGGTTAAAGGGTTGGTACCGACTTTCGCGGTATGGGGGTAAAGTGTGGTATTCCGGTTGCCGGGGTGCTTGGCACAGGCAAGGCGGCCACGAGATACCTCAAAGAACGGAAAGAAGGCGAAAACTGGTTGTCCCCACCAGTCAAGGGAAGGAGCCACTCCGTTAAGAGTTCTCCTCGGTCGTCGGGAAAAAGTGGTGAGACGGTTCAGCAGGGCTCCACCGGGTGGTGTCGTCGAAGCAGGTCGGCTCAGCTCTTCCCTCGTCGGATTCTTGGTCCTGTGGCGACTTCTGAAGTCCCAGTCCCCAAAGCCCTGCTTTTATGCAGCAAACCCCCATTCACCCAGCCTAGCTGTCACTCAAACATGCTAAGTGGTGAGCCGGGCGGCTCACCACTTGGGCCAATCAGGACGGAGTGCGACTTGAGTTACCAAGGTAACTCAGTCCAGGGTGCCTAAATCCCCCTCCACCCCTCCTAAGTACCCCAGACAGAGTGGCACCACTTTGGAGGGCTTCTGTGGAGAAGCCCGCCAAAAGTGGAACAAAGGGCTCCACTTTGGGTCAGAGTTACAGAGGCGAACACCAACGCCATTTTAGAATCAAGTTTTGGCAAAAAGTCCCAACCGGAGTTATAAAAATAAATATATAAACCGGCGGTGTTTAAGGCTACCGTAAATAAATAATTAAATGTGTTAGCCTAAAACAATGGGAAATCCCATAGGGAAATATTCGCGGTCGAATATAAAAAGTAGTTTCCACTGCCACCAGCCAAAACTCGATCAGGGGGGACGGAGACGTGCCCCCTCGACTAACAGACCCTGGGGCAATCGAATTGCCCCAGCCAGTACGTCCACAATATGATGGTTG
The DNA here is from genome assembly GCF_040938575.1 of Ambystoma mexicanum. Lineage (NCBI taxonomy): Eukaryota > Metazoa > Chordata > Amphibia > Caudata > Ambystomatidae > Ambystoma > Ambystoma mexicanum. The sequence continues at coordinate 351,382,595 of NC_090929.1, forward strand.
GTACTGGTTCTGTTCAGGATTCAAGACTAGTAAAGTCTTTGGTGACTTTACATGCCCTGGGAGACAGTAGTCAGTCCCAGGGTATGGAGTCTATGTTGGGGAGTCCCTAGGACACCCCTGGGTCACGGCACAGAGGGTGCTGTGTAACCCACATCACAAAAATACATGAGGCCCTATGGAGTAAAAGACCCCATAGCCCATTCAACACAAGGTTTAACCAAGAAAACGCACTTCAACATGTCCAAGAGTGAGGGTAAAAGAGTCTCACTCTTGGCAGGAGAAAAAAATTAAACCCCAGAAATCCAGCAAAGCTGCTGGGGGACTCACTAGGTAGGGAAATTCAGCCTAAACAGAGAATTCTCCCTAACACTCACCATTTAGCAGTCTTGGGAAAGGGAGGCGAATGATCAGGCAGTCATTTCACCTGCTTCTCCTAGTGGTCCAAGACCATTTAAAAAATAAAATGGAACATCATGATCCGGACCCCTGAGACAGAAGAGCAAGACTGGTCCAAGCAGTTAGGTGGAAGTGGGAACCAATGGAAAGGGGGAGTAAGTGATCAAGAAGGACGGCCCAGGGGGGCGTGGCTTGGAGCGCCATCGATGTGGTCGCTCCTCTGAGGCCGCCCGTGGGATGCCCGCCGCCGCTGTCAATTCCCGGCGGTTCTAAGCGGGTTTCCGTGTCGCCAATGCCATCTAAGGTGACCGGAACCGACATGGCACAACCTGGCCAAACATAGCCTTCGACCGAGGAGGCGTTCTACCAGAATTCAGCGGCAAACTTCTCCCCGTCTTCAACCGAAGAAACCAAGATGGCCGCCAAGCCGGAACCCAGCAGCACACTCCGCACCTGGTGGTAACGGGGCCTTAGAGCGCCGGGGAGTTGGAGAGGGGGAGCGGACTCTAGCACAGAACCATCCGATTCATACCAAGGCTGCCCGGAACGCACCTGTGTGCATCCTCGGCGGCTGGGGCCTGAGTACCTGGCGCACACTCCGAGGGACCGGGAGAGCGGGCTTCCACCCCTCCCCCCGCTACGCGGAACGAGTCGGGACCTCCGCTCAGCGATAGCCGACATCACTACAGAACCGCACACGGGAGGTTCACAGAGGGACCTGGGACCTCCACCAGCGAGGGGCCACCGATGGAGACTTGTGGAGGGGCAGGGAAGCAACGGAAGAACTGCTTTCATCCAGAGAGGCCTCGATCCTGTGGGGCTCATCACAGCGACATACCCCCCCCTCACGCAACAGTCGGCCATCCTGCACAGTTCCCGACGGAGACCCCCCCCACACCAACGCTTCCTGGGGCGCCCCTGCCCACTCGCCCAGATCTTGACCAGAGAGGGGGTCGAGAGCGATACACACCCCGAGTGCAGCCTCCCACTGCCCTGGGCCCCGCTCCTACTCTTTCAATCAAGACCGCCCAATACGAGCAGCATGTCGAGGCAAACGAAGGTGAGCAAGGGCACAGATATCTCTGCCATGTTTACTGCACCGGAGAAACCCAAGAAACAAGATCCTCCTAAACTGACCCCACAGAAGCCACAAGAGGACAGGGGCGCCCTCGCTACCAAAGGAGACCTGATAGCCTTCATGGCGGATATTAAATCGGAGTTGCGCGCCTGCCTCTCGGAACTCGCCGCTAAAGTTGATCAGACGGACCAAAGGGTCACAGAAATCGAACAGAGGCTCGGAGAAATCGAGGACCACTCTCAGGACCACACCACCACGCTGGGGGAAATGCAAAGATCCATTGATTCCCTGCACCACAAATGCAAGATCCTGGAGTTCAAACATGAAGACCTTGAAAATAGGGCACGTCGCAACAACCTCCGCATTCGGGGCGTCCCATCCTCTATCCCCGACAACAAGTTAGCGGATTACGTGGGAAGCTTCTTCGAGGCCCTACTCCTGGGTCTGGACAAATCTCAGCTCCTGCTGGACCGGACCCACAGACTCCGCCCATGCCGTGGGACAGATTCGGACCCCCCCCGCCAGATGTTATTACCAGGGTCCACTTCTTCACAACCAAAGAGGCAATATCAGCGATCAGTCGCCAAGGAGAAGAGATCACTTTTCAGAGCACCCCACTTCAAATATACCAGGACCTCTCACCACTTACTCTCCAGAAAAGAACACCACTTCGGCCTCTGGCAGTGTTCCTTCAGGAGCAACAGATCCGTTACAGGTGGCTGTTTGCGACAGCTCTCCAGTTTACATGTAAAGGCACCCTACGCCGAATCAGCCACCTGGAAGATGCAGAGAAAATCTTACATCCAGCCTCGCCCCGAGATCCTTCCACGCCAAACCCGGAGAGGACCGAGGACTCTGGACCGCCTCCCTCCCCAAAGCCCAAACGCACGTCATGGTCGTCAACCCAGCGGAGCAACAGAAAGAGATGAACGAGGACGCTTCCAAGGTCCCAGGTTCTGTCAGCAATTTAGCCTGGACGCAGGTGCCCTTACCTAAAGCAGGACCCGCCACCTTTGTCTCGAACTAAGGAACCTTGAAGGCAGTGGCGGCGGGCCATACCCATGGTTCATAACCACTCCAAGGATACTTTCCAACCTTTGTTCCTTGGAAACCCACAGTACACAATACGTGATGGGACAGTTGGCCCTGTTGGCCGAGGGTACGCCCGTACTTACAATGTCGGTCTACCCTCCAGTTAAAGTTGCGGCCCCCCCTTGGGGTTCCGCGTTAAAACCTCAAGTGCAGGATGATATCAAGAGAATCCTTAACAGACATGGCAGTTGAATCACCGCCCCACGAGCCCCCCCCCTTACCCAAGGAAAGGAGAGTGAGTCTTCAGGGGACCTCCAGACGCCTCGGGTCCTCTCCCTGAATGTTAATGGCCTGAACTCCCTTAACAAGCGAAAGGCAATTCTACTGAAACTCCGGGACGAAGACGCAGCGATAGCCATGCTCCAAGAGACTCACTTGCTGCCGGCAGATGTGACCCGGCTTCGTTCCCGGTTATTCCCGCTCCAATTCTTCGCCTCTGGCACAAACAAAAAAGGTGGTACGGCGATCCTCTTCAGGAAAGACTTGAACCCACAGATTCTGGAAATGAAAATTTGCCCAGAAGGCCGATTTACAGCGGTCAAATGCCTCCTAATGGGAGATCTATATACTCTCATCTCAGTGTACGCCCCTAACACCGGACAATCACACTTCTATGACTCCTTGGGCACATCGCTCGCTAGCTTTGTGGAGGGCCAAACAATAGTCGGTGGGGACTTCAATGGGGTTCCCGACCCCACCAAAGACCGGTCACACCCCCCGACTCCAAGCGACTTCACCCAAGCCCTTAGCCTCCTCCGACTCTTCAGGTCCCTGGAGATAATAGACTCATGGCGGGTGTTCCACCCTGACGAAAATGATTTCTCTTTTTACTCTTTCGTCCATCGCACCTTTTCAAGGATCGACCTGTTCCTCGCCAGCTATGGCGAGGTCTCAGGCCTCACCGCAAACTTTCCCCTCAGTCAAAGAAGTCTCCATCGGCACAAGAGCGATATCCGACCACGCCTCAGTGCTCTTGGAACTCCGGGTTCAGAACCCTAACCTCAATAAACCACGTAAATGGATGTTGTACGACCCGATCCTTAACGACATGGCCACCAGAGACAAGATCGCAACAGATATAAGAAATTTCTTTAACGAAAATCCAGCCTCGGACACCTCGTTAGCGAACAACTGGGACGCGATGAAGGCAGTAATCAGGGGCTCCCTGATAGCCCAAGGTGCGGCCTACCACCGAGACAGGCGTCAGACCCGGACGGCTCTAGAGAACGAACTAAGAGAGGCCGAGGCACTCCACAAGGAGAAAGTCTGGTCCCCCAAAATGCAACGGATCATTCGTACGGCAAGGAAAAAACTGGAAGCCCACTATGCGGAACAAACCGCCCAACTAATGGTGAAGGCCAAACAGTCATACTACGCGAAGGGTAACAAGGCGAACAAGTTCCTGGTGGCCAAGCTAGCCAAGCAGACGCGTCAACGCGATCACTGGTCTGCGTGATCCCAACGGGGTCACACTATACTCAGAACCCGAAAAGCAACGCCTCGCAATAGATTATCTGACCCAAATCATGAAGGCAATTCCACGAAACTTACCACAACAGAAGGAATACCTGCAGCAGGCAGCAGTGCCCCGTCTCTCCGACGCAGCGAGAGACGAACTGGAGGAGCTCATTACAGGGGAGGAAGTTGAGGAAGCCATCAAATCACTTAAAACACGGGCCCCCGGCCCAGACGGCTTTTCGACCAGGTTTTACAAACTATTCAGAGCACAACTGACCCCCCACCTGGTTACCCTATTCAACTCCTTCAGGGAAACGGGAGCAGTGACCCCATCGATGCAGGAATCAACCACCATCCTCCTGCCCAAACCTGGAAAAGATCCAAGAAGCAGAACGTCCTACAGACCGATCGCACTTTTAAACATCGATGCGAACATATACTCAAAAATTTTAGCAACCCGCTTAAATCGCATCTTGCCGAAGATCATCCACCCCGACCAGGCAGGTTTCATCCTACACCGGACAGCAGGTGACAACATCCGGAGAACCCTGAACCTGGTGGATCTTGCCTCCCGGAACTCCCAAAAACTAGTCTTAGTGGCTCTCGACGCAGCTAAGGCATTTGATAGGGTGGATTGGACATTCATGAGACACACCCTAGGGGCCTTCGGCTTCGGGTCAACTTTCCAAACGATGGTTCTAGCCAACTATAATAGCCCTAAAACTAGCCTGAGAATCAACGGACACAGCTCGGCTCCAATCCCCTTATCATGCGGAACCCGGCAAGGCTGTCCGCTGTCACCCTTGCTTTTTGCACTCACCATGGAGCCCTTTGCACAAAAGATCAGGCAAAATGACCAGATCAAGGGCATACAAAGTGGCCTTACACATCACAAAATCGCCCTACATGCGGACGACATCCTGCTCACGATCTCGGAGGCCCACTCATCTCTAAAACACGCGATACGAGAAATCGCCAGCTATGGGGAGGTCTCAGGCCTCACCATAAACTTCGATAAATCATCCGCCCTGGGTATCGGCCTCACCCCAACAGAATGAGAACCACTGACTAAGATGTGCCCGATAACATGAGAAAAAAGAGCCATCCCCTATCTAGGGGTCCACATCCCGGCTGACCCAAGAGACACATACAAAGCCAATTTCCCCCGACTCTTTAAAGAACTGGAAGGCGACTTGAAGCGCTGGGGGACCCAAGAGATCTCACTGCTCGGGCGCATCACTGCATGCAAGATGAACCTCCTTCCGAGCTTCCTATACGCCTGTGCCTCCCTACCAGTAGCGATCCCCACACCAACTCTTCGAGGGATCCAGAGAAAAATGCTGAACTTTATCTGGAAAGGTAAGAAAGCGAGAATCCCTCTCAGAACTATGCTGGGGAGTTCCAAACTGGGAGGATTGGGGGTCCCAGACTTGCAGGCCTACAGAGTGGCAGCCCAATTGGCTCAGGTCCAGGCACGGCAAAATACGACAAACCGCCCTAGAAGGGTAGAGCTGGAACAATCACGAGTGCCCCTACCCTTACAATTTCTACCACACATCCCGCCCCCCCTCAGGACCCAATGGGGAGATCTCCTGCTATCAACCAAACACACCCTTAGCTCCTGGGACTGGGCGCTAAAACGAAAGGGAGTGCCAAGAGGACTGAGCCCATGCTCCCCGGTCTTCCATAATCCAACGTTCCCACCGGGAACGAATCCTCACAATTTACAATTTTCGTAACTGGATTAAAGGCGGGCTGGAGACCATAGACCAGCTATGTATGGGGGGGGGGGTCCTCTCACATTCGCCCAATGCAAGGAGAAATTCCAACTCCAGGAAAGGGATAGATTCACCTACATTCAATTACGCAACTGGTGCTCACATCCCCAAACTCTGCAAGCAGCGACACGCCCTCCTACTGCCCTAGAACTCACTCTGGGAGACCTTCCAACCCGCGGCAGAGTATCCACCCTATACAGGCACTTCCTAAGTGTCCTTCTGACCACAAAAACCCGCTGCATGGCCCAATGGGAGGCGGACCTGGGTCACCCGATAGAGGATCAAACCTGGGTGGACATATGGACCAGAACACACACCTCGTCCACCTGCATTACCAATAGGGAATGTGCGTACAAGATCACGCTGCGGTGGTACTACCTGCCCCTCAGACTTCACCATATGAACCCCCAGGTGGATCATTCTTGCTGGAGAGGGTGCGGCCACCCAGGCTCCTTCTTCCACATGTGGTGGGCTTGCCCAAAGGTCCAACAATTCTGGAAATCATGCCTGGGGTCCATCACACACATTACCGGAACAACGATTCCCCTGGAACCATAACCAGTTTTGCTGGGAGCTCCAATCCCCAGGACCTACCCGCGCTCTGGGACCAGAGCGAAACTACTAACCCACTGCCTACTAGCAGGGAAAAAGGTGGTGGCCCGAGCTTGAAAAACCCCAGAAGGCCCTCACATAGCCCAATGGTGGACCAAACTTTGGGACATTCTGGTAGTGGAGAAGGTGACGGCAGCACAAGCGGGAACTCCATCGTTTCCAGAATATCTGGGCCCCAGTGCTGGAATTCGACCAGCGCTTCCCCGCCCTGACCTATAAACCTACCAGGGCCCGCTGGATCTTGAAAAATCAAGAGATCCCTGAGGAAGATACATAGACGCTGGACAGCCCAGGAGGGAAGATTCCGCCTACAATGCCTAAGGGACAGAGGGACCAAAGGGAGGAGGGAGGGAGGAAACTTAGGGGGGAATAAAGGACTGGGGATCAACATGCCTAAATAATCACTGCTTATAATTTTTGTAATTGTCATCCTGCCTTGATTTAAAATAAACAAAGTTAAAAAAAAAAGGACGGCCCAGATATAAAAGACCCATGTGATCAGTTATGGATGAATTGTTCATAACTCCACAACCTTAAAACCTGTCTCTCCACCATCAGCAACTGGATGGCCACCCACTTCCTCAAACTCAACCCTTCCAAAACAGAATACCTCCTCATCTGCTTCCGAAGGCACAAACCCGACCTCACCCCTGCATCCAAGAACTCGTCACGTACAACCCACCCATATCCCTTGACTTCATCATCGACCCCCACCTTTCCTTCACACACCACATAGCATCTGGCACCAAATTATGGAAACTACAACTACACATCCTATGCAAAATCATACATATCCTTCCCCCTGACGATTTCTGCACCGCAGTCCAAGCACTGGTTCTCTCTAAGCTGGACTATGGAAATTCTCTCCTCATTGGACTACCCAACAACGCCCTTGCCCCCTTGCAAGCCATACAAAATGCAGCCGCCAGACTCATCTTCTGCCTACCCAAACATTCACACATCAACCCCGCTCCTGCCCAGCTCCACTGACTCCCAATACCTCAAAGAATTGCCTTCAAAGGACTCTGCATTGTATTCAAAGCCTTCACCTCAAAACTCCATCTTGCCTTCATGACAAACCCAAACCCATCACCCACACAAACACCAGACAAGCAAGCCAACACCTTCTACACATTCCACTCTGCAAACCCACATGCACACAAAAACAAGCATTTACCCAATGGGCACCTAGGGCGTGGAACACCCTACCTCTCCACTTACACACTGCATCCTCCATCATCACTTTCTGAAATAGCCTCAAAACATACCTGTTTCCCCCCACACATAACCCTGCCTCCACTGCTATCACTTGTCTATCCTAATCTTCCTTTCCTGAAAACATTTTGTAACTTCTTTTTTGAACTCCAACATTTTCAATATTTGAACTATGTAAGGCACTCTGGGACCTTCTGGGTAGGGCCAGCACCAAACAAATACTCAAATAAGGCGGTGCAGTTTTGGTGATGAATAGAGGTTGCCGCCCAAGAGACCAGGTGGAGGATAGACCATGGAACAGAGTGCTGAGTGTGAAAAAACTGAGGGTATTTAACTGCCCAGAACCTTAGGGAATGACGAGGAAACATCCAAGGGAAAGAGTGTATTTCCCCCTCATCTTTGCACCTCTAACCGACACCCCTTCAGTTGTTATGGAATACTGTCAACCAAATTTTCCTCATACCCCAGTATATTTCTGTAACAAGAAGGAAAAAAACATCCCAGGAAATTAAAACCAACCCCGTACACTCGCCCATTTTTCCCTGACAAGAGGCCCCAGGATTTTTCTATAATCCCTCCTTATTTCTTTTTTTTTTTTTATTGTTTTGGTTTATTTTAAACCTTTACAAAAACGAAGCTAACAAACATTTTTTTTCATCAGAAATTAGAAAATTACAATTTAAACAGACATATAATCATTAAACCTTTGCAAGGCGAAACCAACATATTTCATTGAATTTACAATTTTTTTTTTTTAAAACAGGCATATATAGTCCATAATTCATCTTTAGAATTCATAAATCCATAGGCTAATTCAGAGTCTCCGTTATGAGCTAAAAGCATAATAATTTTCCAAGATAAAACATTCTAGTTTCAGAAGCTTTGGAAATACCGATCAGGTCCTAACTTACAGAACATCTTCAAACCGTTACATATTTATAGCAGCAATTGAATACAGACATTATGTAAGATTACATATATTTTTTAAAAAGGCAGTAACTCTTATCTTTAAGGTATTTGTACTACCATGTCGCATCTGAAACCACAACAGCTCTCTGTTGATACAATGTAGATGGACAACAAATTGTTCAAAATATATAATGCGTTGATTCAGTAAGGCTGGGCAAATTAGGAGTAAATGCTGCACTGTCTCGTCAGTGCCGTCTTCTCTACAAAATCGGCACCAGCCCCATTTTTCATCGGAAAATTTCCATCTTTTAAGAACATAGTTGGTTTTTAAAACATCAAATCTGAATCTCATAAAACCATTTTGTAATTCACGAGTAGGATATTTCTCTAAATAAACTTCGAGTGTGGGATAAAATTTCCAGAATGAGTACGTTTGATTCAATGTTTTTGATCGCTTAACCGACAGCACCGTCTGTTGCCAATCATGTGCTTTGATCATTTTCTTCACTTTCGAGGGGTTCGATATAAGTGAGTCTAAGGATAGGCCCACTTCAGAGGTATTTTCCCATAATTTCTTTTTGTTCATTGCAGTACATATTACTGCTATCATTTCCAACTATTGGGTATAGCATTTCAAGTGAATTAGTTAGGCATTTTCTCCATAAGCTTAATTTCTTCCACTTTATTATCGATTTCAACGATTGCAGGCCTAGTTCATATCGAATTGCCTCGATTGGTACGGATATGGGTAAAAAGAAGAGAATTCCTTTCCATATAAGGCTCTCTAAGCATTTTAAAAAAGCGGAATCCTCCAAGTCCTGGAATTCCATCCCATATATCAGTCATGCGATTCCTTTCATGTTGTAAAAGTTTTTCAGTGGTACAAGAGTATATTGACAGTATTTGGTTTCAAGTGTTCGCATTTGATGTAAAATACTTTCAGCCTTTGTTCTTGTTTTTTTATGATAGTCGGAGAGCCAGATCCCTGAAAGAAATATCCTAAATATTTAAAACCATTTTGACAGACAATACATTTGCCTTCAACTTTCCATGCAAAATTTAGCCATTTCTTTTTTGGTTTACCTAGGCATGTGATAGTAGTCTTGGCGGCATTCATTTTTAAGTGCAAGTCAGATATAAACAAGACAAAGGCATTGATCAGCCTTTGGTACAGTCGAATAACAAAAAATCATCGGCATAAGCAAGCCATTCGAATGACATATAATCCCTCCTTATAACTACAACTCCCATAATTCCCCAACTACTGTTCTTAAAACCACTGGGATGAGGAAGAGGCAGACAAGAACAATGAAGATTACCCATAAGGACCAATGCACCATGAGTTCCTATGGGCGATCTCCATCTTGTCCCATTAACAAGGTCAGGCAGAGTCAGGCAGAGCTGGATAACTACTCACACCTGACTCCTATGTAACCTCCCTGCCATTATAAAAGGTGGAGCACTAAAACATACTTAAAGGAAGCTTGAGACGCAGTCCAGAAGGAGAAGCACAAAGCAGCAGTAGAAGCAGAAGCTACAAGCTTGAATGCTGCGAGGTGAAGCGCTGGTGGAAGCTGCAGGAAGCCGGGCTGTTGTCCAGAAGGCGCCAACTCGTGGAACCCTGATGCGAGAGGGTCTACTCTAGTGTGGGACGCCGTGCTGAAAACGGGGGGGCGGGAAGGGAAGCTACCTACTCAGCCTGATATATTGTTTCTTGAACACTTTTTTCTTTTGCATACATAATTTCCCCACACCATTTGTTGTTAGAGGTAAGAGGTAAGGATTGGCAATTGCTTTTTTCCCAAATAGGCCCTTTATATTTTTACAGAGACTATACTAGGACTGCGTTATTATTATTTGATGGTCGTAGCTTGCCCCCACACTTGGATTTAGGGTTCAATAGGCTTTCAACCAAACCATTGAAGTTCAATAAACACCCTTGAACTGTGTCTCATTTGTGTCAGTCTTCATTAATGATACCAAACCTTTCCTTACAAGAGGAAGTGTTGGAGATTGTGGAATAGAGTGGAGGTAAGGTATTAAGTGTGTGAGAGAGAGTGTGGTACCAAGCATGAGATAGGGTGTGAGATAAAGCAAAAGTGAAAGTGAGGGTGGAAGAGAGGAGAGACTGGAGGAGGTTGGAGAATAGGAGGTTGTAGAAAGAGGGAGAGAACAATCAGAGAAGAGTGAGAGACATTGGGGGACCGAAAGGTAATCTGGGGAGGAGGTGGTAGACCGGATGAAGAGGTTGATGAGAGAGAAGGGGGGAGAGAGAAAAGGTGGAGAGGGAGACAGACAAGGGAAGAATTGGAGGAAGCCAGTGGGGAGAGAGGGTGAGAGAAAAAGTTGCGAAAGTGGGTGAAAGAGAAAGATAGAAAAAATAGGGAGAGGAGAGAAAGAGATTCTGAAGGAAAGTGTAAGAGGGAGCTAGATAAGGCACAACTTAACCATCATTGTCTTGTGGGAAACATCCAAGTAGGGTGGTACTAGTAATTTCTGGATGGAGTGAGATTGAGAAGGCCGAGTCCTTTAGGCCCTCACTGACCGTCGGCTTAAAATTAGACAGTAAGGGTTACCTATGGAGGTTGAGGGCTGGACCAGGGACTCCCCCCTTAGTCTGGCCCTCCTGCAAACCAGTCTTAACCAAGGTGTGATAATAAACAATGTATACACCAAACTACCTAAATTAGTTCTTGAATTCTTGAGACCATTTTTGGCAACAGACGCCTCTGAATACTGTGTGTATTAAAATAGGCACTGGATATTAAACTGAGGGCATTGGATCCTCTTTTTCTTAGGCTTCTTTCACCTGTTACCCGAGAACCACCCAGATATACATACATACATTTTCGATAAAGAAATATTCATTGAAAGATCTTTTCGATTAAAAATTCTTTCAATGAACATTTTTTGTTGAAACATCTTTCAATGAAAGATTTTTAGATGAAAAGACTATAACCCATGCTCAGTATATACCATCATAAGGCAGTAAAAGTGTATTTAATACTGTTGCAGGGGCCGATTCTGAGGTTGTGGTAAAAGTTGTGTTGAAAGCAGACATTCTCTCTTACAGATTTCAGCACCCCATTCTGAGGTGGGTGGAAGGATTTGAGGGGAGATGTTCTGCTAAAATGTCTTATTTTAGGAGGAGCATGTCCTAGCCATCATTCCCAACCGCACCAACCCCACGCCCTTTCCTGACTGATGTTATGCCACAAGAGGGATTTAAAGGCAATATCTCCATGCTTTATAAGGCAGTGCAATCACATACCCCTTCCAAAAATACAATGAAGATTAAGTGGGAATGAGATTTGAACAGTACTATAGAAGACCAACAATTGACAAAAACCTGCTACTATACCAAATCGTTTTCCCTCTGTGTCAATTTTAGACTGATGCAGTTTAAAATACTGAATCATTTACACATAATCCCCAGCAAATTGGCTAATTTCGATCGCTATAAACAAGCACTCTGCCCAAAATGCAACACCCCTGAAGCATATTAGATACACATGTACTGGGAATGCCCTCCAATCAGACACTACTGGAAAGAAGTGGCCAATATCCTCAGCGACATACTGGACGTACACATCCCGGCCACCCCACTGAAGTACCTACTGGGTGACATAGGGACGGTGCCAATTAAAACACATAGACTCTTCTCGGTTGCGGGTGCGGTGGCCAAACGGAACATACTCAAATGTTGGAAGGCAAAGTTCGCCCACTTATCCCAAGCACGGCTTAAGGACTTTATTTCCTTATACAAATGTGAAGAGAGCTATATTAAGGGGGTATCTTCCACCTGTAGATCGAAAGACATTTGGGCTCCTCTCCGGCAGTATCTAATTGATGTCCATGGAGAGTCGGACAAAGAGATAGACCTGATCACCCCTTGTCTCTGAGCACTCATTATTGTTAGATCACCTTCATTGTTGTGCATTCAAACTGTATGCATAAGGAACTCTGTTGAATGTATTTGATGTAATAAAGCCGACAGCTGAAAATAAAGTTATTTAAAAAAAAAACTGCTTGTGAGCCATCCGGGTTTGGATGGAGTCAAACTGGCTCAAACTGAATGGCGGGAAGACAGAGATCCTGATCTCGGGTCTGCCGCGAACGGCCGAGGGATGGACTGATGACTTTTGGCAGGCATTGTTGGGCCCTCTACCAAAACCTTTAAAAACTGCCTGTAACCTAGGGATTAAAATATCTGAATCCCTGTCCATGGAGGCGCATGCCAACTCAGTATATGGAGCAGGCTTTGTCAAACAAACAATTAAAGAAAGTTTTCCCTTTCATGCCAGACAGGTTCCATGCTCAGATAGTGGCAGCATGTGCAAACGTGATTTTGGACTACTGTAATGCCATCTATTTGGCACAGTCATCCTTTCTTATCCAGCGCCTGCAAGTGCTAGGAAATGCAGCAATGCGCCTGGTTACACACATCCCAGCTGGTGCAGGAGTAAATATGGCTCGAAAATCCCTTCACTGGTTGCCGATTGAGGCATGGGTAAAGTTCAAAGCGCTATGCATCATGCACTGTGCTTTAAGCGGCAAGGGATTCCTAGCCATACAGGAGAAACTGGATAGATCTATTCCGGCACGCTCTCTGAGATCTTCCAATGCAGCGTTGTTGCATATACCGAAATATAGGAAAGAACACCTGGGGGGCCGGGCATTTTCAGTGGCAGGGCCCAAGCTCTGGAATTCCCTACCATTTGAGCTAAGGTCCACCGAAGACTTCCTATGCTTTAAGAGGAGCCTTAAAACATTCCTTCTTATGTAGTTTTATCTCTCTTCCAGTTGTGATTTCTTTCCATCTTCATCAGCTGTTGTTTTTCTAAGCGCCATGATGCCTTTGGTGAAAGAGCGCTATACAAATGGCTGATTGATTCAGAATGGTGTAGAAGCCTAGGGGGTCTTTCTAACAGCAAGTAAATCTCAAGGTACCATCTGATCCCAATTCCTTCTGTCTTGTTCCACTAGCTTTCGTAAGATAGTCTTCAGGGTTTTATTAAACCTTTCATTAAGTCCATCTGTTTGTGGATGGTATACTGAAGTTCTTAGGGTGGTAATATATAATAGTTGTTTCACATCCGCCATGATTTTGCTCATGAATGTAGAGCCCTGACCCGTTAATATTTCCTAAGGAAATCCTACTCTTGAAAAGAAGGGTAGAGGGTGCTTCAGGATCTGCTGGATGGTATTAGCTCTAAGGGGAAGGTCCTCTGGACATCGCGTGGCATAGTCTACTATGACCAAAATATACTTGTTCCCTAACTTGGATGTTTCTAGGTGACCTACAATATCCATGCCAATTCTAGCAAATGGAACCACAATTATTTGGAGTGGTTCTAAGGGTACTGGTGGTGGCATATTGGCTTGTTCTTTTGGCAGATTGCACAGACTGCACAAAGGTCTTAATGTCTGTGTGAATTCCAGGCCAGTAAAATGTGTTAAGGATTTGTCCCTGGGTTTTTGTCTGCCCTCAGTGACAGCCTGTCAAATGGGAGTGGGCTATTTCCAGGACAATTTGTTTAATGATCTTTGGTACCACCAACTATGTCTTAACTATGCTCACTGAAGTGGTGTCTCCCCTGTAAATCAATCCATGATTTCAAAAGTAGTGTCCTCCTTTTCTCATGGCCTTCTCGTTCTGGTAGAATTTGCAAGAAGGCTTTAGCTAGCAGTGGATCATTCCTTTGGGCAAAGGCTAAGCCGGGAAGAGTTTGTTTCTTCTATAAACCTTTTGGGTTCACATTTTTGTAGGGTGTCGGGTGGTTGGTCAGCTTCCCCAAATCCTAGGGTACCTCGTTCTGTTACTTCTTTCCCAGCCTCTTCCTCTACTCTGGGAAACACTGCTCTTTTAAGTTTTCCCTGCACAATGTTATCTCCCAGACGCATCTGAAAAGGATCTTTCCCATGGTTTTGTAGTAACACCTTTCATCCATCCCGCCCCCATGAAGTCTGGGTCGATAACCCCAGCTAACGCATCAATTCCAAATCTCCATGCCAAACTCAACTTGGGAGCTAACCTGATTTATGTATGTGTGTGGGGGTGGAATCGAGACAAGATCAGTAAGTATTAGTCTTCTTTGACCTGGGGGAATGATTCCTTCCCTTCAGCTGCAGATAGCAAACCCGATAGAGCCTTCTGTGGCTACTGAGGGATCTGATGCTTTGGGTCTTAACTTTTCAAACTTTAGGGCTCCCCAACTTGTATCGTTTGAGCTGCATCCCACTCTGACACCATTTGTGAAGGCATCATGAAGTAGACACAGACAACTGAATATGATTTTAAGTACACATTTTGGAGAGTTTGAACATGGCCTAACTTGCCATATGCTAAGGTGGGATTTCCCTAAATAAAACTAATGATAGTCTGTGTCAGGAAGTCCAAAACCTATACCTGCCCTCAAATCTAACTGTATACAATGTGTAAGGATGTCAGCATCAAATGAGAAGTGGTCAAATGAAAGTTCAGAGCTACTTCCAGCTTTTGGATAGAAAAGTGTTTTCATGGTTCAAACAGTTCACTTTACAAAAGAGGGGTTGCCTTCTCCAAGGTTTTAAGTCTGTCAAAGTTCCAAAACAACACCGTTCTTCAAGATGTTCAATGTTTCAAACTGGCACAATTCCTTGGGACACTTCTCCAGCATGGGGTCTGGCATAGATTCACATGCTCATGAATATTCCCCGTCGTCAGGCTGGGAATCCTCGGTAAAGAAAAAACCAGTATCAGTTTCGTTTCTGATCTGTCTTTCGTAGTAATAACCAATCACTGGTCTCTGCGTCATACTGACCACAGCCAATGACTGCCCTCTACCTAAGCACCGCCTCTGGCAGCCATCTTCAGATTTTTACCGCACGTTCATGTGTTGGGATCCTCGTGCTATTGCTCTCGAGCGTTAGTGCTATTTTTTCGCGCTTTTCACAAAAAAACTTCAATTCTTTCGGTCAAAAGAGCCTCAAGCTCCATCGATCCTACATCCGATCAACGGGGACCCGTGTTGGATTCATCTGTGCCCCTCAAGGGTGAAGATTCGTCGAGCTACACTTCGGAGGACTCCAGAAGCTTCTCAGGCCCGGTCTCGGAGATGGCCCAGGAGAAGGGAAGCTCGACGCCCGGAAAGCTGTTCAGGGCCTGCCCTGGATGCCAGCTGCAGAACGTCTTCAAGGAGGACGAACACTCTTTCTGCCTTTACTGCCTTCATGAGGACAAGACGCACGTGGAAAAGGACTGTGCGTTTTGCGGCAACATGTCGGAACGGACCATGAAGGACCGCCATCAACGTCTCGCCAACTGGCTGGAGGGTAAGAGCCCGTCTGGCGAGAAGAAAAAGAAATCCGAGCGGTCTTCTAAGACCTTTGAGGGCGCCCCGGCGACGGGGGCCCAACATAAGGCCAAGCACCGCGAGTCCGCTGGCACCGGGAGCGCCGAACGGTCGGGCTCTACGGGCGCCAGGCAGGGCGCACCCTCCCTGGCACCATCAACCACGAGCCAACGCTCTGGGTCGGGTAAGAGGAAGGCCGAGCACCCGGCGAAGCTCCTGGAGAGGCCCCGGTCGAGCTCTAAGGCAGAGGAAGAGCGTGGCAGTGCCCCCTCCCTCAAGGATAAGGCGGTGAGCGCACCTAAGGTGGTGAAGGCCTTGATCCATCCGACCAAGCCCTCTATCGAAACGGTCGCGGCGGCCCTGGCTCAGCCTGTGGTGGCTGCACCAGTGGTGGCGACCTCAGGGCCCAGAATCTCCCTGCCTCCTCGGAGGGAGTCTTCCTTTGTGCCCATCGATAGGACCCCCGTGAAACCCTCCGTGGGGAAGAAGAAGGGGGGGCAGGGCGTCGTCGTAGAGTCGGCCTCAGCCTCAGAGGAGGAGCTGATCGAGGTCTTAAGCCACGGCCTAGGCGTGGAAGAAGGCCAGCCCGTCGGAATGGACCCCGACGCAGGTGACGACGACATCGTCGAGGATACCGACTGGGCCCCTGCTCGCCCGTCGGATTCCCCTCTGCCAGCGCCGCAAGACAACTCGGCGGCCATTTTGTTGGCCATACAGTCCTTATGCTCCGAGATAAGGACGAGGCTACCGTTACCGACGGAGGAACCTCTCCCGTCGGGGGATCCAGAACCGGGACCTTCTGGTGTTCCCCCTACCAAGAAAAGAAGGATCCATCCACCACCTCCTTTTCAACCGTCGCGCCCCTTCCAGCCCTCCTCCCCGTCCACTCGAGGGGATGATACGGGGACTGACACGGCAGCGATGGGTACGGACGACGAGGCATACGACGAGGATTTTCCGTCGTCGCCTCCCACCAGGGCCTCTCCGCCCGACGAGATCGGATCTTTCCACTCCATGATCTCCAGGGCTTCCGAGCTTTTCCAACTCTGCCCTGAGGAGAAGAAAAAGGAAGGCTTCCTTTATCAGCGGCGCGAGGCCAAGAGGAAGACGGTCCTCGCAGTGCCTCTGTTGGACGACATTTGGGATGAGGGCCTTTCCCTCCTCAAGAACCCTTCCACGACGCCAGCTAGAAGAGACCGGTACGAGAAAAAGTACCGGGTCCCGGACACGGCCCCCCTATGCCTCCGGGCGCAGCCTACCCCGGACTCCGTCGTCTCCGCGGCAGCCAGGAAGAAAGCGGGGGGGGGTGCGGCCTCCACATCGACTTCCCCGCCGGACGGCGAGGGAAAGAAATTGGATACTATGGGACGTAGAGTCATCTCGTCGGCAGCGACGACGATTAAAGCGGCCAACGCCTTGGCTATCGTGGCCCGCTACGACAGGGAGCTCTGGTACAAGATAGCTCCCCTGCTGGATTTTCTGCCGGACGACAAGAGGGCGGAGGCCCTTGAGATCCTGCAGGAAGGTGAGGTGGCCTCGGACCACGCCATCACCGTGGCGACGGACATCGCCGACACTGGGTTCCGCCAGCTGGGCAACGGCGTTTGCCTTCGACGTCGTGGATGGCTCAAAGCTACGGACTTCCGGCAGGACGTCCAGACCAGAGTCCTGGACATGCCCTTCGACGGGAACAACCTGTTTGGGAAGACAGTGGACGATTCCCTACAGGCCATCAAGGCGGATACTGAGACGGCCCGGGCCCTTGGAGTCCTGCAACGACGGACGCCCTTTCGGAGCGGCGGAGGCAAGGGCGCCTCCAAAGGTTCCGGCGGCGGTTTCGCTTCCTACCGTCAAGCGGCCCGCTCGTCGTCGCAAGAGGCCTACAGAGGACGAGGCAAGTCTAGCGGACCCCGCCGTCGTCGCCAAGGAGGTCAAGGCGGCAAGGCCGCGTCCAAGCAGGATTGAACCGGCCGTGGGGTCGGGCCCCCACCGAAGCACCCCGGTGGGAGGCCGGCTGGCGGGCTTCGTCAGCGTGTGGGAGTCCATCTCCACCGACCGTTTGGTGCTGGACGCCCTGGCCCGGGGCCACGCGCTCGAGTTTCAAAGAAGGTGCCCGCTCGTCCCCCCCGTGGCCAGGAAAGAACTTCACGTCCCTCAACTTCTCCTGGAGGTAAAGGCGATGCTCAGAAAGGGCGCCATCGAACTCGTCCCAAAGAGGCTTCGGGGCTCCGGAGTCTACTCGAGATACTTCCTCGTGAAGAAGACGGGGGGGGTGGCGCCCCATCCTAGACCTGCGACGTCTGAACAAGTTCATCAAGGCGCAGAAGTTCCGGATGGTCACCCTCCAGCACGTCCTGGGTCAGCTGGAGGAAGGAGACTTCCTATCGTCGTTGGATTTGGAGGATGCCTACTTCCACATTCCCATCCTAAAGGGGCACCGCAAATTCCTCAGATTCGTGGTCCAAGGGCGTCATTACCAGTTCAAAGCCCTTCCCTTCGGACTACGGTCGGCACCCAGGGTATTCACCAAGTGCCTCGCACCGGTGGCGGCGCAGCTGCGCCGCGAGGGGATTCACGTCTACCCCTACCTGGACGCTGGCTCATCCGCGCCAAGACGAGGGAGCTCGCCGTGGTCCACACGGCAAGGACCGTCCAACTCCTCACGGACCTGGGATTCTCCGTGAACTACGCCAAATCCCACCTGGTGCCCGCGCAAGTCGCACTGTTTCTGGGAGCGAGGCTCGACACAGTGTCCCTTCTGGCCTCCCCGTCGGAGGAGAGGACCAGGACCATCTTGGGCAAGGTGCAACGGATGTTGGTGGCCGACGCGGCCAAAGTGAGGTCCATCAAGTCCCTCCTCGGGATGATGTCTTCCTGCATCTACCTCATTCCCATGTGCAGGCTCCGGATGCGCCCGTTGCAAGAATTCCTGGATGCGCGCTGGATCCAGACGACGGGCAGCTTCGAGGAAAGGATCAAGCTCGACGAGAGTTTCCGACGAGCGATACGGTGGTGGGGCACCCGCGCGCATCTGACGGCGGGCATGGACTTCCAGACCCCAGCCCACCAGGAGACTGTGACCACGGATGCCTCCCTGGAAGGGTGGGGAGCGCACACCGAAAATCTGCACGCAAGGGGACTCTGGCTCCCGACGGAGAAGTCCCTGCATATCAACGTCCTGGAGCTCCGTGCAGTGTTTTGGGCCCTCAGGTCCTTCCTTCCGTCCCTCAAGGGCAAGGTGGTGAGGATCTTCACCGACAACACCACCACCATGTTTTACATCAGGAAACAGGGCGGAACCAGGTCCCCAGCGCTGTCCAAGGAGGCGCAGGACCTGTGGCATTGGGCCGTCGCCCAAGGGATTTTTCTGGTGCCGTTTCATCTGGCAGGGATAAAAAACACCATCGCCGACTCACTCAGCAGGGAGCTGCGCTCGTGCCACGAGTGGGAACTACGGCAGGATCTGGTGGATCGCCTCTTCCGACGGTGGGGCACACCCCAGATCGACCTGTTCGCGACGGCGACGAACACCAAGTGCCGGAGGTTCGCCAGCAGGTTTCCCCAGACGAGGAGCATGGGCGATGCTTTCTCGTTCCCCTGGGAGGGCCTGTTCCTCTACGCGTTCCCTCCCTTGCCTCTGCTAATCCGGCTCGTCAACCAGCTCAAGAGGTCACGGTGCAGGATGATCCTCGTCGCACCTGCGTGGCCGAGGCAGATATGGTTCCCGGACCTTCTGGACTTGTCAGCGTCCCCGCCGATCAAGCTGCCGGCGGACGCGGATCTACTCTCCAGGGAAGGAGGCGCCATCCTCCACCACGACCCGAAGTCGCTGAACTTGCAGGCCTGGCTCCTGCAGCGCTAGAGTTTGGAGGATACGACATACCGGCCGATTGCAGAGAGGTTCTTGCAAAGGCCAGGGCGTCCTCGACTCTTAAATGCTACGGACACAAATGGAAGAGGTTCTCTGTCTGGTGCCACGCACAGAAGATTAACCCTCTACGGATTACGGCTCCCCAAGTACTGCCGTACCTGCTGACGCTGGCCAAAGCTGGTCTGGCACACGCGTCCATCAAGATTCATCTTGCTGCGATCTCCCGATACACCAGAACCACGGGGCGGACGTCCTTGTGGTCTCATCGTCTGGTGTAAGAGTTCATGAAGGGACTGTTCAGATCGTTCCCGCCGGTGAAGGCTCCGGCCCCGGCGTGGGAGCTCAACGTGGTGCTGACCAAGCTCATGGGACCTCCGTTCGAGCCTCTGCACTCGGCCCCGTTGAAGTTTCTGTCGTGGAAAACAGCTTTTCTTGTGGCCATCACCTCCGCACGACGAGTGGGAGAGATCCAGGCCCTTTCCTGCAAGGCCCCGTACTTGACTTTCCACGACACGAGGGTAGTGCTCAGGACGCACCCCTCCTTCATGCCCAAGGTACCGTCGGACTTCCATCTCAACGAACCCTTGGTGTTACCTGTGTTCTTCCCGTCGCCTTCGTCGCCGGCTGAGAGGACTTTGCACTCGCTGGATGTAGCTAGAGCGCTGAAGTTCTACGTGGACCGCACGAAGGGTTTTCGGAAGACGTCACAACTCTTTGTGAACTTTGGACCTGTCAATCAGGGGAAGGCTCTCTCGAAGGCTTCCATCTCCAGATGGCTCTCCGGCTGTATCATGTGCTGTCACCGGTTGGCAAACCGACCGCTGCCTGGCCGTCCGAGAGCCCATTCCACCAGAGCGATCGCAGCTACCACGGCGTTCCTATCTGGTGTGCCCCTGCTGGACATATGCAGGGCTGCTACGTGGAGGTCGACGCACACCTTCACGAAATTCTACTGCGTCGACCGGGATTCCAGGGAGGAGTCCAGGGTCGGCCAAGCAGTGCTGCGCAACCTGTTCGCCTGAGGTGAGCCTGGTGAGGAGGTAAGATGCTTAATGTTGAGTTGATGTGATGCTTAATGTTGAGCCTTTGCCACCTCCCGTGGTTGTGCATGTGTGTACTGCTATGTATTCTTTATTCATGAGCATGTGAATCCATGCCAGACCCCATGCTGGAGAAGGAACAAGTTACTTACCTGTAACTGTTGTTCTCCAGCATGGGTCTGGCATGGATTCACATGCGAACCCTCCCGCCTACCCCTCTGCGGCTCTTCACTTGGTCATACTGCCACTTCACGTGCTTCCAAATCTGAAGATGGCTGCCAGAGGCGGTGCTTAGGTAGAGGGCAGTCATTGGCTGTGGTCAGTATGACGCAGAGACCAGTGATTGGTTATTACTACGAAAGACAGATCAGAAACGAAACTGATACTGGTTTTTTCTTTACCGAGGATTCCCAGCCTGACGACGGGGAATATTCATGAGCATGTGAATCCATGCCAGACCCATGCTGGAGAACAACAGTTACAGGTAAGTAACTTGTTCCTTCCCAGCTCTTCAGTTTTGTTACCTTTCACCAGTTCATAAAGTTCAGTTCCTTAGTTTCAAATTGCGCAGGTATTCCTTTATTCAATCACAAAGTGGCTTTTCCTTTAGGTGGGTATCTTCGGTCTAGGCGCAGTTATCGGAACACACGGCCACCCATTACAGGTCACGCAACTGACACACCTTACTTGCATCTGCTTTATAAATATTTTTCCCCAGTTCCAGCTTCACAATAAGGCTTGACTGATTCCTTTCACTTGCCTTTGAAGCTTTGTTTCTCCTTTTCTCACCATTCACTGGTACATTAGTTTTCACTACAATGGCCAACATAAACTTACCAGTGCACTCTCCTGCTAGGAAACTCGTCACCAGAGATCTTTCCTGCAGGTTTACTTTTCTTAACCATTCATTTTTCTCAGTAATATGCAATAATATCTGCCTGACTCTTGGCAATGCTAATCCCAATCATTCACTTATGCTTGCCTACTTGGTTTTGCTTATTAGCCTTGCTTTCATGTCATCTTATTGCCAATTCACTTCACTGTTATTCATACTTTTTCTGATGTTATCACAGTTCATTGTTATACTTATTCTGTAGTTTCCCCAAATTGAGATAAATGAGGGATTTCACGTATTTAGAGTCTTTCTCTTTATCCGCTTTTCATATATAGAAATTATCCCCTTTAAACCCGCTTCGGTGTGGCCCGGGGCTCCCACCGCTCCTGGGCAGAGATCACCATTGTTGCATGGTGTGTTCGATGAGTGGTGTGTCTTTGGGAAGCGTTGTCTGTCCTGCCGGTCCTCCCGCGGCTTCGTGGGCAGCTTTTCTTTTGCCCGCTGATATAGCCGATGCACCTCACTGCCTCTGTGACACCACCAGCTTCTTCTCTGCTGCGGTACATTCAGCAGTGCTTCTCTGGCTCTCACCAGGCCTCTCGAGCTGTTCTCCGGTTTAGAGGGATGCTCCAGCTTTCCTTGGCAGAACATTCTCGCGCCGGTCTACTTTCCACCTAGTTTTCCGCTGCGCTTGCTCTGCATATCTCTTTGGCTTCTCTGGACTTCTCAGGGTCTCGCTTCCACACAACTGCTCTCTCCTTCACTTCCCTCTGCTTCCGACACTGGCTTTTAAATATCCCGCCAGTTGGATTAGGCACTCGACAACTAGACCGCACAGAGTAAGTTCTATAGTCTGTTGTCAGTCTTTGTTGCATCTTCCTCGTCCCAGTACCAAAGTGGTGTTCACTGGGAGATGGGTCAGGCAAAAGATAGGGTAGGGACTAGTAATGACCTACAAAAGGCCTGGGGCACATTGGATTAATTAGAAAAGGGAAATGGGAGGATACTGTGTCTCACCCAAGGGTGCCTCATCCCCATTGCCCAAGTTTCCTCCACCCAGGTGATCCTCCCTGGCATATCCATCCCCAGGGTCAGGATTCCGATAGCGACTGCCTTTCCCTGGCCACCTGGGAGGAGGCTATGTTGGGGAAAGAAGTGAGGACGCCCTCAGATTCCTCACAAATGACTCATTAGTGATCACACCCTTCATAGTTCTTTCAATGAACAAACTCCTTGCCCAAGCCTCCTGCCCAGTTTTTTTGTGTGCATCTCCAAGGGTAGTAGAGAAAATTCCTTTTCAGGTTGCCTTTACAGAGCGACAGTATGTGGCTAGTAGTAGTCCAGTATTTGGGGGGTAATGTATGGAGATATTAAGAAGGGGCAGCTGACAACAGAATGACACAAAGAAATAAGCTGTGCTATTAGGTATTGAGCCAGCAATTACATGAGTTTTTTCTTCCTCCTTACTGTATGTGGCAGACGTGAGGGGTTTAGAATCTGTATTTCGATTTCGTACCAGAAAGTGTATGCCGATTCCTACCTGTACGCTTTGTTTGCAGTGTTTAGATCCTGATCATTTTTGTACTAACTGCGCATTGTGATGGTATCTGCCACAGAGCTATTTCCTCATCGTTGTGATTATGGGAAGATGTTTTTCAATAACAACCATCAAATAAATTCAAGAACTGCATTGCCTGAAAAAGGTAGGTGCACATGTGCCCTGACATGGTAACTCATTGCAACGATTCAATGAACACCGGGGCTTCTCAAAACACTACACCTTACCTTGCATTACAAAGTGCCAGCATAATTTGTATGGGTCCTCTCAGAGCAAACAGAGTGATCCTGAGGTTGCATTTTCGGCAGCCTATGAAAAACCTTTGGGCTGAGGTGTATGATGGACCTCCTAAGCTCCAAAACACTGTGACAGGGATATAGGGGGTAAGTGTCTTGGCCCCATCAGAGTGGAACACTGACGCCTCCTGGTCTGTGTTAGACAGCCTACCAGGTTATATGCCAGAGCCGATCCTACCCCAGTGGTGGGGAACCCAGTCCATGCCTGTTAGAATGGATTTCTAAACTCTGGCCTGGTGGACAGATATTTAGGAGGTCACCATTGTTATAGTGAACAGGGAATAACTTCCGGGAGTTGGCCAAACCAAACAAGGTAGCATGGAGAGAGGCCAAGGCCAAATCTCAGGAGAGGCGAGTGGGGTTAGGTTCCACAATGAGTCCACACAGTGGCATACTAAGGATTACGCTTATAACATTAGTTATAAAAAATACTATATTTATTCTAGGCACATAAAACACACTATGAAAAATGACTAATAACAGGTAATATTATTACGCAATACTAAATATTATTAACCCCTTAACTGGCAAGGGTTTTACCACCCCCCCCCCCCCCCCCCAGTGCCAAAGCCTTTTTTGTTGATTTCGGTATGTCGCCATTCAATGCCTTGTAACTTTTGTTACATGAGATATCTCCGCCAAATTTGGCCCCTTTTTTCCTGGGTGGTCGTAACGCCACCCAGGAATCCTAAAAGGAAAACGTTTTGTGTTTTTTCAAAAAATGCCAATGAAATGATGTACAAAGAAGCCTGTGTTGTTTTTCCCTTGTAAGAGCTAGGAACAAATGCTTTGCTGTGCTGAATTCCCCATTTTCCTGGTTTTCAAGATCAGGTTGAGTGGAAATGAAAAAAAAAAATGTGATATGGTTATCAACCGTTTTGTGAGAGGTAGGCGATTTTGGCCTTTTTTTCCCAATACGACATGCGTGGACGGAATGGAAGGAAAGGGTAGGAAAGCTAAATGGGAGGACAGAAAGGCATACATTTCTAAAAAGTAGACAAAATTCCAAGTTTAGGAAGGGATGATTTGCGTAGGTCAGGCAACTATGTAGGGGAAACATTGCATAGTTTGGAGAAAAAGCAGGAAAATGACAGAAAAAAGGTATGTGGCGGACATGGTTGGCATGGTACGGCAATGGCTTCTATGAATT
This sequence comes from Ambystoma mexicanum, assembly GCF_040938575.1. NCBI lineage: Eukaryota > Metazoa > Chordata > Amphibia > Caudata > Ambystomatidae > Ambystoma > Ambystoma mexicanum. The sequence continues at coordinate 351,407,217 of NC_090929.1, forward strand.
ATGAGAAAAACAATGACCCGCTACATTCCCCTGACTCTTGTAGTTAGGAAAGGACACATTTTTGTAATGTTTTACAAAACAAGCAATACCACAAGCCAAAAACGGAGCCATGGTACACAGGAGTGTTATGCTTGCGGCCTGAACAGACGTACTTAGCATGTGTAAATAAGGAAAACAAATGCGGTGAGGAAGGGCAAGCATACATTTTTTGAAAGAGCAGAGGCAGACCTTTTGAAGGGTAGGTGACTTGTGCAGGTTACAAAAGTGTATAGTGACTAAAGCAGCGACTAAATGTAGGTCACACATTTCACTCTGGTCACCCACCGAAACACGCCGCCAACAACACATGGCCTACCGTCCCGCGTTCCCACAGGCGTCCCGACCAAAAAGGTACCACACATGTGTGGGTGCACCTACCTGGGCGCAAAGGGAAAAGCCGAAAACACGGGCAACCCCGTGTCTTTTCGCACAGCAGAATTTCAGGAATTTGGCTCATGTGCACACCATGCAGATTTGGGCCTTGGGTGTCCTAGCCACCAAGGAAAACTGAGAACCCCATGCATTTCTGAAAAGAGGACACCCGTGGGAATCCACAGAGCTCTGACTTGCGCAAATCGGCCCACAATTTATTACCCATAACCGACAGGCAAAGTCCAAATTTGGGGGGAAACACACAATTTCCGCACATTTCACTCTGGTCACCCACCAAAACAACAACACATGGCCTACCGTCCCACGTTCCCACAGGTGTCCCGACCAAAACGGTACCTCACATGTGTGGGTGCACCTACCTGGGCGCAAAGGGAAAAGCCAAAAACACGGGCAACCCCACGTCTTTTCGCACAGCAGAATTTCAGGAATTTGGCTCATGTGCACAACATACAGATTTGGGCCTTGGGTGTCCAAGCCACCAAGGAAAAACTGGGAACCCCAAACATTTCTGAAAAGAGGACACCCGTGGGAATCCAGAGGTCTGACTTGCGCAAATCGGCCCAGAATGTATTACCCATAACCGCCGGCAAAGTCCAAATTGAGGAAAATGCAGCCCAGCCAGAACTCCAGGACAGTTGAAAGTGATGTCCGCGGCCTTGGACATCCATTTACCATGTGGGTGTACCATCCCCAAGCACAGCAGCAGCTCCAGGGAGGCCCTGGCAGGGTCCCCTTCCCTCCCCCAAGGTAAATTCTGTATGGCAGCCTAGCCCGTGCTCCTGGATGGTCCGAGCTGATGTCCCTGGCCTTGGGCCGCTGACTCCCAGTGTGGGCTGGACGTCCCCAAGCCCAGTGGTGGTTACCTGGAGGCCCGGGACATTCTCCGTCCTTTCCCGGAGGGAGAAGCTGTAATGCAGGCCAGCCAGAATACCAGGAGGGTTGGGGATCACATACATGGCCTTGGGCACCCGTTTCCCATGTGGGTTCGCCATCACCAAGTGCAGCGGCAGTCCCAGGGAGCCCCGGCAGGATCCCCATTCCTCCCCGGAGGTGACATCTGTAACGTAGCACAGCCAGAGGTGCAGCCTGGGCTTGCAGATGGTCAACCCACATGGGAGACATCCACTCCCAGGGAAACACCAATGTTCTGCTGGCATGGGGGTCAATTTGTGGCCTTCCCCTGCGATTGTGTCCCAGCCCACCAAAATATCTCCCAGACGACTCATTCCCACCCACACCACCAACAATCCAGCACGTCTGACCCACCGCACTGACAGTGGCCCCTAACCGTATAATAATAAAAAAACAGTACACCCATAACGTTGCAGCTGCTCGCGTAGAAAAAGCTGTAAACAAAACAAAAAACATTTGTTACCTACCAGCAAAAGCAAATCTTTACTAACTCTCTGATCATGGCCCCCCTTTCAAGCCATCACTGGTGATCTACTGAACCTCACCCCCCAGTGAAAACACATTTGCCCCTTGCTAGGGGCAGAAATCTGCCCCCAGGGAGGGCTGCATGTGGTGCCCCCCCTCCATTTGGGGTGGGGGCGAGAGGGCCATCACAAAACATCGGACAGGGCCCCCAATGGATGGGGCAGTAGGGTTTGGGCACCCTGGGGGCAGATTGCCACATTAATGTGCCCATCTGCGCCACGGGAAGTTGGGTAAAAAAAAATGTTAGCATGCATTTTAGGGGGGCTGAGGGGCACCCTAAATCGACGGCGAATGTTGTAATGGAAAGGGGGGTGGTCTCTACATAGCCCGGGGGTTGGATTACAGTTTTGTGTGATGCTTGCTTTGCAGGGATCACACAAAACACAGTACCTAAAAGGACGAGCTAGCTCGTCCTTGGCAACCTGGAGGGAATGCAAAGGACGAGATACCTCGCGCTTGGCACTTAAGAGGTTAAACATATATACAGTCACTGTAGTTGGTGCACCATAAGCAATTCATGAAGTCCAACCTTAAGTTGTATGGGGTGGGGGATGAAATTACCCTAAAATGCCATAACTACAGGCCAGAGTAAGCAGCCATGAGCTAGGACACTGAACCCGTGTGCGCCCATGATCCGTTTCTGATCCGTGCGATTACAAGGCAAAATACAAGGCTCCAGCACCCCAAAATTGAGGTATGGACTCATGAATGGGCAGAGCGCATGCAGTACAAAGATTGCAGAAACTGGTGACACAGAAGGACAGTTTCGCGAACTTAACAACGAAGATTCCTGTGGCCGTGAGATAAAGATGGCGCTGATGAGGAGCTCTGTTAACGCATAGACGGGCAGACGAGCCCCTGCACTGTGACTGTGAAGGGAAACGTATGATGAGAACAAATACGGCGGTTCAGATGCAGACTCGGGGCGGCGGTCCGCGACGCAATGGCGTGCCCACAAATTCGGAGCAGATGAGAATAGTGACACATTGTAACAACCCATGGCACAAATAGCTTGTACTTCAAAGCTACAAAGTGGTGAATGCAGACGAAGGCGAGCGCTGCCAAGCGGGAGCCTCTATATAACATGGAAGGCTGAGTCAGAGTTACTTCGTAGGAAGACCGTGGAGCAGGAGAATAGGACCTACGGTAATGAGGTGGAGAGGTCCAAGATGGCGCTCAAGCGGAACAATAGACCCGACACGGCCTGAAAACCGCGAGGCAAACCTAATGACGAGCCAGCTACGGCATATACAGTGGATGCGGAGAGCCTCTGGCTCACAAATCCGAGACAGGAGCCCCTGAGGTGCACCACTGGGGCCAGGAGAGACGCTGTACTGTGGTCATCCCCCTTCAACAGAGCTGATCGAGACACTGCACGGAGGAAAAATAGCCGTGAAGTGCACTTAAGGGACAGATGGTACCATTGCAACAGTCCCACATGGATGTGTCTCTGTAGGAATGCTAACGTGAGGCAGCGACCTACGGGCCATGCAGAGTCACATTAATTAATATACATGGTGGTCTCAGGAAGCTAACAGAAAAAAATGGAAAGCACAGGGCGGCGAGTGTAACAACGCTAGTTCTGACACCCTTCTACCCTGCTTTGCCCGAGAGCGGTTTCTACCCAGAGATGCAGTGATGGAGCAGTGGACCTCAGAGCAAACATACAGTGAGGCGTGAAGCGATACTCGTATGGTCACGGCATATGAGACCAAGAGGAGCACACAAGAAGTGCTGCAAACCCCTTCTCTGCATAGAGTATATGTAAAGGAGAAAGTGTACATTCTAGGAATCCAGTGGTCAACCGAGAGGTCGATATATTTGCTGCACCACAAGATCGAGATACAAAACGTCGAGCTCTGACTATGATGAGCCAGGAGTTGCAAACACGCGTGGCCCCACGAGAGTACTTGTGGATGAATAGCGCACAAGGACATCATCAACTACAACCCGTAAAGCCGTCTCCCCCCGCAAAACAGGCATTGCAACCCCATGCTAAAGGGAGTCCCCAGTAAGACATCTATGTGATTGAGGCTACCTATGCGTTGTGAGCCGGCATTTCATTGTATTGACACTCGACCCAACCTGTGCAGTAAGACGAAAGAAATCACGCCATTCACCCCAGGGGTGAATACTAATGTTATAACTAACGACATACCACTGGCCTAGGATGGCATCAACGGTGTGAGAGCTGTCAGCCCAACAGAAATCACGGCAGAGGTCTGCAGAACAGGAGCGTACGAAGGGCAAACGCAAGGCGCCCAATTACTAGACATCTGTGGGGCCCCACGTCAGGACCTAGGGCCCTGTAACACTAGACGTGGACTTGACAGCCAGGGGAGGTAAACTAATAGGGAAACAGGCAACGATGGAAGACTTTGCAAAATCATCTCCAGCAGGGGAAGTGGTGAAGCCCAAGAAGCCGGAGACACATGGAGAGACAGCCCACATGCAGAATGACCAACAGATCCTAGATGCAATAGCGGAATTGAAAACGTCATGGAACGTAAGATTGACATGGCTATAGCAGATCTGAGGACCTCACTTGAATTGAAGATTGATACTGTCAGTGTGGATGTTAACTTGTTGCAGCAGGATGTCAGGAAGTTGGCGGAACGCACGAGTGAACTAGAAACGGAAGTGAAGGCAAATACAGACACCTGCACTATGAACGCTGAGGAGGTTGCTGTTCTGCGACAAGTGTGCAATGTGGAAAATAGGGCTGAAGAAGCGGAAGGGCGAGCACAAAGAAATAATATCCGTATTGTTGGGCTTCCGAGGGAGAGGAGAGCTCGGACCGGACTGACTATGTGGAGAATATGCTGCTGCAGGAGATGTGGGCAGGCGCACTCACCCAAAGGTTCACTGTGGAGAGAGCGCACAGAGCTCAGACCAGACGGCCACGCCAGGGAGCTCCTCCCCGACCACTGATAGCAAAAATATTGAACTACAAAGATAGGGAGAAGATCCTGGAGCATTTCCACAAGGGGGGGACTATCGACAGAGGAGCGGCGACCGTTACGGCATACCCAGACTACACCTTCATAATAATAATAATAATAATAATATTATTATTATTATTATTATTATTATTATTATTAACTAATACATTATTACAAATTATTATTATTATTATTATTATTATTATTATTATTATTATGGTTAGATGCACAGAACTGCCCAGATGGAACGACAAGCCCGAAGGAGAGTGGTGCCGGGATGTAAGCGACAGCTCCTCAGAGTACTGAGACTTAAACGAGAGGGGGGGAGTGGTTAATTTCCATAGTGACGTTGATCATGGACTGGATTATTTTTTGGGACTAGGGGAGCGCAAAGGCGGACAGCATGAGAAGAATGCCTGAATTTGCCGAGTAATGGTAGAGGGAGCTGACGTTAGATTAGGTGAGATACCAGTAGAACGGTATCCACCCGCGGTGTGCCAAAGAGGGACTAGATGCGGGTAGACCTGAGATCCAGGGATGGATCTGGGCACCAGTTGTGGAAGGGTAGGGTGGGGGGGGTGGGAGTTGGAAAGTTTGTATGGTGTTAATATTTGGGGAGGAATCTTACACCTATACACCATTACGCATGGAACGGAAGTAAAGGGAAGAGAGAGGCGGTACCGGTTATGGATAAGATGGGAGACCTCAAGATGGTGACCTGGAATGGCAGGGGGCTCAATAGGTATTTGAAGAGAAATAAGGTCATGCTGTACCTAAAGAGACAGCAAATTGATATCGCCTTATTGCAAGAAACTCACCTAACGAAAGAAAAACAGGAAGTGATAAAGAGGAAATGGAGGGGGGCCGCCATAGGAGCAACATATTCAGCATATGCTAGGGGGGGGTGGGTCATCACTTGGATAGCACCACATGTCCCCTTTCAGCTACTAAAGTCAACCATTGAGCCAGATAGGAGGATGGTGTTAATAAGGGGATTGATATAAAATAGGGACTTGTGTATTATCAACCGAATATGCCCCGAACCAAGACACCATAGGTTACTTCAGCACCTTATACAGCAAAGTCAGCCCATACATTGGGGGAGCAGTCATATGGGGTGGAGACTTTAATTGCACATTAGATCCAAGGGTGGATAGATCAGATGGAAAGATGGAAAAACCTACCCCTGCACCCAAGACCCTGCGGACCCTATTGAGAGACTTTAACTTAGAGGATATAGGGGAGTTAGCGCAGTCGGAATACAAAGCGAGAGTCCTCTCGGACCACTCGCTGCTCATTATAACGTGGCAATACTTGCCACCCAGAGCTAGGATCCCGACATGGAGACTTGGGGCCAAAGCATTGAAATATACAGTGTTCAGAGGGGACTTGAGAAAAGAAATAGTGGAATAAGTTGAAAATAACACTGGGAGTGTAGAATCGGCTGGCACACTATGGGAGGCATTCAAGGTGGTGGTGAGGGGAGCAGCCATATCTAAATCCAAAGGTCTACAAGGTGGAATAACGCAGGAGTTGCAGGAGGCAGAGGACAAACTAGAGGCAATTATGCGTAGTGGCGCGATTTCCCTTGAAGAAACTGAAACCATACGTCAATTGCAGCTAGAATGTGGAGAGCATTGGAAGAGATAATGCAACCTGAACTATAAGAAATACATAGAGAGACAGCATGCGGGAGGCGACAAGCCGGGTAGGCTGTTAGCCTGGTTATATAAAAACGAGACACCAAGATCACCAATTAGAGGGATAAGGGGAGGGGATGGACAAATACTTGATACTCAAGTAGGCGTGAGCAGTGGGTTCTACCAGCAACTGTATGAAGACGTTGGAGGTAGTAAAGCACTCGCGATTAGAGAAACACGGGAGGATATTGGCCTACCCAAATGAGAGGGAGAGAGGGAGAGAGAGAGGGAGGACCTAGAGGCCCCAATTGCATATGAGGAACTAGAAGCAGTGGTGAAGCTCTTACCTACTAGTAAGGCCCCAGGAGCGCGGATGGACTCCCCAGCGAGTTCTATAAAAACAAATAATGCGGAAGTGCTCCCCTTGTTGCTGGCAATGCTAAACAAAGTTTTAGAGAAGGGGATACTGCCGGAATCTCTGAGAGAGGCGATCATTATCCCGCTTCTTAAGCCTAACAAACCGAGCACGGACTACGGATCATATAGACCGCTATCCATGCTGAACCAGGACAGTAAGATACTCACGGCTGTGCTAGCAAATAGGTTGAGACCGGTTATTAACAAACTCATACATCCCGACGAGACCGGATTTATCTCGCACAGGAACATATCCGACAACCTCAGAAGGCTCCATCATGTCATAGAGCAAACTGAAAAAGACCTGCACAAGGTCGCAATAGTCTCACTAGACGCAGTGAAGGCCTTTGACTCTTGTCAAATGGCCTTGGCTGATGGCAGCCCTGAAGGAATACAGAATTGGGCCTATGTACTTGAAGTGGTTGAAGCTACTGTATAGTGCGCCACTGGCTAGATTTAAGACGGGAGCGATCATCTCAGAACGATGGCAGCTCAGTAGGGGCAGTAGACGGGGATGCCCTTGGTCCCAGATGCTGTTGATTTTGGCACTGGAACCCCTAGCTATATATTTGAGGCTACAATACGGAGAGGTGGGGATTGACACGAAGGGGGGGGGGCACACCTAATTTCAATGTATGCTGATGATATGCTACTGTACTTAAAGTATCCTGAAGAGAACATACAATATATTTTGGAAATGATGGAGCGATATGCAATGCTTTCTGGCATTACAGTGAATCCCAAGAAATCGTGCATTTTTACCCTGAGGAGATATAGAGGGATACCACGAGAAGGACTACCAGTGTTATATGTACAATGGGATACTAGAACCTTTAGGTACCTAGGGATCGATATTTACCACACGGTGGAGGCTGAATACAAATACAACACAGAGAAGGTGGTGGCTAACATTGAAAACAGTATGAGATTCTCGTCTAAACTCCCACTGGCTGTGAGGCACTGTTGAAGATGGTAGTGCTGCCTAGGCTGCTGCACTTTTTTGGGAATATACCATATATGATACCCAAGCGATTCTTCGTTAAGCTGCAAAGCATATGTAGAGGGTTCATATGGCATAATACCAGTAACAGAATAGCGCTGTGGAAACTGCAAAACATGTATGACCAAGGGGGCATTAAATTGCCCAACTTCGAGGTTTATTATTTGACCAGCCAACTACAATATCTAGCTAGGTGGTTATCGGAAGACTCAACATCGTAGTGTTGATGGTTGAGGTTTGAATGTCTCCCGTTTTTTAAAAAAAGAGTGGATATGGCTGCCGAAATCGGAGCAAAAAGGGTGCGCAAGAATGTTAGAATTGGGATGGAAGATTTGGCGCAAAGCTTGCCAGGTCATGGAGAACCCGACCCGTCATTCCCCACAAATGCTGCTAGTGGCATTGACCGGAGTGGATGGCCAATTCAGGAAGATAATCCGTAGGCATTGGGAACCGATTGGCGTAGCAATGCTGGGGTATGTATGGATAGATGGGAAGGCGGTGGAATTTGATGCGCTGTTAGAGGAAACTGGTCTACACCCGGGACAGTGTATCACTTATACTAGATTGGTGCGACAGGTGAGAGACACTGGTCAGAAATAGCGCTAGAGGGCCAACCTGACACGGCCATATAAAAAATGTATGATATCTCAGATGGAGGGCACAAGGTTTCTAGAATGTATGAACTGCTGATGTCAAGGGTGGGAAAGGATGATATCCAGCTGAGAACGAACTGGGAAGAGGAAGCAGGTGAAACTGAGCAACGGGTTGTGGGCAAGGGCTCAGAGGTACCACAAAAAAGTGTCCAGGAACGCGAGGCTGCAACAAATACAATTATATATCACCCACAGGGTGTACATGATCCCCCTGAGGATTGCTTGATTCAAGAACGCAGGAGTACAAACATGTCCCAAATGTGGGTAGTTGAACGCAGGGATGATACATATGTTCTGGGTGTGCCCGGAAATTGGAAGGTTCTGGGGCGAGGTAGCCCACAGTCTGACTGAAAAAGGGATTCAATTAGAGGTGGAATCTGTATGGGCGTGCATGGTTGGGGTTTTTTCTAGACCACGCAAGTTGAAACACGCAACTAAGCTTAAAGACTTGGCCTATATACTCACCAAGCACAGAATTGCCATGGGGTGGAAAACAAACAATAGACCAAAGGTAGAAGTCATGGCACGACCTTCAGAAATGGGCAGAAGCAGAAACGGTGGTATGGAGCGAGGCGGTCAGTACAGGGGAGGATGAAATAGCAGAAACACTGATGGCCTGGAGGCACCTGGTGGCCACACTGTCTAGGTCCACCCAATCCCGCCTAGAAGATCATGATGCCTCTGGGGGTGTGGAGGAGAGGGTACTCCCAGACGGAACGATGGCAGATGGTGAGGTAGAGTAGGCTTGGGTTAGGGGGGAGGGCAACAGGGAGACGGTGGATATATCATGATATTGCATGTGATGCTTCGAATTTTGTATGCTGTCCACTGTTTGTTTTTTTCCTTGTGTGTTTGTTAAAAATTAATAAAAATAGTTTAAAAAAAAAACCTACAGGCCTGAGTCAGTGGGGGGGACATGCCCCTCAGTAAAAGGCCTGTGCTGGAGTGCGTGCAAAATGAGGCCCTTGTCAAACACAAAGGAGTGATTTTGGGCATCCAAACTTGAAGGTGCCTAAAAATGTTCATGGCCTCACAGAAGAGAAAGACACGGGAAAATGTTTGCCAAAGATCCCAAGTGGCTAAAACCATCTTGGCAAAAACTGCAGCATCCAGCATGTAAATGGAAGTGCCAAAATGTGTGCAAGCCTGCTCAACAGACTGGGGTGTTACTGTAACAAGAATGATTGTTTTCAAAATCTGTTTTTCCCTTCCGTTGTATTAAAGACCTGCTCTTCAAAATATGTGCAGGAATGCCAGAAAGGAACTGTGAGTTTGTTCATCATGAGCCCATCACGAAAATACTTCATAATTCGCATAATCCACATGGAGATTTTGAACTGCAATAGAATTAAAGGTGTCACGGCTGGAACTTTCTGCAGTAACCTTGCAATGGTGTTTTAACATTTACACTTTTAAGCATTCACATGCACAGTTAACGTCTGGAAATATGTACATTATGTTGCCTTTCTGTGATCACTGTTAGCAGGAAATTACTGTGCAATTGTTTTACATACAGAAGTGTTACTAAGGTTGGTTAAAAAGTAAAAAGCTTGCAGCAGAGATAGGCTCCAAATAGTGGTCCTGGTTTTGTTTCCGCTGTGTGCTTTCCAAATGTGAAACTGAGGCTTAAAAGCCTGTTGCCATGATAATGTGAGTCTGGTTTCCCTTCAAGCATGGGTGCTCTCCAGCAGTTTACGGTTCAAACCACTTAAGCCCCAATAAAATTGGCCTGCGCTAGCAACTAGCCCTTTGAAGCTCAGCAGAATGTGATCTAATTTCACCACAGGACCCTTTGTGATGTTACAGCCAAACTTGGCAAAGATGGGGGCTAGTTTAAGGAGGGAGCTGATTTCCTATTGTGTAAAATAAGAGACGTACGTTTCATCGTGTGATATCCATAATGTTCGGCCCAAAATATGCATGTGCGGATTTCTGAAAAGCTGTCTGCAAGCCGCATCTACTGGCCATAAAATGATTTTGGTGACACCAACCTATCAAAAGTTATAAGAAAAAAATGAATTTTTATCTTTTGCATAAATATGACCATCATAAAAATATGAGAAAATGTATAACAGGAGCTACGTGCTCTGTCCATCGAATGCCTGAATTTTCAGTAATATGGTTTGGATGGAAACGAGGGAAAACTGTGGCTTCGCACCAGTAGGTCCAAGGTCATCAAACAAAGTTTAGGTGACTGCCTTGAAAATGTATTATCTAGAAATGATGCCATAGGTGACATAACATGATGAGAAAAGGCATTTATTAAAATGTGAGGTTACAGGTACAAACGCCAGATCCAAACCCCTACCTGTGTCATATGTTTTATGGGGTATCCTCCCCTGACTGCTCAAATCACGCCTACTTTCTCTGAGCCTACTGGCTGACAGAGGGGGAGGGAACCCTTAAAAACTTCCCAATCAGTTGTGAGAGGAGGATGACACAGCAGTGGTGTAATTTGGCTTATAAATAGTTCACTCCTCCTCAACTGGAGATTCTCTCTGCAAAATCCGAGGTGTGGAGCTGACTGAAAATCTCCGGAGCTATACTTGCAGAAATTGAGCCTGAAGTTACTAGTTGGGAGGACAAAGTGAGGCCTTGATTGACCCCTTTGATGGTCCTGGCAGTGGAGCTCTGGCACCATTGATGACTATAGAATCCTTTTATTCGAAGTATAGATCTCTGCAGCCATAGATTAAACAAGTCCTATCTATTTAAGCACTACTCTAGAGTGTCTCCACCAGGAACAATTCTCTTTTCTATCTGTTTGTGAAATGTCCTTTTTCTATTGAAAAGTATCTTCTTTGTCTGTGCATTGTGCTAACTCCCATTGACAAATACTGTGTTCATCTGTGCATTTGTCATTTTTTCTATGCAACAATATCATCCCTTGTGTATCTGTTGATTATAGTTCTCTTTCCCCTGAAAAGTCCTTTGTTTTTTTGCATAGTTAAGTGAGTTATTTCCCTAGTATTTTGGTTAGTAAATCAATTAATTCCCCCATTGAAATTCACAGAGCAAGGTTGTTGCAATTCGAAATCAACAATCTTATGCCCAGTGTTGTTTAATTGTTATCTTCACTCAATCTTGGCTACAGCGGTTTGGTCTAACATGGCGACATCAACATAATTGGAATTGAATATTTGATTCAAGTTGAAAACTTTAGATTTCGAGAGGTCACGTCTCACCGGAAAGTGGGTTAAGCCAAGGAGAACCCATTAAGTAAGGTGAAGGTAATAAAAATCCAGAGAGAGACTGTGCCCAATATTCCAAAGGTATATTTTTTTTGTATTTTTTAAAGTATTTTATAAGTGCCCTTTAGTGATAACACGTGTTTCGGTCTACCTTTGACATTTCTCAAATCAGGGCTATTAATTCATCATAGTACCATAAGTATTAACAAAAACAATGGGTTGTGTACCACAGAATGTATTCATACATGATTGCATACAATGGAGTCAAAGCAAACAAATTGCAACCAAAAATAATGAACCGAAATCAAAATAATTGCAAGAGTATGTGAATGAATTTGCAAAAAGAAAATTAAAAAGCCAGACAAAAAGAGGGGTTGGGGAAAGGGTGGTAAGAACGGCTAATTATTGAAAGAGATAAATACAAAAAACACTAGTTAGACAAAGTATTGAATCATTACTATAGCGCTAAACATGGAAATCACTGATACACTCACAGTTACTAATGCATTGGTTTTACCTTGGTTAGTTCTAGTGCCCCTGTTTCTTATGGAATAGTACCATCATAATAACCGGGTTAAATCCCTACAAGTGTGAAAACATTGACAATGTAGATTGTTGCTGACAGCAGTAGTTGTTCATGTCCTGTAATTGTTGTGCATTTATTAATTTTATAACAATGTTTGTTAGTGCCCGAAACAGCTTAATGTCATTCATCTATGTGTAGATAATTTCTTGTGCAATATGCTTGCGCTGTGCCTCGCGTGGAGCGCGTGTGTATAAAATGTACACACGCGCACGAAGTCGTGCGAGTGAAGACCCGTAATGCTGACAGTAAGGCTTTATTAGCTCATTCACATTCAGCAAGCTCTGAATGAAATAAATCTATTCACTGAGTACTGAGTCATCTTAGCATGGAGAATCGTGTGTGCCACAATAGAAATTGGGTGAAAACACTGCGTTTCTTGACGTGTGAGTGAAACACATATAAAAGGTGAGAAGGTGAAAAAGGGCCGTGAATTATTAGATGGTCTCTTACCTTTGAAGAAAAGAAGCGCGTCTGATCGCGTGCTTGACTGAATCTCGAGGGGGCACCATTAGGCGACCTCCATGTGTTTGTGTATAGCGTTACCATGGGGATGGACAAAACGCATAAGTCCTATTTCCCTGTCAGATGAAGCGTAATTGTGGCGGCCATGATGGACTGTAGTGTATTGCATTGAGTAATACAATTGGATCTATAGTTAAGAAGGTTGTCTACATCGCCGTAAGGTCAGTGTAGTGTATGCTTTACAATAGTAATGTTAAAAGTTAACCATATTAATTAGAGAAGGCATATTTTTACGAGCGCATGTGAATATAGCGCGTCTTTACATAGTCTAAGTGAGTAAACACTGTGTCTAATCTCAAAAGATAGTCACATACATGACTGTTTCACTATAGTTGATAATTCATTTGGTGATCAAATCTTGATGTAAACACATTCTCGGATAGGGCGAACTATATTTAATCTCCAATCATTTTTTATTTATTTGTTTGATTTAATCAATTTAATGATTTTTACAAAACAATGTAGAAGAAGAAAACTGCTGAGAACAAAACAGAACAACATATGTAGAAGGAAAAAAGGAGAAGAAGAAGAAGAAAGATGAAGTAGATGAAGCAAGGAGAAAGAAGAACATGGTTGCTGGCAATAACGTAGGTGAGTAAATTTGAGTCCTCGGGGTCGCTGTGTAGTATTAGTTGCTCAAGAACCCAGCGTTTACATCACAGAGACAGAGTGTGTTTGAGAGTGTGAGTGGTGGCAATTGTCCAGGTGGTCCTTTCTCCGCTGATCAAGCGACCCCACCAGATGTCCTCTTCTTTTGTGTAAGATCCCAAAAGATGTGGTAGCAAAACATTTTCGCCTGTTGTCTTTGTTGCTGGACAATTTAGTAACAAGTGGCGTAGGGTTTCGACCTCTTTTTCGTTTTTACAGAAGCGGCAGGTTTCTGAACTACTTAGCCCTCTAAGTTTTATGATTTCGTTGGTTTCCAGAAGATTTAGGCATGCTCTCAAAAACAGGTTTCGAAGGGATTGTGTCCTCCGATGTATTCCTCATCTTAGATATCTCCTTCCAGCTCTGCTGGCCTCGGAAAATTTTTTCTCTAGAGGGCGCTGCGCGTCGACGTCCTCCGAGTCGATGTCCCTCGACAGCCGCCGTGTCGACGTCATCCTGCCTATAAAGGCCGCGCGCAGCGTCCGTTGCTCAGTTCCGTTTTTCCGCGCTTACTCAGTGCCTCGGAATACCGTTGTTCAGTTCTTAGTCAGATTAATCCTATTTACCTCGAGTTATTCGATCCGTACTCGATGGCTTCCTCGTCGGAACCGACAACTCCTCGATCCGGCTTCAAGAAATGTCGAGATTGTGGGAAAAAGATGTCGTTGACCGATCCTCACAGAGTTTGTCTGTGGTGTTTGGGAGCTGAACACCATTGTTCGGAATGCGAGGACTGTATGTCCATGACAGCTAAGGCCCTGAAGGAGCGTAGGGGGAAGCTGGAGAAAGGTAAGACTTTTAAAGCTTCTTCTTCGTCGACGAAGTTGAGACATTCGTCTCCTCGTCACCATTCGCGCTCCAGGTCTCGGAGTGGGTCTCATCACTCCTAGAGATCGAAGCACTCGAAGAGGAGACGTCGAAGATCCCCTTCTCCGTCTTCCTCTTCCTCTGTTTCGCCAAAAAGAATCCCTTGCCCCACGAAACATAGTTCCCGGGCTGAATGGGAGGAATTCCGAAAAAAATATGATGAGCGTCTTCGAGAAAGCGGCCTCGACCCCCTCGAAGACTGCCGAGAGCGATGCTCTGGTCGAAAGACCCGAAGGTCAAAAACGCCGCGAGTCGCAGTACCCGGCGAAGGAAACCTCTCGAGCGCGTCTCGAACCCTCGAGTAGGACTATGACCTCCAAACCTTCCTCGAAGGTTCCGTCGACGCCGTCGACGAGGGTTCCGTCGAGGTCGATGTCTTCGACGCCGTTGTCGAAGGGACCTTCGACACACAGGTCTGTCGACTCGACGCCAGCTTCGACACCAGCGTTGACGCCAAGAAAAGTCACGGTTACCACACATCCAGTGACTATCCCCAGGTCCTCGACGTCGATGGCTTTGAGATTGTCGAGTAGAATTCCAATTCTGTCGAGGTCTTCGAGGCCTCCGCCTTTGTTTTCGACGCCACGCTCGAAGTCTTCGGCGTCGACGACATCGACGTTTTCGAGGCCGATAATAAGTTCGGCACCCTCTGCCTTGGAAATGGGATTTACTCCCTTTATGAGTTCAGAACAATTGAAAACTATATCCTCAATTTTGGAAGAGGGTGAATTTTCGGAACAGGAAGACACATTTGAGTTACAGGGACCTGTAACCCCAATTAGAGAGGAATTTTCCTCTGAAGAGCGCAGGTTAAAGGATCTTCATGATTCCTTACATGAGGCAAGTGGGTTAGACCCTTCCCCTGAGGTGGAGTTTGCTAAACCAGACCCAGGGGAGCATGCTGAAACCCCCTACAGAGCCTTAATGGCCAGGATCACAGAGCTCATGGGGTGGTCTGCACCTTCACAATCTTTCCAACAAGATGACCTCACGGATATTCTTGACAAAGGCCCACAGGAGGATCCTGTGGTGCCTTTTCATAAAGCTCTTCAGAGAAATATCATGACAAACTGGGAAACCCCAGATGTAGTACCAGCAGTAAATAAAAAACCGTCTACAAAGTACAGGGTATCTTCTACAGACCCAGAGTTTTTGTCTAAACACCCATCCCCAGAAAGTCTGGTGGTACAGGCAGCATCCTCTACCGATGTCAAGACGGCTTATCCTACCGTCCCACAGGACAGGGACGATAAAAAATATGATGCTATGGCAAAGAAAGTCTTTTCAGCATGTAGCATGGCGTTAAAATCTGTTAATGCTACTTGCACCCTTGCTAGGTTCAGCCATACACTTTGGGAGTGTGCTTCTACAGCGGCTGACTGCATCCCGGAGGGAGAAGAAAGGGATGCGTTCCTGAATATTATACAGGACGGTAAAGACACTATGTGCGCATCCCTCCAGACGGGCATTGATTCGGCTGACAGTATCAGCAGAGCAATGGCGGCAAGTACATCAACCAGGAGATTCGCTTGGTTGAGAAAGTCTGGTTTTGCCCCAGATGTGCAAGCCAGGCTCTTGAACATGCCATTCGATGGCTCTTCTTTGTTCGGGAAAAAGGCGGATGACAGTTTAGAGAAACTGCAAACTTCAAAAGCAGCAGCAAAATCCCTAGGAGCTGCAATCCGTCAGACTCCTTTTCGTCCCACAGGAACCTCTGTGTGGGGCAAGTCCTTTCGCTTCTACTCCGCATTCGGAAGAGGTAGAGGACGACCGGCTCAAAGGGGTCAAAGAAGAACTACCCGAGGTGGATGGGGTAGATATTCAAAATCCGCAGCAACAGCAGGTACCTCTTTACCATCAGCATCTGTATCAGCCGCCCCAAAACCACTCTGAGGACCTCCCTCACAGGACACCTGTAGGAGGCAGGTTGACTCAACATCTGGCGGTATGGCAGGCTATCAAGTCAGATGCTTGGGCATTGGAAACAGTTGCCCAAGGTTACTGCCTGCCTCTCCTACGCATACCTCAGAGTCATCCACCGAGGATCAGCTCTCAGAAAGCTCAAGATCCACTCCACTTGCAGGAAATTTGGGATCTGCTAGAGAAAGGTGCCATAGAACCGGTACCTGTAGCGGAGAGGAACAAGGGCTGGTACTCCCCTTACTTTCTCATTCCAAAGAAAGACGGAGAACTGAGACCCATCTTGGACTTGCGAGAATTGAACAAATTCCTCAGAAAAGACAAATTCAAGTTGGTCACTCTTTCTCAGATCCTCCAGGCCCTTCAGTTCCAGGACTGGTTGGTATCTCTGGACCTTCAGGACGCTTATTTCCATGTGCCTATCCATCTCAAACACAGGAAATACCTGAGGTTCGCAATTGGCAACTCTCACTATCAATTTCGAGTGCTGCCATTTGGGCTGACCTCCGCCCCGAGGGTCTTCACCAAGTTAATGTCGGTAGTGGCTGCAAGTCTAAGGAGGGAAGGGATTCACGTCTACCCCTACCTGGACGATTGGTTGATCAGGGCTGTTTCTCCGGAACAAGCTCAGATCCAGCTAAATCACGTGTGCCACTTCCTTCACAGACTGGGCTTCTCCCTCAATTTAAAGAAGTCACAAATGATACCATCGCAGAGACTCCAGTTCATAGGAGCGATCCTGGATACTTCCCTGGGAAAAGCCTTGCCACCAGAGGTGAGGGCTCAAGATATTCTACAGATGGTTACCAAGTTCCAGCATGCCCAACGTCTCCCAGCCTTCGACTTTTTGAGGTTGCTAGGCCTCATGGCATCCTGCATTTTCCTAGTGCCAGAGGCTCGCCTGAGAATGAGATCCCTCCAGTGGGCACTGAGGACTCAGTGGTCACAATTCTCAGGGAGAATGACAGATCTTCTTCAGGTTCCTGGCAGGGTGGCTCGAGACCTTCAGTGGTGGGCCTGTCAGGAGAACATTCTGAAAGGAGAACAGTTTTGGCAACCCTGGCCGGAGATAACAGTAGTCACGGATGCCTCACTCACGGGGTGGGGAGCCCACGCCAACGACTTGACCATCAGCGGTCGTTGGTCTCCATCGGAGTCCAGACTACACATCAACCTGTTAGAGCTGAGAGCCATCAGACTTGCGCTGAAGGCGTTCCTGCAGCTGTACAAGGGAAGAACGTCCTGATAATGAGGGACAACACAGTGGCCATGCATTACCTCAACAAAAGAGGAGGCGTAGGATCACTACCCCTGTGCAGAGAGGCGATGCAGCTCTGGTTTTGGGCAAACCGAGAAGGAATCTATCGGCAGTTCACCTAGCCGGAGAGAAGAACTTGACAGCGGACGCTCTGAGCAGGCAGAACACAGTCTCCCACGAGTGGGAGCTAGCTCAGGAAGTCCTTCAAGAGATCTTCGCCCTTTGGGGAACCCCTCAGGTAGATCTGTTTACCACCAGCCTAAACAGGAAATGCGACCTGTTCTGCTCAAGGGAATTTCCCCCGAGAGGAGCTCTGGGAGACGCGTTCATAGTGCACTGGGAGTTTCCGCTTCTGTACGCGTTCCCACCGGTCCCTGTCATTCCTCAAATGATCAGGAGGTTGAGAAGATTCCGGCGAACCATGATCCTAATTGCCCCGGATTGGGCCAGGAGAACGTGGTACCCGGACCTTCTAGACTTGTCCATCTGCCCTCCAATTCGACTTCCACTCAGAGAGAACCTACTCTCACAGAAGGGAGGTCAGGTTCTCCATCCAGACATCAAAACCCTCAACCTTCACGCTTGGCTTCTGAAAGGCTGAGGTACAAGGATTGGGACCTCCCTGATGATGTTATGGAGGTGTTGCTTTCGGCAAGGAGGCCAGCAACAAAGTCTTTATACCGCTGCCGTTGGAACAGATTTTGCAGCTGGTGTAGAGAACAGAATATCGACCCTTTTTCATGTGCTACACCAATGGTTTTGTCCTTCCTACTATATTTGGCAAATTCAGGCCTTCAAGTTGGCACCATTAAGGGCTATCTCGCAGCGCTATCCATCTTTAAGCGTACTGCGGAAGAACCATCCTATTTCAAATTACCCTTGGTAATACAGTTTCTAAAGGGGTTAACCAATGTTTATCCCCCAAGATCATTCCAAGTTCCCCTATGGGGTTTAAACTTAGTACTACCTTTCCTGATGGGTACACCTTTCGAACCTCTCCATTCTTGTTCGTTAAGATTCCTTACCCTTAAGACTGTTTTATTAATAGCACTTACATCTGCTAGAAGGGTGAGCGAATTACAAGCTCTTTCTTGTAACCCCCCCTCATACAATATTTCACAAAGACAAAGTTGTCCTGCAAGTGAAGCCTAATTTCCTCCCAAAGGTGGTTTCTGAATTCCATATCACTCAGAAGATTACCCTACCATCTTTCTATCCTCCTCCTCACCCGGGGAAAGAGGAAGAGAGGTTACACAGGCTAGACCCTAGGAGGGCTTTAAATTTTTACATTAGTAGACTAGCCAGGATAAGACAGGCAGACCAGCTGTTTGTAGGTTACACAGGTCACAAGCTGGGGTTACCAATAACTAAGCAGACCATTTCCAGATGGATCATTCTAGCCATTCTGGAATGTTATAAACTGGCAGGGAAAGAGCCCCCTCAAAACCTTAGGGCTCATTCGACCAGAGGTATTGCAGCTTCATCGGCCCTCAAAAGAGGCGTGCCGGTTAAAGACATATGTGCGGCCGCTACATGGTCGTCTGTCCATACCTTTACACGTTTTTACAATCTGGATTCCTCCTCCAGTCAAGAGACTAGGTTTGGAAGGGCTGTACTGCATTCTATTCATCAATAGAAGACAGCGTGAAGTCAGTACTCCCTCCTCCGATAATAGAATACTGCTATGGGAGCCTAGCTAAGATGAGGAATACGTCGGAGGACACAATCCCTTCGAAGAACAAGTTACTTCTTACCTTGTAACGTTCTTTCGATGGGATGTTCCTCCGACGTATTCCTCATCGACCCTCCCATCCATCCCCGCAGTTCTACTTCCCTTGTTGTTGCAGCTTACGCTCCTTCAGGGTGATTAGTTGGTCCAGAAAGTATTATTGTGGGCTACAAAACGGAACTGAGCAACGGACGCTGCGCGCAGCCTTTATAGGCAGGATATGTCGATACAGCGGCTGTCGAGGGACATCGACTCGGAGGACGTCGACGCGCAGCGCCCTCTAGAGAAAAAATTTTCCGAGGCCAGCAGAGCTGGAAGGAGATATCTAAGATGAGGAATACGTCGGAGGAACATCCCATCGAAAGAACGTTACAAGGTAAGAAGTAACTTGTTCTGGCAGATTTACTAGGAAACTTGCTCAAGTAGTTTGGAACGATGTTTAGTTTGCTTTGATAAGGTGGAAGGTGTCTTAACTGATTTTGCATTTGCTGCGTTATCCAGGGTTTTGATCCAGTCGAGCTCAGCCATTTTTCTCTTTATTTTTTTCGGATGTCAGAGAAGCTCGACCTCCGAAGAATTGATTTCCAATAGTTTCAGTTTGCACGCTTCTTCCCAAGATTTTAGCACGCTACAGCGTGCACTCACAGTTTCTGATCGTATTAAAGCGAGTACAGGCGGGCAGTCCAGGAGCAGTGTTTTCCTGAACAGCATCATGCTCTTTATCTCCGTCGTCCCGCCCGATGAGAGGAGACCTAACTCTCTTCTGATTAATAACATGGAGGTTGATTTGGGCAGACCTAGAACCGTGCGCCAGAAGTAACCTTCTAATTTCTGCCACAGGGGCGCTGGCGTATGCGGAAGAGCTTCCGCTGTATAAGTGAGGGACGGGACCACCTTTGAGCGATAGAACTGAACCAACGGCAACAAGGAGAAGCGCCCGAATTTTTTATCCAGTGCACGTGCTTGTGCCACCAGTTTTTTTACTTTGTCCGTTAGAGAACACTGCAAGGTTGTGTTGATACTTGAACAGTCGAAAGTGACTCCTAGATATTTGAAGTTGTTGACTTTTTCTAGTGCAGTCCCCTCCAAGTACCAGGACAGTTTTTCTTTTGGGCATTTGACTTTTTCCAGGACCAATATCTTTGTCTTCGATGCGTTGATGGTGAGATCGTTTGCTCGAGTATAAGCAGCCAAGTTGTTTAGTTGGCGCTGGAGGCCTATGGGGGTCAAATCCATCGGGATCAAGTCATCTGCGTACAGTAGCCTTGTTGTTTTTTGCCCGCCCATAGACGGGGGGAAAAGAGCGGATATCTTGTTCGGATTCTTTAAAATTGCAGAGGTAAGCAATGAAGAGGGCCGGAGCTAATGGACAGCCCTGCTTCACTCCTCTTCCCACTGGAACTTCTGCCGATAGTAGGCCAGCTTGGTTCAGCCTCACTCGGAGCTTGGTGTTTTGATGCAGCGCTCGGATGGGTTGGGCGATTTCTGTGGGACAGTTCCAGTGTCTCAGTTTGTCCCACAGAGTTGTTCTGTTTACCTGATCAAAAGCCTGGGCCAGGTCGATAAACGCCAAGAAGATGCGAGGGCCTCCTCCAAGGACTTTGCTCTTCAGTGCGCTCAAGTACAAGATGTTTGTCACTGTACCGTTATTTTTTGTGAACCCAGTTTGAAACGGGTCTGCGCATGCAGCCCGAAGGGCCCATCTCTGGAAATGTTGTAGTAGTAGTGCTCCAAAGACTTTACCGATGGTGTCCAGTAATGCTATCGGGCGGTAGTTCTTTGGATCTTCTTTACGCCCCTTTTTGCATATAGGCACCACAGTTGAGGGAGTCCATGAGGAGGGAATTTTTTGCAGTGTTTGAAAATTGCGCTTATCAGCATGGACCATTCCTTTAGGTTTTGTTTAAGGTCAAAGTTCGTGATTCCGTCTGGGCCCGGCGCTTTCGATGGTTTAAGCTTATGAAGAACTTTGATTATCTCCTCTTCGTCGGTTAGATCGACCCACGGATCCAATTCAGTGCTGGGCTCCGAAGGGGTTTCCACCGACGGTGGCTGGAAGAGGGTTTTATATAAGTTTGTCCAGCCTTTCTCACTGATTGGGTTTGTTTGTGAATCCTCAATAGGGGCGGATGTTGATCTTAAAAGAGACCAAAATTCTCGCGGATGGTGGCCAGAGATCAGCTTCAGCATGGCTTCTGCATCCTGTTGCTATAAGTGTAATCGATGTTGTCTTATCCAGGATTTATAGGTTCGCTGAGCCTTGTTGAAACTTGCTTGATTTTCTGGCGTAAGATATTCACGCAATTGTCTTTTCATTTTCCTCACTAAACGCCTTTTCTCCACCAGTTCTTTTCTGTACTCGTGAGTGAAAGGTTTGCTGGGGCATCTAGACTTGTTGCTTACGGATATGTATGGTACCAGGAGGGGCTGGTAATCTGGTAATAATTGCTCGTGCTTTGAACAGTGCTCGGTTTCTTCTTTTAGATAATAGTTTGTGATCTTCATGAGGGAGGTTACCGATAGTTTGGGACGTTTTTTTTTATTATTGGTCTCCACTTGTGCACGCATATGAAGTTTGTTGGTTGAGCGGATCTTCCACTTCAAGACCAGCAAGTTGTGATCGCTGACCGTAGATTTTAGTACATCAAATGAGTTTGTTAAAGCTGCCAATAAAAATATGGTCGATGTCCGCGTGTGAGTTTCCTCTCTCCCAATTTGGTGGTCGATTTACTCTTGAGAACAGGTCACCAGCGCATAACAAATCTCTAGAGGACATCAAAGATAGCCACTTAGATCCCCGGCTATTTCTCGGGGATAGAGGAGAACTGTAGGCGCAACTTGCGTGATGCGGGGGCCAGGTGGCATTCAGGTCGCCGCAGAGTATCAAGAGAGCCTCAGGAGAATTTACACGGGCTTCATCGATGGACTCTCCAATCAAGGCTATGTAAGAGGTATCGCTTGTAGCTACAGGGTTCCAGTAGACGTTGATGATAATTAAGAGCAGCTGGGTAAACGAGCCCTTTTCTTCTGAGGGCAGATCCCAGCTTATCTCTGTAACAAGCAGATGTGTGGAGGATTTCAATGTTTTCTGTTGGTGTAAGCCGCAGCCGCAACAGATTGCTGTTATCAGGCCAGAGGAAGGACGACCAAAGACACCCTTTGCAGCTGGAGCACACGCTATGTCATATCCGTCCATTGTGGGGCATTCTGTCATCCAGGACTCTTGAAGGCAAATGATGTCGAAACATCCAAGGTTCAGATCGCCTTTCTTTGTCAGATGAAGGAAACCCCGAGTGTTCCACGACCCCAGCGTCATCTCTTCTTTCCCAATGATTGTCTTAGTGGAGAGCAGGGCGGAGGGGCGCTTGGCGCATTGCTATTTGTTCTTTTTAAGCGAAAGGGCCTTCGGTATCCAGCCCCATAGTTGTCTCCAATAATATAGCCACGTGTGTAAGGCAATGCTTTAAAATGCTAACAAGGTGTTGGTAAATGGGTTTAGTGAACAAGTCATGAAATTTGCAAAGGCATTGCATCTAAGAGTTCGGTGAGTATATCTAATTGCATATAAGAGTGGATTTCAGTACAAAGAATACAAAAAATACAAAAGATACGAAAAAATTACGAGACAATTACGAAAAAATTACGAAAAAAATTGTTTTCCTGATTAAGCCACATTGATATTCTACTAGAAAGAAACCATTTCATTATCAGTGTTGAGGCCGAATATTAGTTTTCAAATTATTTTTGCTTCCATTTGTCTAAGTTTCTTTTCTTTGTCCCCCCCACGTCTTCCCACTGTCACTCTTTGGAGACCAATGAATTGAATTTCTGCCTTGTTATCCATTTGGTGTTTCTCTTGCCAATGGCATGCAAGTGGCAGTCTCGGGTCCTGGCTGCCAATTTTTGCTAGGTGTTCTCGTATTCTGGTCCGGAGTTCTCTGATAGTACTGCCTATGTACACCAATTTACACACACAAATGATTGCATAGACCACATATTTTATTCTACAGTTAATGGGTGTTCTGATTTTTAAGATCTGGTTATTACTGCTTGAAAATGAATGTTTTTTATGTGCATATTTGCACATCGTGCAAGTTCTGCATTTCCTGAATCCATTGGTGGTTGTTTTCAACCAATTTTGAGATTCCTCCGTGGTATCTGGTAGATTAGAAGGACTTAGTTTATTTCTCAACGTCTGTGCTCTTTTGAAAATTATCCTGGGTTTATCATCCACAAAGTTTGACATGTTGTCATCAAGTTTCAAAAGATGCCAATGTTTGGCTAAGACTCTTTTCATATGTCTGTAGTCATCACTGTATTTGGTAATAAAACCTGTGGTTAGTTGTTCCCACGTGTTGTGCTTTTCTGCTAATGTTTGCTCTTGTGTTTTCGAGCAACTTTTTTCCCAAGCCTTGCTGACGCATTGTTCAGAGTATCCTCGGGCTTGGAATCTTGATTTCAAAAGGTTACACTCCTTCTCAAAGTGTTCCATGGTCTGGCAATTCCTTCTTGCTC
The DNA here is from genome assembly GCF_040938575.1 of Ambystoma mexicanum. NCBI lineage: Eukaryota > Metazoa > Chordata > Amphibia > Caudata > Ambystomatidae > Ambystoma > Ambystoma mexicanum. The sequence continues at coordinate 351,430,974 of NC_090929.1, forward strand.
TCAAAAATTCTCCTGATGGTATATTCAAGATGGTTGGTCTGTGGTGGCAACTTGCCGCGTGTAGGGTTGAGTTGACTTCAGTAGGTTTCCGATACGTACGAGTTCTAATTTGATTTTGCTCAATGTAAATCGTTAGGTCCAGGAAGTCAATACTTTTTGCATCGCAGGTGCCAGTGATTTGGATACCCATTTCATTCAAGTTGATTCTGTTCTGAAATTCCTTGAAGTCAGAATATGTGCATTTCCATAGTATCAAAACATCATCGATATATCTTAACCAATGAACAAGTTCTTTTTGATCAGCCTTATCTTGATAAATAACTGTGTCCTCAAATAAACCCATGAAGATGTCTAACTAGTGTTTTTTGTATTTATTGCTTTCAATAATTACCCGTTCTTACCACCCTTTCCCCAATCCCTCTTTTTGTCTGGCTTTTTAATTTTAATTTTGTTTTTGCAAATTTATTCACATACTCTTGCAATTATTTTGATTCAGGTTCATTATTTTTGGTTGCAATTTGTTTGCTTTGACTCCATTGTATGCAATCATGTATGAATACATTCTGTGGTACACAACCCATTGTTTTTGTTAATACTTATGGTACTATGATGAATTAATAGCCCTGATTTGAGAAAGGTCTAAGGTAGACCGAAACACGTGTCATCACTAAAGGGCACTTATAAAATACTTTAAAAAATACAATAAAAATAAACCTTTGGAATATTGGGTGCAGTCTCTCTCTGGATTTTTATTACCTTCACCTTGTTTAATTGTTATAGTCATTAAAGTGTTGCCCCAAAATAATGATTCCCATTATGAACTAAAACCGAATCTGTCCATGTGTTAAATTGTGCGTTTAAAAACAAATCCCCTTTGCATCTGTCATATTAAACCCAAACTGTTGTTCCCACTGTGAGAATCTCTTTGTTCAAAACATACATGTGAGTTGCCCGTCATTTTCACTAAAAACTGTGGTTCCTATATGCCTTTCTCATTGTTGAAAGCGTGTGTCTCATTTCCAGCCCCAGCCAAATTTTGTGGGATTCCCAATTTCGTTTTTCCAAATATTTCTTTTCATCCTTTAAACAATGATTTTCCCAGAGTATTCCCCTTCCTCTATTATGTTCTGGACTCGGATTTGGTATTGCCTTTCTTTCGTTTTTCATGGTTTTGAGCTTGCCTGTCATTTCCAGCTCCAACTAAATTTAGTGGGATTTGTATTTTCGCTTTTACAAATCTTTTCACATTTGAAAAATCTTTTTTCTATTCTATCTTTCCTTCTCTATCATACCCTGATAACGGCTTCGAATTATATCCCCTTTTATTGTTTTAATTTTTCTTTCTCATGTGTTGCTTGTGTAAAAATCGGATTTCCTATGTGTGCTAGCTAGTTTGTTTGGAAGCCCTATTTGTTTACTAGTGCAAGCAGTCCGAAGGTCCCTTGTATGCTGTCCCATGGTAGTAGTATTGAATCATTTAAAACTCAGTTTTCCATTGTCACATGGGGGCGGGCGGTTAACCTTCCTGCAATCAGTTGAGGGAAAGTATTTGGCATTGCTTTTGACAACACAAATTTGCTGTGGCATTGAAGTCTCCCTTAACCTGGTTATGTTCTAGAAGCCCCTGCATTGTGTTGCCACAATTTTAGTGGCTGCTGTCATATTTTTGTCCTGATTGAATATTAAAATATTAAATGAATACATTATTTATTGACAACTTACCGGCCTGGTTCTTGGTCTATTGGGAAAAGGGGTGCTGGTGGAGGTTGGGTGCGAGACGGGTTGGAGGCCTCCTCAAAAGAATTTGTTGGAATCATAAAAAGCGCTTTATTGTGCGTCTCCACCATTGCAGGAGTAGAAGGTCCCTGAATTGCTTGTGCTGCATAATATCTCGTGACAGGGGGCTTGTGCCCAAAAGTTGACAAGGTTTTCCAAGAGGTTAGGCGCTGGAAAACAAATAGGAGAGGGATCCTAGGGATGTGCATATGCATTGAAAAGTCAGAAAAGAATGTATTCTAGTGAATAAGACTGCTTCCAGCTTTTGGTGGGCTTTTGAAAACAAGTTTTGCAAAAGCCAAACAGTTGTAAAAGTTTCAAAAGGTATTCAAACTTTTCAAGGGTGGAGATGGGGGTAAGTATCGCTATAACTTAACACCCATACTCTGGTTTCTCCTGATACTTTGACGGTCGCCTGAAAGTAAGTTTTGCTGCCTTCGGTTCCTGGTCGCTGGTGCCCAGGAGTTACGCGTGCAAGAAAAGTTCTGGTAGGGTCCATGAGCTTGGTGCAACCTCTTCTTGACAAACAGTGCCGCAGGCACTGGTACATGGCTCTTCAGAGCACTCGACCAGATGCGGGAAAGCAGGTTTCAGGGATGGTCACCGTTGCACGGCAACAGCAGGCGTCACAGTTGTCGCGGTGGAAGCAAGTAACCTATCTTGGGACTCGTCGATGGCAGCTAAAATTTCGTACTCTTGTCAGACAAGCTGAAGACCCTCGGAGTTCTGTGCCTAAACTTGGAACAACGGCGCTTCTATCGTGGTAGCCCAATCTGGAGCTGGCTAGTCCACTAGGTGCTCAAGGGACACTTCTGAGTGCTCCAACTAGCGAGTTAACCAGACGTCGGACCAGTTGTTCCTACCAGACCAGAAGGTCGAAGCACTGACAAGGGTCTTCAGAGATCAGCAGCCAGACAGGGCTCTGGCGGGGCAGCAGCAGGTTTTGGTTGACAGGCCTCTTCAAGGATCGTCTGCATGTCTTCCACTGTCTTTACAGCTACAACAGGATACTTGTCTCCTCTTCAGATCTGCCGGAATGGCAGCAGGACACCTCCTTCTTATCCCAAAGTCAGGTGAGTAATCAGACTTAGCCCTCCAATGGCAATATCTGCTCCTCACATGCACACCAGCAGTGGTCCAATCAGGGACCACTGTGGGTCAGACTCGTGCATGCACACCAGGCGCACTGGAGCCATGCTGTGGATCAGGACCAGACAGTCCGCACCCACTTCCTGACCTGGCAGGGCAGGAGGGAGGCCAAGCCACAAGAAGGCCAAGGAACACACGAAAATCCTTGTGGCATGGTCATGCTGGGACACTAGCCACGGTTAGCCGTTGGCAGATGTATTGCGTAATGTTAAAAGGTTACCCAAACAGGCAACTAAGTCAAACGACTGGGGGAAACAAAGTTCCCAGTACTGGCAGTCTGACAGACTGGTCAGTTTCTCCTTCACAATGAGCAAAAGGCCAGTGGAGTGAAGCTGAAGGCTTCACTTCACTGCAAAAAGTCAAGACATGCTGTAAAAACAAAATCAACATGTTTGGTGGTCCATAGAATATGGAGGGAAAGTTGCTCGAAAGAGAACACTTTCCTAACACTTGCTCCCCAACTAAGGACAGGTGGAACTAATCCACCCATTACCTTCAGGAGTTGAAAATGGTGTATTCTCCTTGGCATTCTCTGTCAGAGGAATTTGCCAGTACCCTGCAGTGAGATCAAAAGTGCAGCGATACTTGCAAGCACCCATCTTCTCTACCAACTCATCAGTTCTAGGTAGAGGGTGAGCATCTGTCTTGGTGACAGAATTCCGAGCTCTATAGTCTACACAGAATCTCAGATATGCCTGCTTTTGGAACCAGAAACAGAGCACTAGTGCACTCAATCACCCCTAGATCCAATGTCTTGTTGACTCAGACTTAATGTGGGAATCTTACTTTATCTGACATTCTATAACTCCTACCTTTGGTAGGCACACTATCTACAGTGGCAATGTCATGTTGGCACCAAGGTGTCAAACCTGAAGTAAGTGAGAACAAGGGGGAAAATTGCTGCAGCAAGGTTTTCAACTCACCTTTCTACTTACAAGTCACTTAAGGGGACAATTTGATGCCCTGAATGCAGCCTTCTGAAGGACTGCCCTGGAATACATCAAGAAGATATTCAGATTCCTCTTCCTACCTGTCTGAAGCCAGGACCAGAGCAGCCATTTTACAACTCTATGGATGAATGCCTTCAGTCTGTCTATTTATGTGAAACACTTTAGGAGCCTGACTAGGTCTCCCAAGGTCCACTAAATAGTTCACCTCACCAAGTTGCTCCACTCCTTTGTAAGGGCCTGACCGTTTGTCCTGTGAATCTCTAGGCCTTATAGGGTTCATAATCAGTACTTCCTGGCCTGGAGTGAAATTAATAAGAGAAGCCTTCTGGTCATGCCAATGTTTTACCAAAGCCTGACGACCCTTCAATCTATCTTTGGCCTGTGCCATCAGAAGGGCCATACTCTTAATTAAACCAAGCACATAGGCCACCACATTTGTAGTGACAGGAGGAGTCAGGAGTTCCAATCCTTCCTTGACTATAGCAACAGGGTGACCAAGAATAAGTTCAAAGGGACTGAAGCTTACCCCTTCTTGAATAACCTCTCTGTAGGCACTAGGTAGGCATGGAGATCCCACTGTATCCTCTGGGGCTCATCAAGAACTCCAATCATACTTTTGGGAGCCCTGTTGATTCCCTCAACTAAGCCATTTGTCTGTGGATGATGAGCTGATGAAAACATATAGGAGACTCCACACTCCTTCCACATGGCTTGCATGTGCTTCGACAAGGTTGCTGCCTCTGTCTGACACACCCTCTTTAGGGAAGCCAACCCTAGTAAAGATGCCAAGTGATGCTCTAGCAACTGACCTGGCAGTTACTGTCTTCAGTTGAATGTCTTCTGGATATCTGGTAGGATGATCAACTACTACCAGAATAAACCTGCTGCCTGAGGATGTTGTGGGGCCAAGGGGACCAACAACGTCAATCCCTACCCTCTCAAAGGGGGTGCCTACTACATGGAGAGGTACCAAAGGAGCCTGAATCTTTGCACCACTTTTACCAGAAATCTGGCAAGTGGCACAACTCCTACAATGGCTTTCTACCTGGGCTCCCATCTTAGGCCAGTAGAACTGCATGGATAAACCTCTCTTTGATCTTCTTGATGCCAAGATGACCTGCAAGGGGGACTTCATGTGCAAATTGTAAGAGGAATGGTCTCACCTGAAGGGGAATCACCACCCTCCTATGGTCTTCTTCAGAGGATTCATTGGCCTCACTGTACAGGAACCCACCTTCCCAATATATTCTGTTTCCCAGGAGGTTCACCCTCAAACTGTCAACAGGTGTGTCTCCTTAGGCCTTCCATAGATGGGCACACACGCTCATGATGGCTCTTAGTAAAATCTTTCCTGCACGGTCCTCCTGCTGCAAGTAAACTCCGCAATTCAGGATGGTAATGTGGGTTGAGAACTTCAGGCAGCCCCTCTATCTCGTCCGCTTCACGGGCTTGGCCAACTGTCTCTACCTGAGTGGTATGTGAGCTGAGGGAAATATTCTTTTTCCCTCTGTTCTGCTTTTTGACTCACTTCGCCTTGTGTTTCCCCTTTGGCTTAGGATGGGCCTTGGACTTGGCCAGGGCAGCCTTGGTCTGAGACCTTATGCGTGGTTATTCTGCAGTGTCGCCCACAAGACGCAAGTCTTTCAGATCATTCCCTAATAAAGCTTTACCAGGACTTGCCTCTGCACACTAACAGGTATCCTTACTGCTCCACCATTCACAGCTAGAGTTACAGGCATAACTGGAAACTTGAGGGGGTCCATCATCCCAACCTAGTGGGCATCGGAGGAGCTCTGGCCAGTTCCTCTGAATTTTCCAAGGTGGAATCTACTACAGTTCTGCTGGCCCCAGTGTCCCTAATGGCAGAGCTGTCTAACCCAGCTACCAGCACACTATCCTTGAAATAATTCCAGGTATGGAGGCATAGGCCTCAGCGATTCTAGGATCCCAGGGAAACTAACACTACCTCAGATCCTATTTCACAGGGTAAGGAATCTGAAGAGAATGATAGAATCTCAGAGTGGATCCCCAAGGTCTTAGCCTTACATCTGGGGTCCCCCTTCACATGGTCACTTGTTCCACAGTCCACACAAAATCCACTGGGTCTGCGTGCATAGGGAGGTTTACAGTAACCACGGTTTTGCTTGGGATGGTTAGTCCCACTACCCTTTTCAGCATCATGTGATTTGCCCTTCTTGAACCTTTTGTGGTTCTTTTGGGAGGAAGATTTATCAGTACCCCACACCCATTTTCTCCTTCGTACCCTCCTCCTCCTGCTTACCTGAACCAGGTTTTTCCTTATGGGACACTCTGTGACGCCTTCAAATCAGCATCACTGGCCAACGTCTTATGATCTATCCCCTTCGAGTCAGCCAAATGCTGTTTAAGCTCAGGGGTACAGGAAGAAAAAATATGTTCAAGCATGACCAGGCACTCAAAGGTGATTACCTTGTTGCCTTCAACCCAGCCAGTCAGGTTCTTCAAAAAATCAGTAACATATGATACCTAAGTATTATCCTTTTTTGTGTACTCCCTGAATCTCTTCAAGTATTGGGCAGGAGTCTTCAAACTTTAGGATGAGAGCTTGCTTCATTTTGTCAGTCTTTTCTGTCGGCTTTTGACATTTCCTTAATGGCACTGCAGCCATAAAGGAATAGCCTGCTGATCCACCGTGCAATCTGATCAGCTTCACCCACCTCTTGCACCTCACAAGCATACTCAAATGTTGTTAGCCAATCCATGATGGCATTCTTTTCATCATACACAATGAGCAGATCTTTAGGAAACCTAGAATGAGAAGAAGGCCAAGAACTGTGGGATATATTGACCCAATCAAAGGCATTGCCACACATCACTAAGCTGCATTTGCACAAGAAACAGCAACCTGGCGCACCAGGACCTCAAAACTGTATTTTGGCAGCAGCAAAAGAATGAATGCACCATCCTGCCTAGCACACTTCAGGCAAAATGGAACAAGGGGACACCCTGAAAAAGTATGCCAGTGTGTTCTGAAACCTATAAATGGAATCAAGGGAACAAGCAGGACTGCTTTGCTGCAAAAATCCAAAATCTCCTTCAAAATGAAACATTTTCACCCTTTAAAAATGCTGTTTTTACGCTAATTCCATCGGTTCATTCTGAAACGACTGCGATTCAAACACACACTCTTAATGTTTTCCTGTGCTGCGTTCCTGTACCTGTCATCTATCCAGACTCCAAATCCCAACTACAAAGCCAAGCAGTGCTGATCCCATTTCCAGCAAGGCCTCAAATTCTGAGAACCACTAAATTTCCCATTAACAAAGGGTAACACTGTGGTACTTTTGGCATCTTGATCAAGATTGGCTTGCTGCCACTCACTGCATGCTGCTGCCATCCTGCTACCCTGATGATCTATATTATCCAGTATTATCCAGTAACCAGAATTGCCAGCCCAGAAGTGCTACCCGATATCCAGTCCATGCCCAGCTGATCCTGTCCCGCTGATTTTGTCCGGCTGTCCTTTGTTAGACCAGATCCGTGTGGTGACCACAACCGCTCACGGTCCAAAAATCCTAAACTAAAGTGGACTGTGAGTATCAATAGGAACCCATAGAAATTCATAGTATACCTTGCCTTGCTTTGTTCCATCCCAATCTCTAAGTCATCCTATTCTGACCCCGATATCTTGTAATATTGTCCAAATTATTCTTGAAACCCTGCCTTTGATTCCTAGTGTAAGCGCTGATTTATTCTTCATTTTTGTTTCGCATAGAATATAAGCCATTAGCGATTTTGATTAAATAAATTAATTTTCCATAAAGGAAATTGGGCACACCACGTAAAGGGTGCGTAACTGTGGAGAATCACGGGTGGCATTCTCTTTTTCTTAGTCATTAAATCCAGTTTAAGTAAAATTTGCAATCCATTTTAAAACCTCACTCTATCTTACATAACTCATTCATTTTACTAGCTAGAGACCTCATTTCACTTCCATATTGTACCTATGATCTATAGCTACACCCCAACACAAAAAGTGTGATTTACAATATTTCACCCGTTTTTATTAAAAACCGTTTTGGTAAATACAGGCGAGAATGGCAAAGTTTGCTAATTTTCCACCGTGTCATTTGCTGCAAACATGTTTTAGAACCTGCCACTCATTTTCGAACTGTATGCTTTTGGTTAGACATTGCTTGTGATTGTTTGTACTTCTACATGGTTGCCGTAGTGGGGAATAATATTTGTTTCAAGGTTTTTACACACACTCATTCATTTATTCATCCATTTCCGAGTGTCATTTTTTTTTATTTTTTTTTTTTTTATTTGTTTGGCTGATATTCAACCTTTCAAATATTTAATATGAAACAAACACAGTAAAACACAAGAAGAAAGAAGTTATTTTGAATCTAACAACCTATAACAACTTAAAATTCAATACATTTCATCTTTAACATACAAAGCAAAGTGAAATTGTCTAATACCTCCTTATATTTGCAACAATTTCATCTAATAGAGGATAGTAGTTATAAATTTAACTAAAGCGATTAGAATCGCTGGGCGTTCACTATTGATTAGTAGGCCCCAAATTTCATCCTCAGAACGAGAGCAGTAAAGCTGTAGGGAATTTTTAAAATATATTTGCCGTAGTGTTTCTAATGTAGAGCAAGATACTACTAAATGTTTAAGGGTTTCAATACAGTTGTTGTCACTACAATACCGACACCATTGGTTTTGCGTTTGGTTCTTATCACGTCTGGATAGAATTTCGTGTGTGGGAAGAAGATTAAAGCGTATTCTCATCATCTGAGCTCGTACAAAGTGTGAGGGACAATGTTGTAAATATTTTTCCATTATACCCACTTTTTTGGGATAAAAGATGGTCCGGGAGAAGTCAACTAAGTTTTTGCAAAGATCTTGGGTCAAAATCCAATCATGTAAGAGCAAAGTTTTTTTCGCTTTGATTGGATTTGAGATTAACATCTGCAAAGAGATATTAGCTTCAATAAGTGTGTTAATTACATTTTGAAGCCAAGCTTTTGGAAATCTGTCAACAGATGTGAGCAAATAGTGCGCTAGAGTGTTTAACACATTTTTCTCAGAGACACCAATTAGACATTTCCTAAAGAAGCAACACATTTTCCATATGACATAACAATGGATCGAATTTAAGCCCAGTTCAAGTCTCAACAATGCCGTTGGTGTGCAGTTAGGTAGTCTGAATACCAATTTCCAAAAAGTGCCTTCAAGCTTGTCCCAATATTTTCTAGAGTGCACTTGTTGGGAATCAGCTCTGTAAGATATGATGGGAATTACTTTTTGTTTATAAAAAAGCAGCACATGTTTAGTTGTGAATTTCCCATATTTATGCAAGATAATGGAGGTTTGTGAGGCTAAAGACTGAATTTTTGCTTTTAGAATAGATAGTTGTAACTGGGGCGCCGGGCTTCCAGTAAAATGTATGCCTAAGTATTTGTAGGTGTTAACTAGGCAGAGATTTTCATTATTTAGTCTCCATTTGCATCGTTTGAGTTTTGCCTTGACTTTATTGTTTTTTTGACAAATCAACACCTGTGTTTTTTCTGTGTTGATTATCAAATTGTTCGTTCTGCAATATTTTTCAAGACATCGGATCAGATTTTGAAGGCCTCTGGGAGTTTGGGATACCAATACTAGGTCGTCAGCATAAAGCATCCATTGAATTCTTTGTGATCCTAATTTAGGCGCATCACTTACTATTTCCTCAAAATCCATTCCGAGATCTAAAAGGAATAGATTGAAGAGCGTTGAAGCTAAAATGCATCCTTGTTTTACCCCTCTTTCTGATTTTACACTTCTGGATAATAATCCTTCAGTGGATAACCTGATCTGAATCGTTGTGTCTGAATGAAGTTCTTCAATGATGCGGAGTAGTGAGTATGGACAACCAAACCTTCTTAGTTTGGAAAATAACAAATTTCTGTCAACGGAGTCAAAGGCACCGCGAAAGTCGACGAATGCCATAAAGAGATTTTGATTGCGATTGATGTATTTAGTTCTTAGTAGATTAAGAACAAACATGTTCGGCGTCGTGCCAAGACCTGAGACGAAACCGGTTTGGAAGGGATCACGCATGTTAGCTAGGTTCATCCATATGTTCAGTTCTTTAAGAACAATCCTGGTATAAATTTTGCCAGGTGCATCGAGCAACGCAATGGGTCTGTAGCTTTCAGGTCTTTCACGATTACCCTTTTTATACAATGGGACTATGATAGAATGTTTCCACGATCTGGGTAGAGTTTGGGAATAATTAATTTGTTGAAACAAAGAAATTAAAATGTTGGACCACAATTCTGGGTTTTGTTTAAAGATGTAATTAGACAACCCATCTGGCCCTGGAGCTCTTGAGGGACTTATAGTTTGAATGTAATACAAAATGTCCGTTCTGTCTATTTTGAGAAAGAAAGGACTAACCTTAGTTTGGAAGGATACTGGGATATCATGATTGGGAAGCGAAAGGATTCTCTGAAAGTATTCAATCCATGTGGATTCCGAGACCTGTTGAATTTGTTTACAGAATTGTGAGGTTGTGGTTAACTTGTTTATGGCTTTCCATGTACGTGAGGTGTTCTTGTCTTTTGTCAGTTCTAACATATGTTCTCCATCTGTTTGTAGCATCTGGGCTTTATGGTGTCGCATCCAGTTTTTAAAGTTTGTTTTTAACTGTTTAAGTTTTTGGAAGCGGTCGCATATTGGCAATAGCATGGCTTCACGCTTTGCTTTCCTGAAAAATGCTTTCTTCTCTTTGATTTTACAGTCAAACACGTGGGAATGTGTCTTATAGGGTCTCGGCGTGGTATGAGCTTGGGACATTTTTTGTAAGATGTCATAATAAGCTGAACTTTGCACGGTGCCACTATGAGATCTATCAAAAGCAGAGTCCAGCATCATACCAAATTGGGTAATAGTGTCTGGTGTCCAACGTACTCTGTTAATACCGTTGTTTATCACAATAGAATGCTTCCATTTTGTTTCATTGATTGCTAATTGTCAATGAGGTATAATCCATTGAAGGCATAGCAAATTATGATCGCTATTTTGGGATTGATCAATTTTGAAAACAGGAGAAAGCAAGAATAGTGAATCAGAAACATAAATGTAGTCAATGATTCCACTACTCTCTCTTTGTGACCATGTGTTTTGTGGAGGATCATCATGGGGTCCTAATCCATTCATCATTTGAAAACCTCTTGACTTCATAAGGTGGTCCCATGAGATTCTACGATTTTGCTAAGATGCTCTCAATTTTGTGATACAGTGAAGATTTAGATCACCTGCTACAATTGTGTGAGATATTTTAGGTACAGCCGTTAGATAATTCAATAAAGCTGATACAGCAGAGATAAATTCAGAGTCATCAATTTTGAGAGGGTTCCAATACAGGTTAACTAGAGCATACAGAACGGAATTGATAGATACAATCGTTAGTTGCGAAAAAAGGTTTGGAGAATATTTGTGTATGATGGATATATTTGCACTGCTTTTAATAGCAGTCACCAGGCCACACATAGGACGGCCTCTTGGATTTTTCAAAGCTAACGTATTGTGAAGCTCGTGATTGTCCCATAGAATTTGTTTCGCAATCCAAGTTTCCTGTAGCATTACGACATCAAACTCCCAAAGGGATTTATTGTTATTTCCCAAGAGATGACCAAAACCACGTGTGTTCCACGAGACAAGGGATATAACAACATTCGCGTTCTCTTGCTCTAGTTAACTTTCATTAGTTTTGCAATGGCAATTACATTTTCCGCTTATGACATGGTTTGAGTCATGATTGTCAACATCGCTGCGCCAAGTAACATTCTTTTTTACACTTTCTTTAGCATGATGGCTATCCTCAAGCTCTCTTTGCGATTCACATATTACCAGGAAACCCATGGAAAAAAGGACATCCCTTGCCTGCCAAACTAAATTTTTGATTACTCTTGAGCGAAACCATAGTCTGACTATGCTCTGTTGTTTGGGCATTATAAATTCAACTTGTTCGATGTCAGAACTAATGACATCATTCAAAGAGTCTATCTCAAAAAATATTTCAAGAATAGTTTGGCGGTTTAGTGTATATTGAGTATAAGGGTTGGGGCGACAGCTCAACACCAATGATCCTAAATCAGGGTGATAAGGTTTTGGTTGTGGTTTTTCTTGGGCAGTAGACCTGTTATGATTCAGTCGTATCGACGGTCTAATGCAAGTTTCGCCGTTGTTTTTTATTGGCAATAAAGCTTTGACCAATTGAGCTATTTCTGATTCATGTTTGTCCTTACGGTGGGGGGAGGAAAGCTTGCCATCTGTGTGGGCGCCAGCACAAGGGGATTTAATATTTATGGCTTCAGAATATGTAGATTTGCTAGCAGCCTCCTTATTTGGTCGATCACTCGAGACTTGTAACTCACACGATGAAGCGGACAAAGCGGGTGAGTTTGAAGATAAGGGGGTTATAAGATTTCTTTGGGCTGGACATTGGGCCATATAAGCATCCACAGCTTTCCTGATCTCGTCACGCCGGGTTGCCGCATTACTCATTGAGCTATTAGCTAGATTGCTCAGCTGATCAGATGTCGATGCGTGTAAGCTTGCATGGGAATCTACTGCCTTAATCAGATCGTCAAGCGGCTCATAATGAGTTGCTTTTTGTTTAAGCAGAGAGGAAATAATCGAATGTTGTTTACGGGTTTGTGCTAATAACTGGTATTTTTTTGCTACAGCAGAGGAGGCTACTTGTGTACTCTTATTCGGCATTGTGAGACGTTTGATAAACTGTTTGGATGCAGCTGTCATAGGCTGGATAGGACCTATCATATTTTTAGATTTTTTAATCGCTCTATTGGGCACCTTTTTTGCGCCTGATTGCATTGTCTTTTGTTCCTTATTTGAAAAGATAGTGTATACATTAATGTCTTTTGTATTTGAAGGATTTTTATTCTTTTGTTTAACCATTGGAACCGAGGCAACTGTAGCATTAGTTACTTGCTCACCAATGATGTTGGGGAAACAAGGGAGGACAGGGGTCCATGTGCTAGTGTCAGGGCGAGTATTAACATCCACTTCAAAGACTGATGGGGCAGCTGAATCCGCTATCGTTGGATGTTGAATTACTTTTGAATCAGACGTTGTTATATTGTTACGCGTTGCAACAGCCGCATCTTGTTTGGTTTGCCAAGATATTACTAGGTTGAGTAAATCAGTTTGAATCTTAATCTTGTCATTTAGGGTATCAAATAGTTTAAGTAAGATGTTCATAGTTGTTTGCATAGCTTCAAATGATATGATAACAGCCCTAGATACGCCCTCTTGCCCAGGATGACTGTGTGATTCTGTTTGTCTACGAGGAGTGGGATTTATGAATGAGGAACTGGACACACATTGATTCTGATAAGTGATTGCAGAAATGTTAGGAGAAAAGGATAATTTCTCTTCCAACACATGATTAGAAGTATCACTTTTTGGGTTTGCTAAATCGATTGACATAGTCACCTCACTGTAAGGAGGAGAAGGACATCTACCCAAGTCAGCGTTGTTATGAGCATTTGAAGCCTCTCTTAGCACAGTGCTGTCCGAAAGAGAGATGTCGCAACCTGATATTTCTATTATTGCATCCTCATCAAAACTCACGATGACTTTATCTTTGGACAAGCCACTTTTAGTGTTGACTCTTGATAGAGGAGTTTTAATAGCAATGCCAGTGTTGGGAGGAGCAACAGGAAAGCAGAAGGATCGAATATCTGATGTATTATAACCAGAAACTTTTTTGCTAGTACACCTTCTGTTCTCAGGTACTAGTCTAGGAGTGGAGCATGCAATAGCAGTGCTAGGAACACTCTTGATGTTAATAGGGGTATCATCCATTTTGGTTTTATCAGGTTCACGTTCAAGTCTCCAAACATTAGGAAGCACTGGCATTCCAGAGCTTAGTGTGTAAAGATGTCTCATGTTTTGAGAGTTAAGGGTTAAAGGCGACCACGGAAACAAAGTTAATTTTGCTGGGTATTTTAGACTTAACCACTTGAAAAGCCAACTTACTTATAATGAGTCTCAAGGGTAGTGCCAAGTAACGATGTGTCAGCGCTAAAACGCGCCGCGCACCGCGAACAGCAAACAGTACTTTCGGGTACTTCCGCGGTGCGCGCGCGAGTGCGCGGGAACAGCAGTATTTATGCCGCCCACCACAGAAGGAGGGGGCGGGCGTAGGTCCGGCTCACAACCTAAAGACACAAAGAGAGGACACTGTGTAAGAAGGAGGTGTAGTGGAGAAACACGAGTCAAAAGAAAAGGGAGGAGACTCCGTGTCTTTCAGTGTCTTTCCAAGTCTTTCCAAGTCTTAGGTTTGTGTGAAGTAAGGTAAAGTTAGTTGGGCTTACTTTTCTTAAAGAAGTAGGCACAAACAAGTGTCACTGCAAAATAGTTCCTCCAGCCGCCGAGGATGGTCAATTTCCAAGGCAGCGCCGTCGGCAATACGAAAGAAATGTAGCACCAGCAGGGACTCGAACAGCGAGCAGAGAGCAGAGACAGCAAACAGTACTTTCGGGTACTTCCGCGGTGCGCGCGCGAGTGCGCGGGAACAGCAGTATTTATGCCGCCCACCACAGAAGGAGGGGGCGGGCGTAGGTCCGGCTCACAACTTTTCTTAAAGCAGTAGGCACAAACAAGTGTCACTGCAAAATAGTTCCTCCAGCCGCCGAGGATGGTCAATTTCCAAGGCAGCGCCGTCGGCAATACGAAAGAAATGTAGCACCAGCAGGGACTCGAGCAGAGAGCAGAGACAGCAAACAGTACTTTCGGGTACTTCCGCGGTGTGTCATTTTTAGCATTGCCAGGGTTTAAAATCCGTTTTTCTCTCTTGTTTGGGGAGGGAAGGTTGGATTTCAATTCTTTGTCCCGTTTGTCATTCCTGATTACCTACTGTTTCTGTTTATCCATTTAGAATTGATTATTTGTGGGTCGAGGGAACCTTGCAGGGGGAAAATTCTAACTCCAGTGCTATCTTACCTAAAATCCAAAAGTGCTCCTATACCCTGGTGTTTTGTAGATGTGTCAATAGAAGGTTAACTAAGTGCATTGCTTACTTTCCTATTGTTCTTACACCCCATTGGTGATTGCTGCCCCATCTTAAAAGTGTATGATTTCTTTTTAATTTTCAAATAAATAAATATTATATTTTACTAGCCAGCCTGGTTCATGGTCCATTGTGACCCGGGGTATTTGAAAAGGTGGTGTGATATAAGTGGTGTACCATCTCAATATTGAACATAATCTATAAAACATGAGCATTTCAGTCGTGCGCTGCATACTGGGCCGAGACTGAGGTGTGTGTCTCCTGATTGAAATCCTTAACAGAACCATTCCCAAACCCTCTAAAAGAACCTTGTGAAGCCTGAGTTCTGCCAAGCTCCAGCTAATGATCTCTGTCCTTCTGCCTCTCGATTCTCTCAAATTCAACCTTTGCCATGTTAAACCCAAGCTCTGTCTGTTTGTGCCTGAGCTTCTCCTTTTTCAACTTCCACACCACCTCAGCCTCAGAATTTGTTAGAGAGACATTAGAACTATCTTGCATGGGATATACCATCTTCCGGGGAAGCTCCGTTGAAGCACCGCTTTGCCCGCAGATGCTGCTGTCTTGCTCCTGGCCGTGCTTCTAATCCTGGATTTATGTCATTTTTTACCTGCTAAACGAGTAACGTGGCTGCTAGCCACTCCCACTGGTCCACGCCTACATTAACGAGAACCTGTGCGCACCAGCACCGAGGAAGCACTGTTGAAACACTGCTTTGCCCACAGATGCTGCTGTCTTGCTTCTGGCTGTGCTTCTAATCCTGGATTTACATCGTTTTTCAGCTGCTAAACCGTATTACAGCATCCTAAGACTGATATAAAGACTTGCTATCATTAAATTACTTTAGTCCCCCCTTTATTAATATATTGTTTTGCAAACTTCTAGAGTAACGTGGCTGCTAGCCACTCCCACTGGTCCACGCCTACATTAACGAAAACCTGCACGCACCGAGGAAGCACCGTTGAAGCGCCGCTTTGCCGAGGCACACATGCTTGTGCTTCCTCCTTGGCTTTTTTGTGTGCTCTTAGTGTCCTTTCCTTTTTTCTTTTTTTCCTTACTCCTCCTCTTTATGCCTGAACACACGGGCAGCACATTTTACTTTCCTCTTTTTATTTTTTCTCTGGATGTCAAAAAAAGGAGCTAGAATTTACTCTAAGTACATATATGCCGTCACCCACCCGACTGCGTGCTCTGAGTGGCACGCTTAATTCTGAAGGACTCTTAAAAACTCTGCAAACCCCACAACTGACCTTAAAACGAGGTCAACTGGAAAACACGGACCGGGATTAAAAGAAGACTCCAACACCCCTGCTGGTGACATCCGGGACTTTGGATTTGGCAAATCATGCCTTCTAAAAATGAAATCGAGAAAACTCGCTCAGTCTGCTCCTATTATGACCCCGAATGTTCTAAATGCTGACGTTCAGCCAGTGCCTTCCAAGATGGATCTCGCACCAGTGCCTCCACCTTTAATAAGCTCACCATCTGTTCCTAAAATTAATGATTTGCAGAATGTGGACAATTTGCCCTTTAATATATCATTATCCGACACTATGGTGCTACAAAATGCCCTCACAGGCAATATCCCACCATTAGACAACTGCAACAGTGAAAATGCTATTTCTGAAGATACCGTTAT
Source organism: Ambystoma mexicanum (assembly GCF_040938575.1). NCBI lineage: Eukaryota > Metazoa > Chordata > Amphibia > Caudata > Ambystomatidae > Ambystoma > Ambystoma mexicanum. Next base: position 351,447,559 of record NC_090929.1, read on the forward strand.
CGATTTGCAATCATCCAATTCATGCTTCTCGGCCAAGAGTGCCGATCGAAATTTCTCCAATTCTCCAGAGTTATTTCATAATGTAAGTCATATTGAATCTGACATTTCACTTTCCTTTATCCCTCCCACCCCGAGAAGACCACAACGAGATGCCTCTTTAGTAACTATTGGCTCTCCTTCAAATAAAGTTTCCCTGATAACACTAGAAGTAATGAACATAGCCTTAATGTCTGTGGCTAAACTTTTTGAAACCCGACTCTAAATTAAACTTTCTAACAGGTAAGCTTGCTAATATTGATACATGGCAACAGTCTGTCACTGATTCCTTGGCCCAAAAGCATGTTTCTGCTATCATGAACGTTGTCTATGTGGCATCTCACACTACTGAAGCTGATTTCTTGTTTGGGGATCGAAATAAGACATCTCAGAATTTGGGCGAGGTATTGATTTATGAAAAAGCAACCCAATGTCTTATGCCCATGATTCCATTTGTTAAAGGTATTATCCGAGAAAGTCATGAGTCGCGCAACTAGTGAGGTGGTGACGGTCGAAGTGGCTGATTCCCAAATGCAGGTCCAACAAACTGAACAGCCCCTTAAAGAGGCCCATACTATCTTTTCCCAAAAGAAAAAAAGAGGATCTTTGAATGCCTCAAACTCTGGCCCTGCAGTGAATTCACTGCAGAGGAAATCCAAAAATATGAAATCTAAAGGTGCGGCTCTAATGCAGCTACAAAACAATTCTTTAAGTCACTCCCTAAGCCATTCAGATGCTTAACTTTGGCGTCTAGTGCTATAACAAAAAAATACTCTTAACTTGGCACAAGTCCAAAAAAAGCAAAGCTCTGCATGGACTAATCACCCGATCCCAACGCACTCTCCTCTTGACGATTTAGTCGAGGTGGTAAAATAACTTGGAGCGGGTCCTGACGTTCTATTAACTATGCCTTCGGCCTGCTTTAGTTACCCTGGACAATACCAAGTCTTTAGATTTCTCTGAGAACGGTCAAGAGCTAAGGAAAGCAGAAGATCAATACATGCGCCAATTTAAATCCGCCCATTTAGTGTTGCATCCGCTGGTGCACGGTTCGGCAACTCCAAATGAGGCATCACTTAATGGGAACACTTCCAAGGCTGTATCTATGCACACAAATCCTGCATCGTCTGAAAAGAACAACTCTGCCTCTGGGAGTAGGCACCCCGACTCAGCAATCTCAGAACTGCAAGAGAATCCACACAGCAACATCTTGTGCTTCATCAAAGAGAGCCTACAAACTATTACCTCAGAGCAAAACGCTCTTAAGATCTCCATGAACTCGCTTCTCCGAGGGACTCAATCTGAACGTACCGCTCTGCCAGATCAGAGGTTGAGTGCAAAGCGTGTCACCTTTCAAACTCCGGAAGTGGAAAACAAGTCAAATCTTGACCTTACCTGCTCACAAGGAAGTCAACATGCCCTATCAATAAATACTCGGAAAGAAAAGGGGGCGCAAATGCACTCAATTCTCTTGGGCTGCCGAGGTCGCTTGTTCTCGGTGTTCACTATGAATAGGAAAAGCATTATTGCCCTATTCTCAGACATTCCTACCTTGGAAGATATCTCATCTGGTGATATTTAGCAGGTTAAATTCCCTTTCAAAAAGGATTTAACTGTTTCACGTCTCTGGATGAAATCTCGCGTTGTCCTGAATACGATCTGGCTAGCAAAATCCTCTCTGTTCGAGCTTGGTTTTAGCCTAACTCCGAATTCCAACTTAAGTTTCCCAAATGACCCAACGCAACAGTCCGAGAACGATGGACATAGAGACTTACCTCGACCTTGCATAGGGAGTGATCTTACATCGACTACTAACAAACTGTCTAAATGTTGCTGTTGTGATAACTTGTAACTAGAACCAGTTGAGCAACCCCTTAACACACATAAAATTTCCATTCTGAGTTGGAACACCAGAGATCATAAACATTTACTTAATAACTTAAATTGTAATCTGAATAATTATGACCTGATCATGCTACAAGAAACGTGGATGATGACTGACCCATCTTGGGATAACCATCAAATTCATCTGTTGCCTGCAAAGAAAGGTGAAAGAGGAAGACTAATGTCTGGTTTACTAGCTATAACAAACAATGCTGTCACAACTAGTTTAGAAGCCTCCTCTTCACTAAACCCATTTATGCAATACACTCTAATTTCCATCTATCCGATGAAGTTTGCAGTCATAAACCTTCATTGGAATCCGATAGCGATTTTGAATGCCACTTTCTTTACGGATCTTAGCTCAATTATGGAAATTCTTGTCACAACACCTGGTATCTCACATATTATTCTGGCAGGAAATCTAAACATTCATTTATTCTCGACTCCCAAGAACACATCCTCAGAACGAAACATCATGTGGTCTCACTTTGTAGAATCATGCGACCTGATTTTGCTGAATCGAGCTATGAGAAACGATATTTCTCCATCTCGTACATGGACAAGAGGCTCTCACAATACCATAATTGACTGTTTATGTCGACAGATTGCTGTTTAGTCAGGTCTCAAGTTTCACTATTATTCCTTCCAATCACAGTGATCATTCAATGTTAACATTGGAAATAACTCTTCAAGCGCAAATAAAACAGCCTCCCCCGTACCTCCAGCCCGGATCTTTGGATTTAAACGCCCAACAAAACAGTTTACGTTGGTCCCAACCCTCCCTCGAAGCCTTCAGCAAATACTTAACTGAAGATTGCTGTCTACTCAGAACAGGGTGCCAATGTTCCTGAATACCGTGATAAAATGCACCTATTTGCTACTCCTACCCTAGACAAAGGACAAAATAGCAATAGAGACCGACCTACCCATGCTTACGATCAATCCATTAGACTCAATCTCTTTTCTGAAAACAGAAAAGACAAGCCATGCTCCTACCTGTGGTTTATCGTGAGGTCGCCTTGCGAAAGTTAAAAACCTCCTACAAAAACTGGGTTCGAGGACGTATAAGGCTCTAATGTTCCGAAGAGATGGTGAGCTGTGGTTGCACACAATTCAAGGAAGGAATATAGCTCAAATTTGGAAACTGATTAATATGGCGACAACTTGTTCGCAGTTATCACAAATCAATGGAGTCCCTGAAAAAAGATGGGTTGAACACTTTACTGATTTATGTGCTGCTCCTGAATCTAGCATTGCATTGGCACCATCTAATTCTCCTGATTCTCGCTTTCATTTAAACTTTGATCGAGAGGATGTACTGTATTACATAAAAAGGCTAGTTCCTCCAGAGTCCCCGGCCCAGATGGCCTCTCAAATTTTGCTTTGAAGCAATATCCACAATTTCGGGCAACCATCCTCTACACCATCTTTGTACTAATCCAACTAAAACAATGTATTCCAATCTCTTGGTGTCAGGCTAAAGTTGTCCCCATCTATAAGAAAGGAGATCGAGCAAATCCAGCCAGCTATAGACCCATCGCTCTCCTTGATGCTCCTGGCAAAATATACAGCCGTATCATTTTGAGAGAATTAAACAACTGGGCCTTAAGAGACAACCAAAGAGATCCGTTTCAAACAGGTTTTGTCACGGGACGTGGAACATCCATTAACATTACCACTCTAAATGCCATTAAATCAATCTATGCTGCAAAGAATCAACCTTTGCACATGGCCTTTGTGGACTTTCGAGTCGCTTTTGACTCTGTAGATCGACAACTCCTGCTCAATAAATTGGCAAGTTTTGGCTGTCCTAAATCTCTTGCCTTGCTTATTAATCTCCTTCATTAGAATACGACGATGCAGGTAAAGTTGAACATGAGCGTGCTACTTTCTGATATAATTAACATCAAACGTGGCCTTAAACAAGGCTGCATACTAGCCTCAACTCTGTTCAACTTATTCATACTTGACATGGGAGTGGAATTCATGAAGGTGATCAATGATGCTTCTAAACTTGGTAACCAGATCATTACCTGGCTATTGTATGCTGGCGATTTTGGTGCTCTTCTCCCAGACACCGAATGGGTTACAGACACTATTGAATCAACTGGACAACTAGGCAACAAAAAACAACTTAATGTTTAATCTGGAGAAAACGCAAATTCTAGAATTAGGAAAAGCAAAAAAGTCACTCAAACAAATTTGTTTGGTCTCAACAAAATCAAGCCCTCACAGTGGTCAATGACTATAAATATCTTGGAGTAACGTTTAGCAATTCTCAAGCGGAGACTCGACACAAAATTAGCATATCAGCAAAATGATCCACCTTGATATCTCAAGCCAAGATTTAGCAAGCTAAATTTGGCAAATTTTCCTGCTCTCATATTTTGACCTTTTTTCAACAAAAGGTAACCCCTATCATTACTCATGGAGCTGAAACCTGGCTACCCCATAAGCAAATAAATTGGGACAGAGCAGAAGCTTGGTTTTGGAAAAAGGTGTTCAAATTACCTAACTCCACTCCAAATAGCCTATTGCGATTTGAATTGGGCATTTTATCAATTAATATCCAAGTATCTTGGAAGAGATGCTGTCTTTTTCGCAAATGTCTCTTGGGTTTAGCTGCCAATAATATCTTAACTGTGTTAGTTAATTATCTTTTGCTATCCCCTCACACATGTCCGTTGAAATGGAGAAATAGTGTTCTTTTTGTATTGCAAGAGGCTAACATCTCATTACAAAATATGCAAATAAGTGTATCCCACCCATCAAAAAGAAACAATATGGAAAGATTAGTTCTAGACAGCACCCGATTAGTACTTCACAGGTGACATCTCATTAGACCTATTACTTAGCAATCCATCCAAATGCAAGAATAAATTATATCAACTTGATTGGCATCATACTCAACAGAAATGTCCATCATTAGTGAATTTTGATAGATCAACCTTTTGGCATAAGAAATTTCGGCAGACAGCTGACTAACTTCTGAAATGCCCTTCACACTCTCTTAGAACTCAAATTCTAAGATTCCATATGAATTTATGGCCTACTAATCAAATTCTATTGAGAAGGGGTTTAGTTCATCCTGACCTCTCCTATTGCCGCTTCTGTAAAGACAAGGGTAAGAAAGAGACTTTGAAACACCTCATAATTGAGTGTGCTGCTTTAATAGAACATAAAGTCTTATTCTGTAAGATGATACAAACAAGCTATCTTTTGCGTTCAAATGATTATATATGCATGAAATATTTGCAACTGTTAAAATCTCTCTAAGAATAACTACTATGCAATTCCTAAGTTCAATATTATCTCCAGATGAAGTATCATGGTTATTAAGGAAAACCTAAAGCAAGATGCATATGTAGTATGTTGGATCCTGAAACCATGGATTACCGTAATTTGTTTAATTTGAAATGGTAACTTGAATTTTTATGTGTATATTTAAGTATTGAATTGAGATTTTATCTTACACTGTCACTTTGCCTATTATGTGATTATTTTTTTCTTCCCTTTTTGTCTTTTTTTTGTTGTTGCTTTTTCTTATGTATACATTGTTTTGAAGGGTTAATTTAATTTAGCCATCCAAAATAAATAAAAACAAAAACAATATATACCTTCTTTGGTAGCAGAGCCCGCCGCTAAGGACGCATAGACAGGCACTAGATACAGCCCACATTACATACGATCTGGAAATGAAAAATACAGTACAAAGTATGAAAACTTAACTGCTAACACCAGTCTGCCCTTAAGCACATCTTAGGTAACTAAATAATCCCTTTGAGTGTAGTCTAGGGTCATACAAAAGAAACCGCATTGCACTACATTGGAAGATGCATTGTGCAATGTTAAAAAGGGCAACACAGTCAAAAGACTAAGGGAAACACAATTTCCCAGTACTGACAGTCTGAAGGACTGGTCATTTCCCCCATTATAATGAGCAAAAGGCCAGTGTACTGAAGCTGAAGGCTTCACTTCACTGCAAAAAGTCAAGACATGGTGTAAAAACAAAAGCAAAAAGTTTGGGGGTCCCTAGAATAGGATGGGAAAGTTGCTAAAAGAGAAAACGTTCGTAAAACAAACCTCCTTTTGAGTGTGCCTTGTTTGCTTCTGTAGGTACTGCTGTCAGTCACACTATACAAGCATATTTTCTGGCCAGCAATCTTTTTTTGGCCTTTCGCGGACCGCAAGATCAAGGTACCAACATGGAGGCAAAAAAACACAATGAGCAGATGGGGAAGTGTGCCGATCAAGAAGCTCCCATTCACAGCAACTTACCATCACAAACTGTAGCTTCTGAAGGCAGATGGAAGGCCATATTCCTGGCGGATCCCAACCAACCCGGACAACCAAGAATGCATGAACATCAGTGAACGACGAGTGGGTGGGGGGGGGGCAAGTGGTTCCTTTGAACCCCTTGTACCATGATATCCCGGCACTGGGGAGAAGCCTAGGACTTGATCAAACCAAATGGTTATGTGAAGCAGAGAACCAAGGGTAGGGGGAGGAAGCAGAGAACAGGAAGGTGACGGGTATTCCTGGACTGCATTCAGAAGACAGAGTGAAAGGTTTCTGGGTGAGGTCTGGACGTGTGTTGGTGGACCAAGCGACTAATTGGAAGGTGAAAAGGGTGGAGCGAAGTGTTACCAAGTCTGTGGTGCTGTTGGATAGGAGTACAGGTGGAGTATAGGATGTGAGAGAGGGTACTACCAAGTGGGAAAGGTTGTGGTTGTGAAAGTATGATATAGTGAGTGATAGAAAGGAGGTGTATGAGAGATAGAAGAGAGTGAGAATAAAGGTTGAAGGCAGACATAGCAAACAATCTTTATTTCAGAAAATCAATTTCCATTAAAGAATATACATAAAAAAAGATGCAACATAAAAACAAATTCGGCCTAAAACTGTTATTCCCCAAGCATGATACAATAAATACTTGAAAATAGTTAAATAATATGTTTAACATATTGTCCACGTCTCTGTACACTGATACCATGACAGTCATAAAAAAAATGATCCTGTCACTTGGTCTCCTGGATCAGTTTCTCACTTTCAGGGAACAATCTTGACTCTCTAATTCTTAACAAAACTGGTACATTTTGCTCCAAACCCCAACAGACTCTATAATCATTTGTTAGTATAAGATATTGGTAAGCCAATCTACATCGTCTAAAACTCAAAGTCCTTAAAGCGGAATCAAATATTTCCATCAGGGTAAATTATAATATGGGCAAAAACAGAGCATATGTGTCCTTTGTATTTCTTCATTTCACTATGTTAACCGCAAATGGCAGCAGTTAAAACCTTAATTTTGTAATCTGTTTTCTTGCCCTTGTACTCCATACATATGATAAATAAAACCTGTTGAAATTATTGTGCATGAATGATAAGCAGGCTACTACAGTTGTTTTCGTATCCTCCGACCATGCTGCCAGTGACTGCTGCTTCCTCTTAAATAATAAATGTAGCCACGATTATCTTCTTGTTAGTTGGTAAAACAAAAAGAGGATCTTTGGCCGGGTTTGCTTCCCAAGGTCATTTAATATCCTAAAGAGATAGTTAATCCATCTTGAACTCATTTTCTTCTCAAAATTGAGTAAATCCTTGCAGATAATCTTGTTCAAAATGGCCCCATCATTCTTACAATTGAACAGACAAAAAGACGGGGGTCCTAGTCTTTGCTGATCGATTTAGTAGGGATATGCCACTTTCATAATATAAATGCTCTGTTGCTGTTCCTGAACAAACACCCAATAATGAGTGCAGGAGCGTCCGCTCTGTTGCGTCGATTGTTAAGTCGGAATAGCTTGATACGCCACATCCACATTGCGCTATCCCACTGACTTGGACTTTGCTTTATTCGCTGTGATGACTACTGTGGAGTCATCACTAATGCCCAGCCTGGTGTCTCTTGCCATGTGGCCAGGAGAAGGCAGCATCTACCCGATCCACACCCGGGGGTATTCTGAGGCTGGATCACATGGGAGAAGATGGCTGTAAGGGGAGAATGGCGACTCCACAAGGAGAGAAGCAGTATACTTTATTGTGAAGAGGATCCTTTAATTCCAGGGTTTCTGATTACTTGCTGCCATTATTCAGAACCATCTGATTCTAAAACCCTATCAAATACTCTGTTTAAACAAGACCCCATTCAGTCTTCATGTAGCTATGGTGAAACTAAAACATATGAAACATCTGATGTTTATCGTGATTGTAATGTTGTTACAACTGTTAAACCATGTGATGTAAAATACATTGAAACTTCTTTGGACTCAATCCCAAAAAACCTCAAGTACTGTGAAGAGGAGCAAGGAGGAAATGTGACCTTGGGAACACTGTGAAGTACAAATCTAATCAGCCGCACAAGACTTTGAAATCCCCAAATCACGTGCAGCTTAGGCAACGTGAATGAGGAGAGAAGGCAGGTTGCAGAGTGCACAGAGCGGGAACCGTGACTGGTAGCAAGTTGAATCCTACGAAGGTCTGTAGGAAGAGAAGCTTGCCAGAAGTCGGCTGGCGGCATTCAAGACCGGAGGAGAGAAGCTCTGGGCGTGTGAAAGCAGATGGTGCGCAGCAGAGCCATTTACGGACACGCAGTCTGATAAAGCTGCGCTGCTCTTGGCAGCAGAGGCTGGAAGAGATGACTTGGAGACCTAGCGGGATTCTGCCAATAAAGGAAAGCTGACCTTTCTCAAGTACTAACCAACTGCTGCACGAAGAGCTGGTGAGTCAGCCTTATAGTGAAGGGGGCCCAGGTCTTGCGGATATGCTGAAAAGCATATTACAAGTATTTTTGAATACCGACTGAATAGAACTAAATGGAAAAGCTGAATGTGGTATAATTCTGCTCACATGAGATGTCAGTTGGGAGAAACCTGGAACCAACATTGCCAAGAGTCAAAAGGGATTGTAAAAGAGAGAAAGAGGCACGATTTGTACAATTCTCCTGACTTACAGTTGGGAGGAATCTGGAACATTCTTTTGCCAAGAGTTGAGAGAGATTGAGTGTTTGTTCAAGCTTTGGCTTTCAACCTTCCCTGCAGACATTGGATGTCAGTTTTGGGGAAATTGGTGCAAGGAATCAACAAAGGTTTGCTAGTGAAGAAGCACTGTTGTGTAGTTGTTAAGGAGAAAGTGAATGTGAAGAGAAGCCTGATAAAGATATCCAGTATGGAAACCTTTATGGACAAAAATACCTGGCAGGAAAGTAAACCAGGATGTCCAGAGTTTTCAGTTGATGAGTTTCTTGGCAAGAGTGTACCGGGAAACTCAGTTTGAATTGGTATGTTGAAAAGAGACCTGGTCTTATTAAGTTCTTGTTTCCTTTGAACAGAAACCTTGAAAAGACTTGCCTTTTGCCTTTGCTGTACTTAAATCTCTGTTGTGGAAAAGACATTTGTTTTGCTATCCTGAGAAGTAGTAAAGACTTTCCTTTGCCTAATTCAAACCAACATTGTGGAAAAGATACTTTGGGCCTGATTCATAGAATCTGGCGCAGAAAAAGTGCAAGCGCCGCATGCTGAGAAGGGGCTGGCGCAAAGAAATGATTGCGTGGGACATGTATTCATGGATTTCCAGAGGCATTGTTAGGCAGAAACCTGTGTAGTTCCCTCTGGGACCACTGCAAAAGCTTTAAGACTACAGGTGTTTGGCAGTAAACCCACTTGGTAGCAGTCTGTACCACACAGATTCACTTGGTAGCTGTGACTGAGCAGTCAGACTTCCCTCAAGAAGAGTTAGGCAGTATACAGAGTATTCACAATAGGTCAAAAGAAGATAGTAGAACAAGTAAACACTGACCAGAGCTTGGTGTAAAAGAGATATAATTATTTATTTAAAATCACATCTAGAAAAACACAGGCACTAATAGTAAGCAATTCAAAAACACAGTCACTAAAAGATATACACTCCCTTAGAAGAATATTAGACAAGTCTTAAGTAAAGCCCCACTTATTTTCAGACAGTGGTGAGCGCTTAACGCAGATGGCACTCTAATAATTTGTTTAAAAAGGGAGAGAAAAGCAGAGTATAATTTGAAACAGATCCCAACACTTTCACAAGAACAAAAGAAGAGAGGAAGGCAAGTAAAACCGTGAAGTTAGAGTTCAGAAGGCCAGATCCACTTTAAGAGGATCAGAACGAAATGTGTCCAAGGTCACACGGTTGAAGTGCACAAGAGTCTTGCAAAGGTTCAAAAAGAGTTGGACCAAAAGAAAGGGACCAGTTAGAAGGTCAAGGCGGCCAGCCCAGTCCAGAAGGTTAAGGGATTATTATTACCTTGTAGCAATCTTTAGAAAGGGAGGCCTGGCGGACCCCGGTACCTTAAAATGGTGAGAATACTCCAGCGGGGGCAGTTGTTCCTGGCAGCGGATGAAAGTCGGTGCTTCGTCCGGGGGAAGAGAGGATCTCGTTGGGGAGGAAGACAGGAGTCCGTTGCACTGCCAGGGAAGAAACCAGCCGCGGAGTTCTCAGGTAAAAGGATCGGTCCTTTTATTCGCGGTCCAGTGTTAAGTGGCTATCCGGTTGCCGGGGATCTTGGCACGGGCAATTCGACCACAAGACGTCCTGGGATGCGAAGAAAAGAAGGTAAACTGGTTGTGCCCACCAGTCAGGGGAAGAAGCCTCTCCAGCCGGGAGATCTTCTCTGTTGTCGGGAAGTGGTGAGTTGGTTCCGCAGGGCTCCACCGGTGGTGTCTACGTGGTAGGTCGGCTCAGCTTCTCCTTCGTCGGATTCTCAGGTCCTGTGGCGACTTCTGAAGTTCCAGTCCCCAAAGCCCTGCTTTTATGCAGCACACCCCCATTCACTCAGCCTAGCTGTCAATCAAACATGCTAAGTGGTGAGCCGGCCGGCTCACCACTTGGGCCAATCGCACAAGAGTGCGACTTGAGTTAACAAGGTAACTCAGTCCAGGGTGCCTAAACCCCCTCCCACACCCACTGTGGTACCCAGACAGAGTGGCACCACTTTTGGAGGCTTCTGTGGAGAAGCCCGCCAAAAAGTGGAACAAAGGACTCGACTTGGGTTGGAGTCACAGAAGAGAACACAAACGCCATTTTAGAATCGAGTCCTGGCAAAAAATACCAACCGGCGAATTAATATTAAATAAATAAACCGGCGGTATGTTCGAGGCTATGAGAATTAAATAATTAAAGTTGGTAGCCTCGAACAATGGGAACATACCATAGGGATATATTCGCGGTCGAATATAAAAAGTAGTATCCACTGCCACCAGCCAAAACTCGATCAGGGGGGACGGAGACGTGCCCCCTCGACTAACAGACCCCGGGGCAATCGAATTGCCCCGACCAGTACGTCCACAATATGATGGTTTGTACTGGTTTCTGTTCATAATTTGGGACTAGTAAAGCCAATGGTGACTTTACATGCCCTGGGAGACAGTAGTCAGTCCCAGGGTATGGAGTCTATGGTGGGGTGTCACTATGACACCCCTGTGTTACTGCACGGAGGGTGCTGTGTAACACACATAGTAAGTAAGTATAGTGGAGTAAAGGACCCCATAGCCCATAAAACACATTAACAGTCAAAGGAACACCATAAATCATGTCCAAGAGTGGGAGAAAGAGTCTCACTCTTGGCAGGAGAAAAAAACAAACTCCAGAAATCCAGCAAAGCTGCTGGGGGACTCACTAGGTTAGGAAATTCAGCCTAAAGAGAGAATTCTCCCTAACAGGCATCAGTAGCCATGGCGCAAGGAACAGCAAGCTGCGCCAGTAACATGCCCCCACGCGCAGTAAAAAGCAAGTGAAATGCCTAATACTGCGCAAGCCTCTGCGCCATCCCCTGGCCAGCATAAGGCCTGCCTAGTGAAATCGTGTGAAAGTTCAGTGCAATCCCTGGCTGCACCCCTGCCAAATCGTGTGAAACCGCTGTGCGATCCCCGGCCGCACCCCAGCGTAATAGCACGAAAACACCTCACAATCCCCGGCCACACCCCAGCCAAATCGCGTGAAAACACTGCGCGATCCCAACCCGCACCCCAGCCAAATTGTGCGTCTGCACCTCGCAATCCGCAGGCAAGCAGACCCCTCCTGACGGGACACCCATGCCCCAGCGCCGATCACCTATGACGCCACCCTGCAGGCAGCACCCTCCACATGGGACACCTCAGCCCCCATCACCCGTGACACCACCCTGTAGGCAGCCCCCTCCACATGGGACACCTCAGCCCCCATCACCTGTGACACCACCCTGTAGGCAGCCCCCTCCACATGGGACACCCCAGCCCCCATCACCCGTGATGCCACCCTGCAGGCAGCCCCTTCCACATGGGACATCCCAGTCCCCCATCACCTGTGACGCCACCCTGCAGGCGGCCCCCTCCATATGGGACACCCCAGCCCACATCACCCGTGACGCCACCCTGCAGTCAGCCTCCTCCACATGGGACACCCCAGCCCCCATCACCTGTGACGCCACCCTGCAGGCAGCTCCCTCCACATGGGACACCCTCCATCACCTGTGACGCCACCCTGCAGGAAGCCCCCTCCACATGGGACACCCCAGCCGCCATCACCCGTGACACCACCCTGCAGGCAGCCCCCTCCACATGGTACACCCCATCACCCGTGACGCCACCCTGCAGGCAGCCCCCTCCACGTGGGACACCCCATCACCCGTGACACCACCCTGCAGGCAGGCCCCTCCACATGGGATGCCCCATCACCCGTCACCCCACCCTGTAGGCAGCCCCCTCCACATGGGACACCCCATCACCTGTGACGCCACCCTGCAGGCAGCCCCCTCCACATGGGACACCCCAGCCCTCCTCACCCGTGACGCCACCCTGCAGGCAGCCCCACTCCACATGAGACACCCCAGCCCCCGTCATCCGTGATGCCAACCTGCAGGCAGCCCCCTCCACATGGGACACCCCATCACCCGTGACGCCACATCACCCGTGACGCCACCCTGCAGGCAACCCCCTCCACATGGGACACCCCATCACCCGTGACGCCACCCTGCAGGCAGCCCCTCCACATGGGACACCCCCATCACCCCACCTTGCAGGCAGCCCCCTCCACATGGGACACCCCATCACCTGTGATGCCACCCTGCAGGCAGCCCCCTCCACATGGGACACCCCAGCCCACATCACCCATGACGCCACCCTGTAGGCAGCCTCCTCCACATGGGACACCCCAGCCGCCATCACTGTGACGCCACCCGGCAGGCAGCCCCCTCCAAATGGGACTCCCCCAGCCCCTTCACCCCACCCTGCAGGTAGCCCCCCTCCAGACAGGACATCACCTGCATGTTGGACGCTGACATAGTGACGCATCATCACTCCATCGATGGTGTGTCGTGCACCTTGACTGCAGTGTTGTGACACCACCCCGAATATCCACCGGAAAATGTATCCTGCAAACCAAAATAAATGCATACACCTGGCCCACATCTGAGTGTGGCAGCTGCTCAAACACAATTGCTGTCTGTAACCATCTGCCAACATACACATGTAACAAGTAAATGTTAAAGTGAGGCCCTGCTGGCCATGTGACAATCTTCTACCCCCATTTTGAATGCTATTGTGGCAAATGTGATTCCACATGTGTCCACCACCACCAAAAATGAACCCCCCCAATGCAACATCTGTAATGTGCAATTCTTCTTCCCCCATTTTGAATGCTATTGTGCCAAATGTGATTCCACATGTGTCCACCACCACCGAAAATGAACCCCCAATGCAACATCTGTAATGTGCAACTTCTCTAACACCACCAGCGCAACCACGCACACCGCCTCACCCGCTCTCCCCATGGACCCCCCCCAGTCGTTACAGAACCCCATCTCAAATGCGCCATGATCAACGCTAGGTCCATCAAGGCCCACGCTCTGGAAATCCATGACCTCATTAACCACCCATGACCTCGATCTGCTCATGATCTCACAAACCTGGTTACATGAGGCCTCCGGCCCTGCGCTCTGCCTTGCCCTCTGGTTATTCCATCACCAGACAAGATCGCCTTTCCAAAGGGGGGAGGTGTGGCAATCATTGCCAAAGACTGCCTTTCGATTAGAAAGGTAGAGAAATCCTTGCACAACAGGGACTTCCTCCAAGTCAAAATCAACCTCTCTCCACATTGTACCAATACTGTGCACACTGTCTATCGCCCTCCAGGCCCAACAGGAGACTTTCAAGTCTCTCTCACCCACCTCCTCTCTGACAACCTTAAAAAACACTCGAAAGCCTTTCTCGTTGGGGACGTCAACCTAGGCCTCCTGGACAGCAAGGATTCAGCAGCCAAATCCCTTGACTCAGCCCTCAAGACACTAGGCTACAAGAACACCATCTTTAGCCCAACCCACACCCAGGGCAGAACTCTCGACTGGATTGCACAGCATAACAGTCCACTCATCATCACTGGTAACCCTCCCGCCCCATGGTCTGACCACCATATCATCACCTTTAGCATCCTCACCACCATCCCCTCCACTCCCCCAACCCCTGCCTCCCTGCCTCACAAGAAGCTCCTGTCAGCTCACTAAGGAAAGGCTATTGCCTTTCCTCCAAGGCCCAGCCTTCAGACCACCTTTCTCCACAGACCCAGAAACACTTGCAACAGCTTATGATGTTGCCATCAAAGCACCTATCAGCTCCATTGCCCCAGTTAAACCCCGGAAATCCAAACCCACCGGACCTTCTCATACTCCGCAACGAAAAAAAGGCTGCACTTACACAGTGGCAAACGTCCCACTCTGACAAAGATAAGTTGATCTTTAAAGCCCGCTCTACCAAATACAAAAAGGCAATCACCCTAGCAAAAGCCTAATCTTTTGAATCCAGAATCTCGGAAGTCCAATCTAGCTCTAAAGAAATCTTCGGCATCTTCAGGGAGCTAGAGACACCCACTCCCACCCCCCAGAATTTCAACAAAGACAAAGCCTGGTGCGATGAAATACAAACGGCCATGCAAACCAAATTGAGCATTCTCCAAAACAAAATACTAGCCACTAAACAAGCCCTGCCTAATGCACACATCCCTGTCCCACTACCAGCCTCAGACGCCGCCCCCCCCCCAACCTTTTTCCTTCAAATCCATACAGGAAAAAAGACATCAACATAATGAAGAATATCAAACCCTCAAACTGTAAAGGTGATGCATGCCCGCCCACCATCATCAAGGACTGTACTGAAGCGCTAGACGGCCTTTGTCAATGCCCCTTTGCCACAGGGAAAGTCCCCGCCTCCCTCAAGGAAGCCTGGGTCCGCCCTCTCTTAAAAAAAACAACTCTCGACCCCACATCCCCTAACAACTATAGACCAATAACCACTGTCCCATTCCTCCTCAAAATACTGGACAAAGCTGCCTACCTGCAGGTTCAGCACTTCATTGAGGAGAACAAACTCCTCGGACTCCGTCAATCTGGCTTCCGCCCTAGACACGGGACTGAAACCGCCCTACTTGACCTAAAAAACCAAATGGACGATGCCAGACACATGGGCAAACCAACACTTCTCTTACTTCTTGACCTATCAGCAGCTTTTGATCTCGTAGATCATGACGTCCTATCCCACCACTTCTCCTCCACTGCCAGGTTCTGCCCTGACGCCACAGCATGATATGAAATCATATGGCATTTATAACGTGCCTATACACAAGTGTTTGAAGGCGCAACGAGGCAGGGAGTGGCAACAGAGGGAAGACAGAGACAACAATCTTACTAGGCCAGGTGACATTGAGATGGCACAAGTGCAGGTGAAGTGTGGGAGGGGGGAGTGCAGTACATGGGAAGGACAGTAATTAATTGCTTTGTTATTGTATTTATTTTAAAGTGCGGCCAGCTGGTGGCAAATGCGAGGGTAAGTGCAGACATCAGGTGTCAAGTGCTGGTAGGGGGCTGTAGGAATACAGAAAAACAGTCCAGCAAGTTGCGGGCGAGGGGACTTGGGCCCGAGGTCCGAGGGTAGCTAGGTGACCAGTGCAGATTCAGACAGTTCAGCGGGGCAGAGGAGGAGAGAAAGCACAAGCAAAGAGGAATGTTCTGAGGCCTGATCACCATGCCTGTTCATGATGTTGACGACACCACCCATGTGTCACACCTCTCCCACTGATACGTCTCAGACACATGTAAGGAACCACCTGCACGTTGTATTATGCTGCAGTACAACACACATTGCAAAAGTGAGACTGTTGAAATTACGCATGGTTCATAGAACATATGTGGAACACTGCCTGGGACATGCACACAGACATCCGTACAAGAGGCATTCTAGCTGTAAGGCCAAGGTGCACACTCCCACCATACATCAACATGCATATGCACAGTAGAGGACAGCAACACATGGACACTCACCTGACGACTCCAGAGGGTGCTGCAAATCACTGACCTGGGTGTGCAGCACCGGGTAAAACCTCTCCAGGACCCGCATGTCAGTGGTATTCAACCAGCCCGGCGCCCCTCTTAGTTGGCACCAGCCTGGAAAAAGTGCTGGGCTTTGTTGTGGGTCCTGGATTTCAGGTCCTCCCAGCGCTTGTGCACATGGTGGTAGTCACGGGATGCCACCCCCTCCACGTTGATGGCACCCAAGATCTGGTCCCAGATCAGCTTCCGTCCTTCCTTGCCGACTTGGGTTGGGGCGTTGAAGAGGGCATCATAATGCCCCAGGACATTCTCCACCAGTATGTCAACTTCCCTGGTTTATGAATTTGACAGCCCTTTGCCTCGCTGCCGTGGGGTTGCTACTTGCCTCTGGAGATGTTTGCTCAGACATGGCAACCCCCAAGGCTGGTGTGGGTGGACAAGGCGGTCTTGGGGCTGTGCTGTGGAGCGGTGGTGATATTCTGGTACGTTGGGAGTCTTCTGAATCAGCTGAGGTGGTCATAAGGCCGAGGACAGGAGCACTGTCAATGGCTTGACAGCAGGCACTCAAATTGCAGGGCATGTGGGCAGCAGGCACACACAGTGGGCAAAAAAAAAGAAAAAAGAGACAAGACAGACTGACTACCCCTCTCTCTAAGGTCTTTCAACACTACAGATGCAGGTGCTAAGGTGCTCTTACATAAATCTACAGCGGTTACCCTTTAAGAGAGCAAATTATTTAACAGAAACCGTTGAATTATAAAGATATAAATCACTTTAATAGTTGGTTAAAAACCACATTTGTATAAAAACTGTACATTAATAGGCTTTTTCATACATCACGCATACCTTTCATACCAATTCATTCGTTCTGTAACATAAGGGTTCGGCAATTTACATTTTCTTTGAGCATATTGGTTGTTGGTAGTATGCATGACATTAGAAAAAACAGTTGGTTTTTCTATTGGTCGACATATGTTTCGGCCCCTTTCAATAGTCCCATCGTTGTCTACGGTGGTCTAAATAGTCGTTATTGGGCCATCTTCAGGACAGTGATAAATTTGTGAAAGCTTACAGTCTTCACCCTTTTTCATACGAAAAGCCAAATCTAAAAATATAAAGGAAACTTATATTACATTATGGAACGGTTTGAGCTATACTAGTTATTGTCAAGGTGATGGCTTGATTACTATGCCAAAAAGGCAGCACCCATCTGTGGTCGAAAAAATATTGTGGACCACGGAGCTAAGGTTGTAGGGTATCTTCTGTATTACCCCTTTTTTTTCCGGACCCTGTCGAGAGGGAACACATAGAGGAAAATTACTGCCCTGCGTGTTTATTCAATTTGCACAAAAGCCAAAAACTGTGTTTTGACATCTCAAAGGAAACTTAAGTTGACACCTAAGTATGGATGAATCTTCAGGTTTCTGGCCTCCAATGTCGCGTAGTTGGTTATCAATAAATTGGAGCGGTTTGTGGCGGCAACTTCAAAAGTAATGCCTGCAAAAAAGAAGCACGTTAGATAAACTAACCTGCTTTGATCATGTCATTTTTCTAAACAGAAGCAGTGGTTTTAATGCTTTTGCATCAGTTGTAGCTTTAAGACTGTGACTTGAAAACATGTAATTACTATGTCGTTTTTTGCTACTTTTACTACCGTAACTGTTTGTTTATGCTACGAATAAAGAACGAAAATCTTTCGATTAGATTTCATGTGTTTGATGTAAGGCACCGATTCTAACGAGGGAAATACCGCTTATTTGCGGTTATTCTGACCAGCGACCTCCACTAAAGGTAAGTCACAGTTGTAATTGCTTTTAATAGAGTTGCAAAGTTGATGAATTTAATGCGTTGATAAATCTTCATGTTGGAACCCTATTACATCATGTTTCAGTGTACCAGAATGATTTCGGAGAGTACACGAGCATATTTTGTTATTGCTGGTGTGGAGATAACTAAAGGAGACATTTTTGGACTTACTAATAGGACGCGTGGTGAGCAGTATATATATACCTAGCCGCGAAGTTGCAAGAAACCTTTGACTCGCTGATGCGAGAAGGAAACGCTAGTACTTACTTATGTTGCTTGTTGGGGGGGGGGTGAGCAGCGGTTTCGCTCGAGCGGCGTCTTCTGGCGTGTAACTGAATCACTCTAGCAGAGGGGAGGGGCTTGATCTTTTAAAAGATCACGTGGTGCCTAAAACGTGACGTTCACGCAGAACTCGGCCGTAATAGTGAGACTATGGGCCTCATTAGGACCCTGGCGGAGAGGGTTTTACGCCAGCGTAGTGCATGGCGTACCTCTCCGCCATACTACGAGTTCCCGTAGCGCCATGGCGGCCTTTTCCGCCTGGTTTTACCAGGCGGAGAAAACCATGGCGCTACGGGACCTCGTTGTTAATTACGCCACCGTATTTTACGGTGGCGTAATTAACTCCTTCCCCACTCCCATTATACCATATGGGGCAAAAATGGGAATGGGGAAGGGCAGAATGGGGATTGGGGATTTACCGCCCCGCCAAGGTCGGAATGGGGCGGTAAATCCGCCAACCCCCATGGCGCTATCGGCGGCTTTCCGCCATGCTTCGCGGTGCATTTAGCACCGCGAAATCCGCCTGGGTCCTAATGAGGCCCTATATGTAAACGTGCTACACAGTGTTAGCTCACTTTGGTTATCAAAGGACCTTAAAAAGCAACAGGTACACTTGCGAGCAGAAATGTGACTTTTATCTAGATAACGCACGCTATACAGTATGTTATAATTTCAATTATAAAAAGACATTTCTGTGGGACAGAATTCTCATGAACTAATTAATCTTAGCTTCTCGACAATGCACTTATGTCGGGCAGAAAAGAGGTTCTGCTTTATTTAACCCAAAAGTCCATATATCCTAGAAGTTACACAATACATTGTATATTATGGACGCTTTCTTATGAATGTATTGTATACTTAAGTATCATGAGGTTACTGACAGCCATGCAATTCGCAAGATCTATGCGAAAGAAGCTGGAACATACATATTGGCTGTAGAACTATCGGTTGTATCTATTGCCCCACCATGAAGTGTTTATGGGGATAGGGAGCCGCTTGCTAAATGGCGGATAGTTTAATTAGACATGGTTGACTCACTGATGTAAAGTGGACAGGGCCTTATTATTCTTTTGTTATTTAGAGAAAGGCACTCCATTCAACGGCTATATTTAACCCGTTTTGCACTGTTCAAGTTGTAGATCCATTTTTGTTCAGCTTGAGTTAGAATTTTATCTTTATTCCCATTGCGAGGGGAGATTTTGATCACCTGTATAACACACCATAGGAAGTCTGTACATTTATGTTGTTTTTTGGAGAAATGAGCCACTAGTGGTTTATTTTCTACTGCATTACGAATACAGGATTTGTGCTCATTAATACGTTGACGGACAGGCCGTTTTGTTTTGCCTATATATACCAAGTCGCAGGGGCATTTGATGGCATATACTACCCACGGTGTTAAACAATTAGTGAACTCTTTCAGTTGGATAGTTTGGTGACACAAGGTGATTTTTTTAAAAGTAGTTGTTTGTGCACACACTGAACATTGTCCACAACAATGGTGACCTATTAGAGGCGGTAAGCCCCAGAGGGATGTTTGTGCGAATTTCTTGGATTTAGAAGGCTGGTAAGAATGTACTAGATTGTCTTTTATATTTGATAGTCTTTTAAACGCAAACCTGGGAACCGGGCGGTTGAAGTCTTCTGTATAGATCATCTTCCAGTGTTTGCCTATGATCTTTCTATAGATGTTGCTAATCGGACTATATGTGCTTACACAGGTTATCTTGTCCTCTTGATGTCGTTGTGCTGGTTCTAACGTACTGGTGTGATTTGTATGCAACGCTCTTTTATATGCTCTGTGTATAGTTCTTTGGGGGTATCCTCTCTCATTAAGTCTTGACTTCAGATTTTTGGCATGTACTTTGTACTGTTCTACATCTGTACAGTTTCTACGAATACTTAGGAACTGGCCATATGGTAAACCCTATTTGAGGCTGAGGGGATGAAAGCTTGTGTAGTTCAGCAGAGGGTTTCTGTCAGTGGGTTTTCTATAAAGGACCGTTTTAATAGAGCCTTCTGTGGTTTTTTGGCTTTCCAAATCTAGAAACGGTATTTTATTGAAGTCCATGTGAATCGTGAATTGGATGCGAGAATTCTGAAGATTCAACCACTGATGAAATGAGGCTAGTTGCTCTGAGGTGCCACTCCATATCAGACAAATATCGTTGATGTATCGTAGCCAATTTTTTATATAAATTTGAAAAGGGTTATTGGGACTGTATATGGATTGTTCTAAATTATCCATATACAGGTTTGCCAGGTCTGGGGCAAAAGTAGCTCCCATACTTGTCCCCTTAAGTTGATTGTAGAAATGATGTTTGTATAGGAAAAAAATTCTCTGTCAGAGCTAGCCTGATGCATTCTAAAATGAATGCTGTTGGGACCTGATTAAGGGTCTCGGTGCGTCTTTCTAAGTATTCAGCAATCCCCTTGAGACAATCATCTTGTGGGATGCTCGTGTATAAGCTCACCACATCTAGGGTCACTAGGATATCTGTTGAATCTAAATGGATGTTTTCTAGCATTTTAATCATACTAGTTGTATCTTTCACATATGATTTCATTTTAGAAACGAATGGTCTCAAGAACCAATCGGAATACATTGACAATGGTTCTAGAATGAAATTTATGGCTGCTACAATTGGTCTGCCAGGAGGTTGTTTCTCATCCTTATGAATTTTTGGGATTAAATAGAAAGCCGGTATGGTAGGATGTTGATTTACCAAAATTCTTGTTCTTCAGGATCTATCCAATTTTCTTCAAGAGCATATTTCATGAGACTATTGATTTCTTCTTGTTACCGAGGGGTTGGGTCAGCTGGAAGTTCCCTATATGAAGATGTATCATTAAGATGTTTCATTATTTCAGTCTCATAGAGATTTTTAGTCCACAGCACTATGCCCCCACCCTTGTCTGCTGGTTTGATTATAAGGTTATCATTAGTTTGAAGAAAAATGGATAGAAAATAAGGATGGGAAACAACCTCCTGGCAGACCAATTGTAGCAGCCATAAATTTCATTCTAGAACCATTGTCAATGTATTCCGATTGGTTCTTGAGACCATTCTTTTCTAAAATGAAATCATATGTGAAAGATACAACTAGTATGATTAAAATGCTAGAAAACATCCATTTAGATTCAACAGATATCCTAGTGACCCTAGATGTGGTGAGCTTATACACGAGCATCCCACAAGATGATTGTCTCAAGGTGATTGCTGAATACTTAGAAAGACGCACCGAGACCCTTAATCAGGTCCCAACAGCATTCATTTTAGAATGCATCAGGCTAGCTCTGACAGAGAATTTTTTCCTATACAAAGATCATTTCTACAATCAACTTAAGGGGACAAGTATGGGAGCTACTTTTGCCCCAGACCTGGCAAACCTGTATATGGATAATTTAGAACAAGAATCCATATACAGTCCCAATAAACCTTTTCAAATTTATATAAAAAATTGGCTACGATACATCGACGATATTTGTCTGATATGGAGTGGCACCTCAGAGCAACTAGCCTCATTTCATCAGTGGTTGAATCTTCAGAATTCTCACATCCAATTCACGATTCACATTGACTTCAATAAAATACCGTTTCTAGATTTGGAAAGCCAAAAAACCACAGAAGGCTCTATTAAAACGGTCCTTTATAGAAAACCCACTGACATGAACACTCTGCTGAACTACACAAGCTTTTATCCCCTCAGCCTCAAAGAGGGTTTACCATATGGCCAGTTCCTACGTATTCGTAGAAACTACAGATGTAGAACAGTACAAAGTACATGCCAAAAATCTCAAGTCAAGACTTAGAGAGAGGATACCCCCAAAGAACTATACACAGAGCATATAAAAGAGCGTTGCATACAAATCGCACCAGTACGTTAGAACCACCACAACGACATCAAGAGGACAAGATAACCTGTGTAAGCACATATAGTCCGATTAGCAACATCTGTAGAAAGATCATATGCAAACACTGGAAGATGATCTATACAGAAGACTTCAACCCCCCGGTTCCCAGGTTTGCGTTCAAAAGACTATCAAATATAAAAGACAATCCAGTACATTCTTACCAGCCTTCTAAATCCAAGAAATTCGCACAAACATCCCTCTGGGGCTTACCGCCTCTAATAGGTCACCATCGTTGTGGACAATGTTCAGTGTGTGCACAAACAACTACTTTTAAAAAAATCACCTTGTGTCACCAAACTATGCAACTGAAAGAGTTCACTAATTGTTTAACACCGTGGGTAGTATATGCCATCAAATGCCCCTGCGACTTGGTATATATAGGCAAAACAAAACGGCCTGTCCGTCAACGTATTAATGAGCACAAATCCTGTATTCGTAATGCAGTAGATAATAAACCACTAGTGGCTCATTTCTCCAAAAAAACAACATAAATGGACAGACTTCCTATGGTGTGTTATACAGGTGATCAAAATCTCCCCTCGCAATGGGAATAAAGATAAAATTCTAACTCAAGCTGAACAAAAATGGATCTACAACTTGAAAACAGTGCAAACGGGTTAAATATAGCCGTTGAATGGAGTGCCTTTCTCTAAATAACAAAAGAATAATAAGGCCCTGTCCGCTTTACATCAGTGAGTCCACCATGTCTAATTAAACTATCCGCCATTTAGCAAGCGGCTCCCTATCCCACTAAACACTTCATGGTGGGGCAATAGATGCAACCAATAGTTCTACAGCCAATATGTATGTTCCAGCTTCTTTCGCATAGATCTTGCGAATTGCATGGCCGTCAGTAACCTCATGATACTTAAGTATACAATACATTCATACTAAAGTGTCCATAATATACAATGTATTATGTAACTTCTAGGATATATGGACTTTTGGGTTAAATAAAGTAGAACCTCTTTTCTGCCCGACATAAGTGCATTGTCAAGAAGCTAAGATTAATTAGTTCATGAGAATTCTGTCCCACAGAAATGTCTTTTTATAATTGAAATTATAACATACTGTATAGCGTGCGTTATCTAGATAAAAGCCACATTTATTCTCGCAAGTATACCTGTTGCTTTTTAAGGTCCCTTGATAACCAAAGTGAGCTAACAGTGTGTAGCACGTTTACATATGGTCTCACTATTACGGCCGAGTTCTGCGTGAACGTCCCGTTTTAGGCACCACGTGATCCTTTAAAAGATCAAGCCCCTCCCCTCTGCTAGAGTGATTCAGTTACACGCCAGAAGACGCCGCTCGAGCGAAACCGCTGCTTTTTCCCATTAAGCAACATAAGTAAGTACTAGCGTTTCCTTCTCGCATCAGCGAGTCAAAGGTTTCTTGTAACTTCGCGGCTAGGTATATATATACTGCTCACCACGCGTCCTATTAGTAAGTCCAAAAATTTCTCCTTTAGTTATCTCCACACCAGCAATAACAAAATATGCTCGTGTACTCTCCGAAATCATTCTGGTACACTGAAACATGATGTAATAGGGTTCCAGCATGAAGATTTCATCAACGCATTAAATTCATCAACTTTGCAACTCTATTAAAAGCAATTACAACTGTGACTTACCTTTAGTGGAGGTCGCTGGTCAGAATAACCGCAAATAAGCAGTATTTCCCTCATTAGAATCGGTGCCTTACATCAAACACATGAAATCTAACCGAAAGATTTTCGTTCTTTATTCGTAGCATAAACAAACAGTTGCGGTAGTAAAAGTAGCAAAAAACAACATAGTAATTACATGTTTTCAAGTCACAGTCTTAAAGCTACAACTGATGCAAAAGCATTAAAACCACTGCTTCTGTTTAGAAAAATGACACGATCAAAGCAGGTTAGTTTATCTAACGTGCTTCTTTTTTGCAGGCATTACTTTTGAAGTTGCCGCCGCAAACAGCTCCAATTTATTGATAACCAACTACGCGACATTGGAGGCCAGAAACCTGAAGATTCATCCATATTTAGGTGTCAACTGTAAGTTTCCTTTGAGGTGTCAAAACAGTTTTTGGCTTTTGTGTAAATTGAATAAACACGCAGGGCAGCCATTTTCCTCTGTGTTCCCTCTCCACAGGGTATGGAAAAAAGGGGTAATACAGAAGATACCCTACAACCTTAGCTCCGTGGTCCACAATCATTTTTTCGACCACAGGTGGGTGCTGCCTTTTTGGCATAGTAATCATACCATCACCTTGACAATAACTAGTAGAGCTCAAACCGTTCCACAATGTAATATAAGTTTACTTTGTTTTTAGATTTGGCTTTTCGTATTAAAAAGGGTGAAGACTGTAAGCTTTCACAAATTTATCACTATCCTGAAGATGGCCCAATAATGACTATTCAGACCACCTTAGACAACGATGGGACTATTGAAAGGGGCTGAAACATATGTCGACCAATAGAAAAACCAACTGTTTTTTTCTAATGTCATGCATACTACCAACAACCAATATGCTCAAAGAAAATGTAAATTGCAGAACCCTTATGTTACAGAACGAATTAATTGGTATGAAAGCTATGAGTGATGTATGAAAAAGCCTATTAATGTACAGTTTTTATAAAAATGTGGTTTTTAACCAACTATTAAAGTGATTTATATCTTTATAATTCAACGGTTTCTGTTAAATAATTTGCTCTCTTAAAGGGTAACCGCTGTAGATTTATGTAACAGCACCTTAACACCTGCATCTGTAGTGTCGTAAGACCTTAGAGAGAGGGGTAGTCAGTCTGTCTTGTCTCTTTTTTCTCCTTTAAATCTCCCTGTTCACAGACCTGACCCCCCGAAAACAAAAAACCTTGGGAGAACCCACTGTTATATTTACACACAGTGGGCAGGCAGCAGCAGATGGCTCGTAGGAGGCAGGTAAAATGGCTCGTAGGCAGGAGTGTGTGGGTGTTCCGTCTTCCCTGTTACTCACGTGGGCAGCCGGAAACAGAGTGACGGTTACTTCGCGCATGCAAAATTAGCGCGTACATGTGAAATCAGAAGATGGGGCCTAATCGCGTAAGTTACGTGACACGCGCTGGCCGTTGGCATTCAGATTCGGTATAAAGGAGTGCGTAGGAGAACTTCACACCGCGGGTCAGTAGGGGCTGGAGCACTAGTGGCCTGGGCCATGGCATGACCCACTGATGCTGGGACAGTAGGTGGCTCTGCAGGTAGCCGTACCTGGCTGCTGGTGGCAGGTCCATTCACTGCACATCCCTTTCCCTTTAACATCTGCCCCAGCGTGTGGGAGTTGGAGCGGACGGACGTGTGGACTTCAGAGATTTTTTGGGGTGCCACGCGTTTTGTTCACTACTGTGACACTGCAAGCTTCTTATTTTGGTGGGGGGTTTGCGCGTGTACTTTTCCCTATTTTCAGAGGCTAACGGTGAGTCACGTACGCATTATCCATTCTCTGAATGCCCCTGTGCATCACGTACCTCCATTCTCAACATCAAAGTAGCTTACCTGGGCCTCGCGTGCGCATTTTTTGTGTTGCTGGGTGCCACACCGTACCGCGTAATGCTTTTTTTCTCGTGAGCTACCGAGGGGCCGCGCACACGCATTTCTGATATTTTAGCTGCCTGTGCGTTACGCGTCCCGTTTTTTTTTCATCAGGGTTGAAATTGAGCCTTGCTGGACCATACTAATACATTTTACATCACACATCACGTACCCTGCCCCTGCACTCAAATTTCCCAGGCCATTTGCTTGCTGCACCTCCCATTGTACAGATCCATCTGTAACATGACTGGGAAGGCCACAAGAGGGAAGGGTGGCCGAGGTGTCAAGGGTCGGAGACATGCAAGGAGAGATATGCCCCCCACCCAACAGGGTCAGGGAGATGCAGATGATGCTGACGTCCCCAGCACTCGGGGTCCGGGAGCTGCAGTGGCAGCTGCAGTGCCCACCACCCAGGCTCGGGGACCACCAGCCATGGGTTTTGTGGTCATGGCCCAGGTCCACAGAGACGCTGGGGCAGATGTTAAAGGGGAAGGGATGTACAGTGAATAGACCTGCCACCAGCAGCCAGGTACGGCTACCTGCAGAGCCACCTACTGTCCCAGCATCA
Source organism: Ambystoma mexicanum (assembly GCF_040938575.1). Classification (NCBI taxonomy): domain Eukaryota; kingdom Metazoa; phylum Chordata; class Amphibia; order Caudata; family Ambystomatidae; genus Ambystoma; species Ambystoma mexicanum. The sequence goes on from NC_090929.1 coordinate 351,473,918, forward strand.
GTGGGTCATGCCATGGCCCAGGCCACTAGTGCTCCAGCCCCTACTGACCCGAGTGGTCCCAGCCACACAGGGTCTGTACAACCTTCCAAGACGGTAAAGCGTGCAGTAGCGGAACAGGCTCAATCCAAATGCACGGCACAGGAGACTGCCACATCGATAAAGAGGAGCTTCAATGTTGAAGAAATCCAGATCCTCGTGGACTACGTGCGCGTACACTACCTTGACTGGCTCACGCAGGCAGGGAGCACACATACACCTGCTCAGCGTATGGTACACTGGCAATGAGTCACGGATAGAATCAACGCCTTGGGCAATGAGAGGCGCACCGCTCGTGAGGTGGTGAAGCGGTGGAATGACCTCCATCGTCTAACCAAACACAAGCTGGGTACCAACTTTGCCTCTACTCTGGTGACTGGAGGTGGGCCACCACAAGAGGACGAGGATCACACACCACTTGAAGAGGCCATTAGTGAGCTGATTAATGTGGAACAGGTACAAAGCGTGGGCGGCCTGCCAAATTACGAGGACATGTCCGGTGAGTGATGAAGTGTGTGCATCCAGAATATGTGTATGTCAATTGAATGAATTGTTCTGATTCTGTAGCACTTCTGCCTGCATTCCTATGACTGCCATGGGTGAACCATGTCATGGTGTACTGACCGGTGCTTGGTGTCCTGCAAACTGCATACAACCGATGTGCTGCACACCGAGATTCTCCTCATCACCATACCTGCTCCCTCCTTTCCTGTCACTCTCTGTCCGGCCTCTCTCGGCCCTCTTCCTGCTCCAACCTGTGATGCTGCATGCCTTAGGTTAATGTGCGACTCCACACTCTCCTTCTCTCCTCACATCTCTGACATGTCAAACTACCAGCTGCACCTCTTCAGAGGTATTCTTCCTTTCCTCTCCTTCCCCCAGCAGCTCACTGTCTCCAGAGCACTGGTTCTCTCTAGGCTGGGCTACTGTAACAGCCACTTTCTTAATTTGACTGCTTCAACTCTCTGCCCTCTGCAACTCATCCAGAGCAGGACTGCGAAAATTGTCCTTGTTCTCAAGCCCATGTATTGCATCTCTCCAGGACTGTACTTGGTACTGGCTCCCAGTGGCTACGATTATTAAGTTCAAAACCCTCTGCATTATCCACAAGGCCTTCTGGGTCATGGGGCCGCTATACCTTCAACTGTAGCTTCCTAAATATCTTCCTTCTCAAGCTCTTCAATCATCCCTCTCCTACTCCCTCAGGGTCAGTCGCTTCTTTTTTTTCATCTAGAGCCTCCCTCTGGAACAGCCTCCCTGCCTCCCTGAAACCTGAGGTGAACCTTCTCCGGTTCTGGAAGCACATCTGATACTTCCACTTGGGTTGTACTTTCTCTCCTCCTCTCCCCAGCTGAACTCCTGAATCTGAAACTGCACTGGTCACCTAGCCGCCCTCTGATCTCCGGCCGGTCCTCTAGCATGCCAGTTGCACCCATGCACTGCCTCCCTTGCATTCCCCGCACTTGCGGTCTGTTTACTGTATCTCTACAGCTGCCTACCAGCACTTGTCACCTGATGTCTGCACTTACCCTTCCACTGCCACCAGCTAGACTTATTTTACTTAGTGCTTATGTTATATTTTTTTTACTGCCATTGCCATGTACTGCATATCCCCTCCCGCTTCCCCTGCACTTGCGTAATCTCAATGTCACTGAAATATGTGTTTCTGGTTCTTCTAAAACTTGTGTATATGCATTTTATGAATATCATATCATGTCACATACAATGTAGATGGCTTTGGGACAGTAGTCATGAAGAACTATCTCATGCTACTAGACAGTTCCGGCATGCCTATACAACGTGGCATCTGGGTATTTACATCAGTAATGTTAGTGACTCAACTATGCCAGTCAGGTGCTTGTGTCTGAAGCAGGTGCTATACACCATGCACTGCATGTGGTGTTAAGTCCATCCACACATATCCGTGGGTGGTTTCATGCTACCCATGCCTTCCATTAACACAGGCAACATGCGGGACATTGTGCCATGAGTGATCTAGCATGTTAATGTGTTACAGGACACCATTGTGATACGTATGTATGTTGCCTATGCTATTTACATGGCTCTTCATGTATTTTTTTGTCCATGTACAGGTGATGAGGCACTGGATGCAGAGGAAGAGGTTGAGGAGGAACAGGATCCTGTGCCGCCACAGAGCACCAGTGGAGGACGTGTTGTGGCAGCCCATCAAAATCCACTGGTGCTACAGACCATCCGGGGCCTGACTCAGTATGAGTCCACCTCTGATGAAACCAGTAACTCAGGTGGTGAACCGGATGTGAATTCATCTATGCTGTTGCATCAAGTGTTGGTGCTGTTGTAGCCCAAGCGTCTGCAGGGGGTCACGTCCCCTCACAGGGCCAGACAGTGTTGTCCCGTCCATCTGTGGTGGTTACGGCTGCAGGGCCACGCTCCACAGTATTGGTTCCTGGTCCTGGGGCACCTGAGCAAGGGAGGGATGCAGTCCTGCAGCCACAGACAGCGGCATCATGTCCCTTGGGTCAGGCTGTCGTGGGGCCTGCACACGCGGTGGCAGTGTTGTGGCTGGCGGTACAGTGTGGGCAATAGTGTGGGAGCAGTCCATGTATACTCCTGCACAACAACAGGGTGCTTCCTATGAGATGTTGGCTCAGACTATGGATAGGGAGGCCAATTCCATTATCCCACACGCAACACAGGTAGAGCACCAGCTGCAGGCATTGTGGTCCACATGCTGCTCACACAGGCTGCACATGAAGGCCAGCAACAAGAGCCGATGGGCGGAACTTAGGTCTCTGCAGGCATCCCTGCTTGCAGAGGGTCGGGCCCAAAGGGAAGCCCTGAGGCAAGAGTTTCTGTCCCTCAGAGCTACGCTAGAAGTGCTAGAGGCAGCCCGCAGTACACAGTATGAAAAGCAGATGCAACTGTTCACTCGTACCATCTCGGAGGAATTCTGTGCATCCAGTGAGGTGTTGCATGCGGACCTCCGAGGCTTCAAGCTGCAGATGCATTCATCTCAGTCCCGCCCGGCTGCTGCCATGGAGAACCAGGCCAGGGCTTTACGTGGTGAACCTCCCTTCCCACTACCACCTTCAGATGCTACACAGGAAGGTTGCGACAGCCCTCCCAATCCATGATAGCCGTGCGGCTCATGAACCCAGGAGGGGTCTTTTTTTCTCAACAACCACACATGTATGTGTTGACGTGCACCCTGCCCCTCCACCCTCCTGGGTGGGCCTCTACACCCCCCCTCCAGTCCAACATGGTCATTTGTGATTTTTATTTACTTGTTTTTCCCCTTCTGAACCTAGCTGACTTAACTGCCTATTTTCCCCTAGTTATTTTAGTTGCCGTTCTTGTCCTCACTTGTGCATCTGTTGTTCCTTTGTTAAGAGTTAGGCTGCTGGGGTTCCCAGCAGGCAATCTCTGCACCTTCCCTTCCCTTGTCTTACCTGTGGTCTATTGTGAATTTATGTAACAGTGTGTTGTGTTCTGTTCCCTCCGAGGGCATCCACTGTAGGTTCCGGCTGGATCCATACCGGCTTGTCTCGTGTTAGTACACTCCTTGTTTGTGGTGCCTTAGGGTCCAGACACAGAAGACACTCCTGCTTCCCTTTTCCATGGGCTTGCAAGGAGTGGTGCCTGTAAAAGTAACTTAAACAGAGGCATTGGGCTTCCCTTATATCTGTGGGCAGTCTCAAGTCCAACGTGTGTATACACCCCTAGTGGGTTACCTCATTGTTTGTCCAGTGCATGGTTATCATCCCTTTTTGGTTGAACATTGAGATCCATCCTTTGTTCCTGTTCCGTCGTTATGAATTACCTTGCCTATCTCCGTTCTTGTTTGACTTCCTGCTGTATGTGCTTACCTGCCCCCTTAAATTTGCAGAGCCACACAACCTATCTGGGTGCCCTGTGCAAGTTACAACACATTGAGGCTCTTGTGGAAATATGAGTCACTGTCAGACAGATTCACTGTTAGGTCTAGTGTTTATGGTATGTTGTTCTAGGCAATTACTGTTCTTGTCAACATTATTATGTAAATGTATGAGCATGTGTTATTGCTCAACTTGTTCCATACATCGTCGAGTGCTTTGTGACAGTAGTGTTATGTGTTGGCCATTTATGTATCTCGTTTGACATTGCATGACATGGCACGGTGTGGTGATAATTTTACATAACGTGTGGGAGGATTTATGTGATACACCGGCAATTAGATGTGTACTTTAACATGGTTTTAGTGGCATACTCCCTCTTCTGTGTGTTCCTTTTGTACACACCAGATTGAATTTGTTTAAGTTCTAAGGGATGCACACAATGTAGCACTTCCAAGGACACATTCCCAGTGTGGTTTGGTGTGCACAGATGATGGTCCCTTTGTCATCATTGAATGGCACCATGAATGTGCCAGGGCTGTGTGCACTCGGCAGGGGTTGGATTTTAGGTGAAAAATGTAGCCATAAGCTGGGTACGGGCAGCCTCACCAGGTGCCCTTTCCCCTACTATGCGCAGTCGACGTGCATGTCGTTGGGGATGTGGGGGCACCACAATATCCACCGGTACGCCACGCCGTGTTGCAACATTGTGCAGGACACATGCTGCCACAATGATCCAGCACACTACTGGTGGTCAAGGGAGCGGAAGCGTGACTTGAGCACTCCGAATGTGCGCTCCACTATGGGCCGAGTTGCAATATAGGCTGCGTTGTATCTTACTTCGGGTGGTGTTGCAGGGTTTTGTATTGGCGTCATCATGTAGGTGTACAGAGTAGGCACTGTCCCCTGTAGAGGTGAAAATGTTTGTCAGTGGTGTGTGTTTGTCTGTGCGTGACATGCATGCATGTGCACGGGCATTTATACTCACCAATGAGCCATGTGTTGCCATGCCTCCCAGCTTCCAGGGCCCGGTGTAGGGGTGACATTCTGTATATGAAACTATCATGGGCGGACCCTGGATAGTTTGCATATACAGAAGTAATGATTCCCTTGGCATCACATACAACCTGCAGGTTAATGGAATGCCAGGGGAAGAGCACCACCCCGTAAAGGTCCTGGACCACGGCCTGCCTTTCTGCCTGTGTTCTGCGCATGTAGATGGGCCTGCAGACTGAGGGGCGTGCAGTCATTATTGCCAACACCTGGTGTAGGCAATGTGACTGCGTGGGCTGTGAAATAACCCCAACTATGGCAGTTGTCTGCTGAAATGACCCAGTGGTCAAAAAATGCAGTACATTGAGCACCTTTTCCAAGGGTCTCAGTGCTTGGGAGCACAGGGTGGGTGGAGTATGGTCATCTTCCCACTCCGTGACCAGGTCTAATATGATATGAGGTGGAAACCTATACCTGGCATAGACCAGGTCATCGGGCATCCCAAAAAGGCTGGTCCTGGGCAGAGAAATGCGGGCCCTGGCCATCCTCCTCCTTCTGTGGTGTCCCACGATCAATGCTGCGAGAAATGGTACATTCATCGTAGCTGTATACGCGGGTTTGTTGCTCACGCTGCATTTTTATGCATTTGTTTTAGTGCACAGTGACGCTTACGCCAGCTTTCGCATGGCGGATGTATTTCCGGATTTGCGCGTCTTTTTCCGCGTGCCGGAGAGCCTTGTTCCATTCCATGAATACGGGTTGTTAGCGCACGTATGGGCGTTGCGAGGATTTTACTGTGGTACTTCCCTCGTTACACCCACATTTTCACTTGTTATTCCCCATCCCACTTGTTCCACCCCCTTTTTAGGGGACTGCGCAAGACGGTACACCCCTTCGCTAAGAGTCTGGCGCAAGGCGTTCGTAGTGTTGTAGGGACGCGTTGGACCCACACGGATTCCTCGGATGTATCTGGTAAGCCCTGCGCATTGCGTTCCATGAATCAACAAACGGGCGCTTGCGTGCGTTTTCGCGCGCAATTCCCCCTTTTTCCACGCAATTAGTTCCTCGATTAGGGCCCTTTGTATTGCCATTCTGAAAGACTAGCAGAGATTTCCTCTTTTCCAAATCAATCTAATGAAGGGAACATTTGTTTTGTCACTTTGAGGAGAGTATTAGGTAAAAGAGGCATTTGTAATACCTTTAAGAGACATTGTGAATAATTTGCTTGAAATATTGCAGGGGAAGGGAGCCAACCCTTGGGTACAAGAAGTGTTTTGGTTGAAGTTATGTTTGAGTTAATGCACTACTCATACGTCCCGTCCCCTTTCCTCCATCATTGTGGGCGTCTCCCAACAATGGGATCGTACCAAAACCCTTTGCAACGAACAATTGAGCTTCCCCATTAAATTTAGTAAAGCTTGTGGGGGTGTGGGAACACCCCATTGAGCCACCGCCCTACTGCGCCTCACTTCAGTCCCTTTTTCCAAACGGACGGTGTAGGACCCGACAGCCAGCGCAGAGACTTTTTTTTTAGCTGTCCCCTGCTCCCAGTTTGTTTTTTCAAATCTTATTTCACTTCCCTTCAGAGCCTCGCCTCCCCCGACACATGTCGGCCGCAGGAGAATTCACGAGATGTGCCTCATGCAACTGCTTGTTCCCGGCCTCGGACCCCCATGCACTCTGTCTTGAGTGTTTGGGGCCTGACCACCGCTGGGAGTCCTGTTCGGCTTGCAGTGCTCTTCGTCACAGGGCATTGAAGAATCGTTTGTCGCGTTGGAGGGAGATCTTCCACACTTCTCCTCCGCCTCTCCTTAAGGACTTTGTCTCCAGGACCTCTCGTCAAGACAAGATAAGGCCCTCTGTTCAGCACGGCTCCACAGCGTGGCTACTCCTTCCCCGTGGTTCCCACGGATAGGGGTTCCTTGGATATATGTTCTGGCAGGCCTGAGGCCTCTAAGGCTACTGCCTCCCAAGCCGAGGGTCCTGGGGCTCTTCTGGCGGTCTGGTGACAGAAAGAACGATCAGGCTTGTCCTTTTCTTCTACCCCGGGGGGGGGGTAAAGGGATCATCTGGTGCCACCTCCAAGAGTCTTTCCTCAGCTAGATCCAGCACAGATTCTGGCACAGGTGCCAGGGACTCCCAGCCTACCGGAGCTTGCATTGAGGACGTGAATCGGGGTGTTACGACTGCCGGCCCGCTGAGGGCTAAGCATCTACCAGAGTGATCTGAGATTGATGCTTCTGCTTCGGGTGCAAGACCCAAGCTGTATCCTCTCATGTCTGAGGCCTCTCTTGGCTCAGGGCCTTTGCTCCCTGCCACCCAGGGTGTGATGCAAGGATTCAAAATGACAGAGCGGCACGTGGTGGAGCGTGCCAGGCAGGCTGCTATCTTAGATCCAGTTCAGGGCCTGCCAGTGCTTTTGAGTGGGCTTTGCAGGATTATCCAAGCCCATTTCCCTCTGGAAGTGGCAGTGGACCTTACAGGGGAAGGTTTTTGGTCCCCTCAGGGGTGACTTTACCCATCACAGCCTTACAGTACATGCACCAGATACCTCAGGACTTTGACTAGGAGCGGAGACCCAGCGCATCAGAGGGCCAGGCCCCTAAGGACCGGCAGCTTGTGAGGACCGCTTCTACGAGTGCTTCCTCTTCCTCATGCGTGCCCCTCAGATGAAGTGGCTGCTGAAGGACATTGTGGAGGTCATCCTGCAGGTGGTGCTGCCCAGGCCCCCTCCTCTGGGTGGTACTCCTGGTCCTCCTGCGCTCCTGGTGCTGGTCCCTCCACCGGTTCAGGGCCTAACGGTCGTTGTGACCCCTACACCTCCTCTTGTTCCACCAACGCCTCCCCATCAACAGCCGTTGGACCTATCTGCAGCTCTGGACCTGGAGGGACCCCGTCTGCACCTGTGCCCCAGTGACCGGATTCCCCTTGGTCTGTTAAAAAAGTGGGTTGGAGGGGGCGATGACGACCATGATGACGATGATGCCCAGAACAGTGAGCCCTCGACATCCATTTAGACCTTTCATGACCACCTCCAGGGCCTGGCAGAGTTCTTGGGGGCTGGGGGAGGTCCCTCTTCCTGAGGAAGCCCCCCCCAGGGGTCTGGTGTGCTAGCAGAGGTCTTGGTGACATGCACCACAATCCCGTCTGGCATTCCCCTCCAGAAGGATGTCATAAAGGTGGCATGAAGGGTCTGGGAGAAACCCAGGGCCAAAGCCCAGATGAACAAGAACTTGGAAAGCAGGTTTAGGCTGATGGATGAGGAGCCAATCCTCCTTGCCTCTCACCCGCAGCCCCAATTCTTCTGTCGTAGCTGCAGCCTTATTGTATTCTAAACCATCGTTTTCTTTGTCTTCCTCCATAGGAGCCCCCTCTCTTGCCTCTCCAAGGAGGACAAAGTCCTTGGGAAAGTGCTCTTACTTCATCTCAGGACTGCATCTGCGACAAGCCAGCGCGGACGCCTTCTTGGCTGCAGCTAACCAGAAGGTGTGGCGGGTGCTTGGGTAATTTCTGCCCGTCCTTCCTTCAGAAAAAGCAAGCCTCCTTCAAAGCTGGTCTGGCAGATGCCCAGGCTATTGCGCATACAGTTATGGAGTCTTCGGTCTCCCACATCAACAAAGCTAGCAGAGGGCAGTGCCTTGGGCTTGAGATGAGAGGGACGGTGTGGATGCAAGCCACTAAGTTTTCATCTGATGTGCAGGAGCGGATCCTGGATGTGCCCTTTTGAGGACCTTTTCCATAAGTCGACAGATGAGTTGACAAAGAAGAAAACCTCCACTCTAACCGTGAAGTCCTTACTGACAAAACCAGGTTAGCAATCCTTCCTTCGATTCCAGGGCAGGACCGAGTTCAAGGTTTTCTATGGCTTCAATGGGTTCCAGAACCGCGGTACACAGAGTGCCTGACAGGTCGCCCAGCGACAACAGGAGGAAGCAGCAGAAAATGTCACGCAGGGTTTTCCGCTCCCCTTCCTGCCGCTGCCACTGACGCCAAGAAGCAGTGACATCAAGATCGGGGAACACAGCTTGCCTGTGGGGGGCCGTTTGGCTCTGTTCCAGGTGGAATCGTACCAAAATGTCACCCTCACAATTACGACGGTCGAAAATGCAGACTTTTTTTTTTACCCCCCCCCTTACACCACATATATATGTGGGGGTATAGAATATAATATTAATATACGGCTGGAGTGCGGTGGGGTCTCCCCCCACATATATATGTGGTGTAAAGGGGTTTAAAAAAAAGTCTGCATTTTCAGCCGTCGCAATAATCACATGGATCCTTCCAGGTCACCTGCACGCATCTTTTCAGCAGCCTTCGGATCCTATCCGTAGTCTTCCTTTGCCTTTACCATCCTCTCCTCCTTTCCATCAGATCAGGTCCCTGGCTCTTTTACAGGTGGTCCTTTCGCTCTTGGAGATGCAGGCGATAGAACCGATTCCTCTTGAAGACATGGGCATCGGTTGCTATTTCAGGATTTTTGCGGTACCCAAGAACACCCAGGCTGCCCTGAGGGTAGTGTAAGGAACTCAAGGTGGCAACAGTAAAGACAGACAAAAGTGATCACAGTTCAAGGGTGTTTATTAAACTATAATAGGTGAGGAAAATGCCTAATCTAAACCTAAATCTAAGATGGGAGCAAGCTACGACCATCAAATAATAATAAGGCAGTCCTAGGGGCGTCTTGTCAAATAAAAAAGGACAATACTAAAAAAAAAAATTGCCAATCCGAACAACTAAGTAATAAAATAGTGTGGGATAATGTTCTCAAGAAAAGTGTTCACCAAATGATAAGTCAGGATGGTATGGTTGGGTCTTCCGTCCCCACATTTCTAGCATGGGACAAGGTAAACCTTTGAGCACAGCACACTCCTGGTACTCGCCAGCACAAGGTTGCAGTTTGTTTCCAATATGTCAGGGCCTTCTGTGGCCAAGTCTTTCACACAAAGTATCTTGCCTCTGAGGACCTGATGTGTCATAATCAAGCAAAATTAGCATTCCATTCTAACGCAGTTCATGATTTGCTCATGGGTATATCCCTGTTTACCCTCCATTAACAGGCATCCCTCTGTCGGGTTCACATTTGTCAGTTTTACAGTTCGATCACTTTTCTCCAATATGTCAGACTTTCAAGAATACAAGGGGTTTTGCTCGACCCTCGTAGGACCACTTTGACACTTCTCTCCGGCCTCTCTTAAGGCCTCTTGGCTTTCGTAGTTTCAAAAAAACAAAAACACACCCCAAAAAAGCCTCCAGTCAGAGTCCTTCGAGTGAGTGCCCCTCCGGCGCTGCACCACTCTGCTTCTGGACCTTTTACTACGGTTCCTTCAAAGTTCAATTACACAAGTTCTTTGTTCAACAGTGTTGCCGCCTGCAACATTAGGCACAGCACAGTTAGGTTTACTATCAGTCTTCTCTGACTCACCGGCTGTGCTGAGCTGTTGGAGCTTCTTGTCTCAGGGGTCAAGGACGGCACCACGATGGCAAGCGCTTCTCCCCGATTTGGCTATCAGCGCGGGAGGGCCCCGTGTACCATTGACACCTGTCACACCACACAACAGCTGGACTTTGCTGTCTTATGATTTCTCTTTCAGAAGCTTCGCGGGTCTGAGTTGAAAAGGGTAAGGGCCATTCCCTCCTCCAGGTCTCGCCGCCATTTCTCATTTCTCCATCCCTCTTTCTCGTCTCAGTGAATGTCAGGCCATTCTTCAGGTAATGAGGAGAACATTGGGATGGAGTGTCATTGGGAGTCGGTGTGCTAGCAGAGGTCTTGGGAAAACGCACCACGATCCGGTCTGGCATTCCCCTCCAAAACAGCCGGTTTAGGCAGACGGTCTGGGAGCCAATTCCCATTGCCTCCCACCCGCAGTCCCATTCCGCTGTGGCGGCTGCGGCCTTGGTGTAATCTAAACCATTGTCTTTCTCTTCGCAACTGGAGCCTCCTCCTCTCCAAGGAGGACCATCAACCCTTGGGGAAGGGCTGTTACGCCATCTCAGGACTGCAACAAATCGCGGACGCTATATTGGCTGCGGCTAACCAGTAGCTGTGGCGGGAGCTCAGGGAATTTCTGCCGAACCTCCTTTCGGACACAAAAGCCTCCTTCAAGGCCGGTCTGGCAGATGCCTGGGCCATTGCGGAGGACATAATGAGTTTTCTGTCTCCCACATTGACACAGCCAGAAGAAGGCTGTGCCCTGGTCTCGAGATGAGAAGGACAGCGTGGATGCATGCCACAAAGTTTTCATCTGACGTACATGAACAGATCCAAGACGAGGACAACCTAACCGTCGAGCTAGAGGCTCACGCAACAACTACCGAGGAAGGAACAACCCAAACCGTGAATTTTCAAAACAAGACAGTCACTATGCAAAATCCTCCTCCGTTTTTAGAGCGGAACCTGCAGGGTTGGGATTTCGAGCCTCGAGTAACTCGAAGCATGCAGGCATTATGGTAAAATTATCATCATATATACCTACGGAAGACGAAAGGAAAGTGATTGAACGAGGAATGGGGTTTGTTCCGACCAACCTACATGACCCTTTCGGTTTCCACCATGAATTCTTTAACTTTATGTGCAAAATTCATCTGTTTCAGCATTTCCAAGGCACCAATCATGAACCTGAGACTTCAGACACCAAGCTGCACTATAAATCCACATACTGTGTACCTAGCCAGGCACAGAGTGCTGAAGCAAAAGTATTCCAGACAAATGTACTACACGATCTGGCATTACTTGAAAAAAAGTCAAAAAGTAAACCCACCTTTTAATAACATGAGTACCCAAGAGAAAAGAGCTATGAAAAATCTCCTTGACAATGAGACCATCATAATCCGTAAGGCAGATAAAGGTGGAGCCATCGTCCTACAAGATAGGGAAAAATACGTTCGCGAATGTAACAGACAATTTTTAGATCTTACCTGTTATCGCCATTTGGAGTACGACCCTACCATCAAACTCAAAGAAATCATCGACCTCAAAGTTGAAAAAGCAAGACAAAGGGGTTGGATTACATCTAAAGAGGCGGATTTCCTCAGAAAAGACAAACCAAGAATACCCCAATTCTACACATTACCTAAAATCCATAAATCCCTATCAGATCCACCGGGCAGGCCCATAGTCCCAGGAGTAGAGTCTGTACTAGAACCCCTGTCGAGATTCGCAGACACCTTTCTCCAACCACTAGTTCAGCAAATGGCATCATTATATATACACAAGACACTATCCAGTTGATCAAAGAAGTCGACGGCGCCCCTTTCGACCCAAAATTGGAGATTCTGGTAGGCCTAGATGTAGTGGCACTCTACACTAGCATCCTGCAGAAGGCCTCTATAGAGATGCTTGAAGAGAAACTATTGACAGACCATATAGCAGGTAAACCTCCCATTTCCTTCATCCTATGGTGTGCCGAAATGAGCCTGCAGGAAAGCTATTTCCATTTTAATGATGACTTCTATCAACAGATCCAAGGGACTGCAATGGGTGCCACACTGGCACCTAGCAACGCAAATTTCTACATGGAGCAGTTCGAGCGGACTAAAATCCTACATAGTAACAACCCATTCTTTAAAAACATAAGGGCATGGCGCAGGTACATCGGTGACATTTTTGTCATCTGGCATGGCACAGAAGATGAACTCACTCACTTTTTGGCCTGGATTAACATCCAAAATAGATTTCTTGACTTTACATCTACCTTCAGCAACACCAATCTGAACTTCCTGGATATTACAATCTCAGTGAATGCTGTCTCTAAAGTACTGTTTGTCAAACCATACAACAAACCGACCGATCGAAGCTCTAGGTTACATTACGAGATTTTCCATCCAAAACATGTCAGGGACAATCTGCCACTAGGCCAATTTTTAAGGCTGAAACGAAACAGCTGGAACAAAAACGACTTTTTGGAAGGCGCTAAAAAAATGCAGGATAATCTGACAGGACGAGGCTACCCAAGGGAAGTGACAAACAGAGCCTTGAAGAGAGCCAAGAACAATCACTGCGAGACCCTTTTGGAATACAAGGAGCATAACACTTGTACAGCAATATGTCCAACAACATTAATAAAAATCATTTAAAAAAACTGGACAATCTTGGACAAAAGCGAGACACTAACCACCTAGGCCTACATTGGCCTTTAAACGTAGCAAAAACATCAAAGATCTGCTAACCCGTAATGATATAACCTTAAGGCAACATAGCCAATAGACGATCGCAGAGATTTGGAAAATGCCTGCAATAACGGGACACTTCGCCTGCGGGCAGTGCACATACTGTAAATTTACCAGTAGAAGCACAGAGGTTGACCTTGGCTTACCCTCACCATGCAGACAGAACAAACACACACTCTGCAATGGTGATCTATGACATCTGGTGCCCGTGCCATAAGGTCTACATTGGCAAAACAGATAGAAGAGTTAAATTAAGGATCGGGGGAACACAGAAGCTGTCTAAAAAACAGAACAAGCAATGCTCCTTTGGTGGACCACTGGGTGGAAAACCAACAATCACCTGACAATCTCAAATGGACAATGTTGTATAAACTACTACCGAGTATGGACACAAACAGAGACAAACATACCTTACTGCGCAAGGAACAACAAATAATCTTCTTGACGAAAAGTGCAATTACGGCCCTCAATGAAAAGATCGACTGGTTCCATATATAACGCATCACAATTTCGCAACTGTAGTAGAAATATGGACCACATGAGTGCTAGCAATTCATCATCTAGCCCTGTACTTACCAGGGGCACCACCCAGCCTCTATACTACAGGCATCTACGATTATGGATGGAGCAGTGAGCTGAGGTTTGCACAGGTTCTGCCCAGTTTGGGCCACTATTGGCATTTCCAGTTGTGCACCAGGCCCCCATGTCTCAAAAGGAATGGGGTATCGTCTTGCACCCCCGCGGTACAGTGTGCCTTTAGGCACTCCTCCCAGTTTCTTGACGTGGGAAGTCTGTCAGGCACGTCTTGCAGTTTCGAAGGTAGCACATTTTCCGCCACAATCAAGGGTTAATAGCTCAAGACGTTTCTCGGCTCTCGAGTGGGAGCGGTTTTCGCCCCTTCAGCAAGGGAGTTTAAGACGCTGTGGAGCATCGGACCAACAGAAAAATATTCCATCCCAAACAAACTAGTTTTGACGGCAGCACATTTTCCGCCCTAATCAGGGATTAATAGCTCAATACGTCTCCCGGCTTTCGAGTGAGAGTGGTTTTCGCCCCTTCAGCAAGTACTTTGAAGACGCTGTGCAGCGTATCAACCAATAGAAAATCACGCCATCCCACGCAAAATTGTACTTCAGCAGAGTCGCGGTTCACGTGATTTCAAACTTCCGGACCCAGACGCGTTGGGATCCTGATCGTGCAGCACTACACACTCCCTCCTGGTAAGTGGCCAGCTCTGCTAATGGAGGTTTCTGGAAGGTTAACGGGCTAAAGATAGCTGCGTAAGGGAGAGACTCTAGTGGATTTGGACATTACGTCCCCCTTCCCCCTCGAGATTGGCTTCTCATCCCGTCTTTCTCTTTTCTCTCAGTTGACCCGGACATGCCGTTACTTTGAGCGGTGCTCTTCAGCCTCAACCAACAGCCGCTATACAACAGACTTCTACGTTGAGCAGCAATTGGCGTTTTCTGACACTGCACCATTTTGCATGCGGTAGCCAGTTGATTTTCAGCTACAACAGAAGCAAGTGAAGGAGACAGATTCAATAGCCCATAAGGTACTAATAAGGTACAATAGCCCATAAGGTACTAATAAGGTACCATAAGGTACTAATGTTATATCTTTGCCAGAGCATGAAACGGCATATGGGCTGCATCAGTGATGCTGAGGCCAATATAAGAACCTACAGCAGCATGCTGACTGCACTGTTTTACATTTCGAGTAGCTCTCACAGGGCAGCTCCGGTCCCACTCCACCCATCGAAAACCACCATTTCTATGCACGGAATTACTGGATTAGAGGCTGGCGTTCTGTCCGCTCCATAAGAATACTGTATGAAAATTTAACAACGGTGACCAGATTGGCACAGGGTAAGAAGCTTGTTCTTTGAGCTATCTGATCATACACATTACTTAGTGCCTACCTCTATAGATATACAGGCTCCTGTATGTCTTCTTAGGGACCACGAGAAAGTCATTTTAGCTCCATACTCACTTTTCGGGGCCCACACAGATGTTACAGGTGATTAGGTACCTCCTCCTTCTCCTTGGTCCGTCTGGGTCTTGCTTTTCTTTTCCTTTTCTCTTGTGATGTCACCTACTACTGCATGCTCATAGGGCCACTGAGGTGCCCTCTTTTGAATTGGCACGTTACCTTGTCGGGCCACATAAACTTTATGTCGATTTCTGGACATAAATGTATTAGACAAATGGACATTTATCCCTTTGTCTTTCTCTATTGTTTTCAGGTGATCCGCAGTGTTACCAGTAGCCACGTTCTGGACACATCATCAACCTTACACTGAGCATTATAGGTTTATGAAGTGTTCCTTTTTAGCACTCTTTGGAGTGCCTATTGCAAAATTAGATTGCCTCCCGAATTGACAGGAATACACCCTGTCTTGTTTAGCAGGTTTTGCACATTGTTCATTACAGTGCTCTTTGTTTTCCCTTGACAGTCCCTGACGAATTTCCTTGCACATTTTGCACTTTTATGTTCTGGAAAGAAACATGTTGGAGTGATTTGCTTGTATGTGGATGAATGAGTGATGGAGAGTTTGAATGGAGTGTTAGATTCAGATTACATGCGTATTTGCACAGCACATGACACTTTCATGACACCACTGACACTTTAGGTCAATCGATTTACAACCCTTGTCCTATCTATTTACTGTCTGTATCAAAATTACACTGTCCACATTTATTTTTTAATCAAACATTTTATTGAATTTTCATACATGAATAAACATTACAATTAGTACTTTACAAAAAAGGAAAACAGGGGGCCATGGCCACCGGGACCATCAAGCACTAAAAGAGGGTTCCTGTAGGCCAGTCTATTCATGTCTGACAACACCTGTATGAGTTTGCACGTCCTACTGGGGGTGAAATGTTTCTGATGCACCTTAGAACAATCAGCGGGCATCATCCCATTTCTGCCAGATTTTGTGCGCCTTCTCAGGGCACCCCCTCGATGTATATACTCTGTGCTCCATTGCTGCGCATATGTCCACGTCTGTGGCCCATTGTTCGTAGCTTGTCGTCGTCTCCGATCCCCACAACTGTGCAATGTTCCTCCTAAGTATTGCTGTGGCAGTCGACCAGAGTAACTTCTCGTATCGTGACAGGTCGCTTTTGTCGGAGACCCCTAGTAACAAATGTATTGGTTCCCTCAGTACTGCTTTACCTATGACTCTTGACAATTCATCGCAACATTTCTGCCAGAGCTGTTGTATGTTGGCGCATTCCCATAAGATATGGAAGAAGGTCCCTTCTTCACGTTTGCAACGCAGGCATCGGGAGTCTGAAGCTCTACCCCACTGAAATAATGCTACTCTCGGGTAATAGGTGCGGTGTAGGATCTTAAGTTGAACCAGTCTGAGCCTGGATGATATGGTTACTTCACGAGGATACATCAATGCCTCTGTCCAGTCCTCTGGTTGTAATGTTCCCACGTTCCGCTGCCATTTGGCTTTTAGGCTGGTTAGTACCGGTGTGGCAAAGGATGTGATGGCGTTGTACATGGTTGAGGTGATTTTGTACTTAATTTGTTCCTGGACTATGTTGCATTCCATCGGAGTGTATTCTGGCATATCCCTCATGTTCTGTAGGTTAGATTGAAGTGCATGTTTAATTTGGGTATAGTGATACATTTCTGTGTGTGGGAGGGAGAAGTCAGATTGTAGTGTTTCAAACGGGATTATCTTGCCCTTCCGCGCTACATCTCTAATCCTTGCTGGTTCCAGGCAGGCCATTTGGGGAGCTTACTTATTTCTGGGAGGAATCTATTGTTCCATAACGGTTGTATGGGTGTCAGTTTCATGTCCCACCCCATGTACTGGTGTGTTTCTGCCCAGATATGGGTGATTTGTACCGACATAGAGGGGGCCTTGCAACGCCCAAGCTGCGGTACAAGAGTTACAGGGGTGATGCTGTACTATCAGCGTTGATCCCTCTAATGTGTGGCAGGTTCACATCCCCGTGTAGCATGTCGCTCACCACCGTCATCTGACCAGCCCAGTAATATGTTTACAGTCTGGGCAGTCCAATTCCCCCCTCCAAGATGGACCTTTGAAGTGTAAGTAAAGCTATCCATGGATGAGCAACGCACCATAGTAGTTTCCGGAGGACACAATCAATTTTGAGGAATTCGTGCTTTGGGATATGAAGTGGTGCGTTTTGCAAGATATACAGAAACCGAGGAAGAGCAATCATTTTGAATAGGGCCGCTCTACCTAACAGCGTCAGTGGCAGGGAGATCCAATGGCCGGTGTCCTCCGCGAATCTTGCCACGATTGGATGTAGATTCATGGGTATGTAGTCTGTGAGGTTTTTTTGTGACTTGTACTCCAAGATATTTAAATTGTTCTGTTACAATACGATAGGGACAGTTTGTTGGTATTGTGGCGATTGCCCTTCCTATAAGGAACAGTGTAGATTTGGACCAATTTACGCATAGTCCACTAAAGGCCTAGTATCTCTTTCGCATGTGCGTGACTCTGTGGCAGGAGTTAATCGGGTCTTTCAGATAGATTAACAAATAGTCTGCATAGAGTGAAACTTTATCCTCCCATGTGTCTGACCATCGGAAGCCATCCCAAAGTGTGGTGTTTCTCAGGAGTATATAGCCAGGGGTTCTATGGCGATCGCGAAGATCATGGCTGACAGGGGGCAGCCCTGCCTCGTGCCCCTGCCCAATTTAAGAGTCCGACTGCCAGCCGTTCACTTTAGTTCTGGCGCTTGGGAAGCTGTATAGCAGTTTCACCCAGCTCATAAAATATCAGCCGAAGCCCATGTGGCTCATTATTTCCCAGATGGCCTCCCATCGCACCGAATCAAAGGCTTTTTCAAAATCAATTGCTAGTAGTGCTAATGGACTCTGAAGACTGTCTGCCCTTTCCAGGGCTGAGTGTAGCCTATAGAGGTTCATGCGGGTTGATCTCTGGTGCATGAAACAGCACTGGTCTGGGTGGATCAATGATGGGATGACTTACTGCAATCGGTCCGCTAGTATCTTGGCTAATAATTTTGTTTCACTATTTATAAGTGAGATAGGTCTGTATGAGCTGCAGATTTCAGGGGGTTTATCCGCCTTGGGTAATACTATTATTGTGGCTTCTTTTAGGTCCGGGGCTAGGGAGCCCTGGTCCCGTGCGTACTGGTACATGCGCAGTAGGTGCAGGGTCATTACGTTCGCTCCCACTTTCCGCCATAGCGCAACCGTAAAGCCGGTTGGGCCCGGAGACTTTCCGGATTGGAGTCCAGACATGGCAACCAGCACCACCTCCTCTGTTATTTCCTTCCTTAGTAGGTCCTGTTGCGCTGTGTTTAAAGTGGGGAGAGTGATTTCTGCCATAATCGAAGCGTCTATAGGGGTGGTGGGTGTCTTATACAGATCGGCATAGTAGGCCACAAATCCCTCCGCTATGTCTTGGACTGACACTAGTGGGTTTGGGTCTCCTGTAACAAACCGTCAGACTTGACTGTGACCCTGCTCTCTGCATTCTAGCCATGCCAGCATCTTGCTGGCTTTGTCCCCTGTTGCGTATACCCTAGCCCGCATTGCCCTGTTTGCTTATCTCGCATTGTCTAAGGCTACGTTCTGAAGGCGTTTCTGTGCCAGTAGTACGGCCTGGTTTGTGTCTGGCGTGTCTTGGGCTAGGTGTATCTCTTCTGCACGTTTTACCTGCTGTTCCGCCTCGTGTATCTTGTGAAGGTGTTTATTTTTGTATGCGGTAGTCCATGAGATGATTTCGCCTCTCAGTAATGCCTTGTAAGCCTCCCATAGAAACCCCAGGGTCCGCTGCGGACTCTGTGTTTAGTTCGAAGTATGATTTGGTTGTTTCTTGGATCTTATCTACTAGTTCTTGAATACCTAAGTAGTAGTTGTTCAGGCGCCAACTGGGGGTTGGTCTGGATGTGAGTGCTAATACCAGTGGGGCGTGATCAGAGATTCCTCTGGGGAGTAGATATGCCTTGTGTGCCTTGTGTATGTCCGTTGACGGGAGAAAAAAGTTATCTAGTCTAGAAAGCGAGGCGTGTGACCTGGAGTGATAGGATTATTCTCTACTATTAGGGTGGAGGTCTCTCCATGTGTCCCGCATGCACAGGGCATTTGCAAATGTGGCGAGTTTGGTAGGTATGCTGGGCTTTCTACTGTGTAGATGTGAACGATCTAATCCAGCATTCATGACTTGGTTGAAATCACCTCCCATTATCATGATATTAGACGTGTCATCTGTAATCAAGGGGGAAATGTCGGTAAGTAACGAAGATCGTAGGGTGGGTGGCGCATAGACCGCTAACATTGCAATGGATTGTTCCCAGAGTGTCCCTGTCACGTATACGTATTTGCCGCCTGTTTGTTTATTAATTTGATAATGCGCACTAAGCCCTTGGGCAGCTGGGCGCAGAAGTACAAGAAGTTTCAAAGCTTAGTCCTGTGTCCTGGGCGACAGTATTTAGATGGAAGGGGAGCCTCTTGTGTACTAGTATCATGACGATACGAGAGCCCATGGTAAAGCCATCATGTAACGCAAGTCTATAGTTTGTGCGCTTGAATAGGGTGCAGTTTGTGCCTGCCAGGTGGGTTTCAGACAGGAATACTATGTCTGGGGTGTGTCTATTTAGGTATTGCACGATTAGTCAGAGTTTAACCCCATTGCCCAGGCCGTTGATGTTCCATGTCATGAACTTGAGGATTCTGGGGATGCTGGGAGTGTTGCTACGTGTTGCCATGACCACCGGTGGTAGGAGAAATGCATGATGTGGAAGGTGGCCTGAAGAGCCTATCTGAGCTGTGCTTGTGTGCTGTTGCCTTCTTATCTGACTTCGGTATGTTTTGTGCTTGACGGGTCCGTTTCATAACCGAACTGAACAAACACAAATTCCCCCACCCTATACTCCTTCCAACCAGAAGCATCAGTCGCCCGAACATAACTCTTGGTTGTCAACAGGACAATTTACATGCACTAAACTATAACGTAAACAGTTGCCCCCTAGGGTAAATGGTTAAGGGGGGGGGTGAAGAAAGAGGGACGGATGGCCCCTCGGCGTAGCCGCTTTGTGAAAGCATGTAACGCCCTGTGTGGGGTGTCGGGTCACTCGGCGGATCATTAGGTATCGCAGTTTTCTACTCCCTGCTGTGCATGGGGGCCCTGCTGGAGACAGAGGTGGGGTTCAGCCCCCCTATGTCTTCCGGAAGGTCCTGTCCTGGCACTTGTGGTGGTACTGGTCGTTGGTCAGCTGGCACTCTGGGGTTTCTGCCCCTGCTGCTTCGAGGTGTAGACCAGTCTCCATCTATGTGCTGCTCGGCCCAGCGCCATGCCTCCTTGGGGTCGTTGAAGTGGACTTTGGTTCCTTTGTGGTAAATTTTAAGCTGGGCGGGGAAGAGCAGTCCGTATTTGACTCTGTGTGTGAAGTTGCTTTTTGAGTTGGTCAAAAGATTGTCTGGCTTTCTGCAATTCCCTCATGTAGTCTGGGAAGAAGGCAATCTTGGAACCATTGAAGGTGATCCTGCCCTTGGCACGTGCCCATTGCAGCAACGCATCGCGGTCTCTATAGTTTAGAAGCTTCGCTATTACGGTGCGTGGAGATGTGCCAGGCACTGGCCTTCCCGTCGCCATGCAATGTGCTCTTTCAATGGAAAAAAACTTGGAGAAGGAACCCGGTTCGAACAGATCTGTGAGCCATTGTTTAAGAAAGAGTTCCATGCAGGGGCCTCCTGCTTTTTTTGGGTATGCCAAGTATACGAACATTGTTGCGCCTAGATCTCCCTTCTCCTCCTCGATTCTGAGGAGGACGACGTCCAGGCTTATCCCGTCCATCTTCTGCTCGATTGACGTGCAGAAGTCCGCTATGGCAGCCATTACATCCTTTAGAGATAACATCTGTTCTGGCTCTGTTTACATGGAGGGCAGGGTTTGGAGATCATGGACTTGCGTTGGGGGTATTGTGTACTGGTCTATTCTGTTTTGTATGGGGTGTTTCTTTGGTTTATCTTTCCCCATGCTCGCTATCGGGTCTTGCGATTGGACAGGGGTAGTTCTGTTATATTGTTTACTGTCCTTAATGGTTGAGGAGCAGTGTGCTTTTTGGTCCTAGTTCTCGTGGTGTTTGGCGCTCTGTCTTGTGGTCCTGTAGCCCACAGGAGGTATTCCAGTTATGCTGAGGGGAGACGAGCTGTTTTGTTATGCATAGAGGAGTAGCCAGCTCGGTAGTAGCTTTTGCCTCACTGATTTCAGAATTAGTGCTACGTAACTGTGCCTGTTTCCTTTTGCCCTTGGTGATTTGTGAAGCTATTTTGATTCCCTGACAAGTTAGGGCTGTACTTGAGGATTGTGTGCCGTGTGATGAGCCTTTTCTGTGACCTGATGCTGTGCTAATAACCAGTTTCCGCCTTTTTTTTTTGCCCATGCAGCAACCCCCAGCACTGTGGCCTGTATCGTTAGTGTGTGCACCCAGGTCCGAGCATATCTGTCACATTCCCTTGGGTTACCTTATTCACGCTTCTTTGGCTGGCTGGAGAGGATTCTAGGGCGGTGGGCGTCTCAGCCATTGGTGCTGCGTATCACTGCAGGACCGTCTGCTTGTTGCCCAGGGTAGTGTTTGTGCTGCCATTGCCAGGCGGTTATGAGGTTGTGGTGTTGCCCCAGGGTGGGTCAGCTTATGGCTGGAGAAGGTTCCCTGTCCCCAGGCGTAGCATGCACCGTCACCGCGGCACCCTGCAGGCCCTCCGGTCTCTTGCTCAGGGCAGTATTCGTGCTGGTGTTGCTGGGTGACTGAGCAGCTCTGTAACTCCCCCAGGGTGGATAAGGTTATGGCCCTGGGGCCTCCATGATCTGCGGCGTGTGGGCCGATTGGAGGGCACTCACCGGTACGGCTGTCTTGGCGGCTGAATGTTTCCCTTCTCTACGCGCTCTTTCTGATCCCCCTCTTCTGGGAGAGCCGTGGTTGGATGGGGATGGAGCGGAGCACTGCAGGGCAAGTTTCTGCCAGTCTGCTGCTTCTGC
Source organism: Ambystoma mexicanum (assembly GCF_040938575.1). Lineage (NCBI taxonomy): Eukaryota > Metazoa > Chordata > Amphibia > Caudata > Ambystomatidae > Ambystoma > Ambystoma mexicanum. The sequence goes on from NC_090929.1 coordinate 351,495,974, forward strand.
GGCGCTTCCCGGACTCAGCCCGCCTTCTCGAGGCACTCACTTCGGGCCTCGTCTGCCAAGCCCCTCGGGCAACAGCCACGCCGGGTCTGCGGGAGGCGTTCGCCCCGCCCGGCCTTTGCTGTCTTGGTCTTTCTGGGGCTTCTTACGTGGGGGCTGGGGTCCACCTGAACAGCCCACAGGACAGTGTTCCTTCCCCGCCACAGATAATGATCTGGTCGGCGGTCTGGGTTCTCCAGTAGTGCAACACTGGTCTCCGCTTGCAACGTGAATGCTGTCCTCATTCAGGTGGCCATCTTGGATCCGCGTAGGTCCGTTCTCTCGCCAGCTTTCACATGCTTGTAACTCCTTTTTTCGCGGAAGCGATTCTCTGCCCTACAATCGGTTTGTGCCACAGGATGGTCGTTTCTCAGCAGGAATGTTTAAAGGCCCCGCAGGAATTGGAAAACAGGTGTTTAAATCAGGATTTTAGCTGTGGTCGCGGGAGCCGAGGAGGCTCATCTCACTGCTAGCCACGCCCCCCGCACTGTCCACATTTGTGTATAACAATTCCACAATTTTTTACTATGGTGACCATTTGTGGTGCTAGATTTTTCGTATATGAATAAAATTGTTTATTTGAAGTCATACCTGTTTGTGCTTCATATTTTAATGCATTGCAAGCACCAACAGGTTGTGAACGTCTCTGGTTTCCCTCTGGATATCAGTTGGCGAAAACAGTACTGGTAGCTTGTATAACCTTTGTGTTTGTACTTAAAGGTGAATAACCTTAATGAGGGTTGGTTAGCAGTGGGCAGTGCCACTCCCTCAGCCTCCTTTTGTGTTTAATGATGCAGATCCTGGATCTGCCCTTTGAGGGCTCAGACCTTTGATGAGTTGACAAAGAAGAAAACCTCCACTCAAACAGCCAAGTCCTTGGCCATCCTGACAAAACCAGGTCAGAAATCCTTCCCTCAGTCCCAGGGCAGGGCTGCGTTCAAGCCTCACGTCTTCTCTGGCTTCAAGTGGTACCGGGGCCCGCAGTACACGGAGGCCTGACCGGTCGGCCAGTGCCAACAGGAGGAAGCAGCAGAGGACATTGCACGGGTTGTTCTGCTCCCATTTCTCTGCCCCTGCCTCTGACGCCAAGAACCAGGAACGTGAAGGTCAGGGAACAAAGCTCACCTGTGTGGGGAGGGGGGGGGCATTTGCTATGTTCCAGGACAACTGGAATCCTATCCGTAGTCTCCACGGACTTCAGTCTTCCTCTTCCTCTACCTTCTTCTCCTCTTCGTCAGAAAGGGTCTCTGGCTCTTTTGCGAGAAGTCCTTTCGCTCTTGGAGATGAAGGTGATGGAACCGGTTCCCCTTGTAGATAGGGGCTTCGGTTACTAGTCCAGGACTTTTGCTTTACCTAAGAACAATCAGGCTGGACTGAGAGTAGTCTTGGACCTGTCATTTCTAAATCTGTCTTTACCGCTGGAACTCTTCAAGATGATTATTCCTGCGCACATAGCTGAGTCTCTGTGCGCAGGGGATTGAATGTGTCCTTGGACCTCAAGGATGCATACCTGCATGTGCCCACCGATCAACCGCATTGGAAGTTTCTACGGTTCATGATTATGTCGTAGCACTTTCAGTACAAGGTGCTGCCATTTGGCCTGAACTCGGCCACTCGTGTCTTCACGAAGTTGATTAACTCAGTGGCAGGTCTCCTCCACTTGGAGGGCCATCATCTATACACTTATTTGGAGGACTGTCTGGTGAGATTGGGATCACCCGAAGGGGTGGTGCACTCCTGCCAAATATTGGCTGATATCCTTCATCAGCTGGGGTTTTCCCTCAAACAAAGGAAATCACATTTATGCCCGTCTCAGGAACTGGTCTTCCTAGGGGTCCGTTGGAACACTACTGTTCAGTGGGTGTTCCCCACGCCCAAGAGGCTTATGTCCCTCCGCAGTGGGACACTTTCTGGCCAGCTGGACTACCTCGGCATGGTGGTTCCAGCACATTCTGGGCCTAGTGGTCTCCTGTGTGCTCACTACAGCACGCTTGTCTCAAGATGTTTTTCATAAATGGTAGCAGGCACCCCTCTCCAGAAAGAACACGGCATGATAACCTGTTAAGTGGTTTTTTTTCCCACTGAGAGTTCGCAGCCATCTGCTTTTTGCTCACTATACCTTTCACAGATGCGAAATATCCATTTGCGTATCAGTCTTTGTCCCACCCACGTGGCCAGTCCAGCACCGAAATGCTATGGCAATTCTTTTCTGAAAAAGAGTACCAACAGCAACCCCATACACGTGTTTCAGCCTTGTTGGGCCTCATCAGTGAGGTGGAGCTGTGCCTCTCTGAGCACAGTGAGCAGGGATTCCACGTCTGAGTTCCCCCAGGTAACTCAGGGTGACCAACCCCAAGTTCCATGCAAACATTTTTCATAAATGGTAGCACCACTTGGTGGCCAATTGGGATCAGGAGACAGGGTCTCAGTTGGACAGGTTCCCAATACCACTGCTCCTGCTGCCCGATCTTCGCTGGTGGCTGAGGGATGGAAATGTTTCAGTGGGAGCCCCCTTCGCCCGACCAGAGCTGATCCTGGTGGTGATGAGACTCCTCTCTTTCGGGCTGGGGGGGCTAGTCTGGAGTGCCATGCGATGCATGGTCCGGGACTGAGGCCCTCCTGCCTATCAGTCTGCTCGAGCTCAGGGCACTAGGCCTGGCCCTCAAGGTGTTTTTGCCCCTCATCAGGGACAGGTCTTTTCTGGTCGGGACAGACAATTCTACAATGTTTTACCTGAACAAGCAGGGTGGCACCCGCTCCCCCCTCCTCTGCATAGAGGCAGTATTGATCTGGGAAGGAGCCCTGACGGAGGGGATTTGGATCTCACCAGTCCACCTTCCGGGGGACAGCAATGCAGAAGCTAACCCTACCAGTGGGAGATGAACAACTCCTTGTTGCCCCTGTTCCTGTATTGGGGGTTTGAGGACCTGGACTTGTTTGCATCCCCCCGGAATGCCAAGTGCCGCCAGTTTGCTTCATGGGCAGGTCAGGGGGGGGTCACTGGAGAAGTCTTCCAGGTCTGTTGGCATGGCTGCAGATGTTATGCGTTCCCTGCCACCCCTCTGCCACAACGGATTCTCCGCAAGTTCCAGGCCTCCCTGGGTTTCAGCCTCACCCTGGTTGCCCCCCACTGGCCTTCGAGACCCTGGTTTTCGGATCAGCTGTAGTTGTGCTCCCAGGGTCTCGTCCATCTTCCGATCCCCATCAGGGTCTTCCTGACGCAGCAGGGCAGGGCAGTGGAACATCTGGACCCGGCCAAACTGACCTTGGCGGCCTGGTTCCTGATCAGCTGAGGCTTCAGCATGCAATTTTTGGATTACAACTCGGACATCATTTAGCAGGCCCGGAGGCCCTCAACTTGGTCCAAGTATATGGACTACGCTCTGTCATTGGGCTCGCAACTGGATGATGTACTGGCCTTTGCAGAGCACCTGGCCCGTTCTGGAGTTCAGGTGGACACTTGCCGCACTTATTTGGCGCCCATCAGGGCTTAAAGAAATTCCCCTGAGCATGTGTTTTCCGCAGCCAACAAGGTGGTCAAGGCCCACCTTAGGGGATTGTCTTGGCTTTTTCCTCTCGTGCATAGACCTCATCTGGTCTGGGTCTCAGTGTGGTACTTGCGGCTTTGCAGCACAAGCCTTTTGAGCCTATGGCTTCTGCGGACATCCGCTTGGTGATGCTAAAGCCTGTTTTATTGGTGGCTCTCACCTCTGCACGGAGGGTTAATGAGCTGGAGGTGTTGTCTTCGTGCAAGCCCTTCACCACGTTTCACAACAACGTCATCTTGCGCACTCACCCACATTTCTTGCCCAAGGTGATCTCTGCATTTCATCTGAATCGGGACATCTGCCTGCTGTGTTCCTTCCGAATCCACAGTCCGAGGCAGAGAGGGCCCTGCATTCCTTGGACCTCAAGCGGGTCCTCCAGTTTTCTCTCTCTCTCGAACGAAATCCTTCAGGACGTCCGAGGCTTTGTTTGTGACTTTAAGGGGCTCCTCCCCCAGCTCTCAGGCTTCTAAGGCTTCCATCACCCGTTGGATGGTTCAGGCCATTTCAGAGGCATATGCGACCATGGGCAAGCCTGTTCCTGAGAGGGTTCCTGCTCATGCGGTCACAGCCAACGCCACGGCCATTGCGTTCCAGAGATACGCTTCTTGGGATGTCATCAGTCAGGCGGCTACTTTGGCCACCACTACGTCGGCCTTCTGTAAGTAAGCACTACTCGCTGGATACCAGCTCCAGCTGAGATGCAGAGATTGGTCAGGCGGTTCTGAAGAACCATTTTGCTTCGTCCTAGATATGAGGCATGTTATAATAGCTTCACCCTATGTTTCTTGTTTGGTGGCATCACCCACAAGGATGGAGGAAAGTGGACAGGACGTATGAGTAATTAAAGTTACTTCCTGTTGTGACTAGAATACTCGCACTTTCCTTTCCTCCATACGTCTCACCCACCAGTGTAGCCAGGCATTTAAGCATCGGATGTGTTCAAAGGGGACTGAGATGAGGCGCCGGAGGGCAAGGCCTCAACGGGGCATTCCCATGCCAGAGGCTGCGCCCCTGCATGCTTTACTAAATTTAATGGAGAAGCTCACTTTTTCACTGCCAGAAGCTCTGGTACCGTCCCCATGTTGGCGGACGCCCACAAGGATGCAGAAAATCAGACTAAGGACTATGAGTACTCTAGTCACTACGGTGAGTAACTTTAATTTATATTATACCCTTAAATGTCAGAGACAATGGGCTTGTGAGCTAATACCGTTACATGACAACATAAACAGTAAGCCACTTGCGGTGTTGCATAATATGTTGTGAATATGCACAAGGCACAGGACAGAAGAATCCCATATAAGGTGGGTGTTGAGATGGATTTCTGAACTCTGACCTGGTGGGCAAAGGTTCAGGAGGCCATGTTAGGCAGAAACCTGTGCAGTTCCCTTAGGGGCCACTGCAAAAAGCTTAAGACTACAGGTGTTAGCAGTAAACCCAATTGGTAGCAGTCTGTACCACCCAGATTTACCTGGTAGCCGTGGCTGAGCAGTCAGAATTCTCTCAAGAAGAGTTAGGCAGTATATAGAGTATACACAATAGGGCTAAAAATACAGTAGCACAAGCAAACACTGACCAGAGCTTTGGTATCAAAGTATATAATTATTTATTTAAAAACACACTTATAAAAATACACTGGCTCTAATATGTCACGCAAGTTCAAACAAAGTCATTAGAAGTATATACACCTCCCTGATTAATTATTCGACAAGTCTTAGGAAAAGAACACCACTTATTATCAACACAGAGGTGAGCGCTTAACCAAGATGGCACTCCAATAATTATTGAAAAAGGGGGAGAAAAGGCAGAAATAGATAAAACACACAATACCAACACTTGTAAAGAACCACAGCAAGTCAAGAAAGGCAAGGTCTACTGTAGAGCAAAAAGTTCATAGGCCAGGCCCACTCTTGGAGGGAGCAAGGCGGAATGTGCCCAAGATCACACAGTTGAAGTACACTTTAAAAGTCTTTGCAGATAGTTCAAAAAGGAGTTGGATCAGTTCAGAAAAGTTAGTTAACAGGTCCGAGGTCACCCCAGGATAGAGAGTCAAGGATTAACGGGACACCTTGGACAGTCTGTTGCAAGGGAGACCAGGTGGGACACAGTAACTGAAATGGTGAGAAAGCTCCAGCGGAGGCAGTTGTTCCTGGCAGCGGGTGCAAGTCAGTGCTTTGTCCAGCGGAAGAGAAGATCTCGACGTGGAGGAAAGCTGGAGGTCGTTGCACTGCCAGGGAAGAAACCAGCCGCGGAGTTTCCCGGTTAAAAGGTACTACCCTTTTATTCGTGGTAGTGGTGAAGCGTGGCTATCCGGCAGCTGGGCTGCTTGGCACAGGCGATTCGACCACGCGACGATCCAGGAAGGCGAAAAGAAGGCAAACTGGTTAACCCCACCAGCTCAAAGGAAGAAGACTCTCCTGGAAGAAGATCTTCTCTGTCGTTGGGAAGTGGTGAGTCGGTTCAGCAGGGCTCCACCGGTGGTGTCGTCGTTGCAGGTCGGCTCAGCTTCTCCCTCTTCGGATTCTTTAGGTTCTGTGGCGACTTCTGAAGTTCCAGTCGCCAAAGCCCTGCTTTTATGCAGAAAACCCCCATTCATCAGTCCTAGCTGTCACTCAAACATGCTAAGTGGTGAGCCGGGCGGCTCACCACTGGGCCAATCACACAAGAGTGCGACTTGAGTTGCCAAGGCAACTCAGTCCAGGGTGCCTATTCCCCCCTCCCACACATCCTGTAGACGCAGAAAGAGTGGCACCACTTTTGGAGGCTTCTGTGCAGAAGCCCGCCAAAAGTGGAACAAAGGGCTCGACTTGGGTTGGAGTTATAGAGGCAAACACAAACACCATTTTTAAAACCGAGTCCTGGCAAAAAGACCCACCCGGGGAATAAATATTAAATAAATAACCCCGCGGTATCTTTAACATTGCACCAAAAAAGTGGTGCGTTTAAAATGAATGGGAAAATCCCATAGGAAATATTCTGGTGGAATATTTTGCGTGGTAACCACTGCCACCAGCCAGAATCTCGACAAGGGGGACTGCACAATGCCCCCTCGAAAAACAGACCCAGGGGCAATCTAATTACCCCTACCAGTACTTCCACAAAAGGATGGTTTGTACTGGTTCTGTTCACAATTTAAGACTAGTAAAGTCAATGGTGACTTTACATGCCCTGGGAGACAGTAGTCAGTCCCAGGGTATGGAGTCTATGTTTGGGGGTCACCATGACACCCCTGTGTTACTGCACTGAGGGTGCTGTGTGACATACTTACCAAAAACACATCAAGCCCTATGGAGTAAAAGACCCCATAGCCCATAAAACCCATTACAAAGTCAAAGGACATTCTCAAATCATGCCTAGGAGTGGGAGAAAAAGAGTTTCACTCTTAGCAGGAGAAAAACATAAACCCCAAATAAATCCAGCAAAGCTGCTGGGGGGGACTCACTAGGTTTGGGAAATTATCCTTTAAAGAGCATTCTCCCTAACAGGCCAGCCTAGTTTTTTGGAACAGGGTAACCTTCTGGACAAGCCAGACCAATCAAGGTAGCATTGGTGGCGGTCAAGACTAGGTCTCAGGAGGGGTGAGGGTGACTGAAAGCTGAAAGACCTCAATGAGCACACAGAGTAAAGGACACTTACAAATCACTCCCAGTCCGGTGTGTATATATATATATGTATATATATGTATATATATATATATATATATATATATTTCTGAGGCTTGTGGAATCTGCTTAGATCACATTCTGTGCATAGGCCGACATCTAGTGGAAGCTGTGGAGTATTACAGTTTGTTTTTCGAAACTCAAAAATGGGCGTCGACATAGGGCGTGCCAGTAATACTATCCCTAGTGTGTGTGACGTCCACTGTACCCATGATCCCTCATGCATGTAGGACCCTCAGATTGTTTTTTTCCGCCATACTTGTCGGAAGCATTGTTGCGGAGTTCCCCGGCTTTCAGCCATTTTGCTAAAAATCATCTAAATTTCCCTGTTCTTTCACTCCTACGTCGAGATCCCAAAGATTGACGCCGGTCCGAAGAACAAACAACCGTCGAGACTGCACGACGGACTTTGGTCCTCGGAAGGCCTCTGGCCTCGGCCCGGGCCTCGGAAGGCCTCTGCCCTGCAAGTAGGGAGAGTGGGGGGTGGAAACATACTCACACTCGTTATTATTTCCTACATACACTAGCCCGCTGCCATAAGGTGACATATGGAGAGTACTCCATTTAAATTTTGCCCCACGTGCAACCACAAGTACCTTTGGGTTGATAAACACGCCACCCGTAATCTCTGTTTACCTAGGGACAACCCCGAAGCTAACTGCAGAGCATGTAGCCTTTTTAAGGCTAAAACACTAAAGGACCGCTCCACTAAACGTTGGGCCCATCACGCAAGGCAGCTCGAGGCCATGGAAGCGTGGGATCCTTCAGTGATGGCAGCAATGCCACCCTTTCGGACGGCGAGGGCACACGGGCATCGAAAGACACCCAAGCGCTAGTCCCCGACCTCAGAGGATTGTCCGGCGGGGCAGTTATGGGGACCACACCCGGCGACACGAGCGCTACCCACACTACTATGCCTAAACACACTAACCCCAGCCGAGACTCGACATGTGTGTCGAGTTCTCGGAAGAAGGAGGCACATACAGAGCGGTCCACAGAATCGATGTCCTCTGGGTGTTCCAGGTTGAGATCGCCTCACGACACACGGCAACCGTCCAGTTGCCAAGAGTGGCTCGCTCCCCAAAGTCACGGAGTTATGGTCGTCAGAAGACGAATCCGACCTCAACCCCCAAGCTGCACGCTTAGTCGGCTCCGGTAGCCCGATCAGCGTCTGCCTTCGAGTCTCGACGTTTACACTTGAAGGATACAGAGAATACCCTACACACCCCCGAATCTCAACGCCAGGTGTCAAAAGATTCAGAGAAGGCCAAACCATCAGGGAAACACTCTTCTACTCATGGTAAAGGGGACAAACCGCAGAAAAAGTAATCACACTTAACTTCTGCACCCCAGGTCCACAAGGACAAACATAGGTCTTCAGATAAGGATAGATACAAGACCCCCATCACTACCCCCAAGCTTATCCCTCCCACTCCTCAGAATATGGGAATAGAAGAGGAACCTCAACAGGAGGTGGTCATCCACAGTTCCAGGGAATGGAGCACTGAGGACATAGACAGGGTGATGAGAAGAATGTCTTCTTTGGCTAATTTCTACAAAAAGAACCCAGAGCATTTTCTGAGCTATCAGAGTACCCCTGACAACGCTACTCCTTCAAGATCCAAAGACCCTCCGCCTCCTAGTAAGAGACCTTGGGTTCAGGCTCCAGCTCAGGGCCTGATTTCAGACCCTTACTATATTCAACCTTACCATCAGTATGCTGAAGATCCAGACATACAGATGCTGGATGAACAAACAGGGGTCGATTATTATGGACACGACGAGGAGCAGGATGAAGAGGAGGAAGACGAGGCAGAGGTCTACAATATAGACTCACCTGTTCGCAAAGAACCACACGTCACTGACTCACCCGTGGATAACCAGCCCCTTCTGAATGAGGTCTTAGCTAGAGCTGCAGAGCACTTCCACATAGACACTCAGGGGGCTCAAGAGGAGAGGGACTTTGCAGAGGAGATCATGGGGACAAAAAACCCATTGCCCAAGCCATACCAATTCTAAAGTCCATCCAACGCAGAATTGATCCTTCCCTCCTCTCCCCTAATCTCACCTAGGCTGTCAACCCCAGAATTGAAAAAATGTTCAGGGCCGCCCAGTTCGACCCACTTTACATAAGGGGTCAACTTAAGCCTGACTCAATGGTAGTCACTACCACCAGGAAAAGAGCGGGTACTCCCCTAGTATCATCTCAAGCTCCCCCAGACAAGGAGAGCAAGAAAATATATGGTCTAGGAAGGAAAGTGGCCTCCACGTCCTCTTACCAAGCAAGAATAGCCAATACCACCACTGTGTTGGCAAGCTATAATTGCCACCAGTGGGAGCAGGTAGCTGCTCTCATTGCCTCTGCACCGGAACCACTAAAGGGCCAGTTAGCCCAGATCGCGTCGGAGGGTAGATCCGTGTCCGGGTGCATTCTAAAGGCGACCTTTGACACCGCAGATAATGCAGGCCAGCTCATCGCAGAGAGCACCGTCATTAAGAGACGAGCTTGGCTCAGACAGTCGGGGTTTAAACCCGAGACCCAGGCTACCCTTATCGACATGTCGGTGGAGCCGAATGTCTTATTTGGTAAAGCAGTAGAGGAGGCACTCAAAACTGCCAAAGACTAGTACGATACCCTAAAGTCCCCGGGACAATTGACTAATAAGCCCACAAACCAAAGAGGGAATAGTAATTTTCATCGCTCATGTGGCCAAAATTCCCAGAGGGGCTCCAATTACGCACAGGGGCAGGGTATATCGTGGGGTGGCAACCAACAGTCTACCTAAAATTATGGCAGAGGTAACAAGTGGAGCCGTGGTAGAGGGAGAGGCAGCGGCAGCCCAGGCAGAGGCGGTACGCCTCCCGGAAAACAGTGATGCTCCACTCAGGGTCCCTTCCGACGCACCCCAAGTAGGGGGGCGCATCTCCAACTTCACCCAAGCATGGGAAGGGATCACATCGGACAGATGGGCACTGTCCACAGTGTCTGCAGGATACTGCATCGAACTGCTGGAGCGCCCCCGCAACCACCGTCCAAGACAAAAGATACACTCCCTGGACCACCAAAAGATCCTCCTCGAGGAAATCGTCAATCTTCTCGCAAAGGACGCGATAGAAGTCGTCCCGGGCAACCAGGTAAACAAGGGTATTTATTCAACTTACTTCCTTGTGCCAAAAAAAGATTTAACAATGCGCCCAGTATAAGACTTACGCCCTGCAAACAAGTATGTCAAGCCCCAAAATTTTTGCATGACTACACTCCAAGAGGTAATCCCCCTCCTGAAAAGAGGGGTTTACATGGCAACATTGGACATGAAAGATGCCTATTTTCATATTTCCATGTTCCCAGCACACAGAAGATTCTTGCGCTTCAAGGTGGACAGTCAGCACTACCAGTTCAAGGTGCTGCCCTTCAGTATAGCCTCGGCTCCAAGGGTATTCACCAAGGTACTGGCGGTGGCGGCGGCACACCTACGCAGGGAGGCAATCCCAGTGTACCCTTACCTGGACGACTGGCTCATCACGGGGGAGACCCCAGTAATTTGCAGATCCAACATCCAAAGAACTATCGACCTCCTCTTCAAATTGGGTTTCTCTATCAACGAGAAAAAAATCAAGCCTGGTGCCAAGCACCTCCAAACAGTTCTTAGGAGCTGTCCTAAACACTCAAGTGGGGTTAGGCTTTCCATCAGAGGAAAGAATTCAGAACCTACTACTGCAAATTCCTCTATCAGTCCGGTCGCCAGATAAGGGTGCGCAAAGTGATGCGTTTGCTAGGCATGATGGCGTCATGTATTTACCTGGTCCCCCACGCGCGCTTGCGACCCATGCAAGAATGGTTGGCGATACAGTGGTCTCAGACAAATGGTCAGTGGGACGATCTAGTGGTTGTTTCGCCAACACTTGTACAAAGTCTTCACTGGTGGACGAGAGAGAACCTGTCAAAGGGGAAACCCTTTTTCGATCTGGTGATACAGGCTGTAGTCACTACAGACGCGTCCCTATCGGGGTGGGGAGCACACCTCCTTCACCACACAGCTCAGGGTCTCTGGTCTCACACAGTGGCCAAGAATCACATCAATCTGCTAGAGCTTCTGGCAGTCTTCAGAGCGCTTCGAGCGTTCGAACCCCACCTGTTGAACCGGTCAGTGCAGATCTTAACAGACAGCACGACAGCTATGTTTTACATAAACAAGCAGGAAGGGACTTGTTCGCCAAATCTGTCCAGGCTTGCCCAGAAAATGTGGACATGGGCACTCAGACGAACATTTACCTGTCATCTCAACATGTTCCAGGGGATCTCAATTCACTAGCAGACGCTTTGAGCAGAGATCCCCTCCCAGAAGAACACGAATGGTGTCTGCACAGAGGAGTCGTAGAAGACCTCTTCTCACAGTGGGGTTTCCCCACTATAGACCTATTCGCCACAAGCGAAAACAGACAATGCCCAGGATTCGCATCCAGGTTCCCCCAGCCAGACTCCAAGGGGAACACCCTGTGGATGAACTGGTGAGGGATGTTTGTCTACGCTTCTCCACCAATGCCTCTCATGAGGAAGGTGGTCAACAAGATGCACAGGGAATCGATGACGCTCATCCTAGTTACTCCCATGTGGGTGAGACAACCGTGGTTCCCACACCTGTGCAGACTAGTAGTGTGCGAACCCATCAGACTCCCGTGCTGGCACAACCTACTATCCCAGCACCAAGGTCAAACAGTGCATCCTCAACCCAGCTCAATGAACTTGGCAGCATGGCTCCTGAAGTCAGAGTTTGGACATCTCAACCTGCCACAGAGATGCATGGATATCCTAAAAGAATCAAGGAAACCAAAGACGAGGCACTGTTTCTTTGATAAATGGAAAAGATTTGTTATCTGGTGCCAGAATAAGCAAATCAACCCGATTGATTGTACTCCTTACGATATTGTCACCTACATGCTCCAGCTGCTAGATGCAGGGTTGGTTTTCAATTCACTTAAGGTACACCTGGCGGCGCTGTCAGCCTACACCACCTCCCATAACAAAGTGTCATGGTGGAAAGTACTAGTGGTTAAAGCCTTCATGGAAGGGGTAAAGAGACTCCACCCTCCAATTTCAAACCCACCATCAGGATGGGACCTTAATGTGGTGCTAGCTAAACTCATGCCCCCCCCCCCCCTTTGAACCCATGCATAAAGCCAGTCTCAAACACCTGACCTATAAAACTGCCTTCTTAGTAGCCATTACATCCATAAGAAGGGTCAGTGAAATTCAGGCTCTGTCAGTGCAGGATCCTTTCTTTACTGTTCATAAGGATAAACTGGTTCTACGAACTCATCGTAGGTTCTCACCTAAGTTCATTTCTAAATTTCACGTTAACCAGTCCATTGAGCTACCGGCATTCTTCCAAGAACCCAAGAGCTCTGCTGAGGTGAAACTACACTCTAGATGTGCGAAGAGCGGTCCTCTACTATGTAGACAAGGCCAGACCGCTAAGAAAAACAGACCAACTGTTCGTCTCCGTAGCTACAGGCAGAGAGGGAGATCACATCTCTAAAGGTGCCATCTCGAAATGGATAGTCAAATGTATCCAGCTGTGTTCCTCCCTTTCTGAAAGAACTCTGCCTTTTACGCCAAGAGCCCACTCTACAAGAGGCACTGGGGCCACTCTGGCTTTCATTGCAAATGTGCCCCTTGACACAATTTGCAAAGCAGCTACGTGGAGCTCTATTCACACTTTTACTCAGCACTACTGCATTGTTTCTCATTCCAAGACAGATACACAAGTGGGACAAGCGGTTCTAAGACATCTGTTCGCTCATGACCCTTCTGACATCCCACCTCCTTCTTCCAACACTGCTCGCTACTCTATGCACAGCATGTGATCTAAGCAGATTCCACAAGCCTCAGAAGGGATACATTACTCACTGTAATCGTATTTCTCATGCTTGTATCTGCTTAGATTCACATGCGCCCGCCCTTCCTCCCCTCTGAGAGAAGGCGCATGGATGCTTATAGTCTTATCTATCTACTTGGATAATCTGTACTCGCGCTACGCCTCATGCTAACTCATGTCAGAAAAATACAATCTACAGGTCCTACACGCGTGAGGGGTCATGGGTACAGTGGAAGTAACACTAGGGATAGTATTACTGACACGCCCTATGTCGACGCCCATTTTTGAGTTTCGAAAAACAAACTGTAATACTCTGCAGCTTCCACTAGATGTCGGCCTATGCGCACAGCATGTGAATCTAAGCAGATACAAGCATCAGAAATACGATTACAGTGAGTAATGTATTATATATATATATATAATACAAATACGTTTATTCAAGGCCTTTGAGTTTCAACACATAGTTATTTAGAGTAACTCTTTAAAACCAACACAATCCTACCAAAATACATATATACAAAACCAAGGGGCCTAAAGGGTTAATGCATGAAATGGGTCCACAACCTAGAAGAGGGAAGGAAGCAGTTAGTGCAAAGAGTCTTTAGGCAGTTCTGCAGTAATCACAATCCTAACTGAAAGGCAGTCCAGTCCCTAAGAAGAGGGCAGCCTATTTCTCAAATGTACTTGCAGTGCTGGCACACGCGGTAGTGCAGATGGGCGAAAACAGGGGTCCTCATTACGACCCTGGCTGAATGGGTTTAATGACGCCGGTAAAGGTGCCGGCGCCGTTAAAGCCATTCTGCCCTATTACGTCCCCTTGCAGGACCCGCTCTGGACGTCTGGTCAGACCAGACGTCCTTTGCGGATCCCTCAAGGGGACCAGGGAGCTAACAACGGGCCTGTTATTAACGGGCCCGTTGTTGGCTCCCTCCCCATTCCCATTGAACTCTATGGGGGCTCGAATGGGAATGGGGATGGTCTGGGATCCCTGAATGGGGAAATACCGGGCCCTCCAAGGTCGGAATGGCCCGGTATTTCCCCATTCAGGGAACCCGGACCTGATTTTGGAGGCAGCCATGCTCTTATTAAGGGCATGGCTGCCTCCAAACTCGTAATGAGGCCCAGGATCTCTTTGAGGGTCTGTAGCAGTTCAGGAAGGTGGGTAAGGTGATGCAGAATAGGTTCCTACTATTCGTGGAGGGTCTCCCAGAGAGGGCAGAACAGGTTCCAGGAGTTGGGAATAGTTAGATAGATCAGGCTATCTGTGGAAAGGAGAGGGGCCCTCAGGGGCCGCTTGTGCGTAAAAATGGATGGATGCTCTAGGGGCCAACGGTGGCGTTACAGCATTGATTCCCAAACGGGACAGTGGCTATTTCTCTGCTCCTGGTGGATGGATCAGTCCAGTTTCACTGTAGCAGGCTTCAGGGCACAGAGGGTCACAGCTGCAATGCACTTTCAAAGTTCGTCACTGCGGCTGGGCGACACGGTAACCGCGTGTACTCTGGTTCGGGCGCTCTCTTTACTCCAGACCTGGGAACGCCAAATGTACGAAATTCGTTGTGAGAGTGCTGTGAACCCAGACCTTGCGATGTACCAGGTTTTGAGGGCCTCCTCGAAACGGTGGCGGTGACAGTCCAAAGAACTTGCTCAAGCTGTTCAGCCCACTGGTTGGCCCAGGGACACTTCTGAGAAGGCTTACTTGCAGGGTTTGATGAAGGTGCCGAGAATAGTTAGTCCCACTATTCCAATGGGTCGAGGCGTCTTCGTAGACCTTCTAGTTCGATCAGATGCAGAGGGTTCCAGCGGGACAAGCATCAGGCTCAGGGTGCCAAACCTTCCAGCGGGTCACCAGCGGTTCCTCGACTCAGCTTCTTAGTTTCAGGATACTTGGATCCTATCCTGCGTTCAGAGAGAACTCCAGAGATCGACATGGTATGGGTGTTTGGAGCCTTCTCTTATCCAGAATCTCCTTCGCGCCAAAACTTAGAGGACCCAATGGGAGATCTGCTCACATGCAGGCACACCACACGTGGACCAATCATGGACCACGGTGGTCCCAGGCATTCACAGCACACCAGACTCTCTGGCACCCAGGATGTGTATTGGAACCAGACAGTTCAACACACATCCTGGAAGCACACACACAAAGCATGCAGAAGCCTGCGAAAGCTTGGAGTTTCATGGGAGAATGCATGCCCAAAAAAGGACTGACCAGAGTTGGCTCGAACTGGTGAAGGGGCAAGATGGCCAAAGGACAGGACAAAGAACCTCGTGGCCTGGCTATTTTGGAGCCAGGCCACCTATTTGTGCCAAACGCTGTAAATGTGGTTTACCTGGCAAGAAAGGCTTAAAAATATATGAAAAGATAAGCTGCCACCAGCCCTGTCCAAGGCACACCTGCACTTCTCTTAAAAATCCTTCGAGAGTATGTAGGGCATTTAGAAATGACAGGAAGACCCAAGTGCACTATACTGGAAGGTACATTGTGCACTTGCAACTTGTTGCAGAAACGTTGCAACATTGACAAGGACTAAAGGAAACAGTCTCCCAGTACTGACTGTCTGTAAGGGCATGTCAGTTTCCCCATACTAAAGTGAGCGAAAAGCCCAGGGGAGTGCAACTTAAGGCTGTGCTCCTCTGGCAAGGAGTTTAACAGCAGCAAACAGTTGTGTGGTACACAACTGGAGGGAAAATTACATATGAAATGCAAATCTTTCCCAACAGTGGCGAACAGGAGCAGTTTTATTTTATTAGTCGTCGTTTCTACAGTAATATAGTGATCTAACAGTGGTGATATGGTAGTGGCAGTAGTATAGCAGAATGCTGAAATGATGGTATGGTAGTGCATATATGTGCATGTGTATGTATATAACAGTTACAGGATCAAACAGTACATGCATACCCTTTACTACCACCTCAAAATTTGCTTCACTCTGGAGCATAAAACAGTTAAGGAGGAAACATGTTCTGACAGACTATACTCTACTGCCACCAGGACCCCCTGACTTTACTCGGGTGTCACTGCCTTCGAGAAACTCTTCTCCGCCCCTCTGGGCATCCATCTCCTACCTCTACCTTCT
This sequence comes from Ambystoma mexicanum, assembly GCF_040938575.1. NCBI lineage: Eukaryota > Metazoa > Chordata > Amphibia > Caudata > Ambystomatidae > Ambystoma > Ambystoma mexicanum. The sequence goes on from NC_090929.1 coordinate 351,512,176, forward strand.
GCGGCACTCCGGTGGTGCAGTGCAACACAGCACTCCTAGCACTCCAGTAGGCCGCTGCTTTAGTGGCACAGTGCTGCATCTCCGTTCGGCATCTGCCTGTATCCTACACAGACCTCAAACATTTGAGGAAAGTATCTGACCACGGGACAGGAAGCATCAAGCCACACTGCTCCCACACACCCCAGTGGTCACTTCTGATGCTGTGACTTCATATGCTGTGTGGTAGACATTTGAATGGCGAGATTGAAAGAGTGAAAGAGAGAGTGGAAGTGAGAGTGAAAGAGCGAGGAGATGGGTGCTGTAGGGGAGGTTGGAAAAAGGAGGAAGTAGTAGAAGGAGGGGAGTGTAGAGAGAGAGACAGAATGGAGGAGTGTGAGTGATTGAAGCTAGAAACGAGTGACAGGATAGAGAAACCTAGGAAGACCAGAGGTGGAGGAAATGGGAAGAGTTGAGGTTTAGTTATAGAGCGAATAGGAGAACAGAAGATAATGTAATGAGGGACAAGATCAGGGAAAGAAGCAGGAGAAAGAATGAGAAAAAGAGAGTATGCAAGGGGACAGGCAATGGAAGTCTTCTGTGACAACATATACCCTGTACCTTCCCAGAGGTTCAGTTGGGGCTTACAGCTAAATTACTGACTTCACCCAGACTAAGATTATCAAATGCTGCACGGTCACCATCTTGCAGCACATCTCATCGGCCAGGCACTCGCAATGCGCATGTCAGTCGCCGACTGTTATTGGTCAATTCAGTAGTCTTGGAGACAAAAAACAAACTGGTCAAGACCGAGCCCAAGCTCTTCACATTTTCAAAAATGGTAGATAGCGTGAAGGTCTCCTTCAAACCTTTGTGCACAAAGGAATTCCAAGACTCCTTTAGCAACCTTCAGGTGGGCACAGAACCCAGACGTTTCATGTTTAGGTAATGTACCATCAACTTTGAGGATTTTATTTCCTGTTCAAAAGACACAGAAGGTACAGATCACATTGGAACCGCTCACCACAAGTATTTGTGATTCAAGCCTCGTATCTCAAATAGGACTAGATTTCTAAAGGTATTTTGAATGTGTAAATGGAACATATGTTTCCCATCAACTCCAAAAGGTAGTGTAAAAAGGCTACCTGGACCTTACAAATGATTTATTGCCACACACTGACTTAACCCGTGGGCTCTATAAATACTTCAACAATAAAATGGCCGCATCAGGCAAAATCTATTCTCCAGAAATTCAAACAAATGATTATCTTTCCTTCCATGGGAGCATTCTTTAAAGTCTTGATTATAGAGGTAATTCCACCAGTCGAGTCACCCCCAATTATTGCCTTATTTTCTTCTACAATTGTGGTACCCACTGGAGGTGTGGGACCAACTATGGTTTCAGGTTTAACATCTTTTGTGTCACACCAGGACGAGTTCGGGGAAGGTCTACAACATTTGGGTTTGGTCTCAATAATACTGGATTGCTTCCCTGCTTTCACTGTAATTGGCAATTAATCATTGCAGGTGCAATGACCTAATGTGCCGTCTTTGCGCTGGCGTGAAGGCCGGAACTGTACTGATGGGTATCATGATGCAAATTTTGGCATTGTACCATTACATAACCCAGCCATATTGCATAATTTCACTGGCTCTACAACTAGCAATAAGCATCTCTTCACTCCTCCAGTGCTAGGGCCAATGATATGCTGGTCATTGCTCTCATGATACAACAAGTAATGTAATTGTGCCATCAAGTTATTTCAAGGGTAAACTCCTGTCTGAGACGGTACGCAGACCTGTTTCTTTGGGGATGGGAGCTGAGCCTGTCAGTTTAGCTAATCCCAGCCAGCATGTAAGCCAATAGCATATACTGCCTGAGCCAATTCTTTACTGTTGTGTCCACCACTGGTTACAGCCTACCTAACCATAGAGGCCGTAGACACACATGCTGGAATCAGGCAGTTAAGGCTGGGCTGTCATGGGTTAAGTGAACCTAATGGAAATTGCCTATGTTGTACATTCTACCTGAAGCTGAAAACTATTTGCAAAGTGTGGATAGTGGAACCTAGCAATGATGGGCGTGACCTGATTATCTGCCTAGCCATAATGCACGCTAGCAGTAATCTGCTAGGTGGACATTAGGTCATTTAATAACTGGGTATTATTCTAAACTGGTTTGAGTGGGCTTTCAAGAAATTGTGAATGATGTGTTAACCAGACATGATTTGGACTAGTATTGATGTGCTATAGAGTTTCAAATGGACAGCCCTAAAAAAGGAGAGAACTATCTATTCATCAAAATATTTTTTTAATGTGCAGTTTTATCCTTGCTCATTTTAACTTTTTAAATGTTTTGCTTTGCATGTCAATTATTCATCTGTATTCTTCATTTTGCAAATATGTATATATTAATGCTAAATGTCACATGATTACATTTTGTAAAGCGATTCCTATGCCTTCGGTCCATGTTCGCTTCAAATTAAATTGTTACAATAAAATCATTAATAAAAGCAAGATATCTCCTTTTGCAACCCTGTTGCGTTAAGACTTGCCTGTAAAGCATGCCGTCTAGATGAGCCGGCCATCTCTCTAGAGAGTGGGAATTAACTGGTCCTTGAAGTCTTTGTATCATTCATTTGATGACTTGTGGCTCTGAAGTGTGGCAGGTATGCTAATAGGGTGAAACATAATTTGGCTATCACTGCCCAGAAATTGGTTACTTAAAACCTTGAAGTCTAAATCCAGCATAACATTTAGAGCACTTTTCTGCTCCGCCATGCCACTAGTGATATTACCATCTGCAAACAAATACTAATTCTGTGTTTGCGCAATAATTTCAGGCCCCCAGGCTCATCTAGCCTGCTTTTGTCTCAGTGAACTGTGATGCGGCACACTGAAAAACTTGTAGGCCATCTTTTTATCAGTCAGTAGTCTCAAAATGTAGGTATTGAACAATTATATTTGCTAATTTTGCTCATTCATTGATGTTCTACTGTAAAAATTTCTGACAAAACTTTGTTTCCCTCATAGGTATTAAATGTTGAAAGAAACCTGCTATCATCCCTGCCAGAATCTCTAGGTGATCTTGTGCAGCTCCAGACTCTTAATGTGAAAGGTATGGGCACTTGCATCGGCGCTGCGCTTTTGGACAGAGGCTTAGAAAAACTTTGCTTGGAGGCCCTTATGTCACATTTTGTGTTTTAGTTGGAACAGTTTTGGAAGCTGAAATACCCTATTCATGGTTTCTTAAGTCCACTGCTTCTCAGCAACTTGCTCTAGACAATAAAATACTGTCTGCTGAAACTCCAAGCTGCCCCAGCAATCTAAGTATGAAATACATTTTACTTTTGATCCCAGTTACAAGGTACATTTCTACATGATCAAGAATTACATGGCACCCTCTTTTTGTACAAACGGCAACACAGTCAGAATGCCATCAAAACAAGGCAAGAGCATAGTTTATTATTAAAGTGTGGGAGCCCCGCTATTGAGAATGAAAATGGGTCAAACAACCCTGTTCTATGCAATTTCTACCATCCAGGAGGTTCTACGACCACACTTTAGTTCCGAAATGCTAGGCAATAGGCCATTTTCCTCTTTAACCCAGGCTAGTAATCCAGAAGTGTACCCCTTGCTAACTGCGCTTTAGAGCGGTTCAGCTTCACCTCACTTAGGAGGCCCAACAAGGCTAAAACACGTGTCTGGGGTTGCTGATGGTACTCTTGTTCAGAGTAGAATTGCCTAGCATTTTGGTGCTGGGCTGCCCAAGTGGGTGGGACCAGACAAATGCAAATTGGAAATGCCTCCTCTGTGAAAGGTATGGTGAGCAAAAACATGGTTGTAGACCCTCCCAAGTGGGCGCCTTCCCAGAGAACAGGTCGTTTGGCCATGTTCGTTCTTGGTAGAGGGGCTCCCAGCCTCTTTTATCTTTTGTATCATTAAACTAAATCACTGAAAATATTATTAATATCCTAGTCTGCATATACGCAATAAGATAACCTTTGCCCTGTTCTTGAATTGAGCTCTACAATTTGTGGAGGAAAAAGTCAAAGTTAACTGTAAAACATTACATATTGGGGGCGTGGCTAGGAGCCAGCGCGAACGGCATGGCTTCCTGAGAGCTCCGGTTGGCCCAATGCTCCGTAACTGATTCACACCGGCTGTCGCGCTGAGGACTTCTCGATCCGTGGCCGATTGAAGCAGTTTTCACCTGGTTTAGCCGAGAAGTTCCCCCCCAGCTCCCAAGATGGCCGCCGCATCTTTCTGCCGTGCGGAGTCGCCGTCGGCATGAATTGGGGCCGTAGGCCCTGGCGCCCGGACTGAAGCTGCCGATCAGCATTTCCAATTGGCCTGGAGGCGCTGAGATCCTCAGAGGGGTTTGTACTCGCCGGAGCCGCGTATCTCCATGGACTGGAGAACTGGTGCCGCACACTGCAAGCATATGCGTGGCTGTTCGGTGCCCGAGACTCGTCCTGTGCCCGCCATCCGGCCCAGGCTGAGGAGGCGTGGGCCGAAACATCAGGGCGGGACTCCGAGCCCACGCAGCGAGGAAGCAACATCCGGACGACCCTCTGGCTCCCGTCGTGGGCGGCGACGGGCGCCACTTGCATCGTATTAGCAGTGGAGTGGGTGCCTTCGATCGGTGCGGAGTGTTGGCCCGGTCACCCCCGAGGCCTCGGAGCTCCCGCGGTTCCCTCACCCAGATGGCGGGGGACCACTGAACACAGTAGAGTGTCCTGAGCTCGAGGGTGGCTCCAGTGACTCTGCATTCTCGCTCCCCTTCGTCACGACCCAGAGCCTGCAACCACCCTGCGGAGCAGCACATCTTCAGCGGTTGGGGGCCCGATCACTGAGGGCGGGAGGGCGAGCTCTGCTCGAAATAAAGTCCCCGGCCCGGGGCCCGCTTCCTGAAAGACCTGCATGCCGCATCGGCCAGAGGACTGAGATGAGGAGTCGGGAGGGATGGGGGTCCCGCTAAGCATGAAGATTGTCGTGTGCAGACCCTGCACATAGCGATCCCGATCTCCGATCCCACCTGGGCCCAAAATCAGCACCAGTACCAGTTATCGGCGGTGTCTCTGCACCATGAACCAAGTGGTCTCTGGTCTTGGGAGCGAGGGTAGCCCGTCAGTCGCCAAGCACCCTGTGGGCAAGCAAAGCAAACTCATACAGAGTTCACTGTGGCACTCGAAAAGTAGCAGAGCCACCTAGACTGGGGCCAATTGGTACAGCATCACCGAGACCAACATCATGCCCAAAAGCGGGAAATCGTCCAGGCAAGCCGATATCTCCACCCTCATGGTCAACGCGGCTGCGGACAGGGCCAAGAGGGCCGACCCCCCGGTAATCCCTACCGAGAGCGGCGAGTCCACCGCGGGGGACGCAGGCCCCAGCGCAGTACAGGCACAAGTCTGATCTCCAGGAGTTGCTGACAGCCTTAACTAGAGAGATCCAAAAGGGGATGTAAGAAGTTTCAAAGAATATCAGCGCCTTAGATAAAAGGATGGGGGAAGCGGAACAACGAATCGCTGGTCTGGAATCTGAGGTCTGTGAACAAAAATTTGACAGTGAATAGGATACGGACGGAATTTCCGCCCTCAAAACCAGATGCAACACCCTTGAAGCAAAGCAGGAGGACTTGGAAAAACAATCACGAAGGAACAACATCCGTATCAGAGGGATCCCCTCCTCGATCGCTGATGCAGACCTGAAATCCTATGCGACGGAGCTGTTCCGATTTATTATCACCCTACCGGATAACTCGCCCCTGGAGCTAGACCAGGTGCATAGAATGACCCCCAGGAAAGCATCTAAATTCCCCCCTGGATGTTCTTGCTAGAATACATTTCTTTTGAATAAAAGAAGATATAATGCGGGAAGCTAGGCAGCTGCAGCAAATCACCTTTTGTGGCATGACTATCGCTATATGAGGACCTGGCGATGCAGACCCTCCAAAAGCAGAGGCTGTTGTGCCCGTTGACGGAATGGCTGCGGGAGAAGAAAACCCCATACCAATGGGGATTCCCCACCTCAGTGAAGTTCAGATGGGAGGGGGCCCAGAGGCAAATTTACTCAATGAAAGAAGCGGAGAGGCTGATGGGCCGAAAGAACACAGGGGAAGAATCTGAACCCGAAGAAGCAGCTGACGTGCATCCGGTGGGCGACAGGCGGGGAGAATGGACAAGATCCAACAGGAAGCGCAGACCGCAGGGCCCCCCGAAGAAAAGCAACGAATTGAGCTGAGTGTCCTCCGCGGCAGGCTCCGATGGGCTCCATCCTTGTTTGCCAGGTCCTCTACTTTCGGAGGCGGAAACGGACACACAGCAAAGGGAGGAGAGTTACAGTGAACGATGAAAGAACTTTGGCAGAGCTTCATCAAACCGGAATTCGGCGGCCCAGTTGGCCGACAGTTGGAGCATTGGTGCCACCAGTTCCCCGGTGGTGATAGGATGGCGGTTCTCCTACCAGTTCATTGTTGGGTGGGGGAGGGTGGTAGCTGGGGGTTTGAGTGGAATGATTCCACGGCTTCAGACAGCATTCACAGTAAGACACGTTCCCCGAAGTACCAACACAGTGCGCAACGAGATTACGAAAACCGGTCCTGTTTCAGCCTACGTGCAGTTTTTGTGTATCACTTCCGCAATCCCGGTGGTGGAATGGTCTAGCCTGCATAAGCAACAGGAACGCTTGGGCGATGGCTGATCTGAACGAGATACAAATCCTATCCTGGAACGTACAAAGCCTGAACTCACCAAGGAAGCGCTGCTCTATAGAACATCGGCTCGAGCATCTGGCTGGAGATATTGTATTACTCCAAGAAACTCATTTGCTGCAGGAAGACGAACCCTGCATAAGATTTAAGCGATATAAAAGAGCCTACTTCACCACCGCGGGAGTGAAAAAAGAGGGGTTGCAATATTGTTAAGCGACAAAGTCCCACTCACAAACATCACGATACGGAGAGACTCGGAGGGTCGCTTCCTCCTGCTCAAGGGGCTGTTCGAAGAACTACCGATTACAATCGCCACGATTTATTGCCCCAACACAGCCCAAAACAAGTTCATCAAGAACCTTATCCCAACTGTCATAGCATTCCTCGAAGGCCATCTGTTTATCGGGGGGGACTTAAACACCACGCCAAACTCGGAGATCGATAAAACCCTCCCCTCCACGGCGGCAGATACCACGCATGCCCTGGCTCTGGCCGAGCTGCTCAGGGAGATGGAGACTGTGGACGTTTGGAGACTATTTAACAGCAATTTAAGAGACTACACGCACTTCTCTAACGTGCACAAAGGCTTCTCGAGAATAGACCTCATTTTGATGTCCGGAACATTATTCCCATGCCTAAACACCGTAGAGATACACACATGCATGATTTCGGATCACGCGCCAGTCTCCGCAAATCTAGCTATATCAGGCCAAAGAACCACCGTTCGGCGTCACTGGAAATTAAATGACTCCCTGCTGCTAGACGTAGCCATCAGATCGGAAATCGAAAACAAAATAACGAACTATTTTGCATAAAAACACCACGGAAACAGCCCCTACTAACATCATATGGGATGCAATGAAAGTGGTGGTCAGGGGAGCCCTAATAGGTGCAGGAGCGGAGCAGAAACGTATATCAAAGATCGCTATGGCCAAGCTATAGAAAGAAGTGTCTCAACGAGAAGCGGAACTGAAAGCTTGATACACCAGGAAGTCTGAAAGATCTCTGAGAAAAGCTAAATTAGCATTAGAAATGCACTGCGCCGACCGCACCGCTTAATCCCTAGCATATATGAAACAATTCTATTATAGCAAAGGGAACAAAGTTAACAAAGTCTTAGTGCAAAAACTGAAGAAGACGCAGAGCCTCAACAACATTTCAAGGATTCAAGGAGACGACGGGAAGTTGTACTACACCGACGCAGGGAAAATCAACGAACTAACGAAGCACCATAAATCTATTATGTCCGGTGATCCCGCGGCCCTGGATGGGCTGCCGGAATTCCTAAGAGCCATTCCCACTCAGAGTTCGACCCAACTGGAAGCCCTGGAAAAGCCCGTTGATGTGGAAGAAATCATCGAGGCTATCAAATCACTGAAACCCACAACGCCGGGCCCAGACGGCCTCTCCGCAAACTTTTACAAAAAGTACGCCAGATTACTGGCCCCACAGTTGGCTAAGCTATATAACTCCTTCTTATCTACAGGTTCCGTGACTGACTCAATGGCCGAGTCGATCACGATTCTATTACACAAGCCCGGGAGGAATCCAGAATCTCTTGACGCCTACCGACCAATATCTCTCTTGAATAATGACAGCAAAATATTTACGAAGATACTGGCGAAAAGACTGGGCGCGATCCTCCCGGATTTAATTGATCAAGACCAAACAGGGTTTATCCTGGGCAGAAGCACCCATGACAATATCAGGAGAACAATAAATCTAATCGAAAGTGCTCGCAAAACAAAGGTTGGCTCGGCAGTGATCTCACTAGATGCACACAAGGCCTTCGACCGAGTAGATTGGGGTTATATTCAGGCAGTCCTTGAACACTTTGGTTTTGGCCCCAAGTTTGTCACATGGGTTATGGCTAATTATCAACGTCCCACAATAAAGCTACTGGTCAATGGCATAAGGTCAGAACCCATACAAATATCCAGGGGTACCAGGCAGGGCTGCCCGCTGTCTCCTCTGGTTTTTGCCCTTTCAATGGATCACTGGCTGCCAGAATCAGACAAAATGAGGAGATAAAGGGGATATCGGTGAGGGACCACGAATATAAAATTGCATTATATGCAGATGTGTTAATCACTGCATCATCCTTAGAGAAACCCTGCCAGCGCTGTGGGAAGAATTCAGGGAGCTTGGTACCCTGTCGGGTTTTCAGGTGAAACGATCCAAGTCTACCGCCCTAGATATCAATCTCACCTCTCAAGAGAAAGAATCGCTAGTTCCCCTATTGTCAATCCTATGGGCTAAAGGTGCAATTGAATACCTGGGGGTACAGATAACAAGAGACCCCTTGCGGCTATATTCTAGCAACATCCCACAACTCATACGCAGCCTGCAGGATGACCTTAAAAGGTGGAAACAACAGGAGATCTCTTGGTTTGGGCGAATCACAGTGATCAAAATGAACCTGATTCCCAGATGGCTCTATCACTGCACGGCATTGCCCATACACATCCCGGGCCCGGCCCTAGCCGATCTGCAAAAGAAGATCCTAGACTTCGTCTGGGGTGGGAAGAGGCCTAGAATCAACAAGCGAATCATGCTAAGAGGGAAGGCACAGGGAGGTCTGGGAGTCCCAGACGTAGCTAGATATACCCTAGCCGCCCAACTATCGCACGCATTTGCCTGGGTGCAAGAATCGGACCCTCCGTAATGGAGGCAAATCGAAGAACTCTGGTGCCCGGTCCCATTAGCAGACCTCCCACACCTACCGAACATAAACCTAGAGGCAAACAGTGGCCCCTTGGCGGCCACCGTTGTCATGAGCCAGTGTTGGAAAACGGCTTCCCGGAAATGGGGGTTCCGGGGGTCATTGGGTCCTTTGACCCCTATATGGAATAACCCTAACTTCTCACCAGGTAGACACCCACGAGAGTTCCAGTCCTGGATAGATGGCGGGTTGGTCAGAACTAGCGATTTCCTAGGGGAAAGGGTCCCCCATCACATTTGAGCATTGTAAAGTAAAATTTGGAGTAGGGGAACGGGAAAGATTCCACTATGCTCAGATCAGGCACTGGATGTCTGGTAGGCTAATCTGAGAAAAATGCGCCAGAGACCTGTCAGCTCTCGAGCTTTCTTTAACCACACCAACTAGCAAGGGTAGGATCTCCGCTATTTAACGCCTCCTTGACAGGTCAGACCCGGGGAAAAAAGAAAGATTCATGTTGGAGTGGGAAAAAGATTTAGGCGGTGAAATAGAGGTTGAAGAGTGGGGGAAAATATGGACGAGATTGCACAAAAGCTCTCAATGCGTCACAAATAGGGAAGGTGGCTATAAGTTATGCTACAGATACTATAAGACCCCAGTCCAGATTCAGAAGGCTGATCCAACCGCTTCGGGACGCTGCTGGCGCGGTTGCCCTGCTCCCGGATCACTGTTCCACATGGTATGGGACTGCCCAAAGGCAGAATCATACTGGGGAGAAATATTAAAACATATCAAAGACATCACTGGACTCTCCTTACCCTGGGATCCGGGGATTGTTCTACTGGGGAAGTCAGGGGGAGGAGGGGGCGGCGCATATCCATTTTCAGGGCAGAGATCGAGCCTATGCACCCACCTGCTCTTAGCGGCAAAGATTGCCGTGGCCAAGCTATGGAAAGATGAAGGGGGCCCATCAACGGCGATGTGGTGGTTCAAATGTTGGGACATAGCAGTGGGCGAGAAAATTTCAGCCATCCGAGCTGGCGCCCTGAATAGAATACTGACCACTTGGGATCCGTTTTTCGACTTTGCGGCTAAATTCCCAGCCCTTACCAGGAGGCCCCCTCTCACCAGATGGCTGCAACATAGCCCGCTTCTCTGAACAATGGGTGCTATGGGGGAAAGCTAATGGTAGCATAACTAGAGACAGAAGGGGTCCGAATGATGCCAAAGCGGTCTCCCACAAACACAGGAAGCCTCTAACATTTCCATGTACTCGACAAACACCCTGGGGAAACATGACATTATGAATTATCGTGTACCTGTTGCTGCACTGTGTTGTATTAATCTGTAAAATCTAATAAAATGTTGTTTTTAAAAAAAGAAATGGTGCATTTGATACAGTCGCTGACACAACTAAGGGTTGGTTAAGGGACAGAACGATGCATTTCTAAAAACACTGTGGGCTATACAAATGGTGAATAACCGCCTTTTGAAAATGAAGCAATTTAGACACGCATTTCCGATGTGTGTGAGAAGCATCATTGAGAAAACAGTTCACAAGTGGGGGATTAAGTATATCAAAGAAAGTAGTGTAGAGCAATATGCATGGAACCCCGTAAACGGACTTACGAGGCTTGAAACTGTAGAGGTTTTCATATGTTTTTGCGCTTATTTGCAGGAAATAAAAAATTAGCCTCTCCTGTAAAGCGATCATTTTAATATGAAACCTGCCTTTGGATGTGTTCAACAATTATTGCTGGATTTACTTAAAAAGCATCTGGGTAGTATATGCCCAAGGCTCTTACGTTATCTGGTAGCACCACCAGCATTATAAACAAGGGAATGTACCACTATTTTATGAATTGCCAACATATGCGTCAACATCAGCCATCAGCTAATGGACAACCACTGGGAAAAGCATCACAAAGGGGTTTTGGCGATTTAAGGGCGGCAGTGGTATCCGCACTGCGACTGAAGGCGGCCAACCTGCAACGAGTTTTAGCTGCGTTAAGGCCAGTGGCTGTTTGACAGGGAGCTTTATGAATTTTTGTCAACCATTATGCTGTTATGTATGTTTGCTTATTGACATAGCAAAAGCCAATCTGTGTATGAAGTGAATGATAATACAACAAAATTTGTATCCGAGAAGATCGTTGTGCAACATATGACATCCCAAGCTATTTACTGTGAATGAAATCTGAACAAAATGTTTTAAATGTCAATAAAAAATGTGTTTTGTGTTTTATAAAAAAAAAACATTACATATCGTCTTCAGTGAAACAAAATTGAGATTATTTCAGGGACTTGACTGTGGACTTTAACTCTTAACTATGCATATTATCTGTGTGAATAGCCCATGATACAGAATAACTCTTAGTGTACAGGCCAGTGTCAGTCAGTCAGTGTGCCAGTGTAAACAATACTTTCTCCGAGCCCTCCTTGCTTGATTTATTTTTTGCAGACAGTTTGTGTTTTTACAAATGAGTCACACAATTCACTAAGCCAGGCAGGGTTGCTCCACAAATACTAGCATGCCTTTGAAACGAGCCATGGCAAAGCCAAAAGGTTTGCCTCATCTGTAGGTGTGGGGTATTTGTTGTGGTACTGCCATAATGCTACAACCTGGCCATAAGATGGCAACAGCTGGTAAATTGTGTGGGTTTCTTGGGCATGATGGCAGTGGCTGGCAAATGCCCATAGAAAATCCAATGCTGTTGGCTTTTACAGTTCTTGTTTTAAAAAGAATTCAATGCAAGGAGCAGATCATGGGTATACATTGTTGCACATTGAAAGTAGCCAAGTACGGCGCAAATTAGGGATACCTGCATTTATTTTTAGTCTGTTTGGGATTTTATGTAGCCTAATGTCTACCATTCACGCCAGTCAAACTTACTGCATTCAACTCTGGCTTGCACGAGACTCGAGCAAAAATATGGCCTTTGAGTGTACACAGATCTCTACAGTGCAATATAGAGACATATTACTCATAAACGGGACAACTAAACAACAAGTCCAGAATGCAAAGAGTTATTGTCTAAAAAGTCAGATTTGAGCCAAGGTTTATTTGTTATTTTAATGCTTTGTCGGTTCACTTTGTACAGCTATTATCACCAGCACAACATGGCAGTGCATGAGCGAGACATTCGAGCAATTAGCGACAAGTACATAGAATCCAGAAATAGAAGACATCACACAAGACTTTATCTTTAGTGTATTCAATAAATATCCCATGTACAAGACCCCGTTCGACATACAATTTCCAGATCCAGGACAAGCCCCCAGAGGACAGTAACCTTTTCTCATCAAACACCTGTCTATTACACATACCTCGGTCACACATTTAGGCATGAGGAGACAATATTAATCCTATATTCTGCACCAAAGTCACATTAGGATATTTTGCATATCATTGTCGACTAATTACCCAATCCGATCTGAATCGTCTTCACACTGGTGTTCATGCATCAAAAATCCCATAAAGTGTTCACATATGTATTTGGGCCTAGAGCCTACTGGGACCATCTTGCAGCACTCTAGTTTAGTGTTGTTACACCAGGTAAGATCCACCAACCATTTACCAACTACTGGCGTATCCTGGTAAGAACACTTCATCAGGATACATCTTTTGGCCAACAGTAGACATACCAACAGTTGCTTCTTAGTACTTCGAGTCACCTCAGGGAACCACCCAAACATGCAGCACAATACCTCCCTGGGAACTGTCAGAGACAGCATCCGCCCTATCATGACCACAACATGTGTAAAAAGTCCACAGTTTTATTTGACTTTATTCAATTTATAACGTGCAACCAAGGAGCCTAATGTTTACGGGCGCACAAAACGGAGACATACATAAACACATATACAAAAGTCTCATTTCCTGGGGAAGAAGAGGAGGCAGTCATCTACAACAACTCGATTTGTCCTTAGAAGAACAACAGCGTTTAAACTTTTTTCTGAAAGCTGCTCTGGAATGCATTTCGCTAAGGTCAAGTGGAAGGTCATTCCATGCCCTAGGTGCAGCCTTGACAAATGCACAATTCATGGCCTTTCTAGATTTACAGGCCGGGTGTCTTCAATTGATGAGTGTTATTAGATCTGAGAGACCTTAGACAGCACCTCGCTCAAATAAACCGGCATGTATCCAGCACAGCATTTGTGAGTGATTTAAAAGCAAACGGTACTGAATCCTGGCCTCAACATTCACCCAATGTAGACCACGTCTTGCTTCAGAGACGTAGTCTTTCTACTTGAGACCAGTAACAACTCTCACCGTGTTATTCTGAATAACTTGGAGACTGTTACATTCCGATTTCCGAATGCCAACTAGGAGACTGCTGCATTAGTCAATCTTAGACCCCACTATGGCCCTTAAAATTATTTCAGAGTTCTTCTGAGAAATAAATGGCCGGAGGTGAGTTAGCAGCTTTACATAGTAGGCTGAGGAGGAGACCTGGGAAGGATGAAAGGCCGAGTTTGGCCATGCCATATTCAAACCTGTGTCGGCAGTCTGCACGGATGTCAAAGAGAGCACTCTAATCGCTGTGCTATCTGACCGGTTTCATGTTCAGGTTCTGGTCAAGTACGATACCTAGTGTTCTCACATTCTTTTTAATCACAATATCGCACCCTTCGATGGAGAAACCCTCGTAGTCTGGTCCTAATTTTCTTTTTGTTCTGAGTCCCTACTACCATGAGCTACGTTTTTTCTTTATTCAGTGCTAGCCCATTCTGCAGCATCCAAGTCTGTATAAAGTTGTACACCCTGTTAATAGTACGTTCATCCTCTAGATGTGAGCCTGTTAGCGGGATGACACACTGAGTGTCATCTGCATAGTTCGTAAAAGCCATGCCATTTTTTATTTTTTTAGCAGTTCAAAAAAAGGTACCGTAAACACATTGTACAGGGATGGTGACAAGCACACTCCCTGGGGTACACCGTACGCCAATAAAATTGGCATAGCTTCTGACTCTCTACTACACACACTACACTTTCTATCACTCAAAAAGAGGTGATCCACAATGTGGCGCTGTCTGAGAAGTGAAGAGAGAAGGTAGAGGTGTGCACCACTCAAGTTGCTTGATATTCAGAATCTCGTTAAAAATTCTATTTTAAGTAAGAGGAGCTTCCAGACTATATGACGATCCTTTGACACTAGGATCCACAACATACATAAACCCACAAAAAGAGCGGTCATCTGAAAATAAGCCACACCCTTGCAACTGGTAGGTTTGAGGTAGTCAATAATATTAGCTACTTTGACTTCCAAAACAGGGGAGAAACTGAACTGACGATGTGATGGTCTTTGGACGGGCATCTCTCGATCACATATGTTAGTTACCATGTTCAGATTTATCTTTTTGACTTCAAGGTCTTCCTTAATCCAGTCCAACTTTCCCTGTATGGTGTCTTGGATCAATGTGTACCAAGCGGCATCTTTTACCAGTGTGTTAGTGTTCTGCTGGTAAGGAGTTTCTAGTTCTCTCAACATTTTAAGGTGTTCCTTAGCTCAGATTGGGAATTAGTTATCCTGTTGTTCGGCATGTCTTTCTTAACAGCTATGACTGCTATCTTATACTTCTTTACCGCTGTTTTGTATGCCTACGTGCTTGGAGTATCCTGAAATAATCTCAGGCATAAAAATATTTCGTTTGAACCGCTTTCAGTTTTTGAAGTTTGGGAGTGATTTGTAATATCTACTACTGCCTCTAGTTTGGCAATCTGTGGAACCAAGGTTGATAGCCATGGTTTCACAGCCTCTGGGGTGAGTTTAAGTTCCTTATTAGGGCATTATTTTTCTCTTACCTCTGCTCCTTAAAGTTATTTCACTGACTATTGTAAAATGACAAACAAGTGATCTGACCATGGGCAGGGTAGGACTTGTAGATCTGTTGTTTTGGTGTTATGAGAAGCAACCCAATCCAAAGTGTGTTCTTTAGAATGAGTCCGGGTCATAACGAGTTGCTTGTTGAAAACCTAGGTTACTCAGCGAGTCTTCCAACATGGTGACTGAGATGTCAATATTACAACCCAGCCAGTAGTTAGTCACCAAAGGACTACATATTTGATATTAGGTTTAAGGATGGGTAATGAGAGATTACACAATTGTGGCCTATATATCAGTAGCATATTGACGGTGGTTTCTGCATTAATACCGATCTTGATTTGCTTTAATTTGGTGCCTGCGATGTTTTGAGTATCTACCTCCCACATTTCCAAGCTAGATTTAAAAATCAGAGCAATCCCACCTCCTCTCACTTCTAGTCTGTCCTGCCGCAGCATATTATACCCAGCTGGGATGTCTAGCCCCAATGTAGGACCAGCTGCTCCATAGCACCATGTTTCCGTGAGAGCGCAGATGTCAATGTCACAATCAGTAATGTAGGTAGTTACTTCTAGTGCATGCTTTAGCAGTGACCTGGTATTCAGGAGCACTATCTTTAGAGCTGATATGACATTTGTTCATACCAACAGTGTAATTAATAGGATAAGTGGTACTGGGTAAGACCCTCATAGCTGCCTCTGTCGTTGTGTTATTGTTATCCTGTTCGGCTAACTCCTTCCTCTGGTCCGTTGCAGTGACCTGTGGTACCCCTCCAGTGTCATGACCCCAGCCCCCGCATCCTTTATCTGCAGTCTCCCCCAGCGTCATAACTGCGGGCCCTACTGCCAATGAAGCCGGAGGCTCAATACTGGTAAAGTCCTTCTGAGGGTTATCCCCATCCCCCATGACACCGTCCCTCGCGAGCAAGTGACTGATGGACCAAGTAATGCCTCAATCGCTTGGCTCTGAGTGAGATGTACGCGCTTTCATAGTTTGTGGGTTAGCACTGTACCTATTGGCATCCAAGCCAGCCCTAGCAGCATTGATTGTTACAAGTACCTCGATAATGCCCATGGATAAGCCTTAAGCAGCGTGGAAGGATGCAGCCAACAGTCCATGTACCTCCACGGACCAGCACAGACCTGCGTGCGCAGATGCACTAGCGCTTACGCGTCTGACCTAAAAGAAATGGGTCAGATGAACTACAAAAATGCAGGGAATTGTAGTTTCCTAGAGTGGAATGCCAGTAAGCTGAATTTCGAATCTAGAAGGCTTGTCCTTCTTCGGGTTGGTTCCATGCAACGTGGACACCCGCTGTTTGTCGAGTCATCAGACGTATCTTGTCTGGCTGGAGTTAATCAAATTCGGTGTAATATTTTGAACTGTATTATTTTAAACCGAGCATTTAAGGTTACTCTGCGAGTGCACATGTAAAATCATAGTTTTCTGCTTAACTCATACCCAACATCCTCTTCCCATTGCTTCTGGCAGGGAAAATCCTAACAGTGAACGCCAAGCTGCGTCATACGGAGACTACCCTGCTTGCCCCTGCAGCATTCACCAAATATCTCAATAGTGGAGTCCCAGGTGGCTCTCTCAGGAATCCTAGCGTCCATCCATGAAATGCCGGCCTGAAGCGAAAATATTGCAAGGCCCGTTTAAAGTCGTCCCCCAACTTTGACGAGACCTGCTCCCAAGTGACAAAATTCCCCTCCGAATAAAAATGAAACATGCAATTGATACCCAGTCCCGATCATGGTACCCCTATTGCA
Organism: Ambystoma mexicanum; assembly: GCF_040938575.1. Classification (NCBI taxonomy): domain Eukaryota; kingdom Metazoa; phylum Chordata; class Amphibia; order Caudata; family Ambystomatidae; genus Ambystoma; species Ambystoma mexicanum. The sequence continues at coordinate 351,529,123 of NC_090929.1, forward strand.
GCATCACATGCAGAGGGTAATGCTGGATTACTCCAAACACCAAGCTCCGGGGTAAAAAGGAAACTGAACTTGTAGTCACTTCATCAGGCGCGTCCAGGCACCAACAGTACATCTGACCAGGTCAAATGTACACTTTTCTACAATTTTCATGCTTATCAACACCCCCTGCAACAAGTAGGGATAACCTGAGCTTCTCTCCACATGAACATGAGGATAAAAAGAAAACCCAGGCATCCAATACGGTTCGAGCGACACTTGAGCTACCAGAAAAGACAATTCCATGTCCAGTGTATTCATCCCGTCTAGCTCGTATGGCCATGTCAAAACTTCCCACTTGATTCGCTGTTGCTTAGGATGCCATGCCAATCTAATAATTAGACCTCCCAGGCCATATTGGAATGTTCAGAAAATAGCTCAAAGGTTTAGGCAAAATAAGCATCTTCATAATCGCCACCCTGCAATTAAGTGGCAGCATGACCCATCTGTCGACTTTCGTCTTGAGTTTTCCTAAATATGCCCAGTGATTATTCTTCAATAGTACAGAGGAGCCCCCTAGTTACTATTACGCACAAGTATCTGACAGCCAATTGTTCCCATCTATACATTTCCAGGCCCGGAGCCCTAACTGTACGATCCATTAATGGAAATCAAATGGATTTTTCCCAGTTGATCTGTAAGCCCAAGATCTTCCCGAACTGCTCTGTATCCGCTGTAATAAGGGGCAAGTTACGCTGCAGGTCCTTCACGTAAAGGATAATCTCATCCGCATATAAAGAAAGTAATTGTCTGGTACCATTACCATTCTCGCTATACCCCTCTTTTGATGTAACATTTGCAAATGGACTGCCAGCGGCTCCATGGCAATCACAAATAAGAGGCGAGAGTGGACACTCTTGATGATTACCCCTCCCCAACGGAAATGAGACTGACCTCTGCCCAAATAAGCCAATCTGTGCCGTAATTCCCAAATACAGCAGTTGTACACTTCTTAGAAAGCAGTCCGGGATCCCGACTTTCCTCAGTACCGTCAACAGATAATCCCATGACATGGAGTCAAAACCCTTTTCCATATCTAACAAGGTCCCCACAGCTAGCACCTCTTGGTTTTTACGTGCCAGAATAGCAAATAGACGCCACAAATTAAGTGCAGTGGACCGCCCCAAAATGCAGCCAGATTGATCATAATGAACCAATCCTGGCAATTATGCCAGAAGCCTGTCAGATATAATTTTTGAGAAAATCTTTGTATCTGAATTAATTAAGGAAATAGGCTGATACGAGGCACAGTTTGCTGGGTCCTTCTCTGGCTTTAAAATGAGAGAAATTATACCTTTCTGCATTGTGGGGGGAAGCCCCCCTATCGTCATTGCCAAACATTAAGCAGGTGGGTAGCAAATGCGGGCCAAATTCTTTGTAGAACTCCGCAGTTATCCCGTCAGAGCCTGGCGCCTTGGATGTTGAAAGATTGTTTATGGTCTCCAGAATGTCCGAAAGGCCGACCAGTTCATCACGCTTCATTTTAGCCTCCTCGTCTAATTGTTTCAACGGGGTATCCTGTTGAAAAGAGCACAGATCTATTAGCTTCTGCCCTATGACTTTTGTGTATAATGACTCGTAAAAGTCACTGAAGACCTCTAAGATCTTCTCCGGGTCTGATTACAGCTAATTCATTCTGGTCCCTTTCACCTATCAACAGATAGGCCAAGTGCCTTCCCAGTCTGCCTTCCTCCCCATATTTGTGTGCTGTGCGAGGAGTGGCCAAGTATGCCACCTCCCTGTCTTCTTCCACTTTAAATTGGTCCATCGCCTGTTTAATATCTGCAAGGTCACCCTCAGCTAATGACTGACCACCTGTCGTCTGCAACTCCTTCAGTTCCTTCTCAAGGACGTCCAGCCTACGCTGAATCCCCTCTAATATCCCATTTTCCAAAGCCAAACAGCAATACCTAAATAAACCTTAAAGGTCTCCCAAACCATTCCCATAGATGGGACCGATCAACAATGGGCCTCATTACGAGTCCCATTACGAGTCCGGCAGTAACATTTTACCAGCACCTAGCTTCCCAATGCCACCGGGACATTACAAGTCTCAGCGGACCGGGAAGCTGGGTGCTGGAAAATGTTAGTCCCCATTCCTACGGAGTCACATAGGACTCTGTGGGAATGGGCTCACGGAAGCATCGGCACCATTGCCGATGCTTCCATGATGAGTCTGCCTACCAGGGCCATTGTGCCTGGCAGGGTCAGACCTGTCTGGCGCAGCGGCCCCGGCAGGCGAACTCTTAGTGTGGCGGTCCGGAAACAAGGGTGCTGGTGAGCTTACCGGCACCCTTGTTCCAGACCGCCACACTCTTAATGAGGCCCAATGTCTTTAAAAAAGGAAAGCGTCAATTCTAGCACTTCCCCCTTAAACACAACGTTGTGAAGCGCTGGGGCCTTAAAGCACCAGAAAAGTCTAGGACTACAAATCCCCTACAACCTCCACTGCCACAATACCAGGGAACGATCAGAAAGCATCCTAGCAAGTAGCACCACATCAACCGTCGAGCATACCATCATAGAGTCAGCAATTATAAAATCAATACGTGACCTTGTATTGTGCACCGAAGAATAAGTGGAGTAGTCTCATACTGTAGGGTAGAGAGTACGCCACACATCATTCAATCCCAGCTCCAACATGCCCACCCGCACCTCCCGAGCTACTAAGGCTAAAGCCCTCAACTTCTCCCTGGATGGGTCCAGCTTCGCATCTAAGATAGTGTTGAAATCCCCTGTAATTATTACTGTAGAGTGTGAATATGAAAATTACTTAATAAATAAATCTGTATAAAAGGCTGTGTCGTCAATGTTGGGTCTCTATACATTGACCACGGACAAGAGTGTGTGCGCAACCACCCCTGAAAGAATGACATAGCTCCCTCCAGAATTCTGCTTCAACATCTTGAACCCCAAAGATTTGTAAATAATGGTTATAACCCCCCTGGAATATGTGGAGTAGGATATATAACTCCTCATCTTCCCCCAAGACTTGGCAACTAACTTATTTGCTACTCCCACCAAATGTGTTTCTTGAAACATAATAATATTCACCCATTGAAGTTCAAAATACTGCACCACTTTGCTCATTGAAGCAAAGTTAATGAGCCCCCTTACATGCTTGAACACATCACCAGGTCTGTAACCCACCATGGCAGAACTCTACCAGTCCACAAATCCAAATCCTGTACCACATACCACCATCTTTCCACACACCACCATAAAATTGAACCAGTTTTATTGAAACTCCCCCTCACTCTCTCCCACCACCCCATTGCCTAATCCCACCCTGCAGTGCATTTCCTTTTGCCCAACACCATGCCTCCTCCCCAAACAATAATTCCAAGGACACCAGGACTATCGCCACACCACTCCCTGCGGCACCGGGAGAGAACCCACCCCCCACTATCCATCTTTATTACAGGAAAATGTGGTCTATACATTACATTTTCATAATATAACTGTGTGCCCCAACACCACAAAAGCAACTGCTTCATGAGCCAGTAGACACTTTGAGGAACACAAAAAAATGAAATGTGAAGCCGAAATCAAAAAAAGCCCAAAAACTTTGGCCATACCCAGCAACCAAAGACCACTCACAAAAATGAGCCATAACAGCACTCTTCTCTCCTCCCCGTCAGCGCTTTGGGAGAGTGTCAATGAAAGACAGAACCTCCGCCAGATCCGTTAAAAAATGTCTCATTGTCACATACAACTTGAAGCCTGGATGGGTACAACATAGCATATTGCACCCCACGGTCCCTCAGTTGGTGTTTTTCTGCCACAAATTCTTCCATGTGTTGAGGTTTTATGGATTCCGGAATTCCCACTATGCACACATTGTTATGGCGAGACCTCGCCTCCAGATCTTCATTCTTGGCCCTCACCCTAGCCATATACTGCTGCAAGGATTGAAGGGCAGTGCACACCTCCACGCTCGTGTCCTCTAGTGTCCCAATTTGCTGCTCCGCCTCCGAAATCCTCCCACTTTCATTGTCAATCCTCTATTGCACGCAGTCCATTTTATACACCAGATTGTCCAATTTACCATTTACAGAATCGGATCCCGACTTCGTCTGTTCCAAAATGACCGACGTATCCACTATCGGGGACTGTGAAGGGCTGCACGACTCCTCCACACTCGCCACCTCCATTTCTTCAACCCTATCCTTCCTGCTGGCCTATGTGTCTGGTAGGGCCTTTGACTTTGTCTTCCCCAGCATAGCCATGTCTGGTAACAAGAGGTTTGCTTTGCCGCTTATTGCCCCTCACATCAGTAAAAAAAAGTTGTGGGGTTCCCCAATCCGGCAAATAAATTAGCCTACTTCTGCTGTGCGCTAGGAAAGTGTACTGATCTATCCCCTGTACCCGGCCTGATCCAGGGGTTACATGTCAGCCATCCAAACATTAAAAACAGATAACTGACCCCACCTCCAAAGGGTGGATCAGATTCTGCCATTCACGGTCAGACAGGCAGAGAAAATGATGACCAACGTATCTGGGTAATCGGAACCCAAGGAGTGGTTAACACATATACTCCAGCTGCTGGACTCACAAAGTCAAGTGGCTGAGGACACTCATCCACAGCCCTCACCTCGACTCACTCCAGCTCGTACCCGGGGCCTGCGGGCTGAGCCTGTTTCTCACTCCCACTGCCTGATCTCCAAAGCAGCTAACTCTACCGTCTTTGCTCCCGCCAACAACCGCATTAGGGCTCCCAAGTCCCAGGGAAGGCAGTCACCGTAGTACGCCCCAGCCGGATTTTCACCATCAAACAGAGCGTGTCTCTTCAAATTTAGAACTGTAGGCAAGGAGCCTGAGCCGCAGCCTGATGGCCACGATCAGCGTTGTGGGGAAGCGAGCCGCCTCCCTCCCCCATCTGCCGCCTTGCGCAGCTCCACCGTCAGCGTATTCGCACAGGAGTGTCCCGGGCATGAGGCTCACAATAACCGGGCCATCTCATATTTAAAACGACGTGTCCGCCGAACTCCGAGCTTCCACCACATGTGGCCACTCGTTTCACTGCTCCAAAATCCTTGCTTGGAGGAGCACATCTGACCTCAATTTACTGAAGGGCGGACCGTTCACCCCCCACGCCATGGAGAGCTTAAGACGGAGCTTCCATCTCAGTGGAACGCAACCTAGCATCCTCGATTTGGCCCAAGGTTGACCAGTAGCAGCTTTGATTGTTTTTTGCTGTATTTCCTCTACAAAATTAGGTGGATTGGCATTGTGGCAAAATAAAAGCACCTACATATTTAGAACTCTACAAAATTAGAAAAAGAAACAGTGAAATCTATACATATTTCATTCTAAGTTTTGGAGCATACCCTTAATCTGATGTCTACATGCGTGTACAGCAAGTTCACACATTAAGCCAGGAGCTACACTAATGAGGAATTGGGGATGATGAAGGATTAATAAGCAGTTTACACTGATGTTCAAGGTTGCAGCTTGCGCCCTGGTTTGAACATTAATATGCTGTCATCAGCTAAGATGACAGACTGCAAAGACTGACCCTTGCTGCCAATCGTCCTTAAATCTTTGAAATCTGTCACCCACAGGGCCTTCAAGAGAACAGGCTATTCTGGCTCGGACCCTGTGTACCTTAGTGAACACCCCAGGGGTCGCCTAGCCTACACTTACCCACAGCTGCTCTGTGGCCCATGTGGCTGCTGGGCACCGACGCTCACCGTCTCTTCTCTCACCGCCCCTCTCACCCCCGAAGGGAGCGTCATCCAGAGGCCGACGAGCCTCATTGGTCATTAGACTCCTCTTGGGCTGCCTTGATGGACTGTTGGGGGTTCCTTAGAGCTGTTGGGCCCTGGAGCTTGCCACTCTTTGCCTCCCTCTCATAGACCCTTCTGAGGCTCTGTGCATCTCCTCAGCACTGGAACCACTGGGGCTTTCCTCCCACATTATGCTAGCTTCTCACTAACCTCCATGCCGGTGTCCCTGCTGTCCATCACAGCTACTCCTCTTAAACGGACACTGCGGTTCATACCCTCAAACATCAGGGTTTGCTGCTCCCGCAACAACACTGAAGTAAGACTACTACCTTGTCTCCTCTCTCTTGGAGGCCATTTTAGAATAGGGACCTTGTTGCCCATCTTGGAATGGCCGTCATATCTATTCTTACCACTTGTGACTCTACAACCTGACTCTTCTTCACATCTCTCCACTGCAACTATCCCAAAAAGATCTTAATCCTTAAATCACCAGAGATTTTAATCGGGTCTAACCTCACAGCTTCACTTCTGTGAAACTCCTAGTTCTCTCAAAGCAAGGAAATCTCTAGGGGAACTCTCTTAAAACCATGCTGAGCTACTCTCGCAACTTGCTCCACTGTACTATTTTAGCTCACAACACTATGCTCTATCTGCAGAAGTTGCAGAGAAACTAAACCTGCACAAAATCCTTAAGGACCTCACCAAACTAAGACTTCCTTGCCCCCATGTGAAATACTTCCTCTTGAACACCAGATCAACTGTAAAACATGACACAAGCCTTGCAGACCTTGTTTACTCAGGAACAACTAGACATTCTCTACCTCACCAAAACCGGACTCCCTGCCGATGGCAGCCCTATCCTTGTCGATCATACCCTGTAGGGTTATAACATCCTACGAACAGATGGAAAACTACCCTCTGATGGTGGAGTTACTATTATCTACCTCTCAGCCTTCTCCATGGAAGAAAATGTACACCACAGTCTTTGCCTCCCTCGAACATCTCTGCATTAAATGCTGCCCCAACAAAAGTGACTGGTGCAACTTTTTCTGTGTCTACAGGCCACCTTAGCTTAACCCCATCTTTCCCAATTACCTACCAGATCTTGCCACTCTCCTCGACATAACATCAAATCACACCTTTGTATTAGGCAACATCAATGTGTGTTGGGACCAGCCCCATCATCCTGCTAAATGCAACCTGAAGCTCAACTTGAACCCGTAAAGTCTTGCACAACTCATGCTTTTGCCCACCTTTTGTCTTCACACCCCTGATCTCCTTTTCTCATGAGATGAAAAAGTTCTCGTTAACTATTCTTTTTAAATTGCTTGGTCGGACCACTGCGGCACCCTACCTTTTACAATCTTCTTTCACTCCCTTACTGCTAATCTAGCAACCAAATCCCATCCCAATAAACTTTGCAGCTGGAAAAATCATAACACTCAAAGCCTGAATCCCCACCAAACCACACTGGGTACCATCTACTTCTGACTGACCTCTGCCCACGGTGACCTACTTATCATATGCCTCAACTGAAACATTACAATCATACAAACATAAAAACATTCACGCTAAATAATTGAAACCTCCAAACCCTCACAAAAAAAGTCTGTGCCCTCGAAAAACACTGGAGAAGAAGTTAACTGCCACAAGAGAAATCATACTGTTCTGAAAGAATGTTCAGTGTCATAATTCCTCTAACCCATGGACCCCTCAATGGCAGTGCACCATCACATAAACTATGTGCTGACCTGTCTTTATAATCCTCTACCAAAATCATCACCACCAGACAAAATATTGGCAACATCCTTTCCACTCCTATCCCTGCCTCCAACATAAGTATCATTTTACCTCCTAGCCCTCCCCACCCCCCTCCTAATTCTTTTGCCCCTCAATTGCACATTTGAGTCCTTACTCACAAAGTGCAAGCCATCTGGATCCCCTTTTGACTTCCATGGCCAGCAATTTCAGATCGTATTCTAAACCAGGCAAACCATTCCCTTTCCTAAGGACTAAACCCCACTCACCTAAAAGAAGCAGTTATTGTCTTCCTGCTGAAGAAACCTAATATTGACAGTACAATCTTGCCAATTATAGAGCCATCCCTAATCTGCCATCTCAAAGTAAGTTTCTTGAAGCCTCTACTATGAGAAATGTGATGAATGAGGCCAGGGGAAGGCAGCCGCTATCTGATCCTGTCCCTGAGGGGGTTATCCTGTGGGAGGATCACATGGGAGGGGACTCATGCCAGGGGAAATTGGTGACGACCTTATCTAATGACCCACTTATACTTCCTAAAATGGTGATGACTTATTGTAAAACTGAACAAACTAACATTATCTCATCTTGACTTCATTAACCATAATTGTTATGGTAATGGGACGAGGAAGAAGGGTCCAGAGGTATTGATGATTCAAAGTGCTGTTTGTCAAAAGGTGCTGTCTAGTTGTTGTAGACGAGGGCACCTGAGCGGGACATTTAAATCTCAGAATGAGATCCAGCTGGAGAGAGAGCAGGAAGAAGACGACCGAGATGTTGGAGGCTGTGCAGGAGGCGTAGCTGCTGAAGCAGGAGTCTTCTATGATGTAGGAGCAGCCACGGAAAGAAGAACGCCAGTGGAAGCCGTCACGAAAGGTGAAGGTAAGCAAAAGTGCAGAGTACCCACAGCGAGAAGCGGTGTGTCAAGAAGAGGTCCAGCTGAGGAGGAGACGTGCTCCCAGCTCAGCATACAGCAAGTAGGTGAGAAGGAAGCCGCGGGAGTTCAAGGGGAGCTACCAGATCCACCAGAGACCATCGTGCAACTCACCGAAGGTACGCGGAAGCCGGAGAGAGGCCGGATGGGAGACCGAAAATCCGCAGAAACACCTGAGAGCTGCAGGAAATAGCAGGCGAGTTGGCTAGATGTTAATGCCGACCCTGGGGCGCTCTGCATAAGAAAATCATTGTAGTTTAATGATTTTGAATACCGAACAGTTAACCCCTTAAGTGCCATGGAATAGGTATCTTGTCCTTGGCACTTAAGGGGTTAATGGAAGAGAAAACGTTAGAAGGCATTGAATGGTGGAATACCGAAATCACCAAAAAAGGCCTTGGCACTGGGGGGGAAAACCCATGGCAGTTAAAAGGTTGACAAAGTATACATCGCAGAATTTTGAAAACCAAACAATTAAAGAAGCAGAGCAAAAGTGGCTAGACCTTGAGTTCTCTCATAGGGGAATAAAATTGGGGGAAAACTTACAACCAGCATTGCCAACAGCCAAGAGTCTGCAAGAAAAGGAGTGAGCCCTCTGCCTCGTGGATGCAGGACAGGCCTCTGCTGTTCTTCTGAGGCATCCGGCCAGCACGGGCCTCTCCTGCATCCACGAGGCAAGGGGCTCCCCTCCAGCATCTAGCACAAGAAGGTAAGCCCTTGCAACTATTTAGGGCGCATTTCTCTTTAAAGCGCAAGCAGCGCTGATGCACCCCCTACCATCTTGCATATTTTAAAAATGTATTTTCAAAAGAAAGAAAAAGCAGAACTATTCATTTGAAGTACGTGTGCACCGCGTTTCTGGGTGCAGGGTGATCCTGCATTCACTGTGGCCTGCTTCCTCTGTCCCTTTCATCATGGCCGCCTTGTTCTTGTAGGCACTAGAGTACCTTGGGCCTTTGAGGGCCTCACACTGATTGGGCCTGCTGTTCCGCTTATGCCCAATCATGACTAGCCGGCCCACCTCCCAAAGCCCCACTCCTAAGGCTCCTGTCAGTGCCTGGCAGGGCTTCCGGCCCCCACTCTCCTACATCTACAGCCAAAGATGCTCCTTCATGTTGGTTATTCCTTCATCGCACCTCTGGACTGGGACATCCCTCCTCTTGCGATCACGCGAGTACTGTTGCTTGGTGGCTGCTTCGTCTCTATTGACTCACTCCCTCTGCCTCTCCAGTCATTCAGTTTGAAGATGTCCCCTGCACTACAGTGAAGCTTCACTCTACTTGCACTCCCTGAGCTACGTTTCCACTGACCTCATCTCTGTACTGCTATGCTGCAATTCTTGTGTCATGCTCCATAGTTTGTGTCTGTTAGTGTAAAAATCGAATGTAGGTGTACCTTCATCCTGCTTTGAAATTGTCGGTTAGTGTAAAAATCAAATGTAGGTGTGCCTTCATCCTGTATTGTTTTTGTTTGTACTCCTAACACCCCCTTGGCCAACTGTGCTTCAGGTTCAGTCCCGTGCATTGCATCACACTCACCCCCCAACCCCCACCCCCTCACTTTCTCTCTGCCTCTCACTTCCTCCTCTTGTTCCGAGATGGCACTTTCCATCTCCCCAATCTACTCCAACTGCTACACCATCACCTATACCCCCTCTCTCACTAAATCTGGACGGAAAAGCATAAAAAAGACATCCTTGCTGCAAATCCTGGCCTCCCAATTGCAGACCCCTATGTCAGTGCATCCTCTAGAGAAATCTTCACTGACATCCTCTTCTCTGTCCCATCCCCTGACCTTTGGACCTCTTACCTTACTGCCACTCTCTCACTGTATTCTTCCACATCCATTAGTGGCGGCACCAAGTGGGAAGTCCTCCTTGCAGGCTTTTTCTCATCTCGCTGCTGAATCAATGTCTACCTCGGCACAGTCTTGGTTCAAGGCCCTCAGGCCAACCTCCTTCTTTGTCCGGATCCTGCCTTCATTCATCAATTTCCTTCCTTCCCCTGTCCCTTCCCCTTCTATCCCCTCTGCTCCACCACTTCAGTCTGAAGCCCCACGCCCTGACACTCCACCCCAAAAAACCTTCAAAGGCAGCGATTGTCTCCATCTGGCGACCCTCAACTCACGCTCAGCCATCAAACACTCTGCTGACATCTGTCTTCTCCTTGAAGACACTGACCTGGACATACTTGCACTCACTGAAGCTTGGTTTAATGCCAGCTCACTTACTCCCTTTGACTCACTCCTACCCGGCGGCTTTAATATCACCTCAAAGCCTCGACCCCACGTGCTGGCGGTGGGGTTGCCTTAATCTTCCCTCTTCCTTCTGTGGATTCCTTCTTCCATCTTACCCACTCAGCCCTATTCGTCCTTTGAGAGTCTAGTATGCAATTTGGTCATCTCTCCTTCCTCCACCTTGACCATTGCTACCATCTACCAGCCTTCAGGTACTTCTTCTCTGTTCCTCTCCGAGTGGGCAGACTTCTGTTCATTCCTACGCGCTACCACCTCTAACCTGCTACTACTAGGTGACTTGAACATCCACATAGACTCCCCCTGCACAGCAACCGCCCTCTTCACTGACCTCTGCTCCTCCCTATTCCTCTCCATTCTTCCCTCTGGCCCTACCCATTCTGCTGGACACACGCTAGATGCCATCATCCATTCCATCCTCACTCTCTCTCCTCCCCTGGTCACCCCTCTCTCCTGGTCTGACCACTCTCTCCTCACCTCTCACCTGGGTCCCCATGGCCCTGTGACAACTCCTCATAAAGCTCTGCCAACCTTGTTCACAAACATCCGTCTGATGAAACAAGTGTCAGCTGCTGCCTTCTCTCCCTCCTTCATTCCACCTTGCCCACCCAACACACTCTACCACTGATTCTGCCCTCAGCAACCTCTATCTATCACCAACATCCTTTACATCCTTGCCCCAGTCATGAGGATCTGCCTGAAACCTGCCTCTAAGCGTAACACCTGGTACGACACCGAACTTGCAGACCAAAAACTTAAGTGCAGGGCTGCTGAACGAAAGTGGCACACTTCAGGCTCACCCTCTGACAAACTGGCCTGCCGCCTGATCCAGAGACACTTCAGACTCTCCATCCATGCCAAAAGAATCGCCCACATTCAGTCACGAGTGTCCAATGTCTCCAGCAACACAGCTCAACTCTTCAACTCTGCAGGGAACTTGCCAACCCGTCCGCAGTATCTTCTGCCCCTACTCCTTCCCAGGCCCCTTGTAATGCCTTCGCCTCTCACTTCATTTCCAAAACTCAGAACGTACTGAACTGCCTTGTCACGCATTCTTCCAACCCAACCTTCCCCCCTACCACTCACCCTCCTCCTTCGCTCCTGTCTCCCCTGAAGAGGTCACCAGAGTTGTCAACTCCATGAAGGTCTCTTCCAAACATGTTGCCCCATGCTCTTCCAGAACCATCAAGGACAACATCTCCTCTCTCGCCCCTGGTCTTGCTGATCTCTGCAACCTCTCCTTTGCTACTGGTTCTTTTCCATCCTCCCTCAAGCACTCCCTTGTGTACCCCCTCCTTTAAAAAAAACCTCTGCAGACCTTTCCTGCTCAGCCAACTACCGCCCCATTTCCATCACCCCCTTCCTGGGGCAACTGCTAGAGAAGTTGGACCTCTCCCAACTTAAAGCTCATACTGAACTTGTTGGCGATCAACACAACCACCAGTTTGGATTCCGTGCATCCAGAGGCACAGAAACTGCTCTTCTGAACACCTGTGAAGAGCTGCTCGCATCCCTTGAATCCAACTCCCCTGCTGTCCTCATTCTCCTTTATCTCTTCTTCATTTGACACAGTGAACCACTCCATCCTCATAAAAAGGCTCCATGATACCCTTGGTATCGCGGAGCGGGCACTTAATTGGCTTACCTCCTTCATAACTGACAGTTCCTCTGAAATAATTCGGGGCCCTTTCTCCTACCCTACTTCCTCCTGCACCTGTGGCTCCCCCCAGGGCTGCATTCTTTCGCCCTGGCTCTTTAACATATACCTTTCCCTGCTGACATGCCTCATTTCCTCCTTCTCCCCCAACTTCCAGTGCTACTCTGACGACACACAACTCTTCAAACTTCCTACTGATGCCCTTGTACCTTCCTTCATCCCTGACTGCCTCTCTGCCATCCAGGCCTGTTGCACTGCTAATGACCTCTGCCTCAATGCCAGCAAAACAGAGATTCTTTCTCTTGGGTCCCCTGCAACCTACTTCTTCCCTTCACTCTGGCCTTCCTCCATGGGCTCTTCCCTGCCCCCTCCTCTGAAGCCAGGAATATTGTGGTCATCTTCGACTCATCCCTTTCCTTCATCCCTCATATTCAGGACATTGTCAAGAAGTCCCACTTTCAGCTCTTCCTTCTCAAAGGAACTCTACCCTTGCTCACCTTCCCCCAGAGGCTCAATGTTTCCCCTGCTCTGATTCTCTCCAGGCTAGACTACTGCAAAAGCCTCCTCAATCTTCCTTCGTCCACCCTGCAACGCATCCAGCTTACCCAAAATAGGGCAGCGAGATTTATCCTCAGCCTCAAGCCCATGGATCGCATCTCTCCTGCCCTACAAAGCCTTCACTGGCTCCCGGTCTGAGCACAGATTAAATTCAAATCCCTCTGCATCATCACACAAGGCTATCTGGGGCCGGGGACCCCTCTATCTTCAACGCTTCCTGGCCAAATACTCCCCTTCTGGACGCCTGCGTTCCTCTGGCACCAACTCCCTGCTTGTGAAGTGGCTTGCTAAACAGAGAGCTGCTGATTGATCACTTTCCTCGGCGGGCTCCCTTCTGTGGAATAGCCTCCCTCTCCCTCTGCGTCTTGAGCAGGACCTCCTTAAGTTCTGAAAAAGCCGCAAGACCTTTCTCTTTACCTCTTCCTTCTCCTCCTCTCTTCCCTGCTAATCATACAGTAGCGTGACTGATGTGCAGGGTCCTTATGTTTCCTCTGGATCCTGACCCCCCACATCTCTCCCAGCTGCTGTCTATATACTGCACATGCTTAGGCTCGCCCTCCCCAAGGGAGGTTGCACTTACGTTTTTTTTTTCTTAGCACTTCACCCCGAGCACTTCTCCATGAGCACCACAGCACCTTTCCCTTAACCCCCTCGCCTCTGCACGTGCACATTGTGAACACTCACAGGGCATAGTAGGTTTGTCTCTCCTCCCTGTTATTCTCATGATTTGTTTGTACTATTAATTCAATTATTTATCTCTGTTGTAATTGTCTACCTTCCTCTGTCCCCACTCTGTTGCCCTGTGGGCGCTTTGAAACAGTTTTGCTAATTGTATAAGCGCCTAACAAGTGACCAATAAAATAAAACAAACATTTTGAAAAATTACAATAAACCAAACACATAAATCCCCTTTCAGGAGACACACGTGGGGTGGAGAATCTTGGAATCTACATTACCATCCAAGTTGAGAGTAGTTGTAGGAGTTTTCTTCCTGGCAGGAGAGTACACCAGGAAAGGGATTATAGTGGTCAGTCCTGGCAGGCGAGTATACCAGGAAACAAGAAGATGGTTTGATGACATATATCTGTGGTAAAAAGATGTGAAAGGAAAGACCTTTGTTGAAAGCAAAGAACCCTTAACTTTATTATTTGTTTTAAGAACTGTGCTATCCTGACAGTCATTCATTTGAAGAAGTGTTTCAAGACAAGTTGTTGTGCTCACTGATGTAACGGGGCACCCGCGCTGTGTCCTGGGAGGGGTGCACCCTTGGACTTAAAAAAAGAAAAAAAAAAAAAGAAATTCTTCTTTTTGTAGTCACCCTGCCTTCATAAAGAAATTATTACATCGTAACAGAAATAATTTCTTTATGAAGGCAGAGTGACTACAAAAAGAAACTATCTATTTAAACATTTATTTTTAATAAACTTTTTTTTGTGCAGTAGCAGACATATTTCCTCAAACACCAAAACATACAGGAATATCATCATCGATTTTGATCATATTAAACAACTAAACATTTCTTGTAGACCGGGCATGAAACACAATGAGTACGGCATATGACATTACTACGGATCAGACCGTTTCCTATGTAGGTATTCTCGAAAGGGGGGAAATTTGTCTTTAGGTCAGCAGCTGGGTACAATGAGGGAGCTGTACCTTTCTTCATTCTCATTCACATAGGTCAGTTCCCTGAGCCACACATTTATATCTGGGGCAAATTTAGATTTACAACAATTAAGTATACATTTCTTGGCAACCAGACAGTATACCAGATTTCTTGGCAAGTTGAAGAGGCAACGTGTCTTGATGGACACTTTCCCAGTGTCGCCAAACAAATATTTGGGGAGCAAGAGTCTGGGGCCAGGGGGGGGGGGGTACATCAGTGAACTTGTGCAGCCCGTCAGCGACTAGTTGCCAGAACCGCACAATCTGTGGGCAGCTCCAATACATGTGCATAGAGTTGGCCACGTCAGTACCACATTTCGCGCAGCCTCCAGCCACATCAGGCGCAAAACGAGCCACACGTTTAGGAGTGTAATGCAGACGGTTCAACAACTTGAATTGTATTAATCTATACCTTGCATTCAGTGAGACCTCCTTTGTAAGTTTGCACCACCGAAGCCACCTCATCTATTGGAGTGGTCAAATCCAGTTCCCATTGTGTTTTAACACCCTGGGGAGACGGCTGTGCGCTTTGGCACGTCTTCTATAATCTGGATACCTACCCCCATGTGTATCTGCCCTAGTCCACTATCGCTAATAGCTCACACTCAACAGGCTCTGTAGGGAAAGAGGGCCATAGTTTCCCAGCGGCTGCTCTCATCCTACAATATTGTAGTGTTTGGGTTGGGTTGTTGCCTAGTTTTTCAGAGAAATCTGCATATGTGACAAAGAAACCATTAGGGAAGAGATCATGTAATGTTAGTGTTCCATCAGGGTCCCATGTCCTCTGAATATCCTTGTCGTTTGTCGCGGGGAAGCTAGGGCAATTCCACAACAGGAGTCCTCTGCAGTAGGGAGTGGCAACTCCAAGCCTTTTAAACAGTCTAGCCCATGCATTCACTGGTGAGTGGACAGGGTCGAATGTGACGGTGTCAGCCTGTTTGTTGGCGATAACAACATTTCTAAGGTCTGAGGGTGAGGCACTGTATCTTTCTAGGGCCGTTTGTATTGGGCTCCCCGGAGCAGAATACCAGTACCCAGCAAAATGTGCCTGCGATACCTTGTAGTGTAGCTGGAAATCAGGGCCCTGTTCATATGGTCTGGTCATGCCCTCCCAGCTCATCCGCGAGGCCCCAGTACCCCACACAAAAACCCACCACTAAGGACCGAAGTTTGACAAAGAGTGCGCAACCCGGCCAGAGAGGGATGTTAATAAAAATTTACAATAGTTTAGGGACCACAATCATCTTGAGTATAGAGAGCCTGCCAGCTAGGGAAATAATAGGGAGTCTAGTGCAGAGGGCCAATTTGTCTGCTAGAGTCATTAAGTATATTTTGTGATTTTCTGCCAGTAGGGAACAATGTGTTTGCGATACCACTATGCCCAAATATTTGAATTTGTCAGGGACCCATCTAAACCCAACCAGGTCTGTCGGGGCGAGAGTTAACTCAGTCAGTGGAAACAGTTCTGATTTGGATTTGTTAATGCAGTATCCTGAGTAAACCGAGAACCTACTTACCTCCCTCAATAGAGGAACCAAGACTAGGGTTGGATTACGTATATGTAGCAGTATGTCGTCGGCATAGAGTGAGATCATTTGTGGCGGGCCTTGTATGTGCAGTCCGTGATGTATGTTTGAGTCGCATTATAGAGGCGAGAGGCTCAATCGTGAGTGCAAACAGCAGGGAGAAAGCAGACAGCCTTGTTGTGTGCCGCGCCCTAGCAAAAATAAAGACTGGTGACCACCAGTACGAACCCTAGCGGCGGGGGAGGTGTATAATAGACAAACATAAGAAAGTCACCACCCAGGCCCATTCGTTCGAGAGTCGTGAACAAGAACTGCCATCAGACTGAATCGAAAGCCTTTTCGACATCGATCGAGCCCGCTTTCGCCTGTCCATTGCCATCAATTTGGAACAATATAGCGAAGAGTCTGTGCAGGTTGAACCCCCATTGAGCGTCCACGGATGAACCCAGATTGATCCGGATGTACTAGTTGCAACATGTAGGGGAGGAGGCGAGTGGATAGCAATCAGGGGCAGGGGCCTGTATGAGGCCACCTCTGTGGCGTGTCTGTTGGGCTTCAATAGCACCGTGATCGCTGCTTCTGATAGAGAAGGGGGTAATTGAGCAAGTTGAAGAGATTCCTCCCATAATTGCAGTAGGTTGGGGGTGAGAATATCACAGAATTCTTTATGAAATTCGATGCCCAAGCTGTCAGGGCCAGGGGCCTTGCTAGACGGGAGTGCCTTGATGGCCTCAATGATTTTGTCCGGAGTGAGCGGTTGGTTAAGTGCTAGCTGTGCCTCCTGTGACGCTACAGGGAGAGAGATATCTGTTAAGTATGTCTCTAATTCTGCCTTAGTGCATTGGTCCGAGTTAGCATATAAGGACTCGTAGTATTGACAGAATTCGTCGTTTATGTCCTCCGGAGCAGTAGGTAGAGTCCCAGAGGGTCCCTTATTGCCCGTAATGTGCAGAGTCCCTCTATCAGATCGGACAGCATTTGCAAGAAGCTGACCTGGTCTATGCACCTTACCGTATTGTCTCACCTGAATGGGTAAATACATCAGCTTGACCTCCCTATCCGCCAGCTCCATACATTTCAAGAGATTCCCATTGATAAGTCCCAGAAGTGCACAGTCTTGTGTGGTACCATACTCATTTTCAAGTTTCCTGAGATCCAGTTCTATGCTGCCCAGCTCTCGCCATGTTTCCCTGAGGGCACCCGAGGATATAGATATCGCCTCCCCTCTAACCCATACCTTGAAAGGCTCCCAGACTGTATGCTGATATTGCACCAAACCTTCATTTCTATGGAAGAAGTCTGTCACTCCCCCACAGAGCTTGTTGAGAAAAACCTGATCCATTAGATATGCTGTGGGCATTCGCCATGGGGTCCGATGAGTGGACGATCCACCCCACCAAACAGTGAGTGTAATGGGAGAATGATCTGAAAGTGTTTGTGTGAGAATCCTACAATCATGTATTTGTGGCGCTAGCTTAGCCGAGGCCAGCCAATAGTCGATCCTGGAGTGAGCGTCATGCACGGATGAGTAATAAGTGTACTCGCACGTATCCGGGTTGCGATCTCTCCAGCGACAAACTCAAGGTGCTGCATGACTTGCAGCACCATGCGACCAGCATTCATAAGGTTTTGCGGAGTCGGCCTGGACCGATCCAGGATTAGATTGAAGTCTCCACCCCAAATGATTACGTGTGTTGGGTCCCCCTACCAAGATGTCCATTATTTGGTCATAAATCTCAGGGTAATCTATATTAGGGGCATATGTGTTTACTAGGGTTGTGTTGATACCAGCCAGCTCACCCCACAGTATCACATATCTACCCTGCAAGTCTATACAGCGTTTGGACTCCTGAAAAGGGATAGAGTGATGTAGAAGTGTCATGCCACTAGATTGCGAGGAGTATTCAGTGTAACCTCTCTGTGGCCCCCCGCCAGCCGCAAACCCCTCATTAGTTCTCTCTAGGGCGTGCGTTTCTTGGAGCAGCACCACTTTTGGGGCCTGGCGATTAATATATGCTACGACCTTGTGTGACTTGATGAGATGATTGAGTCCAAAGATATTCCATGACATGAATGTAATTTTGTGATCTATAGCATCGCATTGTTATTGAATAAGGCCCCAGTCTTGATGGAGATGAACTTTAGAAAACAATTGTGTTGTGTAGCCGAGGGGCAGCCTGCACTGATTTTCATTGTACTAAACACAATCATCATAATACAACCCACAAAACCTCTGGAATAACAGGTAACTGACGTGTCATCCCTCCCCAACTTGACACTACTCCCTCCCACCACCCACATCATCACTTCCAACTTGACGATGACATCCCTTGCCCCAACAAACCCATTTGAACAACTCCCAGGGGACACTGTGAGAAGGTGACAGTGCTCTCCAGATGGCCGCATTCCTGCAGCCAGCCCCATTCTGAAAGAGTTACATATCCACAAGCAATAGGATACGAAGTTACAGTGCCAAGTGTATTAATCAGTAATTTTCCATGATGTCTGGATCGTTGTTGTTCGGGTGGGGGCTGCCTTTGCCATCTGTCTCGCCTCAGTAGTGGTATGGAAATGGAGACTTCAATCTAGGCTGTTGCCTCAGCGGGATTTTCGAAGAAGTGAGAGCGCCCTCCGTACTGAATGCAAAGTTTTGCCGGGAATAGAAGTGCACACAGAACTTCTCATGCTCAGCAGTTTTTTGACGGCGTCATAAGACTTGCGCTGGGCTTGGACATTGGCGGAAAAATCAGGGTAGATGTGTGTATCAGCGGATTCATATCGAAGGGCTCCCTTCTCTCTGGCTAGGCAGAGGATGAGATCTCTGGGGCAATAGTTGAGTTGAGGGGGAGCACCTGGTTTTGCGACATGGGCCAATACGCAATGTGCTCTCTCCACAAGAAAGTGTTGGGAGAATTGCAAGGCATCCAGCATTAGGTTTTCCATAAATTCTTCCATCAGGCCCTTGCAGGCCGCCTCCGGGATCCCTATGATGCGGATATTATTGCGCCGTGAGCGCGATTCCAAGTCCTCACATTTATTTTGAAATTTGCTCATCTCCTGCTGTAGATGAGCTATGTCTCGATCCTGTTTGGTAACTTTATCCTCGGTTTTGCCGATCCGTGATTCAGCCTCAGTTATTCGTGCTCCCTCCTTCTCCAGCTTGGATTTCAGAGACCCTGTTGTGGAGACAATGTCATCCAGTTTCATGTTAACCACCATTAAACGGTTTTGCATGGCGGCCCCGAGGTGGTAGTCACTTGTAGTTCCAGAGGCTGCGGGCTGTTCCTCCCCAGGTGTCGGGTTAGTAGTTCCCGGGTTTTTGGCAGGGGTGTTTGTGTAGGAGTCCATGGGGCCCTTTTTCTTTCCTCCAGAGCCGTTTGTCATGTTGCCTTGTCGCAGGGCAGAGGAGAGGGCCGTTAGCACAGGTTCCCCCTAATGTGCACACCACTTCACGGATCCCAAACCCTAGTATTTCAGCTTGTGAAACCTGCTCCTCACCGTGTGTTACAGTACAAGGGCAGGCACGTTGCATCGCGGGGCGCCCCAGCTTTGTAGTCCCGGTGGGTTAGTATCTGCACCAGCCCTTCACCGCCTGGTCCCTCTGGTATATCAGTTTGTCAGTGCACTTATCGCAACGGGGTCCAGTTATATTTGAAGGATCTATGTGTTCCTCAGGCCACCCTTGCAATGTTATTTGGTGGTTAGTGCCTGGTTTCACCACCTTTTTGTGGTCACACACACAGGAGCCTCCAAGTGTGTCATTGAATCAGCACAGTATCTAGCGGACCAATTGTGGGAGCCCAAGGAGAATTATTCAATGTTCAATCACCCACTGTGCTCCACTCACCTCTGGGTTGTGTCCCCACCGGGCCTCTCAGTATGGTATGTGGTCTCCGCCGTCCAGGGGAAAGGCAGAGCCGCCTTCCTCATGTAGGTCCATGCAGACAAGTCAAGGCCGTGTGACTCAAGGGTCAGAGCAGCAGCTCTGGCGGGCGAACGCGCCAGCGAAGGTGGCATAGCCCACCCGACCTCCTCCCCCACTCCTCAAACAGGTCAAGGGGGCGGGGACGGGGAGGAACACGATAACCCGCCCCCAGAAGCGGACAGGAGCGCGCGAAACGTGAGGGGCGGGGCAGGAAGCCGAGGGAGAGTCCGGCCCCATAAAGGCACGGGTGTTACAGGTACCAGCACATTCTCCCCTGGTTTCCTGCCTCACCGGATCGTGGATTTTTGTTTTCTTCTGGTTCGTGTTGGACGCATGCCGCAGTCAAAGAGGGGATTTTCGTTTGCATCCAGTCCCACGTTTCGTGTTCCGTTCCGCATTCGTGACAGAGCAGGAGTTCCAGTCCAGGAAGGGTTCCAGCTTGCAGGCGTTCCAGCGAGGAAGGTGCCAAGGAAGGAGGTGAATATGCAAGGGGGGGGGGCTTCGTTTAGCTCACAATTGCTTCGCAGTTAGTGCCGCGGGCGTGTTGTGTGTTTATAGATAGATCCCCGTGATCATGTTGCTTTTACACCCGCTTTAGCGTTGCCGCATCGGGAGAGAGAAGGTACCAGTATAGCCGTCAATAATACCACGCGAGAGTTCATGGACCAGCAGGGTCGGCGGGAGGACTGCTTAGTTGGGAGAGCGGCCGACTGTTAATCTAGATTGGACATACATTAGAGTTTAGAATCCGACCCCAGGACCTGAAGCGCTCTATAAAATAATTACAGGCCAATGAGCAGTTGTTTTTCAGGGGCAGACAAACGTGGTTGACTCTGTCATTAAATCAGTGGAGCAAAAAATGTCTTAATGCCCTCCCTTGTGCATGGTCTCATTTTGTACAGCACGGAAGGGAGACACGTCCCCATTTTGAAAGCGCAGGGCGGCGTGCGTGTTTGGGAGGGATGTTGGGCCCTTGCATAAGAAAGCGAGGCGGGGATCAGACCAACGCATATTTAAAGCAAAGCAAGCATCGTATGGGCTCCGTAGGCTTAGCAGAGCGTCACAGAAAATGTACGACTAACAACGGTAGTAACTTTACATTGAACGTGGGCGGGTATGTGCGCAGCCTTCATGTAAACCACACTCGCCATGGGTGAATGGGAGATTATGGCACGATTCGAATGGTAAGGCACAGCAGATCAATGTCGGGCATGTGTCGTACACAAGGCCGGTTATGGCGCGTTGTTGGACGGGGAACGCTTGTGCAGCCACAAAACAATGAAGGGAAAGCCTGTTCATGCAGGGACGAGCGACCTAGGTGCCACAAAACGGTGGCTTCAATGTCGCAGCAAAGCGATGGAGAGGTCGGTTTGGGGGCGGTTGTGGGCAGCCTCGTGGGTAATGGCGGCGCGGCAGAAGGGTGCAAGGCTGGGGTCGCGCTGGGAGGTGTTGATCAACGCGGCCAGCGGAACTATGGACGCTATACGGAGAGGCCAAGCATTAGGCAGGGAGTTGGTTAACACGGTTTCATAGTTGTCGGAAGCACCTGTTCTAAACATATGAACGCTAATCTAAACAAGGCTGTGATAAGCCTCTTCCGACCGAAAACACACGCATAGCACCAGTTGCCCAGCAAATTCCTTAGGCATGTAGTCAATGAAAGTGGGGAAATATTCAAAGGCCTGTTTAAGTGTGGCGAATGACTATGGGCGGGGGTTACGCTAGTAAGTAGCGCCAGCATTAATCAAGGCCGGAATACGGGTTAGGGATCAGGGTCCTGACAATTAGACCCGGATGCATATGGGGAGGGTTTGTTATGCGGCAAGGCGAATTAAGGGTAATCAATAGTAAGGTTTCGGTGCAATTTGGAGGGGTAGGTTGCGGAGTGCCATGGCGGGCCTTGTCGCTCTCGGGGTGGGGGGGGGAATGTGGTCGGGGGTTTTGTGTGGTTTAGTATAGCAGAACGGGACGGACAGTGGGATCGGGTTGGTTATTGGAGAACAAGAAATAAAATTTGGAGGGGAACAAGTGACGGTTGACAATATGATTTACAACAGGATTGTCTCGGGCTTTTGCGTGGTTGGGGATGGCGGAACGGGACGGTCAAGGGTATGCAGTGGTTTATGGGAATGTAAATTAGGAGGGAAATAGTGACGGTTGAACAAAATGATTTACGACAGGATTGTCCAGGGTGACGGCCTCAGTGCTGCACGGATTGCATGAGGAAGTAATGCATGTCTAAATATGTTTTGGGTATCGGGCCGTGTTGTTGAATTGTGGCAATTTGCGGTAGAGCAGTATGCTGGCACGCGAACATTTTTTTGCCGTAATTAGAAGCCGTTTTTCCAGGCACAGGGGGCAAGCTTTAAAAAAGAGGTGGAATGTGTGAATCCGAGATTCAGTGGCGCATGGCCGCCGCGCCAAAGAGTGGCCTTAGGTTAGGCCCCTTTCGCCCCTACCCGCTCTTGCCAATTTTCGCACGTTTTAATATGACCTTGTAGCGGCTCAGGGGCTACTTCAGAACACCCCGGGTTCACATACATGCTTACCCCAGTGCACTCACACGGCGGGTCATATGTGCTAGTGCCGGGAAGTTTATAAATGACACACAGCAAAAGGCAACATATAGGGTGACGGGCACAGTTCCTGGGTAATGCATCGAGGTGTGGTTGTCGCACGGACATCAAGGCATCATTGTAATAATGGCGGAGCAACGAATTGGGGAACGGCAATGCTAGTTATTATTCATAATATAGTATTACGCCTAATTGGTCGCAAAAGGGCTTATTATTATAAATTTCATCAGCACCGGGAACAGCGCTGCGGGGTTTTCGGTATGGCATTGAGCAAAATACTGGGATTTGCACGCTCCCGAGGGCGTTTATTTCGGGCCGATGGGTCGGCTTTGGAATGGGCCATGGTTGCGCAGAGGACACGCGACAGATGAGGCAGGACGGCTGAGCTGCCAAGTTGCGGTATAAAGTGTGCAACCCTTGCTTGGCACCCGGTACGTGTAAGGAAGCATACGCGCCTATACACAAGTGTTTCAAGGTGCCATGTTTAAGGGTATGCAGAGTTTATCCTACATAGATCAGTCATGAGGCAACAGGCTGGGTGCGTTGCTGGGCATACATGGGGCTCCGGTAGGTGGGTAGGTGGATAGGGGGGGAGGAGGAGCATGTCACAGGCGCAGGTAGGAAACTCAAACAACGTAGCACTGGGAGTACCAGGGGATGACAAAAGAATCCACAGGTCAGGGGTAATTTCACGAAAGATGGTGGGTCTACGGGGAGGATGCGCGCCTGGGGGGGTTAAGGCTGCATGTACAAGGGCCTGGGGTGCAGGGTTGGTATTAAAAGCATCGCCTTGCAAAGGGGCAGGGGGCTTAGAAGGGCCACCTTTGTTACAGGCCCTCGGTCGCGCCTGTGAGGGGGGGGTTAGGTTGCCTTTGCGGCACTAAATCAAATCCCCCGCCCCTGAAACAGACTTTATCAAAACATTCATATTCCCCGCCTCTATCCGTGACGTGACTGAGCTGCGTAGGCAAACGCGCCCAGGCGTCTTCTACGCGACTCCACACAGACCCCGGAAATCAACACAGATCAGCTCACAATACAGCGCACCACAATTCGGAATATGAAACTGTACTTTGAAATCAAACCGCAAGATTGTAAATGTGGTAAAGTACATTTATTTGACATCAAATGTTTAGAGAATATTCAGCGATTTGCATTTTTATTTGCTCATGTTCCAAAAAGTTCGTATTGAGGAACGCGATGGTCCTTTGCTGTACACAGGGTCTTAGAGCATCTCACAATACAGCACCACAATTCGGAATGTGAAACCGTGGTTTAAAAGCAAACGGCAAGATTGTACATTTGGCAAAGTACGTTTATTGGACATCAAATGTTTAGAGAATATTCAGCGATTTGCATTTTTCTTTGCTCTCGATCCAAATTAGTTCGTCTTGAGGGAAGCGATGTTCGTGTGCAGTACACAGGGTGTTGGTTTACGATAAAAATAAGCTCTTCTGTCGCACTGATAATCGCATGGCTGTTCCAACAACGAGGCACTAGGCCACCACAACGGTAGGTATGTTGCATCTAACCGTTAGTACCGCGTAAGGGCATACTTGTACTTGGCGATCGTCCCATAAAATGGTCAGGGTGGTAACGTTGTTCACGCGGAGAAGCAACTGGCGGCTGTAGAAGCCGTCCGCCGGTGTCTGGTACTCGTGACACAGACAGTAGTGAATGATGTACCTAAAAACATAAAAAATGAAATTAGTCTCACCATCAGATCCTTATTAAAATTATTCATTTCATAGCGAGGACAGCGCTACTGGGTGTACACAAGTGTTTAAAGGCGTGGCGAGGCATGGAGGGGGGGGGGAGTGGAGTACAAGGTAAGTAGCATAAAATAATAAATAAATAGGGCCAGCTGGTGGCAAGTGCAAGGTAAGTGCAGAACAAGTGCTGGGAAGGGGGGGCTGTAGGATACTGAGACAGTCCCCCAGTGCAGGGGTTGACAGGGAGGCAGTGCAGGTGGAGAGTGGAAGTGCCCAGGACCGAGGTCGCAGACAGTGGACCAGTTGTAGCAGGGGAGAGGGAGAGAGAAAGCAGAAGCAAAGAGGAAGGTTTTGAGGTGCTTCAGTAAAAGCAGATGTTTCTCCTCCAGATAGTGCGCGGTAGAAAACACTATGCCACATAGAACGAACAAGTACAACTGAACCCGTCTTTAAAGCCACTGTATAGTAATGAAATTGCGGTATAAACTCATCAAAAGTTACTTACATTATATTTGCATTTTCCATTGTGTCTCTGTGTAGGGCAGACCCGAAACACCACTCCTTCTTTGCCGACGTTACTTCTTCTAATGAACGTGGCTCATCGTTTCGTTTCTGAAATTTTATTCATTATCTTTTCTTAGTCTTTCAGGATGGTCCCGGCCTGTCAAGGTCAAATCACAATAGAACCTTATATTGGGTCGTGGGCCGTTCCGCCACCCGAGCAAAACATCAAAGCAGCTGACCTTCACTTTGAGCGAGCACACATTTCTAGTTAGCTCCAGTTAGTGTAAGGGCATCTTGTCTGCGTGCCTTTTTTTTTATTGTCCCTATGGGTCGGCCATGTGTTTGTAATACGGAAACATTCTATAATTTTTGTAAAAATGATTTATATTACTGTTTGGTTTAATTGCAATGGGCCTGCAACATGAGGAGACTCGAGAGAACAGACAATCGAATTACAATCATTTAAACCGTGATGTGTATTTCTCAATGAGCTCTGCTTTAGGTGGACATGGAACAGAGGCAATGTTGGGTGGCAATGCAGTTGTCCCCTGCATAGGTTCGTTCACCACTCCATGTATGTGCCTATCGAGGACATCTACGATAAGTCTCTCAATAAACTCATATTGCATATCCTCAAACACTGGTTTGATCACCCATTGTTTACTTCTTTTAGTGAAGGCCTTATTGTAGCGAAGCGTCCCTAAAGTTCCGGTCGTCCTACTTTGTTGACGGCCAACATTATGGTTATGTGCCGAGACCGCTAGAAGAGTCCGATTTATCATGCCTTCCATGCCAAAATGCAATCTTTTGGGCCTGTACTTTAGGCACATATTGTGGAACACCTCCAAATCTCCTGTGTGGCAGAATTCCGTGAGTCCCCTCAAATCTCTTGTTATAGTTTTATCAAATACAATCTTTTCAATGGCCTTGTGAGTGGGTGATGAAGGAATCAACCACTTCTTCTTCCGTGCCTCCTCTGTGGACAAATGGCCATGTTCACATTTGTGGAAATGCTCATTTGTCGACCATCGATGTACGTTGCTACAGTGCAACATTACTGACCGCCATTTTTCCAGTAGAATTTCCAACGACCCTTCACATGTTTTTGAGCTCCACCAAAGATGGTTGCTGATTGACTTGGACCACTGTGAAATACCTTGCATATCTTTTTTTTTTCCTGCAGCCGACAATTTTTTATTGATTGATTTTGCAAGATGCCAAACGTCAAATTGGTGATTTATATTTTTGTACTGTTCTCTCATTGTCTTGGCATTTGAAACGTGTCTGTCCGTGGCTATCAGGTCGATCACCATTCCCCGCGATTGTAGTTCTTGCAATGATGCTACAAAGCCAACTTTCTCCATGGCCACTGAGGATGTACTTTGTGACACCTGCACGACCACCGAACTCACAATTTTCTTACTTTCCATGTCCTGAAAGTGGTAGGTGCAGTACTTGGCTGAAAATCCTGGACTGTCGCATTGTCCATCACCGGCTAGCCTGAAGCGTTTGCCCGCGAATGTACTTTCCATTGACATTTTTTCCATTCTCCAAGCTTCGCTGATGGCTGGAAATAGATAATCGGTTTGGTATTTGTAGAACTGACTTTTCGCAATGAAATGGATTCCCACAAACTGAAAGAAATACTGTAACTTTTTAAAACTTGAACCACTAAAAAGTGCGGCCGCTGCACAAAGTAGATTGCCTGCTGGCAGTTGCCCCAGCATGGGTTGTGCAGACCATGCGAACGGATGATATTGTGTACAGGTGGCATGTATTTTAAGGTTAGTGCCTCGAATTGCACGAGTCACATTAATCAATGGCTCCCCACATACTTCCCCACCAACCCAATGCCCACATTTCATCATCATAATAATATCCATCAAACAGCTATCGAATACAATGAATTTGGCCTCTTTCCTTATACTGTCACTCTGCATCGCAGCTGGTTCGGCCTGTAACGTTGAGGACATGTCACTCGCATGAAAGGTACAATCTCTGATATCGTCTTCCGCTATGCTGAGTGATATTGATGGTGTTTCATTGTCGTCCACTTCATTCTCTTCCATTGCAACATCTGTTCCTTGTCCGGAGATGGGAGAAAAAAACAATGTCTTCAACTTTCGCGTGCTCTTATTTTTTGCGGGTGTGGATTCTGTGAATTGATCTACGACTGCATCCAAACTACCAGGAGGACATTCACTATCAATGGCTGGTGGTGGTATAGCTCCGTTGTCAATCACTTCATATTCTTCCCATTGGCACGATGCATCTCCAGTCTCAAGTCCCTGCCAAAAGGTTTGACAAGCAACATCTCTCGTTCGCTTCACTGTCTGTGTAGATCTAGTTCTTACACCCACTCGCAACTAGAGGACAGATTAGAAAAGGGATGTTCAGTTTAAACACAACTTGCAGTATTGAACTATTGACAGTGAAAGACAACATAATATAGTGAACAGGACACTAACCTTCTTTTGCTTTCTTTTCTTTGAAACTTTCTTTCCTCGAACTTCAACATCTGGACGCTGTTGCTCCGACTCGTGTGTGCATGTCTCCACTTCCTCTCGCGCTGCAACGACTATACTTTCATGATAAGCACATCCATCACTCACTGAGGCTCCATCGACTCGCTGAAACATAGAACTTTCATTAGTATGTATAATAATATTGAAAACACAAAATGTACTTGGGGACCAATACCCATAGGTACATCTCAATAGCAAAACACGAATGAACGCATTGTGTAGAACATTCAAACGACAATAGTTCACGCATTGTTGATCTAGTTAGATTGAACTGTCAAGATCCATACCTCGGGCTCCGCATAGACTTCCATTGATGATATTATTGAAGATGACGCTTCAGCAACTCCCTGAAACACAGTAATTGCATTAGTATGGTTTTCTATTTTGTTTAAAAGAACATAAACTTTCTGCAGGCGTCAACGGCTCATCTAAATAGACCTGCACAAATGATCAGTTGTCTAAAATAAATAATGGATATCCAAATATGATTCGATTTGCTCCATCGTTGGAAGTGTCACCACCCAGAGATCTGCATCAACTACTAGGGGTGATGTTCTTGTTGAAGAAGCTCCGTCAGCTCCCTGAAACATAGTACTTGCGTTAATAAAGAAGGAAGTATAGCGGATGTAATCACGTCATTTGATCTCGCATGATTGATCTGTCAGTATCCATACCTCGAAATGCATAAGAACATCAAGGGACGCTGTAACTGCGGTGCACACTTCTGCAAGCTGTTGCGCCGACCCGTAACTGCATGCTCCCCCTTCCTCTTGGACTAATGCTCCATCGACTCCCTGAAACATAGGACTTTCATTAGTAATGAACACAATATTGAAAAAAGAAGACACATAGGAGGGCGACGACAGAAGGACATACCAATGGCTAAAAACGAAAGAAACATTGTGTGTAACAATCACGCTACAAGAATGCAAGATCTGATGATCTCCATCGATGGAACTGTCCGGAAACGTACCTCGAGCATCTGAGTGACATCTACGGTTGTCGTCAATGCGTTGGACTCCTCAGCATCTCCCTGAAAGACAGTACTTGCATTATTTTGGATAACAATAATTATAACTGAAAACAAAGACTAGAGGACGAGTACTGTGGTGTACCATTAGGTAAAATAATTACACGATCAATTAAAACTATTGATTTACATGCCTAAAACAAGTCAGTGTCAGAATAGCTAAGTAAGATTACCCGATAGGCGCTTGAAGTGGCTGATGACTGCAATAACGACACGGATGGAGAATCTTCAGCCTTCATATTGAGTGGATACATAAATGGGGAAATTATTGTTAGCTAATGCTACACACTACCGCAATGCCGAGAGATAAATACGTAAACTTGACTCACCAGTGGAGGGATGTGGACGAATAGAGTGGGAATAGCGGTTGAGAGCAATTTTCGCCTCGCTCGCGGTGTTTTCGTCCTTATTAGCAATGATGTGGAGTACATGTCTGGGCTAAAGTGCCTGCTGCAGATGCGGTATCGATCACCCCTCTTGTCCGCAAAGACTTCTAGGACTCTACTTTCTATCTCAGAGGCTGGATATCCGCAATATCGGACCCATTCTCTTATCTGATCTATTGTCTTAGGGAAAACATGCATTATAGTACCTTCAGATTTGTTATGGGTCTTCGAAGGGCAACCGCCAATGGAACAGGCAGGCATTATGGAAAGTTCTGAAAAGTAAAGATCAACAATTCTCTATGAATACCAATGTGTTAAAACATTAAATGACACATAAAAGGTTCAATGCAAGGTCCGTTTT
Organism: Ambystoma mexicanum; assembly: GCF_040938575.1. Lineage (NCBI taxonomy): Eukaryota > Metazoa > Chordata > Amphibia > Caudata > Ambystomatidae > Ambystoma > Ambystoma mexicanum. The sequence goes on from NC_090929.1 coordinate 351,558,258, forward strand.
GGTTCTTGGAACTATACACGTTATTCACATGCGGATAAGTATTTCAATAACTTTCAAAAAATAGAAAAAGTAATTTGACTAAACTCAGAACATGTGACTAGTTCCTTGCATGTACTGTCGTGAACGAAAAGAAAACATGGATGCAATTTGATGACTACTAGCAAATAGATATAAATTAAAAAATTGGACGCAAAATGATTATGGTACATGGACTTACCTTGACGAACAAACAGTTAGATGCAGGGATCAGAGTAGTTTCTTGTCGTAGAACAGGGAGCAGTTCACAGGTTGCAAACTGACGAGTTTGCTCAAAGTGGTCACGGAAGTTCACAGAGACGAAGAGCAGATAACCAGCACCTTCACGGGTTGACTAGCAAAGCGCAAAGAAGTTCTCATTAGAAATATGAAGTGGGTTATAAAGAATTCGAAACAGGGCGGGGGGTGGATCGGGGCGGTGGTCGTGCAGACAAGACACAGGAAGACTCGTGAATGGAGACACACTTATGTGGATTGCAGGGGGCCGTCCAGCGTGAGGGGGGATGCTTGGCAGGAGACACGGGGTCTGTAGGTAGACATGGGAACAACAACCCATGCTCTATAGACCACTTTGAAGTGTACATGGTCTTTGGCACCTCTTGGCCTTTATCGCTCCCTGACAGCTCCACTTGCCAGCACAAGTACCCCGGTGCGAACTGCCTTTGATAGGGCGGGGGGTGGATCGGGGCGGTGGTCGTGCAGACAAGACACAGGAAGACTCGTGAATGGAGACACACTTATGTGGATTGCAGGGGGCCGTCCAGCGTGAGGGGGGATGCTTGGCAGGAGACACGGGGTCTGTAGGTAGACATGGGAACAACAACCCATGCTCTATAGACCACTTTGAAGTGTACATGGTCTTTGGCACCTCTTGGCCTTTATCGCTCCCTGACAGCTCCACTTGCCAGCACAAGTACCCCGGTGCGAACTGCCTTTGATAGGGCGGGGGGTGGATCGGGGCGGTGGTCGTGCAGACAAGACCAGTTTGCCGCAGGGCCTCACCAAGGAGAGGCCATCTAACTGAATGTAAGAGGATGGCTGCAGGATCTACTACATGGAATGCAGGGGGGTGAGTTTATAAATACCTCACCCTCCCAGGAGAATATACACTAGATTCATTTAAAAAATCAAAACAACCATTGTTAAAATATATGTTGGGCTTTATTTTAGATTTTAATTAAACATAAATAATAAACATTACACATTGTAAAGTTGAGGTTGCAGCACATCGAGGGAAAATCCGCGGTATTGTCCACTGTCACTGGGGAAATGTTGTCTAATGGCAAGTACCGCACAGGCAGGTATTACTCTCCGAACGCGGTGTCCGAGCCTCCCGTGAAGCCACCAAGTGAAGCAACGATAGGCCACCAGCCTGTACCACCTGTGAAAAAAAAAGATGCAAACTGTATTAAACTGACCAAACTTTCTTATCAATGTCGATTCAGGTAACACATGTCATTTTTCTTAGAAAAAAATTATATCTAGAAAATGCACTATATGGAACAAATTTACATGCGTTCGAATGATATGTAAATGTAATTTTATATGTGGGAGACGACCATGAAATAGTGGTGGCATCACTGACATCACAAACAGAGTATACTTACTCGTTACTCGGATTACGCGGACGAACAGTGCCGCGAAGTTCGTGCATAAGCACCATCATCATCCTCAACACGGTCCGTGAGAGGCAGGCTTCCCTGAACTCTGGCAGCTCGGTGATGCATTGCGGACTTTGCTCGCCTTCCTGCAGACTTTGCTCGCTTTCCGAAATGTAGGCCAAGCACCCGGAATTTTCACGGCAGCAGCAGTTCTCCTCCTCAGTTGGCATTAGCTCGCACCGATTGCACGTGCACCAGGTGGAGACGCCGTCCATGCGACATGGTCCAGGCTCTTCATCCGTTGACTGGTCCTCCCAACTGCCGTCCGAATCCCCATCGTTTTCGCGTGCTTGACTTTCCAGTAGTTCTTCCTCGGTGTACTCGGGCTCGTACATATACGGCATTATTGTGGCCATTGTGCGGTAAAGATAGTAAAATAATTTACAGAGATGGTACAGGTGTTCACACGGGCTACAAGCGGCGAAGGTAGCTGACCAGAGCACTGAAACGAGTCACAGAATACTCAAAGTAACACAGAGAGAGGAATGGAATCGAAAATCTGCTGCTGTGTGTTGTGAAACGGTCTGTTTATACTTATTGGGGAAAGAGGCGTCCTGCCATTTCCATGGCAACACGTCAATAGCTGAGGCGCAGCGATTGTTGACACGAGACGTGCTTGAAATGGGCAGTACGCGTCTGCTGATGTCAGGCTCAGGGGCGGGGGATTTGATTTAGTGCCGCAAAGGCAGGTGAGCCAGGTCGATGCGGCGGAATGATAGGATTATCACAAAATGGAGGCTGATTTCGAGTGCGATAATGGGCGAAAAGTCGGGTAAGGTCCATAGGAAAGTTTCCTACGATCTACCGATTTATGCTTACAAACACATGGCCGACCCGTAGGGACAATAAAAAAAAAGTCCCGGAACTCTCCTTTAAGTGTTAATTGAGGCCGGTGCAGCCAGAGACAGTCGGGGACTTGACAAGGTGTCCATAAGGTAATAATGGTTATCTAGAACACACTTGAATAAAGCCATCCTTTGGTCCTCTTCTTCGCCTTGCTTCCAAGACGAGCGCGTTGTCCATGTGCTAGCCTCTCGGGACTGGGTGACGTAGCAGGGGCACGTAGACTCCTCAGGCCCCCCACTAATTTGATTGGGATCCCTTTGTCCGCCACCAAGGCTTAAAATACACACAGAGCACCACACATTTGCGGCGAGCCCCCTCACCCTGAGCAGAAAGTGGCTGGGGAGCGGGGTGCTCGGTCCGGGGCAACGGGGAACAAAGCGAGGCACATTAAGGGGTACAGAACAACCAATGGGGATATGTCAGGAGTACTGGCCGAGGTACACAATGAAATTCTCTTGGACTTACAATTAAAACCCTGGTACAAAACACACAGAGCACCACACATTTGCGGCGAGCCCCCTCATCCTGAATAGAAAGTTGCTGGGGAGCGGGGTGCTCGGTCCGGGGCAACGGGGAGCAAAGTGATGCACAATAAGTAAGGGTTACAGAACCGGACACCGCAAATGGGGGGTGGCAAGGGTAGAGCCCAAACGACACATCCAATTATGATTGGTAGTGCACGCACGGTCAAATAAGCCAACTATTAAATGATCACAGGGTAACGCTGCGCAGGTGCAAAGTGCGGATCAAGGAAAGGGTCATTTCCTCGAGGGGGCAGTAGAGATTTTACTGCAACAAATTTCCAATCCACAACAAGTACACACGATAAGGAATATAATCAATTTGCAATTAAACTCAATGAATAGGTGTCAAGATTTAAGTCAGGGTTGCTCTAATATGAAGTTCAAAATCCAGCATTCTACAACAATCAATAGAGGGCTCTTTTAAACCTTTCCCTGCAGGCACAAAAATTAGGAGTTGGCCGAACAGGGTATATTTCCACCCCCGCGCATATGCACGAAATTACCGGGCATAGGCCCACAAACCCGACATTCTGTTGATACATATTGAGGGCAATTATCTTGTGACTAAAGGGAGGAAGGATTTGACAGAGTTATTAAGAACTTTACTAACCAGAATAGGGAGGGCATTCAGGGAAGGCGAGGTGATGTGGTCTGAGATAATTCCAAGGAAGGAATGGAGGGGGGCGCTACGCCACGGGGCCATGAGGAGGGAAGGAGGAAGACTATGGGGGGTTTACTAAAAATTAGGGGGATGGTATGGGTTCGACACCCCCTTATTACCTTAAAGGTACCTGGTTATTTCGATAAGGACAAAACCCGCTCCCCCCCGCCCCCAAACATCCACACGCCAGAACAGAAGTGGAGGAGTGGAGGCATGCTAGAGCAAAACGAATACTAAGGGTGGAGTGCCCTGTGCAGGCTGGGGGGAACTTTCCGCAGCCAGCAGAGAGTCTTGGAGGTGTCACAGGTCAATCCCTTTAACGAAGCACTGGCAGACCCATAGGGGAATGATCAGCCAACAAGATTAGATTTACGGCGCCCCAAGAGTACTAGGCTCGGGGGAGGCCCTGGGAAAAAGGGGAGGGATGCAGGGGACTTGGGAGCCAATTCCAAGCCCAAAATTGCGGGGGGGGGGGACTAATAACAAACTCACAAACAAGACCATCAAAGGAAGTCGGTCGGGGGGGGAGCAAGAGGAGAATACGGGGGGCTCAGGTAACGGTGACAAAATAACAGCAAGGGGAAGTCTTCACGGAAGGAGGGGGGCAGGAGGGGAGGGAGGTGGGGGATCCAAGATAGGGTGGCAAGGCGAATAGAGGGAACAGGGGGGGAGGAAGCCAGCCCCAAGGAATAAGGGGGGGGGGGCAAGGACCAAACGCTGGGGGTCAGGAGACTGGGTACGGAAGAACAGGGCTGGGAAGTCTGCCTCTGGGGGGAAATGGATCTAGGATAGGGAGGGGCAGAAACGGCAGTGAGGGGGGGTCTGGCGGGACCCGGAAAAACTGGGGACCTGGTGAGTGGAGGAGCAAGCGAGGGAAAGGAGGAAGGAGAAGGGAGAGGGTACACGGAAGAGAGATTACGCTGGCAGGTGGGCACTGGGCCAGACTCCACAGGGAGGCCTGGGGGGAGAGGGAACTGGGAGGATTTAGGGCCTCGGCAAGACGGAAGAGAGACCTGGGGGGCAGCATAGATAGGATAGGGCTCCCGGTACAAGCGGCACTTGGGGGACGGAGGGAGGGACAGAGTAGAGTAGAAAGGACTCAAAATAGACGGGGATCGCAAAGCGATGACCATATAGGCAGGCAGAACGGTGTGGGCCGGCACCTGTCGGTGTCGGCCTTAAAACGTACGGATGTGGGATATGTGTAGCGTTGGGGCACTTGTGGTGGTGCAGGTATAGGAACCTGAACACTAGCGAGGCACCGCGCGGCTGCCGGTTTTACCTAGACCCAGACACAGGACAAGGTACAAGTGTCAGGGGAGGGGGGGGCAGGGGATTCCCAACAAAGACCTAGAGCAAAAGGGGGGGTTTAGGGCAAAAGTCGGGCATGGAAAATCTACAAATGGCCAGGGGTAGAGAGAGGTTAATAGCAAGGGCCGGGCTCAACCTGAGGCGTCCACCGGACGAGGACGGTAAGGGAGAGGGGGGGGGGAGCAAGGGATACCTAGGTAGCCGCACACAGAGTAGAATACCTGTGGTGGTGAATTACGGATCGCCTGTAAGATAACTCCAAGACTTTATGCAAAAATAAAGCTGCTGAGGCATTTCACTCTTCCAACTTTACAAGGTGTCTGAGTTGTTTTTCCAACATGTAATGTATGACATATGCTGGGTTGCGGAGGGAGGGGAGGGAGTGGGGCCATGGGGCCAGGTCATGGAGGAGGGGGGGAGGACGAGGCACTGGGGTGCCCACGCTAAGTGGCAGAGGTAATTCTGAAGCAGCATCCCGGAGCGTTGAGTGTGCCACAGTAGGCGCCTGTGGTCTGGTATCAGCGGACGATGTGACATAGACCCACTGTGTGGGCTTTGAGTTTAGGCACGCGTCTCGCAACACTTTTTAGAGTTTTTTTTATGGGTGAATGTTTCCGCTGCCATAGCGAAATCGCTGGCGTACCGCACTGGAGGCCCTCGAGGCTCGCTGTCCCCGTATGGCCCGTTATATTTTATGTGAGGGGAGGGCCACAGCATGCGATCTCGTGCAGCCGGGGGCGTCCGCCACGGCACCCACCTCAGGTCCGGTGCCCTTGGTTGCCTAGTGCATTTGAGCCAAGACAGAGGCCCGCCTGCACGTCACAGTGCTCCCGTCTGCCCCAGTAGGCTCCGGCCACATCCCAGTGCCGCGGCCAACCAGTTGCGCAACACCCGGCCACCCGGATATGAGGATCTTCATCACAGGGAAGTGGGTCTGGAGGGGCACATATCAGCGCAACCGATCTGGCCGCAATTTCCAATTTCACAGCCTCTCTGCTGTGTGCGGGTCGGGTGTTTCGCTCCCTGAGTCCTCCTCTTCCACTTGAGAGCTCGCCGTCGCAGGGCCCGCGCCTCACCTCGGGATCAAGCAGGATCACTTGTGCTGGGTCCGGTGCATCCGCCACCGGCCCAGTCCGTGGTATTCGTCCAAACGGAGACACAGGGCTTCAGTTCAGAGACGGCACTCTCTGCAATCTCTGTGGGGGAGCTGGTGCGCACCGTCTGTTCTCCAGTACAACTCAGTGCCTGCCACCAGCGTACTTTCAGCTGTACGCAGTTTCTCGTACATGCTCCGATTCGCTGCCAAATTGGGACCACAGGATCATGAATCACATCGGGCACCACGACTGAAGTCGGTTTCTTGATTAATTGGCTATTAAAGGATTTATTAGAAGACAGGATAATGTGGAGCTGGAGCTCCTCGATTAACGGCCCCAAATCTATAAGTCAGACGGCTCCCACCGCCCCTTGACATGGAAGCCCCTGGGCTGGAAGCTTCAATGTCATGAGGTGGGGGGAGCGCTATGACTTCAAAAATAAATAGTTTCTTTTTGAAGTTACTCTGCCTTCATAAACAAATTCTTTTCATTATGTTTCGGTCCTGAACGGAAATAATTTCTTAATGAAGTCGGAGTGACTTCAAAAAGAAAACATTTATTTTTTAAGCAATAGGGCTTCCCTCAACCCCATGACATGTGCGTGTATGGTGAAAGAGTGCAAACTTACATTTATCGGTGGCTGCCTGGGTGTGCCTGAATGATGAAAGGGTGCACACTTATATAGGTGGCTGCCTGTGGGAGTGTATGGTGAAAGGGTGCATACTTAAATGTGTAGGTGTCCGCCTGTGGGAGTGTATGGTGAAAGGGTGCACACTTAAATTTATGGGTGGCTGCCTGGTTGTGCCTGAATGATGAAAGGGTGCACACTTATATAGGTGGCTGCCTGTGGGAGTGTATGGTGAAAGGGTGCATACTTAAATGTGTAGGTGTCCGCCTGTGGGAGTGTATGGTGAAAGGGTGCACACTTAAATTTATGGGTGGCTGCCTGGTTGTGCCTGAATGATGAAAGGGTGCACACTTGTATGGGTGTCTGCCTGTGGGAGTGTATGGTGAAAGGGTGCACACTTAAATGTATGGGTGGCTTGGTGTGCATGTGTGTGTGTGTGTGTATGGTGTGTGTGCTTGTGTTCAGGGGCACAACAAAACCTACATTTCGGGGCCGGGGGGCTAACTTCAAATGTTGGAAGAGGTGCTAACTTCACAGGCGGTGGGGGAGGGGCAAACGTATTTGTATGGGGGCATCTAACGTCTTTATACACTTCAATGAGACTATTCTAGTGCAGCTTCAATGTTACAAGCATATAACTCTCTCTTTTAAGTCTGAAAGCACCCACTTATGGACTGCTGTGAGAATAAATTAGTCTCCTCTTTACCCTTTCAATCACTTCCCTGCCATGCAAGTTCTAAACCCACTCATGATTTCAATTGCCTAAACAATTATGCATTTGAATGCAGGTACTAACAGTGAAATGCTTTGGGTTAGTAATTGCTGGGCCTTTGTTAACAGCAAAACATAGGTGCCGTTTAACATCTGTGTCCTGTTCTGTCTGGCAACGGCTCTGTAGGTCAGCCAGGTCGAGTCAACATAGCTGAAACTTTCAGGGGTCGTGGGGCAGGAGGGCTGAAGCCCAGTCAGTTCAATGGTGTTGCGCCACTACTTGTCTTTATCCATTGGTTACTTATTGGTAATCTTCATTACTCATAGCCATATTCTTTCTCGTCCCAGTACTTGTGTGCCTCATACACAAGTACTAGGATGAGGTAGATGGACATGGAGGCAATGCCTGGCTTAGTTAACTGCAATCTTCATTACTCCCAGTCCCACTCTTCCTCATCCCAGTACTTACCTAGGGGCCTCATGGGTAAGCACTGGGACAAGGAAAACGGATGTGGCAGTAATTCTGGGCCGAGAATCGATTTTGGGTGTTGGAGCTGGGGGTGGGAGGGAGAGGGGATGTGTGGGCATGGGTGGGGGGGTGGATCGGGGATTGGGTGATAAATCGTAATGGTCATCCATGTCCAGGCTAAGCAGGCATGATATGTGGTATTAGTGGCTAGAGAGGCATTTTGGTGCAGCCAGTCTAGTCATTTCTTAGTTTGGCTTGACTTTTTTTTTAACTGGGCATCTCTGATAAAGCAGTCCTGCTAAGTGTAGTTACCTGGCTAGACTGGTATTTGGGTGCTGCCAGTCTAGCCGTTTCTTACTGCGGGATTGTATATTTTTCTGGGCATCTGTGATATAATAACCATGATAAGTGTAATTGCTTCGACTGGCATTTGGTGCATCCAGTCTAGTATGACTCAAGGTGGCCTGGCATGCTTTACTGTGTGAAATATCTGAGGGTAACTCGCATAGCGAAACTCGAGAAACCCTTATTCAGGTGGCCAACGAAGGGCTGATCCGCTCAGATCCCAACTCTAGGGGTGAAAGAGCGAGAAAGGCTCACCGAGATGGGAAAGCCCAGGGTTGTACTCAAGGGAATAACCCAAGGAAGACGCTGTATTGTATCGGAGAAGGGTGAGATTCTTAAAACCTTGGTAGGCTGTATTACATCTGCCTCCCTTCCTCCCATTAGATGTCTCCTATCCCAACCCAACGTCCCCTCTGTATCCAGTAAATACCCTAGGAGCCCAAACTCCTTTGCACTTCAAAACCGCACTTCCCAGAATTCCTGTTTTTCTGTTCCCTACCCGCATACTCCCGGTCATTCTTTTCCACGCACCTCTAGTCACCAATCCCACAATTCCCCCGTTCACTTCATACTAATAATTCTGGTAATTCCCATGTGCCTCACAAACCCTCCTACTCATGTCAAAACCCAACCTTCCGAGATCACCAACAACTTCTCTAATACGAGGGTTGTATTTCCATATAGCACTGTTCCCTATCCTATCCCGTACGATAATCTGACAATATCCCCTCCGCCTTTTTGACACCAAAACTTTTTTACCCCACGAAAGTCACAGACTCATAGCACTGTATACCTGACATGTCTCGACACAAGGGTCAGGCAAAATCGGGCGATTACTCAATATCACACACACCTGACGGCCCTTTCCTTTACCCACATGGATAAAAAGTGGAGCAAAAGAGCACAGTATGAGCAAGGCAGACTGCACAACGAGACGGTTATCCAGTCCCGGCAGCTCAAGAGGAGGAGAAAGGCGGCAAATATTGAGAGGCTGACGAGGAGAGACACGACCTTGCCCTTTTCGACAAAACCCTGCAAACCCTCAGCTGAAAGAAACGTAAGACTGAGGACAATTGCCCAAGTATGCTGCAGCAGATGTCAACGGTACACAGAGCGTATCAACGCTGATAAGCCAGAGCGAGGGAGACTCCTGCTTCCGTGGCACCAGCCTTGACTCGGGTAAAGAGGAAAGCCAAGCGGTTCATCACAGCCGGTGAGTCGAGGGGAGAGCCGATAAGAACAGGGCTGTGGTGAATGAAAGTCGCAAAGTGAAAGACGTTTGAAAGAACTGTAACATTGTGAAGGGGAGAGCAGCTGGAAAAGGGGACCGGTAGCACATGGGTGTTGCTCCATGAAACTCTGGTCGATCCCCATCTGAGTAAAACTACAGAAACCAGAAGGCCGTAGGAGAGCTGCCAAGATAGGTCAAAGTGGTCATACAGGAGGTCAAGCAAAATCCCCCTACAGTCGAAAGCCTTTGACCTACAAACTTTAAAGGAAGCAAGGGAAGTGAATCCTGCCACATGAGAAAGCAAAAAGGGAAGTGAATCCCGTAAACATTGAATGTGAAGGTGAAGTTGGCAAGTGTGAACCTGGAAGAGGGATGCTGACAAGAAGGGGACAAAGTCTAAAGTCCTGAGAAACAGTGTATTAACAAAAGTGAACCCGGCTGAGGGATGTCCACTGGAACTGTTTAAAAAGAAATTAAGAGTTGTAAAGTAAGGATAAGCCATAGTGAACCAGGTGGAGGGAGGGTAACAGTTGCGAGGTGTCCGACCCCAAAAAGGGAGATCCAGGGGTGAATCCATCACCCAAAGTCCATTAAGAGAAGGAACTGTTATTTGATTTGTGGTGTACAACTTGTGAAGGGTCAGCGTCCGGAAGAGGGGGACCCAGGGGTGAATCCATCACCCAGGAAATACGTAGAACAGAACTTTGTGTTTGTTTGCCGTTTTTTTTTTAATAAACCTATTGGGCCCACGGGACCATAACCCCAGAGGACTTAATATTGATAAGAACTGTTATGGGATGGGGGGGTGTGGCCAGCCGACAGATGCAACCTCAGTGAGCTCCTAGCCCCATCACTGCCATGTTGCCCAAATCCCCCTTAAAAAGTGTAATCAGCGGGCCAACAAAAGTGGGGTGGATGAGGGAATGCCCAGAGCACCTGCTGAGAGAAGGAGCAGTAGCGGCGAAAGTTGTTGGCAAAGTTAGAGCTGACTGACACGATGGTGGTCGCACTGTGAGACAAAGCCGTGACAGCAAGCCTGCGCTGGATCTGAGCGCTGCTGTTGGAAAGGAGAGGCTTGCAAGCCGATTGGGACCCACAGTGAAGAGTGAGCCCCCACGAGAGCCGGCAGTGCAGCGACGAAAGATGGAAGCTGTCCTGCGTGAACCCAGTCGAGAGACCCACGCTGTGGGGTATCCCCTCCCTCTCTCAGATGGGAGGACCGACGGTGGGAGAGCAGAGTGCGGGATACGGCTGAGGGAGTGAGGAGCCTGGCGGCTGGAGCTACTGGAGGCCGGGGGAGTAGCGGACTGCATGCGCGGCAGCCTGAAGTTGGCAGCAAGGAGTCCCTGGAGGCTGCCGGTGAGACGGCGAGAGCATAAGAGGGCGGACAGCGGGTGAATATTGACAGGCCTCCGGTCGGGGAGGCTTGAAATGGCTGTAATTGAAAAGGAAAAGGTCGCTGTAAACCGCAGCTCATACATCAACAGGGCAATTCCACAAACGAAGCACACAGCAACACGGGAGGCAAGGACCAAGTGGGGAAGCAATGTCTGCCGCTGCCGGCCACGGGGGGTGGTTATGATATGATAGGTTATTTATAACGCGCTTAATGCCCAGAGGTTTCTAAGCACGGACCCGGGGATCGAACCTGTGTTGCTCCGTGTCGTTTTGCTTCCAAGGGGAGCACGTTGCCACTGAGCTATCCTCCCAAGACTGGTTCCTAAAGTAGAAGCATGGAAACTGGATGGATGGCCTGGGAGAGGAGGGCAGTCACAATATGACACGGAATTCTAATGCATGGAAGGCAGAAAGACAATGAAATGAGGCAGTAAACACAGGCTACTTATACCCACGGGGGCCCACTAAAGGAATAAAGCACAAGGGGATAAAAAGAACAACAGTCTTGATGACTGGGCGAACCCTGTAGCGCACTGACATGGAGAACTTGCCCCAGTAAACCTCCAAAGGCGACTCCACAAAGTACACCAACTCCATAGTGGAAGGCCCAAATGGGAATCCTGTGACGGCTGATTGCCTAGAAGCTGGTAGAAGAGGCGCAACTTCACTGTTCAAGGCCCCCAGGGGACCGGACAGGTCCCAGATAACAGAAGACATCAGAGGCTCGGATCTTCCCCTCTCTGGGTCGGAGGGGACAGGGCGGGTGGAGGAGAGCCTGTGAAGTCCGCTCCCAACATCTTGGCCATTGCTAGAGCATAGGCGCTAAACTCGATTATTGAAACGCTCTCTTAGCTGGCACCTCCGCCAAGAACATTCATAGACTGCAAACCACACAAAACAATGCCCTAAGAGCCGCGTTGAGCATCCCAAGAAGAGACCATATATCCCATGCCAGACTTGAAGCACAGTGGCTACAGGTCAAAGACCGCATTATTCTGAAAATCCTTACCATCACACACAGATGCATTAACAACACTGCTCCCACCTACCTATCCAAAGCAATATCAAGAACCACTTCCACTCGCCCCACCAGAGCCCAGTACACCAACCAGCTACACATACCACGCATCAAGAGAGCCACAGCTGGAGGTCTAGGCTTCTCATATATTGCACCTAAACTTTGGAACTCACTCCCCGCCACCCTTAGAGCTGAAACTTCCATCTCTGTCTTCCGCAACAACCTCAAGACCACCTTCCTCAACAAGTAAAGCAACATCCTACCCCATTCCTGTCATGTATATTGTAATATAAACACAAATGTAATATAACTATATTGTAAACTTGTATATATATTGTATCCCTGCTCAAAGTGCTCATTATGTAACATATGCATTATTCATGACTCTGTAACTAAGCATAGTACTGTAACAAGTGCCACAATGTCCTCGGGCTGTTGTGCGCTATATAAATACGAATAAAACAAACGAGCAAGTCTGGCCAGACGTGTTGACCAGGGTCCACCCATTTCAACTTAAAGAAGATATTATGCGGGCAGCCCGTAAACTGGAACCAATACGCTTTCAGGTGGCATCCATCTTGCTTTACCAGGATTTAGCCCGAGCTACTCTTCTAAAGAAGAAACACCTGAGGGTCGCTACAGACTGGTTGAGATCTAAGGAGGTGCGATACTGGTGGATGTTCCCACATGTGCTTTGAGTGGAATGAAAGGGTCAGCAGTACACTGTTTCGAAAGAGGAAGAAATGGAGGATCTTATGAGAGAGGAGGACAATACCGGAGGTGGTGACCGGGAAGGAACTTCGAAAACGAGCTTGGGGGAGAAGACGAGGCTGGAGAAGGAGAAATGGAGACTGGGGCGTCCCCCCGTCCCTAAAGGACGTAGCAGAGAGACTAAGACCTCGGATCCCACATGAGTGTACCATAAAGTGGGAGAGAATCTGTGACTATATTCCAACCTCTGATAATGCTTGGACCTGAAAGTAAGGTAGAAACTGCTGGAGTGGGGATAACATCAACCCGTGGATTTAAATCACGACTATCAAGATCATGAATCCTGCCAATTCATTGTACCAAATCCAACATTATGACCCCAACTTCAGAATCATTGTGATTGTAAGCGTATACTGGAATCCAGGGGCTATCAACAACAACAATTTCCTGGACGGCGTATTTCTGACCATTGATAGTCAGTGCAAAATTTCTGAATATTGACTTTATCATCTGTGGAGACCTCAATATCCACCTATATGCTCCCAACGGTCTGCACATACCAACCAATGATTTGTCGACAAGAGCCTGTCGCTGGATTAAAGAAATATCTATGAGAAATTTGATCCTAACAGGTCGCCCTTGCGACAAACACAATCTGCTGATTCCTACATGGTCTTGCAGAAAGGCTACCGCAATCATTGATTATATTTACTTATCTCCAGCATTGAAAAACTTACTATCGGAATATAAAACACTTCCTCCCAATAAGAGTGATCACCATATACTCATGATTTGCGGTTTTGGCTTGTGCGAACAGACTCCGATACCCCCTGTACCACTCTTGGAAATCACAGGAACAAATACCAGACTAAGAATCAGTCTAAAACATCTAGCCTCTCTTCCAAAGACTTTTGACCAAACAACTATGCTAGATGAGGAAAAACTGAATTATGGATGGATATTGATCCCCTTTCAGATAAAAGGAAACATAGCAGAGAAGCCCTCACACCTCCATCACTACAACCCAGAGCTGGCAAACAAAAAGAAAACCCTATGACAAAATCTCTGCAGCTGGAGAAAGAACCTCACGCCAGAGAATCTGCAAAATATGAAAAGAGCTAAGAAAACTTATCGCAACTGGAAAAAAACATATGCGCTGACCTCGCAACAAACGGATGCGGAAGCTATGCTAGCAACTCTCGAAAGCAAGAACTTGAGAAATCTGTGGAACCTGCTAAAAAAGTTAATGTATAAACTATATCATGTTAAGGTTTATAGTGATAAACTCGAATGACATTATGTCGAAAGTTATGTCAACAAAAAAAGTCAACAAAAAAAAACTTCGAATGTCTATTTTTAATCGTTTGGTTTTTTTTTCGAAACTGGGGGGTTCCGCCCCTTAGCCCCCCTTATTTTTTTTGTTTTACCCCTTTTTCTTACTCGCGGAACCCAAATAAACATATAAATAAAAAAAGAAAACATTCGAAAATGTTTTTTTGCCATTTGTTTTTCCGACATTATGACTTTCGACCTAATGTTTTCGACTTTATCACTGCCTACCTCATTTTAAATATCAGAGTGGAGCATGGAAAGGGCTGTGTCAGGGTGCAAGTCAGCCAAAGGGAGAAGAGGGGGTGAGAAAGTGGCAGTGCTGGAATTGGCTATAAGGAAGAGAGGGTGAGCTGGGAGGAAAGGAGAAAGTGATCACTCCAGGAGAGAGGAGTGGTGAGAGGGATAGAAAGGGGAAGGTCTGAGGAGATCAGAACATCCATAATGTGCCCTGCAGAGTGAGTCGGGCCAGAGGGGAGAATAGAGAGTGAGAGAGAGAGAATTGCAGAGGTCATGAAAGAGTCCAGAGGAAGGACGGGAAGCATCCTGGTGGATGTTAAAGTCTCCAAGAAGGAGGAGTTGAGTTGTCGAAACCAGGAGGGGAAGAGGAAAGGACCGCCCATTCAGAGCGGAAGGAGGGGATCTGACCAGATGGCCGGTAGATAGTAGCCACAGTAAGGGAATGGCTAGGAGAGAGAGAGAGCCTGCAGACGAGGCATTCGACGGAGGAGTAGGCCTGCGTAGGAATGACAGAGGCAGGAATCCACTGGGGGAAGATGAGGGCTACACCCCCTCCGGTGCGGTTGGGCCTGGGCGCAGAGCGGATCTTGTAACATCAGGGAGGAGAGTGTCAAAGCTCGTGACAGAGCTGGCCGTGAACCATGTCCAGGTGAGACTGAGGACATCGAAGGTCAAGTTCCTCTAGGAGGCGGCAGATCTCAAAGGCATGTTTGACACCTGAGCGATGGGGGCGTGGTCTGCACGCATGCTATGAAGACAGGCTCCCGTGGAGCTCCGTCCGTGATCCTTGCAAACACAAATACTATCGCTTTCACTGGGCTGTGAATCAAGAACAAACCAAACGATATTAGAGATGAACCGCATCCCACCACTCGACACGATTCTGGAGGCGAACCGGAGTGAATTTAGCAGTAAACGAGTACCTCAAACTGGTGCCCCTGGAAACCACAAGATGGCGGCGCCCGCTGCGAAATGTATCGGAAGGCGCGGCCGGCCCAGGTTACCCTGCACAGCGCTGCAACAAGGGACGCGCTGCCTCGCCGAAGCTGACAGGGCGGACGGTTTGAGCCTCAACTCCACCCCAGCTTCAGAGGGTTTGCGGTGGAGTCGCCGGGGCTGCAACTAGAGCCCGACAGCCTGGAAAACAGCCCAAGGAAAGCACGACATCGAGGAGCGAACAAGGCGGGTCGCCTGCCCCTCTGGCCGCATCTCAGCCCATGCTGACGCGAATGGCTGCAGGACCTGGGGACCGGGGCACCGAGGCCAACTACGCTGTTGTCGGAGGAGGAGCTCAGGAGAGCTAAGCAACAGGAGGCACCGCCGGACGTCGAGGGACCGGGATCGCCAGCCAGCACGGACTGCGAGGAGAAGGCTCCTGCGACGGCCGTGTAGGCAGAGGGAGAAATAGCGGGAATCACCGGAATGGAGGAAGCGCATTCGAGATCCAGCGAGCTGCGGGAGCAGCGAGTGAGAAGAAGCGGGCCCCCCCCCTCTATCCAAGTAAGTCAGACACCCTGTAAGACAGCTAGCACACTGGGGGTAACCACTCGACCCGCCAACCCCGAACAGACCGCGGAAAGATACGGGCTGGGGGAGCCCTGGAGGGGCAGCAGTGCTCGCACGGAGCAGGAAGACCCCCAGGAACTGGGGAGAGTAGAGCCAGGGCAGTGGTTCCAGCGGCATAAGCTGGGCTGCTGAGAGGGCAGAACGCAATAACCCCCGGTTTGCCCACACCCAGCAACGGGGAACAATCATTTTGAACATCATTCCTCCCCGCTGCAACCGCCGAGCTCTTGTGCCCGAATCCACACTTCAAAGGGCCCGAGAGTCATTGAAGTAAGACACTCCCTGCGACTCAGCAGCAAGCAGACGCACCACTCGCTGGGTTGGTGTGGCAACATCTGGTTAACTGACGCTTGGCCTTCCAGACACACACTTTCAGCTCTAAGCCCATAGTGGGGCAAGATCTACAAGGTAGGAGAGATGCAAGATGCAGTGACCAGCTAAACCCGGGTGAAGTGGCCACCTAGGCGGCGCCCCAACCACTTGATCAGGTCACCAGGATAGCAAGTTAGGACTGGTCGCACCAACTGCAGTCGCGGCAGAGCTGGGGCAGGGCTCCTGAGGCCAGGGAACCGTTGGGGGCTACACCTAGCCAGTTCTAGCAGTCAGTACAGCTGAGGTAATACCCCAACTAATCATCCTGAAAACAAAGGAAGCTGTGTTGGGCGATTACTGTCACACCTGAGCCACCTGACACTGTTCTGTTGGATGACCCTGTCTAAAGGGGTCATAGCTCCTGCTAAAAGAACTGAAACTCGAAATAGGGTCCGCAGAATAGATCTTCACACCACACAGACCCGAACCTGCAGATCCAGAAGCAGGGGATGTCTCCCCCCAAAAGTAAACTGAAATTGGTCACAATGGATTCCTTCATGACAGTTAGACCCCAGAGACAGTCACAGCAGGACCGGGAAGCCTCGGAAGAACCGTCCCAACAAGGGGAGGACCTTAGACATGCGCAAGTCCTACAAGCAATAGCGGCCCTCCGTACATCACTCGAAGGGAGGATGGAAGAGATGAAATCGGACATACAACTTATGCGCCAGGACGCCCGCAACCTGACTGAAAGGGTCACTGTGGCCGAAACCACCCTGCAGGATAATGTAGAGAGTACCCGAGATCTCAAGACAAAGGTCCAAGAACTGACACAACAAGTGGCAAGGCTGTAGGTGCACTCCGAGGATACTGAAGGGCGAGCCCGCCGAAATAACATTTGCATACTAGGGGTCCCTGAAGATTTGGAAGGCCCAGACCCGACAGACTTCATAGAAACATTGTTGCTACAGGAAATAGGTCCCGGGAACCTCTCCCAGGGGTTCTCTGTGGAAAGAGCCCATAGATCCCTCCAGAAGCGTCCACCGCCCGGATCCCACCCTCGCCCAATCATAGCCAAAATTCAAAATTTTCGAGACCGGGAATTCATACTGCGATACTCCAGGGAAGGAGGAGAGATCAAGAGAAAAGATTCGACAATAGTCATATATCCTGATTATACCCCTGCAGTGCAAAGGGCGAGAAACTCCTTCATCCCAATAAAGGCTTGAATAAGTAAACTCAACTTAAAATACATGCTGCTCTACCCATCACGCCTTAAAATCCTCTATAAAGGAAAAGCGATATTCCTGGAGACCCCAGCCGCAGCAAACATGTGGCTAGAACACAATAATCTGGCTGACGACAAGGAAGATCCACCAAGATCAGATCAGGGCTGACCCCACTCTCGCAGCAGAGGGGATACAAAAATAGGTGTTTCTTCCCCACATAAAAACAGGCAGCAGACAAATATACCACAATGAAGTCTTATTGCAAAGCAAGCTAAACCGGACGAGAGCTCGGAGGAACACACGAGCGAAGAAAAGTCAACCCCCCCCCCCCCATCAGAAACAGTGTAGGCAGTTTGCTTACACACAACCTGATCCGGAAGGCCAGGAGTGGCCTGGAAGGCTCAGGATCCCCTGAGCGCTGCAAGTTAAAAGCACCTGCTAGGGGGCAGTTCGAGTTGTTTTGTTTGTTTTCCCCATTCAATACAATGGGAGTTACCCAAGTTAATAAATCTCCAACAAGTGAAGCAGAAGATGCTGGGGGAGGGCGACAGGAGGGGAGAGGGCCAGGACTAGGCGAACATGCTGAAGACACTGCTAGTGACCGGCCTGAAGCAGTGGAAATCACATTAATCCGATATGGCAGCGAACGCTAAAATAAAGATAATGACTTGGAATGTGAGGGGCTTGGGAACTTATTTACGTTTGAACAGAATCAAGTCCTATTTGAACCGAAAGGGAGTGCAAATAGCACTGCTACAAGAGACCCATTGCACGGCGGACTCCCTGGCTAAAGTGGGTGAACACTGGGGAGGACAAGGCGTTGGAACCTCTTACTCCAGATATGCTAGAGGGGTGTACACTTGGATTCACCCCCAACTCCCATTCCATTTAATTAGGTCCGAAATAGACCCGGAGGGCAGGTTTACAATATTATGGGGCCGATTGGAACAGGAGGAGGTATGTATAGTGAACTCCTACCTCCCCAACACTAACATTCAAGCACACTTAAACTCTGTGTATGCCAGAATTACACCATACAGACATGGTATCTTTCTCTGGGGGGAGACTTTAATTGTGTCCGTGACCCGAACCTTGATAGGTCCTTGCCTCACCCGAAGGGTCCCTCAGCAGTAACATTGGCCCTGTCCCTATTAATTGACAGATTGAACCTCGCTGACACTTGGCGAAAGCAGCACCCCGACGCCCGGGGTTACTCGTATTTCTCCTCCCCGCATGGTCTTCATACGAGGCTAGACTATGTTTTCATAGGTAAAGAACACCTGGCACAAATAGGAGCACAGCACCTAGGGAGAACCATCTCTGACCACTCGCCACTACTAGTAGAATGGAACCATGCTGGCCCTAGACCCCCTATTCCTATGTGGAGAATGCCGATAGTTGCCCTGGGAGATCCAGCGTTTAGGGAGGAGCTACTCGAGTTCATAGACAGCTACATTGATAGGAACACTGGAAGTGTTGACCACCTGAGCACGTTGTGGGACGCCCTAAAAGTAGTAACGAGGGGGGAAATCATAACGAAAGCTGGGGGCATTAGGAGACCGCTTCGGGGAGAATTAGACCAGTGGGAACAAGAGATTGAGCAACTTGAGGCCACCCCAGTGAATACTTACCAGAGGGAGGACAATCTCCAAAAAATTACAGTTAAATGTACCTTAGCATGGGATAGGCTAAATAAATTTGATTATGCCACCAAGACTAATAAAATACACACAGAAGCCGACAGACCAAGTAGAATGTTGGCCTGGCTCTGCAGGAAAGAACACCCCAAGCACACAATCACTGCGATACAAGATGATGTAGGGAAGATAGTGCAAACACAGCAAGATATAAACGTGACTTTCAAGAGCTTCTATGAGAACCTCTACTCTCACAAGAACCAGGTCCCCCGAGAACAAATCATAGACACCCTTGAGGAGGTAGGATTCCCCAAACTGACGCCCGAACAGTCTGAGGCCCTGGACGCAGATGTTACAGCTGAGGATATAACAGAGGCAATTAAGTCACTGGCCACCGGTAAGACCCCAGGGAATGATGGGCTACCCACTGAGTTCTATAAAACATACGCGACCTCCTTAACACCCCTATTACACGCAGTCTTTCAAGAAGCACATGAGAGAGGGATATTGCCTGACAGTATGAGGGAGACCCTATTGATCCCGATCATTAAGCCTAATCAACCCGCTGACAAATGCGACTCTTACCGCCCAATAGCTATACTAAACTATGATGTAAAAATATTAACAACGGTATTAGCAAGTAGATTGGCCAGAATCATAGGGGACGTAGTACACGGGGATCAGTGTGGCTTCATACCGGGCAGGAACGCGACCATGAATTTACACAGAGTGCAACAGATTATTGTTCAGACTGAGACTAGCAAGGAGACATATGCACTGTTGTCTCTTGATGCCATTAAGGCGTTTGAGTCTATATTTTGGGAATGGCTTGTGGCGGTTTTAGAGGGATTCGGCTTTGGCCCGTGGTTCATTAGGTGGATTAGGATACTTTATACCAAACCTAGGGCCAGAGTAAAAACAGGGAAATACATATCTGAGGCCTGGGACATATGCAGAGGCACCAGACAGGGATGCCCACTTTCCCCCATGCTCTATGTACTGGGACTGGAACCTATTGCTATCTATTTCCGAAAACAATTCTTTGATGCTGGGATACGACTGGGAGGCATAGACCACATTATCTCTCTTTACGCGGACGACGTGCTACTATATGTCAGGGACCCATACAACAATGTACCCACGATGTTGGATGTCTTAGACAACTTTGCAAAGGTTTCGGGCATACAATTCAGCAGGGCGAAGTCCTGCCTATTCCCTCTGGCAGGCCTCAAGGACAAAGACGTAACAGAACTTCCTTTAATGGGAATACGGTGGGAGCTGACCTCGTTCAAATATTTAGGGATACACATAATGCATACCCCCACACTAATGCATGAACACAACACGAAGGCCGCAATCCCCGTCCTGAGAAAATCCATGAACTTCTGGGCAAAACTTCCCCTATCCAGGATAGGCAGAGCCACAATAATTAAAATGATTGTCCTCCCCAGATTTTTGTACGGGTTTCAAAATGTACATTATTACATCAATGCGCCTTTTTTCCGCCTGTTAGAAAGGATACTCCGAGATTTTCTATGGGGGAAGGGAAGACGTGAAATAGCACTTACCACCTTGCTGCTACCATACAGCCAGGGGGAATCCAACTTCCAAATTTTGAAAAATATTATTTGGCAGCACAGCTCAGCTTTGTCACCAAGTGGTTGGCAGATGACGCCACATCTGAGACGCCATTACTGCAATCCTTGATCTCTCCGTTGCACTTGAGAGAACTTATTTGGTCCCCAGTCACCTGATGCGTGAAGCCCCCTTCATGGCCGTTCAAGGTAGAAAAATTTGGCGCAGAACAGAAACACTTGCCCATGCAAAACACCAGTACTCCCCAGACATACCATTGATCTCAGATCTATGCCAATCTGTTGTAGATCTACAACATCTCAGACACTGGGAAAAGAAAAGGATATACTCATGGGGTGACCTATATGCTGATGGCTCTTTTAAGGAATTTGAAACGCTCCAGGAGGAAGACGGAGTCCACACAGGCCAGTTCCTATGGTATCAGAGGATAAGAACTACAGCACGTACCAAGTGGACAACTTGGCCGGATGAACCAGAACCAAACCCCCTGATTACATTATTGCATAGCTTGGGAGAAGGATGGAGACCGGTGTCCCAGGTCTATGGCCACCAGAGCGACACCCCTAACCCCCGAAGTGCTGATCTGAAAAGAAGTTGGGGAAAAGGACTTGGGCCGGGAAGTAACGGATGGGGAATGGGAGAGGGCTCTGGCGCATCCCAAGTCAGTCTCCAGAAACCATAGATTTAGGCAAATTCAACTGAACCTGCTACACCGGACATACCTAACCCCATCCAGGTTGGCAAAATGTAATAAATCATCACACTCCGAATGCACATGGTGTGGAATGTATAATGCGGACCTTATCCACATGTTCTGGTTGTGCACTAAAACGCAGTCCCTGTGGGCCACCATACATCAAACAAGCGACAAACTAGGGTCGACCGGATACAAATGGACCCCAGAGGAATGCCTACTAGGCATGTACCGCACACCGGCCAAACTCAAGCACCTGGTCAGGCTAATGGACATTATGTACATACTGGCAAAAATGACAATCGCAATGTCTTGGAAGAAATCAGCCGGGCCTCATCAGAAAACATGGTACAGTGAACTGGAACGTTGGGTGCGAGCAGAAACAAAGGCCTGGGAAGACAGTGTTGCCAGATCTACGGACGCCTCGAGCATGTCCCTAACGGCCTGGAAAGAACTCACAAGCTCCCTGTTTTACCCCTCGGATGACAAGCCCCCATGAATGGGAACAAATCCGCTGAAAAAACGGATTTAAGAACTAAATCAGAAGTCCCCAAGACCGAACCTTACTGTGTCCTTACAGACCCGGGCCCCCTCCCCCCCTTTTCTACCAGCCAACCTAACCCCCCCTGGATCACCAATCTGCTCTGGCATACGAAGCAGAACATTTGGAGACAGTTAAAGTTGTATTGTTAAACTGTTAATGTGTTATTTGGAAATGTTTATTGTCCTCTATTCGATGACATAATCTGAGTCATGTAACTGTAAAACATAACAAATGCCAATAAACAAATTTTAAAATAAATTGACAGCTGAGCGAGAGTCAAGAGTGGCAATATGGAGAAGGTTGCCGTCCATGAAAGACTTCCACGGAGGGGTACAAATCAGAGGCACACCCTGCGAAGGTGTAGAAGAGGAAGGAAGAGGGGGGCAAGGTAGCCAAGGAGGAGACAGCAGGGGAAGGCAAGGAAGCCATGGAGGGAAGGAAAGAAACTGATGAGGCGCGGGAAGCGTCTGTCAAAGAGAAGATTGGCCCGAGGGCCTTGGACCAAGACAGTACCATTCAGGTAAACATTAATGATGACCTTAGAGGAGTGGAAGGAGGCCAGGAGGGCCTCTCACCGGTAGCCGCCATTGATGGGAGAAGAGAAAGGAGAATGCACAGAGACCATATGAAAAGTCCATAGGTCTGGCAAGGGAACGACAAAGAAGATTTTGGTTTGTTTGCCTAGAGGCGGCACTAGTATAGGTGTCGGCGATGGGGAGGCCTGGGTTGGAGACCAGTATATCCTTTTTAAACTTCTTCCTGGACCACCAGGGGGTGCATAAGGCAATGGCTGCCTAAAGCACAGCTCTGTGCCCCGTGGGATGACAAGAGATGATTCAGAGCATTACCTGAGCATAAAATGAAGAATTAAAACCATCGTTGTGGAGCGGAAACATCAGTGATCGAGTAGATCTGAGGCCGGCGGAGGATGATTTGATAGAAAGCAGAAAATACAGGGCTTGCCCATCCCCCCGCCAGGCTCCGGAAAATGGGGGGCGGCTGCTACGTGTGAAACTCCAAGCCGTGCTGCGCCCCGATGAGGAAGAATAGGAGCAGAGGGGGAAAGAGGAGATCCAAAGCTGTTGTCCGAACCCCAGAGAAGAGCCACCAAAGCCTCCTGTCGGTGAGGGAAAAGCGCTGTCCAAAGCTCCAGAGAAAGCAACACCAGCGGACGGGAGGAAACGAACTCCGTGACTGAAAGGAGCAGAGGAAGGACGCCGACCAAGGCTTGCACCGCGGGGGCTGTGGGAGCCAAGACCCGGTGGTAAGGAGCCCATCTAAGAAACCAAATTCAGGCATGGTGGTGTTCTTCAGAGAAACCGAGCATTAGGGAATAGAGAGAAGGACTACTCGGGAAAGAACCCGCATGAGAGGGAAGCCACAGGGGACCCCAGGCACCCATGGTGCAAAGACATAATTCGGCAAGGGGAGGAGCGGTGCTAGAGGGATCGCCGGGACAAGTGGGATCCTGCTGAAAAGAGTGACGACAAAGCAGCGAAACGGGCTCCCCAGCCTCCGCATGAGAAAACCAATGGCGCTGCGCTCCTGAGCACCTCTTGAGAGGTAACGCACAATCGGGGGGGGGGGCCAAGGGACATACAGGGGGGAACAGATGGTCCAAAGCCACAGTCGTGGGGGGCTGACGCTGGGGCCCTGAGAAGAGAGTGGACCACACGTGTGAGGGGCTGAGGGTGAACCCCAGTGGTAGTGGAGGCGCGGACCACGGTTCACCTAGCCTCCAGCAAAGCAACTCCCACACGCAAGAAGGAGCCAGGACCCCCCCAGGGGGGGGGGCAGCAAAACTGGAGGCACAAGGAAAGAAAGTACAGAGTGTGCTGGGCTGTCTGGTCATACACGCCTGATGCAGTGAGAGCTTGCACGGGATGCACTGGGTGAGCGGCGACGGCAGGGAAGGGCTCGGCCGCCAGGGTGAAGGGGAAAGACCGAGGAGCTGTACAAAGCACCCCGATAGTGCCACACAAGGAGAATTGAGGCTCCCCTCCCCCCTGCCCCCCGAGCTAGAAGAGTTGTGAAGTGCACATGAAGGCTGTACTGGAAGAGCTCAGGTGATGGGATAAGAGAGTTGTCCCACAATCTGAAGGTACAGCCCCCAGCAGGGCCAGGGCCCCCGCGGAGCCCGCACGGTCAGGGTGGCCTAAAGCAGAGATGGACGGGCCCGCTCCAAAGAAGAAAGGCCACCTGGCACAGACACTGCAACCCCTTATCATCTGGCACACCTTTCTGAAAACATCTGCCCTGGAGTAGGTGAAACACAAATGGGTCGCCCAGAGGGTGCCATCAGTAGACTACAGCAATATAGAAGAGCGGTCCAAGGGGAGCGGGAGCTAGCAATGGGTGACAAGGTGACGGTGGCCGCGGCTGCCACCAAGGATGACATAGCGGGGATCATGGCCGAAATCAAGGCGCTCAGGCCAGACATCCAGACTTCAATCACTGAAATTAGAGGGAAAGTTGACTGAATAGAAGGTAAAGGGGAAAACCTCGAACAACTAGCTTAATGTGGATCTCCCGGAGATGAAGCTGAGCGCCAGAATGACAGACATTGAATTGCGAGAGGAAGAAATGGCCCGCAAGATGGACGACATGGAAAACAGGGAAAGGAGGTCCAATCTGTGCATCCTGGGACTCACTGAGAAGGAGGGGGAGACCCCGCAGCACGTGGAAAGGAAAGTACAGGAAATAATAGACCTCCTGTTCGAGGACGAGGGAGGTAAGATGGTGACAATTGAAAGAGCCCACAGGGGGGAGCAGAGCTTTCGGAGGAGGCCCCCACTCGATTGTGGTCAACTTCTTGAAATACAAAGAAAAGTCAGAAATTCTTGTTATGGCAAAGCAGAAACAGGACATTGAATTTCAAGGCTCTAAAATTAAAATATTTCAGGACCTCTCAAGTTTCACCCTGGCCAGAAGAAGGGCATGCAGGCCCCTAATGATGTGGCTCAAGGAGCAGGCAATTCGCTACAGATGAGACTATCCCTTCAACCTAACATTTGAGTACAAAGGGGGAGACTATCGGATCACCACACCAGAAGAGGCCAAACAAATTCTGACCAGCCTAACGGAACAGGTGGGTGCCAGATGCCCTGCGGGCCCACACGCAGCTCCCCCCTCCCAGTCAGAGGAGCAAGGAGGCACGCCCTGCAGGCAAAGGAGGGCTAAAATGGGGAGAAAATACTTCAAACCGAACCCCATCTCACCTCTGAAGCTGGCATGATAAGGTAGGGGAGACAAGTTCACTTAAGACACTTAAACACGACCTTCGAAAATAGTACACATGCACACAACGATGATCACGAAATTTGATGGGAAAACAAGCACTGGTAACACAATTGGCACCCCACGGGGGTGGGGTTTCCACTCAGGTGGTCCTCAATCCTATGAAGGTGTCTCACACTAGAGGACTTGAGCCCAGAGTTAGGGCTGTGGTTCTACTTGTGGGGTTTGTTTTTGTTAAAGTTTTGGGCGGGGGGGGAATCAAACAGGATAGCGTTTTCAATCATGAGATAGGGAGAGCAGGAAGGAAACACCATCAGCGGGACGATTATGAGATCTACTTCTCATATGGGATCCAGCATAATGGGAACAGAGGGTGCAGGTGCACTGTGTAGGAGACCTGGGCTACGGGTGGGAACACTAAATGTGTAGGGGCTCAACTCGCCAACCAAGAGATCCCTACTCGTAAGGGAATTTGAAAGGGCAGATTTGGATATCCTTTTTATACAGGAGACCCGGCTTAAATAGAGGGAAGAAAGACCCTCGAGGGGGAGAACGGCGGGACAGACTTTCTGGGCTTCAGGGAAACGAAAGAAGGGAGGAGTGGGAGTCCTTCTGAGCAAGCGGCTCAGGCTAGAAAATCTGGTAATTGAGCCATCAATGGAAGGCCAATGCCTAATAATTCGGGGTGAATGGGAGGCCGTCCGCCTGGTGCTAGTAGCAATATATGCGCCCAGTCAAGGTCAGGGCCCGTTCAACGAGGAAGCGCTAGCTTCCCTCAGGGGCAGCGGAGAAGAGCTGGTCATGGTGGGGAGAAGACTTCAACGCTTGTGCCGATCTCCAAATGGACAGGCAGCAGACAAAGATAACGACCAAGAGCAACCCGAGGGAGGTGGCCAGCAGATTCATGGCCACTCTTGAGGGAGTGGGGTTGATAGATAAATGGAGGTCCTGCAACCCTGAGAAAAGGGGATACACCTTTAAATCAGAGGTGCATAGCACAGTCACGAGGATTGATTATCTGCTTATCAACAGAGAAAGCAAATCTAGGGTACACGACTGTACAATACGCCCAGTAGCAGGGACCGACCATGATATGGTAATTACAACCTTAGAACTTGAGGGGATGGACTGCAGAGAAGCTAGGTGGAGATGTAACGACACCCTGTGGCGGGTCAAAATGTATGCACAGGAATTGCGCTCAGCAATAGACGAGTACTGTTAAATCAACGACAATTGGTTGGTGGATGGTAACACGGTATGGGAAGCGGCTAAAGCGGTGTGGAGGGGGTGTTACCCAAATTGACCTTTTACAATTGACCTTTTGCACAATTGACCTAATTATAGTGGTCCTAATTGACCTTGTGCACAATTGACCTTTATATTATTTTAGTTATTTTATATATGTATTGGGTTGGTTTTGGATTATAAATAATATAAGGGGATTGGGTGGGAGGTTGCAGGGGGTTTTGGATTGGGTGAGGTATTTCGGGGGGTTTCCCCCCGCATATATGTCCTAATTGACCTTCTAAGTTAGGTTGATTCTCCCGAGGTCAATTCTTCCGAGGTCAATTGTGAAAAGGTCAATTAGTATACAACCGTGGAGGGGCCATATCATGAGAGAGGGGGCGAGACGCAAGAGGGAGCGTAAAATCCTGTAAGAGAAATTAAGGGGGGAAATTGTAGAACTAGAAGGGAGACTGCATGCCCAAGGTGGGTATCGGGAGGAACACCTTGCCAACCCTCAAAAGTAAATGGGAAGACCTGAGAGCCATGGGGATGGGAGAGGTCTTTAGAAAGCTAAAGTTCTTGAAGCAGACCTTCTACGAAAAGTGGGATAAGGCTGACAGAATGTTGGCTGCCAGGCTTAGAGCCCAAAGAGCAGACCGATGGGTGTAAGAGATCAAAACAGAGGAGCGGGAGCGGGTGCGATCGTCTGGGGAGAGAGCGGTTTGCAGATATTTACGGTAACCTCTACACCAGCGAGGGTAGCAGGGTAAGCAGGGAGATCGAGGAATACATAGAGGCAGCGGGCTTGACGCGTCTCAAAGGCGCGGAGTGGGCCTTCCTGGAAGCAGACATCACATCGGACGAGGTCGAGGGAGCAATAAAGAGGCTGCCTCCCACGGGATGCCCTGGGGGAGGATGGATTCTCCATGGGTTTCTTCAAACATTTTGCAGGTAGCCTTGCACCCCACATGGCCACTTTGTTCAACCACATAAGGGAGTCAGACCAGGCCCCCCCTATCATTCTCAACAGCACACATAGTAATGATCCCCAAGGCAGGAAGAAACCCCACAAGTTGTAAATCATACAGAACGATATCACTCCTTAACACGGACACTAAAATATACACCAGAGTGCTCGCCACCCGCATGGATGACGACATGCCCTGCCTGGTGCACCCGGCCCATGTGGGCTTCATAAAGGACAGGCAGGGAGCAGACGCGACGAGAAAGACCCTGGATATAATGGAATACACTGCTGGAATAGAAGGAAGCCATGCCCTCCTCAGCGTGGACTCCGAAAAAGCATTTGACAGGGTGGAGTGGGAGTTCGTATGGGCCGTGCTGAGAAACATGGGCTTCGGGGAAACTCTCATATGAGGGATACAGGCCCTATACAGGAATATACAGGAATCCAAGGGGAAGGGTCGTTGTGAACAGCAAAACCTCAAGGGAGATTGTCCTAACGAGGGGTACCAGGCAGGGGTGCCCCTCTCAACACTAGCCAACAACATCAGGAGAGCGAGGGCATTCGTAGGAACGACGATAGGAGAAGCGGAGTACAAACTGGCAATGTTTGCAGATGATATCCTCCTGTATCTGGCAAGCCCTCAGTCCGATATACCAAAAGTCTTGCAAACTATACAAGAATTCGGCCAGTGGGCGGGGCTAAAAGTCAATGCGGATAAATCAACGCTTTTCCTCTACAAAGCCCAGGAACACCAAGACCAGAGGGTCACGACCATGAGCGGTATCCCGATTGTGTATCGTTCCATCAGATACTTGGGAATGATCATCTCAAGGACCACAGATAGGCTCTACGAATCCAACTTACCCCCCCCCCCTTGCTCAAAGAAATAGCCAATGACCTGCAGAGATGGGCCAAACTTGGTCTCCTGGCTAGGACGTTTGAATGCCCTAAAAATGGTTGTGCTCCCAAAGTTACTATATCACTATCAAATGCTTCCCATCGCTGTCCCTGGTTCACACTTCGTGGAAATAAAGGGAATGATCCTCAAGGTCCTCTGGCAGGGTAAAAAACGGAGGATATCGTACTCCATGCTGATTCAACCAAAAGAAGTGGGGGGGGGTGGGGTTGCCAGACATGTACGCTTACTATCGAGCAGCTCAGTTCAGGGCTATCATCCCACATCTGTAAGGAGACAAACAGAAACAGTGGGTGGCCATCGAGAACAACAGATTGAGACCGGTTTCCCTAGGAGAATGGTTATGGGGCCCCAAGGAAATCCTTCCCAAACCGTGTCATTAACCACTTTGGTATGGGGTCTCTGTTGCGTCTGTGGTGGAACAAAGGCGAAATGAAGGGTCTCACAACATGGCCATCCCCCATGAGCTGTATCTGGGCCCCGCCAACCCGTAATGACGTTGCAGAACCACTGAGGTTCCAGGATTGGTATGAGGCAGGGCCAGTTAATAAAGCCACAGGGATGCATAGAGATCCAGGACCTCGAGGTAGGCCTCCAATTAGGGCCCCTAGAGGTGTTCAAATTTCTGCAGCTAAAGGGAAACCGAACAGCGGCTAAATGGAACAAGAAACTGGTGTGGGAGCTCACCCCCTTGGAGAAAATCCTGAGTGGATCAGCCCACACCAAAGGTCTTATCTCAAATCTGTATGCTGCGCTCCTCAGTGTGAGAGGGACCAAAACAGAAGGGCTACGGAAAAGATGGGGAAAAAGACATGGGCCCAATGATGACGGATGCCCTGTGGGACAGGATGTGCAAGTCGGCACACAAAACGTCTATCTCAGCCCAATACAAACTTCAGTTTAAATTACTCCATAGGTGGCAGTTTGATCCCCTAAGACTCTCAAAGATGTTTGCTCAGACAAGCCCCATGTGCTGGAGAGGCTGTGGAAATCAGGCTGACTATTGGCATATGTGGTGGGCCTGTCCCAAGTCGCAAGCGTATTGGAAGGAGGTCCTGGCATGGATCAGGAAGATTGAGGGGTTCCCCCGGGATCTGGACCGGATGCTGGTCCTTTACAGCCTGGAGCAACAGGATGACGATTGGAAGAGAGTGCCCCCACATCACTATAAGCTGGAACCTACCGACTCTTCCAAGTAAAGCTATGTACCTGTATGACATGGAAAACATCACTGGTCTCCTGCGGGATGTTACACCTGGCAGGGAAATGGAGTGGGCTCCGTTCCTGGAAACCTACAAAGATCTGACTCCCAGCCTCCGGGCCGCTGACCCCGAATGATCTTGCATGGTTTGAGATGAATGGCGATTGCTTCCGGTTTGAACACTGGTGGTGGGGGTGTTGGGGGCACGGGGGGGAGTTGGGTAGGAGCGGGCGGTCGGTGGGAGAGGGCGGTTGTTTCAGATTTGTTGCTTTTCTTTCTTTATTAATGACCATGTGTTTGAATTATTCTGTTTTATGGTTGGAAAATGCTCAATAAAACCAAATTAAAAAAGAAATAACTTCTTCCTACCAGATTTAGTGAGGAGAGCAGGATAGTCAATAGAGAAGCAGTTGTAAAAGATAGGAGAGACAGAGAGCACCCTAGAGTAGGTAGGGAGAGGAGAGAAGAGTAAGGGAGTGGGGGGGGGTGTAGGGGAGAACACTAGGGCATGACAACGGGCAGGGTGCAAGCAGACGAGACAGAGACGAGACAAGTTGACAATTGGACAAGACGACAGGCACTCGGACAATGGTGCCCTGTTACTAGAGGAGTGCTTTGCTAAGATGTCGACCACAGAATGGCACTACTATCAGTGTATTTAGATACTGAAAAAAACACATGTAAGTCAGAGAGTCCTCTAAGGGGGGAAAAGGCCTAGGTTCACAATGCCATTTTGTTTTTTTTTAGAAACTTTCACAATGCAATTTTAAAAACAGTAGAAAAAACACCTACGTTTGAGAGTCAGCTATAGGGACAGATTTGTAGGGTAGAGTGAGGTTCAAAACCTAGCCCTGGGCCACTCCTACCCCACTAATCGCTGCTGGGTGACGGCTCGCAGTTCACGAGGAGACGGTCACCACAGATGCTTCCCTGGAAGGCTGAGGAGCCCACACCGGACGCCTGCATGCCAGAGGCCTGTGGCTGCCGGAAGAGAGGGATTTCCATATCAATATCCTGGGGCTATTGGCAGTGTTATGGGCCCTCAAGTCTTCCCTCCCATCTCTGAAGGGCAAAGTGGTGAGGTTCTTCATGGACAACAGCACCACAATATTCTACATCAGGAAACGGGGCATCCGATCTCTGGCGCTCTCCAAGGAGGTGCAGGAATTCTGGCACTGGGCCGTCAGCCAGGGGATGTTCCTCATTCCTCTTCACCTAGTGGGAGTCAAGAACACCATTGCAGACTCCCTCAGCAAGGAAATGCGCTCCTGCTTAGAGTGAGAACTTTGGCAGGACCAGGTTGACCGCGTCTTCGTCAAGTGGAGCAGGCTCCTGATCGAACTGTTTGCGACAGTGCCAATCTCCAAATGCCAGATGTTTGCCAGAAGATGACCCCAACCGAGGAGCCTGAGGGTCGCGTTCTCCTTCCCGTGGGAAGGCCTGTTTCTGTACACGTTTCCTCCGTTGCCTCTCCTGCTACGAGTCATCAGCACACTCAGACAGTGCCAATGCAGGATGATACTCATCGCCCCGGCGTGGCTGATGCACATTTGGTACCCGGAACTTCGCAGCCTGTCAGCCTTGCCTCGGGTCAAGCTTCCAGTAGTTCTGGATCTTCTCACCAAAGAAGGAGGCGCAATCCTTCATTACGACCCAGGATCACTGAACCTGAGGGCTTGGCTCCTGCATCCCTAGAGTTTGGAGGATATGAGTTGCCTGCAGACTGTAGGGAGATCCTCGCCAAGGCCAGGTTGTCATCGACTTTGAAGTGCTGCGGTCACAAGTGGAAGCGTTTCGCTAAGTGGTGCCGTTCGCAGAAGATTACCACGTTGGGGGTCACAGTCCCGCATGTTCTTCCGTACTTGCTTTCCTTGGCCAGTGCTGGCCTGGCACACGCTTCTATCAAGGTGCATCTGGCGGCTATCTCGCGCTACACCAGATCTCCAGGAAGATCGTCACTGTGCTCTCATCGACTCGTCACAGAGTTCCTCAAAGGATTTTTTCAATCTTTCCCGACGGTGAAGGCACCAGCCCCGGTGTGGGAACTCAACTTGGTTCTGACAAGGCTCATGGGGGCCCACTTTGAGCTTATGCATCAGGCCCCTCAAGTTCCTCTCGTGGAAAACGGCTTTCCTTGTGGCCATCACCTCTGCCAGGCGGGTGGGTGACATCCAGACCCCATCCTGCACACGGCCATATCTGACCTTTCACGAATCGAGGGTGGTGTTTCAGACGCACCCCTCTTTCATGCTGAAAGTTCTGTTGGAATTCCACCACAACGAGCCTTTGGTGTGACTTGTTTTTTCCCCCAAAACCTTAGTGATTGGCTGAAAGGGCCTTGCACTCGCTGGACGTTGCTCGTACCTTAAAGTTCTACGTGACACGCACAAAGAGTTATCAGAAGACTTGACAACTGTTTGTGAACTTTGGTCCTGTGAACCAGGTGAAGTCCTTGTCCAAGGCTTCCATCTCAAGGTGGCTCTCCGGTTGCATCATGAATTGTCAGGGGTTGGCGAACCGACCAATGCCCGGCTGTGTGAGAGCCCACATCACCAGAGTAATAGCTGCAACGGCGGCGTTCCTGTCCGTTGTGCCCCTGCTGGACATCTGCAGGGCTGCTACATGGAGGTCCACGCACACCTTCACACCATTCTACTGCGTCGACAGGGATTCCAGGGTGGAGTCCAGAGTTGGCCAAGCAGTGCTACGCAACCTGTTCGCTTGAGGTGAGTCTGTTCCAGAGATGTAAGAGTAATTGCTTCTGTTGAGGCTTACCAGCTCCCGTGGTTGTGTAATGTGGTACTGCTATGTATTCGTTATTCATGAGCATGTGAATCCATGCCAGACCCCATGCTGAAGAAGGAACAAATTACTTACCTGTAACTATTGTTCTCCAGCATCAATCTGACATGGATTCACATGCAAACCCTCCATCCGATCCCCCCCTGCTGCTCTTCTTGGTCATACTTCCACTTTACGTGCTTACCAAATCTGAAGATGGCTGCCAAAAGAGGGGCTTAGCGAGAGGATTGCCATTGGATGGGGTAGTATGATCCAGTGGACAGTGATTTGTTTAAAGGAGAAAGACAGTTTGTAAGTGAAAGTGAAACTGAAACAGTTTTTTCTTTTACTGAGGATTCCCAGCCTGACGTCAGGGAATATTCATGAACATGTGAATCCATGCCAGACCCATGCTGGAGAACAATAGTTACAGGTAAGACACTTGTTCCTTATTTGGTTAAATTGTGAACATTATTTGCCCAACCCAAGTCATACATTTCCTTAAACCCTTAGTTGTTAATTTCTAGTGTGAGGATCAGAATAGTTTGTTTTGGGCACAAAGACAGTTTACATAATTTTGATGACAAGACACAGACTGATCTTTAGTTTGTTTCCTAGGCAGGGAAACTCTCTTTAGGATAGGGCCAGAGAGGTCTTTATCCAACTCTTTTTATTTTAAAAAGATGTCCGACAGTGAAAACATTACAACTTTGTGTCTGCCTCTCATTTCAGACTCTTCATAGTTCCCGGATGCCACAGAAGAGTCTCTGAGGAGGAAGGGACCAGATCCCACTAAAGGGCAAATCATCCAATCGAATCATTAGCCAGTCAGATAGCACAGCGAGTGGAGCGCTCGCTTTGACATCTGTGCAGAGCCTGCCAACGCAGGTTCGAATCCCGGCAGGGCCAAACTCAGCCTTTGATCCTTCTGAGGTTGATAAATCAGCACCAAAATGCAAATTATTATCCCCCCGACTACTGGTTGTAGTTAAGAAGATCCCATTTTCAGTTGATGTCAACACCTGCAATTGTCATGGCATTGCAATTAGTGAATACAACATGTGGGCTTGGTGTACCCCTTGCTCCCAACTGGAACCCTGTGACAGTGGATAACCCATAGAACACCCACGTCCTCTGTGTCACTCCTCACATCCTTTCGCAACCCTTTTGTACTAATTTTCCAATAGTATTAGCTTGTAGATAGCTCTAGCATTCCTCCTAATAGCTACAATTAAAAAGGTTGCATGCATAGAGTTGGAGTATGTGTTTGAAATGCTGGTTATCCACCAACCTGCAGGGCTGTATTTGTGTGATTGGTGGCCCCTGAGCAAGTTACAAGACACAACTGCAGTCAAAGTAACTTGGAACACTTGAAAAGCAGACACTGTGTCTTCTTCTAAATGTGAAGCTGCCTTACCTATAGCCTATGGGAAAGGAAGCTGATTGTTTGGAAGTGCGATTTCCATGGCACTGTGATCTTGTGCAGTTACTGTGTATTTTGAGGTATTGGTATATATGAATGCTTTACTTCAAATCCTAAACACATGATTGATTACTATTTTGTTGTATGGCAAATATCCATGTCTTGTCTTAAAGTTAGCCAAATTGCAAGGATTTGTCTATCTCTCACTCACACCCTCCACAAGCCCCCTTCTCTGTTATGCTGCTGTTGTAAAAACCTAATATTTCATCAGGGTCCAGCAAATGTTGAAAAGAGCCCCAGACACACCAATGGTTCCAATGCCTCATGGTTGTTATTGACCACAGCAGGGGAATGTTGATCTATGCGTTCACATTTTTTGGCATGCACATCGTCTCATCTAGACAGTCATAGTGTATGGAGCTCACTAGATAAAAAGGATATACAAATTGATTAATTCAATGCTCATCTAAGGCTGTGACGTGTGACTCCCAGAGAGCAACATAACAAAGTGATCAAATGTCTTTGCGTGTAACCCATTATGTTGTGTCTAAGCCATTCTAACAAGATAATATGTAGCCTGTTGATACCCTTCTTGATCGTTAACACACTTTGGACTTATCAGCCTTTAGCTCCCATCTTCATGGGCCAGTGGCAAGGTCTGCTATTCCAGAATGGGTGGTATAGGACAGACCCAGAGATTGAACCTGTGGTGCTTCGTGTCGTCTTGCTTCCAAGGCAAGCACGTTGCCTCTGAGCTATCCCCCGAGACAAAGGTTTAGGTTTTACCCATACTTGCTGTATTCCACTTTATAAAACAGGTACAAAATGTGGCATAACAATCACTATTTCTTTTAGGAAATAAACTAAAGGCATTGCCCAGTACAATGGACAGGCTGCGAAGTTTGCGCACTCTCAGTATCAGCGAAAACAGACTACGTGAATTACCACAGACCCTGGCTTACGTTAGGACACTAGAGGTAAATGCTAGTCCATATGTGATTATCTTTCACTTGGAAGAATTTGTTGTTTGTAATGGTGTTAAAATTCTGGCATGCTTCCATATTGACTGTTATTAAGTAATTCAGCACAAAGCCAAAACATTACTAGTATTTAATGCTCAGTTTTTCACTCTTGGGGTTTGTTACAGATTCTTGATAAACTGAGTTAGACATTCTGAGAGGAGGAGATTTGAGGTGAAAAGATGTTTTAAATGTTAGTCTGGTTGATATTAGCTATCGAGAGGACCGAAGGATAAAAAGAAACATTTAAAATGTAATGTTGCTTACCTTAGGATTACCTTTTTTACCATGTTTGATAATTGTAAAGTTATTATTTCTGTATGTAGGTCCATCATTTTTTAGGCCTGGTTTTTGTGCCATCCTTAGTTTCCCTCCCTGTATATTTGCCTGTGTGTCTATGGGTGACTGTGATGTTGAGAGCGCAATATCATTTGGGATTCTTTTCCAGGATATGATCCATGGATGGCAGTTGGAGCTTACCTCTGTGGGTGGTGGGAGCTGGTGACTCTCTATGTTCCCAATTCTATTTAATCCGTAGTTAAAAAAAATAAACTTAGTTGGAGACTAAATTATGTGACTTCATAATTCAGATTTGTTTGACGACCTTCTTGTGGAGTCACCAGTCAAACCAAGACCTTAAAATGCTCATTACTGCAGACACTAAAAGGTTTAATATGGAAGTGGAAAGCTTGTAATAGTTTTTACAATGCTCAAAATCTAGTGAAAGTTAGCAAAATAGATCAACATAAACTAACTACCGTTCTTCCTGTGACTTCCAATTTTGAACAGTTTGACTGTATTTTGAAAAGACGTGTATAAAGCCGTGAAATTGGGAGACACGCATACAGTAAGTTGTGAAAACACTTTCTCCTACTCATTTGTGCTGAAATTCTAAAAGTAAACCAAATAAAAAAAAGTAGTCCCCACTGTAAACCTAATCCAACGGAGAGAAACTTTTCTTGAAAATAAGTTGCAACTAGGCCCAATTTTAATATAAAACATTACTATTGGTTCCTTCAGTATGCATTTTATTTTAGAAGTGTTCTTAAGGCCCAGGCTATATAGGTCTTCCCTCTCTGTCCCTCTCTTTCAGAGAAGGGGATAGAGTGGATGAGAGGGGACAGAAAATGTCATTGTTGGATACGGATGGGTAGGAGTGTAAATGAGGAGAGGGAATTCAGTGCAGGAGAATATACTGTGGCCCTAGAAAGGGAGTCTGATGCCAGTGCTGAAGTGGATGGGTAGGAATAAGCTATTGTGCGTATTGGGCAGTCAAAAAAGTTCACTGTCTGTAATCAGGCTCTCGTTATTGGTCTCCCTTCATATCAGTCACACTTTCAGATACAACCTTTTGTATTCTTGTAGCAGAAGAGTGCCCTCTCCCTCAATGCAGGGTTGCAAGAAGAAGCACTTTTCATGGACTGTCACCTCCCACTTCCAGGATCCTAACCTGTGCTTTCTGCTCCATCTAGCCACTTCTCTGCTTAAGCTAGCCCTCCTTGCAGGTGTTGCTTATTCTCACTTCCTTTCCTCTTTTCTTGCTTTTTCCCATATACCTCTTACTGTTCTTTCCCCTCCCTACTTACTTCTCCTCCTCCTCTTCCTGATGTGTGCCTTCCTCCTGCTTACTTCTGCCAACCAACTCATCTTGGTGGTTAACCACCTCCTCTTGATATTCAATCAATTCTTTCAGACGTCATTTTAGCCGCCACCTCCTCGTCTTTAACTACCTCCTCTTTACTTCTTTTAATCATGTCCTCGTTACTCAATTTAACTACACGCTCCTTACGACTTATGACCACATCCTTCTTACTACCTTTGACCTTCTGCTACTCCGGATGTACAACCACATCCTCCTGATGTTTAACCGCTTTCTCCTTACTTTCTTTAACCACCTCCTACTTTCCTTTAGACACCTTGCTCTGTTTAGCTACCTCCTCCTTAGTTCCTTTAGCCACCTCCATCTTACTTCCTTTAACTGCCTTCCCACTACATTTACCCACCAACAGATTACTTCCTTTAACCATCTGCTCCCCTTCTCACTCATTTACCCATCTCCTTCTTCTTTTAACCACATCCTCCTTAGTACCTTTAACCACCTGATTCTGATCAATTTCCTCCTTTCTAATATTCAGCCACCTCCCCCATATTCTCTTTACACACATTTTCCTCATGTTTCATCACCACCTCAATTTCTTCCGCCACCTCCTTCTCACTCTGTTCTCAAACCCTCCTCCTTCTCAACTGCACCTTTTCCCCTCTACACCTTTTCTCCTTTCCACACTCCCTCTCTCTAAGCTCCTTCTCCTTTCCAGGCCTCTTGTCCTCTTTGCGCTTCTTCTCCTCACTAGGCTCCTTCTCTACAAATTACTTCCACTCACCAACTGGTGTTAAATGCCTGCCTACTGCTTCTTCCAAAAACCCACTCACCTGACTGACAGCATGTTCTGGTCCTCTATAGCCCAGTGTCCCCACCCCCTGAGCTGGACTCTGTTGAGGATTTGAACCTATGTGACCATATTGGTGAGGGCCTACGATTGGTGGGTCTTAACTAGCACACCTGCATTCATTGAAGACCTAGTGGGCCGAAAAAAGCCTTCAAAATGCCTTGTCCACCATTTTCGATTTCACTCATGCCTCTATTATGCTTTTCCCCAGTCTACTTGGGCGGTAGTGTGGGGGTTTGATGTGTGCTCTGTTGTGAAGAACTTGGACGCAAAGGGTATGTGTTTTTTTGTTTTCCACGTCCTCGGCTTCTGGTCTATTTGTCAGGGAACCAGCGCAGCCGGCCGTGCCTGAGTCGGTTGTGGTTAAATATGTCTTTGCTCTGTGAACCTCACTGATTATTCCAGCCTACTCTCAAGCCCATGCCACTCTCAAAACTACTGGGATTGTGATGTGAAGCACCTTCTCTCCTCAAACTGTATGCTACTGGCATTTGATTGCCCCAGGGCGTGGTCTCATACATTGGCATGGTCACTATTTATCACTTGCTTCTTTCACTTCCAAGTGCCGATCCCTTATATGGGAAGGGTCATCATTGGTTGCTTGCTTTCTCATTTGATTCCTGCACAATCAACTTTACTTTTCTACCCTTGTTTTATGCTTCTGATTTCTCACCTGACAGGCAATGCTCTTCCCTGCCCCACCACCCCTTTTGTCACAGGCTCTGATCCCTTGCTGGACAATTATGACGGATTTGTGGCAGCAATCAAAAATGTGTGCGATTGACCGGACATGGCTTTTATGGCACAAGAAACACTCCTCGATTTACAGCCGTGGTCTATGGATGTGATGTCTTTTACTAGCAAATTTAGGCAGCTAGGTAAAGGGACCGACTGGCAAGAAAATACCTCTTTACCCTTTTTCGCCCAGGCCTAAATGAAGATATAAAAGATGAGTTGGCCCGGATTTCGTCCAGCAAACTTCAATGCCTTAGTTGCTTTAACCTTACAAATTGACTACCCTCTTCAAGAGAGATGGGCAGAGAAACGCAAGGCTAGAAGTTGTCCTTACAAAACAAACCCGGTTCCCTCTGGTACTTCTACAAATACAATGTCTGAGCCTTAACCTATGCAATTAAGTGCTGCCTAGGGATTATGCATTGTGAGACAGGCATGGTATCAAGAGAGGCACAAGCTCAAAGATACTTTTTCTAAACCTTTATTTCTAAAGGTTCCTGGGTTGGTGTAATGCCTAACTGGCCTCAACATTAAAGGGACGATTCCCATAACTGATGTTTCTAAGAGTCGTTGAAGTCTAAAAGTCCAAAATAAAAACCTGTCTGTGTCTAAACCTATGCTTGCCCTCACTCTCTGACAAAAATGTGTTAGGAAGTCTTTCAAAAGCCAAAGGTAGTTCAACAAAAATAGGAAAACCAGGATTGGTTTCAGGTGGTCTTTTCACCAGATGTAGGTTGGTCAGCTTCACAGGGATGAGTTCAATCAAAAGGGACTGTTCTTAGGACCCTCTCCATAGTTCAAACAATGTTAATGTCTTTAATGCCTTGGGGTTCCCTTCCCCAAGCTTGTTCCTTCAGTAAAATAAAAATAAAATTAAGCATTCCACTTTGATAGGCCTCTTAGGGTCCCCTTCCCCAAGCTCAGGCCCCTTTCAAGTTCACACCCAAGTTCAGCTTTTAGGCCTCTCCGGGTTCCCTTCCTTGGGCTTAGGCCGCCTTCTAGTTCAAACACAAAATTCAGTTTTCAGGTCTCTCAGGGTTCCCTTCCCCCAAGCTTGGGCCCCTCTTGAGCTAAAAAGAAAACACAAGTTCAGTTTGTCAGGATGTGCCTTTTCCTTCATATACAGTTCACTCAAAGGGTTAGCATCAGAGACTTTTGAAAACGCCAGGTTATTTGCACCTCCAAAGCGCGTCCACCCCAAGCTTTAACCCCTCTCATTTCCTGATCTTACCTTTTCCTTAAGGGGCTTTCTGAACCCTTTCCTGGTCCCCTCTGTTTTCTTGACTTTCTTTCTTGTGCCCACTGGCACCTTTCTTTCCTTCTCCTGCACGCTTGTGCTTTATTTATTTTTCCGTGCCCACTGGCACCCTCTTCCTTGCTATCCCGTGCACACTTGCACTTTCTTTACCTTTCTGTTCGCACTGGAACCTTTTCCACTCTGCCGGGCCGCTTGCACCCTCCTCTCTCATTTTGGGTCGCTCACGCCCTCTTTAATATAGTTCTTTTTCTTTGCGTCCCTTGCACGCTCTGCTTTCTGAATTTCTCTTTCTTGATATTGTCACTTGTTTTCAATCTTCACTAGTTTTCTCTTCTTTCCTCGTTACCTCTCTGTGCCACTTAATGGGTTTCCTTTCGCCCGCTTTGCTTCAGTCGTATGCTCCCGAGTGTGTATCCCTCTCTCTCTCTGTCTCTGTCTCTCTCTCTCTGTCTCTCTCTCGGTCTCTCTCTCGGTCTCTCTCTCGGTCTCTCTCTCGGTCTCTCTCTCTGTCTCTCTCTCTGTCTCTCTCTCTGTCTCTCGGTCTCTCTCTCGGTCTCTCTCTCTCTCTCTCTCTGTCTCTCTCTCTGTGTCTCTGTCTCTCTCTCTGTCTGTCTCTGTCTGTGTCTCTGTCTCTGTCTCTCTCTTTCTCTGTCTCTCTCTCTTATTTTCACGAGACTCACCCGGGCAGCAGCGCAGTGACAAGCCGTCCCTCCTGGTTGTGCGGGCCTGAATTTCCTCAGACA
Organism: Ambystoma mexicanum; assembly: GCF_040938575.1. Taxonomy (NCBI): domain Eukaryota; kingdom Metazoa; phylum Chordata; class Amphibia; order Caudata; family Ambystomatidae; genus Ambystoma; species Ambystoma mexicanum. Next base: position 351,598,006 of record NC_090929.1, read on the forward strand.
CCTTTGGGGCTGTCACAGGTGCCAAGGAAACGAGCAATGTTACAACCGCCAACAGCAGCCTGCAAGATGCTTCGCTCCGGCTCTCTGGAGACACAGCTCCCTAGCCACGCTGCAGCCCCTAAGAAACACCGGGCCAGCGTCTCGGCACGCCGTTCTTCTCCAAGCCGTCGATCCTGCTGCTCTCTGCTCCGTGGCTTCTTCGGTCCAAACAACATCCCCAGCTTGCTCATTCAGCTGTGCAGAACCACACCTTTTATAGTTGGAAAAGCAGTCAAGGGGAGTCAGGTGTGAATGATAATTAGTGAGGGCCTGACTCTATCAATGGGACAACTTCAGTTCTTTCTACAGCCAGTTTTCCTTACGTTCCCCATGTTATTCTTATGGGAAAGTTTCACTACTCCCTGTTCCCGCTTCCTCGTCCTAGTATTTGGTGGAAATGGGGAGGGGGTGATGGACTGGGTTTGAAAATGCCCCATGAAAGCGTATTGTACAAAAGGACCGAATACCAAAAGTTTGACTTCCAAAAGTCCGATCCCCAATTTTCTGCATATATATATGTGGGGGGGTAAAGTGTATAAAAAATCTATTGGGGTAAGGCAGGGGGCTGTGCGGGGGTTTTCCCCCACATATATACTTGTGGAAAATAAAATTGAACCTTTGGGAGTCGCACCTTTGGGTTTGGTAAAATCACGCAGATCCCATGAAAGCTGAGGGAAAGGGTTTTTAGGTAGAATGAGATTGTAGGGGAGATTGCATTTCCTTGTTGGTTCATAGGACAACCTTTTAATCTGGTCTGCGTAGTGATTATAGGGACAGAAGTCTTGAGGTTCACGACCCGGGCAGGTAGAGGATGAAGGAATCTTCCTCCCCTTTCTCGGACAACTGATTCCCCTCTTTCTCCCCTTTGGGTCACAAATGACCGGATAAGAATCCCAGGATACGACTCCTGAATAAAAGTTGTAGGGATCAACATAGCCCATGAAGCCCTCTGGGATTTCCTTTTGCTCCCTATTTCCCTGTTAGGATACTGCATCTCACCTGGGGTATCCCCTTCAGACAACTCTGGGTTCCTCTACTCAGGTGATCCTCCCTGACTCGTCCACACCCAAAGTTGGGATCCAAGAGCGATGGCCCTCCCCATGCCACCTGAATAGAGGACGTTCTGGGTTTAAATGGGAGAACACCCCTAGGTTTCTTAAAGCATGTATTGTGGTTCACGTTCCCATCTACTCCGGTAATGTCCACTTGTGCCTCCACAGCATTCAGGAAACACTAGGTCCTGGTCCTAAATGGAGCCATGAATTGGGAGAATGCAGAAGGCTCCTAATGTACTACCCCATCATCTACTATGTCAAGACCTATCCTAGTGGTCCTGAACGTACTGATAACCCACCTGATCAGGAATCCATTAGTGCTCTGGCCGCGGTGGATTGCGGTGCCGCAGTTTTATTTATGGACATCACGTGGGCTCAACAGAATACCATCCCAACATTAACAAAGTCTGTTTTGCAACATGTGGAAGGTATCAACGGAAGACCATTTTCCTCTCGACCCATATCTGTGCAAACCCACTTACTGCAAATGAAAGTGGCACAACATTCAGAGAATCTGAGTTTTAATCTTATCAAAACTTCACACTTTCCTGTTGTTCTTGGTATTCTGTAGCTCCAGCAACACAATCCATACATACATTGGGTGCCTGGAACCCTGTTTCTGGGTTCAGAATGCTGTACTCAACATTGCTCAAACAAAAACATCAAGGTATCAGTTCACTTCACGGATAGTTAGACTACCAATCCTTCCTTACCGGCGGCCCATCTGCAACTGTTTCTGTCAGAATATCAGGAGCTTTCTGACGTCTTTCTCGACTCAAAAAGTTGTTACCCCCTCATAGACCTGAAGACTGTGCCATTGATATTGTTCCTGATTCCATTATCCCATTTGGAAGGATGTTCATTCTATCCTCACCAGAACAGAAAAAAATGCCTTAAAAGAGTATTTGGCTAGAAGTCTAAAAAATTGTCTCATTAGACATTCAAACTCACCTTGTGGAGCTCCTTTGTTTTTTGTTCCAAAAAAGGAAACCACTGAATTAAGACCCTGCTTAGACAGTCAAGGTCTAAACTGTGTCACTGTTAAAGGCAGATATCCATTACCTCTGATTGTGGATGTCTTGGAAACCCTTAGGGGTGTTGTCATCTTTACTAAACTGTCTCTTTGCAGAGCCTATCACTTCATACGTATTCGACAAGGCGATGAATGGAAAACTGCTTTTCTAACTTCTTTTGGGCATTTTGAATACCTCGTCATGCCATCATTGGATTACTGAATGCTCTGAAGTTTTCCAACGATTTATGGATCTTACATTCTCAGACATGTTTTACCAATTCGTAATCATTTATTTAGAGGATATTCTAATCCATTCTTCTAACCTGACTGACCACCGTCAAAATGTCTGTCAAGTACTCACCAGACTGCATGACAGCCTTCAATGGATTGCCTTTCTCCCACAGATTACTCCTCAAATAGATATCCCGTCCAGCATCAGCTTCTTGGAAAACTCTTCGACATGGGGCGTAGTGCACTTCGACTCAGCCGTCGATCCATCTTAACTCAGTGCCTCGGTCGCCATACATATACTGCGTCACTATGCCCCCCCTTACCTCAGTTACTTTTTTCAATGCGGTCAGCCCACTGCTCGAGGAACACTGCTATACTTCGACTTTTACTCATCCTTGTTTCAAGCGAGTCGAGCCATGTCCACGCCCAGAGTCTCTGGTTTCAAGCGCTGTAGGGACTGTAACTCCAAAATGTCGAATGAAGGCCCACATGAAATCTGCGTGTGGTGTCTCTGTACCGGTCACAACCCTGAGAGTTGTAGTGCGGGTGGCGAGATGAACCCGAAATACCTCAGAGAACGGGTGGCGAAGCTCTCAGTAGGCTGACCTTCCTTTAAATTCCTGGCGCGGTCGACCGTTCGGTCATCAGAGGCCAAAACAGAGGGGCCTGCTCCAGATGAGGATTAGAGGCATCGGAAAAAACCCCAAGAAAAGGTCCAATTTCCGTAGCAATTTGTCCTCTTTCTCCTCCCACAAGACGAAACAACGCCACTGACACCAGCGCAAATCAGATTGTTCAAGTGACTGCTTTATGTCAATGGCAGGGCCGATGTCCAGGGCAGAGTGGGAGGAATTTAAGACTCGGATGCTGCATATGTTTTGCGCAGCTCCCCTACCGACTCCAACAAAGACAAACTAACCGAACTATCTAAACTCTATAAAAAAGAAATAATCAACACTAAAAAGAATATATTCAATGACAGAATTGCAAAAGTTAAATTCAACACCAAGGAACTCTTCTCCATCCTTCGGGAAATGGAATCACCAATACAAGTGATAGACAATGCCCCAAAGGATAAGACATGGTGTACCAACATACAAAATGCTCTATTGAATAAAATCTCCTCTGTCCAACTCAAAATAGCTAACAAAAAGGCCACACTGCACCAACCTGAAAGAATCCTGGGTCCTCCCCCTGCTTAAAAAACAAAACCTTAATCCTTCCATCCCTACAAACTATAGACCCATCACCACTGTGCCTTTCCTACTAAAAATTGACAGTTGGCTACCTACAAATTCAGGACTATCTAGAAACCAACCACCTGCTAGGCACACGGCAATCTGGCTTCTGCCCTCTCCATGGCGCCGAAACAGCCCTGCTAGACCTCAAGACTCAAATCGAGGAGCTGAAGGAGAGCGGAAAAACGGCTTTGCTACTTCTATTGGACTTGTCGGCAGCCTTCGACCTGCTGGATCATGCAGTCTTATGCAACCACCTTAGGCTTGAAGCCAACTTCTCAGGGGAGGCCATAGCATGGGTTCAATCCTTTCTAGCCAACCACACTATGAGAGTCTTCTTCCCCTCTGCTGATCCTATCCAAATATCTTGCGGAGTCCCACAGGGATCCTGTCTCTCACCCACCATGTATAACATCTTCACCAAACCACTGTTTGATAAGTTGGATAGACTGGGCGTCACCTACACCAACTATGCAGACGACGCCCAGATCCTCATACCCCTTTCGGGCAACTTCGAAGCAGACTCGGCCTTGGTGAACAAGAGATACATCCTCATTCAGGCATGGATGGCATCACATGGCCTCTGCCTGAATGACGACAAAACTGAGGTATTGATCCTAGGCTCTGAAGCCAACCTAAAAAAACTAAGCCCAAACTACGCATCCTTCAACATTGATAAAAATATTATCAAGGTGATGCCCGTGGTTAAAACACTAGGATTCTATTTGGATTCCTCTCTCACCCTTAAGAAGCAAATCAATTCCCTTGCCTCCTCAACAACCCACACCTGCAAACTTATCCGAGCCTCTAGACCGTTTCTCTCTAGTGCTAGCTGCATTACCCTAGCCAATGCTCTCATAATGTTCAGATTAGACTACTTTAACGCCCTGTACTCCGGAGCCAACAAGTATGTCGCAGATAAAATACAAAGACTGCAAAACAACGCCTTGAGAGCAGCGTTGAATATCCCTCACAAGGAGCACATTACCAAATTCATAAAAGAGGCTCACTGGCTAAAAATAAAGGACAGAATCTTCCTCAAAACAGTTTCTCTCACCTCCATGTGCCTGAACAACTTAGTACCCCACCTACCTTTCGGAAAAAATCACTAGGAGAACACCCACCCGCCCCACGAGATCTGCCAACACATCTATGCTTGAGATCCCAAGATTCAAACGCTCTACGGCTGGAGGAACCAGTTTCCCAGTCAAAGCTGCGCAATCTTGGAATATGCTCCCACCTGACCTCAGACTGGAACAACCTTACCCTAAATTTAGACCTAATGTACTCAAATGGCTGTGCACTAATGACTCATAACCAGATCCCCCTCAGCCCTAACTGCTACTCTCCCCTACTTGATATGACTACAGCACCTATTGCATCTGCCCAGGCATCACTTAACATGCAAGCACCTGCCGCCACCATGTTGTAACCACTGGCGTTAGTAATATATCTTGCCTGAATGCACATGAAAGCATATGCAAATGATATGCATTGTATCAAGTATGTATGTATGTATATGTATGCATATGTGATATGCACTGTAACTAAGCTTTAAGACTTCTTGTACTGCTGCGTCCAGCTACCTAATGGTTTGGAGCGCATTACTAAATGTATAAACAAACAAGCCAGCTTCAGGTATGGGCGAACCCTCAATGCAGCAGGCCCTGGTGCTCCAGCGGCGCCCGGTGACCCGACCTTGGAGCGAACACCGCCTTCGGCGCTGATACTTGCCAGCGCACCTCGGGCGCCGGTTCCTTCTGATGCGCCTTCGGCTCCGAAAGCCTTGTAAGTGCCGATTGTAAAGCCATCAACGTCTTCGGCTGCCATCGAGAAGACTTTTGTGCTTCAGTCTAGGCCTGGGTTTTTCGGCTCTGACTGATATTTTTGGCACCAATGATGACAACAATCAGGGTGGCTTTGACCCTACGTACTCGGGCACTGGAGGGGCTGACTTTTTTGTAGACTTTGCAGACCTGGTGGCGCTGGCTGATGGTCTTCACAACCCCAATAGGCCTGGCACATCCCCAGACCTGGAAATGCAGCAAGCCCACCCGTATAGCCACACTAATGCCAAATTTAGGAGTTTGTTGGACATGGTGGTGGAAACCCTGGGGTGGAGTGCTCCAATCAAGCCAGTTACTGGCTATATTAAGTGACATCCTTGAGAGACCAGCTACTGAGCGGGCCATGCCCTTCAATGCAGCGATCGCTGATCCTATTTTCAGGTTGTGGCAAATAGGTCTTGTACCACACCCCCAGTTATCTCTGACTTCTACCAAAAATATAGGCCGGCAAGGGGAGGCCCTTCATATCTCTCTTCCCATCCGACACTGGAGGGGTTAGTGATACAAGCTGCTACAGTGTCTGCCAGGTCAGCCCCATCTACGTCCATGCTTTCCACTAATAGAGAAGGGAAAAAGGTGGAAGCCGTGGCAAAGAAAATATTCTCGGCCGGCAGCATTGCCTTTAAGACAGTCAATGTCTCTTGCAGATTTGCCAGATGTTCTTTCGGTTTGTGGGTGGCCATTGGGCAGGCTGAACAGTATATCTCCAATGGGAAGCTGCGGGAAGATTTCTAGCAGTTGGTAGACGATGGAAAAGAGGTGGCCTGGCAGTCTTTGAAGATGAGCCTGGACGTTGCAAATGTTCGGTAGGCTTATGGGTTCAGCCATGGTGCTCATTCTCACTGAATGTCTGAAACAAACTCCTTGACATTACATTTGATGGTGAGAATCTTTTTCGGCCCCAAGGCCAACGACTGTCTGGAGACATTCAGAGAGTCCAAGCTAGCCGCAAAGTCACTGGGCCTAGCTGTGCAACAGCCAGCCAAGCCTGTATTTAGTTTTTCATCAAGGGGTAGAGTCCATCAGCGCTATGTCCCCTTGAGCAGGAAGGCTCTGCTTGCGCAACCAGGCAGAGGCATTTCTTGTTTTGGAGTTTGTTGTCTCAGGCTGTTGACCTTCCTGTTTTTTACCCACATCTGCACCCCTTTAAGGAGGAGGAACGCTTTCACAGATTAGACCAGAAGACTCATTGAGGCATTGAGTTTTTATGTGGCCAGGACGGCAGAATTCAGGAAGGTAGACCAGTTGTTTGTGGCCTTCTCTGTGGCTAGAAAAAAGGCTTAGCTGTTTCAAAACAAACCAGCTCACGGTGGATCACGCTGCGCATCTACAAGTGTTATCACACCGTGGGAAAGAATTGCCTCTGGACATCCAACCCCATTACACCAGAGGGCTATCTAGCTGAAGGGCGGGCGCTACAAAGAGTACCACCGGTGAGGGACATTTGCCGGGCAGCAACCTGGTACTCGCTATACACCTTTGCTAAGCACTACAGCCTGGACATCGCCTGTGGGGCTGACGCTCAATTTGGAAGGGTGGTTTTGCAGAATTTTCTGCTGTAAATACTTTAATCCCGCCTCCATCACAAATACTGCTTTGGGAGTTTATCTGATTAGGAATCTGCAGGAGAAAGGCAATCCATTGAAGGAGAAATTACTTACCGTATGCAGATTCCTCAACATCCCTCCCATTCATCCTCTCTATGAAAGTGTCTGGTTAGTGGCTGTCTTTCTCTGGGGAGGAAAGAGGTAACCTATGGGTTCAGGGACTGTTGGCCTCTTGTGATTCAGTGCAGCATTCCTCCTACGGTCAAATTTTCCACTAAATAAAGAAATTTTATTCTTTTTTTTAAAATCATCTACAGTCTCTGAGCTTGGGGGGGGGGGGAAAGTTAGGAACTGAGGTAAGGGGCGTAGTGGCGCAGTATTTGTATGGCGATCGACATCACGTCCGGAGCCAACGACCGAGGCAAGATGGATCGACCACTGAGTCACGGTGCACTACGCTCCCCTGTCGAAGAGTTTTCCGAGCTAGTCTTCCATCTAGTACTTGGGTTATGTGATATCCCATGCTGTGATCTCCATGTCCTTTTGAAAAGTTCCGGCTATTCTCAACTGGCCTAGTCCACAAAGCGTTAAACCAATCAAACGCTTTTTACACATGGCAAACCTTTATAGAGTTTATTTTTTATTTCTCATTCTTGTGTTACCTATTACCCGGTTGTTGAAAAAAGATGAACCGTATCAATAGACCAACGAGACAGAAACAGCATTTACTTCTCTTAAAAGGGCCTTTACACAGGCCCCCATTCTTTGTCAACCAGATGCCAGCAAAAGTTTCATAGTTAAGAGAGATGCCTCCGATTACGCTATCAGAGTGGTTCTAAAGTACAAGACGATGGAGAACCATTGGCTTATTTGTCTCGTATTCTTGGGGTAAGCAAAAAACATTACTCCGTACGTGAGAAAGAGCTGTTGGCAATTCGACATGCCTGTCTAGATTACAGACATCTGCTACTCTGATTCAGCATGCCAGTTCTGATTCGCACAGACCACCGGAATCTACAGGCTCCTCAAAATTTGAATTTCGCAACAGTCGACAAGCCGGTGGGCTTATTATTTTTGTACAGTACCAATTTACCATGACATACATACCTGGAAGTCGGTACATAAAAGCTGATGCACTCTCACGTATGCATGAGGAACCAGAAAATGCCTTATTGCCGTATAATACAGTGCTGCAAGATGAGTTTTTTATTTGTTCCCTTGATTCACATTTGATTTGTGTTCAAAAGGACACCAACACTTCCGCTGTTCTACAGAACCTCACCACGTCAAACTCATGGAGTCTTCAGTATAAAGACGACCGGTTGCACATACCCTCAGACTCTACACAAAGACAAGCCGTCCATCTCTGTCATGATATGTTACCTGCTGGCCACAGAGGTGTTACTGCTACTTTAAACACCTTACGTCGTCATTTCTGGTGGCCTCACATGTTTACTTCTGTTCAGGAATACTTGCTCATGCGACGTAAGGGCACAATCCAAAACACCCAAATGGTAACCTACAGACTTACTCCTGCAACCTACTCGGCCCCCTCGACCATGGGAGAAAATTGCCACAGATTTTATAGTAGAGTTGGTTTATAGTCATAATTTCGAAACCAATAATGTCGAAAGTCATTTTTTCGAGAAAAAAAATGTCGAAAAAAAGTATATATTTTTTTTTTAATGCATTTTTTTTTTCGAAATGGGGGGGTTCCCCCACCAACCACCCTTTTTAAAAAAAATTTACCCATTTTTTTTATCCCGAACCCCAAAATAAATATATAATTAAAAAAAAACGGAATTCGACCTTTTTTTTTCGACATTATTTTTTCGAAAAAATGACCGACCACCAGTAGAGTTACCTCCCTCAAGAGTTTACACCACCATCATTGTGACAATTGACTTATTTACCCGAATGGCTAATTACTCCCCTTTTACCAAAATTCCTTCAGCTGCTGAAATGGCTGCAGCCTTTTTCACAGATATGTTCTGTCTGCATGGACTCCCTTGTACGATTATCTCTGACAGATGTGAAGGCATCATGAAGCAAGGCACAGACAACAGATTCAAAATTCAAACAGGTTTTATGAACTTAAACGTCAGGATAGTTATATGATATGATTGGTTATTTATAACGCACTTTATACCCGGATGTTTCCAAGTGCGGACCTGGGGATCGAACCTGTGATGCTCGTGTCGTCTTGCTTCCAAGGGGAGCATGTTGCCCCTGAGCTATCCTCCCGAGTTAAGTTGAAGGCCTAACTTGCCCTATGCTCAGGTGGGATTTCCCTACCTAACGAAGTAAGGAAAGTGTGAGTCAGAACGTTCAACTTAAAAGTCCATCTGTGTCCAAAACCTATTCTTCCCCTCACTATTAAAGCTAAACAATGTGTAGGGATGACAAACATTTAAGAAGCAGTATTCCAAATAAAGTTGTCAGCTTCTTCCAGCTCCTGGTTTACTTTCCAGCTCCCCTTCCCCAAGTTCAAAATAGTTCACCAAGGATCGGGATCCTCCCCCAACCTCCTTACCAGGATTACTTTTCCCTAGTTTGCCAATCCACGTTTGTTGTCACACATGTCTCTTCCTGTCCATTTTCATTGACTTGCTCCTCTTGACATCAATACTCTTGCCTTTTCCTTTCAGTTACTAATCTATGTAGGGCACACATTCTAGGCGCAGCGATCAAACCACACGGTCCACCCATCACAGGTCACGCAACCAATACCCCTTTTCCATCTGCTTTATCAACCATGGTTCACTGCTTTCCCTTAACCGTGAAGAGTAATTCTTGCATCAGGTTTAGTTTCTTCCAACACCTTAGCGTGACTGCCTTGGCCACCATTCACTTAATTTCCTCGAGCAAAACTGTCTACACTTCCTGCTGGACTCTGTGGAAAACGGATCCACTAATGGGGTACTCCGATGAGCGAAGACCTCTTCCAGGACACCTCCAACTCGTGTGAGACCATGCTCTACCTGCTCAGAGCATCTACCAAACCGTTCTCTGTCCCCGCCTGCTCTCAGTACTTCTCTGACTCCTGCCAATACAGGTCTGCTTCTAACCTGCAGTCATTTGACCACTTGGCTTGTGTCAATGCTCTTCTCACACCCTTCTTGGGACTTTACTTGCTTTGCCAATACTTGTCTTTCGGTCAATTCATTCTGTGGTACTTGCCACCTGCACAACGTTGCTTTTATTCTATTCAGAATATGCTCATCATTTGCTTTCTTTTTTTGTGGCATTCAAAGATGCTTATCCAGGAACACCAGGGGGCGCAGGCATTATGGCTGCTTGAGCCGACGTCCCCCTCACCAAGCAGGTAACAATGGCGGAGCGCTCCATTACTGGCAAGCCTTGACGCACACAAACCCGAAAACTGAAACCCGAACCCATGGAGAAGGCACAGGTTAAGTTGTGCGAATTGCTGAGCTTTTATTCAACCCGAACGCTGCCCGGATCTAACTACCGTCGTAACAGTGAAGAAAACATAGCGGCCGCTGTCGGAGCGCAACGATGGAGATCTGCGTCGCCAGCCTCTACTTGGAGACATAGCCTTCCTGAGAGACACAGAGAAGAGCCTTGTACTGCCAGTGCCTGGCAGGAGGGACATGCCCTGCCCGTAAGAACAGAAACTGGGAGTTGCAATCCACCGCCCCCCAGTGAGGGATGAAGCAGCAGTGAGGGAGGTGACTGTAGCTTACTGGTTCGTGTTGGAGCCCAGCCCAGCAAGCCTTGCAGCCGGTAAGGGAGGGGCGCGCTGACTGATATTCATTTTTAAAAAAATCCCTCATTCAACAAGTAATGCTGCAGACACATGAATCCTAATGATTTAATTGGATTGCAAGAGGCAGTGACACGGCCTCGCATAATGAGGGAATAGATCTGGTAGCAGAGGTTCATTCGAACGCAGCTGGTGTTTGCAGCTGGAGGGATAAAACAAACTAGCTGGCAAAGATACAGCCCCACATGACAGGGAACCACCCCCCTGTGATAGGCAGCTGGAATAATTAAGATGATCCCATGAGCAGTGACATAGCCTTACACAACAGGGAACCACAGCACATTGCAGCAACTGATTGTGACCAAATCAGAAGGACCGAACAACTTGACTCAATTCTAAGAAAATTGTCTTCACACATGGCAGAGGGCACCTTTAAAGATGGGAATGCCACAGATATGGTTATGATTCGAAGACAACCAGCCTGTAACGTAGTTAGCCGATCAGCAGAGCAACTTTTAAGCAAGTGGTGGTCAAGAGAGCTCAGAGTGCGAGCATTAATTACAGACGTCCTGGATTGAGATGGGGGCACAGTGAGCTGACAGAGCAGGCAACAGCCAGTGAATGAGCCACCACTACCACCAACCCAGCAGGGAAAAGTCTATGCTTGTCACAATATCCACCCTGGATCCGCGCACAGCACTCAAGTTACGCAGTTTTCGCCACGAGCCAGCAACCATGGAACTGGAGCAAGGGAGCGAGTCAGCCAGACGTTCCGGGGGAGGATCACGATAGTGCAACCAAAGCTGACGTCAGACTCCTACTGGGAGAAATCCAATCCATCAAATCCAGCTTGACTGAGAAAGTCACTGATTTGCAAAAGTCGAAGACTGTATAGACATCCTAGAGAATAACCAGTTGTCAGTCGACCTCATGGCAATGAACAGTGAAGCACGGTTCCTGGACTTGGAGCAAAGAGAAAGAGACGTAGAACTATAGTTGGACGATCTGGAGAACCAAGAGCGGATATCAAATATTTGTATAATGGGCCTTAGTGAGAAGCCGGGAGAAACCCCATCTTTGTTGGAGAGTTGGGAAAAGGCGCTGATTGCAGCATTGTTCGACCCCATGGAGCCAGTCAACTTTGAATTTGATAGAATACACACGGCTGGGGGTCCAGCGAACGGCCCAAGATTGGTCTTAGCCAAATGTCATTATTTTAGGCAGAAACAAGACCACCTGCAAAAGGTAAGAGAGACTGAACCCATTGACTTTGAAGGATCCAATATTAATATGTTTCAAGATCTGTCTGCAACATCGCTCATCAATCGAAAAGGTTGCCGCCCACTAACGACCTGGCTGCAGGAGCATGAAACTCAATACTGATGGGGTTTACCATTTTCACTAAACTTTGAGTATGACGGCGAGGGGTTTTGAGTCGCATCGGAAGAAGAGGCTTGTGGGGTCTTGGAAAGCCTTCAATCCAGCTTGCAAGGAACAGATCAAGACAAAACCTGTATGCCTAAAGGACCAACACGCAAGGACATAACCTCCTCCCTGAAGAGAGGCCATGTCCCAAGCACCAAGAAGTACAAGCGGTATAACACGCCGTGAAGACGGGACAAAGAATCTTAGAGACATGGATGTATCTGCATACTTATAAAGGCTATGCCTTTAATCCTGTGCTTTTCAGCGATGCCATGCCGTACGGTAAAGAAATATGATTCAACTATTGAGTCCTAATGGGTAAAGAAGGTTTGTTGTGTTATGATGGGTTGGGTCTGCGGTGGGTTAAATTAAAGTTGCAATTTGTTTCCGCCATTAAGTTGATGAATATGACTATATAGTTTATTGCTTGGTGAGGGGCACCTGATGTGTGGCCCTTCTTACCCTTCTTACTTCAGGGCGTCTCCGTGGAAAAGAGGAGTGTCCAAGGTGGCACTTTTCATTGGGGGTCAGGGGTGGAGGGATCCACATCTGGGGAGACAGCTAGTTCATGTCAACGCCTTAGCATTTACACAGATACAGCATAACATTGACAAGAACTATGGACATGACATACTATCTAGTATTATCACTCAACACATAGTTCCATTAACGAGGGCCACAAGCTAACAAAGGATAAGTCATGGTAGTGGTAACTGCATTGTTTGGGTCCCTTAACGCCAAGGGTCTGAATTCACTGCACAAGCGCTCCATGTTAGCAAGGGAATTCAGGCTTTCCAACTTGGATATATTGTTTATTAAAGAAACAAAATTTGCACACGGTAAGGATTCAGTGTTGTGAGTCGGAGATTTCAACATCATATCCGACCCTGCTATAGATTTGGATTCAATGAGACAGGGCGCATTCCCCCTCCCCCTCCCCCCATCTAACCTGGCAAGAGACAGATTTCCCGATCTCCAGAGGACCAACCATCTCCTATCGATATGTGATGAAGAATGCACCCGCAGGAGAAAGTGTTCACATTTACTGCCCCTCCTCCACACCCCCCCCCCGGCACCTGACACATTCACGAATAGACTACATACTCATAGAAGCTGAATATGAATACATTGTAAAGGGGCGGCTATCGAAATTGTAGCATGCTCAGATCATGAAATGTGCTTGCTGGAACTCGACCTGGGCCCTCATCCACAAAAAGAGTGTAGGTGGATTGGGAATGACAACCTTTATAAAGACCCCCAGTTCAGAGAAACACTCGCTGAGGAAATTAAGAATTATTTTATCACCAATGATACAGGGGAAATGACACTGAACACGGTCTGGGAGGCGGCCAAGGCCACAATCCGGGGAGTCCTAATAGCAGAGGGGGCATATAGGACCAGAGTGATGAGAAAACTAGCACTCAAAGACAAAATTAGGCAGAAGGAATCGTCTCTCCGGTCCCACCCTAATGACAGAGAGGAAACCCTGGCATATACAAGATTGCTCTGGAAAGAATTAGGTGACACATGGCATAACAAGGCATTGACCCAGCTGCAATATGTAAAGCAGAAATTCTATGAGAAGGGGGTGACGAGGCCCATACGATGTTGGCTACACGCTTACGAAAACAGAGGGCAAACAGGGCGGTACTCATAGTAAAAGATGAAAAGGGGAAGGATGGGCTCAACTCAAGCAAGATTACGGGATGGCTCTCCCGTTTCTATGGGACCTTGTATACAGGGGAGGGGGCGGAGCGCGGGGGGGCAATGCGCAATATTTGTTGAGGTTCCCTTGTGCTCCAATACCTTACAAAAGCCAGGTGATATTTAACATCCCAATAACATCCGAGGAAGTCCAGAACGCCATTTCCAAACTGAAGGCAGGCGCAGTACCAGGGCAATATGCAAATTAACAAGGGAGGTCCTGGGAGTCCCTCTGCCAGACATTAGTCCTGGTTACGAGAGACTTACCCAGAGTCTTTAGCTCAGTATCTTTCACAGAGAAGAAAAATCCCAAACATATCTGTCTTTGTCCTGCCCTGGGGCAGTCCAGCACTGAAATGCTAGGCAATTCTCCTCTGAACAAGAGTACCAACAGCAACCCAAAACAAGTGTTTCGGTCTGGTTGGACCTCATCAATAGGGTGGAGCTGTGCCTCTCTAAGAATAGTGAGCAAGGGGTCCATGTCTGGATTCCCCTAGTAACTTAGGGTGAGACCCAAAGTTACTTAAATATACAAATTAAAAGGGGAGTCCTGGGAGTCCCTCTGCCAGACATTAGTCCTGGTTACGAGAGACTTACCCAGAGGAGGACCACAGGAGGTGGTCACTTAGTCCAGTTGTCGGATCATAATTAAAGGAACATGCCTGATTTTTACAATACTCTGCAGGCCTCTTCCTCGTCTCAGTACTGGAGTGGTGAAATTGCCTACATAGTGTGTTAAATGATGGAAACTGTGGGGGAAAGGTGTTACAATAGCCCATAAATGCAGGGGGAGGGCCAGGCTGGCCTTCAATAGGGAAAGGGGGATACCACGTCTCATCTGTGGATATCCTCTGCCCAATGACCCTCCACCCAGGTGATCCTCCCTCGCTTCTCCACCCCCAAGGTCAGGATCCAAAAGGGATGGCCTTTCCCTGGCCACCTGAGAAGAGGATACAAGGGGAGTAGGTGTGAGGATAACCTCAGGTTTCTCACACAGAGGACATTAATATATCTCTAAATTCTGGTCTTCTCAATGTCGTCACATTGGGGTAAGAAGAGCCTTATCCTCGTATTATCATCCTCAAACGAATGGCATCACCGAACACACCAATCAGACACTCGAGCAATATCTGCGCTGTTTTTCTACTCAAGTACAAGGTGGCTGCGTTGCTGTTTCCTGTTGCAGAATTCTGTTATAACAATACCATTCATGTCTCTCTACAAAAAAGCCTTTTTTTGTGCCTATGGCTTCCGCCCAACTGTTTTCCATCTGTCACCTGGTCCTAGTCTGGTGCCGCCAGTAGATAGTTGGATTTAGGATCTACAAGAAGGTCAGAAGAAAGCAGCTGAGATCTTGTCTTTTGCGCAAGAGAAAACGAAAAGACATGCTGATAAGAAAAGAAACAAAGAACCCTCTTATGCTACCGGTGATGGGGTCTGGTTATTGGCTAAATATCTACAGAAACATCTTTGCCTCTCCAGGTTTTCACCTAGATACTTTGGACCCTTCACCATCTGACAAAAAGTGAACTAAGTCGCCTTTCTTCTATCTATACTATCTTAATGGAAACTATTTCATCCGGTATTTCATGCGTCACTACTTAAGCATTGTGTCTTCCACTCGGATTTCCAAGAAACCTCCTTTGTCTGTTCTTGTTGATGGAACACCTAAATATGAAGTTGCACAAGTGTGTGACTCTCGATATTGCAGAGGTCGCTTAGAGTATTTGATACACTGGAAATGCGATTCGATATGTGAATGTACCTGGGACCTGCTGCCACTGTGCATGCTGCGCCCTTGGTCTGGAAGTTTTATCATCTGCATCCTGGCAAGCCTGGTGGAATCCGCACTGGAAGGGGGCATGCTGTCACACTTTGCTGTGCTCCCCGTTGGTCCATGTGCCGTAAGTGGAAATGCCATCCTTTTGTTTCATCCTTTTCTATGGATTCAGCTTTGCTTGCCTCACCCAACAGGGCACCTGAGATGCGATGTTGGTTTTGGCTTCCCTTCAGTCCACCTGACCACTGGAGTCATCGCTGCGCGCCAGTACGGCTGCATGCTGCACCACTTTCCATAAAAGATGCCGGGAAATGCAGAACAATGTGTCTCAACGCGTACGGTTACCATAGCTCAGCGCTCCCCTTCCTTTCATCTCCTGTTCGTTCCTTCCCTTCTGCGCGTAATTATTTCCTTCACTTCTCCCTTCAATCTGTCAATTCCTTTGACTGGTTTCTCTCTCTCTCGCTCACTTCTCATCTTCGCCTGAAACCTCATCTTCAGTATTCTGGATTCACTCTGGTTGGAACTCTTCTCATTTTGGTGCCACGGATTGATATTTTAGGAACAGCTACTGCCTTCGAGTGATACTTTCCAAGGATTATTGCAAAAGTTGTTTTTTTTTTTACCCTTAGTTGCTTTTTTCCCTTTTTGGAGTTTCACTCCAGGTGCAACGCCGTCCGCTCCAGTCCTTGTCGGGCGGTGTGGCATCAAGAGAGGACCACCTTTATCTGCAGGAATCCCATTTGCGGCACAAACCCAGGACTGGTTCATCTGCCAAAACATCAAACAAACCTAAGGTAAGCTCAACGCCTGACAGAGCTTGGGGATTGAAATATATGGAAACAGCAGGGGGCCAGAAGCATGTAGAAAGTAAGCCCTTGAGAACATGGCATCAGGGAATTGAGTTTGGGTGAAGAAAGCATTCGGGTGGGAAGCAATGGACGAGAGGGCCTCAGGGGCCATTTACCTCACCCAGCGACTGAGAGCCAGCAAGCTGATATTATTGCCATGCGATGGCAGCCCATGTATCATTACACTCGGTGGCACAAGTCGCTTGTCTGACATCCTCATCCATATCGGATCCATGTAAGCAAACGCTAAACCTAAACTGCTGGATAAAGCCTGACACTCCACCACTGATAATACTTTTGCCTAAAACCCCTGGCAAAGCTTTGCCACCTGCATCTGAAGACTATACCACTCACACTAAATCAATATTGGCATGTGAGCAGAATCCAGTTGCCATGCTTCACTGCCCTACATGCACTGTTTGATGTGTTCCACTGCATTTATCTTTAATGCGAGAGCAAAAGGATACAGAGAAGCGAAAAAGAAAGGTCTTAATTAATAATTCAATCCTACTAATGCAAGAGTTATCCTCACGTGGGGCTGGCTTTCCAGGTCAAAACTTTAAACAAAAAGCTTGAGTCTAGGTCCCATCCGCATCCCCTCAACCTCAATTGCATCAATCAAGTTTCATGTTAAGTTTAGCTCATGTGTTTCTGAAAATAAGTACGTCACACAAGTGTTTGTAATTATATTTTCGAAGGGATTGTGTCCTCCAACGTATTCCTTATCTTAAATCTCTTTCCAGTTTTGCTGGCCTCGGAAATTTTTTCTCTCTTGAGGGTGCTGCGCATCGACGTCTGCCGAGTCGATGTACCTCGACAGCCGCCGTATCGACGTCATCCTGCCTATAAAGGCCGCGTGCAGCGTCCGTTGCTCAGTTCCGTTTTTCCGCGCTTACTCAGTGCCTCGGAATATCGTTGCTCAGTTTCGTAGAGAATTATTCCATTTTCCTCGAGATATTCAATACATACAAAAGGAGACGCCGAAGGTCCCCTTCTTCGTCCTCCTCTTCCTCTGTTTCACCTAAGAGAATCCCTTGCCCCACGAAACATAGTTCCCGGCTGAATGGGAGGAATTCCGAAAAAATATGATGAGCGTCTTCGAGAAAGCGGCCTCGACCCCCTCGAAGACTGCCGAGAGCGATGCTCTGGTCGAAAGACCCGAAGGTCCAAAACGCTGCGAGTCGCAGCACCCGACGAAGGAAGCTTCTCGAGCGCGTCACGAACCCTCGAGTAAAGCAAAGACCTCGAATCCTTCTTCGAAGGTTCCGTCGACGCCGTCGACGAGGGTTCAGTCGACGCCGAGGTCAGTGTCTTCGACGCCGTTGTCGAAGGGACCTTCGACACATGGGTCTGTCGACTCGACGCCATCCTCAACACCGGCGTCGACGCCAAGGAAAGTCACGGTTGCGGCGCACCCAGTGGCTATTCCCAGGTCTTCGATGACGATGTCGTCGAGATTGTCGACATCCTCAAGCAGAATTCCGATTCTATCGAGGACCTCGAGGCCTCCACCTTTGTTTTCGACGCCACGTTCGAAGCCTTCGACGACATCGACGTTTTCGAGGCCGATTACAACAAGTTTGGCACCCTCTGCTTTGGAGATGGGTTTCACACCCTTTGTGAGTTCAGACCAATTGAGAACAATGTCCTCAATTATGGAAGAGGGAGAACTGTCTGACCAAGAAGAGACATTTGAGTTGCAGGGATCTGCAACCCCAGTTCAAGAGGAGTTATCCTCAGAGGAACGCAGATTTAAGGAACTCCATGATTCCTTACATGAGGCAAGTGGTTTAGACACTTCCCCAGAGGTGGAGTTCGCTAGGCCAGACCCGGGGGAGCATGCTGAAACCCCTTATAGAGCCTTAAAGGCCAGGATCACAGAATTTATGGGGTGGTCAACACCTTCACAGGCTTTCCAACAGGATGACCTTACGGATATTCTTGATAAAGGTCCACAGGAGGATCCTGTAGTACCTTTTCATAAAGCTCTTCAAAGAAAAATCATGACGAACTGGGAAACCGGCCCTGCAGTAAATAAAAAACTGTCTACTAAATACAGGGTATCTTCTGCAGACCCGGAGTTTTTGTCCAAACACCCATCCCCAGAAAGTCTGGTGGTACAGGCAGCATCTTCTACTGACATCAAGACTGCTTACCCTACCGTCCCACAGGACAGGGACGATAAAAAATACGATGCTATGGCTAAGAAAGTCTTTTCGGCATGTAGCATGGCGTTAAAATCTATTAATGCTACTTGCACCCTTGCTAGATTCAGCCATACACTTTGGGAGTGTGCTTCTACAGCGGCTGACTGCATCCCGGAGGGAGAAGAAAGGGAGGCGTTCCTAAATATCAAGGACGGTAAAGACGCTATGTGCAAATCCCTCCAGACGGGCATTGATTCGGCTGACCGTATCAGCAGAGCAATGGTGGCAAGTACAACAACCAGGAGATTTGCTTGGTTGAGAAAGTCTGGTTTTGCCCCAGATGTGCAAGCCAGGCTCTTGAACATGCCATTTGATGGCTCTTCTTTGCTTGGGAAAGAGGCGAATGACAGTTTAGAAAAACTGCAAACATCAAAGGCAGCAGCAAAATCCCTAGGCGCTGCAATCCGTCAGACACCTTTTCGTCCCACAGGAACCTCTGCGAGAGTCAAGTCCTTTCGCTTCTACTCCGCATTCGGAAGAGGTAGAGGACGACCGGCTCAAAGGGGACAAAGAAGAACTACCCGAGGTGGACGGGGTAGATATTCAAAAGCCGCAGCAACAGCAGGTGGTCTCTTTACCATCGGCATCTGCATCAGCCGCCCCAAAACCACTCTAAGGACTTCCCTCACAAGACACCTGTAGGAGGCAGGTTAACTCAACATCTGGCGGAATGGCAGGCTATCACGTCAGATGCTTGGGCATTGGAGACAGTTGCACAAGGTTACTGCCTGCCTCTCCTACGCATACCTCAGAGTCATCCACCGGGGATCAGCTCTCAAAAAGCTCCAGATCCGCTCCTCTTGCAGGAAATTTTAGACCTGCTAGAGAAAGGTGCCATAGAACCGGTACCTGTAGCGGAGAGGAACAAGGGCTGGTACTCCCCTTACTTTCTCATACCAAAGAAAGACGGAGGACTGAGACCCATCTTGGACTTGCGAGAATTGAACAAATTCCTCAGGAAAGACAAATTCAAGATGGTAACTCTTTCTCAGATCCTTCAGGCCCTTCAGTTCCAGGACTGGTTGGTATCTCTGGACCTTCAGGACGCTTATTTCCATGTGCCAATCCATCTCAAACACAGGAAATACCTGAGGTTCGCAATTGGCAACTCTCATTATCAATTTCGAGTGCTGCCATTTGGGCTGACCTCCGCCCGAGGGTCTTCACCAAGTTAATGTCGGTAGTGGCTGCAAGTTTAAGGAGGGAAGGGATTCACGTCTACCCCTACCTGGATGATTGGTTGATCAGAGCTGTATCTTCGGAACAAGCTCAGATCCAGCTAGATCATGTTTGCCACTCCCTTCACAGACTGGGCTTCTCCCTCAATTTAAAGAAGTCACAAATGATACCATCGCAGAGACTCCAATTCATCGGAGCGATCCTGGACACTTCCCTGGGAAAAGCCTCGCCACCAGAGGTGAGGGCTCAAGATATTCTACAGATGGTCACCAAGTTTCAAAATGCCCAACGTCTCCCAGCCTTCGACTTTTTGAGGTTGCTAGGCCTCATGGCATCCTGCATTTTCCTAGTGCCAGAGGCTCGCCTGAGAATGAGATCTCTCCAGTGGGCACTGAGAACTCAGTGGTGACAATTCTCAGGGAGAATGACAGATCTTCTTCAGGTTCCCGACAGGGTGGCTCGAGACCTTCAGTGGTGGGCCTGTCAGGAGAACATTCTGAAAGGAGAGCAGTTTTGGCAACCCTGGCCGGAGATAACAGTAGTCAGGGATGCCTCACTCACGGGGTGGGGAGCCCACGACAACGACTTCACCATCAGCGGTCGTTGGTCTCCATCGGAGTCCAGACTACATATCAACCTGTTAGAGCTGAGGGCCATCAGACTTGCGCTGAAGGCTTTTCTGCCATCTGTACAAGGAAAGAATGTCCTGATAATGACGGACAACACAGTGGCCATGTATTACCTCAACAAAAGAGGAGGCGTAGGATCCCTACCTCTGTGCAGAGAGGCGATGCAGCTCTGGTTTTGGGCAATCCAAGAAGGAATCTCTCTATCGGCAGTTCACCTAGCTGGAGAGAAGAACTTGACAGCGGACGCTCTGAGCAGGCAGAGCACAGTCTCCCACGAGTGGGAACTAGCTCAGGAAGTCCTTCAAGAGATCTTCGCCCTTTGGGGAACCCCTCAGGTGGATCTGTTCGCCACCAGTGTCAACAGGAAGTGCGATCTGTTCTGTTCAAGGGAATTTCCCCCGAGAGGAGCTTTGGGAGACGCGTTCATAGTGGACTGGGAGTTTCCACTCCTGTACGCGTTTCCACCGGTCCCTGTCATTCCTCAAATGATCAGGAGGTTGAGAAGATCCCGGAAAACCATGATCCTAATTGCCCCGGATTGGGCCAGGAGAACGTGGTACCCGGACCTTCTAGACTTGTCCATCTGCCCTCCAATTCGACTTCCACTCAGAGAGAATCTGCTCTCACAGAAGGGAGGTCAGGTTCTCCATCCAGACATCAAAACCCTCAACCTTCACGATTGGCTTCTGAAAGGCTGAGGTACAAGGATTGGGGCCTCCCTGATGACGTTATGGAGGTGTTGCTTTCGGCAAGAAGGCCAGCAACAAAATCTTTATACCGCTGCCGTTGGAACAGATTTTGCAGCTGGTGTAGGGAAAAGAATATCGATCCCTTTTCATGTGGTACACCAATGGTTTTGTCCTTCCTACTTTATTTAGCTAATTCAGGCCTTCAAGTTGGCACCATCAAGGGCTATCTTGCAGCGCTATCCATCTTTAAGCGCACTGCGGAAGATCCATCCTATTTCAAGTTACCCTTGGTAGTACAGTTTCTAAAGGGATTAACTAACGTTTATCCCCCAAGACCATTCCAGGTTCCCCTATGGAATTTAAATTTAGTCCTAACTTTCCTGATGGGCACACCTTTCAAACCACTCCACTCTTGTTTGTTAAGATTTCTTACCCTTAATACTGTTTTATTAGTAGCACTTACATCTGCTAGAAGGGTGAGCGAGTTACAAGTTCTTTCTTGTAAACCCCCTCATACAATCTTTCACAAAGACAAAGTTGTTCTGCAAGTGAAGCCTAATTTCCTCCCAAAGGTGGTTTCTGAATTTCATATCACACAGAAGATTACCCTTCCATCTTTCTATCCTCCTCCCCATCCGGGGAAAGAGGAAGAGAGGTTACACAGGCTGGACCCAAGAAGGGCTTTAAGTTTTTACATTAGTAGACTGGCTAGGATAAGACAAGCAGACCAGCTGTTTGTAGGCTACGCAGGTCACAAGCTGGGGCTACCGATAACTAAGCAGACCATTTCCAGATGGATCATTTTAGCCATTTTGGAATGTTATAAACTGGCAGGAAAAGAGCCCCCTCAAAATCTTAGGGCTCATTCGACCAGAGGTATCGCAGCTTCATCGGCCCTCAAAAGAGGAGTGCCGGTTAGAGACATATGTGCGGCTGCCACATGGTCATCCGTCCATACCTTTACACGGTTTTACAACTTGGATTCCTCCTCCAGTCAGGAGACTAGGTTTGGAAGGGCAGTATTGCACTCTATTCATCAATAAGAGGAAGCTTGAAGTCTGTACTCGCACCTCCAGTAACAGAATACTGCTACGGGAGCCTATCTAAGATAAGGAATACGTCGGAGGACACAATCCCTTCGAAGAACAAGTTACTTCTTACCTTGTAACGTTCTTTCGATGGGATGTTCCTCCGACGTATTCCTTAACGACCCTCCAATCCATCACCGCAGTACTACTTCCCTTGTTGTTGCAGCTTACGCTCCTTCAGGGTGATTAGTCTAGTCCAGAAAGAATTATTGTGGGCTACAAAACGGAACTGAGCAACGGACGCTGCGCGCGGCCTTTATAGGCAGGATGATGTCGATACGGCGGCTGTCGAGGGACATCGACTCGGCGGACGTCGACGCGCAGCGCCCTCTAGAGAGAAAAAATTTCCGAGGCCAGCAAAGCTGGAAAGAGATATTTAAGATAAGGAATACGTCGGAGGAACATCCCATCGAAAGAACGTTACAAGGTAAGAAGTAACTTGTTCAACTATTTAAATAGAGAGCAGGCAGATATGGGACTGAAGAGAACGATAATGGTTTGTTGGAAAATGAAATTTGCTTAATTGTTCCGAAATGTTTTTGTTCCTAATAGCTGGCATTGATCTATTCTTTAATAGCATATTTCCTGGGGATGTTTGGCCTGGAATTGGGGTTTTTTTACCCACCAAAGGGTGTGACTGGGTTTTCGATGTGAGGTGAGTATTTATGCTATTGCACGTTTTCCTTTATAGGGGTGATAGATTGAGTGCCTTCAACACTGATGCTTAGAATTTTCACATTTGTTGTGCCTGTAATCAGTTCAATCTAGTCAAGCTTGTCTGCTTTCTTTTCTTTGTGGAGAGTTTGGTCAGAACTGTTTGAGATGACCTATTGGGGTATTTCTTTCAGAATAGAGTTCTCAGTTGTCCATTCTCTAATTAGCACCCTTCAAAAGATTTTTCTTAAATCTTTTTGAGGTGCCACTAGTTTTCAGCAGTTCACGCATCAATTCCACAATCACTCTGCTTCCTCCAACCTACAAGTATACCAGCAACTGATTGAACGGGTCCCGGATTAATCCATTTGAATGGACAAAGTGGTTTGCCATGAGCCAGTTCGCAGCAATGGAGCATCTCAAACGGATGTTGAAGATTCTCCAGTAAGCCTTGGGTTGTGGATTTCCTTTTCCCTTTACTCCTCCTACCATCCACCTACCAAATAGCCACCTTGTTTATGCCAGAGGATAGTAATTCCCTTCTCCTTGAGGAGGTCTGAATAAGAGAAGATTTATTTTTCTCTGAAGTAAATCTTTATTAACAAGAAATCACACCATAGACTCAACAACAATACCATGGCTATGAGCATTTCAAATCGATGCAGCAGTGTTGCAACATCAGTTAATGAAGTACCCATCCAACTTTATCTATTCACCACCACATCCTGATATCTGCACCTCTTTGAAATAGTATAACCCCCCAAAATGAAGTCTAGATATATTACCATAATTAACAATATTTACCAGCTCCTATTAACCTTCTGTCATTCATTCACTTTTCTCCATCCGCCAGCATATCCAATATACGCAGTCTCGTGGGGATATACAATCGCTTAGTGTCTTTCATTGCATATTCTATTAAGGGAGTCCGGATTCTCCCAAACCGTGTCCCACCATCATGTATGATTGCTGTCATTTTCTTCATACTGAAGATGTCCCATAAAAGGTATTACCATTGTATAAAGGATGGGGCTTCCTTCTGTCGCCACATCTTTGCATTACATCTGTTGACGCCTAGCATAGAATTTGAACAAAGCACCCCCCTACTAACCTCCCCCCAAGCGTGGCACCCTCCATCCCTTGTATGTTCAAGAGTGCTGAGGCTAAATCAAAAGTATGTCCTCCTCCCAATATTTCCCCGACCCTCGATTTCACCTCTTGCCAAAAATTCCTTAGCTGCAGGCACCCAACCAAACATGTTCCGACATCCCCTCCTCTCCACATTCTCGCAAACATAGCGGGGAGTTTAATTCCGCCCCTCCATTCTGTTCAACGTCTGTGGTGTATAGTGCCACCTATGTAGAAGTTTATACTGCAGCTCTTGATTTTGCACCAATGCGAACAGCCCAAAGACCCCTCTAGTAGCCTGTTCCCATTACCCATCTGAATATTGCCTGCCAGTATCTATTTCCCATTTATCCCCTACCTGCAACAGGCCCTGTTTTGCAGCCCTGGTGAGGAGCCTATATAGGGTAGAGATAAGCCCTCTGTTAGTCTCACAATCCGTGATTGCCTACTCCCACTCTGTTAATTCTCTATTTGCCCCCTCCTGCATCGCAGATGTATTGGCCCAGTGCTTGATTTGCTGGTAAGCAAACCGATCTCCTTCATTTAGCCCAAATTCCATGGTGCATTCTTCAAACGTGTAGAAACATTTTGCATCCAACAGATCCCTCGACTCCCCTTCTATCCATTTTACAAGCCTGATGCATTCTATACCCTGTGGGAAGACTAGATTCTGGAATATAGGTGTTCTCAGTGATGGCAACGATGCAAAATCATGCCGTTGATTTACTCTATCCCAGATCTCTAGCGCGCATCTAGTTATGATGTTTTCCTTCAATCCCATGGGCCTGTCCTTCGTTCTCATCCAGGGGATTTTCCACTTATGTTACCCTGCTACTGCCTGCTCCATTTGCACCCAATGCTTCATGCCACCTCCCCTGCCCCACTCTGCCATTACCAGCAGTTGTGCTGCCCTAAAATAAGTGATTATTTTTGAGCATCCAACTCCCCCTTGCTGCTTGGGCTTGTACAAAACACCCCTCCTAATACGCGGCTTTTCCCCCTGTCGCACAAATCCCATTATTTCACCCTGTATCCCCTTCAGCACCCTTCCAGGCAGAGTGATGGGAAGGACCTGAAACTGGCACATGAGCCTAGGGAGCACATTCATTTTGATAATGGCTATTCTGCCAAGCCAGGAAACATGCAGATCTTTCTTGATCCCACCCAACAACTCGGAATCATTCGCCATACAAAGCGCTTTGATGTTTGTGGTCAGATTTACTCCCAGGTACTTCACTTACCCCTTGGCCCAACGGTTCAGTGTCTGACTTTTAAGATATTCCTCTTCAGAGGCCCCGCCGACAGGTTAACATGGTAAAAATGTCAGATTTAGAGAAATGTACCTTCAAGCCGGAGACCTTCGCGAACCTGCTGGTTTCCCTACTAATCTCTGGAAAGAGAATGTCAGGTTGGTCACCATACGCACGACTAATCGGTGAACAGCCCTATCTTATACGGAGTCTTGGCCCACCCTACCCACTTTATAGCCCCATTGTTTTTGATACTGCGTAAAGGGTTCCATCACTATGGCAAACAGCAGGGAAGATAACAGGCAACCCTGCTTGGTTCCTCTGGCTATAGGGAAGGGCTTGGTAAGCGCGCCATTTACTTTCATCCTGGTTATTAGATTCTGATAATTAGCCTGGACCATTCTGGAGACGTATGGGCCCATACCGATCATTTGCAGCACTTTGGGCGTGTTAACTGGAGGTGTATGTTCAAACGCCTTTTCTGCATCAAGTGACAAGAGAAGTGTTGAGACCCAGGATCCTGCCCTTGCAGTTTTGTCCACAATGTATTCTCCTTATATTATCATATGTGTTACTCCCTTGGATGAATCCTGAATGATCTTGTTCAATCAGGGCAGGTAACCCCCCGCCCCCTAGCCTTGCTGCTAAGATACGCGTTTACAGCTTGGCATCTAAATTGTGAAGTGCTTTTGGCCTATAGGAGGAGCATTGCTGCTCATCTTTACCTGGCTTTGAAATCAGCATGATGGGGGCCATATTCATAGACAGGGATATCTTGCCCCTTTCTCGAAATTCATTAAATATCTCCTCCAAGGCACCCCCCAATTGCTTGCTAAATATTGCTGTAAGAGCGTCTGCCACCAGGCTTTTATGTAATTTGAACCTGCTTATGGCTTTCCACACCTCCTCCCTTGTTATCGGAGCTTCTAGAGATTCCCTCTGTTCATCTGATAACTTCGGTCCCACCCATGCCCTAAGGTAGGCGTCCTGCTCTTGTTCATCACACGGTTCTGCACTGTAGAAGCCCGAAAAAAAAAAAAAAAATACTCCATCAGGCACCTTTTGCCCCCCTCCGTTGTTACCACCCAATCCCTCTGGTCCCGTAAGCCTTATATAATGTCTCTGCTCCCTTGCTTTCAGCTGCCTCGCTAGGATAGTGCCCACCTTGTTACCATGCTCGTAGAAGGATTGTTTGCACCGTAGTATGAAACTTTCCGCCAATCTATTGGCCAGCTGTTTAAGTTGCCCTTTCATATGTGCTAGCTGTCTGGATAGTCACATTGATTGGAATTTCTTATGTGTCGCCTCCACGCTCAATATCTGGTTTTCCAGTTCCCTCTCTTCCCTTCTCCTTGCCTTTGAACCCATCCCACCATTCCCCTCCTGTCACCCATGGATCCCTGTTTGCTACCATATACTTAGTAAGCTCCCCCGCAATCAGGTCTTGGGTCCCCCTATCTCTCAGGAGATAATCCTCCAACCTCCAGGCCCTATTCTACCTCCCAGTGGTCTCCTCCCCCCATTCTAGCACCACTGGGGCATGGTCTGATAGCACAAAAGACCCTATAGTCGCTTTGTGGCATGCTGCCAAGATCCCTTGTGTCGCTAAAATATAATCTGTCCTCGAGTAAGTCTTGTGTACTGCGGAGTAAAAGTAACATTTCCTTTCCTGCGGGTGGTATATCCTCTACACATTCATCATGCCCATGCCGTCTAGTCACTCCCGTAGCTGTTTCAACAGTGTTAGCATTGCCTGTCCCTGCACCACTCCTGACCTATCCCTCTGCGAGTGAAAGGCCAGATTGAAATCACCTGCAACCATCCATTCTCTCTCGAAATGCCTCCAGCTCATTTAGCCACGTATCTAAAAACTGCTCCTGCCATTGGTTGGGTGTATATACGGATACTATCGAGTACAGCTGTCCCTTCAGTTCCCCCTTCACCATAACAAATCTTCCCCTGGGGTCCCTCTTGAACTGCATTTCTTCCAATGTGATCTCCCTGTGCAGTACTATTGCCTTCCCTACCTGCTTAGTTTTAGCATGTGCGTGAAACTGAGTGGTATAACCCATGTTATACAACCGCATTGCATCCTCCCTTCTAAGAAGAGGTTTCCTGCAAACATACCATGTGGTCTCCTCTCTTGGCAAGTTCTCTTAATATGCTAAGCCTCTTACTCCGGCTGTTTAGTCCCCTAGCATTCCATGATTTAAGTCTCTGCTTTGCCATGCCTGGGCTATCAGTTCCCACTCCATCTCTACCCCTCCCTGCTTGACCTCCCCTTCGCACCCATCTCCCAGCCATTTGTCGAGAAACTGATCCCACCTAATATTAGATTTTGCCCCCAACCCCCGACCCCCCCCCCCCCCCAACCCCCCAATTTAGGTGTTCCTGGAACCCTCGTCCATGTTTTCGATGTGACAACCATCAATTAACTGACCGCAGCTGGGTCTCCTGTCCCTCTCTATTAACCCGTCCTGCCTGCCCTTCCCTCCGAAACCCCCCCTTATAACCTTTGTGCCAACTTAGGCAACAGTAAATACGATCCGTATAGAACTTCAATTTGGGATTAACATTAAGGCCTCTCGGGCAAACCTTCTCCGTGACCTATCTTGGCCTGCATGCAGCCAGGTGAAACTGAGTCCCCCTCTACAAGGAGGCAGTATCATCATGATGTTCACTTAGCCTACGTGGGACACCGTGTGACGCTTTTGTGCTCATTCACCAGTGGCCTCCTCCACCCGCCGCCCCATCCCCAGCACTCTCAGGCCCTCCTCCACACAGTGTATAATCTTTTCCTTGTTTCCCATCTTGACCTGCAGTTTCGTTGGGAAGAGCCGCCTGTATTTCAAGTTCTTTTTTACAAGCTCCTCCCTTACTGCCCTAAACAATCTACTCTTGTTACTTGCGCCAGATCATCGTAGAGTTGGACCGCACTGCCCCCAAGACGCACCTTACCCCTCTTCCTAGCTGCCGCATTATCCTTTGTTTGTTTTTGAAGCTGTGCAGCTTCACCACAATATCCCTTGGGTGCACCTTGGGGTCGTTCATCCTTCTGCCCACTGGATGAGACCTGTCTATATCCAATTTTAGCACCTGGCCATCGTCCATCAAACTCTTACACAGTTCCAGCACACATTCCTCCAAGTCATTCCCCTCTGCCCCTTTCTGCAGGTCTTTAATCTTAATGTTATCTCTCCTTGACTTAATTTCCAGGTCTACACATTTCTCTTCCAGCGCTGATTTTCTCTCCTCTGCTGCCTGCGTCTGCTGTGAAAGTTCCAGAAGTTTCCCCGCCACTAAATTTTTATTGGCCCTCAATGTCCAGCACCCGTTCTCCCAGGTCCTCGTTGTCTTTCCTATTTACTGTGATTGGCTGCGATAGATCTTCTTTAATGTGTGCCGCCTCCGCCTTGACTGTTTTTGAAAGATCGCTTTTGAATCTGACCAACGCGGCGCCCATATACTCCTTTGTGAGCAGCATTTCTTCAGCTCCCCCTTTGCCTTGGTTCAGGAATGGAAGTGGTTGCTGCTTGGTTCTGCTCAATTGCAACCCTGCACCTCGATCTCCGATTTTAGCGGCCTGCCTGTTCTGCAGTCCCATTTACATACTGTTGTCTTGTCAGGGTGAGGTGTGGGGGCTGTGAGAAACCTGAGGGTAGTCATCCAAGCAGACCCCGGAAAGCCCTTACTCAGGTGGCCTGAGAAGGGCTGACATTCTCGGACCCTAACTGTAGGAGCGAGCGAGCAAGGGAGGATCACCTGGATGGGGGAACCCAGGGATATGCTCGGGGGAATGCCCGCAGGGAGATGCAGTATTATACAGAGGAAGAAGGGGAGGGGGACTAAGTCTCTGAGGTTTTTCCACTTCTACCTGCCTTTCACCCAAAGAAGCTCCCTTAATAAAATCTGATCAACCCTACACCTCTGGTTATTCTTTCGTGCATTCCAAACCTGCTCAGATAAAACACTACCGTTGTCACAATCCCCCTAGTTTCTTTTATGATAATAATTCTGGTCATTCCCGTTTGCTTCACAAACCCTACCAATCTCACCCTTCTGAATTTACCAGCCCCCTTAAGACGATGACTATAATTTCTCATGACAAACCCCCTCACCCCCTTTTACACAAACACCTTCTTACCCTGTAGAAGGCAGCAGACTAACCCTAGAGCTGTTTACCTGACATGTCCCGACACAAGGGTCAGGCAGAGTCAGGCAGTTGACAAGAATCACATACACCGGACAGCCCTTTCTCTTCCCCACAGGGTAAAAGGTGGAGCACAAGAGCGCAATACGAGCAAGGCAGACTGCACAATGAGACAGCTATTCAGGCAAGTAGTTCAAGAGGTGGAGAAAGACGGCACGAACCGAGAGGGTGAGAAGGAGAGAAGCGACATTGCCCTTTCCGACCAAGGCCCACGAGACCTCAGCGGAAGGAATTGTAAGACCGCAAACAATAGCCCAAGTGTGTTGCAGCAGATGTCAACGGTACATGGAGTGTTCCTATGCTGATAAGCAGGACACAGGGAGACGCCTGCTACCCTGGTACCGGCCTTGACTCATGATACAAAGAAAATCAAGCGGTTCATCACAGCCGGTGAGTCGAGGGGAGGAGCGATAAAGAAACCCAACTGTGTTGAACAAAAGTAGCAAACAGCTGATTGCAGAATGTACAAAGAACTGTTGATGTAAAAGGGGAAAGCCAGCTGGAGATAAGCCAGGCACCACGTGGGTGCTCACTCGAGAAACTTTAGGCGATTACCCGATTGTTGAAACTTCTATTACCAGAAGGCCTTGGGAAAGGTGAGAGGAGGGTCAAAGAGGTCATATAGGGGTCTAATAAAATTCTCTGTACAGCTGAAAGTCTTTGACCGGCAGATGATCGTGAATAAGGCAGGTGAATCCCCCATCTTAAGAATGTAAAAGGAATTGTGAGATTGGCATGAGTGAAACTGAAGGAGGGATGCTGATGAAAGGGGGCAAAGTATAAAAGGCCCAAAGAACAGTGTGTTGACAAGAGTGAACCCGTCGGAGGGTGGTCCATTGGACTGTTTGAAAAGACATTACCATTCGAGAATATAAGCAAAAGAGATTGTGTTGAAAGCCATAGTGAACCCGACCGTGGGAGGCAAACAGTTGAGGGGGATCTGCGTCCGGAAGAGGAGTATCCAGCGGTGAGAATCTCACACCGCAACAACACGTGAACACAACCGAGAAATTGTTTTGAATACAAGCCAAAGTGAACCGGTCCGAGGGGGGCAGATATTCTATAGGGGTCTAAGGCCCGGAAGAATGGGACACAGGGGTGAAGAATCATCACCTCAAGTGCAAAGCAGAAAGGAACTTTTTTTAGTTTTTGTTGATTTTTTAATCTATCAGGCCATCGGAAGCAGCAAAGCTAACCTCCGAAGGTCCTGATATCGTTAAGAAATATTTGGGGATCTGAGCCCAGAAGAGGGGGACTCCCGTGGTGAAAGGTCATCACCCAAGGTACATACTGAGAGGAACTTTTGTTTTTTTTAAATACATCCGGCCCTCGAAGGCAATATACTTTTTCCACAGCAAAATACTTGGCCATCGAAGATCCCGATAGCTGAAAACAGAACTGTTGTCTCATTCTAGGAAAACTCAAGCGTGTGCTGTGCTCCAGAGTCCCGCCTTGTCCCGTGCTCCAAACGAGGGGAAGGGAGACCACGACGACCGCATCCTGACATATTATTTGTGAACACTTCTCTATTTCTTATGAACTTTATCCCACACTCTTTTGTATTTAGCGTAAGGATTGGCAATAGGTTTTTCTTAGTATAGGCTTTATTTTGACAAGACGCCACTAGGACTGCCTTACTTTGATTTGATGGTTGTAGCTTGCTCCCATCTTAGATTTAGGCTTAGATCAGGCGTTTTTACACGCTACCTGTCAACACCCTTGAACTGTGATCACTTGTATCTGTCTATACTTGATAACATGCAATCCTTACAGGACCTTCAGGGGGTTGGTGGTCTTCTGCCTGGCTGCTCCTCAGTACTGAGCCTTGTCGCGCCTGACTTTCTCTTCCTGTACTTCTTTAAGCGATCATACGCATAAGGAACTCCTGCGCAAATAGTCCACTGCGTGTGGTCCCGCAGTTGCTGTAGCAGACCGCAGCTCCCGAAGGTGGCTCCACCAATCCCTCTCTGACTCACTGCAGCATTGACCACCTCCCGAACTGGTGTTCTCCATCCACTTGGGGTGTTGGGCTATCATACACTATCCACACCCCGTACTTCTATTTTGCCTTCTGTGCTGCGCTCTCTCCAATAAGGAGAATTTGCTCTCACCCACCTTCATTGTATGGGAGTGTGATTGCCAGGTCTGGTGTTGGGAGCTTGGTTGCCACGCCAAGCACCCCTCGTTGGTTCACAGTCATGATGTCTTATGCCCCTCCGGAGGGTTGGTTGTTGCTCCTCTCCCGAGCCAGTATTTCACACTGTGTGCAGGTTTTGCTTGCAGCTCTGGGCTTGCTCCCTCTTCTTTGGGATTCTCGCTCCGGGCCCCCAGCATCCCCCTTTGATTCAGAGGCCTGTCGTTGCTTCCACTTGCTCTAATGCCTTTGCCTCCACTGCTTCCCTGCTCGCCCCGCCGCTTCTCCTCACAGCCCCAGCCAGCTCCACGACCCTATGCTGCAGTCAGGACAACGGGTCAGTGCGCTCCTCACTTCACTGCATGACCCGCTGCTGCAGCTCTCTCCCAACGCTCTCCCACCAGAAGGTCGATCAGGCATAAGCAGGACGGCTTCCCTGCGCAACCCGCTTTTCCACTTCTGCTCTTCTACGTACCGTCTGTTTTTCCACTGTTGCTCCTCACTGTGCCGGCCCGGCACTCAGGGCCCACAAGATTGAGAGGATCAAGGAGCACACAGTTAACAATCTGTGCCTCCTAGAGGATTTCCCCCTCAAGGTACAATTGATAAATCAAATGTCCCTCTGTCCCTTTTTGAATTTTCAGAGACAACGGAATCTGAAATGCTTGATGATCTGTTAAAAATCAAGCCCACAATTTGTAAAGGCGATAGCTGCCCTGCAACCTATCGTGAAGCCTAGTGTGGCCCTACTTGCGCCATTGATTACTAAATTTGTCAACCTTTCCTTCAGGGTGAACTTGGTTCCAACAATTATCAATCAGGGATGGGTCTTGCCCCTTTTGAAAAAAACGTCACTCAACCCTAATATGCCAGGTAACTATAGTCGTATAATGAACTCCCTGTTCCTTTTGAGAATCCTGGACAAGGGTCAAAACTTTCTAGGACTGCATAACATCCTTGGTCTTAAACAATCGAGTTTTAGAAGCAATCAAAGCACTGAATCTGCTCTCCTGGATCTAAAAACAACTATCCTTCAGCATTTTGATAAGGGCAAAACTGCCCTCTTGATGTTGCTCGGCCTTACACCAGCATTTGATCTTGTGGAGCACAACATCCTGGCTGCCAGACTGCAAGACTCAGCCTCTTTTTCTGGCGAGGCTGCTAGCTGGGTTCTCTCATTTCTATCTAATCGAACTGCCTAGTGTTCCATGAGGATAATACGGCAGAGGAATGAGTTATCATGTAGGGTATCGCAAGGATCTTGTGTGTCCCCAACACTGTTCAATATCTTCACTCTTACCCTTTTTGTTTTACTGGATTCAGAAGACATTATGTATGCAAACGATGTGGATGACACCTAGTGCCTAATTCCTCTTACTGGTATTCATGTGCTTGATTCGTTCACTGTAACCAACACCTACAACTTAATTCAGCGGTGGATGATGCTAAATGGTCTAGTCCTTAACAATGCAAAGACTGAAATTATGATGGTCGGTACCGCACCAAAGCTTTGAAAATTGGACCCTGCCTATTCTGCTTTTCAAATTGCAGAGTGCGAGCTGGCAACACTACCTAAAGTAAAAGCCTTGGGTATGATAATTGATCAAGAGCTTATAATGAAAGCGCATATTAGCAATCTTGTGTCCTGTTTGTCCTATTACATCAAGCTATTGGCGCAAATCAGGCCATTCTTGGACACACCGGATAGTGCAACATTGGCGCGTGCCATAATAGGCTCCTGTCTTGACTATTGCTCCAACCATTTCCAGGGCATAGGCAAAGTAGAGCTCAACCTCCTGCAGGTTGTTCAGAATGATGCAGTTTGAGTATTCACTGGCATTCGAAGAACGGATCACGTGTCTTTGGCAAGATCATCACTTCACTGCCTTTCTTTCGAAAACTGATTTTGTTTTGGACTTTATGGATCACACATACGTGTCTTTATGGGAAAAGTCCTGTGTATCTGGCCAAACAGCTAGCATGGCTTCATGCGAGGCGACGTCTACGATCAAACAACGGAGGCTTGCTACAAGCACCCATAGCCTAGCTAACACAGGTACTAGATAGCTGATTTTCTGAAATACCCTGCCCCCGGATTAAAGAATATGTAGCACGATAGCCTCCTTCAAACGTAGTGACTTTTTATGGATATTCATCTGCTGATTTCCTATGTTTAATTTGTTGCTTTTATGTTTTTTGTTGTTCAGTCTTGTTGCAGCTATTCTGTGCCTCGGAGCTGTATTCCAGTGCATTACAAATCAAATAAATACATAAATGAGGTACACCGACGGCCGCCACAGTCGCGACCCCCTTCCTTGCTCCGTCACTCGTCAGGGTAATCAACTTGGGCGCTTCACCACCGCCGCTCTGCTACTGGCTGCTCACTTCACTAAGGGGACTTATTTGCCTTCCGTTTGCAAGGGCAGTCATGGGCATTTATATTGCTTTATTATTTATTGGGACGGCAGCCCTCCCCAGCCACGTCCTTTCAGTCCACCAACTTGGCCACGCCCCCTCTTTTTTTTTCATTAACTTCTGTTCACTTTTTACTCTTCCCTTCATCTTTCAACATCTCTATTGTCTTCATGTTTGATTGTTTTCTCATACTTGAGTACATTCTTGCAAAACTTAAGCCATCCACCTGTAAAGGTATCGGGTTCCTGCTATGTTCATCAAGGCCTGCTCTGAGCTTCTGATTAGTTCAATCACTAGGATTGTGAATGCTTCTTTTAAAGAGGGAAGGGTTCCCACTAGATTGAAGGGTTCCTGTATCACCCCTTTGCTGAGAAAATCAGATCAGGACCCCAGAATTGCTACCAACTATCGTCCGATTTCCAACTCGCCTTTCATTTTGAAGATAATGGACAGAGTGGCTTACGAACAACGCTTGTGTCACATAAAAGACCACCCTATCCTGAATGATGCCCAGTCTGGTTTTAGGCCAGGCTTCAGTACCGAATTTGCGCTGCTGGAACAGAAATCTAACATGAAGACTAACATCAATGAGGGTACGACAATGCTGCTGATGTCCCTGGACTTATCAGCCATGTTCGATTTAGTGGATAACCCCCTTCTCTCGAAATAATTAGAGTGTAGCTAATTTTAGTGACCAAGCAAGGGATTGGATGCATTCATTCCTAGGTAATGGGACCATGCAGGTCTGCAGTAAGCAAGCAGAAGCAGACCCGGTTCCTCTTAGCTACGGCGTTCCACAAGGGGCATCCTTATCCCTGGTTTTATATAATATTTTCACTGCTCCCTTCTTTCACATGCTAGAGGAGAAAAAGATCTGCTTCTAAAACTATGCTGATGACTCGCAATGTCTCATCCCTCTAACCGGCATCTATGAGAAAGATGCCCTAGTAGTATCAGAAGTTTACGACCTAATTCATGAGTGGATGGATATGAGCGGCTGGCACTGAATCATGATAAGATTGAGCTCATGATTGTCATCTCCAAACCCAGGCTCGCAAAACTTAGTGCGGATTAAGAATCTTTCCGCAATGCGAATCATGACATTTTCACGAAAGAAAAAATAAAAATACTGGGAGTGACTTCGGATCAATCTGTTTTCAGCATCGGCCTATTACCTCCGGTTTGTCTCGCATATTCGCCCTTTCCTATCCCAAAAGGGCTGTGAAACGATAGCCCAAGCTATTTAATAAAAAATCGACTACTGTGGTTCTCTGCTTGCAGGGATAGGAAAAGCCAAACTCCAAGTGGTGCAAAATAGCACCCGTAGCGCGATCATGGGTATGCGAAGTACGCACATGTGCCGCAGGTGCGATGAAAACTGCACTGGCTACCTATTGCTGAGAGGATTGAGTTTAGGTTGCTTACTATCACCTACAGATCCCTCAAAGGATCCTTTCCTACTTATACTGCCCACAGACTTATAAGCAAACTGGTTGTGCGTTCCCTCCGCTCAGTGTGATGATTCTCCATATACTGAAAAATTCCCTCCAATTGGTCAAAAAGGGGGCCTTCTGGGTGGCTGCTCATGTAAAATGGAATGCCTTACTTACAGATCTAAGAAGCTGCGCAACCTTGGAGGGATTAAAAAAACAACTCAAAATGCATCTGTTTAGATAAGTGGGGTGTGTAGCTCTTTTCACCTCCATGATGGTTGCATAAAATCTACTTTCGGCCCCCGTATGCTTGCGTCCTTTGGTAGCGCCATATAAATAATCTAAAGTAAAGTAAAAGGGGAACCTTATTCCTCTCATTCACCTCCATTGGCATGTGGTTCGATACATCTGGTAAATAGCACTTTTGCTAGTAGTTACGTTGTCATTATGCAGTTCCTGCCATATTCAGTGAACTTACATTGACAAGGCCAAACATTAGAGGAAAACTAAGGGTCTCATTACGAGTTTGGCAGTACGACCAACAGTGGTAATGCAGTGATAACTGAGTTACCACTGTATTACTGCTGAACTACGGGTTTGGAGGTAAGGCAGAGGAAAAATCTCCAGCAGAAAGTTGGAGGTAATAACTCGGCGTTACTGCCATAAAATGCCCAAATCGGACGAATTGCTGCAGGTGGTAATTCCACTGCAATCCCCACGGAGTCCTGTGCACTCCAATAAATGGGGGGGACACACTTTGTCCCGGGCAAAATCTCAGATCTTACAAAAAGATTTGTCATTTATACCGACCGCAAAATATGATGCTTTACAAACTCGCATTGAGTTAACACCACTCATGCATAGGATTAGGCTAAAATAATGTTTTGGTGACAAGACATTGAAACCGATCACAACATGACTGGCCTACATCCACCATCTTTGTTTTTTCCTCCATCCAGCACCACTCTGTCACTTTTGAGAAAGCTATGAATAAAAAGATTGAGGAACTGGAAAAGGCTATACCTTTGGCCCATAATATCTACTCCCAACAAGAACTGACGGCTTTGACTACACTGGTCAATAACAGTGAAATAGTGATTAAGTTAGTGGACAAAGTGGATGCTATCGTTCTCATGTACACCATCGACTACATCCAAATGGCAGAAGATCTTTTAGCTGAACATGGTAGCTACCGTAGACTAGCAAGAGTTCTGACCCCGGCCATTAGGACTCTCATTGCTCCTATAATCGAAGGAGCTAAAGCTGAGGGGCTATATCAGTGCAAAAGAGGCAGCCTTCTTAACACACAGCCTTCCTTGCACCTCGGCATTTATGCCCTCCCTAAAATCCAAGAGAGGATATCAGCCCCCCACCTCCGGTGGCCCGATTGTATCGGGCATCAACTCCATCTTGGCACCCCTTTCTCAGATCGTTGATTTCTGTATCCGAGAAAAGATTCTCAAAATTGAATCTTACATTAAGGACTACACAAGCTATGCTAAACATTTTGAGTACACTTAATTTAAATCCCGAGTCACAATGTTTGGTCACTCTGGACATTGATGCCCTCTACACCAGGATCCCAGAGGAGACCACTCTGACAGCACGACAGTATCTGCTTGACACCACATTTGATTTGGGTGACATTCGCGCCATGTTCATGCTTTAGCTTGTAGAAATAGCGCTGACCAGAAACATTTTTCTATACCAGGACATGTTCTTTGAGCAAACCTCAGGGACAGCTATGGGTGCTACGTTTGCACCAAACCTGGTGAATATATATGTGCAACAATTTGAACATGAACACATACTCGGAGACTAATCTTTTTCATCAACAGATCAAAAACCTGGAGACGATATATTGATGACATCATTATGATCTTTGAGGGCTCTGAGCAAGGCTTGGGCAGCTTTAAAATCTGGCTGAGTTAATGCAATCCTCACCTGAATTTCAGTTTGGAAGCCAGCTGTAGGGAGAACCACTTTTTGGACTTACAAATCACTAAGGGTGCTGATGGCCTTAGAGCTTAGGTCTAAAGAAAACTTACAGACTAACTCCTTTCCTTCCTACACTAGCTATCATCCTAAAGCCATACAGGATAACTTGCCCTTTGGACAATTTTTGAAATGCAAGCGGACGTGTTCTCAGTTGAGTGACTACAAAACACAGGCGGGAGCTTTATGAGCCCAACTGATACAGAGTGGGTACCCCAAATAAATGGTAAAACAAACTTATAAAAGAGCCCTGAACATCCTGAGGGAATTCACCATGGAACAGAGACCAAAATCACCACTGAGAGGAAACATTACAGCTGTGTTTAGCTATTCTCCATTATTCAACCAGCTGAAAAAGGAGATCACAGGTCTTTGGCCCATCCTGAACACGGGGCAGATAACAGCTTGAGAAACCATGATTCACAATCACACAGACAAAATCTACAGGACAGACTGGTTCACCCCCAGCCAAGATCCACAGGCGGCCGTGAAGAGACCAGTGGACAACGAGAACTGTGGTCCTCCAATGTACTCACAGGACACGCCCCATGCGGTTCCTGCTCCTTGTGTGCACAAACATTCCAGAGCACCACGATAGACATTGTTCTCCATGGCATCAGAGGCTGTTTATCAACTGTTAAAGCTTTGGGGTGATTTACCCGATTACCTGCCCATGCTCATTGAGATATGTTGGCATGACCTTGCGAGCAGTGAAAAAAATACTTATTGGACATGAGTCCTGTATACTGTGAAGGAATCGTGAAGCAATAAACGGACAACTGATTCAAGGTTCAAGCAACATAACGTTATTTACTTAAATGTCAGGATGGTGTAAGGCCTAACTTGCCATATGCTAAAGTGGGATTTTCCTACCTAAAGAAACTTGGATAGTCTGAGTCAGTAAGTTGAACTTAAAACTCTGTCTGTATTTTATTTATTTATTTCTAAGGCGCCGGTAACCAGCAGGTATTGGGGTGCCAAAACACAGACACAAGACAAAAAACTGGACTTCAGGGGGCAGAGGACAGATCAACAGGGGGAGCCTAGTTGAACAGAAACATTTTCAATTGTCGTCTAAAGCAACTCGGGACTCTCCGAGATCTTAGTTCCATAAGGAGGGCATTCCATACTTTAGCTGCTTGAACAGGGAAGGATCTTCACATTCCGTTTGCCACTTTAAAAGTAGGTAACTGGCCATAGCTAATGCGGAGGACCTCAGAGATCTAGTAGGTTTATACATGGTCACCAGATTCTTGATATAATGAGGTGCATTGCCATATAAGGCCTTATGCACACGCACTGCCGCCTTGCATTTCAGTCTTGCATCATCCGGTAGCCAGTGCAAGTTTTGCTGACTATGCGAGATGTGGTCTCATCTAGATTTGCCTTTGAATATCCTTACTGTGTAATTTTGAATGTCTTGTAGTGTCTGAATGTCTTTCGTTTGGGCCCATAGTAGAAGTGAGTTGCCATAGTCCAATATGGAAAGAATGGTAGCACTGGCAACAATGGAACAATTCAATTCAGAAAGAAAGGAGCGGAGGTTCTTAAGACGGCACAAGTAATAGGTGCAGTTTTTGACTGTCTGGTTAACGTGAGAGTCGGAGTGTAAGGTGGAATTAAGGTGGAAACCTAAGGTTTTGGCTTTCTTAACTACTTTGAACTGGCAGTCGTTGATTAGAAAGGATGCAAATCTAGGGTGAAGTTTAGAGCTGGTGTGAGAGGAGCCGAAGATCAACAACTCGGTCTGTGTCCAAAACTTATACTTGCCCTCTGAACTAAAGCTAAAAAATGTGTAGGAATGTCAACAACCTAAGAAATAGTGTTCCAAATAAAGTTCTGAGCGTCTTCCAGCTCTTGGCTTTCTTTCCAGCTCCTCTTGCCCAAGTTCAAAGCAGTTCCAAAAAGGCTCTGGGATTCCCTTCCCCAAGAAAACAACACAGTTCCAACAAGTCTTTGTTTCCATCCCCAAGTTCAAAGCAGTTCCCAAAAGACTTCGGGGTTCCCCTTCCCTAAGGTGACTAGACAGTTCCAAAAGTCTTAGGGTTCTCTTACCCAACACGTCAGCTCTTCCAGCTTGCAAACTCATAATCAGTTCAAGTCTCCTAATTCTCAAAGCCAGTTCCAGGTTGGCTTTACAACCCTTCAGGCTCTTCAATAGTTTATGCAGATGGCTATCTTTCGCATTCAGTTCAGCAATCTCCTTCACAAGTGGAGATTCTTTCTTTACTTTCCTTGGCTTTTCCAGACAGGGTATGCTCCGTCTAGGCGCAGTTGTCAGTTGACCCATTACAGGTCACGCAACCGATAAACCTAGGTTTTCTTGCCCACACAGGTTTGTCTTTCACTGCACCTGTGCTTTGGTTTATATTCACTTTGGATTCTCCTTGACAGTCTCTTGGCTTTGCTACAGTGTGTTCTTCCAAACAATTCACTCCATAGTGCTCACTCTCTTCCACCTTGCTCTGGCAGTCTTCATTAGTGCTCATCACTTGGTTTTCAGTTTATTACGGCTGGTGAAGAAGGCGAGTGTGCTGCCCAGTGCTTTCCACATTTCGTTTTTCCATCTGTTCCCTCTTTGGGCCTTTACCCTTCTTTTCTTGCCTCTTGCTCTGCTGTTTCTCACTTCCCTCCCCTCTGAAGCCCCACTCTGGCCATGCCCCCCCCTTCCGCTCCCGAGCCACGTGTTTGGGCCTTGCAGGTCATAGTATCCCACCTGAGGGTCCTCCCTTGCCAACACCCTTCACCAAGCCACTTTAGCTACGGCTGGTGAAGAAGGTGAGTTTGCTGCCAAGTGCTTTCCACATTTCGTTTTTCCATCCGTACTCTCTTTGGCCCTTTACCCTTCTTTTCTTGCCTCTTGCTCTGCTGTTTCTCTTTTCCTTCCCCTCTGAAGCCCCACTCTGGCCCCGCCACCCTCCCACACCAAACCCCATGCCACGTGATTGGGCCTTGTAGGCCTATTTCAGACACTCTACACCGGGCAGCCCACTGACTCGGCCCCCAAGGCGAAGGGCCCAGAGGCAAAGGGCGGCTCCTGCAGAGGTGGCTCCAGATTGTGTTTGCCAGTGTTCGCCAGAGGAGCATCAAGGGCTTCTGTCAACCAGCAGCAACCGATAAAGTAGGCAAAGTGTGGGCGGTGGGAGCAGCCACTACTGCTCCCCACCAAACTGTCCCACCAGTCTTATTACTCCTATTCCCATTAACTTGTACCCTGCTACACATTGTCCATAACAGGATGTTATTTATTTCCTAACGTTAGGCCATTCGTGTTAGCCAGCTATTTCCTACAGTCCTACCTATATGCAGGAACTTGTATTTGGTGTCACATTGTGGTAATGTCCTGACTTTAGGCTTTCTACCACTGCTCTACAAACTCGAATCTAGGTGTACTCGCTCATTGTCTGCCTTTTCTGAAACCTAGGCCTTTCTCCCACTATCTAGGAATCTCGAATCTAGGTGTGCTCGCTCACTGTCTGCCTTTCTGAAATCTAGACCTTTCTCCCACTATCTAGGAGAAAAAAATCTGGTTTTGTCTCCCCTTTGTCTGCCTTTGTAAAACCCAGACCACTCTCCTACTATCTTGGAATCTCAATTCTAGGTGTTTTTCTCACTAGCTGTCTTTTGATAATCTTAGGCCTTGCCCAGGAATTCCCAACAACCACTGAACGCCAGCTACTATAGCAAGGTAACTGCCCAAGAAACCCGTCGTCTCCACCCCTATCCAACTGCTCTACCCTCCAATGCATAGTACCCGCAAGCGCCCCACTTAGACCGCCCATCCATTGATAGAGAATACCAGAACCCAATCACTAATTTGACAGACACCCATAGAGGACAACCAGCTATCAAAGCACAAGAGGATAAAACTGGACATTACCCAAACCACACCAGGACCCACAGGCGGGCTAACTCCTTATAACCGCAATACTCAAACCATCATACTACCAAGGACCACAAATGCCATGACACAGAGCAGAACGCCACCAAAGAGAATCGGAACAAGGAACTAACGGAATGGATCAACGCCCTCCTCCAGCAGAAACAGTCATGAACACAGAACACACCCCAACTAACACTACAGCCAACAGAACAAACAACATGAGAAGAGAAAAACCCCTGTATCTCACACTGTACCTGGCAACTACCACATCACCTCAACACTTCAATGCCACCGACATGTCCGTAGACACTGAGATCCTACCCTGCAAAAAAAGACCAGGGGACCCAAAAGAGAAAGGTAACAAACCAACACCCTCACCCCATATATCACAAGAACACAAGGGCACTATCAGCAACCACATCAAAACATAGAAGATGATGAAGTAGAGGAACTCATCAACCCAACCATTAATCTAATAGACCACCTCAATGACGAAACTGACTCCACGGATCACCTACCAATCTGAGACAACAACACAGAAGCAGTCCAACCTAAAAACCACATAACAAGGATAAAAGAACAAACCTAACCACCTCAAAAAGATCCACTGCAACCTAGTTAACGCTAAATCAATGTCCAAACATGCCACAGAGATTTACGACCTCCTGTGTGACGGAGGTATCGATATCTTATTCATAACCAAAACATGGCTAGACGACAACTACAAAATTACACTCCATAACTGCCTCTGTGACAAGTTCAGGTGATCACAAACAAACAAGAAAAACAAAAGGGGAGTAGGACTAGCAATAGCATACATCTAATACCTTGAAATTAAAATGGAAGAACCACTAAGCATCGACAACTGCGAATCCCTAATACTTCGCCTAACTACAAACTCAAAAACAAACCTCAAATTAATTCTGGTATACAGACCACCGACATACGATGCAACCTTCGTAGATGCCTTCACTGAAGCCATCACCAACGTAGCCATCGAACATGAGCACCTGATAATCCTTGGAGATTTCAACATCTGGTTTGACGAAGAAACCTCTAACACACACAAATCACTAGCCAAACCACTGAGACAATGAATCTACATCAACTTGTCAAAGGAGCAACTCACGAGGCAGGACATAAACTAGACACGATCTTCACCAACAAAAACCTCATCACCACGGCACCACCAATAAAGATCCTCTGCAGCGACCACCTCATCATCTCCTTCGTAATCACGCAAGCTACATCAACAACCAAACAACCCAACAAACTGCCAACCATCATGAAAAAAAACTGGAGGACCATCAAACATAGCAACTTAGAACTACTGGAAATCAACAAACCACCAGCAACAACAATGGACGAAGCTGACCTTGACATTAAAGCAGAACTACTTTGCAAATGGGTCACCAGAACAAACAAAATCTCCATGGAAAAACCATTCACCCCATTGCGCAAAAGAGCTACAGCAAAATGCTTTAGCCCGATACTCCACGCCATGAAAAGAAAAAACAGGAAGCTTGAACTAGAATGGAGAAATAGAAATGACCAGGTGAAGAAACTACAGTTCCAACGACAAATCTGCTCATGCAAAAAGGAAATCCAAAAGGTCAAAATGAAATACTAGGACAACAGAATTACCAAAGCCACCAACACTCAAAAAGGACTGTTTAAAATCATACACGAAATGAGAAACCCGACTGGCTGCAACAACACACTGATACCCTCACTAAAACTATGCAGCGGCTTTGCAGACCACTTCAAAAACAAAATCAGCACTATCCAACAGATCATACAAAGCAGACCAAGCAACCATAACGCGCAACCCATCCAGCCAACTGAGGATCGCCAGAACAAACTCTGAAACTTCCCTGAAATTTCAGCTGAGACATTCGTCAAGCTAGTAAGCAATAGCAACAATGCAGGATCCCCCATGGATCCCTGCCCCTCAGACATAACACAAATCCTCTCACAAGGAACACCTATGAAATATGACAGAAACCTCTTCAATCAATCGCTCTCAACAGGGAAAGTACTGTGACTATTCAAATAGACATACATCAAGCTGCTCCTCAAGGACAGAACAGGCAACTTGGAGGACCTCTCAAACTACAGACCCATCTCCAGCATCCCATACCCTGCAAAACTACTCGAAACATACGTCTATAGAATAACACAAGAATTCTTAGAAGAACACTACTGCTGGAACAGGCACAAGTAGGCTTCAGACCGATGAGTGGAACGGAAACAGCACTGCTCTCAATCTGGGACGACCTAAAAGCTAACGCAGACGCAGACAAAAACAGAGCGCTAATACTGCAGTATTCGACACAATCAACCACAACATCCTCATTGGGAGATTGGAAGAAATGGGAATCATAGATCAAGCCTTAATATGGATTAAATCCTTCCTAACAAACATAACAGAAACCATATGGATCAAACCTTTCAAATCCACACCAAGGAAATCCACCCGTGGTGTACCACAAGGATCATCCCTATCCCCATTGCTCTTCAAC
The DNA here is from genome assembly GCF_040938575.1 of Ambystoma mexicanum. Lineage (NCBI taxonomy): Eukaryota > Metazoa > Chordata > Amphibia > Caudata > Ambystomatidae > Ambystoma > Ambystoma mexicanum. The sequence continues at coordinate 351,641,881 of NC_090929.1, forward strand.
ATATACCTGACTCCACTAATCAGCCTCATGAAAAGAAACGGCCTCACATGCTACAAATACGCTGATGACACTCAGATCGTCTACAAGATACCCAGGAAGGAAACACAATGCTGGAAAGCTGTCTACAAGAACTCTACGGCTGGATGCACACCAGCAGTCTCAAACTCAACCCGTGCAAAACAGAAATAATGATCATATCCAAAAGTGGGGAAACCAACCACTACATCCCAATGCCGACGGAGCTAGGAACCGCACCGACCCCATCAATGATAGTAAAGAACCTGGGAGTCCTGATGGACAACGAACCAACGCTGGAGCCACAAGAAAATGCTATAAGCAAGAAATGTTTCTTTCTCCTACATGCAGTAAAAAGGATACTACCTTTCCTCTTTCACCAATAAAATAATCACCATCATAGGTCTCATCATGTCCAAGGTAGACTATGCCAACAGCCTATGCCTAGGAATGCCAGAGCGATTACTTAAGAAACTTCAGCGTATCCAAAATGCTGCGGCGAGATCCTGCTCAAACTACCACGAAGCGCTGAAAATGCTACATTGGCTACCAATAAAACAGCGAATAAAGTTAAAAACAATGTGCATAACTTACAGAGCAATCCACAACCAAGGAGCAGAGTTCCTAAATAAGAAAATAACCATCTATCACCTGACAAGACCACTCAGAGCAAGCAACGACATTCGCCTGGAACCAAAACCATACAACAAAAGAAAATTCAGAGGATCGTCTTTCTCTCACCTGGCAGCAATAACCTGGAATAACCTACCAAAAAACATACGCAACACAAGGGATCATCTGGAATTCAGGAAATTACTCAAAACCTGGCTATCTGCTCCAGGATCAGAAGGCAACGACTAGGAACCACAAACCCATCTGGATACTAGACTCCCAAGGAGGAACCCACGACTTCACTTCATCCTCTTGATCCAGAGGGCAGGAGGAAGGACACCCTTTCAACCCATGTCCACATACCGCTAACACTTTGAGGAAACCTAGATAGGTAAGAACCCCACACTGATGGGCAGGGAAGGACCAAAATCCTCCTGACCTAAACCGTGCAAACCTTGAATTGGACACAACTGCACTAGCCAGATACATATACCACTAGAGTAATACAAAGGATCCCATAGCATCAAACTTAACCCTCCCTAACCAGAGGTCGGGGGGGGGGGGGACGCCCTGTCAACCCTTGTCCTCATTGCGGCTATCTCACAGAGGAACTTGGATTAGTAAACGCCCCACGCTGAATGGGCAGGGAAAGACTAGAATAACCCAAGCTAAATCCCACTTTCCCTGAACGAGGAAACTCACCTGCACCAGCCAGGTACACATCCCACTAGAGTAATACAAAGGAACCTGCCACTCTGCAACATGCCTGCTAACTAGACAAACAATTTACAAATGGCAGACACAAAGGATAACCATACATGCTGAACGCAGAAACGCAAAGAAAAAGGTAAGACCAGCCTGCTAACCAAACTCTAATACCTAAACTTTCTGCATACACTCCTCATACTGAAACACACACAACCACTTCTCTGCACAGCAATCCGCACATACTTCACCACATTTCAACAACAGGCAAACAACACACAACCCAGCACAACAGCACATGAGAATTGGCACCAACAGAGAAAAAGCACTTAAGCTCGGCGAAAGATTCAAACTGAACCCAAAGTGGCCTACAGGACATCACTACACTCACTATCCTACACCCACTACACCCTACTAACCTCCCCCCCTCCCTGTTCAGATCCGCCAGAGCGCCTGGGGCCCACTTCCGGTGGTGACGGTGCGCAGTATAAATACCTTTAACATTAACATAAAGATTCATCCTTTGTCTTTAAGTGTTCATTACATGTGTTTTATACATGCTTTCCTTTAGTTCGGTATTCAATAATTCTGGCTTTATGTTCAAGTTCCTTTACTTATAGTTCGACGTTTAGAAAAAACTCACTTTGCGTTCACCATTAGTTGCACACACATTTCAGTTCATCCGGCATTACCGTATGCCCAGTTGTAGCCCCAGCAGCGCCCCAGTACAAGTGTTCCCTTCAATTCACTCACCGGTCCTCGGCTGCTCCTCCGGGTGTCCTCTCTTCTTTCTCCTGGCGTTCTTCGGCTCCACACACACTTCTATGGAGCTCTGCAAGTAGCGCTCGCCTTCTTTGAATCTCGCTATGAGTTGCCAGTAGCTCCGCTCTTCACCCGTGGACATTATCAGTGGCCTGTAGCACTTGCGGCTGTGGGCCCCAGGAGGAAGCGACTCAAACAGCTTCGACCCTCTTGCGGCCCACCCGGGGCCCCAGCGTCACAGTCTCTCTTCTGCAATAGCCGGTGTCCTGGCCTCCAGGCAGGACTCTCCTCTGCAGCCCCCTCCTGGGCAGGAATACTCCCCTCTCAGGTCTGTCACTCCCAGCCTGGCTTCTCTCCTGCTGGTTTCTCCTTCCTTGCTGGCGGCTCCACCTTTTATGCACCTGTGACCTGTTAGCAGGTTGGAGGTGCGAGCCATTCAGTTCAATTGCCTGACCATAATTACTTATGTTCTCTGGACATGCCTGACCCTTGCAATAGTTTCCATGACTCTTCCTCGTCTCAGTGCCAGAGTGGTGGAACTGAGGAAAAATAATGGGAAATGACTGGCAACCTATGAAGGTAGGGGGAGGATAGAGTTATGTATCATAAGGGAAAGGGGATACCATGCCTCACCGAAAGACATCCTCTTCCCACTCCCCAAGGACCCTCCACCCAGATGATCCTCCCTCGCATCTCCAACCCCAGTGTCAGGATCCAAAAGCAATGGCCTTTCCCTTGCCACTTGAGAAGAGTATCCAAGGGAAGTAGGTGGAAGATGTCCTCAGGTTTCTCAAAATACGCACCCGCAAACTGATCGCTCCCATGGTGGCATATTTTGGAGAGATGGGACACGGAGCATAATACGTTAAGGACAATTCTGGAGAAAGTATACCTGCCAAGGAAGGGTGGAGATTTTGAAGCAATGTTACCCAAAAGAGAACAGTGGATTTTTTGACTAGACCCCTATAAGAAGGGTCTCAATAGGAAATCCAATGGCATGACTTAGCCATCCTGTAGGTATGTATCCCACAAATGCAGAAGGATACAGTTGTAGGTCTTTGGGGGCTTTATAATGCCGAGTTGAAAAGCAGATATCTCAGACCTCTACCCATAAGATTCATGGCCAGCGATAATGATCAACAGTTGCAAGTTTCCCAAGAGGGGCCCACTCCACACCTTAAGAAGTATTATCTTTGATAACCGTAGCCCCCCATCATTCTATGTATTCACATCTTTTGCCTGATCAATATAGAACCATAATGGCCACCTGTTTTTGCCTACTATGAACATGAGGCTTTTGATATGCTCATGGACCATAATTATGATTGGGTTACAAGCACATGGCCACTTTCCCTTGGCAATACTGTTGCTCAATTAACACTATAACATCCTATCCCAGAACTACAAACCCTCTTTCAATATAGCGCTCACGCTCACGCATCAGGGGTTTGTGTTCCTGATATAGGGCAGCTAAGCCCTGTCGTTGTTCAGTACCCTTGGCCATGCTGAACGTTATACATACGCATAAGTGTTTTCATTTAGGCACCAATATAAAGTGTGCCGCATTTAGTTTTACCTAAACAGATCATTTGTTCTGTATCAGCAAGATTAGACCATAAGCGGCATACCCTTCCAACATGGCTATGCCTTGAGGGATGCAGAGCTTTGAAACGCCCACGTAGGGCCATGAGCATCACATATTGCTGCAAACCTGCCGCCTACCGTGAAGCCGATCTTGCAGGTGGGAGAGACAGAATCGAGATTCCCATACCCCGCTGGTCCGGTTGTGGCTCAGTAGGCACTCATAGGTAAGACTCTTGGGCAGCCCTGGGAGTGGGTTTCGCCAGCCTTACCCCAAACATAATTGGATTTAAAAAACATACCGGCATATAACTACATGGAGGCCGCACCGAACATGAGGGTTTGATTTCGCTTGTGTTTACCCAGTGCATTTAGCAAGGAAGAGATGTCCCACCCCGGCCACTGCATATCCCTATAAAAAGAAATTGAGTGGATACTTGAATAAAGGTATGTGGATTGTTTTTGGGAGTCGGGGAGCCTGTTTGGCTCATACAATGAGTAGTTACCTCTGAGTCTGTAATTAATGCATGACTTGAAAAGCTTATGTTAGAACTTGTTTTTTTGGACACATAGTCTTTCTGTTCCCTGTGTATGCAACGGGATTGATCTTACGCCTGTAACAAGATGAGCAATAGGTCTTGTTTGAAAGGCAACTAAAAAAGACTTTTGTGGTCCTGAAGAAGATGAAGGACTAAACCAGATGTCATTGAAACTGGTCCACCCTTTCTACAGTGGATATCTTTTGATCTAACCAGGATACCAAAAGGAAGCTGTTTTGTATGTGTTGCTCTTGGTGTGACCATTGTGCATTTTATATGGAGGTACTGTAGATGCACCTAGCCCGCACATCCTTTGAGCACACTACAGTGTGGGTCAATAAAGGATTGAATTTCAAATCCCCATTGCAATGTTCTAACGACGATGGTTTGGACCAGTTGGGCCCAATTTGTGGGGATAGTAGGCACTTTTTAATAGGACTTAGACGCAGTCTAGCGGAGTGATAGTTCTCTTCCTTCTTTTCTTATAGATAGGCGGCCCATCACCCTTGGTCTAACCACAGAAATCCCTTTCCAGGGATAGGTTTGTTCTTCCATTCAGGGATAGCCCTAGCTTTAGCTGCAGAGTAGGCATACCAGTATATAATTACTTAATCTCCAGGCTCCCTGTGTGTGTTGTCCCCGACTAACACCGACTACCACCACTTGTTTAAGTTAGTTTTTTATTTCTATAGCGCACTTAACCCTCAGGTATCAAGGTGCTTTAGCTTGGTTACAAAGTTACAGAATAAAGTTACAAGATACAAATAAAATCACAAGTCATAGAATTACAGTATACATACAAGATATTTACAAAGAACATAAGCATTAAAATCAGTATAGGGTTTATACAGCATACAAAAAATGTACAGAATATACAGTTACTACAAGAGGTCTAGCTGCAAATTTAAGTTGTATTGCCAGACTGAAGATTACATAATGAGGATCAGATGGCAAGTAACGGTGCATTGCGGCCAGTCAATCAAATTAAGAGCTATACTTAATGAGAGAAGAGCCAGGTTTTTACTTGTAGTAATTCCACTGGATCAAGTGGCGGGAACGGTAAATCTGTTCGGTGGTATTTTAGAAAATTTACAGCGGAAATGCCACCAAACTTGTAATGAGGATCCAATTCTACTAAACCAAGTGTCATGCAACCTTAACTATAGTGTCACAACGGACAGAGTATATGTGGGCATATGTATATTTCTGAAGCATGTGAATCGGCTTAGAATCACTTGCTTTGCATAGGCCGACTTCTAGTAGTAGGCGGAGAGTATTGCATGACTTGTTTTCGAAGATCGAAAAGGGATGTCAACAGGGCATGTGTGTAATACTATCCCTAGTGTGACGTTCACTGTACCCCTGACCCTTCATGCGTCGAGGCCCTCAAATTGTTTTTTTCTGCCATCATGGTCGGTCACTCTAATGCAGATTTCCTAGCTTATAGCTGGTTTGATATTGTTATTATAAATATTTCGCTCCTGCCGCTTCTCTGCCTGCTTGTCTCATCAAGTGGTATTCAGCTATGAAACATCCAGATGTTGAAGGCATCTCTATAACCTTCTTTGACGACTCCTCACTGGCTTTGGCCTAAACCAGGCTGCGGTCTTCACAGTAAGGAAAGCGGGGGCGGTGGGGTTCGACATAGTACATCATCTTTTAGAGAATGTCTCGTCTCACACTCCCCTTTTCCTACTATCGTCTACCTGCCTTTCTTTGTATTTATGGAAAGATCACCCTTTAAGTTTTGTCCTTCCTGCAATAGGAAATTCCTGTGGAAAGATGCACATAAAATATGCAACCACTGTCTTCCTGAGATCATTCTGAGAAGCACTGCTCTTCGTGTAAGCTCTTTCTTCTGAAGACGCTAAAGGAGCAGCTCACTAAACGATGGACAGACTACGTCATGCAGGCCGCATCCGAGTCTCCCACCAGCACTTATGAATAAGGGGAAGAACAGGGCAGCTACTACGGCGTCTTTAGTGATGCCAAAGACGTTGACTAGGAGTCAACAGACTCCCATGTGCCAGTCCCCAGCTCCGTAGCGCAGGCCCCATGCTCTGCCTTGGAGACAACACCTGGCAACACTCACAATCATAAACACGAAAGTGCACACAAACACCATAAGCACACATCCCCCAGCCACGCTTCGACGAAACCGTTGTAAGTCGGCCACACGGGGACGGAAAGCACTTCTGGTGTTTCTGGCTTGACATGTCCTAAGTCTGCTGTATCCACAACTTTGCGTTTGGCGCATCACCCGAAAAGCAAACAGGATCTGAGTGTTACAATTGCCGCGCCTAAGGTCTTGATGGTTACCGTTTCACATTCGTCTACATCTAAACAGGCATCGAAACATACATTGAGTATGTCAAATACATTAAAATAACTGTCAAAACCATCACAAAGAGCTATAGAGTACACCAAAGCCACATCACCCTTGTCACAGGCTTTACACAAGGATACTCTTACATCCGTCCCCTTTCCTTCATACTGCATGGGGGTGTCCCTCGCGAGGGACGGGAGACAGAACCTTTTTCACCAGAAAAATCTTCTTCCCCTCTAAATTTAGAGGCGCGCAGAGGCACAGCCTTGGGAGCATGCGCTGACCTGACTTCGCCCTCCGGCGCCACACCTCCGTCCCCTTTTCCACGCCGACGTGAACGGGCCGAATTCACCAGCAATCCTGGATTTGGCTTTGCCCGTGTAATTCCATGTGCGGATTCTTCCTCTATCTCTTCTTTTGTCTTTTTTCAATAGGTACTCGGTCCTCAGACGCCACAGCTCCTCCCCAGCGCATGTCGACTTAGACAGGGTTCAGCAGGTGCCCATCCTGCAACGGGCCTTTTCCAACTTCAGACCCCCACGCCCTGTGCCTACGTTGCCTTGGGCCAGACCACGGTTGGCAAGCCTGTTTGGCGTGCGGCTCGCTGTCCTCGAAAGCGCTAAAGAACAGACTAGCCAGGTGGAGGGAGCTCTTTCAGCAGTCTCCTTCTGAGGACCTCAAGAGTTTCATGAGACGTTCCAGGCCAGAGGTAGGGCCTATATTTTCATGCGCACCTCGCAAGGAAGACTCCTTCCCAGGGACTCTCCTACGCGGGAGAGACCGGTCAGGTCCTTATACCAACTCGCACACCGAGGCTGTCACAGCTACCGGCCTTCGGGCTGAGGGGTCCTCGGATCCTCCCGGTGCTACGGTTGAGGGGCCGCCAGGCTCTATTACCGGGCTTGCGCCCGAGGGGCAACGCCCTTGTACCAGCATCATGGCTGAGGGGCTATGCCCTGTTACTGGCAGCACGTTCGAGGGGGCGCATGAACGCAGCTCTAACGACCCCCGGGTCGAGGTGGATACACCTACCAGGCACGGGCCCGAGGAGCGGGGCAAGTCACACGCCGCTTACATAAGAGACTTGGCAGAGGCTTGCATCAACGAGCCGAGCAACACGTCGCAGCCACATGGTAGGCAGCTCAACAAAATGGCTGACGGGCCAGAAAAGGACACCCGTTCGACGCCTCTGCAAGACTTCGGCGAAGAACGAATATCGAGGTGGGACTGGCATCAACCAGCTACGTGGCCTACGGCTTACCCTTCTTATGCGCAAGGCTGTTTTCCCTTGCGTCTGTATGTACAGGGTCGGCAGCGACCTCAGTTGCCTATAGTAACCCCTTCAGTGCCCTCCTCCTCTTCAGCCAGCAAGGACCGGATCTTTGAGAGGTTCCTCGGCCTCATGAAGTCTCCAGATATGGGGGCTATCATCAAGGACGCAGTCAGGAAAAGTCCTTCCCGCTATGCATAGCGGCACCACAGACGTCTCTGCCGACGCCTTTGGCCCCGGCGCAGCCTCCTCCTCCTCCTCAGCCTCTGGCGGCGGTCCCTGGGCCCTGCCCTCTGGCTCTGAATACTCCTCCTCCTCCACAGGATACGGATGAGGAGGAGGATCCTGACACACCATCTTCAGCCAGGGCCTTCCACGAACGTATCCGTATTGCCACGGACATGAGAAGGATGGCCTGGGTCTGGGCAACCAAGTTCAACCCAGATGTCCAGGAACGTATTCTAGACCTGCCCTTCGAGGGCAGTGACCTCTTTCACTCCAGCACAGACAAAGAGCTGGACAAGAAGAAGAATAGCTCTCAGACGGCTAAGTCTTTATCCATTCTGACAAAGGCCACGTCCAAAGCGTACTCCCAGTCGCATCAATGCTCTGATAAGGGTCGCTCCCCTGGGGGCTTCCACGGCTTCCAGGAACGGAGGTCTAGACAGCCGGAACACTCGCCGAACCCGAGTCGGCGCAAGCATCAAAAAAAGCGTGGGGGGGGGGGGTCAAGGGCTTTTTCTAGTCCCCCTCCTCCGCCTCTGCCTCTGAGGGTAAAAAGTCTTGACAGAGCCACTTGGGTCCACGTGTCGCCAGTGGAGGGCAGGCATGCTCTTCACGCGCACTTTTGGCGACAGAAATTTGTGGGACCCCTGGATCCTGTCAGTAGTATCCTCAGGGTACTGTCTACCTATTCCTGCCTCTCCTCCCTCCATCTCCTCCTCTTCCGCAATTTGGGACAGCAACTCTTTTGGCAGAGATTCGGTCGCTCATCCTGAGCCAGGCCGTGGAGGAAGTCCCAGCCTCCCAGCGACCATCGGGTTTCTACTCCAGGATCTTCACCGTTTAGAAAAAGAACCAGGCTGGCCTGAGAGTTGTACTGGACCTTTCCACCCTCAACCTCTCCTTACCTCTCCAGAGGTTCAAGATGGTGATGCCAGCTTTTATAGCGAGACATTATGCAGTGGAGACTGGATGTGCTCCCAGGATCTGAAGGACGCCTATCTGCACCTACCGATCTGGCAATCCCATCGGTCTTTCCTCCGGTTCAGAGTCATGGGCTGCCATTTTCAGTACAAGGTCCTCCCTTTTGGCCTCAACTCAGCCGCCAGGGTCTTTACCAGACTCATGCCCTCGCGCACAAGCCTTTTGAGCCTATATGGCGGCTGCGGACATCAGGCTGGTCATCATCAAGACGGCCCTGTTGGTCGGCCTACCATCGGCGCGCAAGGACAGCGAGATCCAGTCCCTAGTCGCCTCAGAGCCATACACCACCTTTCACAAGGACAAGGTAGTCCTGCGGTCCAATCCGGCATTTTTACCTAAGGTGCCATCAGCCTTTCACTTGAACGCGATCGTCCTTCCTACAGTCTTTGTGGACCCGAAGGAAGAGCCTCAAAGAGTTCTGCACTGCCTTGATGTCAGGCGTGCCCTGATATTGTACCTGGACAGGAACAAGGGATTCTGCAAGTCATGCCCTATTCATCACATTTGGCGGCGCCAGGCCAGGCTATCAGGCCTCCAAAGCCTCCCTCTCCCGCTGGATGGTCTCGGCCATCAAGGAAGCGTACAAGGGCCAGCATAGACCCCTTCTGGCGAACATGCATGCCCACGCGGTCAGGGCCAAGGCAACGGCCATCGCCTTTCACCGCCATGTCCCCTGGCAGGTCATTAGCAGGGCGGCCACATGGGCCACTCCCTCGGCTTTCTGCAAGCATTACTGTTTGGATGCCGCTCCAGATCATATGCGGCTTTCGGACAGGCGGTTCTCCTTAACCAGTTTGCTTAAGGAGGGTCTCCTCTCCACCCTGGGGCTACATTCAGTTGTAATCGCCCATGCAGTATGGAGGAAAGGGGATGGGACGTAAGAGTAATTATAGGCCACTCACCGTTGTCAGAGCACTCTGGTCCTAGGCGCAGGAGCGACGCAGTACCAACCACCCCCACTATGGTCGTGGAGCCTGCAAGTCGAAGCTTACGCAGGCTACCCGGACCAGAGCAGGGAAGGAGGGTTAGGGTCTCGTTGATTGGATAGGTTGGGGGAATATTAGGAAAACCGGATTGAGGATTGGGTAGTGGTTGTGGATAGGATGGGGAATTTAGGGGAAAGGGTTGATTGTTGCACGCCTTCAATTGTACTTGGTACCAAGTAGCTATTTACACTCCACTTCCACTTAGTCAGACTGAGGCCCACTGATTAATTCTACATACAAGTCAAAACCATGCACCTAGTTCAGTGCACAACTAATTAGCATTTTCAGCATGCACACTTAGCTCTGGTTTTCAGTGTCCTGTCCGTGATGAAGCCGTCAAGTCTTGTGGCAGGTCCGTAGTGTTCAGTGCAGGTCCAAGAAGCTAAAAGAAATAACACGAGTTAGGGTTTTGCCTCTGCATTCCCATATTCTCATTCATTCCTCACACACATACAAACACACAACATTTCTTGTTGCCACCCGAGCTCAAATCACGGGCTTCTCAGTGTGCCCAAGTTCGCCTCTTTTCTGAGGCTTCTCCACTAGTTCCTGATGTGGAAAAAATGCCGTTATTTAACTTCCACAGGGGTCTTCCTTCAGACCGCCGCGGAAACTTTGCCACATGTGTTTTCGCCTCCCGTGCCCCCTGTTCTCCCTGGTCCCAGGAGGCGGGAACACACGTTCAAGCCTTTCGTACGCTCCGCTTCCCCACAACAGATTGGCGGCGCGTCTAAGATACACGCGCACTTATCTTTTCGGTAGGCGCAGGGGCTAGGAATGGGCGGGCTAAAGCCCCCTGCGCTTCTCCCCCGATCCCTCTGATTCCCAAGATGGGTTTAAGAACTTATCTTGCAGGAGCGAGGGGCCGAACTGCTTCTCCGGCGGGGCGGGGCCCCTCGCGAGTGATTCTGGAGGAGCTGGGCTCTGCACGTCCTCTCCTTCCGAAGTCTCAAGCGCAAGCCCCGTGCCTCGGGGCTTGCGCATGCGCGTTGACGAGCCACACCCTGCTGGACTCCTGATTGGCCCGCGGCGCCCCCGAGCATGCTGGGAACTGTAGTCTCTGAAGGCTGCTTTTCTGCAGAAGGGGCACAGCAGCCTTTTAAATGGATACACTTTTCTGGGAATAACTCGTACACTCATCACAGCCCCCACCATGCCCCTCTGCACCCCCTGCCTAGGTCTGTTCTTGGTTTTGGCCCTGACAGCACCGTAGTGACTAACGTACTTAGTCCATAGTCCCCTTCCCTCCATACGTCCCACCATCCTCCCCCCTAATAATCTGGTGTCATTAGGCAATGGTATTTCTATTGTCGACGTATCTTTGGGGACTGAGGTGTGGCGCCGGAGGGCGTAGTCAGGGCAGCGCATGCTCCCAGGGCCGCGTCTCCGCGCGCCTCTAAATTTAGAGGGGAAGAAGATTTTTCTGGTGAAAAAGGTTCTGTCTCCCGTCCCTCGGGAGGGACGCCCCCATGCAGTATGGTGCAAGGGGACTATGGACTAAGAGTATGTTAGTCACTACGGTGAGTAACTTTTAATTTCACATACCACTCATCCAAAAACAGTAGTTTTCCCGTTACAAGACACCTCAACAGTCACCTGGACTAGAAAGCGTTTTCAGGACACCATGGATAAAGTATCTTCCTTTGTTGACTTCCTCAAACGTGCACCCATTGAACATAAATATGTTGCTTCAGGAGCAGGGGAACCCCCCAGCAAAGTCTCCTAGACTACATAAAGTGCAGGGAACAACCTTACATAGTGTAATTGATATTACAGAAGATACAGGGGATGATATTTCTATGGATGATCAAGGTACCATGTACAATGATCCTGATGATGACCCAGATAATTACGATCTACAATCTCCTGATGTCAGACGAACCTGTGGCAAATTCAGCTATAGATGATCATATACTTTTTAACGACTTGCTTAAAAAAGCAGCAGACCATTTTAAAATACAAACTGAAAAGTCTATAGAAGACTCAGATTTTGTTGATTTTTAAAAAAAAATGTATTTACATTTTTAAAGCGCTCACACAGCCCAGGAGCATCGAGGCGCTGTTACAGATTTTATTAGTTTTTTGTTGTCTTACTTGCACATTTATAATGCGCTTAAATACTCGGAGGTTTCTAAGCGCAGACCTGGGGATCGAACCTGTGTTGCTTCGTGTCGTCTTGCTTCCAAGGCGAGCAGGTTGCCACTGAGCTATCCTCCCTGGACAATTTAGTATTGGATTTATTGATGAAAATCTTAATTAAAAAAGATCTGTGGATCAATTTTTTTTTAAAATGTTAGTTTACAAAAGAAACTTAATTTTGTCACATCTTATTTTATTTCTCTTTTGCATGTGAAATAATTTACACATTAATTAATGTTTTTCTTTATGAGAATCTTATTGCTTCTCATAATTTTGATCCAAAATTGGATAATGATATAAATCAAGTTCTTGTCATGGCCTAAAAGGATCTGTGCCCATCTTGTTTCAACACCCATCGTTGTGTCTTCAATCCTAAAGTAGTTTCTGCAGAGAATCCGCTCTGTTTGTAACTCAGGACACTCCATGATTATATGGTATATTGTCTCAATAATTTCCGAATTTTTACAGAATCCGCACAATTGCAGCGAGACATCTAATTGTTTTATTCTTGCTAGTCTGGATCTTGTGGGTAGAGTGTTCAGCCGTAATTTCAGATAAAGGTTCCAGATATTTTTATCCGGAAAGATCTTCAGATAATTAGGTGGTTGGTTCAATGCTCTGATATCGAGGTCACATGTTAAATTCTCATGGTACTTTAATTTTTCATTCATCGTATATATCCAATCATTTCGCATACATTTCTGCTTCGCTTCTTGAGGGCGGTTTATTAACATTTCCATTGATATGTGTTCTTTTTCAATGATCACAATAATTTGAGCGTTCCATTCAGACAGTACTTTGATGCATATTGCATTAGACTTTGTCCTCAAGATCTCTATAGCTGGTATTGAATCTCCACTCATCACTTTGTGGAACAAGTCAATTTTCTTCCAAAGAACAATTGAGGCCAGGGATTGTGTGGCGATCTCAAATCGTATTCTTACGATAGGGAAGGAAGTTGGTAACATCAGGATTTTCCTCCAAAAAATGGTTTAAATTTTAGGCCGTATCATGGGTGTGAGTTTGATCAATGTTTCACTTCCATAAGTTATACACAATACCACTTTGTTTCTGTAGAAGACTAAGATTGGATTGAATGAGAATTTCCCAAATGTTCCATGAAGCACGCTTCCTTGTCATGCAAGTGAATAGATTTTTATCTGCAAGTGATCGGCCCGTTCTTTTTCGTCTGGAGATTGATTGATAAAAATACCCAGGTATTTGAATGTCGTTAATACAACTAGTGATGTTCCTTTTAGTGTAGAGACGGGTATTTGTTTTTATCAGGCGTTGCTTTGTCACTGACATCTTTTTCGTTTTGGCAATGTTGACTTTGAGTACGTTCCTTTCCATATAGGCTCCCATCAGGTCAAGACTAATTTGAAGTTCCTGCAGAGTTTTGTCAAGTAGTACAATATCATCCGTATACATAATCACTGGTAACGCAGTGGAATTTAGTATTGGATTTAGAATGGTTGGGATCATCTCATCTTCAAAGCCAGCAGTATAGAGATTGAAGAGGGTTGCAACTAGCGTGCAGCCCTGCTTCAGGCCATTCCAGGTCTCAATGTAGGCAATTTGAACTCCTCCTTTGGTTAGTCTTACCCGTATCTTTGTGTTCGGATAGATCAATTGATACTGTTGTTGCAATTTGTTACCAAACGTATTCAACCTTCTTTAACAACACCCTCCCTTATTAGAGGTTCATCCTAGGGTTGAAAAAACTTTCAAACCAGCTCCTACAGATCTGTTCTATATCAGGGGTTAACTGAAACCAGATTCCCTGGTTGTTACTACTACCATAAAAAGAGAGGTGGTTTTCGGTTGTCAATGGATGAAGCTCCCCCTGAAAAGGATAGTAAAAAGCTATATGCATTAGGGGAAAAAAGTGGCAACCTCTGCTGCATACCAAACTAGGATAGCTAACAACACTACACTTCTTGCTAGCTACAACAGGACCCAATTGGATATTGTTCAATAACAGGTAGATTCAGTTCCTGAAACGTGTCAGACTCAGATCCTTAAAATTGTCAGAAGGTAAACAAGTTGCCAACAATATTATTAAGTACTCACTGGATGCCGCTGATACAGCAGGCAGAATCGTTGCCAAAGTCACATTACTAAAATGTTATTTCTGGTTGTGAAACTGAGGGTTTATGCTTTTTTTTTTAACTTGTATTTTTTTGAGGTTTCGAATAACATGCAGTTCAGATGACATCAGGTGATCATTCATTGAAAGACAGCATTACATCGAAAATTTATTTTTTACCAAGATTTAACTGTTCTGCGTAGCATAGCTGTTTAATAAATAGGTGCAGGTTGAGAATTAAAGGGAGGGGAGAGGATATAGTGAACAGGGAAAGAGCAGGAGAGAGAGAGGAGAAAAAAAAGGTTAACACAATGCCAAACATCAGGGTTTCATTAGGTGTTTCAACAGTAGCGGCTGAAAGAACATCTGCTCTCTATCTGACACATAGTCTAAGAATGGCCCCCATGTCCTTGTGAACTTTGGCAACTTCCCCCCTACTGTAGCTGTGAGCTTCTCAATCCCCAGCAGCGCCCAAACCTTCACCCACCAGTAAAATGTGTGTGGCCCATCTACAGTTTTCCAAAAGCGTGCTCGTGTGATTCGGTCTTCTGAGAGTAATTGGGAGATCAGCTCTGCTCTAGGGCCCATCATCGGAAACGACCCGTCGTCCAGGACATCCCCCAGTAACAGGACTCGTGGGTCCATGGGGAACAACGCAGCAGTAATTTCTTACATTTTGGATCGTATCTCCAACCAGAACCATTGTATGACTGGGTAGTGCCACCACATATGGGCTAGGTTGCCTCGCTGGCCACACCCATGCCAGCATGTATCAGGGTAGGCGGGGGTTCATCGCATGCAGTCGGCCTGGTGGTAGGTACCACCGGAAGCAAAGTTTAGGGCTCCTTCCTTTACTGTGGTGCATCGGGAGCTTTTCTGGGCCCTGCCCCATATCCTCTTCTAGTACTCCCCAGAGATCTCTAAGCCCAATTCTCTTTCCCATGCCATCTCCTCCAACAACGCATTTTCTAGGAGCCTATAGCAAGTGTACAATTTATGGGTCTGTTGCCCTTCCAGGACTTTGAGTTCTATTGCCGTTGGGGTTCTGGAGGTTGCTTGTCGAGTGACTGTATTGGTCAACCAGTGGCAGAGTTGTATGTATCTGGAACGCTCGGATACTGGCAGTTTGCATTCTACGAAAGTTAGGGCTTTTTGATCTACATATAGGTCTCGCAATCTCAGAGGCTCTTCCGACTTCCAGAGCTGGAACAAACCTGCCTAGAGGCCCGGCGTGAACGCTGGGTTTTGGGTAATGGGCGAGAATGCGCCCAGGCCCGTCTTGATCCACCTCTGTGCACAGGCTTTATCCCAGCTCTGGAGCGCCGTTAAGGTAGTAGGCAGGATCGTGCCCCGTTGTATACAGGTTTCCCTGGGGAGGAATGGGAGATGACCCCGGGAGAAAGGGGCTGCGGCTTGCTCAATATCTCGCCATTTAGAAGGTTGGGGCATCGCACCCCTCCCCCGAGCTCAGCATTGCAGCGACCTGGGCCGCTCGGTAGTACCGTGGGATCGAGGGGAGCCCCAGTCCATCCAGCATTTTCCCTCTTGTGAGAAGCTTGCAAGAGATTCAGGGTGTTTTTCCCTGCCATACAAATGGGCCCACTGCCTTCTGCAAAGCGAGGAGGTCCCCCTCTGGAATCATCACTGGTAAGGCGTGGAAAATATAGAGAAGCTTCGCGAGGAGAGTCATCTTAACCACACTAATACGGCCCAACCATGAGATTTCCTGGAAGTCCCATTGTAGAAGCCATTCCTTTGCTTCCCTTCAGAAGACCAGAAATATTAGCCTTTAAGAGTCCTGAGTATGTTGGGGTCAGCTTTATTCCCAAGTTGGGGATGTCTGTAGTCGACCAGCGAAAGGGGAATGCTGCTTGGAGTGATGCCAACCCAGAGGGGGTGAGGGGGTTCCGTTAAGCCCATACCCACTGATTTCAATGGGTCCACTGCATACCCTGAGACGGCTGCAAATTGGCCTACAAGATCAATTGGGGACAGGAGAGAACGGAGAGCATTATTTAGAAAGCAAAGCACATCATCCACGTATAGGGCAGTTTTATGGCATTGTCCCCCATATTCAAAGTTTTGGATTTTTGGATGTAGGCGAATCTGCTGGGCCACGGGCTCCATTGCCAAGCTGAATACCAGGGGGGACAGAGCGCAGCCCTGTCTAGTACCTTTGCCCAAGGTTATCAGGGGTATCCACTGTGGGTTTACCTCGACGCGGGTCGAGGGGATTTGGAAATTTGAAAGCATCAGTTTAGCAAACCTCTGGCCAAAACCGAATCCCCTTAGAATTCATTTAAAGTATTCTCATGACATGCTATCGAAGGCTTTATTGAGCGTCTTAGTAGCGAAAGCTTGCCAGGGATTCTGGGGGCTAGGGCGATTAGGCCGATTGCGTGGCAAATGTTGTCATGTGTTGAGCGGTTACAGATAAAGCCTGTCTGGTCCTTATCTATTAGCGTCGGGAGGACATCCCCCAGACGGCTTGCTATTATTTTGCTGAAGAGTTTCACGTCTGTGTTGAGCAGTGCAATAGGGCGATAGGATGTACATTCCTTGGGGTCCTTTCCTGGTTTTAGGATCAGTGTGGTGGCGGATTCTGCCATGGATTTAGTAACAGACCCAGTAGTCCATATGGCGTTGAAGAGCTCCGTCAGGTGGGGGGTGAGGTCTGCGCTAAAGATTTTGTAGAATTCGTTTGTGAAGCAGTCGGGGCCTAGGGCCTTTCCGAGGTGAGGGCTTGGATTGCTAGTTCAATTAACTGAGCGGATATGGGCTCCTCAAGAGAATCTTGGAGTGCCTGAGTGATCTGACTTAAGTGTGCATTGTGTATGAACTCCTGGGCCATGTAGGGGTCGTCGTGGTCGGGTGGGGGGCGTTCCCTGAAAAAATCTTCCACTATATGGAGTTCACCCTCCTCTGTGGAGACACATTTCCCATTAACGTCTCTTAGAATTTTTATGCGATTACGCCTAGTTTGTTTTTTCAATTTTTCCACCAGGAGTCGATTGGCCTTGTTCCCTTTCGTGTAGAAATACTGCTTTGTGCGCATTAGAAAGTAAGCTGCTCGTCCCATATGATGCGCCTCTAGCGCTTTCCGTGCTATACGCACCTCTCGAAGTGAGTGCTGGCATCCTTTTCCCTTGTGTATTCCCTCTTTTCTTTGGAGCTATATCTCTAGTCTGGGTCTGTAGGTGTTTCCTGACCCTCCCTTTCGCTGCTGTTTGGTCTATGATGTGGCCCCAAATTACTGCCTTCCCGGCGTCCCACACTGTCTTATCCCACCTCCACGGTGGTGTTCTTGATAAATTAGAGTTTTATGGCCTCTGAGATTTGGGACCGGAAAAGGGGGGTCTTCCAACAGAAGCTCATTTAGTCGGCACGCCAGTTTGGGCAATGGAGTTGCACAGTGGGGGGATGGGTGGGCTATCGTGAGCTTTGCTGGAGCATGGTCTGACAGGGCTTTCGGGAGAATCTCGATGGGGATTGTCTGTGGAATGAGAGTGTCAGATATGAGAAACATGTCTAGTCTGCACTACCACTTGTGTACAGCTTTACTTTACTTTTTACTTTACAATTTTTATATTGCACACTGTGGACCCTGGGGCATAAAGGTGCAGACAATTGAAAAAAAACGAATTACACAAGTATAGCATCGTAATGGAAAACTTAGAAAAAGGTGTAGTTGCGTTCCTCCCGGTGGAAGAAGCGCCACGTCTCTGAGTGAGTGTTCGCGCAGGAATGTGGTGAGTGCTGTAACATTTCTTTTGTCGTTGGGGTAGAGACTTATCCACCAAGGGGTTAATCACTGTGTTAAAATCTCCCCCCAGAATAAGGTCCCCCTCTGCATGTTCCCTCAGTGTCTTGGATAATGAGACAAAGAATAGCTCCTGATGGGTGTTGGGGGCATACAGAGAAACCAGGGTCCCCTTCAGCCCAAAAAGCATTGCTACCAACAGAATATATCTTCCTTCCTCGTCTCGCAGTTCTTTCAGCACTTTTAAGTGGGTACCCTTGCGCACTAGAATGATGACCCTTCGCTTCTTCAGACCACAAGAGGCACAAAACTTTGTGGGGTACAATTTGTTATTGAGGTGGAATTCATGTAAGGGCAAGAGCTGGGTCTCTTGAAGGAGCAGGAGCGAAGAGTTAAGGGTGACCATTCTATGGAACAGAGCCTTTCGTTTTAGGTGGGAATTTAGGCCTTGTACATTCAAAGTGAGGCAGTTAATGTCAGAGGTCGCCATTCTGAGATCGCTCGGGTCTTTGCATAGCTCGATAGATGACTATCCCCCCACCAGGGAGCCGAGCCACTTTAATAAACTTGCCCATAGAGCGCTCAGTTTTCTTTCAGAAATCTGTTGATGGCGTCCTTGAGAATGCAATGAAAGAGCATGGAACTCTTAAAACATTAGGCCAAATTACTAACAAACCTTGCGTACAACGTGGGGTTTTCAATACACAACATTTCTTTCAGGCCAAACAGCTCCCTTTCAGTCATCCTATCAAAGAGGTTTTAGACGAGGGAAAGTTTGGGTTAGGAGTGCAGCCACTAGAGGCTCCTCGACCCCTTCCAAGCAATAGCACAACCATTCTCAATTCACCCACGCCTGGGAGCGAATCAAAACAGATCAGGGGGTATTGTTAACCATGGGCAAAGGATATTCCATTTCTAGAGAAACCTTGCCACCATCCGGCAAGATCAAGAAGAATGTGTCAAGAGCATCACTTGATACTTCAAGCAGAGATGCAGGCTATTCTACAAAAAGGAGCAGTAGAACGCATTCCAGTACACAAGGTAAACAAGGGTATTTATTTATTTTACTTCCTTGTACCAAAGAAGGATTTAACTATGCACCCTGTGTTAGACCTGCGTTCTGCAAACACTTATGCCAAGCCGCAAAAGTTCTGTATGGCAACACTACACGAAGTAATCTTAATCTTAAAAAAGGGGGATTTCATGGCAACGTTGGATATGAAAGATGCATACTTTCATATTTCAATGTTGCCAGAACACCGGAAGTACTTGCGTTTCAAAGTGGGGTCCACTCACTACCCATTCAAGGTACTTCCTTTCGGCATAACCTCAGCGCCACACGTATTTACCAAGTACTAGCAGTATCTGCTTTGTTGACTACTCCTTGTTTACTTCTTGGCAGCCTTTAACTCTGTTTCACGTCTTGGGCTGTGGAAAACCTCGGGCTGTAATCCCTCCATTTTACATTTAATCCAACAGATGCTTATAGATACTACTGTTTCAGTTAGACTTGACATGGAGGGTCATACATCGGATGAGGTTGCCACCACTCGCGGTATCAAACTGGGATGTGTGCTGGTCTCCCGCTTTACAATCTTTATGTGGCAGATATGGGGGATCATCTTGGCAAATGTTGAAACTTTTGCCCTATAATTGGGTCTGGCACACTTCCCTGAATGTTGTATGTGGACGATACTCCAGCAGAGCATTGAAACATTGGTCGCTCTCTACTGAAACTGCGTTCAAACTTAAGGCCTCTAAAACTAAAATGATGACCATTTGGGATCAACGTGGGATTAAGTCTCGGTTTGTCTGGGAAATTTAAGGAACTGTGGTAGGAATAGTGGATGATTATATCTACCTTGGAGTTCTAGTTAACGCTCATCTGTCGTTTGTCCATTAGGAATTATGTTTGCCCAAAAATATTTTTTTTAAATGCTAATTATAAAAGTCTTTTATAGCCACTAGAGGTCGTTATTCCATTGAAGGGTTCATTGTTCTATATAAATTGAGCTTTATTCCATGTATTCTCTGTGGAATAGAGGCCTTTCATCTTAAGGATGTTAAATGGCTAGGACAGATAGAAGGGAACATTTGGAAAGAAATTCTGAGGCTCCCCCAACTTGTGCCCAAGGAGGCAATTTGCTACCAACTTGGGCTCACATCTTTGATAACCGACTGTAGGATTGCAAGGAGTTCTGTTTATTTGAAAATTATGAGCCATTCATATACAGCTTCATTGTATTCTCCATTTGCAGCTATGATAAATGGCTCTGTGGCAACAAACCCCCCTTTAAGCTATTCATGGAAGAAGTTGCTTGCTTCCATGCTGAGATTAATTTTGAGATTGAGCTTCCTTTTAATTGGGAAATTGTCTTAAGCAAATTAAAGCTAAAGCTCTGCTTTGGCGTAGAATAATGTTAAAGGATAGTTCCGGGATTTTTTTTTTATTGTCCCTACGGTTCGGCCATGTGTTTTTAAGCATAAATCGGTAGATCGTAGAAAACTTTCCTATGGACCTTACCCGACTTTTCGTCCATTAACGCACTCGAAATCAGCCGCCATTTTCTGATAATCCTATCATTTCCCCCCATCGCCCTGGCTCACCTGCTTTTGCGGCACTAAATCAAATCCCCCGCCCCTGAGCCTGACATCAGCAGACGCGTACCGCCCATTTCCCAACGCCAAAGCACGTTTCGTGTCAACAATCGCTGCGCCTCAGCTAATGAAGTGTCGCCATGGAAATGGCAGGACGCCTCTTTCCTCTATAAGTCAAGTCAAGTCAAACAAGTTTATTCGGATTATAAAAATCCATTAAACAACAAAAAAGACACGATTAATCACAGATAAAGTTACATTCCATAAAACACTTCCTAATAATAAAATCATAAACATTCATGACCTAAATAACCTGGCATAAAAACATTGATCAGATAATTACATGAATAATTAAAACCCATAAAACACTGGCAGTGTCAATTAAAAATGAACGGTAAAGTTTAAATTTAAATACCTATTAAAGTCTTTCCAAAGTACTATCTAGCATTTCCATGCATTAATATTAGACCCTTTCTGAAGAACATCACTCTCTTTAAAAACATAAGCAGTGCCCACGCTGTGTAGGGCGTGTCGGCACTCAATAAAAACACAAGAGCTGCCCTGTGCGAACGTATCGCTGTCTGCTTAAGGGCAGGGATCAAGGTCGCTCTACGAATACCGGCATATCCAGTACAGAAAAACAACAAATGGGCTAAATCCTCGAGATGATAACCACAAATCGGGCAACCTGCAGAGTCAGGGAAGCCTTTCCATTTATAGGTGTTTCCTTGTAGCCTTAGGGAATCAAACCGTGCCCTTGTGATCAACCACCTATCCTTTATGTGAGGGCTCCATATCAGATAGGGTTGTATTCCCGTGAGCCTACTAATACTGGTATGAAATTGACCAGAACTGTGGCCATACTCCTCCAGAATTCTTTTCCTCACAGTTATCTCTCCCAATGCTATTTTATGCTGCGCCCCCTCACTCTTTGTAATTAATATAGCGGGTGGGAAGAGGCATCTTAGATTAGCAGCCCCCAGAGTTTTCCAGACATATACAAGCCATGGGATTTTTTTCCATCCCTCTCTGCCCAGCACAGCATGAATAATGGAATGACAGAGAGAAGCGTGTTCATTGGCCCATAACCGGACCCAAAAAAGAAGTGGAGCCATTGCCCACTGATCCTCCCAAAACTCCACGCCTAGTTCTCTGTGTACAGCTATTCCAGAGACACTGGGCGGGAGTCTCAGCAGGTTTTTGAAAAATTTTGTCTCCTTCCTTTGTATCTCGGCTGCATTCTGGAAACCCCAAATGGCCGCACCATACATAGTGGTGGCTACAGTTTGTGCTCCGTAGATCTTCATAATCACATCCAGTGGTTGTCCCCTACACTTGGTCATAAATCTAAAGATGCCCCCTAGTTGTTGACTCATCTTGACTGATTGTTTAGCCACATGGGTGACACCGGTTAGTGCTTCTGAGAAACTAATTCCCAGATAATCAAAAGCCTTAACTCTAGGTATAATTTCCCCAGCACAAAGCATTGGCTTCATGGGGGCAGAACGTTTTCTGCCCACACAGGCCATAACTGCTGATTTCTTTGTGTTTATTTTTAAACCCAGGTTATTCATAAATGTTGCATAAGCGTTAATCAGGGCCTGTAAAGCCCTAGGTGTTCTTGCTAAAAGAACTGTATCGTCAGCATAGGCCAATACCGGGTAGCCCCTACCCCCCAGAACCAGAAAGTCTGCCAAAATATCAATAAGGTCCTGGGAGAGGCCATTAATATAAAGACAAAAACAAATTGGGGCCAACACACAGCCTTGTCTTACTCCACAGCCCACCTAAAAGCAGGCTGTGCAATGTCCCCCTAGACCACTACGAACACATGCCTGGTTGTCTGTGTGCAGGTCGACCAGCGCCTTCAAGATATCCCCAGGGCAACCCAAGGACCCAAGCACAGCCCAGAGTTTAGCTCTATCCACTTTATCAAAGGCTGTGCTCAGGTCCATAAAGGCCAGGTAAACTACCTCACCACGGCCAAATACTGAATTGGCCACTAAGAGGTATAGGTTGAGACATAAGTATAAACACACCGTTTCACAACACACAGCAGCAGATTTTCGATTCCATTACTCTCTCTGTGTTACTTTGAGTATTCTGTGACTCGTTTCTGTGCTCTGGTCAGCTACCTTCGCCGCTTCTAGGCCTTGTGAACACCTGTACCATCTCTGTAAATTATTTTACTTTCTTTACCACACAATGGCTACAATAATGCTGTATATGTACGAGCCCGAGTACACCGAGCAAGAACTACTGGAAAGGCAAGCATGCGAAAACGATGGGGATTCGGACGGCAGTTGGGAGGACCAGTCAACGGATGAAGAGCCTGGACCATGTCGCATGGACGGCGTCTCCACCTGGTGCACGTGCAATCGGTGCAAGCTAATGCCAACTGAGGAGGAGAACTGCTGCTGCCGTGAAAATTCCGGGTGCTTGGCCTACATTTCGGAAGGCGAGCCAAGTCCGCAATGCATCACCGAGCTGCCAGAGTTCAGGGAAGCCTGCCTCTCACGGACCGTGTTGAGGATGATGATGGTGCTTATGCACGAACTTCGCGGCACTGTTCGTCCGCGTAATCCGAGTAACGAGTAAGTATACTCTGGTTGTGATGTCAGTGATGCCACTACTATTTCATGTCGTCTCCCACATATAAAATTACATCTACATATCATTCGAATGCATGTAAATTGGTTCCATATTGTGCATTTTCTAGATAGAATTTTTTTCAAAGCAGAATGACATTTTTTACCTGAATCGACAGTGATAAAGTTTTGTCATTTTAATACAGTTTGCATCTTTCATTTTCACAGGTGGTACAGGCTGGTGGCCTATCGTTGCTTCACTTGGTGGCTTCACGGGAGGCTCGGACACCGCGTTCGGAGAGTAATACCTGCCTGTGCGGTACTTGCCATTAGACAACATTTCCCCAGCGACAGTGGACAATACCGCGGATTTTCCCTGGATGTGCTGCAACCGGAACTTTACAATGTGTAATGTTTATTATTTATGTTCAATTGAAATTAAGATCTAAAATAAAACCCAACATATATTTTAACAATGGTTGTTTTGATTTTTTAAATGAATCTAGTGTGTCTCCATTGAATAGTCTTCCTGTGCCTTGTCTTGTCACACCACATGTCTCCGGCCAGCATCCTCCCTCACGCTGGCCGCCCACCTTCAATCCACATAACTGTTGAACCCATATGCAGCAGACATACATATGTTATTTTGCGGGTTGGCATCAAGCCTCCCGGCCTTGCCTCCTCCCCCAAAAATACTTACCACACCACTTTGTTCAAGCGTTGGCAATAAAAGGAAGGCCGTTGGATTTTATTGATACAAAACATGGTTATAGGTAAATAATCCATATGGTTGATCATAATAAATCATCCTTTTGGGCACCGGGTACAGAGATGACCCCCTCTGGCCCGTGCCGCCTTGCCACCACAGGCCAGCCTGCTGCTGACTAACTGCCTAGGCATCCAGGGTCTCCAGGGTGAACTGCACCCATATATTCTCCTGGGAGGGTGAGGTATTTATAAACTCACACCCCTGCCTTCCATGTACTAGATCCTGCAGCCTGCCTCTTACATGCAGTTAGATGGCCTCTCCTTGGTGAGGCCCTGCGGCAAACGAGTCTTGTCTGCACGACCACCGCCCCAATCCACCCCCCCCCCCGCCCTATCAAAGGCAGTTCGCACCGGGGTACTTGTGCTGGCAAGTGGAGCTGTCAGGGAGCGATAAAGGCCAAGAGGTGCCAAAGACCATGTACACTTCAAAGTGGTCTATAGAGCATGGGTTGTTGTTCCCATGTCTACCTCCAGACCCCGTGTCTCCTGCCAAGCATCCCCCCTCACGCTGGACGGCCCCCTGCAAACCGCATAATGCCACGACATATACACGTCATTCATTCACAAACACACCCCTGTTTCGAATTCTTTATAACCCACTTCATATTCTAATGAGAACTTCTTTGCGCTTTGCTAGTCAACCCGCGAAGGTGCTGGTTATCTGCTCTTCGTCTCTGTGAACTTCCGTGACCACTTCGAGGAAACTCGTCAGTTTGCAACCTGTGAACTGCTCCCTGTTCTACGACAAGAAACTACTCTGATCCCTGCATCTATTTGTTTGTTCATCAAGGTAAGGCCATGTACCATAATCATTTTGCGTCCAATTTCTTTTCGTTCAAGACAGTACATGCAAGGAACTAGTCACATGTTCTGAGTTTAGTCAAATTATCTTTCTATTTTTTTAAAGTTATTCAAATACTTATCCACATGTGAATAACGTGTATAGTTCCAAGAACCAAAACGAACCTTGCATTGAACCTTTTATGTGTCATTTAATTTTTTAACACATTGGTATTCATAGAGAATTGTTGATCTTTACTTTTCAGAACTTTCCACAATGCCTGCCTGTTCCATTGGCGGTTGCCCTTCGAAGACCCATAATAAATCTGAAGGTACTATAATGCATGTTTTCCCTAAGACAATAGATCAGATAAGAGAATGGGTCCGATATTGCGGATATCCACCGTCTGAGCTTGAAAGTAGAGCCCTAGAAGTCTTTGCGGACAAGAGGGGTGATCGATACCGCATCTGCAGCAGGCACTTTAGCTCAGACATGTACTCCACATCATTGCTAATAAAGAAGAGCACACCGCGAGCGAGGCGAAAATTGCTCTCAACCGCTATTCCCACTCTATTCGTCCACATCCCTCCACTGGTGAGTCAAGTTTACGTATTTATCTCTCGGCCTTGCGGTAGTGTGTAGCATTAGCTAACAATAATTTCCCCATTTATGTATCCACTCAATATGAAGGCGGAAGATTCTCCATCCGTGTCGTTATTGCAGTCATCAGCCACTTCAAGCGCCTATCGGGTAATCTTACTTAGCTATTCTGCCACTGACTTGTTTTAGGCATGTAAATCAATAGTTTTAATTTATCGTATGATTATTTTACCTAATGGTACACCCTTGTACTCGTCCTCTAGTCTTTGTTTTCAGTTATAATTATTGTTATCCAAAATAATGCAAGTACTGTCTTTCAGGGAGATGCTGAGGAGTCCAACGTATTGACGACAACCGTTGATGTCACTCACATGCTCGAGGTACGTTTCCGGACAGTTCCATCGATGGAGATCATCAGATCTTGCATTCTTGTAGCGTGATTGTTACACACAATGTTTCTTTCGTTTTTAGCCATTGATATGTCCTTCTGTCGTCGCCCTCCTATGTGTCTTCTTTTTTCAATATTGTGTTCATTACTAATGAAAGTCCTATGTTTCAGGGAGTCGATGGAGCATTAGTCCAAGAAGAAGGGCAAGCATGCAGTTACGGGTCGGCGCAACAGCTTGCAGAAGTGTGCACCGCAGTTACATCGTCCCTTGATGTTCTTATGCATTTCGAGGTATGGTTACTGACAGTTCGATCAAGCGAAATCATATGACGTGATTACATCCGCTATACTTCCTTCTTTATTAACGCAAGTACTATGTTTCAGGGAGATGACGGAGCTTCTTCTACAAGAACATCACCCCTAGTAGTTGATGCAGATATCTGGGTGGTGACACTTCCAACGATCGAGCAAATCGAATCATATTTAGATATCCATTATTTATTTTAGACAACTGATCATTTGTGCAGGTCTATTTAGATGAGCCGTTGACGCCTGCACAAAGTGTATGTTCTTTTTAACAAAATAGAAAACCATACTAATGCAATTACTGTGTTTCAGGGAGTTACTGAAGCATCATCTTCAATAATATCATCAATGGAAGTCTATGAGGAGCCCGAGGTATGGATCTTGACAGTTCCATCTAACTAGATCAACAATGCGTGAATAATTGTCGTTTGAATGTTCTACACAAAGTGTTCATTCGTGTTTTGCTATTGAGATGTACGTGGGTATTGGTCCCCAAGTACATTTTGTGTTTTCAATATTATTATACATACTAATGAAAGTTCTATGTTTCAGGGAGTCGATGGAGCGTCAGTGCGTGATGGATGTGCTTATCATGAAAATATAGTCGTTGCCGCGCAAGAGGAAGTGGAGACATGCACACACGAGTCGGAGCAACAGCGTCCCGATGTTGAAGTTCGAGGCAAGAAAGTTTCAAAGAAAATAAAGCAAAAGAAGGTTAGTGTCCTGTTCACTATATTATGTTGTTTTTCACTGTTAATAGTTCAATACTGTAAGTTGTGTTTAAACTGAACATCCCTTTTCCAATCTGTCCTCTAGTTGCGAGTGGGTGTACGAACTAGATCTACACAGACAGTGAAGCGAACGAGAGATGTTGTTTGTCAAACCTTTTGGCAGGGACTTGAGACTGGAGATGCATCGTGCCAATGGGAAGAATATGAAGTGATTGACAACGGAGCTATACCACATCCAGCCATTGATAGTGAATGTCCTCCTGGTAGTTCGGATGCAGTCGGAGATCAATTCACAGAATCCACACCCGCAAAAACTAAGACCGCGAGAAAGTTGAAGAAATTGTTTTATTCACCCATCGCCGGAGAAGGAACAGATGTTGCAATTTAAGAGAATGAAGTGGACGACAATGAAACACCATCAATATCACTGAACATAGCGGAAGACGATATCAGAGATTCTACCTTTCATGTGAGTGACATGTCCTCAACGTTACAGGCCGAACCAGCTGGGATGCAGAGTGACAGTATAAGGAAAGAGGCCAAATTCATTGTATTCGATAGTTGTTTGATTGATATTATTATTCGGATGAAATGTGGGCATTCGGTTGGTGGGGAAGTATGTGGGCAGCCATTGATTAATGTGACTCGTGCAATTCGAGGCACTAACCTTAAAATACATGCCACCTGTACAAAATATCATCCTTTCTCATGGTCTGCACAACCCATGCTGGGGCAACTGCCAGCAGGCAATCTACTTTGTGCAGCGGCTGCACTTTTTAGTGGTTCAAGTTTTAAAAAGTTAGTCTTTCTTTCAGTTTGTGGGAATCCATTTCATTGCAAAAACTCAGTTCTACAAATACCAAACCGATTATCTATTTCCAGCCATTAGCGAAGCTTGGAGAATGAAAAAAATGTCTATTGATAGTACATTCGCGGGCAAACGGTTCAGGCTAGCCGGTGATGGACAGTGCGACAGCCCAGGATTTTCAGCCAAGTACTGCACCTACCACTTTCAGTACATGGAAAGTAAGAAAATTGTGAGTTCGGTGGTCGTGCAGGTGTCACAAAGTACATCCTCAGTGGCCATGGAGAAAGTTGGCTTTGTAGCATCATTGCAAGAACTACAATCGCGGGGAATGGTGATCGACCTGATAGCCACGGACAGACATGTTTCAATTGCCAAGACAATGAGAGAAGAGTACAAAAATATAAATCACCAATTTGACGTTTGGCATCTTGCAAAAACAATCAATAAAAAAATGTCGGCTGCGGGTAAAAAAAAGATATGCAAGGTATTTCACAGTGGTCCAAGTCAATCAGCAACCATCTTTGGTGGAGCTCAAAAACATGTGGAGGGTCGTTGGAAATTCTACTGGAAAAATGGCGGTCAGTAATGTTACACTGTAGCAACGTTCACCGCTGGACCACAAACCAACATTTCCACAATTGTGAACATGGCCATTTGTCCACAGAGGAGGCACGGAAGAAGAAGTGGTTGATTCCTTCATCACCCACTCACAAAGCCATTGAAAAGATTGTATTTGATAAAACTATAACAAGAGATTTGAGGGGACTCACGGAATTCTGCCACACAGGAGATTTGGAGGTGTTCCACAATATGTGCCTAAAGTACAGGCCAAAACGATTGCATTTTGGCATGGAGGGCATGATAAATCAGACTCTTTTAGCGGTCTTGGCACATAACCATAATGTTGGCCGTCAACAAAGTAGGACGACCGGAACTTTAGGGACGCTTCGCTACAATAAGGCCTTCACAAAAAGAAGTAAACAATGGGTTATCAAACCAGTGTTTGAGGATATGCAATATGACTTTATTGAGAGACTTATTGTTGATGTCCTAGATAGGCACATACATGGAGTTGTGAACGAACCTGTGCAGGGGACAACTGCATTGCCACCCAACATTGCCTCTGTTCCATGTCCACCTAAAGAAGAGCTCATTGAGAAATACACATCACGGTTTAAATGATTGTAATTTGATTGTCTGTTCTCTCGAGTCTCCTCATGTCGCAGGCCCATTGAATATGTGTAGCTATGTATTGTGTAAATAAAAGTGATTGCTCTGTGAGTCCTGTGAGATGGCCTTGCACTGAATGTAGCTAACTAGGAATGTGTGCTCGTTCAAAGTGAAGGTCAGCTGCTTTGATTATTTTCTCGGGTGCCGGAATGGCCCACGACTCAGTATAAGGTTCTATTGTTATTTGACCTTGACAGGCCGGGACCATCCCGAAAGACTTCTTTTTGGGGGTGTGGGGCAATAACGTAAGAAACGATAATGAATATAATTTCAAAAACGAAAGCCATTTAATGTTCATTCATTAGAAGAAATAACGTCGGCATAGAAGGAGTGGTATTTCGGGGCTGCCCTACGCACAGACACAATGGAAAATGCAAATATAATGTAAGTAACTCTTTAGATGAGTTTATACCGCAATTTAATTACTGTACAGTAGCTTTAAAGACGGGTTAAGTTGTACTTGTTCGTTCTATTTGGCATATTGTTTTGTACCGCGCACTATCTTGAGGAGAACCATCTCCTTTTACGGAAGCACCTCAAAACCTTCCTCTTTGCTTCTGCTTTCTCTCTCCCTCTCCCCTGCTACAACTGGTCCACTGTCTGCGACCTCGGTCCTGGGCCCTTCCACTCTCCACCTGCACTGCCTCCCTGTCAACCCCTGCACTGGGGGACTGTCTCGGTATCCTACAGCCCCCCCTTGACGTATAATACCCAGTTGCACTGTCCTAGCTATGAAATAATTTCCCGACCTAATATATAAAATGAATAATTTTAATAAAGATCTGATGGTGAGAGTAATTTCATTTTTTATGTTTTTAAAACAGGTACATCCTTCATTATTGTATGTGTCACGAGTACCAGACACCGGCGGATGGCTTTTATAACCGCCAGTTGCTTCTCCGCGTGAACAACGTTAGCACCCTGACCATTTTATGGGACGATCGCCAAGTACAAGTATGCCCTTACGCGGTACTAACGGCTAGATGCAACATACAGACCGTTGTGGTGGCCTAGTGCCTCGTTGTTGGAACAGCCATGCGATTTATCAGTGCGACCGAAGAGCTTATTTTATCGTAAACCAACACCCTGTGTACTGCACACGAACATCGCTTGCCTGAAGACGAACTATTTTGGATCGAGAGCAAAGAAAAATGCAAATCGCAGAATATTCTCTAAACATTTGATGTCCAATAAATGTACTTTGCCAAATGGACAATCTTGCCGTTTGCTTTTAAACCACAGTTTCATATTCCGAATTGTGGCGCTGTATTGTGAGATGATCTAAGACCCTGTGTACAGCAAAGGAACATCGCGTGCCTCAAAACGAACTTTTTGGAACGTGAGCAAATAAAAATGCAAATCGCTGAATATTCTCTAAACATTTGATGTCAAATAAATGTACTTTACCAAATTTACAATCTTGCGGTTTGATTTAAAAGTACAGTTTCATATTCCCAATTGTGGCGCGCTGTGTTGTGAGCTGATCTGTGTTGGTTTCCGGGTTCTGTGTGTAGTCGCGTAGAAGACGCCTGGGCGCGTTTGCCTACGCAGCACAGTCACGTCACGGATAGAGGCGGGGAATATGAAGGTTTTGATAAAGTCTGTTTCAGGAGCGGGGGATTTGATTTAGTGCCGCAAAAGCAGGTGAGCCAGGGCGATGGGGGGAAATGATAGGATTATCAGAAAATGGCGGCTGATTTCGAGTGCGTTAATGGACGAAAAGTCGGGTAAGGTCCATAGGAAAGTTTTCTACGATCTACCGATTTATGCTTAAAAACACATGGCCGAACCGTAGGGACAATAAAAAAAAAGTCCCGGAACTATCCTTTAATGAATAAACTTTTCTCTAAAACCACATTTGCAGTTTGTTTGTTTATTCATTTGTAGTGATCGCCAGACCCGGAGGTATCAGAGCGTAGAAATGGCAAAGCATATGCACAGTTTAGATTACAAAAAAGTAACATATGGTGAATAAAAGTAATACAGGTGCAGAAATAATTGTAAGTCAATAAATACTCTGTGGAAGCGTATATAGGTACAGTAAACACATATAAGTCAGTAAGCACACTGAAGGGCAGGTGAAAACCTGCAGGCTGTGAGTAGGCCGTGGGCTGGTCAGTGTAGCAGGTAGGGTGAGCAGGCCTAATGATCAGTAGACTTGAGCCAGTCGATGTAGTTACGTCTAAAGTTCAAGTATGATCTTCTCTGATTGCAGGTGGCAAGGAGTTCCAGAGTTGGGCTGCTTTGACAGGGAAGCTGCAGCCACCAACTTTTAAGAGCTTAAATCTGGGGATAGTGAGGGAGTTGGTGTTAGCGAGTCTCGTGGGTCTGGTAGAAGTTCTTCTGCAGAATCTGTCCGTAAGATAGCTGGGGGCAGCGTTATTTAGGGCTTTGTGGGTAAGGGACGCAGTTTTTAGCTGGATTTTGTTGTAAGTCGAAAGCCAATTGTGTTGACGCTTAATCTCAGATGTGTGGGTTATTCTGGCCACACCAAGGGCAGCTCTTAAGGCATTATTTTGGAGGATTTGGATCCTCTGGATAATGGATCTATTGGCACCAATGTAAAGGGCGTTACAATAGTCTAGCCTAGAGAGGATGTGGGCTCTGGCCAGGATGATGCAGCTGTCATCAGAAAGAAAGGGTTTGCCGGTTCTGATGAGCTTACAAGTGTAGGCGGTGGCCGAGGCCATAGCGTTCACTTGTTTGGTAAAGGAGAGAGAGGAATCAAGGTAGAAGCCAAGTGTCTTTACTTCCTTGGCAACTTTGATGAGGTCACCATCCATTATGATGGATGAGTAGTCCTGGCCTAGTTTATTGATATTTGTGGAGGTGCCCAGGATGATGATTTCCGTTTTATCATCTTTCAGGCATAGACCGTGGGTCGCCATCCATGCCTGGATGATGAGGTATACCATATTCACCAAGGCCAAATCCTTATGGTAATCCCCAGAAAGTGGAAGGAGAATGTCATCTGCATAGTTAGTGTAGGTGATACCAAGATGGTCCAGATAGTTGAAAAGGGGCTAAGTGAATATGTTGTACAGTGTAGGGGAGACACAGGAGCCCTGGGGCACTCCACAGGTTACAGGGATGGGGTCCGCCGCTGCTGAGGGAGAGAAGACCTTCATAGTCCTGTCACTTAAGAAAGACTCAATCCAGTGTATGGCCTCTTTGGAGAAGTGTGCGGCTGATTCTAGGTGGCTGCATAAGACCTTGTGGTCCTCGAGGTCAAATGCAGCCGAGAGGTCAAGGAGGAGGAGGGAGGCTGTTTTCCCCTTGTCCCTTAACTCATCGACTTGGGTCTTTAAGTCAATAAGGGCAGTCTCTGTTCCGGTTGGGGGCGTTAACCTGATTGTCGAGCTCCTAGGAAGTGGTGAAGTTCCAAATATTTTTGTATTTGAAGGCAGTCAACCTTGTCAAGTATTTTTAACAGAAAGGGTACTTTCGTAATAGGACGGTAGTTAGTTGGAATGAGTGGGTCCAGGGTTTGCTTTTTTAACAGTGGGAGCACCCATGATTGTTTGAGGTTGGGAGGGATGGTACCGGATACGAATGAGGCGTTAATAAGTTTGGAGATAAAGGGGGCAAGTTCTATTGCTGCATCCTTTATAATCTGGGCTGGGCAAAGATCACCCTGGCAATTGGATGGCTTAAGTGAGAGAATAACTTTTTCTACCACAAGGGTAGAAGTTTTAGTGAATTTGAAGCGGGCAGGAGATGTGTCCGACACCAGTTCCTTAAGGGGAGTTTGGGAGTCGTATTGTTAGTCGGTGATAGCAAGTTTAGGGCTGCTTTTATTTTTTGGCTATTTTATTTTGAAGGGTAGTTACTTTATTGGCCAGTGCCTTTTGGATGTCTGAGCACCAGGTTTTATCTTCAGTACAAATGTCGGGTGTAGGGTTAGGAGACTCTAGTTCCTTTAGGATTGTGAACAATTCCTTCATACCGGAATTGGCATGAGAGATACGTTTGTTGTATGAATTGCGTTTAGCAAGGCAAATTTCCTTTTTGTATTGGGATGAGATTTCCGTCAGATTGATTGTTAGCTTCTGAAGGGAGTAGTCTCCAGGATGTTTCACAGTTCCTTTTTAATTGTTGTAGCTTCTTTAGCTGAGTGGTGAACCATTTATTCAAGTGGGTTTTGGGCTTGCTTGGTCTAAGTTTGACTGGGGGAATGATGTCTAGCGAGGTTAACTTATTTTATTGTATTCATTAACAAGCGCTCCTGGGTCTAAGGTATCCGCAAGTGAGTGAGTTGAGGGTGTGGAGAATAGCCGGAATAAGTTTATCCACCGTAATATTCTTTTTGTTCCTAGGCAAGGTGGGGCAGTGGGGGCAACTATAGAAAGTGTTCTAGTAGTCGTAAGTGCAAAAGACCGGAGGGTGTGGTCATCCAAAGTTGCGGGGAGATGGAGGTGATGTTAGCAGTACAATTGTAATCTGCCACCCAGTCAAGGGTTCTCCCTTTTTTATGAGTGGGAGTGCAGATTTTTTGGGTTAGGCCAAGTTCAGACAGGATGTTGGTAGTGGATGTGGCATATTTATCCAATGGGTCATTGAAATCCAGGTTGAAGTCACCTAATAGTAATAGTTGTGAGGACGTTTTAAGATTGTTGTAGGGTATAGTATAGATGTCCTCCTCAAAAGTCCCAATAGGGCTGTGTGGTCTCTATAAATTAGATGAACAGTGAGGGTCTGGGAGTTGACTAAAGGAAGTTTAGTTGTGAGGGCTTTGCAAGATTGGGTAACTTGGGCGGGAGCAAGTCTCATAGAGAGGCTGGATTTAGAGATAATGGCAATACCTCACGCCTTATCTCTGCCCTGTCTTAGTATTATGTAGTCATCAAGGACTGCAAGGGAGAGCATAGGCCCTGCTGCATCGTGCAGCCATGTCTCGGTGATAGCGAGAAAGTCAAGGTTTTCTACCAGAAGTAAGTCAGCAATCTCTGTGGCATGAGCGACCAGTGACCTAGCGTTTATTAAAGCTCCTCTGAGGGATTGGGAACAGGGGGCTGTGGCAGGGGTGAAGGTGGTAGTGGAGACTGCTTTCTTTGATAGGTGGGCCTTGTGGTGTTTGGGGGTGGTATGGAGAGGTGGCCTATTGAGAATGGAGTTGACACTTGTCGTTTTTTGGATGATGGGGCAGTTTGTTTCCTTGTTGGCTGGGGGCAGAGATCTAGCGAGGGGTTCAAAAAGTTTTGTTAATCTAGATCAGAGTCTAGTATTCCTAGAGCTTGTGTTGCACGGATGACTTGGGATTAGGCTCAGTGTGTAGGGGTGCTGAATTGTTCAATAATGGATAGATTGACTAGCTTCATGTTGGTCAAGTTTAGAGGGACTCGAAGGTGTTCAGGAGGGAGCCTATCAAGGCACACTAGGATGTTAAGTATAAGTAAAATGCAGAGGGCGCTAAGGTTGTGACTTGCTGGAATAGGGAGGGCAGGTGAGGACAATGGGCTAGGCAAAGCTAATATAATAACAATCCTCGAATGGGCTAGTCCAACATTTGCATAAGTAGGCACAGTTAGAGGTATGGGCAAACCTAAGGGGCTAGCAGGCGGCTAATACATATGGCAAAAATAGGCTAGTCTAACATTGCCCTAGATAGGATAAATCAGTGGACTAGGTTACCCAAAACAAACAATACGGTGCTAGTACATTTGGCGTAATAGGCTAGTCTAACATTGGCCTAGATAGGATAAATTAGTGGACTAGGTTGGCCAAAGCAAACAGTGGAAGGCTGATACATTGCCAATGTAAGCACGTTCAGTATGAGCATAGGTATGTACAAACAGTAAAATAAAATCTACAGATCACCAGGATGAGCTAGTTCAGAGGTAAATACATTAGAATAATTAGTATGCGGCTGTTCCTAATATAGTGGTGGTCGGACAAATACAATGTGCACCTAGTCGGCTATGGGTGAAGATTGCTAATGAGGGCCACATTGAAGAGCTGCCAGTATTGCTATATTAGGGCAGATAGATAGAAAAGGCAAAGGGACCGAGGGCCAACAGAGCAAAATAGGCTGAGAAGATGAGGAGAACTTAGCAAGGTTTAAATCGGGATAGCTGCTGGCCGAGTAAATGGGGCGATGATAGTTCCACGGCAGGGGTTGGCGCCGCGGCGCAAATTGGTTGTTCGTAATTGAATAGGTGTTTGTCTGAGTAAATAGACTGGGCAGCTTGGAGTAGGGTTCTGGTGAGCTACTTGTGCGTAGCACCTTAATACATGGACAGTAGTTCAGCTTGATTTGAGATCGTTGGCATCAGAGTGCCAGACAGATCAAAGGTAGATCATGGATGAGGAAGGCAATAATAGTCAGATCCGCTCTCTTATCGTGTGCAAACGGGCAGCATGGATGGCCCATTGGCGCCTTAGGCAGACGACGGGCATAGACAGGTGAGTGGCCTTAGTTAGTCAGCCTTGGTTGGAGGGAGCCGATTTCCGCCTCCTGTTGGCTCCAATTGGCTAAATAGCCTGCCTGGACTGGTTGCTAGGCAACCTTGACGCCAACAAAGGATCTGAGGAATCGGATCAAATTGCGGCGGCCATCTTAGATTCGGTACGTTGCTCGTACCTTGGTATAGGCCCTCCATGTGGGGCACAGTGCCACAAGATGTGGGGCAAGGCTCTGTGAGAAGGTAGGATGGTGCAGATGTTTATAGAGATAAAGCTACGTCTGGCAGCGGCGGCAATTCCGCTCTCGGAAAGAGATGATCGTGGGTCTAGCTGCTCCTGCAGCAATGGACACGGCCCTGTGGATAAGGCAGCTCCGGCAGCTGGGCGAAGGCGAGGGGGCTCCTGCCCTGGGGATGGTGAGGGGCAGTATACGTTAAGCAAGGGTTCTTATTCCCCCATCCATTTTCCAATATTATTAAATCTCAATGTTTTGCTCTTTGGAATTTTATTTCTAGATTAAGATTTAATCTTTTATCTATTAATGCGATATGTGGGGCGTGGGAGAACAGACACCTATGATAAAAGAATGTTTAACTTCGATGTCAAGACTGCGAGTAATTTTTGTCCCCTTTTCTATAACAGATATTTCAAGGCCCACTCTTGCTTTGTAAATGAGATATCTTCATACAAACGGATCAATTTTCGTGCCTGATTTATGTGGGAAGTCACTTTTTATGGCTCCATCTGTTTATTTTATTTGGAAGGAAATAGAGAAAACTGTTTTTTAAATGTCTTTAAAAAAAATGTTTATACCGATTTGAGTAGAACTCTTTTACGAGATTGTGGTGATAGGATATGCATATATATATATTTCTGAGGCTTGTGGAATCGGCTTAGATCACATGCTGTGCATAGGCTGACATCTAGTGGAAGCTGCGCAGAGTATTACAATTTGTTTTGCGAAACTCGAAAATGGGCGTCGACACAGGGCGTGCCAGTAATACTATCCCTAGTGTGACGTCCACTGTACCCATGATCCCTCACGCGTGTAGGACCCTCAGATTGTTTTTTTCCCGCCATACTGGTTGGAAGCATTTCGCGGAGTTCCCTGGCCGTAGCCATACTTTTGCAAAATATCGTTATATTTTCTCCCATTCTCCACCCCAACGTCGAGTCACCGAACTTCCACACTCGACGCCGGCCCGGAGAAGAAATCGACTGTCGAGAGCTGCACGACGGATTTGGGCCTCGGAAGGCCTCTGGCCTCGGCCCTGCAAGTAGGGAGAGTGGGGGGGTGGACATACTCTAAACTCTTTTGGTATATAGGTACATTCTTATATATTCCTACACTTATCAGCCTGCTGCCACAAGGTGCGTCTGGAGGGTACCCCTTTCCAATTCTGCCCCAAATGCAACCGCAAGTACCCTTGGGTTGACAGACACGCCACGTGCAATCTCTGCTTGCCGAGGGACCACCCCGAGGCGAACTGCAGAGCGTGTAGTAGGTTTAAACCGAAAACACTTAAGGACCGTTCCATCAAGCGTTGGGCCCACCACGCCAGGCGTCAGGAGGCCATGGCAGCAGAGGGCGCCTTCAGCGATGGCAGCGACGCTGTGGTTTCAAACGGCGAGGGCAACGTGGCGTCAAGAGACAGCCGCGCGCAAGTTCCTGACCTCGGAAGGTCGTCAGGCAGGGTGGCTATGGGGAAGACCCAAGTGCTACCCACAGCACTTCCACAAAGCACATGAAGTCCAACCGAGACTCGACGCGCACGTCGAGTTCTCGGAAAGAGGCACATAGAGAACGGTCCGAGTCGGTGTCCTCTGGGCGTTCTCGATCTAGATCGCCGCATGACTCCAGGCAATCATCCACTGTTGCCAAGAGTGCCTCGCTCCCCAAGGTAACGGAAGTTCG
The DNA here is from genome assembly GCF_040938575.1 of Ambystoma mexicanum. Lineage (NCBI taxonomy): Eukaryota > Metazoa > Chordata > Amphibia > Caudata > Ambystomatidae > Ambystoma > Ambystoma mexicanum. The sequence goes on from NC_090929.1 coordinate 351,678,986, forward strand.
ATCGTCGGAAGACGAAGCCGACTTCCATCCCCAGACCGCACTCCAGGAGTCGGTGCCCGCAGACCGCGTAACGGCGGCTCCCGAGTCCCTACCTCCACGTTCTAAAGATAGGGACACTACCCCCGAACCTCGACGCCAGGCGTCGGAAGGCTCCGTAGGGGGGAAAAGGCAGGCAAAACACTCTTCCGCCCACGGGGAGGGGGGGAAAACAACAAAGGAAGCAGTCTCAGCCTCCTTACACACCTCTAAAACTTTCCACTCCACATAAACAGACAGACAAGTCCCAGTCTTCTGTTATCCCAAGGACCCCTGCTAAAACCAGTAAGTCTATTCAGGATAAGGCGGAGAAAGTCCCAGAAATGGTCATTCCCAGTTCTAGAGAATGGTCTAGTGATGACATAGACAGGGTTATGTCAAGGATGTCATCAATGGCAGATTTTTACACAAAGAACCCTGAACACTTTCTCTCCTATACTCCCGACGGGTCAACACCGTCAGGCTCTAAGGATCCAATACCTCCAAGTAAGAAGTCCTGGTTTGAAGCCCCAACACGGTCTTCGGACCCCTTCTATATACAGCCCTACTCTCAATATCAAGGGGATACATCCTTTTGTGAGGATCCAGATTTGGGCATGTTGGAAGAGCAAACTGGTACGGGCTACTATGGGGATGATGAGGACCAAGAAGAGGAAGACCCTGAGACCTACAGAGTAGATTCCCCGGTAGAGAAAGAACCCCCGATTACCGACTCCCCTGTCGACAATCATCCTCTCCTGAGCGGCAGAACACTTCCACATTGACACCCAGGGTGCTCAGGAAGAGAGGGACTTCTCTGAGGAGTTAGTAGGAGAAAGGAGACCTGTTGCGCAGGCCATCCCTATCCTTAAGTCTATTCAGAGAAGAATAGACCCTTCACTTGTAAATCCCAACCTCACCAGGGCAGTGAACCCAAGGATTGAGAAACTTTTCAGGGCAGCCCAATCAGACCCACTGTACATAAGGGGGCATCTGAAGCCGGACTCCCTGGTAGTTACAAACACCCGTAAAAGGGCGGGAACACCCTTGTCATCGTCTGAAGCTCCTCCCGACAAGGAGAGCAAGAAACTATATGGGTTGGGCATAAAAAGCCAATTGGCACGAGTTTCCGCGGAGGGAAGAGCCGTGTCCGGTTGCATTTTAAAAGCAACCTTTGATGCAGCGGATAACGCCGGCAGATTGATAGCAGAAGGGACTGTTATCAAGAGACACGCTTGGTTACGGCAGTCTGGATTCAAGGCTGAAACCCAAGCATCATTGTTAGATAAACAGGTGGAGCCAGATCTGTTGTTTGGTAAGGCGGTCGAGGACGCGCTGAAAAATGCCAAGGATGAGTAGGAGACACTCAAATCCCTAGGCCAACTAACCAATAAACCCCCCTAATCAAAGAGGGAATGGCAATTTTCGTCACCCACGCGGATAAAATTCCCAGAGAGGATCGAAGTATTCCCAGGGGCAGGGTACACCATGGAACAATAACAACCAGCAGTCTACCCAGGGTTATGGCAGGGGTAATAAAAGAGGACGTGGTAAAGGTAGAGATAGCCCCAGTAGAGGCGGTGGCATGCCTCCACCGAAACAGTGACGCTCCGTTCAGGGTCCCTTCTCACGCAACCCCAGTAGGGGGACGTATTTCCAACTTCACCCCAGCTTGGGAAGGGATCACATCAGACAGATGGGTGCTGTCCACAGTATCCGCACGGTACTGCATAGAACTGTTAGAGCGTTCCCGAAACCATCCTCCACGACAAAAAATACATTCTTTGGACCACCAGAAGATCCTCCTCGAGGAGATGGTCAATCTGCTAGCAAAGGACGCGATAGAACTCGTCCCGGGACACCAGGTAAACAAGGGTATTTATTCAACTTACTTCCTTGTGCCAAAAAAAGATTTGACAATGCGCCCAGTATTGGATTTATGGCCTGCAAACAAGTATGTCAAGCCCCAATACTCTCCAAGAGGTAATCCCCCTCCTAAAAAAAGGGGGATTACATGGCAACATTGGACATGAAAGATGCCTATTTTCATATTTCCATGTTCCCAGCGCACAGAAAGTACTTGCGCTTCAAGGTGGACAGTCGGCACTACCAGTTCAAGGTACTGCCCTTCGGGATAGCTTCGGCTCCAAGGGTATTCACCAAGGTACTGGCGGTGGCAGCAGCACACCTACGCAGGGAGGCAATCCCGGTGTACCCTTACCTGGACGACTGGCTCATCACGGGGTAGACCCCAGTAATTTGCAGATCAAACAGTCAAAGGACGATCAACCTCCTCTTCGAATTGGGTTTCTCAATAAACGAGAAGAAGTCAAGTCTGGTGCCAAGCACCTCCAAACAATTCCTAGGAGCTATCCTAGACACTCAAGAGGGGTTGACCTTTCCATCCGAGGAAAGAATTTGGAATATACTACTGCAAATTCCGCATTATCAGGCCGGTCGTCAGATAACGGTACGCAAAGCAATGCGTTTGCTGGGCATGATGGCGTCATGCATTTACCTGGTCCCCCAGCGCGCCTGCGCATGCGTCCCATGCAGGAATGGTTGGCGAAACAGTGGTCTCAGGCAAGTGGTCAGTGAGACGATCTAGTGGTCGTTTCGCCAACACTTTTACAGAGCCTTCACTGGTGGACAAGAGAAAATCTGTCCAAGGGGAAACCCTTTTACGATCCCGAGATACAGGCGGTAGTCGCAACCGATGCATGCCTGACAGGGTAGCGAGCTCCCTATCTCCACCACGCAGCTCAGGGTCTCTGGTCTCACTCAATGGCCAGGAATCATATCAACCTACTAGAGCTTCTGGCGGTATTCAGAGCGCTTCAAGCTTTCGAGCCCTACCTGCAGAATCTGTCAGTGCAGATCCGGACAGACAGCACTACAGCCATGTTTTACATGAACAATTAAGTGGGGACTAGTTCGCAAAATCTGTCCAAGCTTGCCCAGAAAATTTGGATATGGGCACTCAGACGGAACATCTTCCTGTCATCTCAACATGTTCCAGTGGACCTCAATTCTCTGGCGGATGCTTTGAGCAGAGGCTCCCTTCCAGAGGAACACGAATGGTGTCCACACAGAGAAATCGTAGAAGATATCTTCTCTCAGTGTGGCTCCCCCACTATAGACCTATTCGCCACAAGCGAAAACAGACAATGCCCAGGATTTGCATCCAGGTTCCCCCAACCAGACTCCCAGAGGAACGCCCTGTGGATGAACTGCTCAGGGATGTTTGCGTACGCTTTTCCACCAACTCCCCTCATCAGGAAGGTGGTCAACAATATGAACAGAGAATCGATGACGCTCGTCCTAGTTGTTCCCATGTGGGCCAGACAACCGTGGTTCCCACACCTACACAGACTAGCAGTGTGAGAACCCATCAGGCTCCCAGGTTGGTACAACCTACTGTTTCAGCACCAAGGGCACAAGGTGCATCCTCAACCCAACTCATTGAACCTGGCAGCATGGCTCCTGAGGTCATAGAGTTTGGACATCTCAATTTACCACAGAGATGTATGGACATCCTAAAAGAATCTAGGAAGCCAAACACGAGGCACTGCTACTTTGACAAATGGAAAAGATTCGTTATCTGGTGCCAAAATAAGCAAATCAACCCGGTTGATTGCACTCCTTCAACTATTGTCACATACATGCTCCACCTGCTGGATGCAGGACTGGTTTTTAACTCATTAAAGGTACACCTGGCAGCTCTGTCAGCATACACCACCTCCCATGACAAGGTGTTGTGGTGGAAAGTACCAGTAGTTAAAGCCTTCATGGAAGGAGTAAAGAGACTTCACCCTCCTATTTCAAACCCACCACCAGGATGGGAACTTAATGTGGTGCTATCTTAGCTCATGGGCCCCCCTTTCGAGCCCATGCATAAAAGCAGTCTCAAACACCTGAGTTATAAAACAGCCTTCTTAGTAGTTATTACATCTATAAGAAGGGTCAGTGAAATTCAGGCTCTGTCAGTGCAAGATCCTTTCTTTACAGTTCATAAAGATAAACTGGTTTTACGCACACACCCTAGGTTCTCACCTAAGTTTATTTCTAAATTCCACGTGAACCAGTACATTGAGCTTCAGGCTTTCTTCCAAGACCCACAGAGCTCAACTGAGGTGAAACTACACACCCTAGATTTGCATAGGGCGGTCCTCTACTATGTAAACAAGACCAGACCACTAAGAAAAACAGACCAACTGTTTGTCTCCATAGCTACAGGCAGAGAGGGGAGTCGCGTCTCTAAAGGTGCCATCTCTAAGTGGATTATTAACTGTATCCAGCTGTGTTACTCCCTTTCTGAAAAAACTCTGCCTTTCACGCCAAGAGCCCACTCTACAAGAGGCATTGGGGCCACTCTGGATTTCATTGCAAATGTCCCCCTGGACACCATTTGCAAAGCAGCTACTTGGAGCTCTATTCACACTTTTACTCCGCACTACTGCATTGACACCCATTCCAAGACAGATACCCAAGTGGGACAAGCGGTTCTAAGACATTTATTTGCTCAAGACCCTTCTCACATCCCACCTCCTTCAGGTACTGCTCTCTAATCTATGCACAGCATGTGATCTAAGCAGATTCCACAAGCCTCAGAAGGGATACATTACTCACCGTAATCGTATTTCTGATGCTTGCATCTGCTTAGATTCACATGCGACCCACCCTTCCTCCCCTCTGAGAGAAGGCGCATGGATGCTTGTAGTCTTACCTTTCTTTCTATCTGCTTGGATTATCTGTACTCGCGCATCTCCTCATGCTACCTCATGTCAGAAAAAATACAATCTGAGGGTCCTACACGCGTGAGGGATCATGGGTACAGTGGACGTCACACTAGGGATAGTATTACTGGCACGCCCTGTGTTGACGCCCAGTTTCGAAAAACAAACTGTAATACTCGCCAGCTTCCACTAGATGTCGGCCTATGCACAGCATGTGAATCTAAGCAGATATAAGCATCAGAAATACGTAGGAGCCATAGCTATATTTTTGGGAGAAAGGGACACCACCTTCACCATCAAATATTTTAAACCTCCTGGATGGAAGCAATTTTTGCACTTTGGTGTGACAAAATGTGGACTTTTTCTCTTTGGGAAAATGAATTGAAGTATGGCTAAAACAGCGTTTTTTGCTTTCTCTATAACTTTATCATTTCTTAACAAATCATTCCCATAATTTCCAATCTGCGGGGTGGAGAAGAGGTGTGGCCAACTTTATGTTTGGAAAATATAATCCATATGCATCCACCAAGTCAAAAGCTATTAGCAATGGAGTTTTCATATGGCTCATGTCACTCACCTTAACGATAGGGCAGCCCTATGATATGAAAAAACCTTTGTTAAAGTGCAGTTACGTTGTACAGATTGAACGCAACAAAACCCTTGAAACTCGGGAGATGTGGGGAGTCATGATCAGGTTAACTCGGCGTGCTCCCGTTGATGTCCCCCATAATGCTATTTTGTATGTCATTGTGAATCCCTTCTCTTATAATATGTATGTGCTCATGGGCTAAGCAATGTGAACATGCAGAGTTAAGCTGGTCATGACATCCCACATGTGCTGAATTTCAAGGGTTTTGTTGTGTTATATCTGCACAACTTAACTGCACCTTAATTAAGGTTTTTTCTGTGAATTTCAAGGGTTTTGTTATACTATAGATTATTTTCAGACCACTAGCCTTGGCGTTTGGCTCTGGCCAGTGAGCACTGACTTCGGATGTGCCAACTGTATCTTTTAAAACACTACCTTTCTTTCCTACATACGAGCCATGGCCTTCGCCCATGACAATTAGCCCCGGCCTTTGGCCATGGGCCTTTTACATGTTGCCCCAATAGCTTTCTTCCAGTCCCATCATATTTCTCCAATATGTTTCGAATGGCCATGTCCAGTGTCCCCGACAGTAGTCTCACAATTAGGTTTCTTTTGAGCACTCTAGCCATGGCTTTCGGCCGTGTCCACTTTCCATATTACAGCATTAGGTTCCTTAAAGTAACCTCCTTAAAGTAACCCAGTAGCCATAGTCTTCACCCACACCCATAACTACCACCTCACTTTAACTTTTTTTAATGTATTAATCAAATTATTTACCTCTTTAAAAAAATGTTTTCCCAAAGCTGCGTTTAGAATAACCCTGATAATAGTAATGTACTACAAATAACCCAGGTGATTCATAAAATAACCCTGGTTATTTATGTGACACACTTTCATTCCCGAACCCGTTTTTTACTATAACTTGAGCTATGTGAAAATAACCCCGGTTATGAGAAAACATTCACACTCTGTACTTGGACCCAAGCCCCTGGCCCCAAAACCCGCAATTACACATGGTGTACTCTTTCCCACTCCCCACATATAGCCTGATGCCATTTCATCCTTTCGCCTCCTCCAATTGGCATTTTTCCCACATTTTGTTTTCAGGTAACCCCGGTTATTACAGAAAAAAACCCTTGTTATCTCTTGCAACACACAAAAATCAATGGCATGGCAGCTTTTTCGTTTCTCAAAAAGCCTCTCTGCTGCAAAACACTATGGGTGATAGAACTATCATTTTGAGATGAGGGGGTACCCACTTCTCTGTCAAATATTCTAACTAATGGACGGAATAACCTCAAACCGCTCCTGGAAATTGAGTCAACGCTTCGTGCCCAAGTGGTTTTGTACCTGGTCCAATTCCATCCAGCTGTTTTTGCTGTGTGCTGTGCAGAAATGTGGCCTTTTTCTCTATGGGGAAATAAATGGGAATAGACTGAAAAAAGCGTTTATTTCCTTTCTTATTAACCTTTTAATTTTTCACTGAATGTCTCCCAAAATGTCCAGTCTGGGGATGGAAGGGGGTGCCGGGGTTCTGCGACAAACTTTGTTTGTAAAATATCAGCCAAATCCGTCATGCGAGTCAACGATTATTAGCAATTCAATTTTTGGGTTTCCTATGGAACTGGATACTCGACTAGAGGGCGGCGACCGCCACACTACAATATATATGACAAAAATGACATACCTGTAATTGTCTTTCTGACGCTTGTGTCTGCTTGGATTCACATGTTTTGCATAGGCCGATATCTAGTGGTAGGTGCAGAGTATTACATGACTAGTTTTTGAATATGGAAAAGGAACGTCGACACGGTGTGTCTGTAATACTATCCCTAGTGTGACGTGTACTGTACCCACCGTACTTCACGCGTTGAGGTCCTGGAGCATGAAGTGCATGCGTGACTACTGGTATGACATGCATTACTCACCGTAATAGCATTTCTGATGATTGTATCTGCTTAGATTCACATGCTGTGCATATGGTCCGACATCCAGTGGTAACCACAGAGTGTTGCATCTTGTCTTTCGAAACCGTCGAAATCGGTGATGGGGTTGTGTGCTTAGTGTGTGGTTTCTGGACGCCCTTGTCGCCGGGTGTTGTCCCCAAAGCGAGAGTTACGTCGGGCCTAGAGGGGTCGGGGACGGGCATGGCGGACCTAGAAGCGTCCGCCTCAAGGTCGATGACATCCGACATGTCTGGTCATCATCAGTGCCCCCGTCACTTTCGGCGGGTGTGGCGGTGGGGGAAGAGGGATCAGCCCGCGACATACCGTACGCGGACCACCGCTTTACACAGCGCACCTTAGTCTTAGGCCGAAGGAGTTTACAGGTCGCACACCGCGTCTCGTCGTGATCTAGGGGTAGACCAGAATTACACGTACCTTGCTTGTCTTTCTACGGGTACCTGACCCTGCACTTAGAGCAGAACCTAAATGGTGTCCTTTCCATAGTGAAAGGTATAGACAAAGATGACCAGACCTAGAGGGCAAAGAGGGGGAAAGAGGAGAAACATAACAAAAGATATGGCCACCCCAACCTCACTCTGCCTACTGTGTAGACCAGCCAGAGGGCCCGGCCACGTGGATGGCTCAGCTGCCAGATTTTAGGTGCTGAAATCCACTGCCGTAGAAACTTCCTGCAGTCTTCACCAAAGTTGCTTGAATCGCCGTCAAAGTGACTTGTGGGGAAATAACCGACAAAGTCGGTATAAAGATAAACAATGTCTCTAATGAAGAGCTCTGCTATAGGGTGACCAGTTATCTGGGCGGAAATAAACAATCTGAGGGACCTCGGCGTGTGAGGGATTTTGAGTACACTAGACGTCAGGGATAGTGTTACAGACACGCCTATACCGATGTCCCCTTTCGGTCCCTGAAAGACTAGATGAAATACTCTGCGGTTACCACTGGATGTCGGACCATATGCACAGCATGTGATTCTAAGCAGATTAACAAGCATCAGAAATAAAGTTGTCCATCTATCTTCAACTCCAAGAGGGGAGGAAGGGTGGGCTCATGTGAATCTAAGCAGATGCAAGCATCAGAAAGACCATTACAAGTATGTAATATTTGTCTTTTGAAGGTTATGGATGTGCTTGTGAGTCACTCCTTGAATGAGCATCTAGGCAGTAATGCTGTGTGAAAGTGTGAACGGAACTCCAAGTAGCTGGTTTGCAAATAGCTTCTAATGAATACTAAAGTAGCTCCAGTACCTCGGATTGAGTGTGCTTGGGGGTGAATAGTAAGGTCCTTTTGGACAGAGAATAGCAGAGTTTGATGCAATTTACAATCCATCTTGAAATTGCTGATTTAGAGATGCGGTCCCCATTTCCCCCAGCAGCTAAGGAAACAAAGAATTGATCTGTTTTCCTTATTAGTTTAGTTTTGTCAAGGTGGTACATTACTGACCTCCTGACATCTAGTGTATGGAGTCTTTCTTCTGCTGGGTTTTGAGGGTTTTGGAAGAATGCTGGAAGTTCTATAGAATGATGACATTCCATTTTGAAATAAATGTAGGTGAGAATCGTGGATGCGTTCTTAACATCACTTTGTCCTTGTGGATGGTTACAAATGGGTCTTGAACAGAGAGCTTGCCGTTCACGAAACCTCCTTATTGAGGTTTAGTTTAGTTTATTATTTATAGAGCGTGCCAGACCCTGGGGCATCAGGGCGCAAAAGACAGGAATATGCTCAACTAAGTTACAAGTACATGGTAAGTAGGAAAGTACAAGGTCGTCAGCAGTGTTACAGTAGGCAGGTATATATAAGACTGGATCAAGGTCAAGAAACAAAGTTACAGGGTGCATGTATACTGGATAGTCATAGGATTATAATATACAGTTATATACAGTGTGACATATCAGGTCAAGTGGCACCAGGAACATTACATTGCAAAAAGAGAAAACAAATTCAAATATCATAGTAATGAGGTGCGCACAGAGCTTCATTCACATAATGAGTAAGTTCCGGGAGCAGAGGGTAAGCGTCAAGTATGTGCGTCAAAAGAGTCGTGCAGGTCAGGGTAGCTAGATGTCATTTGTTCTCAGCCACTTGGTCAGGTTCTGTCTGAATTTAGCTAAGGGCTGAGGTTCTCTGATGCCAGGGGGTAGGGAGTTCCACAGCTGCGCAGCCTTGACTGGGAAGCTGTGTCCTCCTACCTACTAGGTGATGGCTATAAGAAAAGCAGTCTTGGGAGGTGCAATGTTTAAGACTAGCTTCATGCATCGGCTCAAAAAGGGGCCCAGTGAGTTGGTAAGAATGACATTTAAGTGCCACCCAGGGGGTAGAGTTGAAATTGGGGATAGAGTATTTTAACCCCTTCTATTAAGGCTTTAACCACAGGAATTGTCCACCAAGAAACATTTCTTTGTGAGGTGGTGTATGCTGAAAGTCTAGCTAGATGGACTTTGAAAGAATGAAAGACTAATCCTGAGTCCAATAAATATAGCAGATAGTATACTGTATTAGACTGTTAACAGTCAAAGGGGTTGACATTTTATTTTTTGCACCAAAAGACAAAACATTTCCACTTGTTGAAATAGCAATGTCTTGTGTTAGGTTTACATGCTTCTTTTAAGTTGTCCATGCATCTTTTAGGTAACTGTAAGTGGCCAAACTCTAAACCTCAGGAGCCAAGCAGCCAATTTCAATGTTTGAGCATGTGGATGGAGTATCGCTCCCTGATGCTGGGACAACATGCTGTAAGTGCTTAGTAGTTTTACTGGAGGGTAAATCGAGAACCTGAGCAGGTGTGCAAACCATGTTTGGCATGCCCACATTGGGGCTATCAGAATTCATGTGAGATGTTCCTGGTGCAATTTGTGGATGATTTTGTTCAGTAGTGATGTTGGGGGAAAAGCTTATGCAAATCTCCGTCACCAACTGATCCACAGTGTATTTCCCATGGATTTTGTCTGGGAAAACCTGGATACGTAGTCTGATTTTGCGTTGTGTTGCAAAGAGATCTATGTCTGAATGCCCCCAGTCTTTGAAGATGTTGTGTAAAAGGTCTGCGTGTAATTCCCATTCGTTTTCTGTTGGAAGCGGGTTGTTTCTGCTTAACACGCCTGCTAGACAGTTGTGTTCCCCTGGAACATGTTGCGACATGAGGAAAGCGTGTTGGTTGAGAGACCAATTCCAAATCCTCTGAGCCAGTTTGGATAGGTCTAGCAAATGCGTCTTGCCCGGTTTGTTTATGTAGAACATGGCTGTAGTGCTGTCTGTGGGGACTAAGACTGTTTTCTCTGCTAGTTGGTGTTGAAAAGCCTCCAGATCTTTGAACATGGCTAGTAGTTCTAGAAAGTTGATATGTTTCTTTGCCACTGCATGTGTTCATAGTCTGTGCGCAGTTTGATGGAGGTAATGCTCTCCCCACCCTGAAAGTGAGGAGTCATCTGTTAGAGTGGCTCCTACTGCAGGGATGGAAGGGTTTGCCCTTCAATAGTTTTTCTTTTGACCACCACTGCAGTGCTTGAACTACAGTTTTGCAAAACGACCATTAGATCGTCCCAGAGCCCTCTTGCTTGAGACCACTGTTTCATTAGCTACTCTTGTACTGGACGCATTTGCAACCTTGCGTTGGGCACAAAAAATATGCAAGAAGCCATCATTCTGAGAATGCACATCCCCTTTGGAACTGTTATCCGATGACCGGCCACATAATGGGGAACCTGAAATAGCATCTTTTGGACCCCCTCATTGGGCAGGAAGATTAGAGTGTTGTCTGTCTGGATGACTGCCCCTAGAAATGGCTTTACTTGGCAGGGAGCGAGACTTAACTTTTTCTCACTGATTGAAAACCCTAGCCGAAATAGGTTGTTTCCTTAGTGTTTCGATGACACATTTGTGGTGTGTCTCCCATTATGAGCCAGTCTTCTAGATAAGGGTACACAGGGATGGACTCTCTGCGCAGATGTGCTGCTGCCCATTTTTTAAAAGTTATTTTATTGTGTATTTGGTTAAAAATGCACAGATGTGCAGGGCCATGGCTGCGAGAAAAAGTTGCTTAAAAATAGGAGAGCTCACACATCTTACAGCCACAAAGTAGGGCTCATAGTGCCATGCTGTAGGTGAGATTCATCTGATGTACTGGGATGTCTGCTAGGAAGGAGCCTGTAGCTGCTGCAGGTACATCACTGATCTGGTGGAAGGAACTTCCTTGGTGGGAATACATACTTACATCTACCCACATACTAATCCATTTCATGAACAACTTGGTCTTGTTCCATTAATACAGTCTGTGAGCAGCCTCTTTGTTCGTGCGGATCCGTACAACACACGGTGATGGGTTCCAATAACCCTTTTTCATTCATTGCCTCACATGTTTGGGATCCACGATAATTAGCTCTGCTTCATTTTGCTAGGCACTGCCAACGTTGACCTGTTTTCCTCCTCATTCCGTTTATCATGCCCTTAGCCTTGTATAGGGTTTTCAACCCACGTTTATTTTTTTCCTCACACCCTTCTTCCCAGTCCTCTTCCCCCCTCCCCACCCCTCCCACCACGTGACTCTGCCGGCACTCGGGGCAGTGCTCGGATGCTATTTGCAGCATGTAGTATGACGCGATTCACTGCATTTGGTCACCACGGGTAGCCACGCCCCTCGCGTCGCATAACCAGGAAGTCTTCTTCCCTTGGTGTACGTGTTTGCAGAGGAGAATCATGAGCCCTTTCGCTTCCAACTGATGGCTGTACCCTTGCTCCCTTCCACATCCCAACAGGTAAGCTGCAGTGGCATGAGCACATATACGCATAATTGTTATGCCCTTCCCATTGATTTATTTAATTGAAATACTTTGCCCTCCTTACTCATATGATTGACACACTTGGCTATTGCATTTTGAGATAGCAACTGGCTGTATTTACACCCTGCTGTGTTGTATCTGGTTTTGTCTCCTCTGCAGGAGACAGAGCAGCCAGTCCATCGTTTGCCCTTACATCTGGGCATGGTTGGAAGACAGACTCATTGAGCAATAGACTAGATGGTCCTGAAGAAGATGGTCTCAATCCCCTTATTCCATCAAAACCGGTCGACCTTTTTGGTCATGGGTGGTCCCATGTTCAGTTTCAGATATCTCCAACAATGCGGGTGGTACCCCATAAGAAATGTAACACTAGTCCATTACTCACATGGTGTGAGCCTTTTACAGCGTTTTATCAAAACAGGCATTTATATAAAAAATCTGTTTCCCCCTTTTAGATAACATCCACCACTCCAGCATGAGGTTAAATTAAATCTCCTTAGGGTGAATAAAATATGGACAGAAAATCCCATGGTTATTTAAATGCTCATGCAAGCTATTTAGCTGTGCCTGACAGCGATCTAATAACCAGTCCTGTCGCACCAGGAAACAGGAGTTGTGTGTTGTTTTGTTGGTTGCTCTATTTGAGAAAAAACGTTTTATTTTTAAAAAAAGCCTTAATGCAGGTTGGGGTAACCACACATTTAGTTAACTGAGGGTCAGTTTCTCTCCTATCCTATCCCTATTAGATATATTAGATACGCGTTGCACCACACACTGCCTAGGGACAGGCACCCTTGTTTGGGGAAAGGGTGTTCTTCCAACAGGGTTAGATAGTAACACGTTGTTTTCTTCCCCACCTACATTGACCCTTGACCCAAGTCATTTAAAACAATGAATATATTATATATCCGATCACCACAATCTCGTAAAAGAGTTCTACTCAAATCAGTATAAACCTTTTTTTAAAGACATTTCAAAAACAGTTTTCTCTATTTCTTTGCAAATAAAATAAACAGACGAAGCCATAACAAACCATAACAAGTGACTTCCCACATAAATCAGCCACGAAAATTGATCCGCTTGTATGAAGATATCTCTTTTACAAAGGAAGAGTGGGCCTTGAAATATCTGTTATAGAAAAGGGGACAAAAATTACTCGCAGTCTTGACATCGAAGTTAAACATTCTTTTATCATAGGTCTCTGTTCTCCCACGCCCCACATACCGCATTAATAGATAAGAGATTAAATCTTAATCTAGAAATAAAATTCCAAAGAGCAAAACATTGAGATTTAATAATATAGGAAAATGGATGGGGGAATGAGAACCCTTGCTTAACGTATACTGCCCCTCACCATCCCCAGGGCAGGAGCCCCCCTTGCCTTCGCCCAGCTGCCGGAGCTGCCTTATCCACAGGGCCGTGTCCATTGCTGCAGGAGCAGCTAGACCCACAATCATCTCTACGCGAGAGCGGAATTGCCGCCGCTGCCAGACATAGCTTTATCTCTGTAAACATCTGCGCCATCCTACCTTCTCACAGAGCCTTGCCCCACATCTTGTGGCACTGTGCCCCACATCATCTTCTTCTTCAAATTATCGAATGCGTGGGCGGACCCACGCAGGCGCTTCCCCATCCAAAAGGATGATGTGCACCTACCCCACCAATCTTACACACAGCCCTCACATTCTCATAACTCCTCCCACTGCCCCGTCTGCCCCACAAAATCCAGCAGCACACTGCTCCTCTCTCTGCCTCTCACACCGACTCCTCCCAGCAAAGCCTTCCCACTGAGTTCAGCCACTCCCAGCGCAGACAACCGAACCCTCATCAACTCTCTCCTCAACATGCCTCTCACACGCAAGCAGAAAATGTCCCACGGTCTCAGGCACCCCACACACCGCACAGTCCCTCGACTCACGCTTCCCCACTCGAAACAGACTGTCCTTCAGCCCCACATGCCCTATCCTCAACCGGTTCAGCATCACCTCCTCCCTCCTCCTCCATTCCAGCTTCCCTGCATCCACCTTCACAGACACTTTCTCACGAACACCAAACATCCACCTGCCCTTTACCCCATTCTCCCACCACTCATCCATAACCCGCTTCACCACCACAGCCTTCACCTCACCTACACTCAAAGGTATCCTCACATCAACCGCTTCTCTCCTCATACCCGCACCCGCCGCCAAATCCACCAACTCATTACCCAAAATGCTGCTGTGACTGGGGACCCACGCCAACTCCAGATCCATCCCCCCACGCACACACCGATCAATCTTCCTCCTGTTGTCCAAAATCACATCCTTCCTATCACCATCCCCTGCCACAATCGCCTGCAACCCACTCAATGAATCGGAAAACACCACCACCTTCTCAAACCCCAACTCGCACACCCTATCAATCGCCAGTGCAACCGCCACCAACTCAGCCGTACAAATCGACACGTCATTCATCAGTCGCCCCACTTTATACTCCCCAGTGCTTTCCAGATAAAACACCATACCCACTCTCCCAGACACAGGATCCTTCGAACCATCCGTGAACACCTTACACCCTTCGTTCCCTGCCACATACGCCTGACCCAAAGCCTTGATCTCACCCCGCAAACCCCGCTTCTTCGACACCACACTCGCCAACTCCAAACACACCTTTGGAGCCCCATCATCCACATCGGCCATCTCACCAAATCCGTACCCGTCACAGCCAACAACTCGCCCACACCCCACTGCACCCCTTTCTCCCACATGTGAAACCCCAAAGTGCCCCCCTTCCTCCTGCACCGGTCCCTATAATAGTCAAACCTCCAATTATACAGCAAACATTCACGCACCGGGTGAGCCACACTCTTCACACTGCACTTCACCCAACACCTCATATTCAACGCATTCCTCCTCAACCCCAACGGCATCTCCCCCACAAGCACGAGAACCGCATTCACTGGAGAGGACCTCATCACACCCGAACACACCCTCAATGCCCTCGCCTGCACCCTATCCAACCGCAGCTTCTGACTCGCCGTGAAACCCACTGCCACCTGACATCCAAAATCCATCACACTCAAAATCAACCCCTTATACAACATTCGTAAACACTTCTGCTGCACACCCCACTCTTTCCCAGACACCGCCCGCAACAAATTCAACCTACGTTTACACTTATCCACCACACCATCCACCTGCAAATTCCAGTTCAACTTCCTATCCAAAATCACCCCCAAGTACCCAAACTCTTCCACGCTCTTCACCCTCACACCTTTCAAAACCAAGTCCAACTCCTGCTGCACTCTTCTCCTCGAGAAAACCCTACTCACACTTTTATCCACAGACACCGAAAAGCCCCATTTCCCACACCACTCCTCCATACGCACTATCGCAGCTTGCAGCCGACTGTGCACCAACAACAAACTCCGCCCTCTTACCCATACCACACCATCATCTGCGAAGAAATCCATCTGACACCCGATACCCGCAAAAGCCCGAAACAACCCATCCATCATCAGCATCGCACTAATCACACTCCCCTGCGGCGTCCCATTCTCCATCTTCTAAACCTCAGACATCACCCCCCCTCACTCTCACCTGAAAGGTCCTATCAGCCAAAAACGCCCTAATCCACCGAAACATCCTCCCCTTCACACCCATCTCCAACAGTCTCACCAACAACCCACTCCTCCACACAATATCATACGCCTTCTCCAAATCCAAAAAGAACGCCCCCCCCACCTCCCCATCACACAACGCCTCCTCCACACCAGTCTCCAACCTCACTAACGGATCTGCCATCGACCGATTCCTCCTGAACCCACTCTGGAAATCACTCAAACACCCATTCGACTCCAAGTAAAACCCCAATCGCTCAACCACCATCCGTTCCATAACCTTACACAGCACAACAGTCAGTGTAATCGGCCTATACGACTTACACTCCGTAGGGACCTTGCCACCCTTCAAAATCGCCACCACAATCTCTCTTTCCACAACCTCGGCAAAACTCCACTCTTCCAGATCTCATTGAACAGAGCCAACACCTCCAACTTACATTCCACTGGCAACTTTTCCTAAAATACATGACCCCATCCACCCCTGGACTAGACCACTTCCCCTTCCGAATCGCCCCATCCAACTCCACCATAGAAAACGGAACCTCATACTGCTCTTCCGAAGGCCCAACATCCGCCAACAACTCCCGCATCTCCTCCTCAACCACACCCATACCTAGCCTCACCGCCTCCGGGAAGTTCCCTGAACTGTGCACTCCCGCAAAATACTCCCCCAACGGCCATGGCTAGTTGTCCCTAAAGAAACCTATTGGTGCAACATGTACAGTGGCCACGGCAGAAGGTTTAAAGAAACAAGTGCAGATTAAAATGTACTGTTTAGCTATGACATATGTAGATATATGCTACATAACAAAGCAGAGTTGTCATATTTCAAAATGCAATGAATCAAAGCAGTGATATCAGTAAAGTTATGTATGATGGGGGGGCGCTAGATGGCTGCGGGCCCGTGAGCTCCAGCATACCTGAAAAAGATCTGCAATGCTATCTGGTGGTTTCCCTTGCCGAAACCTTCTTTTTTGGAGTGGTGCCGTGAGGAGAGGGACAGCTGCACCAGCTGGGTGCAATCCCGGTGAAAATCGTAGCAGAGGAACCTTTCAAACGAACGATCCGCAGAAGGCCTGCAGACGTGCTGAGTAGGATGAGACGGAACCGCCTCCGGCATGCACCCGGGTGCCTTCTTTTTTGGTGTGGGGATCTGCCAGTACTGCAGAGAGGGCCTATGTGAAGCAGCGTGATCCGGAGAGACACGACAACTATTGATCAAACCCCGACCGGGCTGGGGAATGACAGGTGTTCAAGACCATATGAGAATTGGGCCAGTAGCTGGAGACCATGGGAGGCTGAAGTACCCTACAAACGGAAAACGTGGTCGATTTGACAGCACTCCCTTGGACCCTGGCATCACAGCGGTAAAGAAACTCGGAAAGGCGGGTGAGGCTGCATCGACATCCAAGACCCAGAGGTGAGAAAGAGATCAGTACACGAAATGGCAACTGACGGGGGTGCCAGGCAGGTGACCTCTGCGGCGTGACTAATTGGCGTTGGGACGTGGAACAAGGCGGCGGTACGGAAAACTGGTTGCCCGACTGCTTATGGAGTGAGCCCCTCATCGCCATTCTCCACTGGGTGGGCTGTGCTGCCATTACAGGTCACCCAGCGGGCACTGAAACAACGGGACTGCCTGGGGGCGAACCGGTGGGCGCTGCATGACATTGACTGGCCCTGATCATTGCGGGGGGACAGTGGTAACTCGGGGAAACTACTATCCCGCTCTGGGCGCACCAGACAATATGCCGTAAAACTGAGTGAGCCTGCTAGAAGTGGAACGTGTGTAGATTTCTAGTGGCCAAATAGCAGTCCTGGCTTGCGCCGACCCATAAGGCTAACATTACCGCCAGAAGAAAGGGAGGTGCGCCGACCTGCCTAGCCCAATTTTCAGCTGGGGTCGAAGAGGAGATACAAGGAGGCAAAAACTGAAGCCTGCTGATTGGGGTCTGCGAGGCGGCAGAGTCTCCGGCCTGTCTCCCAAGGCCGGTACGGGCACATGAGCTCAAAAGACACAGGCAGCAAGAAGGGAGACTCGGAACTGGTGAGTGGGGACACCTGTGGCACAGTTCACCTGTAATCGGACCCCTACTTCGGTGGCGATGACGGAACTAATCTCCCGTCGCTTCTCCTCCCGACGATTTTCGCCTCAGAGCTTTTTCAGCTATGCCCCGAAGAGCAGGAGGAGGGATTCCTTTATCAGAGACGAGAGGCCAAGAGGAAGACTGTGCTCTCGGTCCCGCTGTTGGACGACATCTGGGTCGAAGGGCTGTCCCTCCTGAAGAACCCATCCTCGGCCCTGGCGAAGAGAGACCGGTATGAGAAGGAGGACCGGGTCCAGACTCTGCACCTATGTGCCTCCAGAGCGCAGCCGTCCCCGGACTCAGTGGTCTCCGCGGCGGCCAAGAAGAAATCTGCAGGGGCGACGGCATTGTCTTCCACTTCACCGCCGGACGGTGAGGGGAAGAAGCTGGACACCATGGGACGTCGGGTCATCTCGTCGGCGGCGACGACCATTACGGCGGCCAAGGCTCTCGCTATCGTGGACCGCTACGATAGATTGCTGTGGTTTAAAATCGCCTCCCTCCTGGACGACAGCGCGGAAGCCCTTGAAATCTTGCAAGAAGGCAAGGTGGCTTCGGACCACGCTATCATGGTGGCCACGGACATCGCCGACACCGGCTTCCGCCAGATGTGCAATGGCGTTTGCCTTCACCGGTGTGGTTGGCTCAGCGCCACCGACTTCCGTCAAGACGTACAGGCGAGGGTACTGGACATGCCCTTCGACGGGAACAACTTGTTCGGCAAGGCAGTGGACGAGTCACTGCAGGCCATCAAGGCAGACAACGAGACCGCCCGTGCCTTGGGCTCGCTCCATCAACGACGGCTGTCTTTTCAGTCCTCCGAAGGCAAGTCACGGGGTGCCTCCAAAGGATTCGGTGGCAGCTCTTCATACCGTCAAGTGGCCCGTTTTTCGTCCCAGGAAGCCTACAGAGGCCGCAATAAGGCCGGAGGACATTGTCGTCGCCCAGGGTGGTAAGGCCTCGGCAAAGCAGGACTGAACCGGCCGTGATGTCGGGCCCCCACCCGTGCACCCCGGTGGGAGGCCGGTTGGCAAACTTTGTCGGCGTGTCGAAGTCCATCTCCACCGACCGTTGGGTGCTGGATGCCCTGGCCCACGGACTCTGGAGACTCTGGACACTCTGGAGTTCCAAGGGACATGTCCCCATTTCCCCGATGTGGCCAGGAAAGAAAAACACATTCTGCAGCTTCTGCTGGAGGTGCGAGCAATGCTAAAAAAGGGTGCAATAGAACTCGTCCCTATTAGGCAGAATTATATGCAGTACCCTTTGGGAACACCACACACAATTAAGACTACAAGTGACAGTACAATTTCACCTTTCTACAAGCCTGTTCTACACAGTTAAGGTGGTAGCAGAGCAGCCAGACTTATCTCAAGAGTAAGTAAGCAGTATCAAATAGTTATACAAAGGACAGCAATTACTATGATTCAGGCAAACACTGACTCAAGGTTTTCAAGTAAAAGAATATACATTTATTTCACTCTTCAGTTGTGTAACAGTACACTCTTCTAAGCAGTTTAAAAATCACACTCTTAATGCACCACACAGCTTCCCTTAAATTCCAGACAAGTTAAGCTCACAAAATGAAGTGGGAGCAAAATGGCACTCCAGTAATTTAAAAGGGAGGGAAAGACAGTAGTTAACAGAAATTGAATCACACCAACAGGTAAGTACTCGGGGCAATCGAACAAGAGAGACTACAGTGATAAAATCAGATAGAAAAGGCCAAAGTCAATGGTTCCAAATTCTTTTGCTCAAGATAATGCAGTTCAGTGTAGTTTGCGGTAAAGTTTGTGGCATGGTTTCCGGACGAGGTTGGTTGGTAGAAAAGTTAGTTCAAAGAGAGGAGAAGGACAAGTCCTCGGATTGGAGAAAGATTTCAAACACTTTAACCGCGGCTGAACGAAACGAATAACCGGATTTGCACAGTACCTTAAAACGGAGAGAAAGCTGTAGCTGAGGCAGAAGTTCCTGGTAGTTCCTGCAGGCTCACGTTCCTGAAGCGACTGTCAGACTGATCAGAAGTAGGAAGACTGGGGGGTCCTGCGCTACCCAAGGAAGAAACCAGCAGCAGAGCACAGCAACGAATAAAAGGTGCGCTCTGTAAAACCCAAGCAGGGTCTGACCTTCCTGGCTATCCGGCCCACTGTAGCTCTGTACAGCGAATTCGACAAGAGGAGGGGTCCTGGCTTGCAGTTTGGGTGAGCTGGTTGGTCCCACCAACTCAAGGGAAGTCATTTCCTGGAGGATCTTCTCTGTTGTCAGATTCTTGATTCGGACCTGCAGCAGGGCTTCACCGGGCGGTTCAGTCGTCGTAGGAGTCGTCTTCTTCCAGTTCCTCGGTTCTTTCGTTGCAGTGGCGACTCTGTTCTTCCAGTCCCAGAGACCTGCTTTTTATGCAGTTTTCCCCATTCATACAGCTTGGCTGTCAATCACACAGCAGGGTGGCTGTCCTGGCTAGGCCAGTCCCCTTAGCCAATCAGACAAGAGTGCGACTTGGGTTACCAAGGGAACCCATGGTAGGGGTCCTAAAACCCCTCCCTCACATCCTGCCTACCCAGACTCTCAGGCGCCTAAAGGAGGGCTTCTTTGTGGAAGCCTGCGAAAAAGCGATGAACAAAGGGACCAAACATGGTTTGCAGTGCAGAGTAAAACACGAGAAAGACTTTAACAAAAAGAAATTACGAATAAACGTATTTGGTCAAGCGGGTTTATGTTTGAGGCTAATATAATAGCCTAAAAGATTACCACGTTTATATAAGATAATCGCGGTAGAAAAGTTAGGGTAGATACCACTGCCACCAGCCAAGTCTTAATGTAAAGGGAGCGAAACAATGCCCCAAGAGGCACAGACAAAAAGGGATAAGAATTAACCCTTTCCAATACTCCATGGAAGATGGGGTGCACTGGTTTAAAGTAACTAAGGTAAAGTAAATGGCAACTTTACCCTTTTCTGGGGGACTGTAGTCAGCCCCAGAAAATTGAGTCGGTCGGAAGTCTAAAAGACAACCCTATGTCACTGCACTGAAGGTGCTGTGTAACCCACATGAAAAATATGGTGCCCTGGAGTAGGTGAGGCTCCAGTCCCCACGATCACACAAAAAGTAGAAACACACATAGCAAAACACATGTAAGAGTGGGAAAAAAGGCAAATCCTAGAAATCCAGCAAAGCTGCTGAGGGACTCGGTAGGTAAGGGAAATCAACCATTTATGAGAATTCTCCCTAACAGTCCCAAAGAGGCTCGGCTCTGGGGCTCCGGAGTATACTGGCGGTACTTCCTTGTCTGAAAGAAGACAGCCGGTTGGCTGATAAATCCCAGAAGTTACGGATGGTCACCCTTCAGCACGTGCTGTGACAACTGGAGGAAGGCGACTTCCTGTCGTCGCTGGACTTTGAGGATGCCCGTTTCCACATCCCCATTCACAAGGGACATCGAAAGTTTCTGTGCTTCGTGGTCCAAGAGCGGCACTACCAATTCAAGGCCATTCCCTTTGGTTTGAAGTAGGCCCCAAGGGACGTCGCCAAGTGCCTGGCACATGTGGCAGCTCGCCTGCGGGGTATCCACGTCTACCCCTATCTGGATGATTGGCTCATCCGAGCGAAGTCAAAGGAACTCGCCGTCGAACACATAGCGATGACCGTCCGCCTGCTCATTGAACTGGCGTTCTCGATAAACTATGCGAAGTCCTGCTTTGAGCCATCTCAGGACGCTCAGTTCCTGGGAGCCAGACTCAACACGGTGGCGCCCCTAACTTCACCGTCGGAGGACAGGATAAAGGCCATCCTGGGCAAGGTACAACGGCTGTTGACCATGAAGGTTGCCAGGGTGAGGTCCATCAAGTCCCTGTTCGGCATGATGTCATCATGTATCTACCTCGTTCGGTTGTGCAGGCTGCGGATGCGGCCACTGCAGGAGTTCCTCGACCCCCGTTGGATGCAAGCAGTGGGAAACTTTGAGGACAAGATCACCCTCAACGAGACATTCCGTCGAGCGATTCGATGGTGGGGTGTCCGCGTGCATTTATCGGCGGGCACTGACTTTCAGACCCCAGTGCATCAGGAGACAGTGACAACGGATGGCTCCCTGGAGGGATGGGGCGCACACACGGTAAATCTCCACGCAAGAGGCCTTTGGCTCCCGGACGAGAAGTTGTTGCACATCGTCCTGGAGCTCCGGGTCGTGTTTTGGGCCCTCAAGTCATTCCTTCCGTCCCTCAAGGGCAAGGTGGTGCGGGTCTTCACCGACAACACCACAATGTTCTACATTCGGAAGCAGGGGGGCACCAGATCCCCAGCCCAAGGAAGCACGGGATCTATGGCACTGGGCAGTCGCCCAAGGGATGTTCCTGGTTCCCTTTCATCTGGCAGGAGTGAAGAACACTGTCGCCGACTCACTCAGCAGGGAGCTGCGCTCTTGCCACAAGTGGGAGCTTCGGCAGTTTCAGGTGGACCTGCTGTTTCGACGATGGGGCAATCCCCAGATCGATCTGTTTGCGACGGCGACGAACACCAAGTGCCGGAGGTTCGCCAGCAGGTTTCCCCAGCCGGAGAGCATGGGGGATGCATTCTCATTCCCCTGGGATGGCCTGTTTCTCTACGTGTTCCCACTGTTGCCGTTGCTTCTGCGACTCATCAGTCAACTCAGACAGTCCTGGTGCAGGATGATCCTCGTCGCAGCGGCGTGGTCGAGGCAGATTTTGTACCCGGACCTTCTGGACATGTCAGCGTCCCCTCCAGTCAAGCTTCCGACGGATGCAGATTCTCTCTCCAGGGAAGGAGGCGAGATTCTGCACCATGACACAGGGTCGCTGAACCTGCAGGCCTGGCTCCTGCAGCGCTAGAGTTTGGAGGATTTGAGATCCCGGCGGTCTGCAAAGAGGTGCTTGCCAAGGCCAGGGCTTCTTAGTGCTATGCACATAAATGGAAGTGGTTCACCGTCTGGTGCCGTGCACAGAAGATAAACCCTCTAAGGATTGGGGCCCCTCAACTGCTGCCGTACTTGTTGCCGCTGCCCAATGCGGGGCTGGCACACCCTTCTATTAAGATCCATCTGGTGGCTATCTCCCGCTACACCAGAACTCTGGACTATCGTCGCTGTGGTTGCATCGCCTGGTTAAGGAGTTCATGAAAGGACTTTTCTGCGCATTCCAGCCGGCCCTGGTGTGGGAGCTCAATGTGGTGCTGACTAGGCTCATGGGTCCTCCATTCGAGCCTCTGCATTCGGCACCTCTGAAATTCCTATTGTGGAAGGCGACCTTCCTGGTAGCCATTACCTCCGCACAATGAGTGGGAGAGATCCAGGCCCTCTCCTGTAGGCCCCCGTACTTGACTTTCCATGCACCGAGCGTCGTGCACCCCTCCTTCATGCCCAAGGTGCCGTCAGACTTCCATCTCAACAAACCCTTGGTGTTACCTGTTTTCTTTACGTCGCCGGCTAAGAGGACTTTGCACTTGCTGGATGTGGCTAGAGCACTGAAGTTCTACGTGGACCGCACAAAGTGTTTTCGGAAGACATCACAGCTGTTTGTGAACTTTGGCCCTGTGAACCAAGGGAAGGCCCTCTCCAAGGCTTCGATCTCCAGGTGGCTTTCCGGCTGCATCACGCACTGTCACCGGTTGCCAAACCGAACATTGCCTGGCCTCCCGAGAGCCCATTCGACCAGAGCGATCGCTGCAACTACGGCGTTCCTGTCTGGTGTGCCCCTGCTGGACATTTGCAGGGCTGCTACGTGGAGGCCGACACACCTTCACGATATTCGACTGCGTCGACTGGGATTCCAGGGAGGAGTCCAGAGTCGGCCAAGCAGTGCTGCGCAACCTGAAGGTGAGCCTGGTGAGGAGGTAAGAGATGCTTAATGTTGAGTTGTTGAAATGCTTAATGTTGAGCCTTGCCACCTCCTGTGGTTGTGCATGTGTGTACTGCTAGGTATTGTTTTATTTATGAGCATGTGACTCCATGCCAGACCCCCTGCTGGAGAAGGAACAAGTTACTTGCCTGTAACTGTTGTTCTCCAGCATGGGTCTGGCATGGATTCACATGCAGACCCTTCCGCCTACCCCTCTGCGTCTCTTCTCTTGGTCCTACTGCCACTTTACGTGCTACCAAATCTGAAGATGGCTGCCAGAGGAGGGGTTTAGGTAGAGGGCAGTCATTGGCTGGGGCAGTATGGACCAGAGACCAGTGATTAGTTTCTGAACTGTCTTTCTCCTTATAACCAAACTAAAACAGATTTTTTTCTTAACCGAGGATTCCCAGCCTGACGACAGGGAATATTCATGAGCATGTGAATCCATGCCAGACCCATGCTGGAGAACAACAGTTACAGGCAAGTAACTTGCTCCTTTTCCTGGATTTCTCAGATGAAGTGCAGACCTGGAGGAGGACATTTATAGAAATCAAGAAATAGTTGCGAGACAGAGGCATAAGATTCGCCATGATGTTCTCGGCTAAACTGCAAGTTGAGCACAAAGGACGGGTGCTCTTCTTTCACACCCTGGAAGAGGCCACCGCTTTTCTGGAAATGCAACCAAAGAACACCCAACTATGGGGGAACGACGACTGACAATGCACCCAGGTGGTATATCCTTTACTAAAGCATGCACTAACGTTTGCTGAGATAAGATCCTGACACAGTCAAGGTAACCATGTATCTTTGCAGGTGTGACGGAGGGTTGGTCTCACAGCTACCCCTCAAGCGGAAGCTTAAGTTTGTACATGGTTTGGGAATGGGGAAGCTGAAGAGTTGGGGTATTCAGCGGGGGCAGTCCAAGCACTGAGTGTGGTGAGGTTCTTGACAGGGAATAGGGGGGGGGGGGGGTGAGTGTGGGAGTGGTACTGGCGAATTGGGGTTGCCGGTGGGGGAGGAGGAGAGAGGGGACCCAGTACAGGTGCAGCGACATGGGAAGGCAATAAGAAGCGGTTCTAAAAATACCCTGGTAAACATGGGGGGGCTTCACCCTTGGGGACAGCGTATTCCAACCAACTTTCCATGGTAACGCTTAGAATGTCGGGGGGCTTAAATCCATGTTCCTGGTTGCTCCGGGTTGGGCCAGGAGAACGTGGTACCCAGACCTTCTAGAGATGGACATCTGCCCTCCAATTCATCTTCCACAAAGAGAGGATCTGCTACAACAAGAGGAAGGGAGGTTGCATTCCTCACCCAGAAATCAGTACTCTGAACCTTCATGCCTGGTTTCTGAGAGGGTGAGATACAAGAACTGGGACCTTCCGGAAGATGTCATGGAGGTGTTACTTGTTGGGGAGAATTCTCATAAATGGCTAATTTCCCTTACCTAACGAGTCCCTCAGCAGCTTTGCTGGATTTCTAGGGTTTATTTTTTTCACCTGGTAAGAGTGTGAGCCTTTTTCCCACTCTTACATGTGTTTTTGCTGTGTGTATTTCTACTTTTTGTGTGATCTTGGGCAATGGAGCCTCACCTACTCCATCGCATAATTTCTTCATGTGTGTTACACAGCACCTTCAGTGCAGTGACATAGGGTTGTCTTTAAGACTTCCCACCGACTCCATTTTCTGGGGCTGATTACTGTCCCCCAGAAAAGATAAAGTTGCCATTAACTTTATGATAGTCACTTTAAACCACAGACCCAGTACAACCTATCTTATATGGAGTATTGGAAAGGGTTAATTCTTATACCTTTTTGTCTGTTTCTCTTGGAGCATTGTTTCGCTCCCTTTACACTAAGACTTGGCTGGTGGCAGTGGTATCTACCCTATTTTTTATACCGCGGTTATCTTAAATAACCATGGTATTGTTTTAGGCCATTATATTAGACTCAAACATAAACCCGCTTGACCATATATATCTTATTACGGTTCCGGCTGGGTTTATTTTCCATTTGTTTTTGTAAATGTCTTTCTCGTGTTTTACTCTGCGCGCCAAACCAGGTTTGGTCCCTTTGTTCGCCATCTTTTCGCAGGCTTCTGCACAGAAGCCCTCCTTAAGGCGCCTGAAAGTCTGGGTAGGCAGGATGTAGGGAGGGGTTTTAGGACCCCTGCCATGGGTTCCGTTGGGAACCCAAGTCGCACTCCTGTTTGATTGGCTGAGTGACTGTCCTTGCCAGGACAGCCACCCTGCTGTGTGATTGACAGCCAGGCTGTATGAATGGGGGGAAAACTGCATACAAGCAGATCTCTGGGACTGGAAAGGCAGAGTCGCCACTGGAACGAAAGAACCAACGAGGAGCTGGTGAAAGAGGACCCGTACAAAGACTGAACCGCCCAGTGAAGCCCTGCTGCAG
The DNA here is from genome assembly GCF_040938575.1 of Ambystoma mexicanum. Classification (NCBI taxonomy): domain Eukaryota; kingdom Metazoa; phylum Chordata; class Amphibia; order Caudata; family Ambystomatidae; genus Ambystoma; species Ambystoma mexicanum. The sequence goes on from NC_090929.1 coordinate 351,705,018, forward strand.
GTCCGAATCTTCAGAATCTGACGATAGAGAAGATTCTCCAGGAAACTTCTTCCCTTGAGCTGGTGGGACCAACCAGTTTGGCCAAACTGCAAGCCAGGACCCCTCCTCTGTCGAATTCGCTGTACAGAGCTACAGTGGGCCGGATAGCCAGGAAGGTCGGACCCTGCTTGGGTTTTAAGGAGCGTACCTTTTTATTCGTTGCTTTGCTCTGCTGCTGGTTTCTTCCCTGGGTAGTGCAGGACCCTCCAGTCTTCCTACTTATTGTCAGTCCAACAGTCGCTTCAGGAACCGTGAGCCTGCAGGAACTACCAGGAATGGCTGCCTCAGCTACAGCTTCCTCTACGTTTTAAGGTACTGTGCAAATCCGGTTGCTCGTTTCGTTCAACCATGTTGAAAGTGTTTGAAATCTTTCTCCAAACCGGGCTTGTCCTTCTCTTCTCTTTGAACTAACTTTTCTACCAACCAACCTCGTCCGGAATCCGTGGCACAAACTTTTCCGCGAACTACCCTGAACTGTGTGATCATGAGCAAAAGACATTTGACCCATTGACTTTGACCCTAAGCCTTTTCTGCCTTAGTCTATCATTGTACTCCCTTGTTCAATTGCCCTGAGTACTTACCTGTTGGTGTGATTCAATTTCTGTTAACTTTGTCTTTCCCTCCCTTTTAAATTGCAGGAGTGCCCTTTTGCTCCCACTTCATTTTGTGAGCTTAACTTATTGGGAGTTGTGTGGTGTATTAAGAGTGTGATTTTTAAACTGCTTATAATAGTGAAATGTTGTACAACTGAAGAGTGAAATAAATGTATATTCTTTTACTTGAAAACCTTGAGTCAGTGTTTGCCTGAATCATAGTAATTGCTGTCCTTTGTGTAACTATTTGATACTGCTCACTTACTCTTGCGATAAGTCTGGCTGCTCAGCCATCGCTACCACTTTAACTGTGTAGTACAGGCTTGTACCAAAGGTGAATTTGTGCTGCCACTTGTAGTCTTAATTGTGTGTGGTGTTCCCAAAGGGTACTGCATATAATTCTGCCTAACATTGCTCTTGGCCAGAAGTCCAGCAACAAGGTCTCTGTACTGCTGCCATTGGAACAGGTTTTGCAACTAGTGCAGAGCTAAGAATATTGATGCGTTCACATGCAACACTCCATCTGTGTTGTTTTTACTACATGTGGCCCATCAAGGGCTTCAGGTCTCCACGAGTAAGGGTTACCTTGCAGCGCTTTCTATTTTTAAGCGCTTGCCTGATCATGGTTACTATTTAAAAATCCCTATAGTAATTCAGTTTCTGAAAGGACTAACACAATTGTTTCATGTAGGTCCCTTTTATTTGAATTTGGTGTTAAAGTGCTTAATTGGAGCTCCTTTTGTTCACTCAGAATGCTAACCGTTAAAACGATCTTTCTAACAGTAATTACATCGTCCCTCAGAGTGAGTGAGCTTCAGGCTCTTTCTTCTGAGCTACCTCTCACAACCTTTTTTAAGGATAAGGTGGTTTTAAGGGTACGTCATTGTTTCCTACCTAAAGTGGTATACGAATTCCAACTAGCACAGAAAATTGTGTTGCCTGCTTTTTACCCACTTTCTCATCCCTCTAAGGAGGAAGAAAGGTTGCATCATTTAGACCCAAAGAGGGCCTTAAGCTTCTATATTACTAGAATGTCCAAAGTCAGGCAAGTAGACCAGCTCTTTGTGGGCTATTCAGGTCACAAATTGGGACAAGCTGTCACCAGGCAAACTATCTCTAGCTGGATAATTTTATTCATTTCTGAATGCTGTACTTTAGCCAACGGAGTGCACCGCTGAGTGCTGTTTGGCTGTGTGGGGCTTGCTGGAGAATATAACATAATCTGGACTGATGTTTGGACTGTTTTTGCTGTCAATCAGCTGTATAATTTTTGGCCATGCCCCTAACCACCAGAGACCTCTTACACGGCATCGGAGGAATAGGAGTCCTTCCAGCACTGCAGGAGCAGTGCATCACCCCTGGGAGTGAAGCTGGAGCTTCCTCCCACACACAGGTAGGCCTGTGGGCTTTATCTACCATCATTATGCAAGCTGCTTTTTTCGGCAGAAATAGCGCAGAAGTATGCGCTTTCTCATCTTCACTGAAGAATTACCTTGACAGAAATCTGACTCACGTTCTTCTGCGCTATATTCAAATAATCACTGTGATCCTATATTAAGGATCTTGTGGCCGCCATTCCAAGATGGCCGCCCGTCGCTCATAGGCACTTTTCCTCCCCTGCTTGGGTCCTAGGCACTTTGCCTCCCCTGCTTGGGTCCTCCCAAGCTCCTGGTGCCCCACCATTGGTCGTATGTGTATTGAAGTGGGCCAATCTTCAGCCGGCAGGTGTAAGCCGGCTGCCCCTTTTGTACCGTTTTGTTCTTTATCATTTCTCGATAACTTGTCCGCTGCTACAGGTTCTCTATCACAGATACTACTTTTAATATTCAACCGCAAATATTTTCCTATGGGATTTCCCATTGTTTTAGGCTACTATCTTTATTTAATTATTTACGGTAGCCTCGAACATACCGCCGGTTTATTTAATTAATATTAATTCTCCGGTTGGTATTTTTTGCCAAAACTTGATTCTAAAATGGCGTTTGTGTTCTCTTCTGTGACTCCAACCCAAGTCGAGCCCTTTGTTCCACTTTTTGGCGGGCTTCTCCACAGAAGCCCTCCAAAGTGGTGCCACTCTGTCTGGGGTACTTAGGAGGGGTGGAGGGAAATTTAGGCACCCAGGACTGAGTTGCCTAGGCATCTCAAGTCGCACTCCATCCTGATTGGCCCAAGTGGTGAGCCGGCCGGCTCACCACTTAGCATGTTTGAGTGACAGCTAGGCTGAGTGAATGGGGGTTTGCTGCATAAAAGCAGGGCTTTGGGGACTGGAACTTCAGAAGTCGCCACAGGACCTAAGAATCCGACGAGGGAGAAGCTGAGCCGACCTGCCACGACACCACCACCGGTGAAGTGCTGCTGGTCTGCCTCACTACTTTTCCCAACGACAGAGGAGATCTCCCGCTGGAGAGTCTTCTTCCTTTGACTGGTGGGGATAACCAGTTTCACCATCTTTTCGCTTTCCCGACGTATCTCGTGGCCGCCTTGCCCGTGCCAAGCACCCCGGCAACCGGGATACCACCTTTTACCACGACCGCGAAACAAAGGTACCACCTTTAACCGGAAGACTCCGCGGCTGGTTTCTTCCCTGGTAGTGCAACGACCTTCATCTTTCCTCCAAGTTGAGATCTTCTCTTCCCCTGGACGACGACGCAACATGCACCCACTACCAGGAACAACTGCCACCGCTGGAGGATCCTTCCCACTTAAGGTACCGTGTCCCGCCTGGCTTCCCTTGCTACCGACTGTACGGGGTAGATTTAGCCCCCGGCTTTCGAACCTGGGTTAGTCTGGGACACCCTGGCTTAACTTTTTTAAAGCCTCTCTAAACCCTTTTTGAACCCCCTGCAAGACTTTCTAAGCATAGGGTAACTGTGTGATCTTGGGCGCATTTGTGCTCTGCTCTCTCTAAGAGTGGGCCCAGCCGTTTGGACTTTGGCTCACCAGTGACTTTTTGCTCTTTACCTTGCTAACCTGAATCTTAGAGCAGTGTACCACTTCATATTCTGTCTTTTTCCCTCCCTTTCTCACAAACTTATTGGAGTGCCATCTAGTTAAGCGCTCACCTCTGTATGAAAATAAGTGGTGTTTTACAGTGACTTATCTGATAAGGAAAAAGGGCTGTATAGAGTACAATAGTAACTGTGTTTAGAATATTTTACAATAAGAGTGCTAGAGTGTTTCAACTGTGTGTTTTTAAATAAATAATTATATACTTTGATACCAAAGTTCTGGTCAGTGTTTGCTTGTATTATTGTACCTGAGTGCCTATTGTGTATACTCTGCATATTGCCTAACTCTTCTTGAGGGAAGTCTGACTGCTCAGCCACAGCTACCAGGTAAATCTGGGTGGTGCGGACTGCTACCAAGTGGGTTTACTGCCAACACCTGTAGTCTTAAATCTTTTGCAGTGGTCCCTAAGGGAACTGCACAGGTTTCTGCCTAACATCCATGCTCCATGCTGATCTAAACTATATACCTTTGACGTGACTGTCCGCTCCTTATGGCACTTTAGCTATTATCATTTAGTCAAATCAAGATTCCTTAACCCAATGCTCACTTGCTTATTGCCTTTCATTGCCTGTACTCTGCAATTTGCCACCTAGCTTAGTATATTTTGACTGAACCCCTCATTGTTGATCACATGCATGTTGCCTTTCATTGCCTTTACTCTGCAATTTGCCACTTAGCATAGTATGCTTCTGAATTCATTGATCTGGTTAAAACGCTTTCCAAGTCCATTTGTTAATACTGCATGTTTTTAGCTGTTAGATTTACCCAGCTGTTGACTACACGGAAGCCAACCCCCCCCCATTCTGCTCAATGTGGTACCTACATGTTGTACCTACATGTTAACTCTACCTATTTGTTGTAGGTCTGGCAGCACTTTGACTGTCTCTTTCCTAATTAGCAATTGACTAATCTGATAAAATGCACTGTACCTCTAACACCCACCCACACCGCAGCCACTTCGTGACAACACTACCAAAGCACACACACCTACCCATACTACTTCTTACCACGCACCTACTGCTCACCCTCCGGGTCCTGTCCTGGTCACCATACATCTCACACACATCCGCCACCACCACTTCTCAGTACCATCATCCTCTCCAGCCCACTACCGGTATAACAATGCTGCATCTAATGCCCCCCCTCCCTATGACACTCCATAACCCCTACTTAAATGCGCCGGCCCTTTGGCTACAACACTTTGCAACTAAACCCACACCCAATCAACCCTGTCTCACTCACAGTAGAAACTTTAGGTTAGGCTCTCGCCTTTGCCACTTACCCCTTAACCAAACTCGGACCCGCAACAGTCTAGTTTCACCACACAGACCCCACACTGTGCTACAGACAAGCAGTGTGAGATTTGACAACAAACCCCACCTCACCCTCTCTCAGGCAAGAACCATTGCCAACAGTCCCTTATTACCTCATACCGCCTCTTCACTAACTGCCACCGAACAGACCACACTAAGCCACTCCAGCCAACCCTGTGCAACCTTAGCCAGAAACCAGATGTTAGCTTCTATAGCTGTAGCTGGTCAAGTGGCACAGCGAGTAGAGCGCTCGCTTTGACATCTGTGCAGAGCTTGTTAACGCAGGTTCGAATCCCGGCAGGGACCAACTCAGCCTTTCATCCTTCCGAGGTCGATAAATGAGCACCACACACCGTGGGTAATAATAAGCAGCGCTCAGATACCTGAGGGTTTGTAGCGCTATATAAATGCAAAATTATTATTATTCTAGATGTCACCATTTGTCCTATCGCCAGAACCACTTCTCCCTCGACAAAACACCAGCACCTTACAATAACAGTCACTGCCCCTCCACCTAACAAAAATGCTTCAACCCCCCTGGCACCTAGCATTGCCAAAGACACCAAGATCAAAGGCGCACTCATTAATGCCCGCTCCATCCTTGCCCATGCCTTAGACATTGCTGATTTCATCTTGACTGAAAACTTAGACTTTTTAGCTATGACAGAAACTTGGCTTTATGTGGCATCAGGCCCTGCTTTGACCTTGGCTATCCCAGACAACTATTCCATTATCAGGTGTGATAGGGATACCAATCAAACCAAGGGAAGAGGATTAGCCTTCATATTTAAGAGCTCTCATGAATTCAGACCTATCACCGGCCTGCGCATCCCCACAGCTGAACTACTCTATTAAATTACCCATCTCACCTAATCACACTGCCATAGAGCATCTCATCTATAGGCCCCCAGGTCCCATATCCTCGTTCGCTGAAGACATCTCTTCTATCTTAGCCACCAATACTAAGCCCAACTCAGAAATTCTACTACTCGGCGATTTCAATCTAGGTTACCAAGATATGAATGATACCAAAGCCCTCGACCTGGCCAGCACTTTAACCGATTTCGGCCTCACCCAACACATCAGTGAGCCCGCCCACATTAAGGGTCGCACTCTAGATTGGGTCACTGATATGAACTGCTCGCTTAACTTGATCTCTGTGACCCCCTGCTCCTGGTCGGATCATTATAAGATAATTTTTGCTATTAATTCCAACCCACCCACAGCCAAACCTAACCTTGCACCACCCCATCCACACGCGTAATAAGAAGGCTATCACGGTAGAGAAACTTCTCCCACTTATCCTCCCTCTACTGGACACGGCTACAACTACCTGCTCTGACCCCACTGTCCTAGTAGATACCTATAATCATGCCATGTTGAAAGCCCTTAACACCATTGCGCCACTCAAACTGCGCAAACAAAAACCTCGCCCCCACCTTAACACCTGGCTCACCCCACATCTACGTGACCTACGTAAAGAGAAAAGAAAAGCTGAGGCACATTGGAAAAGCTCACCATCTCTAGTTAATAGAAATAACCTAACCACTGCCTCCTCTACCTACAAAGAAGCCATACTAGCCGCTAAAAGACATATACAACAAACGGATAGTACAAGCTCAATCAAACACAAAGGAACTCTTTAAGATCCTCAAGGAATTAGTCTCCGGTAGCCCCCCTTGACACATGCACCCCTGGCACTGCCTGGTGTACCAATATCCAAAAGGCTCGTTTAGACAAAATAGCCCTACTTCACGCCAAAATCAACACCAAAAGAAGCCTTCTATCTGGTGCGAAAGGCAACCCCCTGTCGTACAACATCCCCATGCCTAAACATTCCTTCAAGCCTTTCAGCTTCACACCTCTCTCCACCGAGGAAGTTGAAACAATTATTAGGAAGCTCAAACCTTCCAATTGCAAGGGGACTCCTGCCCTGCCCCCATTATTAAGGAGGCTGCACATGATCTCGCGCCTTTCATCACCACCTTCATAAATGCTTCCTTTAAATCTGGTACTGTACCTAATAGCCTCAAGGATGCGTGGGTTATCCCACTTATCAAAAAACCCACTCTTGACCCGAGTAACCCATCCAACTACAGGCCCATCACCACAGTGCCTTACCTACTTAAAATCCTGGACCGGGCGGCCTATCTTCATATTCATGATTACCTCGAAAAAAATACCCTACTAGGTCTCAGACAATCAGGCTTCCGGCCCAGACATGGGACAGAGATGGCCTTGATCGACTTAAAAACACAAATGGAGGATCTGAAAAATAAGGGTAAGCAGGCACTTCTGCTTCTCCTTGATCTCTCCGCAGCTTTTGATTTGGTCGATCATCAAATCCTCTGCCACCACCTTAAGATAGCTGCCCACTTCTCGGATGCTGCCACATCTTGGATTAGTTCCTTCCTGGCGAACAGAACCATGAGGGTCTTTTCACCCTCGTCAGCAGCTGAACCAGCACACGTCCCCTGTGGAGTCCCCACAGGGATCCTGTGGTTCGCCCACATTGTACAATGTGTTTACAAAACCGCTCTTTGATATACTTGACTATCTGGGTGTCTCCTACACCAACTGTTAGGAAAGATTTCGTAATTGTAGGTAATTTTCCTTCCATGTGGCAATCCCTAAACTTTTTGCTGTTGTTTTTCACCTTGTTCTTGACTTTGCCAGAGAAGTGCAGCCTTCTGCCGCACTCCTCTGGGCTTTCGCTCCTTTCTTAAGGGGAAACTGACATGCCCTTAAGACAGTCAGTACCGGGGAACGCTGTTTCCCGTAGTTTCTTTTATCATGTTGCGGCTTTAGTGCAACATGACACAAGAGGGCACTGTAAGCTAAGTTACAGCTCTCTTGGGTCTCTAGCCTTCTACAGGCCCTAGATACTCGTTTAGGATTGTATTTGATCGGTGCAAGAGATTCAGGGACGGGAATGGTGGCAGCAATCGTTTCTTTGTATTTTGAGCTCCTTTTGGCGTTCTAAGCGCGTTTTCTGCGCTTCACCCAAAATGGTGGCCTGGCTCCCAAAATGGCCAGACCACAAGGCTCCTTTGTCCTGTCCGCTGACCGTCTTGCTCCCTTCACCTTCCCCAGGTCGAGCCGACCCGGGGCCTTCCTTATTTGGGCATGTACTTTCCCGCGAAACACGGATGCTTTCGCGGGCTTCTACATGTCTTTTGTGTGCCTCCAGGATGTGGGCTGGGATGTCTGGTCCCAATACACATCCTGGGTGCCAGAGAGTCTAGGGTGGTGTGAATGCCTGGGACCACCGTGGTCCGTGATTGGTCCACGAATGGTGTGAGTGTTGATGAGCGGATCTCCCATTGGGTCCCCTCCGTTTTGGCGCGAAGGGAACCGTGGATAAGAGGGGGCTGGAAACACCACTACCATGTCGATCTCCTGAGTTCTCACGAACGAAGGAATACAGGAGCCAAGTATCCTGCAACCAAGAGGCTGGACCGAGGAATCGCTGGTGACCCGCTGAAGGACTTCTCCTCTGCACTGCTGTCGCCTTGTGAAACCCTTTTCACCTTTGATCGAACCAGAAGGCCTGTACTGGTACTTCGACCCTTTGGAATAGCGGGAACAGCTATTCTCGGCATCTTCACCATCTCCTGCCAGTAAGCCTTCGGAAGCGTCTCTGGGCCATCCAGCTGACTGACCAGCTTACACGGGAGTCTTGCTCTGTAACCGCTGCCAGGTTGTGTAGTATTTCGAGTCCTTGTCACTCTCACACGCTTCGTACACTTGGCGTTCCCAGGTCGGAAGTGAGTAGTGTACATTTGGCTCAGATACACACGGCCGCTCCGTTGCCCTGCTGTGGTGACAAAACTGTGCAGGTTTCTTCGATTGGGACGTCTTTTTACTCAACACGACGACGAGGCGTTCCCTGCTCTTCTGAACCTGCCAGCTGCTGAAACTGACGCGGAGAAGCCTGGGTCTGCTTGCATCGGGGACCGGTGAGTAGTTTAGCTAGGATCTGGTCGCCCTCCTGCAGGAGCCCATTGCTTTTCCCCGCTGTGTAAAACAGCACCCTTTTGCCGTACTCGCGCTCTGCTTCTGCCCACTGTGGAGGCTGCGCTTGAGTCGCGGAACTTGTTCTTCTTCTGTAAGCACTACACTGAACTGCCTGACTTCCTTCGAAGAGCTTCTCCTTTTGCCCGTTGGCACCAGCATGTGCAGGTACTTTTGAGCACAAGGCTCCACTCTTCGCAGGGCTCGGACTTCCATCTAGTTAGGTGCCTCTGAAGACGAACTGAGTCTAAAGCATTGTATCGCACTGCCTGTTTTCCTTCCCTTGCAGGTGGACTACACATTTCGTGCATATAACGCTTGCGACTGTCGTATTTGTATATATATTGTGTTGATATGGTATGTGTTGGTTTACTATCGTTATATTGTGATTTTCTCGCTACGGTCATTGTTTTAAAGGCCTTAAAATAAATGTGTATATATTTTTTATATAACACCTGTTTGGAGTAGTTTGTAAGTGATCTTGCTTTATGTGCTCATTGCGGGCTTTCAGTCACCCTCACCCCTCTTGAGACCTAGTCTTGACCGCCGCGATCGCTACCTTGATTGGTCTGGCTCGTCCAGAGGTTACCCTGTTCCAAGTAATTAGGTTGGCCTTCTGAAGTTCTGCGCCACCAGGACAGAGTTCAGAAATCCGTCTTAACACCAACTATGCGGACGACATCCAGATACTCATCCCCATCCCAGGTGACTATGCAACTGATTCCAAAGCACTCAATGCACTCTACACAGTCATCCAGGCCTCTGCCTTAATCATGAAAAAACAGAGTTACTCATCCTAGGCTCCCCCACCAAACTCACCAAACTGGACCCTGATTACAAAACCTTTACCATTGACGGGAACATTATCAAAGTATCCAATGTCACTAAAACACTCGGCATTTATTTAGATTCCACTTTGTCCCTCAACAGACAAACCAATGCGGTTGTCTCAGCCTCATTCTACACCTGCAAACTCATCACCGCCTGCAGACCCTTCCTGACATCTGACAACTGCACAATCCTTGCCAGAACCCTCATCTTATCCAAAATCGATTACTGTAATGCCCTCTACCTAGGGACTAGCCAAAAAAACTTGGATAAGCTAGAGGTCACTCAGAACAATGCCATCAGGGCTGCACTTAACATACCTAGGAGATCACACATCTCTGACATAAGACGTAACCTTCGCTGGCTACCTGTCGCACTTCGCATATCTCTTAAAACTCTTAATCTAACACGCAAGGCCCAGAACAACTTGGCCCCTGCTTACCTTTCCACCCGCTTCTTGCGACACACTGCTACTAGACCCCTGTGGGCTGCCCATGTTCACACACTGTCCATACCTCACTACAAGCTTCAGACAGCCGGAGGATCTAGTTTCCAGTCCTCGCGACTAAACTATGGAACTCCCTACCCAACACTCTCAGAACAGAACCTTCCGTTCACGCCTTTAAAAACAAAAACAAACTTTGCTTTCATGAACGTGATGCATCCGCCTCCTTGCCCCTAACCACTCGGGCCTCCCATGGGAAGTTGTTATTTGCACCACCCATCCTGACCTCACTAACTGTATCCAGATACACTTAGTGTTGGACTCCTGCTGTAGTTTACCTAAGTAGCAGAATCTTCTTTGTAACTAATTTCTTTTTTACATTGCTATTATACTTTGAACTTCTTTCGTATGTTTTTATTGTCTGTACCACTATGTTCACTCTCTTCAGGTGGAAAGTTGCTTTTTGAATGCCATTAACATTGTAACCTTGTGTCACCAATTGCTTCAAATCATGCGCCCAGATGCCCCAGGGCAAAGTGCGCATTAAAAATAAACAAAATACAAATACCTTTAAAACCTGCTGGGCACGTGCACCAGCGCGCGCACACCAACGGAGTGCACTGCTGAGTGCTGTTTGGCTGTTCGGCGGTTCTGTGGTGGACACTAGGTTAACATTTTGTGGCTGGCTTTACTAAAGAGTAAGTTGTTGAACAGGCAAAATATATCGGATCTCATCTAAATCACTGATACTGGCGATCTTAAAACAATATCAGTTGCGCAGCTCCATAAAAATTGTTAAGTTGCGACTGAGGTTAACAAGACAATTTAATGAAAAAAAGAAACCCGCTAATGGCGATACCAAAGCTAAGTTACAATCACAAATTATCTTAAACCTGTGAATGCGCTACCTTCAACCTCATCTCAAGCCATATTAAGTGTTGGATTACATCTGGTAGAGGGGTCAGACGAAATAATGGAATTGCCTGAATCTAACCCCATAGATAACAATTTGCTACTTAATATGGTTTTAAATTTGAAACAAGTTACCCCTGTAAATAATCTGACGGAAAGAACTGAACAAGTTAATAATATCATAGGTTCTCGGTTTCCTTTGACACATTTGCAAAGCTCTCCTGATAAATCACTGAAAACGATTATGCTTCATCCCAGATAGATGAGGACTCATTTTCATCTACTGATTATTCCGATGATATAATTGTATCGGAACCGTAGCAGATGAAAATATTAAAAGCTCTTTTTACTTTATATAGCTTCATATATGGGGAACAGAAAGCCTTAAAAGTGTACGTTGGTAAGTTAGAAGAAGCCATTTTACAAATGCCATCCGTAAAGGTATTAAATGGAAATGTGGAACTTAATGGGGTGTCAGCAATATCTTGTGAGATGCACCAAGAAGCAGCAATGATGAATACAGCAGACTCTATTTGATACTCCATGAAGTTGAGGTACGGGCGGTTGATACAGAGGATCAACGGCCTGCAGAAAGTAATAGGGTCAAAGGAAATCAATTAGCTAAGGTTAAAGATGATCATGGTAAAGCCTTAACGTGGGCCATAAAAAGGAGATTGAAAATGGGAGTATTTAGAAGATCTTTATCTTTAGCATAAACATCTGAAAGTGTGTCCTGTGTGGAATCTGATGAAAAGTACTCCATCGTTGAACAAATGAAGCAAAAAAGAAAAATTGGTGTAACAAAGAGAACAAATATAATAAAGCAATCCATAAACAAGGGAATTTAAAAAGATGGTTGACAAAGAGGAGAGTCATTACTAAGAGTACAATATCTCCAGCGATAGAGGAGGAGATATTTGATATTGATAATATATCAATGGAAGACAATATAGAAATACCTTATATTGAGAATAGTGAAGTAGTTTCGAGGGACTGTGGAAATACCCAGACAAATGTGATTGATATAAAAAATATACTTTGCTCTTCTGTATCCAAGACCACTCAAATAAAAATGTGCAATATATTTGCTACTACCTACAGCCCCTACCTCAATAGGAATAATGTATTAGAATTGATACATCAAGTACTGGAACTAAAAGCAATGTCAACTAAAGATACTAAATTGGTGGAGATGCAAATTGGGTGACATTTAATCTTGTCTCTCATACTCTCTCAGCTTATATTAATATATGTGAGTGCATTTAAAGAAATGGGATATGAGTTTACAAGATTGGAAGACATGACATCAAAATCAGTGCTAAAGAAAAAAGCCTCAGATGACAAGAATAATGATATAAAAATGCCCCTTGATGTTGACAACCTGGTAAATTGTCTCAGAAATAGAAATTAACATGTACCCCAACTGTGAGGATGGAGATTGACAGCATGGCATTTCTAATTTGAATATCATATTGTGTAACTCTAGAGGTTTCCACTCATTTATTTCGAATCACATATGTAGAAATATATTATTAAGTGCTGATGTTTTTGCGCTTCAGGAAACTTGTATGCTGGATAACTGTTTGATAGATGGATTTACGGTAGTCCACAGGAATGCAAAGAGATTCAAACGCAGGAGACCTTATGGTGGTTTACTGGTTGGGGCATGAAACCATCTTGATATAAGTGAATTCTACCCTAATGGTAAATATCCCTATATACTGGTTGTAAATTTGCATGTTGGCCAGGGTTTGGAAGCTAAGGTATTCTTATTAATGTCTATAATCCTCCCAACAATGAGCTTACAACTGCATTCATAGAATATATAGAGAAGATTCTGGAAGCGTGGCACTTGATATATATCTCACCACTTTATCTGATTGTTGGGTATCTAAACTACCAACGTTGTAAGTCTAAAAAGAATAATTAATTGCTAGATAATAAACTGGGTGCAAACAAATTGGGTGCAGTGATTGTACAACCCAGTGATCAAGATTCCTGTATATCTGACCCCTGGCTAACATTTATCAATACCTATAATCTGTCCCAACTTTTTGTAAAATTTCCCAACAAAGATCCACTTCCTTATACATATTAGTGACCACGATTGGAATTAAAACATATAATCCAATGAAACAGAACATGGTGGGACGGTGCAACCTAAATGCAGTGGGTAACAGAATATATTGGTCCCAGAATTATATGCAAAAATATGCTGAATATTTTGAGGGACTGTTACAGAGGTCTTGTCTAGATGGTAAAATAGATGTCAAAGATTATGAAGTACTCTCTATGCAATTTATACATGAGAGAAACGAAAATAGTAATAAAATCTTTCAAAAGAACAAGTATTACGATATTGGTATCAGAACTGAGAAATGTAAACTCTACAAAGCGATAAAAAGTGTCGAATCCTATATAATTGATGATTATGCGAAGAGGAATAACATTTCTCATCTAACAACCTGCTATAAAAATGTTGTCCGTCAACACAAGGCTTCTGAATGTTCGAAGAAGTGTGTGCTAATGAGGTATAATGTTAAGACAAACTGATGATCAGAAATGTTGGCCTATGTATAATTCCTATAATATAGGTAATGGAGGCTGACTGGGTGAAACACATTAAAGAGGTGTATTACAAGGACAGGCATAAAATAAAAACAGGAAAATAATGTGATGATATAGATAAAACCAAAGATATCATTTTTAATATGGATGATACAGAGTGTATAATTGCTACGCTCACCTGGTCCCCACGGGGGCGTTGCACGGAGCTGAGCGGCGAACGTCTGCGCGTGTCTCTTCCTGTCCCACTGCTTCGCTCAGGCTTGGGTGCTATCCTAAAAATGATGGACGGGGAGGTTAGCTTGCTGCGTGGGATGGGTAAGACTCCCACCTCCCTCAAACCTCCAACCGCTTCCCTCTGTACTTATGTCTCACCTTAGGTATCTTAATGTTGGGCTTTCCATCCTGCGTCTGAATGCAGGGGCGCTTAAATGTTCTTGGGCACTTTCACTGGATCGAGTTCCTTCACTGATCCTACGACCTGTAAGCGGAATCCAGACCAGCTGTGACTCCATAAGTAAGTCTTGGTACCAATGTCCTTCTTCTTGTCTTTTTCCTTTCTTGGACAGGTGCTGATGATCCGTGGTTCCCGATGAAGACAACAGGGTGTGGCTGAGGCCCAGGTAAACAGGAGCAGAGCTGGCACGGCGAGTGTTACGCTTCAGGAGTGCAGAATAACACGAAGCGTGTTCTGTTCCTTGGGTGTGGTTTATATAGCCCAGGTAAAGTAGTCCCTGGTAAAGTAGTTCCAAGCCCAGCCACTCCCTGGAAGCTAGACTGCACAGTTCAGTTCTTCAGGACTGGGATGTGTGCCTCCATGTTCACTGGAACCTCATTCCATGTGGTCAAATAGTATGAGCCTGGTGCCAAAGGCGCCAGGACTGTCTCCAGGAAAGCCTCTGAAAACGTTTTGTGGCCTTTAAAGCCCCAATGGAAGCCTGCAACTTGGGAAGGCTGGTTTGGCCCTGAAGACTGGGGGCATGCATCATGACAATAATCAATAAAACAAAATCATCTAGAGCTCAAGGACCTGATGGTATCCCCAATCTCATATTTAAAAGTAATCCCGGATATTGGTCACATATTTTTTCACAAGTGTTCCGAACAATTAGATGCATGGGATTTTTACCCACGAGCTGGAAGGCCACTATCTTAATTCCGGTATATAAGAAAGGTGTGCGTGATGACCTTTTCAATTACAGACTGCTGGCCCTAACGGATGCCTGTTCGAAAATGTTTACAAATATTTCAAAAAGAGACTAATGGATAACAAAAAGGTAATATACTATGCAAGTAACAGTCGGCTTCCATCAGGAAATGTCAACCATGCAAAATGTGTGGACATTATTGTATCTAATAAGAAAAAAACTTGGGGAAAGATGGATAACTTTTTATTTGTTATATTGATTTCTAAGGAGCTTTCGATATGGTGGATCAAGAACATTTATGGACTAAACTGCAAAAATGTAATTTAGATCCCATTGTACTTTACTTTATACAGGAATTCTACACTGATAATGTGGCTCAAATACATTTGAATTAGGAGGGAGTGCTGAGTAAGGCAATTAAGACTAATGTGGGTCTAAATAATCTATATGTGTCAGATATAGGTAATAAAAATACAGTTGTAGGAATTTCCAGCCAAAAATTGGGTTTGAACAACTTGCATGGCTTACATACGCGTTTGATACCATATTAATGGACAAAACCCCAATTGGACTAGTGTTTTATGGATGGGCTCTTGGAATATTCTAAAAAGAATAGCCTTGTAGTGAACTTTCACAAAACTAAAATGATGGCGACTGGCCCAGAAAGAAAAATGTAAGGCTACTTCACATGGTTATTCAATTCTCATAAAATAGATATTGTACATTTGTATATAGCCTCAACGAAAGTTACATTTTTTAGAGATGAGACTCTTAGGCATGGACGGAAGAAACAACAGGAAAACCAGGGGAAGAGGACAGGGAAAGTCCACGGGACAGAGAGGAGGAAAAAACCAAGGAGGGGGAACAGTTAGACACCGTGGCTACGGACAAATCCGAAAGGAAAACACGCTCTGGGACAAAAACATTATGAAAACAGATATGAAGTCGCCTGACATGTCCATAATAAACCTCTCCTCACGCTCCTTCTTCTCAGATGAATTGAAAGTGCTCAAGGTGGGACTGAACCTCTGTCCAACATCTCCCTATAACTATGCAGAGACTCGAATCGACTTTGACATATATATGCGCAAAGTTCAACTGAAGACATTCTTTGCTATCAATCCACCCAAGCCAAGCACGAAGGAACTTCTGAAACGGTACACCCCTGTGACCATAGAGGATATGTGAATACTTCGAGATCTCATCCATCTAGAATCTGAATGGTAAGAGAATGAAGACATTAGTGATCCACAATGGGACCTTATGAACATACACACTGATTGGCCTGGGAAAAGTGAACTAAAACTGAAATCTGGATTCAACCCTATGTTTAACCCAGGCGGACACATTGAAGCTTTCCAAGATCTAGTTATTAGTGATTTGAAAAAAATCAGAAGGAATAAGGCTCAGATCAAGGATAATTTAACTTACTATGAACAAAGTATTCTCACTAATTTGCGTACACTTGATGACTATATTATTAAACCCTCGGATAAAGGGACACATATAGTCATAATGAACCGGCAAGATTACATAAATGAGGCCGATAGACAATTAACTGATAAGATTGTTATGCTAAATTAGATGTAGATCCGACGGAAGCCATGAATGATAAACATTTCGAGCTCCTACCACATGGAAAGAGAGAGGTTTGCTCTATGAAATGTGTAAATTCCTACATCCAAAGTTCCTCGTGATGCCTACCACCATCTACCTTTTACCTAAGGTGCACAAGAGTATGATGAGGCTTCCAGGGAGACCAATAGTGACTCTTTGGGGTGCACTATTTGAAAATATTTCCAAACTAGTGGATGAAACCTTAGTGTCCTTTGTTACTACTTTGGCATTTTATTTGACAGACATGAAGGATTTTCTAAATAAAATAGATGGCATACCCTGGGAACCTACCTTTCTGTTAACAACATTGGATGTAGTATCGCTCTACACGTCTATCAAACACACAGATGGCTTACAAGCATTTGAGTACTTCCTACACACAAGATCTTTGATTTACTTATGACATGGGAGGATGATTTTGGAAATGATCCACCTTTGTCTTACAAACAACAGTTTCCTGTTCAACAAAGACTTTTATAACCAGCTTCAGGGAACAGCCATGGGTACTACTTTTGCCCCCTCGTATGCAAATTTAACAATGGGTTGGTGGGACAAGTTTGTGGTATGGCACCCAGGTAATAGCTATTACACAGCCAAAATTGCCCTTTGGCTGCGTTACATTGATGATTTATTTATTATCTGCGACCGAACAGCAGCAGACTGGTTGGACGTTGTGAAGATACTTAATGTCAACAAACTCAACCTTAAGTTCACCGAGAGCCACAGCAAGACTGCTATTGTTAATTTAGATATTCTTGTTACAGTGACACATGGTGAACGTGTTACTGAACTCTATAGAAAGCCCACAAGTTCCAACATACCACTACATGCTATGAGCAATCATCCCACAGCTCTTAAGTGGAGCATATCCTATGGCGAATTTATTCGGATCAGGAGAAACTGTTCCCAAATAGCAAATGTTGACATTGAATGTGCTCGAATGGCTTTAAGGTTTCAACAGCGAGGTTATCCCAAGAAAGTGTTGGAGCATATATTAAAGCACGAGATAAAGATCGCACATCCCTGTTGGTGTCCAACTCAGTGATCCAAGCGGATCCAGAATCAACTATTACACGTCTCATTTTAACATTTGGTAAAGGCTCACACAAGATTTGTTAGATAATGCAGAAACATTGGCATGTTCTCAAACTGGATGAACATTTGGGTACAACACTGGGTGAAAAACTGAACATCACATTCAGGCGTTCTACCTCGCTTAAAGATAACTTGGTATACAGTTTTTGAGTCCTATGATTAACCCACGTGGCCAAAGTTGGCTGAACATTAAAACAGTAGGTTTCCATAAATGCATGAAATGTAAGGCATGCCAATTTGCAATCAATACAATGAATTATCTGCATCCTATTCTGGCTAAATATGTAATAATCAAGACATGCATCACATGTGAAACTGGCTATGTTTACGTTCTTACCTATCCGTGTGACGAATGGTATGTCGGGAGCACTATAGGAAAATTAAAACTGAGAGCGCTCCAACATATAAGAGCTATTAAGAATGTTGACCCGACATACCAGATGGCATTACATTTCCAAAAAAAACACGGAGGAAAATTGGAAGGTTTCGCCTATTTTGGCATACACTCAGTTCTGAAAGAACCCAGAGGAGGTAATGGTGAGCTCTCCCTTAGGCAATTGGAGACAAAATGTATTTTGGATCTGGAAACAAAAAGACCTAGGGGGAAACAATCTTGATGAGGAACTCTACACATTCTTTTTACTAAAAACCATCCAACATGTTATTTCAAGCTACTTTAAATCTAGAGCCATCAACACACAAGTCATATCTAGATTTTTGAACTTTTCGTTTTGTGTACATAGGGAGCTCACAAAGGCTGTCCGATGAACATACTGAAGATCCAAGCAATATTAGTATATGTGCTTTTGGAACATTTAGTACAAGTAACTGCTTTTCACATGCATTTTTGAATAACTATTGAATAAGAATTTATGACGGTTCCAATATTGTATCAGTTGTATTGGTTTTAGTGTTACCTTAATTCAGATGTTTATTTTAGCATGGTTGTTCTTTTAGGGTGTGTAATTATTTATTGCATTTACAAAGAGATTAGGGACTTTTAACAATAATATACATCTACTATGCAGGGCTGATTTTAAAAGCATCTTAACATTAATCTATATTGTGGTTGTAAACATTACTATACTGTACTAGATACATAGTGGCGATATATGCTCTGTTGCGTTAATGCATTAGCACTTTAGGCAGGTATTTCTGTTTGCACTAAGCACTTTATCCAAAATTGGAATTTATAGAGTAGAATAATGCACTTTATCCAGATTGCGGTTTATGATTGCTGCTAGGTTGCTCTTTGCACTTTATTATTATGTGGCAGCTATTATGCTTATTTGCACAGACTACAGTGCTTTTAAGCTAATTTTAAACTAATCGTCTATATTTATAATCAGTCCATCAGTCCAGTATCTGTATTGCTTACACACAGAATATTTAGTGAACCGCTTGGTAGCGCCGAGTGTAGTGTATTATAGGAGATCGCTAATAATATTGGTGATCCGTTTCTCATTGTATTTTCAAGCCGTGCAACTTCTATTATACATATCAGTAGATGTTAATTTTAAGATTCCAGTAATATTTATCTTTTTTAATAGTGGGGCTGCCACTAGAGCAGTACGAAAAGTTTGCTTGTTTATTAATTTATAGCGAGGAATGTTGGTTGCACGGTTGAATTCGATTGAGAAACGAATACACACAACGCACAGAAAAATGTAATCAAACTTACTTTTGCAAAGTATATTTGTAGCAATCTACGTTAACAACAACAAGGCGTTATCTGTAATCCAGAATTATAATCACAAGTGTATACTTATCATGTGAGAGCCTCAATACACCGCCATTGCCGTAACTTAAGGTATTTTAAGATGTCTACTTCATAACATTCAGTTGCTTTTGACTTTGGCAGAGTACTGTCTAGCAGCCCTTGATCATAGAGATGTTGCATGTAGTTTAGTCCATTATCTGTGTTCAACACCTTAAAAGTGACCAAGCGGTGTGCAAACCGCGTCCTTTTGATGTTTTTCTTTTTTCCACGGCATTATACAATAAAGGATTTACATTGTCTGGAAACATTTGGTGATTTGTACTCAACGCTAAGAAGACATTTGCTTTCTTAAAGCTGCTCTTCGGAGTGCCTTCCATTTCCCTGTACCTTGGCACAAAGGTTTTTTCATATATATCTCTCTTTCTCGGAATGTTTATATCAGATACTTTGAATGTGAGATCTTTGGAGACCTATATGTGTGTTTGTTTGTTTTATTACTTGTAATGTGCACCAGACCCAAGGATATCAGGGCGCAACAGTTACAAGAATATACGACAGAAAATAGAAAAATGATTTATGGCAGTAGTACGTTTTGTGAGAACTAAAAGTGGTTATTCCATTGAAGGATTAATTACATTATATTAATCTTGTTTAATTCCATCTGTGAGTTATGGCCTTGAAGTATTCACTGTAAGAGAATCCCATTTCTGAAAAAAAAGTAGAAGGAGAAAATCTGGAAGAAAGCCTTTGGCTTACCAACTGATGCACTTGTAGAAGGTTTAGACTGCGAATTGGGATTGTTATCATTAACTAAACAGAAGAAGATATTGATGAGCATATCATATTGATGGGCATATCCTATATTCGTATGATGAACAGAATTGATGATCAGAACTGTATATACTCCAATTTTAAAAATATACTACAGAAAGACAGCAGTGGCGTTGCTCTTAAGCAATGGAGAGAAGATGTATTACAGTTTTTGGAAGTTATTGGATTCTATGTGGATGCTGAGAATCATAACTATAAATGAAATTAAAATAAAAAAATAGCAAAAATGTGGGATCGTAATAACAGCATTACATTTTTGGGTAAACAAAAAAAATATGGTGATTACGTTAAGCAGTCATTCCCAGTGGAGGCTCCCTGCAACTATCTGATAAGTCACTCTTTTTTTTATTTTTTATTTTTATTGGTTTCTCACACACAAAACATTTTACATCATCATTCTTCATTACTTTTACATTTAAAATCTTCTCAGATCCTTGACCTCAATCAATCTTAAACAATTAGTCCAAACTAAAAAAGTTTTTCTTCCTCAGTTATTCAGTCCCCCAAACTCTTGTGTATCCCTATCCTAGAAGGGGATAGGAATGGGGCTCCTGCTCTAGAGCGGCCCCATTCCTCATCAATTCATTTTAAAATTACATTTTAACACAATTCCATTGTTTTCACATTCTGACGACCAGTTAATCTTTTTCTACGTATTCCACACATTTCATCACTGCTAAAACCAAACTGGCCTTTCCCCAATCAAAACCCTCTCCCACCTTTCTTCTGCTGACAGCGTTGGTGTTTGTTTTACATGTCTCTCCAGGAATCTCATTCTTTCTTCAGTTTACACCTTACATGATGTCATTAAATGGAAATGTGTTTCCACGTTCCTAGTATCTCCACATTGTCTACAATGTGAGCTTAACTCAGCTGTCTGTTTGCTAGCCAGTTGTACTTCCCTGTTTGCAACAATATTCAATTGACACCTCAACAGGAGATCTCTATAGTGAGGTGATAGAAATGTTTGGAGATAGCCTGGCAGTAGATTTAAACCTTTCACTCCATGCTCAGGCTAGGTCTCAATGTGTCACTATCCCAGGACTCCATCGTTTCGATCCAATCAAGTGCTTGCAACTTATTTTTCACTTTGGTTGGGTCTGACACGAGTAAGTCCCTTTTGACGTTACAACTTTCAAGGTAGGCCTCACATTTATTCCTTTATCTTATCAATCCCCTATCTTGCACGGTTATTTGTGGCCTTAAGATGAAGAAAGGAGCAGAACTGTCCACAATCACACATTTCCTATAAAAAAGATGTTGTTTTCACAATGCTATTGATGGTAGGGTCTGATAGCAACCTCAAAATCTTCCGCCAGAAGATCCCTTCCAAAATATCGCACACCTTCCATGATAGGTTTAACATAGATTCTGCACCATATGTTAAAATCTGTGCCACCTTCTGTTTGTAGAATGTAATGAGTGGGAGAGTTGAATAACTCCCATATCCCCTATGCAGGGCTGCCCCCTGTTAGGGAGAATTCTGTCTTTAGGCTGAATTTCCTAACCTAGTGAGTCCCCCAGCAGCTTTGCTGGATTTCTGGAGTTTTTTTTTTTTCCTCCTGCCAAGAGTGAGACTCTTTTCCTCCCACTCTTGGACATGATTTATGGTATTCCTTTGACTGGTAATGTGTTTTATGGGCTATGGGGTCCTTTACTCCATAGGGTCTCATGCGTTTTTCCTATGTGTGTTACACAGCACCCTCCGTGCAGTAACACAGGGGTGTCATAATGACACCCCACCATAGACTCCTTACCCTGGGACTGACTACTGTCTCCCAGGGCATGTAAAGTCACCATTGGCTTTACTAGTACCAAATTATTAACAGAAACCAGTACAAACCATCATATTGTGGACGTACTGGTCAGGGCAATTCGATTGCCCCGTGGTCTGTTAGTCGAGGGGGCACTTCTCCGTCCCCCCGGATCGAGTTTTGGCTGGTGGCAGTGGAAACTACTTTTTATATTCGACCGCGAATATTTTCCTATGGGATTTTCCCATTGTTCGAGGCTACCAACTTTAATTATTTAATTCGCATAGCCTCGAACATACCGCCGGTTTATTTAATTAATATTAATTCTCCGGTTGGTATTTTTTGCCAAGACTCGATTCTAAAATGGCGTTTGTGTTCTCTTCTATGACTCCAACCCAAGTTGAGCCCTTTGTTCCACTTTTTGGCGGGCTTCTCCACAGAAGCCTCCAAAAGTGGTGCCACTTTCGTCTGTGTACCACAGGGGGTGTGGGAGGGGGTTTAGGCACCCTGGACTAAGTTACCGTGGTAACTCAAGTCGCACTCTTGTGTGATTGGCCCAAGTGGTGAGCCGGCCGGCTCACCACTTAGCATGTTTGAGTGACAGCTAGGCTGAGTGAATGGGGGTTTTCTGCATAAAAGCAGGGCTTTGGGGACTGGAACTTCAGAAGTCGCCACAGGACCTGAGAATCCGACGAGGGAGAAGCTGAGCCGACCTACCACGACAACACCACCGGTGGAGCCCTGCGGAACCGATTCACCACTTCCCGACGACAGAGAAGATCTCCCGGCTGGAGAGTCTTCTTCCCCTGACTGGTGGGCACAACCAGTTTACCTTTCTTTCTTCGCTCCCCAGCCCGGTTTGTAGTCGAACTGCCCGTGCCAAGCACCCCGGCGGCCGGATAGCCACTCACCACTGAACCGCGAATCAACGGACCGCTCCTTGTACCTGAGAAATTCCGCGGCTGGTTTCTTCCCTGGCAGTGCAACGGGCCCCTGTCTTCCTCCACGACGAGATCCTCTCTTCCCCTGGACGAAGCACCGACTTGCACCCGCTGCCAGGAACAACTGCCCCCGCTGGAGCGTTCTCACTACTTTAAGGTACCGTGTCCGCCAGGCCTCCCTTTATAAAGATTGCAACAAGGTAATAATAACTCCTTAACCTTCTGGACTGGGCTGGCCACCTTGACCCTCTAACTGGTCCCTTTTCTTTGATCCAACTTCTTTTTGAACCATTACAAGACTTTTGTGCACTGCAACCGTGTGACCTTGGACACATTTCGTTTGGATCCTCTTAAAACGGATCCGGCTGACTAACTCTGAATTCACGGTTTTACTTTGCCTTCATCTCTTGCTATGTTCTTGTAAAAGTGTTGGGATCTGTTTCAATTTGTTCTCTGCTTTTCTCTCCGTTTTTAAAAACGAACTATTAGAGTGCCATCTACGTTAAGCGCTCACCGCTGTCTGAAAATAAGTGGGGCTTTACTTAAGACTTGTCTAATATTCTTTTAAGGGAGTGTATATCTTTTAGTGACCGTGTTTTTGAATTGCTTACTATTAGTGCCTGTGTGTTTTTCTAGATGTGGTTTTAAATAAATAATTATATCTCTTTTACACCAAGCCCTGGTCAGTGTTTACTTGTTCTATTGTGTGCTCTTGACCTATTGTGAATACTCTGTATACTGCCCAACTCTTCTTGAGGGAAGTCTGACTGCTCAGCCACAGCTACCAAGTGAATCTGTGTGGTACAGACTGCTACCAAGTGGGTTTACTGCCAAACACCTGTAGTCCTAAATGTTTTGCAGTGGTCCCAGAGGGTACTGCACAGGTTTCTGCCTAACACCCCTTAGGTTGTACACTTTCCCAGTTTATCTCTTAGTATTGTGTACTGGTCTTTTCCATCTAGGTTTTTATTACTGAGCCCAGATAGGTCATGAGCTCCACTATCTCCAATTTTTGGTTTTCCACCCCTCATACAAAAGTTTCCTTATGTTTTCTGTGCGCAGATGACATGATCAAAATGATAATTTCCCTGCGTTAATCCACATACCATTAGCGTTTAAGTAGATGTTAAATGCATCAAGCCTCCTTTGTAGGCCAAAAGGTGTTTGGTCAATAAAGACCAAGTAGTTTACGTACAGTATCCATGGAACTTTGTTGGAATTAATCTTTGGTGGAAAAGCTCGGAACTTTTTTTGTGATTCTTTTAAGTCTGACATATATAGGCTAAAAAGCAGGGGCGCTTTAGACCACAATGAGTATATATTTTCCTTGACAAATTCACCTCTGCTGATAGTTTTACTTGAATTGAAGTGTCGGTATATAGGGATCTTATTTCCTAAATCAGATCTACACAACATTTCCACTCCATGAGCTTAGACCAGAGGCGTTCTTGCACGCTTTTTTGTAAGGGCTGTTCGGCAAGGGCTGTCTGTGGCTGTCAGAGGTGCTGCTCCATTTCTGTTGACTTGCATCGTGCTACTGCGACTGTGACCACTGTGTTTTCCACAGCGTATCATTCTGTTGGAGATACGGTACGAACTCTGGCACAAACTCTTTTATGTGCAGGACACAAGTTGCTTTGCAACTTTAACCGTTTTTCTTTTACTTTTAGGTATTTTGCACGGAAAATTTGCTAAGTGCCCTAAGCACCTCCCCCTGTACCCACAAGCCAACTTACAGCCAAAACACGCACTTTTGCGCGCACGCGCTTTTTCGTAAGGGCTGTTCGGCAAGGGCTGTCTATGGCTGTCCATGGATGGACATGGGTGGCGGTGCTTTGGTTTAATTCAATGTGGGGTGTATACTGTATTTAAGGTATTGTTGAATTTGCTTTAACCTGAAGGACTGTATAAGGTTTATCTTAACTTTTTCTTACAGGCTTAACTGGTTAGTGCTAAAATCCAAGCACGGACAACATACCGTTTACAAAACGGACACTTGTATGCCAACCGTAGATATCGTCTATATTTATTACATTTGTTAACATTTATGTCTTCTTCTCTGTACACGCTCAAATCAAACATGCCGGCATACAGTCCGCTCACGAATGTCATGATGCCTACCCCCGGGGACCCAGACCAAGTCCAGCAACCCCTGAAGCAGGCATCAGGTTACCCCAAGCAAGCCCAACAACCCCCGCTAGGGGCTATTTGGGTGCAGTCCTGGCACCTATGGCGCCAGGCTCATATGGAGAGTCAGTCCCAGTGCCATAGGCGCCAGACTCATAAATTCAAACTTACCTGATGCAGACCATGCTGCAAACTTACCTGATGCAGACCATGCTGCAAGAGCTCCAAGCCAAACGAGGCTTGGAAGGGACTATTTTACCTAGGGCCTATTTTTTTACTCAGGTGGGGCTGGGGAGGAATACTTACTTGGGACTACTTTGGAGGCTATTTAAACCACGCCTGAAGAGCAGCACACGCTTCGTGTTATTCTGCATCCAGCAACGTAACGCTCACCGTGCCTGCAAGTCTGCATCCAGTCTTCTGCCACGCCCGCCTCGAGTTTGGAGCTCCTAGAAAAAGGGAGAAAGAAGGAGAAAAGGTTAGAACAAGAGCAATACCTTTTGATCCTTACCTAAATTCCCGATCCATCGCGCCTTCGAGCTGGAAGAAAGAAGTTATTTTATGCGCGTCGCCTCGCCTGCTGCAGCGCCGCGCTGAACTCACCGGCCTTCGCAGCATCTTCACATTTCACCGTATCCTGCTGCATGTTCCCGGCACACTCCGGCACCTAAGGAGAAGACAAGAACAGCAAGATGAGCCAAGGGAATACACAGAGGAATACCCCCATAGACTTACCTGATTTTACCACCGGGGGTACTATTCTTCTTCACAGGTCGGCGCAGCTTCCACTGCATCCTAGCCGAACCCCGGCCCCTAAGGGGAAACAAAAGGACAGCAAGGTGAAACAAAGGAATAACAAGGGGAACCCTCCTCACCACAAAAGACTTACCTGATTTTACCGCCAGAGGCATTATTCCCCGAGACTTCATACTTTCTCTCAGCGCCTGAATAAGGGAGAAAGCAACAGGTTACATATGGACATTATTTTATCGAACTGTGTTGGATAATACAAATCCTTACCAGAACATTACTGGTTGCCACGAGGAACTCTTCAGTAGGGTCAAGCTGCAACCTGCAAGGAATCAGACAAATGAAGTCAGGCATTTGAACTCTTACGAACTACATACTTACGACGTCTTGCCGGGAGTATCGGAGTCAATATTGTCCTGGAACGCACCAATTCCTTCGAGCCAGTGAAGCAACTGGCTATCTAAGAGCCCCTGCGCTCAATGCAGGATGGAGAGCTCATCTTTTCAAATCATCAGGTGAGACTATAAGAGGGGACATCCAAGGTGATCAGTGGGGAGAACAGCGGGGTGGGGGGATTGTAACGCTCACCTGATTCCCGCAGAGGCGCCGGTCTTGACTGGGCGAATGCCGTATCTTCAAAGGTGATGTGTAACACACGGTTGGCTCTTTGGGCTGGACCTCTGTGCACTGTATGTCTGACTCGAAGAGTAAGATGTCTGCAGATAGAAAATATGGGATTAATGAACTGGGGTTATTGGGTGCCTCTCTCCTCTTCCCTTTCTCTTCTCCTGTAGAACCCCAAAGGTTAACACCCTCACCTTAGGTAAGTGAACGCCGAGCTCTCCATCTACCTCGGGGCAGGGTGCCGTAACCAGTTTCTTCACTGGATAAGGGTGCAGGCCTCTTGACCTCAGAGGACTGCTGTCCGTCAACTGCACGAACGGTAAGTTCTAGGCACTTCAAATGTCTTAAAAGTCTTTTGTAATGATATCTCTTGTTTTGCAGGGTTCCGGCGATGGCGGATGGCGGGCTAATGAGAGTTGAGGATCGAACCCGCGTGAGGAATAGAAGCGCCTGGAAGCACGTAAGTAAGCGCTTGTAGCCTGCTTCACGATGCGCACTAACTGTCCCTTTTATCTTGCAGGTACAAGTTTGGAGCTTTAGAGAAGCTGAAGGGTGCTGGAATTCCCACTGGATTCGGCGTGGGAAGGAGTAATGGCACGTGAGTGATAAAGTTGCCCAATGTCTTTAAACGCACCTTCTTTTGTCTTTCAGATGCGGGATGCAGCGCCGAAGGCCTCCGGAGCGTGCGAAGAGCTGGTAAGCTTTTGTCTTTCAGATGCCGGAATGCAGTGCGAAGACCTCCGGAGCATGCGAAGAGTAGGTAAGCCTTTGTCTTTCAGATGCCGGAATGCAGCGCGAGGCGTTGGTGACAGCCGATGGACCAGGTAAGCGATGCGCTGCCACTGAAGACCGTAGTGCTAACCCGTTCTTTCTTTGTCTTTACAGGTGCTGCTGAAGACTGGATTCCAGGATGGTAAGCCTTTGTTCCCTTAGGCCCAGGATCAGAAGCAGAAGACACGATGAGCGTTCTGCTGCAGAGAATGCAGAATAACGCAAAGCAAGATTCATCCATCGGGTGTGGTTTAAATAGCCTCCTGTAGTGCTTAGGGGTCTCCTTCCACAGCCACGCCTAGGTAAGAAAAGAGTTCCTGCTTTCCAGAAGAGTTCCAGTGTTCTGAACCTAGGGAGTGGCTCCTGCCCCACCCAACAGGAAAAGTAGTCCCAAACAGAAGAGGATCAGGGGTTCAACTGGCAGGTAAGTAAGCAGCATGGTCTGCTGCAGGTAAGTCCACCCAAGCATTATGAGCCCGGCGCTTCCAGCGCTGGGACTGGGCATCTTTATGAGCCTGGTGCCACTGGCGCCAGGACAGGGTCCAAAAGGTCCCAATTGGGACTGGCTGGCACTCGGAACCGGGGTTATGGGTCTGCTTCCAAGGGAGTCGGGCAAGTCCTGATCTTTTGGAAGCAGAGATCATGACAGGGATTTACGCTCAACTCCACGGGTGGTTAATTCCTTTTCTCCATTTGCAGAAGAATATTCCTACGGGCCAAGCAAACGAAGCTAGGTGGGCCAGTCCAGTCCGTCATCTCAGCCCTACGTGTCACATTGGTGGAGACCGCAGCAGTCCAGTGTAGATCGACGCCTCTGTGGGAGCCAGGTGAGCGTAACAACGAACATGCGGATTGCAAGAAAGACTATAACGTTGACACCAGTTAACATAAAAAATAGTCTGGCGTTGGACATACAGGGATTTTGTGTGCTGCATAGTGTTACTAAAGGAGCTATTCAGCTGCCGGTTTTAGCAGTAACAAGTGCAAACTCTGACAGTTTTCATCAAACTGGGAACAGACCTCCAATCAGGAAGGAGTCCGACCCACGATCAGGCAGCTCTGGAATTGCAAGCTCTTTATCTAGCCCCGCCATAAGATTCAATAACGAAATATGTGTCAAGAGTATTGACACAACTTCGTCTACAAAAGAACCCTCCAATTGTCGTACAGGGATGGATCATTCCTTGAACCAAACAATTGCAAATGAAACCCTCACGCAGAGTGCCATCTCCTCGACACCTCAAAATGGAACGCATATCTCCATTATTGATTTGATACAGTTTTCGACCGCTGGAATCTCTCTTCATGCGAGTTTAAGCCCGGTCGCGGAGTCAAGGGCGGAGCTTTCTGAACATACTGAGCACTGTTTTGCTGCTCTTACAGAATTGAAGTGACAGGATTGATTGTGCACAGCAGGCTTCGTGTACACAGAATTATTGGAAGTTTGAGCACGGAAAGAGACCAGAAGTAGATTATACCTTTTAAGAAGTTGAGCGGCTGAAGCCACGCCCCTTCAATGCAGGAAGCTTAAAACATCACATCCGTGACCCTTGCGGCGTGAAACCCGGTCGCGGAGTCAAGGGCGTAGCATTTTGAACATACTGAGTGCTGTTTTGCTGCTGTTTGGCTCTGAGGCTCAGCGAGCATCAGGGACAGGAAATAATGAAACATCGTCCGTGTTCCCAGCAATGAGGGCAACAAAGGTTGTCTCACTACGGTAAACCCCCCCTGTTAACCAAATTGACTACATATATCTCACAAAATTGTGAAAGTGATAGCTGTGGATATAGAGCACAGGGTTAGGAGCTCTGGGAGGGCGTTTACTCCTACTTTTACTATAAACTGAATTCACTCTGGTTACCCGGCAAAAGAAATAAGGATAGGGCAACGGGAGACTGTTGGAGATTTTACTCCTTTGATCCTGCTCACACTTCAATACTTGGCGAAGAAATGTTTACATCCACAAAATGTCTAACAGTTATAATTTAAGGAGCGGACCATTTGCTGATGACATAAGAGCTCCCCAATGGGAAGGCTCCTACATGGAGAAATCCCCACAGGTGGACCCACACAATGTTAGCCCGCCAATTGCTACTACTCGGCCAAGTGGATCCAACTTAGTCGAGGTCCAAATCCATCAAGAACCTCAAGCTGATAAGACACTATCGGAAGAGATCCAGAGAGACACAGTAAAAAACCTTCCATCTATAACATCACAAGACTTTACTTTATCATCGACCAACATCAAAGGGACTATTGATCATTATTTTCAGAGACGCAGACACAACAGCCTGAATGCTCTCACTCTAAATCCCTTGAGGCTCTCAAACCAGGAGCCAAATATGACGATTGAGAATAGACAACCAGAACTACTAGGGTCCGTAAAGGACCCCTGACCATCTGTTGAATCAAATCCAAAATCCACTATACCAAGGAGAAAGCTTGAATTCAACAGAGGCATTTAGAAGAGTCAGCTGCCTTCGAAGGATTAAAAATTAGTCAACCGGCTCAAAGCCCAAGGGACGCATTAGGAGGGGAGAACCAAGATCCTAAGGAGGGGGATCCAACCCTACCAGCTTTGAACTTTGTCCTTAACTCGTTAGTGTAGGTGTTCAAACTATTGAAGAGGGATGTGAAGACACATACAGGGATCCTTATGGAAATGACCAAAGACATCAAGCAATTTGAATTTACAGTTGTAGGACAAAGCAACGTAATAAATTGTTCAGTACTCCCTACATTGACCGAGATGAAAGACGGATTCTCCACCCAAATTGAAGATCTGACAGAAATCAAAAACCTACTAACTTCCTTACTGAAGGAAGATGCGGAGATCAAGGATTTCCTATCGAAAATCAATTCTAGACCAACAACAAACTTAACTATGCAACTGGAAACGGCAATTAAAGGGGATTAAACTCCACCGGGCCCAAGTACACCTGCTGATGACACCCCTTTATCAGAGTCTGTGATGGAAGAATTCTGTCACTTGGCACAGGTTGCAGATCAAACAATGGAGGCGCACCCTGAAAACCAAGACGAAATAATTGAGATAACAGCATATGAAGGAAATGAAAATATAATCCCATGGAAGAGGAGTGCTCAACTATCATATAAAAGACGGAGAAGGGAAAGGCGGAAAAACCAAAAGTCAATTAAAACGACATCTAAGTCCAGGGGCAGCCAAGACAAGAAAAAAAAATATGAGGGGGCAAAAAACTAAGAAATCAAATGTAAACAGTTTTGTGAAGGGGATCACAGGCCAGGGAAAGAGACTTGAAAAACTCCATTGAGGTGGAAATAAAGGATCGTAACCTGGAAGAGGGATCCCCCAGCCAGGAAGTTCAGGCCGAAACAGGATCACAAAAGCAAAGAAAAAAATTAAAAAAGGTCTCGCCTCCGAAGAAACAGATGGAGCACAAACGGATAAAATAACTGCAGGAACCCAGACAAAAGAAAAATCAGGAAAAATAGAGAAAAGCTTACACCAACAGGATGCCGTTAGATCAAAGACATCAGGGAAATTGCTTAAATTGGCCCCAATATTCTTACCTCGGCAGAAAATGTTCCTAAAGCTTCATCACAGATAGAGTATAGCTTAAGGATCGCTCCAATATTCAATATGGTAAGTATAAAAACTGGAGGACCAACAAATACCCAAAACCCAGACAGATCATCTACAGAGTGAGGGTGAAGACTGTTTACCCAAACCTGAGATTAAGAAACCCGACCGATCTATAGAAGCGGATAAAGAAGGGACCACGACTCCATTGACAAGAATTCAATCCTCTGAAGTTCAGACTTTGAGAACTGCGAACAGCCAAGAAGAGTCTGCCCCTTACGCTGCTCCGAGACTGTGACTTACAAATGAAGAAAATAGGCGGTCCGGCAAACCTTTGAAGAGGAGAGCGATTCTCTCATTGGTAAAGATGATCCCAGAATTATATCTATTTTCAACTAAAGATATTGAATATGTCCAATTCCCAGAATCGGGCCGAACAAGTTTAGTAGAAGTGGGATTTGCTTCCAAAATGGGGGTTAAAGCTTTCTAAAATGTGTCAGAAAAGTTGTGTAGCTTGGGTTTGGAGGTCCTTGAAAAAAGTCCTTCTTATGGTATAAGAGTTGAAGGGACAGAGCAAAACGGAGCTGCGGAGGGAAGTGTCCCATTAGTACAGCCCAAGCAGCAAACGTTAAAAGACAGCCAACCTAAAGAAGGAATACAATCACTACCCTGGCCGATGTTACCAGAAATAATCATGCAAGTTTGTCAGAAGCTGGGAGTAGTACAGATGTCTCTTTAGTAGTGAAAACCTAAAAATCACCAGTTGGAATACACAAGGTTCCAGTTCTTTTAGAAACAACAAGATGAGAGCTTTGGTTTTTGGGGAGAGTGACTTGATTCTACTGCAGGAAACCTGGTTAGTTAACACACCAGAAATGGAGGGTTTTTATTTAGCAACACAATCGGCATATACCAAAGCCAAGGGTAGGCCTATGGGAGGCCTATTAATAGCCTGTAAAAGGGCTTTATTCAATGAAATAATAGTTATCCCCTGTAAACAAGAAGGAATTCTGGCAGTGAAAGCAGTCACTCTCCTGTACGGCTCATTACCCAAAAAGATAATAATTGTTAATTTATACTGGAACCTGGCCAGGGAAAAGCTGTTGGAATTCCTCGATTCAATATCGGCTGTCCTTAGTGAAGTTAGGATTTCCTACCATGGGGCCTTTATTGCTGTCACAGGGGATATAAACTCACAATGTATTCGAACTAGCTATGGGGGCGCTGAGGAAAGAACGAAGGAAATATCAACTAACGGTAGAAAGTGGCTAGATTTGTTTGATGAATGGGATCTAAAGCTCTTAAACGGGTCTATATTGCTTCATTTTGATGAAGCAATATGGGTAAAAAAACGTGAGACACGAAGACAATTGAGAATAGCAAGGAAGATGGCAAGAAGTAAATCGAATCTTGCCATAGTGATTAACAAAATTAAAAATCACTTCAGGAGTTGGTCCAGACACCATAGAGAGGAGCTATGACAAAATGATGGAGAAGAAATGCTGCATGCTTTGGGAAATAACTCTACACATAACTTCTGGTCACTTATTAGTTCACTAAAAACTGACCAAGTGACTGTCCAAACGAATAATGTACCAGAGTTGAGTTGGCTGAACTATTTTGGTGAAAAATATCAGAAACCACAGGGAATGCCGACATTTGAAGGGGGTGGAGGAAACTGGGGGTTGAGTTTTGATAGGGAGGACATACTAAACTTGATCAATAAATCCTCCTCATCCAGATCTGCGGGCCCAAATGGCCTCACTTATCAAGTTCTCAAAGAAAATGTGGTCCTGTGGACGGAAATTCTCTACACGATGTTCAGGGGAGTGATAGATAACAAATTAATTCCCCCTTCTTGGAGGTCAGCGATTATAGTGCCAATCTTCAAGAAGGGGGATCACAGAAATCCAATGAGCTACATGCCAATTACGTTACTGGATGTGTAGAGCAAGTTGTTCACCAGTCTAGTATTAAGAGAACTTGAAACTTGGGCAAAAGAAAATAACATAATTCCCAAACAACAAACAGGGTTCAGAAGGGGCCACTCAACATCCTTGAACGGTATAATACTTGCCTCACTAACAAACCTTACAGATAAAAACAATGCAGCCAGACTCTGTGGTGCGTTTATTGATTTATCGAGTGTCTTCGATATGGTAAATCGAGATAAGCTTTGGTTCAAGCTGGAGCAGAAAGGAGCACCGAAAGTTCTGACGAATATCTTAGTAAGCCTGCATGAAGGTAATTCAGCCAGAGTCAGACTTAACCCAGCGGGGCACTTATCAGATTATATAAACGTAAATAGAGGAGTCACCAAGGTTGTATGATGGCACTATTTCTCTTTAAATTTTACCTCGGAGATTTTGGGCAGTTTATCGAGTCCTCAGCATTGGCAAGTCCTAAGGTGGGTTCACTTCCTATCAAGTGGCTCATGTATGCAGACGATATTGTCCTGCTAGACCGGACCCCAGTCGGTCTGCAAAGATTGCTCAGAGCGCTCGATTTATACATGAACGAAAATGATCTGGCAGTAAACCTGGAAAAATCAAGGGTGGTAGCCTTTGGAGACAAGAGCGCCAAAGGAGCCAGATACTCCTGGTCAATTGGTGGTCGACCAATTCCTGTAGTTAAGGAAGTGCTATACCTTGGTTTTACTCTGCATGCGGTCCCGACAATGGGAACGCAGTTCGCAGAACTAATGGCCAAATGTACACAATTGATAGCGCAAATGAAGAAGATATCAAGCCTTTACTGCAAATTTTCCATCTCGCCAATAATAAAATTTTACATGGCAAAAACTATTCCTGTACTATATGGAATCGAGGCTAAACCTCTTCTATGGTCCATAGATTGGCAAAAAGTAGAAAGCAGCATCTAGAAGCAGGTACTGGGTTTGCCCAAAAGCCTCCAGACGGCCACACTGAGATATGAGTTGGGCCTAAAATCCCTTAAGATCGCAGTGCAATGAAAATTGCTTTCCTTATATAGATCTATCCTGGTGCCAATGACAAATACACTATATGAAGATCTCTTCGACAATTTGAAACTAGATTCTTCCCTAACCTTGAGAGAACTTAGGAAGGTGGCAGAAGACCTACTGATTTACTGTGAACAAGACAATCACACATTGATCACAAATCCTCTTAAGGTCAAGAAAGCAATGACAATAAGAGATTGGATCACTACATCAGATACAGTGAGGTCATCTTCCATTCCGACATCCTTCTTTAAGTACGGAAAAAAGCAGGGCTTTGTTCCAAGGTACTTAATGAAGTTCCCAGATACAAAAGGTAGGCAGAATTTAATGAGTGCATTTGAATTTTCTCAAAACGGGCACGGTTTTAGCCAAATAGGGGCTCGGAGGCTATGCCTGGATTGCACGGACCCGAGGGAACAAACACTTGAGCATCTACTGAGATTCTGTAGAGGTACCTGGGATATTAGAGTTGAATACCTGGGTAGCCCAGTCAGGACAATCTATCGTTTATTATCAAGTGCCTTTTGGGAAAGAATGATCGCTGGCCACAAGACTAAATTAACACTAAATGTCATAAGAGTATTGCAATATGCAGGATTCATTCCACAAAAATATTGGTAAATTATTTTTTGTTGAAGGATGTAAGTGTGCTCTTACGTTTATCATATTGTTACTGATTATCTTTTACCATGTGTAAAATTGTATGGAATTTGTTATGAATGATGAACAAATTTTACTATTTTTTTCTTTTTGTATTAAGAAAGTTTGTGTAAAAAAACTAAATTTGGTTATATCACAAAAAAAAATAAAATTAAAAAAAGACTACGAATGCTCTCAGTCACAGAATGTTTCTATTTCATTCGTGGCTCCTACACCAAGGAGACCTACGGTGTCGTGCATGCAAATGGATGAACCGAAATCACAGCCGTTGTTGGAAATTACTCTAGCTGCTATCAATATGGCCATTATAAGTCTAAGTCATCTTTTTGAATCTTTAAACCACAAACTTACTGCTCAAGCAGTACAAATTAAACAAATAACGGACTGGATTGCCCGAAATGAGAACAGAAATTTGAATAGTGGCATGACCTTGAACACATTTGTGCGAACTGATACTATTCTGAAACACACAGGCGTTCTCGGTTTACTACGTCAAAGGCTCCAGGTCATGAAGGCCAGGTAGACGATGTTCTTTGCCTCCAGGGCCCTCTGTTTCAGCACATTAAGGATAAACAGATTGAATGATGTCCCTATTCCCTTTACAAACCCTGTCTGTCTAGGGTCCAGGCGGCCTGATTTTATTGCCCATGCCTTCAGATCTCTCAATAAGACAGAAGCAAATAGTTTCCCCAAAGAATCCAGACGAGCGATCGGGCGATAGTCCTTCGGGTCGCCTCGGTCAGCCTTCTTGAAAATAGGGACTACAATGGCCTCTCGCCATGTGGTCGTCACTTGCTTGGTCTGCATGATCTGTCTAAACAATTTTACCGCCAGGTGCCCCGAGGCATTTACGTTGCCCTTTAGTACCTGGTTTTAAAGGCCATCTGGACCTGCTGCCCTGGAAGAACTAAGTCTACCGAGTATAATTCTTGCCTCCTCCAAATCAAGTTCAAAGGACCATCTCTTCTCCCCCTCCATTTTACCCTTTGACTTATTTCTCCTCTTTTGGCAAATAGGGTTGAATAGTGGACTACCCATCGTTCTTCTAGTACTTGCCCTGTTGCCCTGTCATGTGAGCTGGTCTAAAATTCCCCCCATTATTAATGAGGTCCCACAGGTTTCTTGTGTTATTAGCACAGACATCTTTTAACATTTTTTCGGTGTCCCCTTGCATCCTTCTGGCCGTAGGCGCCCGGATCCAATCATGATAAGTCTGTTTTCGTTTCCTTCATCAGGGGCCCTCTCTCCCTCACCAACCTTCTAATATCCGCTCTAAGAGCTTGTCTTACAATCACTAAATCGTGATCATACGCATGTACATTTTACCTCCTTTTATCTCTTTCTTCCTTGAAATCCTTCAGGATCCAGGCATATTCCACTTTCCTAGGGTTCTCCACTATGAAATGCTTGTATTGCGAGGTGAATCTAGGGACGTCCGTCTGCTTAATTCTGAGCCTATTTTCCTCCAGGTAACTTCCACTGGAGCCATTATCTTCCTCTCCTTTATATAACCTGTTAACACTCAAGGTAATGGCTGAGATCATAATCACTTAGGTTGTGTTTCACTACTTCAAACTTCTCTGTTTCGCTACTTCAAACTTCTCAACTGCTACAACAATGTTTTCCAAAGCAAAACAGTAGTCCAAACATTTTTTATAGGCTCCTCTTCCCCATGTGCATGCACCTGGTCGGTCGCCTTTGGTTTGAGCGTTAAGCATTGTCAGTTCACGGGCATCTGTCTCGGTGACCCATCTTCGGGCTCTTTCTTTCTTCGAGTTCTGTCTCTTTTAGTGGCCATCCTTCCTTGTCTAGTTGTTGGATGTTCAAATCTCCACATATGATCACATGGGCGTTTTCCGTTTCGATCAGGGCCAACGTGGCTCATTATCGATTTAATGGACTCCTCACCCTGGCACATACTAACGCTCCAGTACGCATTTACTAGGAGGATTTTGGCTTCCGACTTGGGGGCCCCCTCTACTCAGTTTCACTATTTAAGCAAATGGGTTGGGGTTTGATATATGCTGTCCACAGTCAGCCCTTTGTCTACCTTAATAATGGCTAAGAGTCCAGAGTAACATCTCCCCAATGCGCCTTTACAGGCCAGGTTCAGGTGGGTCTCATAGGCTTCACATGATGGTTTGGACCTCAACCACG
This sequence comes from Ambystoma mexicanum, assembly GCF_040938575.1. Classification (NCBI taxonomy): domain Eukaryota; kingdom Metazoa; phylum Chordata; class Amphibia; order Caudata; family Ambystomatidae; genus Ambystoma; species Ambystoma mexicanum. The sequence goes on from NC_090929.1 coordinate 351,741,473, forward strand.
TCTCTTGGAAGCAAAGAAAATCGAATTGTCCCAGGTTCCAAGATTCTTTTGAAAAGAGGGCTCTGAATCCCCTTGTATTCCAGGAGCCGATTTAGAGGCTTTTATTTTCATATGTTCCGCAGCTATTTTGTTGTTTGGGGTTTCCTAACGCCCCTGCTAGCCAATCCCAGTTGTGTTGCTTCTCCTCCTGTTGTAGGGTAGGTGTGCTTGGTGTACTGTTGGGTTCTTCTTGCTTTGGGATGAATTGTCAAAGGAACATTTTAGAGGTGGAAGGGTTTTTTGTCGGGGTTTCTGCAGATTTTCCTTTAGTGGCTCATACTCGCCAGCCTTCCCTCTTACTCCTAGTGCATTATTAGAGGCAAAGTTACTTGCAGCTACCGCCCTCATGTTTCTTGGTTTATAAATCTCCTTAATTAGTTGAGATTCAAGATGGAGTATGAACCAATCCATTCTAATCTCATTCACAAACTCCACTACCCGAATGTCTTCCGTTGAGATATATATCTCATCATTGGAATGTGTTGCAGGAGTTTTATCACATTTCTGCGATTTAGGATAGGGGCATCGGCTCTCGATATTATTCTCTCCAGACACACTCTACTACCCTGATTTCTGTATTGGACGTCCGCTTCTTTTTTTTTTTTTGTCTGCGTTTTCCAGACGCGCACTTTGGTTATCCAACAAAATGTTCTTTACTTTCCTTTTTGCGATGATAGTTTGCCGCAGCTCTCCCTGTCGCACCTTTCCAAGGGTTAGTCTTATTTCTTCCAATGTTTTAAAGGGAGGTTATTTTGTTTTGCAAAAGTTATTCGGTTTACCTGCCTCTCAATTTCTACCCAATCTGAGCCACTTAGATTGTTCCACTCATTGTCCTCTTCTTCCCTTTCTAATGTTTCTATAAAGTCACTTAGGCAGGTCTCTGAGAAGGAATCAGTTTCCTCATTTACCCTTGGAGACCTCAAAAGAGTATCTGCTTTTTCTATGGACTTTAGTGGTGGCTCCTGTTTGGACATCGCCAGTTCTCTTCTAGGGCGCTTTTATGTTTGAATCATGTCTGGTGGTGGCAGCATTCTTATGTTCTTTGGGATTGCCCTGGATCCGTGATGAGGCCCAACAAGGCTGAAACGCGCATATGGGGTTGCTGTTGGTACTCTTGTTCAGAAGGGAATTGCCATAACATTTTGGTGCTGGACTAAAGACTGATATGCAAATGGATATTTCCCGTCTGTAAAAGGTACAGAGAGCAAAAAGCGATGGCTGCGAACTCTCAAAGTGGGAAAAAACCAGAGAGCAGGTGATCATGCCATGTTCTCTCTGGAGAGGGGCGCCTGCTACCTTTTTTTTTAACCATATTTCATAGTACCATTGTATTATAGATGGAGGCTCCTTCTGTTTCCATTGTTTCACTATACACCGCTTTGCAGCCATCATTAAGTTTGCCCATAGCGTTGCATCACTCCCACCCATTATTTGTTCCCCGTCGGGCAAAGTGCACAGGAGCACTGTCACTCTATCTAGCTCAATATCTACTCTGAGTATCCCAAACGCTTTTGATTTCACCTCCTGCCAGAAGTGCTTGAGCTGCGGGCATCCCCACCAGATATGCTCCAACGTTCCCACTTCTCCGCACCCCCTCCAACATGCTGTCGACATTGAGGTGTACATTTTATGGAGTCACTCTGGGGTGTAGTGCCAATGGTGTAGCAGCTTGTATTGTAGCTCACGGTGCTGTACCGAGGTGTATGAGTTATGCCAGCCCTTTAAGGCTTTATTCCATTCTTTGTCCGTGAGCACCTTTCCCCTTATTTTCTCCCATTTACCCCTTGGTGCCCCATCTCCCCACTTAACATCCTATAGATCGCTGAAATCAGCCCCCTGCTGCTCTCGGTAGAGAACATTAGCGTTTCCCACTCTGTGTGTTCCCTTGTGGCCCCTTCCATCATCCCCTCCCTGCCACTATAAAACTTGAGGAGAATAATCTCTGGTTCCAGAAGCACCTCAAGACCTTCCTCTTTGCTTCTGCCTTAGCCTCCCTCTCTCCTGCTGAATCTGTTCTCCCTTGGCACCATGCACCTGGCCACCCTCTGTCCTCCGGGCCCAGGTACCTGCTCACCCTGCCACCCTCACACACTGCCTCCGGGCCACCCCTTGCACTGGGGTCTGTATCTGTACCCATACAGCCCCCCCCCCTTTTCTTCATGCACTTATCAGACCTATCCAGCCTGCTGCATTAAACCCAGCAATTGCCACTTGCTGGCTGCACTACCATTGTTTGTTGCCTTTATTATTTATTAATTTATTATTATTAATCTGTTTTTCTCCTTGCTCCGCACTCTCCTTTTCTCCCCCCTTCCATGCACTTCTCCACCTCCGCCTCCCCCTCTCCTATACACTTGCGCGTTCTCAATGTCACTGGGCCTAGTAAGATCGTCGTTTTTGTTCTCCCCTGTTCCCCTTTCCTTGCCACGCTCTGAAACACTATCAATATCAATTGCAGGGGCTCCCGCCCAGTGTCTTAATTGTTGATAAGCAAATGGGTACCCCTTGCTTAGGTCTAGCTCCCTACTGCAGCTTTCAAATGACCTGAATTGGGTTCCTTCATACAGTTCTCCGATCTCTCTTATCCCTCCCTCTACCCATCGTTTAAACATGTTAGTCGTTTCCTGGTGGGAAGGGTGGATGTCCAAAAATGGGCGTCCATGGTGACGGCCACAGAGCCAATTTATACCTCTTATTTAAGTGATCCCAGATCCTCGGGGTGTTCCTTGTGATTGTGTTTCCCATTAGGCCCTCTGGCCTGTCCTCCTTTCTCATTCCCAATACTTTCCAAAGATGCTCGCCCGCCACCGCTTGCTCCATGTACACCCAGTGTTTTTGATTCTCTGCCCTCCCCCACTCTACCATAGCTCTCAGTTGCGCCGCCTGGTAGTATTTCATTATATTGGGGCAGCCCACTCCTCCCTCGGTTTTGTTCCTGAATAAGATTTTCCTGCCTATCCTCAGCTCCTCCCACCTCCCCAGATAAAATAACATGATGCTCTCCTGAGTGTCTTTCATCAGCCTCCCGGGACGGCCAGGGGAATCGCCTGGAAGAGATATAGGAGCCGAGGGAGAACATTAATTTTGACTGCAGTTATCCTTCCGAACCATGAGACGTTCAACCCTTTCCACCTTGCTAGGTCGGCCTTTAATTTGTTTTAGCAGCGGTGGGTAGTTTGCCCCGACTATCTGTTTTACGGCAGTCGTCAGGTTCACCCTAAGATATCTAACTGGTCCCGTTGCCCAGCTGAACGGGTTATTGTTTTCCAGCTGCCTCCCCTCCCTCTCCCAAGACAAGTTTAGGATCTCTGATTTTGCAAAGTTCACTTTAAAGCCGGACACTTCACAGAAGGCCCTTATTGCCTCCATTATTACTGGCAGTGGGATCTCTGTCTCGGTGATCATCAGGACCACGTCTTTGGCAAAGAGACCTATTTTGTGGTGCAACTTCACCCGCCTGACTCCTCAGATCTCCATATTCTCCCTTAACCGCTGCGCAAAGGGTCCCATCACTAGAGCGAAAAGGAGCGGGGAGAGTGGACATCCTTGCTTTGTTCCTCTTCTTATTGAGAATGGGCTGGTTAACCTCTTGTTCAATTTAACCTTAGCTTGGGGATTCTGATAATTTACCTGCATCATTCTCCAAAAATTCGGTCCTACTCCCACCTTGCTGAGTGTTCGCTCTGTGAAGGCCTACTAGACGCGGTCAAACGCCCTCTCGGCATCTAACATTAATAAGCAGGTAGGTGTGGCACCCCCGCCCCCCCCCCCTTCCAGCCTTATCAATTATGTGTAGTGCCCTTCTTATTTTGTCAAATGTATTCCGACCCTGGATGTACCCTGTTTGGTCCTGTGATACCAAATCCGGGAGAATCCCTTCTAACCTTGCTGCTAGAACCCTCGTGTAAAGTGTGGCATCTACATTAATGAGCGCTAAACAGCGGTACAAGGAGCATAGCTGTGGGTTTTTCCCTGGCTTCGGAATGAGAGTTATATGTGCTATGTTCATGGATTTGGATATTTCCCCCTTCTCTCAAAAGTCATTAAATACCTGCGTAAGGGCTTTGGCGAGCAGTTGGTTGAATGTTGTGTAGAATGTTGCCGTTAGCCCATCTTCCTCCGGGCTCGTATCTGCCTTTAGTCGCGTTATTGCTCTTTGCACCTCTTCGTATGTTATGGGTTCCTCTAGTTGATCCTTTTTCTCAGGGAATATTCTTGGCCCTTGTCAGCCTGCTAGGTATCCTGGTTTCCCCTCCTCATCCGTTGGTTCCTCCCCGTACATGTCTGCATAGAAGTCTCTCACTATCCTGCGTTTTGCTCTCTCCATCCCTACTTGTTTGCCCCCTCTATCCTCCAAAGTGATTATAAACGCCTTCTGTTCTCTGGCCCACATCTGTCTCGCTAAGACTGTCCCCACTTTGTTACCGTGCTCATAGAACTTCTGCCTGCTCCTTAGGATGGTGCTCTCCACCAACCTATTTAACTGTTTAAGTTGCCCTCTTGCATGTCTAGTCTCCTGGCCACCTTATTTGTTCCATTCTCCTTATGCATCCTCTCGAGTTCCTGTATTTCGTGGAGATTGGGTCCTCCGACATATTCCATATCTATGACAGGTAATCACCACAGCTGTGCTGCTTCGGAAAATTTTCGGCATCTGCGTCCTGCGTCGATGACATCGATACGCTGTCCTCGAGGGCCTCAGTTGAGCCGATGTCACCGGATGTTATAAGTAGTATGCACGACGCCCGTAGCCTCAGTTCCATTGTTTCCGCGAACGTGTTCGCTTCAAAGATCTCGGCGCGCCTCGGTCCTCTTGTTTCTCTATCGGTTCTTCGAACTTGGTTTGTGAAGATTGTATCATGTCTTCCTCTTCTTCCGTCCCGCAGCCGGGTTTCAAGAAGTGTCGGGACTGCGGTTCCAAGATGTCGCTGACGGACCCGCACAACGCCTGCCTCTGGTGCCTCGGGGACGACCACGCTACGGATGATTGTGACGAATGCCAGTCGCGCACGTCGAAGGACTTGCGGGAACGGAAGAAGCTTTCGGTAGGTAGGGTTTCCAAACCCCGTAAACTGAGGTCCACTGGACTTTCCACCGACGACTCGAGGGGCGACTCTCCGCGTCATCGGCATAAGTCGAGGGGGCTCTCGGGGTCGGAGTGGGTCCCGCCATTCCTCTGCCTCTTCGAGGCACTCGGGGAAGCAGCGTCACCGGTCGCCTTCCTCGTCCGAGGACTCCGCCCGTCGGCGGGTTGCTTGTCCCAACTAGCACTCTACTCCTGCGGAATGGGAGGCATTTCAATTGTTGGTGATTTTTGAATCACAGGGCTCTGGTCCGTCCGCGCCTTCAAGAGAAGCCGGCCGTGACCGTGCTAGAGCCACCACTCGCACGCCTTCGGGCTCGGGTGGTCGCTGCGATCATCGAGAACCTTCGAGGTCTCGTTCGGACAAGGTGGATCGCTCTAGCCATGCCCGCTCCAGGTCCCGGTCCTCGACGCCCTCGAGACCGTCGGAGCCTGTGTGGTCTTCTTCGAAGACGTTGACGCCATCGGCGCCATGTCCTTGGAGAGGTTCACTCGAGGCTCCGGTTCTGAGGAAACCCTTGACACCCTCAACGCCTTTCGAGGATGCTTTGTCGGAGGTGCCCCGTGACACGGTGGAACCCCCAAAGAAGGTTTTGGCCAAGTCCAAAAATGTTGTTGTCCCTTTTTCTGTGCCCCCATTCCAGCCTCTGGATTATATTTCTGAGGTGGAAGAAGGGTCTGAGGAAGGTTTTGTTCCTGATGAGGTACCTGACGAAGTATTGTCTGGTCATAGCCAGTTTGAAGACCTGCGTCAGTGGTTGCACGACGCCAGTGGTCTGGACAGCTCCCCGGAGGTGGAGTTTGGTAGGCCTGTGTCTGGTATGCACGCTGAGTCTTCGTACCGGCGGCTTATGTCAAGGGTGTCTAAGTACTTGGGGTGGTCTGCACCCCCAGTGTATTTTCTGCAGGATGACCTGACAGATATCCTGGACCTTGGTCCACCAATTGACCCGGTTCTGCCATTCCATTATGGCCTTGCAAAGAAGGGTGGCAGCGGCTTGGACTGCTCCGGAGAGTCTCCTGGCAGTAGGAAAGTCGTTGCCGAAAAAATACTGCCCAGCCAGTGGCGACCCCGGCTACTTGTTTGGTGGTGCAGGCGGCCACGGCCCTGGCTAAACAGGCGTCGTACCCTACCATCCGTCCTGATGGGGACGACAAGCGTTTTGACGGTTGGGCGAATAAAGTGTTTTCTTCAGGGGGTATGGCTTTGAAAGCAGTCAACTCTGTGTGTGCCTTAGCACGTTTCACTCATACTCTATGGAACTGTGTTTCCTTAGCGGCTGAACATATTCCCGAAGGGGAGGAACGGGATGGATTTCTTGCTATTGTGCAGGATGGCAAGGATGCCATGTGTGAATCCGTTCAGTCGGGTCTGGACGTGGCAGACTGTGTCAGCCGGTCCATGGCGGCGAGCATCGTAATGCGCAGATTTGCGTGGTTGCGGAAGTCGAGATTTGCTCCGGATGTACAAGCCCGACTTCTCAACATGCCCTTTGGTGGTGACCATCTTTTTGGCAGCAAGGCTGACGAGAGCATTGAGAGGTTGCAGACCTCGAAGGCTGCAGCGAATCGTTGAGCGCTGCAGTTCGCCAACCTCCGCCTTTTCATCCTAGGGGACAGCAATGGAGGGGAGGTTCCTTTCGATATTGCTCGACCTTTGGTAAATTGAGGGGAGCTGCAAGTCAAAGAGGCCAACGTAGGAGTACCAGAGGTGGAAAACAGGGTACTCGAGGTGTCAAGGCCACTCGAGCAGTTTCCTCTTTGCCCTCAGGCACTACCGCAGCCGCTTCAGGTCAGTCATGAGGCCATGTCCAATGGTTCGCCGGTTGGGGGAAGGCTGGCGCAGCATCTTGTAGAATGGCGTGCCATTACTTCAGATGTGTGGGTTCTGGAGATCATAGCCCATGGCTACTGTCTTCCTTTCCGGCAGAGGCCTCACGACAATCCACCAGGGAATCTCACTTTGAAGAGTCCGGATCCGCTCCTTGTGCAGGAAATCAAATCCCTGCTGGAGAAAGGAGCCATAGAACTGGTGCCTGTAGGAGAGAGGAACAAGGGATGGTATTCCCCTTATTTTTATATTGCAAAGAAAGACGGGGGATTGAGACCCATCATGGACTTGCGTGGTTTGAACAAGCTCCTCAGGAAGAACAAGTTAAAGTTGGTTACTGTCATGATGCCTACCCCCGGGCATCAGGACCAAGGCCCTCAGCTCCGGGAGCAGGCATCCAGACATTTGTTTAAACCTCAGCAGCCCGGGCAAGGGGCTGTCTGGGTTCAGTCCTGGCGCCTTAGGCGCCAGGCTCATCATAGAAATCAGTCCTGGCGCCATAGGCGCCAGGCTCATAGACTTTACTTACCTGATGCAGACCATGCTGCAAAAGAGTCCAAGCCTACATGAGGCCTGGATGGGACTATTTTGTTACAGGGACTATTTTTTACTCGGGCGTGGCTCTAGGGAACGGCTTACCTGGAACTACTTTGGAGGCTATTTAAACCACACCCGAACAGCAGCACATGCCTCGCGTTATTCTGCATCTAGCAGCGTGATGCTCACCGTGCCTGCAGCCAGCATCCAGTCGTCTGCCACGCCCGCGTACCTGCAGCCAGCATCCAGTCTTCTGCCACGCCCGCCTCGAATCCTGAGCTCCTAGAATAAAGAAGAAAAGGACAAGGTTAGAAAACAAACTTATTTCAAATTCCTCACCTAATTCCGGAACCATTTCATCTCCGGACCTGGAAAGTACATCAGTCCTGCACGCGTCTCTTCACCAGCTCCAGCACGGCGCCATACTCACCAGTTCTCACAGCATCTTTCGATCCGGCACTGTCTCCATCATTTCTTTTCTGTAATCTGGCACCTAGGGGACACAAGAAAAAACAAGGTGAGCCAAGGGAATCAACAAATACAACCTCTTACCACCATAGACTTACCTGATTTACCACCGGCGGTATTATTCCATAACTCTCCACATTTTCATATGCCGCATCTGTAAAGAGGGAGAAAAACAACACGTTAACGCATGCAATAGTTACCGGACAGCGTTGGGTAACACAGACTCTTACCTGAACACCAGCAGCAGCTAGGAGATCTTCTTCTCACAAACTCAGTTGCAACTTAAGGAAGGAAGGGGACAAGAGTGAACATCGGGCACATTGAACTCTTTGAACTTGATACTTACCAATCCCGCCAGGGACTTCAGAGTCAATACTTACCGGAACTCTCCCAACGCCTTCAAACCAGTGAAGTAACTGGTATCTACGCGCCTCTGCAAGACACACAGGATGGAGAGCTCATCTTTTACGAACATAAGGTGAGGTTACTAAGGGGATATCGTAGGGGATTAGTGGGGAAGAGTGAGAACAGTTGGGAGGCCATCACTAAAACCCACTGGTGGTTAATCCCTGTCTCCACTTGCAGGAAGATACTTCTTCGGGTCCAGCAGACAAGACTAGGCGTGCCAGTCCAGACAGTCATCTCTGCACTAAGCATCACGTTGAAGGAGACCGCAGCTGTCTGGGTATGATCGACACCCCTGTGGGATCCAGTTGAGCGTAACAGTTACTCTCTCTCAAATCCTCCAGGCCCTTCAACTTCAGGACTGGTTGGTGTCTCTCGACCTCAAGGACGCTTACTTTCATGTGCCGATCCATCTCAAGCACAAGAAGTACCTGAGGTTCGCGGTTGGTGACTCGCAGTTTCAGTTTCGGGTCCTGCCGTTCGGATTGACCTTAGCCCCGAGGGTTTTCACCAAGTTTATGGTGGTGGTAGCAGCGTATCTCAGTAAAGGGGGGATTCATGTCTACCCCTACCTGGACGATTGGTTGATCAGGGTGCGCTCTCCGGAGCAAGTCCTGGATCATCTGCCAGTCACCTGCCACTCCCTTCACAGGCTGGGCTTCTCCCTCAACTTAAAGAAGTCCCACTTGATGCCAACCCAGCGGCTCCAGTACATCGGAGCAGTGCTCGACACATCCCTGGGGCAGTGTTTCCCTCCCCAGGTGAGGGCTCATCACATTCTGCAGATGGTGCACAAGTTTCAACATGCCCAGAGTCTCCCGGCGTTCAAGTTCTTGAGGTTGGCATCCTGCATTCTTTTGGTGCCAGAGGCTCGACTGCGTATGAGATCTCTGCAGTGGGCTCTCAAGATGCAGTGGTCACAGTCCTCCGGCAGGATGTCCGACCCCGTTCAGGTGCCACCCTTGGTCGCCCAGGACCTTCTGTGGTGGGCCGTTGAAGGCAATCTGATGAAGGGGGCTCCATTTTAGCTACCCTGGCCGGAGGTGACGGTCGGAGTCCAGACTCCATATCAATCTGTTGGAGCTGAGGGCCGTCAGGCTTGCCCTGAAGGCTTTTCTGCCGACTGTGCGAGGAAAGAATGTCCTGATTCTGACGGACAACACAGTGGCCATGCACTACCTCAACAAAAAGGCGGAGCAGGGTCACTTCCTCTGTGCAGGGAGGCGATGCAGCTCTGGTTCTGGGCCATCCAGCAGGAGATTTCGATCTCGGCAGTTCATCTGGCCGGAGACGAAAACGAGACGGCAGATGCTCTGAGCAGGCAGAGTGCTATCTCTCACGAGTGGGAGCTGGCTCAGGAGATTCTCCTGGAGATCTTTGCCCTTTGGGGGACCCCACAAGTGGATCTCTTCGCCTCCAGTGTCAACCGGGAAGTGCGAAAGGTTCTGCTCGCGGGAATTTCCTCCAAGAGGAGCCTTAGGGGACGCGTTTCTGGTGGAGTGGTCCTTCCCACTGCTGTACGCGTTTCCTCCAGCCCCCGTCATCCCGCAAGTGCTGCAGAGGTTACGGAGGTTCGGTTCCCGGATGATCCTCATTGCTCCGGCATGGACTCGGAGAACGTGCTACCCGGGCCTTCTCGACTTGTCCATCTGCCCTCCACGCCGTCTTCCCTACCGAGATGATCTGCTCTCACAGGAGTGGGAGGGGGGGTCAGGTTCTCCATCCAGAGGTCAGATCCCTCAACCTTCACGCTTGGCTTCTGAAAGGTTGAGGTATAAGGATTGGGACCTCCCTGAAGACGTGATGGAGGTGTTGCTTTCAGCCAGACGGCCTGCAGCTAACTCCCTGTACTGTTGCCATTGGAGAAAGTTCTGCGACTGGTGCAGGGTTAAGAATGTGGATCCTTTTTCATGTGACATTCCTGTGGTTCTGTCGTTTTTGCTTTCTTTAGCCCACAAGTGCCTGCATGTGGGTACGATTAAAGGTTACCTGGCGGCGCTGTCCATATTTAAGCGCTCGTCTGAGGAGTGTTCGTATTTCAAAATTCCTTTAATTTCTCAGTTTCTGAAAGGGCTCACTAATGTGTTTCCACCGAGACCTTTCCAGGTGCCAGTTGGGATTTGAACCTTGTTCTAAAATTTGTAATAGGTGCTCCATTTGAGCCTTTACATTCTTGTCCTTTGAGACTGTTAACCCTTAAAACTGTATTTTTAGTTGCGGTCACTTCTGCTCGCAGAGTGAGTGAGTTGCAGGCACTTTCTGTTAAGCCACCCTTCACATTGTTTCATAAGGACAGGGTTGTCCTTGGGGTTCGTCCTTCCTTTCTTCCGAAAATGGTGTCGGAATTTCATTTAAGCCAGAAGGTCATTGTTCCAGTATTTTATCCTCCTCCGCATCCTGGTAAGGATGAGGAGAGGATCCATAGGCTTTAAGTTTCTACATTTCACGCATGTCCCGGGTCAGAGTGGACGATCAGCTCTTTATAGGATACGCTGGAAGGAGTTTGGGACAAGCTGTTACTAAGCAGACTTTGTCTAGATGGATTATCTTGGCAATTTCTGAAATGTTCGCTTGGCGGTAAGAACCCTCCGGTAGGCTTACGGGCCCATTCTACTAGGGGTGTATGGCTGCCTCTACTGCCCTGCAGAGGGGTGTTCCTATTCGTAACATCTTTGAAGCAGCCACATGGGCTTTGGTCCATACTTTTGTAAGACACTACTCCCTAGATTCTATCCATGGGCAAGATCTGGCCTTTGGCAAGGCGGTCCTCTATTCTGCAATTTGATTGGGCATTCTAAATTTCTATATTCTAAATTCTTTTTCCCTCCTCCATACGTTGGTACTGCTTTGAGAGTCTGTCATAGATATGGAATACGTCGGAGAACCCAATCCCCTCCAAGAACAAGTTACTTTCTTACCTGGTAACGTTCTTTCGATGGGATGGTCAACGACGTATTCCATATCGCTCCCTGCCTGCCCGATACAGAATTTCTTTTGCGATTGCAGCTTCTGTTTCCGCAAGGCTTTCTGTGGTCATACTGGCAGAAGATTGGTGCCACACGTTCTGGGAAAAAACTACAACTGAGTCTACGGGCGTCGTGCATCCTACTTATAACATCCGGTGACGTTGGCTCGACGGAGGCCCTCGAGGACAGCGTATCGACGTCATCGACGCAGGACACAGACGCCGAAAATGTTCCAAAGCAGCACAGCTGTGGTGATTACCTGTCATAGATATGGAATACGTCGTCGGACCATCCCATCGAAAGAACGTTACCAGGTAAGAAAGTAACTTGTTCTTCTCTTTCCAGCCCCCTCTCTGCTTTTTTCCTTGCCTCATGGCTCTGCTTCAATGCTCTTATGAAGTGTTCCTTAATGTGCTGCTTAAACACATCCCATCTCTCTCCCAGGCTGTTGCTCTCTCCCAACCTCTCCTCCATAAATTTGCATTCTGTTTGCTGCCTCACTTCACGATCTCTGAGAAGATATTCTTCCAGTCTCCATACCCCAGTCTCACCCCCACGCCTGTGTGTGCTTCCTCCCTCCCACTGTAGTGAGACCGGAGCGTGGTCCGATATTGTCATGCTCCCAATATGGATCTTTTTGGTTGCTTGAACCACCCCTCGCGTTGCCATGATATAATCTATTCGGGAGTAGGTCTTGTGAACATGTGAGTAGAAAGAGTAGTGTCTCTCTTGTGGATGGTGTGCCCTCCACACATCATTAATCCCTTCTTCCTAAAGCCTTCTTCACAGGCGTTTGGACATTGTCCCTGTTGCATGTCCCCTTAGCCCAACTGACCTGTGCCAGATAGGGTCCGCTGCCAGGTTAAAATCCCCAGCCACTATTGGCTCCACCTCCCTGAACCTGCCCCTCCAAAAACCTTTCAAAGAAACCTTCCTGTCCCTGGTTGGGGGCATAAACTGATGCCACTAATTTTCCCTTTCACCAGCACATACCTCCCCTCTGGATCCCATTTCACCTTAATCCCTTCTATTTGTAAGGATTTATGGAATAAGATTGCCACCCCTGCCCATTTGGTTCCAGCGGCCGCATGGTACTGGAGTGGGTAGTTCTTGTTATGTAAGCGACTCATCTTCCTTCATCAAAGTGTCTCCTGTAGGCAGACTATTCCTGTCCCCTCTTTCTCGATTTCCTGCAAAATTGTGACCCTCTTATTCAGGCTGTTCAGTCCCCTTACATTGCAAGAGTGTAATACTATACATTCCTTCTTGCTAGTGCTTGCACCAGGTTGCCCTGATGACCCCTTATTCCTCTGACCAACTGAGCCTTTGTCTTGCTGTACGCGGCTGCCCCCAGAACTGGTTATACATCCCCAACTTGTAACTGTCCCTAGATCCATTCTCCAGGTTCTTGACTTGGTCCCCTTATGCGAAGAGTGTGCGACATTCGCCCCCCTCCCCTGCCAGTCACTATCCCACTTCCTTACCATGCATCAGGCTATATTCTGGTCCTTTAGTCCTTCTTAGTGACCCTCCACGTGTATCACATTGCCCTTCATGTCTTCTTCACCTTTTTTGTGCTCCACCACTGGGACCCAGATCGTGCCTGGCCCGACTCTTCTCCTGGATGGTTTTTCGTACTGTCCTTCCCTGCTTCTCTTGGAGCCACCTCCAGAGCCCTCAATCCGTCCTCGACCTGGGAAACAGTTTTTTCTTCATTACCCATACGAAATTGGAGTCTTGTTGGGTAGAGCCATCAATCTCTCATCTTCCTCTTGTTCATTTCCTCCGTGAGCAGTTTAAACAAGTGTCTCCTTACCAGTGTAGTTTGGGACAAATCATTGTATATCTGGATTTCGCATCCTCTCACTCGGATTTTCCCTTTCATCCTGGCCGCCCCCATGAGCCATGTTGTATCCTTATAGTTGTGCATTTTTACTAGTATGTCCCGAGGTCTTGCACCAGATCCCTAGCAAAGCGGCTATCCAGAGTGATAGGAGACATAGTGCACAAGGACCAGAATGGTTTTATACCTGGTCGCAACACGTCCCTAAATTTATGCAGGCTTCAGCACATTATAGCCCAAACCAGCACAAGCGACGAGCAGCTTGCATTGTCATCCTTGGTTGCTATTCAGGCATTTGACTCCATTTATTGGGAGTGGCTGGTAGCGGTTTTAGAGGGATTTGGGGTTGGCCAGAGATTCATCAAATGGGTCAAGATTCTCTATAATAAACCAAGGGCTAGGCTAAAATCGGGGAAGTATGTGTCAGATGCATGTGATATTCATAGAGGCACTAGGCAGGGCTGCCCACTTCCCCCCATGCTCTATATTTTGGGACTAGAGCCCATCACAATTTATTTCAGGCAGCAGTTTTTTGACACATGGATTAGGCTGGGAGGATTTGACCAAATCATCTCACTATATGCCGATGATGTTCTGATATACGTTAACAACCCTCATCTTAATGTTCCAACAATACTGCAAGTCCTTGACAACTATGCCAAGGTTTCTGGTATACAATTCAGCAAAGCGAAATCCTGCCTGTTCCCCCTGGCAGGCCTGAAAAACAAGATCGCTGAGGAGCGTCCCTCGGTGGGCGTAAAGTGGCAGAAGGATTCTTTCTGATACCTCGGGATACAGATAATGCATACTCCTGAGCTGATGCACGTACACAACACGAAAGCTGCAATACCCTCATTACGTAGGTCCATAAGGTTTTGGACAAAGCTTCCATTATCCATGTTTGGTAGGGCCTCGATAGTTAAGATGATCATTCTCCCTAGATTCCTGTACGGGTTCCAAAACGTGCACTTCTACATCACAAAGCCCTTTTTCCAACTTCTAGACACAATAATCAGAGAATTTTTATGGGGAAAAGGTAGACACGGGGTGGCATTGTCCACCTTAGTCTTACCATACAGTCAAGGGGGGATCCAACTACCAAACCTGGAAAAATACTACCTTACAGCCCAGTTGAGCTATGTGTCCAAATGGTTAGCAGATGCAACCACCTCGGAGACCCCCCTGCTACAGGCCATGATCCCCCCCCCAATTCGGCTGAAGGAATTGATCTGGGCCCCTCAAACACTGCTTGACAGCCCACCATTTCTGGCAACCCTGGGCAGGAAAATATGGCATAGAACCGAAACGGTGTTATGCTGGAAGCAGCCACATTTCCTAGAAGTGCCAATAATTTCAGGGCTGGCTAAATCTGACACCACCCTAAATAGCATTAGGCTCTGGGAAAATAAAGGAGTATACACTTGGGGTGACCTATACTCCGAACGCATATTCAGGGAATTCACTGAGTTGCAGGAGGAAGAGGGCATCCACGCCGGCCAATTCCTGTGGTACCAAAAGATCTGCAAAATAGCACGCACAAAATGGAACACCTGGCCGGAGGAACCAGAGGCAAATCCCTTCCTGACACTGCTGTATAATCTGAACGAAGGAGGGAAGGCAGTATCTCAAATCTATAGTCTTCTGAAGGACAACCCCAACCCCCCCAGTGCTGCACTAAAGACCTGTTGGGAAGCAGACATGGGACAAGAGCTGTCCGAAAAAGAATGGGGCAGAGCACTGTCTTTCCCGAAAGAGGTCTCTAGAAACCAGAGATTTCGGCTAATACAGTTAAACGTACTATACCGCACTTATCTAACCCCGAGCAAAATAGCAATGTTCAACAAAACTGCTCAGGCACAATGCACCTGGTGTGGGACGGATGGGGCAGACCTGATCCACATGCTATGGTACTGTACCAAGGCACATAACCTCTGGTTAAAAGTGAAAAGGACTTGTGAAAAAGCGGATGTAACTAGGTATAAATGGACCCCAGCTGAATGCCTCGCAGGCAGCTACCCCAGACTGGCCAAACTCAAATATGCTGTTAAACTGATGGACTTGCTGTGCATAACGGCTAAGAGAACTATCGCTATGGCCTGGAAAAGGCCAGCAGGACCGAATTATTAAGTATGGCGCAAAGAACTTGAAAGATGGGCGAACGCTGAAACAAGAGCCTGGGAGGACAGCGTGGCCAGATCCACCGAAGACTCGAGCATGTCCCTAGCAGCATGGAAAGACACTATGTCTAGACTGTTTCGCTCCTCCGATGATAAGCCCCCTTGAACAATTCACCTGGCCGACCATATGACCCAGACGGCCGGCTAAAACACTCAAAACCAGACCCCCACAGCCCTGGCTATATCTGGAAAGTTCCCACCCACCCCCCTGACGCCCAGTCACCTACCCTGCCTAGAAACCAGTCAACTACCGCACAACCCAGGAGCGGAGACAGTTAATGTTAATCTGTTGTACAAATGTTGTTGTTTTGAAAAGGCATAATTTCAGTAATCAAGTCGGTTAATCTGAACAAAGAACCCGACCAGTATTATTGTATGATGATTGTAACCATAAATGCCAATAAACACATTTTAAAATAAATAGCACAGTTCCCTGTGCCCATAAATAGATTTCCTTTGGGGGTTATAAAATCGAAAAATAATTTATTGATATATGTCATTATTCAAAAAGCTATACACGCATATCAATATCGAAAGTGTTACAAGGGACACAACACCTAAAATATCAATTAATCCATTCGGCTACCTACACACTACCGCAAGGCCTAAAGCTAAATCCGGACACTTGACTCACCAGTGGCGGAATGTGGACGAATAGAGTTGGAATAGCGTTTGCGATCAATTTTCGTGTTGTTCGCCGTTTATTCTTCTTTGTTACCCAAGATGTGGTGTACATGTTCAAGGAAAAGTGCCGGCTGCAGATGCGGTATTGATCACCCCTCTTGTCCTCAAAGACTTGCTGGACTCTACTTTCAAGCTCTTCCCGTGGATATCTGCAATGTCTCACCCATTCTCTTATTCGATCAACAGTTTTAGGGAATACATGCATTGTAGTGCCTTCAGATTTAGCATGGGTCTTCGAAGGGCAACCGCTAATCGAACAGGCAGGCATTGTTGAAAATTCTGAAAAGTAAATATCAAGATTATTATAAAACCTTGATGAATAAAAATGTCATAAAAAAGTAAATGAACCATACCATGTTCAATGCAAGGTTTGTTTTGGTTGCCAGGACTACACCAGTTAATCATGTGCGGCTTAGTATTTGCATAAGTTACAGAAATTCTTTAAATGATGTGACTAAACTCTGAACATGTGACTTGTCCCTTGGATGTTCTGTCTTGCACGAGAAGGAAACATGCTTAGATTATAGACTGGACCCCAGAAGGATGCAATTCGATGACAATTGACACAGATGAAAATAAATAGATCTATTGATAGCATAACAATTGAAACTCAAGTCAATAGCAATGAGACCAATGACCATAGCACTATTGGGTACTGTAATCGCAAATAGATAGAAATGTAAAAATTACTGAAATACGACTAGGATACATGGCCTTACCTTGACCAACAAACAGTTGGATACAGCAGGCCGAGCAGTATGTTGCAGGAGAACAGGTTGATGGCCACCGGTAGCACACTGACGAGTTTGCTCGCAGCGGTCACAGATAGCACGACGACGAGCAGATTA
This sequence comes from Ambystoma mexicanum, assembly GCF_040938575.1. Taxonomy (NCBI): domain Eukaryota; kingdom Metazoa; phylum Chordata; class Amphibia; order Caudata; family Ambystomatidae; genus Ambystoma; species Ambystoma mexicanum. Next base: position 351,758,354 of record NC_090929.1, read on the forward strand.
GCATAGATCTCAGTGCTTCTCAGGTGGAAGGTTCAGGAGTTGACTTGCAAAGCACAAAGGTGTTCTCATGAGACATATCAAGTGGTTTATAAAGTATTACAAACGGGTGTGTTTGTGAATGAATGAAGTGTGTATGTCGTGGTATTATGTGGTTTGCAGGGGGGGCGGCCTGCCTCGGGGGAGGCCTGCCTGGAGACACAAGGTCTGAGGAGGCCAAGTGAGCGATGGCCCCTGGGCGTGGGATACCTTTTGAAGTGTACATGCTGTTTGGCACCTTGGCCGTTTGCGCCCGTGACAGCCCCCATGCCAACGCTCATCCCCGGGTGCGAACCGCCTTTGATAGAGGGGGGTGGGATGAATGGGCCGGTGGGCGTGCAGATAAGTCACAGGAAGACTGCTGAATGGAGACACACCTATGTGGATTGCAGGGGGGTGGCCTGCTTCAGGGGAGGCCTGCCTGGAGACACGGGGTCTGAGGAGGCCATGTGAGCGATGGCCCCTGCGCGTGGGATACCTTTTGAAGTGTACATGCTGTTTGGCACCTTGGCCGTTTGCGCCCGTGACAGCCCCCCATGACAGCGCTCATCCCCGGGTGCGAACCGCCTTTGATAGAGGGGGGTGGGATGGATGGGCCGGTGGGCGTGCAGGCAAGTTTGTGGGAGCGAGGGGCCATCAGGCCCCTCTGATCCTTTACTTCTCAGTAGAAACTCTGACCAAGTGCCTCCAGTAGTGGGTTCGCCCCTTGCCCTTATGTGATGTTAACTTTGGTTGACATTCGCGTAGATGGGACCACTGAGCAGGACACGGGGCATCCATTTTTGTACCCCTTTTCTACTCCATCTTGGTGACCAGGCCTCACTGCGCAGAGCACATGGCCCCCACCCTCGTTCCCACTCTGACTGGAAAACTCCAGAGGTATTTGCAACAGCTAATAAATGTAACACATTACTCTTCCTCTGAGATCACTGTCCTGCATGTGAAGCAGCCTGAACTAAGCACATAGCTCCTTCATCTCCACAAACGTGTCCTTGCCCACGCACCCTCGCCAGTGGAAACTTACTGCCATTCTGATCCTGTGTCCCTGCAAGGTATTCTCTTCATGTGCCAGACCACTGACCACGCCATGATGCCCACCTAGCAGATCCCCAACTAACATTAGACCCCTACTGCAGTATATCGTTGCCTATCAATAACAAATACCACATACCGGAGATTCTTGTGAGCACAGACCCACACTTCAAACAGTGTATTATAGTGGTCAAGACCCTTAACGTAAGGCCTGTATAATCCAATGTTGATCGATAGTATAGATATTTCTGATGTTTGTTAATCTGCTTAGAATCACATGCTGTGCATAGGTCCGACATCCAGTGGTCACTGCGGAGTATTGCATTTTGTTTTTCGTAGTCGAAAAGGGGACGTCGACCAGGCGTGTCTGAAACACTATCCCTATAGTGACGTGCGTTGTACCCACAATCCCTCACGCGTCGAGGTCCCTCAGATTGTTTTTTTCCGCCCAGCTTCTGGTCGCCTTCACGCGGAGCTCCTCGAGAGACATTGCAACCCTCGACCTTTGGTCGTTTCTTCTACGAAGATTAATACAGCACTCCCTCGACGCAGTGTAGCTGTTCTCCGCCGAGCAAAATCGTCGACGGAGGGTCGAGCGGAGGAAATCTTCGGCGCTGCCGAACACGTGGCCTGGCCTCGCTGGCCACATACAGTAGGGAGAGTGGGGTCGTGGGACATCTCTGGGTCTTTCTGAGAATGCCTTTCCCTTTCCCCTTCCTTTCCCTGGGGGTGTTTATCGCGATTTATTGCCTCTGCTATGGAGAGGACACCATTTAGGTTTTGCCCACTTTGTAAAGGCAAATTCACTTGGAAGGACAAGCACTCACGGTGTAACCGCTGCTTGCCCCTCGATCACAAAGAGGAAGGGTGCGCGGCTTGTCGGCTTCTGAAGCCTAAAACTCTAAAAGACCGTAGGGTTAAAAGGTGGGCGGCCTACGCGATGTCGAAGGCCGAAGGTTCACCCGCCGCTGCTACCACCGACAGTGACGAGGAACGCGATGACACGACCTCCGCCACGGAAGTCGAAACCCCCTCTAAGGAGCGCTTACGCGCTTCGTCGTCTGTCCCCGGCCCCGACGGGCTCGGCTCATGCCCTGCTTATGGGGATGAACACCCCGGCGACACTGACGCACACAAAGATTCACATAAAGATAAGCACACAACCCATGGCTCTTCTTCGTCTAAGTCGAAGAGAGCTTCGGCGCCCAAGGAGACGCAGGTTCCACCGGCGGCCTCCTCGGACCGTTCGGGTTCGAAGCCCCTCTCGCAACCGCAGCCGCGACCTGCGACTGGGCTTTCGGCAAACAAGGGCGCCACCACCAAACCATCGGCCGGTGCGCATCAACAGAAGGCGCAGACCGCCGTACAGCGCTCGATACCCATAGCGTCGAAAACTCAAGCTTCCGCCGACAAGAATGTCGCCGATAGCTTAGCCAGGATCGTTGTAGCCGACGCCCAAAAGCGTACGCCGAAGATTTCGTCGAGCGTTACGCATAGATCAAAGGATACGCCGAAAACACCCGAAGGAAAGCAGGGACTACCCCCTTCAGTCAGGGAGTCTCCCGACACACCTGAGGGTTTTGAGGAGGGCAACGGGACACTTTCCTCGACGCTTTGGGAGAGGTCGAGCCATTTCGAGGTAGACAACTCGAGTTTTCCCCCGCTAGACCGCTCTGGGGTACCCCATGAAACTATGGAGAGACTCCACCTCTGTATGGAGAGGATGGAAAAGTTTATGAGTACCCAAGCCCCTCTAACTCTCAGAAGAACTAGAGAAGGGCCTCAAGACGACCCCAGAGCCAAAAAACCGAGGCTGGTCGATCCCCTGCTGGACACAGCTTCAGACTTCCAAGATGTATATGACCTCACTGGGGAGGAACAATACTTCGAGGAAGAAGATGATTTCATGGACAACGAAGGACAGAACCAGGAGGAATGTCTAGAAGACAGAACAGACATTATAGAAGAAGGCTTCGGGATTAGCCCAGGAGAAGGACCTTCGCACCCCTGGCAATCACCATCAGTGTGTTCCGACACTGATGCCCTAAATCTAACTCCTCCGGATAATTCTCCAGTTAGGAACACGTCTCCAATTGACGATCAGCCTACTTTCAATGCACTGTTGCGCAGAGCAGCAGCGCATTTCGAACTGGACACGGGAGAACTCTCTCCAGAATTAGACTTTGTAGAAAGAGTCATTAAAGAAAAACCCCCGGTCAGCCAGACCATTCCACTCCTCGCCTCAGTTAAAAGGAGGATCACCCCGTCGCTGTCCACTCCCGCATTGATCAGAGGGGTCAATCCACGGATTGAGAAACTTTTCGCTCCTTCACCCTCAGACCCGCTCTACATTAGGGGACATTCCATACCGGACTCCCTAGTTGTATCTAATACTAGAAAGAGGGCAGGGGTACCACTTTCCACCAGTGAGGCACCCCCTGACAAGGAGGTCAAGAGGCTATATGCCCTTGCAAAAAGAGTTACTTCCTCGGCTGCCTTCTCAGCAAGAATTGCCAACAACAATTCCTTGCTTGCGAGCTACGCAGACGCGCAGTGGGCCAAACTGCGCAAAGACGCAGAGGAAGCACCGGAGCCTTTACGTACACGCCTACTGTCGACTATTGGCGAAGGAACACAAGTGAACCAGAGCATTGTAAAAAACACTCTGGACGCGGCAGAAACAGCAGGACGTTCCCTGGTACAAGGAATACTCCTAAAGCGCCATGTATGGCTGCGCTACTCAGGCTTTAAACCGGAGACACAGGCGTCTTTAATAAATAAACCTGTCGAGGACGCCAACCTCTTCGGAAAAGCGGTAGATGAAGCCCTAGAGATGGCCAAAAAAGAGTTCGACACTATCAAGACTCTTGACCAGATCTCTAAGCCCACTACCAGACGTGGCTATGGCAACAAGCGCTTTTTTCGTGGCCAACGGCAACAACAACAAGGTCACCATCAGCAATACCCTGCCACCAATTACCAAGCCAATAGTGGGCAGTACAGCCAAAGAGGCCAACGCCGGGGCAAAGGGAGAGGTCGGGGATCCACCCCCAGAGGCTCCCAAGCCCCCAACAACTCCAAGTGACGCGAAGATTCGCGTCCCCTCCCATGCAACACCGGTCGGGGGCCGGATAACATCCTTTCTTCCTGCATGGGAGGAGATAACGTCAGACCGTTGGGTACTTTCCACCGTAGCCCACGGATACTGTATCGAATTCAACAGTTCCCCATCCTACAGACCCCCGAGGGGACGGCGGTTGACACCGGAACATCTTGCCATCCTTCTTCAAGAAGTACAACAACTGCTGGAAAAAGGAGCCATAGAGGTGGTGCCTCTATCTCAGGTAACGGAAGGTATTTATTCAGTGTACTTCCTTGTACCCAAAAAGGATCTAACCATGCGCCCTGTATTAGATCTGCGCCCAGCGAACAAGTTTATCAAACCCCAAAAGTTTCGTATGGTGACCTTACAGGAGGTGATCCCGCTGCTTTCACAGGGAGATTACATGACAACATTGGACATGAAAGATGCATACTTTCATATTTCAATGTTGCCAGCGCACAGAAAATACCTAAGGTTCATGATAGAGGGCAAACACTACCAGTTCAAGGTGCTACCCTTCGGTATAGCTTCAGCACCAAGGGTATTCACAAAGGTACTGGCAGTGGCTGCGGCCCACCTGCGCAGGTTGTCCATCCCAGTTTACCCTTACCTCGACGACTGGCTCATAACAGGGGACTCCTACGAAACATGTTTCTCCAATACCCAAAAGACGGTAGACCTTTTGTTCCAACTGGGCTTCTCCATCAACGAAAAGAAGTCCAGTCTAGACCCCAGTCAAATCAAACAATTTCTAGGGGCTCTAATTCAAACAAGGGACGGCCTCGTCTTCCCCTCCAAAGAGAGGGTCCAAAACATGCTGTTTCAGATCCCCCAATATGTGACCGGCCGAGAGGTGACGGTACGCAAAGCAATGCGCTTGCTAGGAATGATGGCGTCGTGTATTTATTTGGTACCTCACGCGCGCCTGCGCATGCGCCCAATGCAAGAGTGGCTCAACAGCCAGTGGTGTCAGGCCAGCGGACAATGGGACGATCTAGTGGTGGTCTCGCAGGCCTTGGTTCTCTCGCTACAGTGGTGGACAAAGGGGAACATGGAAAAAGGAAAACCCTTTGCCACACCCGCGGCGGAAGCCACTCTAACCACAGACGCATCCCTCACAGGATGGGGTGCTCACCTATCCCATCAGACTGCTCACGGAGTGTGGACTCCGAACGTAGCATCCAAACACATCAATCTACTGGAGCTACTAGCGGTATTCAAGGCGCTAAAAGCCTTCCAAGAACACCTACAAGGCAAGACAGTAATGGTCCTTACGGACAGCACTACAGCCATGTACTACATCAACAAGCAGGGGGGCACCCACTCTCCAGGCTTGTCCAAACTGGCCCAGAATATATGGAAGTGGGCTCTCAAACAGGACATGTTCCTACTATCACTACATGTACCCGGGGAACTCAATCTGCTGGCAGACAGACTCAGCAGAGATTTCCCCCTGCCCGAAGAGTACGAATGGCGTCTGCACGAAGACATCGTCTTCGACGTCTTCACACAATGGGGATTCCCAGAAATAGACCTGTTCGCAACCCTGGAGAACTCTCAATGCCTAAGTTACGCCTCCAGGTACCCCCAGAACCAATCCAAGGTGAACGGTCTATCGATGCAATGGTCAGGGAAATTTGTTTACGCTTTTCCCCCGACTCCCCTTCTCAACAAGGTGGTGCACAAGATGCACCAGGAACAAGTGACCATGATACTGGTGGCCCCAATGTGGGCCCGACAGCCATGGTTCGCTCACTTGATGGAGATGTCTCTATCTCCCCCAGTAAAACTCCCCTGCCCGTACAACATGCTATCTCAGAACAAGGGCAGGACTCTGCACCCATGCCCCCAGAACATGAATTTAGCAGCTTGGCTCCTGAGGTCATAGAGTTCGGACATCTACAACTCCCGCAAAGATGCATGGACATCCTCAGGGAAGCCAGAAAACCGAACACTCGCCACTGCTATTCTAGCAAGTGGAAGAGATTTGTCATCTGGTGCAGGAGTAAAAGCATCAACCCTATTGACTGCTCTCCCACACATGTGGTACTATACCTGACCCATCTCTTGGATTCAGGCCTAGTGTTTAACTCCATTAAAGTCCACCTAGCGGCACTTTCTGCATACACCACCTCCCAACTCAAAGTGTCGTGGTGGAGGATCCCAGTTATAAAGGCATTCATGGAGGGAGTAAAAAGAATACACCCCCCGATAGCTGACCCTGCTCCCGGATGGGACCTTAATGTGGTACTTACCAGACTCATGGGCTCTCCATTCGAACCCATGCACAAAGCATCCCTTAAACATCTTACTCTTAAGACTGCTTTTTTAATAGCTATCACCTCCATCAGGAGAGTATGTGAACTTCAGGCTCTTTCTATTCTAGACCCCTTTGTTACAGTTCACAAAGATAAAGTGGTTCTACGCACTCACCCTAGGTTTGCTCCGAAATTTATTTCTAAATTCCACGTAAACCAGTCTATAGAACTACCAACGTTCTTTCAAAATCCTTCCAATTTGGGAGAAAGGACTCTGCACACACTTGATGTACGCAGGGCGGTCATGTTCTACATGGAAAGAACCAGACCATTGAGGAAGACTAATCAGTTCTTCGTCTCGGTGGCAGCAGGAAGAGAAGGAGATGCGGTTTCAAAATCCACTATTTCTAGATGGATTGTTCAATGCATCACTCTCTGCTATACTCTTGCTAAGAGAGAACTACCCTTTAAGCCAAGAGCACACTCTACTCGAGGCACGGGGGCATCCATAGCATTCATTGCAAATGTTCCCCTTGAGTCCATCTGCAAAGCGGCTACCTGGAGTTCTGTGCACACCTTTACAAAACACTACTGTCTAGATACACACTCTAGATCTGACTCCCAGGTGGGACAGGCAGTATTACGACACCTTTTCTCTACTGTTCCTTCTCATAACCCACCGCCAACTCCGGGTACTGCTCGCTAGTCTATGCACAGCATGTGATTCTAAGCAGATTAACAAACATCAGAAGAGAATGCATTACTTACCGTAAAAGCATTTCTGATGGTTGTATCTGCTTAGATTCACATGCGCCCACCCTTCCTCCCCGCTCGGATGGAAGGAACATAGACTTCCTTTATATATCTCTCTCTCTTTCTGTACTCACTCACGTCTAGAAGGCTCCCTCAGGGCAGAAAAAATACAAACAGAGGGACCTCGACGCGTGAGGGATTGTGGGTACAACGCACGTCACTATAGGGATAGTGTTTCAGACACGCCTGGTCGACGTCCCCTTTTCGACTACGAAAAACAAAATGCAATACTCCGCAGTGACCACTGGATGTCGGACCTATGCACAGCATGTGAATCTAAGCAGATACAACCATCAGAAATGCTTTTACGGTAAGTAATGCATTCTCATATGTGACTTTTATAGAGACATAACCGACTGAAAGACTTTGAACAATTGTTATTTAGTGCATGCATTATTGAGAATATATTATGTTAGCTTAGATAGTGACCACCCTGCTTCACAGCGACCTGACCTTCACCCATTCGGAGCATAGATGTCTGACGTCCATCCTTGAATGGAGACACGCTTGATTCATTTAAAAAATCGAAACAACTGTTGTTAAAATATATGTGGTGTTTTATTTTGTATCTTATTTTAATGACACAAAAATACAAGACTTTACACATTGTACAGGTCAGGTTGCAGCACAGCGAGAGAAAATCCCCTGTATTGACCGCTGTCACTTGGGAAAGTTTCTCTTATGGCACGAACGGCACATGCGGGTATTACTCTTCGAACGCGGTGTCCAAGCCTCCCGTGACGCCACCATGTAAAGGAACCATAGGCCACCAGCCTGTACCACCTGTGAAAAGGAATGAAACAAACTGTTTTTAAATGACCAAGATAAGTTTAATAAACGTTTGTTGTCAATGACAATTCTTGTAACTAATGGCATTCTGCTCGGACAAATGCTATCTAGACACTGCACACTATTGAACGACTTTCATGCGTTACAATGATATGTATATGTAATTTTGGATATAGTAGAAGACCATGAAATTGGAGTGGCATGATAAGCATAGTATACTTACTTGTTACTCGGATTACGAGGACGAACATTTGCGCGAAGTTCGTGCATAAGCACCATCATTATCCTCAACACGGACCGTGTGAGGCAGGCTGCCCTGAAGTCTGGCAGCTCGGTGATGCATTGCGGTCGTGGCTCGCTTTCCGAAATGTAGGCCACGCATCCCGAGTTTTCAGAGCAGCAGCAGTTCTCGTCCTCGGTTGGCATTAGCTTGCACCGATTGCATGTGCACCAGGTGGAAACTCCGTCCATGCGACTAGGCCCAGGCTCTTCAGCTGTTGAATCGTCCTCCCAATTGCTGTCCGAAAACCCATTGTTTTCGCGTGTTTCCCTTTCCAGTAGTTCCTCCTGGGTATACTCAGGCTTGTACATGTAGGGCATTATTGTAGCCATTGTGTGTTAAACAAAATAAAATAATTTATAGCGGTGGTACTGGTATCTGTTCACACGGGCTACAAGCAACGAAGGTAGATGACCAGAGCACAGAAACGAGTCACAGAAGACTCAAAGTAACACAGAGAGAGGAATGGAATCGAAAATCTGCTGCTGTGTGTTGTGAAACAGTCTGTTTACACTTATTGAGGAAAGGGGCGTCCTGCCATTTCCATGACGACATGTTATTAGCTGAAGCGCAGCGAATGTTGACACGAGACGTGCTTTGGTGTTGTGAAATGGGCGGTACGCGTCTGCTGATGACAGGCTCAGGGGCGGGGGGATATGATTTAGTGCTGCAAAAGCAGGTCAGCCAGGGCGATGGGGCAACTGATAGGATTATCACAAAATGGCAGTGCCCTGATGCCTGTTTTCGCGTGCGTTTAATGGACGACAACTCGGGTAAGGTCCATAGGAGATTTTTCTAAAGTCGAGCAACTTAGGCTGAAAAACACATGGCCGACCCGTAGGGACAATAAAACATTTTGACCGAACCATTCCTTTAAGGGCATGCCAGTTTCCCCATAATAAAGTGAGCGAAAAGCCCAGGCGAGTGGAGCAGAAGGCTGTACTCCACTGGCAAAGTCAAACTATGGTGTAAAACAGCAGCAAAAAAGTTGGGGGTACACAACTGGATGGAAAACTTCACATAAATGGGAATCTTTCCTAACACCTGTCCTTCCTCTGGACTCTTTTGCGACCCCTCTGACTCTCGCTCACTCTCTATTCTCCCCTCTTGCCCAACTCACTCTGCAGGGCACACTCTGGATGGTCTCTTCAGACCTTCCCCTTTCGATCCCTCTCACCACTCCTCTTTCCTGGAGTGATCACTTTCTCCTTTCCTCGCAGCTCACCCTCTCTTCCCCCCAGGCTAAGCCAACTCCAGCACTGCCACCTACCTTCTTGGTTATCAGACCCATGAAGCGTGTGTCAGTTGAGGCTTTCGCCGCCACTTTCTCCCCCCACCCCTCCTTGGCTGACTCACACCCTGACACAGCCCTTTCCATGCTCCACTCTGCTATATCGGATACTCTTGATGTTCTTGCCCCTGTCGTGAGGATCCGCTTAAAGCCCAAATCCAAGTGCAACTCTTGGTACAACTCGGACCTCGTTACCCTTAAACGCAAGTGCAGGGTAGCTGAGTGGAAATGGCGTGCTTCCGGTACACCTTCTGACAAACTGGCCTGCCGCCTGCTCCAAAGGCAATACCGGCTCTCTGTCCGTGCCAAGAAGAGAGCCCACATCCACGCCCGAGTCTCTGCGGCATCTAACAACTTGCCCAAACTCTTTCAAATCTGCAAGGAGCTGGCCAGTCCTGCTGCAGTCTCTACCTCTCCTGTCCCCTCCCAGGCCCTCTGGCCCTGGCTTCTCATTTCATCTCTAAAACTCAGGACATCCTGCCACCTCTCTCTTCCTCTCCCCCACCTCCCTCTACTCCCTGCTCTTCCTCTAGCCCTTCTTCGGCCATCTCTCCTCCTTCCTTCTCTGCCTTTCCCCTGTTCTCCCCAGACAAGGTTTCTAGACAAGGCTGATCTATAAATCTGGTCAAAACAGGTTCACCCCTGTTCCTCCAAAACCATCAAGGACCACATTGACACCCTGGCTCCTGCTCTGGCTGACTTCTGCAACCACTCCTTCGCCACTGGAGTCTTCCCTTCCCTCCTGAAGCACTCCCTTTTGCACCCTCTCCTTAAGAAACCCTCTGCCAACCCTTCCCGCCCGGCTAACTATCGCCCAATCTCCATCACTCCTTTCCTGGGCAAACTCCTGGAAAAGCTGGCCATCTCCCTGCTTAATCTCCACACTGAATCTGTTGGTTGTCTCCATGACCACCAGTCTGGCTTCAGAGCTGCCAGAAGCATAGAAACTGCTCTCCTGAACATCCGTGAAAACCTGCTCTCCAACTTTGATTCCAACACCCCCTGTGTCCTCATCTTACTTGATCTCTCTTCTGCCCTTGACATGGTCAACCATGCTATCCTGCTCAACCGTCTCTGTGATAACCTGGGTATCACCGATCAGGCCTTGGCTTGCCCGACTTCTTTCCTCTCTAACCGACCCTCCGAGGTGCAACTTTGGTCTTTCCTCTCCTCTATCTCTACCTGTGGTGTTCCCCAGGGGTCTAACCTCTCTCCCTGGCTGTTCAACAAATACCTGGCACTTCTTGCCTACTGCATTGCCGCTCTCTGCCCCAACTTTCAGTGCTATGCGGATGACACTCCACTAATTTTCAGGCTCACTTCTGCCACCTCTTCTCCTTCTTTTATCTTTGACTGTCTGTCTGCTATCCAGGAGCGGTGTGCCGTCAATGATCTCAGCCTTAATGCCAGTAAGACCAAGATTCTCCTCATTGGTGCACCTGCTCCCTCCTTTCCTGTCACTCTCTGGCCAGCCTCTCTTGGCCCTCTTCATGCTCCCACCTGTGCGGCTAAAAACCTCCGGGTCATCTTCGACTCCACACTCTCCTTCTCTCCTCACATCTCTGACGTCTCTAAGAAGTCACACTACCAGCTTCACCTCCTCAGAGGTATTCTTCCTTTCTTCTCCTTCCCCCAGAAGCTCACTGTCCCCAGAGCTCTGGTTCTCTCTAGGCTGGACAACTGCATGTTAGGGAGAATTCTCATTCAATGGCTAATTTCCCTTACCTAGTGATTCCCTCAGTAGCTTTGCTGGATTTCTGGAGTTATTTTTTTCACTTGGTAAGAGTGTGAGCTTTTCCCCCACTCTTACCCATGTTTTGCCACGTGGATTTCCTCTGCTTTTGTGATTGTGGACTCTGGAGTACACCACTTCAGTAGCCCCCTTCTTCTGTGTGTTACACAGCACCTTCAGTGCAGTAACACAGGATTGTCTTTTAGACTTCCCACCGACTCCATTTCTGGGGCTGACTACTGTCCCCCAGAAAAGGGTAAAGTTGCCATTAACTTTACTTAGTCAATTAACCACAGATCAGTACACCCCATCTTACATGGAGTGCTAGAAAGGGTTAAGCCTTCGCCCTTTTTATCTGTACCTCCTAGAGCATTGTTTCTCTTTTAACATTTAGTCTTGGCTGGTGGCAGTGGTATCTACCCTAACTTTTCTACCGCGATTATACTATATAAACGTGGTATTGTTGTAGGCTATTATATTAGCCTCGAACTTAAACCGATTGACCAAATACTTTTTCTTTTGGCCCCCGTCGGGTTTAGTCGCCATTTCTTTTTGTTAAAGTCCTTCTTGTGTTTTACTTTCCGCGGCAAACCAGGTTTGCCTTCTTTGTTCACTGTCTTTTGGCGGGCTTCTGCCAAGATGCCCTCCTCTAGGCGCCTGGGTGTCTAGGTGAGCTGAATGTGAGGGAGGGGTGGTGTCACCCCCTGCACATGGTATTCTAGGAAACCCAAGTCGCACTTGTCCATGATTGGCTGAGGTGGTTGTCCTGGCTGGACAACCCCCCTGCTGCATGATTGATAGCCAGGCTGTGTGAATGGGGGATTTTCGCATAAAAGGCAGGTCTCTTGGGCTAGAAGTCTGTCGCCACTGGAACTACAAGGAACTGAAGAGAAGCGGAGAAGAAGTCGGCTGCTGCAACCATCCCGTCCCAGTAAAGCCCTGCTGCAGTCCTGAGCTATCTACCCTTCAACGACTAGAGGAGATCCAGTCTGGAGTCTTCTTCCCTTGAGCCTGGTGGGGATAACCAGCTCATCATCTACAGCCAGAGGATCCTCTTCTCGGTCGAAATCGCTGCACACTGCTGTAGTGGTCCGGATAGCCATCTGAAGAGTTTCTCCTGTTTTTAAGGAGCGCATCTTTTATTCTCCGTCGCTGCTGCCGGCTTCATCCTTGTGTGGTGCAGACCCCTCCAGACGTCGTCCTTCGTCCCGAAGCTCCAGGAACCGCGGGTCTGCAGGAAACTACCAGTAACAACTGCCGTGGCACCAGCCTCTTCCTTCAATAAGGTACTGTGTTCTGCTTGAGGAATTAGGGTGAATCCCTTTTCTTCGTCTCCAAGGCTTGCCCTTGTCTTCCCTCCTTCTTATAACCTTTGCTTCCTCTGTTGACAATATCTAAGTACTCCTGGCTACGTTGAATCGTGAACTATCCGACTGTGTGATCCTCGACAACAGGAACCCGATTTCACTTGACTCTGGCTCCGGCCTATTGACTCTTGAATTTCTGTCCATGAGTGTTCTCTGATTCGGTCTGCCTTGACAAAAGTATTGCCTGTGATTTTTGCCCCCAACTCTTTCTGGTTAACTCAGGTGCTAAGTGTGTTTTTGCCCCGGTAACATTTCTTGCTGTGGATACGCGTTTCTTTAGTAAGACCGAACTGTCATTACTGTCAAAAAGTGATCGCAAGTGTATTCCCGGTAACGTCTTTTGTTTCACAACACTGGTCCGTTAAAACATTGGATACTTACCTTGAGTTAGAGTGTACCACAGTGAATTGGTTTGTTGTAGTGTATTTTACGTGTGGTTTTGAATTAATAGAAGTGTTGTGTTTATAACAAACGGTTTAAAAATAAATGTACTTATATTTTTTTACCTGAAACCTTGAGTCAGTGTTTGCTTGAGTCACAGTAATTGTGGTACCTTTGTGTAATCTCTGCTACTGCTCATATACTCTTGAGATAAGCCTGGCTGCTCCGCTTCTGCTACCACTTTAACATAGTAGTACAGGCTTGTACCAAAGGTAAAACTTGTATTGCCACCTGTAGCCTTAATTGTGTGTAGTGGTCCCTAAGGGCACTGCACAGGATTCTGCCTAACACTGCAACAGCCTCTTTCTAAATCTGCCTGCCTCTACTCTCCGCCCTCTGCAACTCATCCAAAACAGTACTGCAAGACTTGTCCTTGGACTCAACCCGGGATCGTATCTCTCCAGGACTGAAATCTCTGCACTGGCTCCCAGTGGCAGGGAGGATTAAGTTCAAAACCCTCTGCATTGTCCACAAGGCATTCTGGGGCTTGGGGCCTCAATACCTTCAACTCTCTTGCTGAATATCTTCCTTCTCGAGCTCTTCGCTCATCCACATCCAATTCCCTCAGGGTCAGTGGCTTCTCCAAGAAACAAGTTGGTGGTAGATCTCTTTCTTCTGCTGAAGCCTCCCTCTGGAACAGCCTCCCTGCCTCTCTGAAACTTGAGGAGCACCATCTCTGGTTCCGGAAGCACCTCAAGACCTTCCTCTTTGCTTCTGCTTTCTCTCCACCTCTCCCCTGCTGATCTCTTGGCTGAAACTGCACTGGTTACCTGGCTACCCTCTGATCTCTGGCCCAGGTACCCTCCCCGCCAGTTGCACACCTCCACTGCCCCCCTGGAAACCCTTGCACTCGAAGATTGTTCTGTAGCCCTTCAGCCCCCAACACCTGATGTCTGCACTTACCCTTGCCACCTGCTGGCCACACTTTAATTATTGTCTCTATTTTACTGTTTATCTTATGCACTGCACTTCCCCCGCCCTCTCCTCCCGCACTTTTCCCCTTTCCACCTCCCCTGGACTTGCACGATCTCCATGTCACCTGGCCTAGTAAGATCATTGTCTCGGTCTTCCCTCTGTCCCCCCTCCCTTGCTCGTCGTGCCTTGAAACACTTGTGTATAGGCACGTTATAAATGCCATATCATATCCTATCGTATCATATCCAAAGGGTATGCTAGATCCAGCTACTATTCCCAGGGCTATAAAAGGAATTACCAGTCTTTTGAACTCTCCAGGGAACACTGCCAATCGCAACGCAAACGTGGCTCTGCCACCTCACAGACTGGTAGGCAGAGCAAATCTCAACAATTACTGCCCCAAGGGTGCACCAGTGGGAGGAAATATGACGCTTTACGGCAACAGGCGGCGATCAATAACCAAGGACAGATGTGTGCTAGATGTCATCCAACATGGCCATCTGTTAGAGTTCAAGCGAAAATAAAAACCCATAACTCCTGTGGCCGTGTCACATCCACATCAACGGATCCATCAACAAGAGGTGCGTCAAATGTTAGCCAAAAGAGACATAGAAAGGGTCCCCCCACTCTTGGTGGGAAAAGAAGTACACTCAAGGTACTTCTTGGTAAAAGAACTGGACGGAAAGTGGCGTCCAATCCTCGACTTGAGGAAATTAAACAAAAACATCAAGAAACAAAAATTCAAAATGGTCACGCTACAAGACGTCATAAAAGCGATGCAGCGTTATACTTAAGACGCCTACTTTCACATTCCAATACACCACAGGCAGCAGCAGTACCTCAGGTTCAAGGTCGGGGAGAGGCATTACCAATTTCAAGTCCTCCCTTTTGGCCTCATATCAACCCCCAGGACTTTCACCAAATGCCTAGCTCCAGTGGCAGCATTCCTCCAAAAAAAAGGCCACCACGTCTGTCCATATCTAGATGATTGGTTGGTCAGGGCCCCAATGCACCAAGAACCATCAGCCTCACTTGCGCAAATGGAGACTACTCCAACAGTTGGGATTTACAATCAACTACACAAATTCCTGCGTCACGCCATTCAAAAGCTTGGTGTTGCTGTGTGCACATTTCTTCATGGCACAAAGCCTGGTCAAACCCTCGGCCAACAGAATTCATAGGTTAATGTCTGGCACACTCATTCACCCCAAACAAACAGCTCCCAGTGCGCAAATACATGACACTGCTCGGAACCATGTCGTCTTGCATACCATTAATACCCCATTGCAGGCTGCGCATGCAACCAGCAAAACAGTTTCTGGCAGCCACATATTCCCAAACCCAAGGGTCGCAGGGAGACAAAATCACCATCGTGCCTGCGCTCTCACCTTCACTGCAATGGTCGACAAAACGCAACATCATCTCAAGAGGGATGCCACTGCTCGTGCCAACCAACCAGTTCACGCTGGTGACCGATGCCTCCTTGGCAGGATGGGGGCCCACCTGATCCAACAGCAAATCAAAGGCCTATGGACTCCCGACAAATCGTCCCTGCACATCAGTAACCTGGAGCTCCGAACGGTCCATTTGGCCCTAAAATGCTTCCTTGCGCTAATTCAAAACTCAGTAGTGCGGATCATCACAGACAATACCACCACAATGTTTTACCTCTGCAAACAGAAAGGAACCAGGTCAAACTCCCTGTCTCAGGAAGCTCAAACCATCTGGCACTGGGACATTCACAACATCACTCTACATGCGTTCCACCTCCAGTGGATACACAACCAGCCCACAGACAGCCTCATAATGGTCACAACACAATCCCACAAATGGCAGCTTCACAGCAGCCAAATCACCAGAATATTTGCAGCATGGGTTCAGCCTCAACTGGACCACTTCCCCACAATATCCAACTAACAGTGCCAAAAATTTGCAAGCAGGCTCCCGCACCCAAGCTCGCAGGGGGACGGATTCTCATTCCCTTGGACCAACATCTTCGCATATGCGTTTCCCCCATTCTGTTGATCAGAAGAACGATCCAAATGATCCGGAGATACCCTTGCAAAATAATCCTAGTGGCACTGCACTGGCCCAGACAAACTTGCCTCTTTGACCTGCTCCAGCTATCAGTGGACTCCCCAATCCAGCTGGGAGCCCAGGCCGATCTTCTGTCGCAGAACAAAGGCGTAATCCTGCATCACGAACCATGCTCCCTCAAGCTGACAATATGTAAGGCAGAAACCTGTGCAGTTTCCTTAGGGACCACTGCAAAAGGCTTAAGACTACAGGTGTTGGCAGTAAATCCAATTGGTACCGTCTGTACCACCCAGATTTACCTGGTAGCTGTGGCTGAGCAGCCAGACCTCTCTCAAGAAGAGTAAGACAGTATATAGGGTATGCAAGAAAGGTACCAAAATACAGTAGCACAGGCAAACACTGACCAGAGCTTTGGTATCAAGTATATAATTATGTATTTAAAGACACACTTAGAAACACTCTAGCACTATTATTGTAAGCAAGTTCAAAAACACAGTCACTATCAATATATATACATCCCTTATTCCTTATTAGACAAGTCTTAGTTAACACCACTTATTTCCAGACAGAGGTGAGCGCTTAACTAAAGATGGCACTCCAATAAGTTAAGAAAAAGGGAAGGAAAAGGCAGAAATTAGAAACAGCACACAACACAATACTTTAGAAGCACTCAGCAAGGCAGAAAAGTCAAAGTCTACTTGTGAGCAAAAAGTTCAGAGGCCAGGCTCCCTCTTGGAGAGAGTAGAACACCAATGCGCCCAACATCACACAGTTTAAAAGGCGTGGAGAGTCTTGCAGAGAGTTTAAAAAGGAATCAGTTTAGCTCAGAAAAGTTCAGTTAGCCAGCCTAGGGCCAACCCAAGTGGTAAGTTGAGGATTTAAGAGACACCCCACACAGACCGTTGTGAGGGATGCCAGGCGGACACAGTACCTTGAAAGTGGAGAGAATCCTCCAGCGGAGGCAGTTGTTCCTGGCAGCGGGTACAAGTCGCGGCGTCGTTCAGAGGAACAGATGGTCTTGACGTGGAGGAAAGCTGAAGGTCGTTGCACTGCCAGGGAAGAAACCAGCCGCGGAGTTCTCCGGTTAAAAGGTACTATCCTTTTATTCGCGGTAGTGGAAAAACGTGGTATCCCGGTTGCCGGGGTGCTTGGCACAGGCAAGGCGGCCACGAGATGATCCGGGAAGGCGAAAAGGCGGGCAAACTGGTTATCCCCACCAGTCAAAGGAAGAAGACTCTTCGGGATGAAGATCTCCTCTGTCGTTGGAAGAAGTGGTGAGTCGGTTCAGCAGGGCTCCACCGGTGGTGTCGTCGTTGCAGGTCGGGTCAGCTTCTCCCTCTTCGGATTCTTTGGTCCTGTGGCGACGTCTGAAGTCCCAGTCCCCAAAGCCCTGCTTTTATGCAGAGAATCCCCATTCATCAGTCCTAGCTGTCACTCAAACATGCTAAGTGGTAAGCCGGGCGGCTCACCACTGGGCCAATCACACAAGAGTGGGACTTCAGTTGCTGAGGCAACTGAGTCCAGGGTGCCTAAACCCCCTCCCACACCTCCTGTGGTACTCAGACAGAGTGGAACCACTTTTGGAGGCTTCTGTGGAGAAGGCCGCCAAAAAGTGGAACAAAGGACTCGACTTGGGTTAGAGTCACAGAAGCAAACACAAACGCCATTTTGGAACCGAGTTCTGGCAAAAAATACCAACCGGTGAATTAATATTAAATAAATAACCCGGTGGTATGTTTGAGGCTATGTTAAAAAGTATTAGCCTCGAACAATGGGAAAATCTCATAGGAATATATTTGCGGTTGAATATAAAAAGTAGTATCCACTGCCACCAGCCAAAACTCGCTCAGGGGGGACTGGACAGTGCCCCCTCGAACAACCTACCCAGGGACAATCTAATTGCCCCTACCAGTGCGCCCACAATATGATGGTTTGTACTGGTTCTGTTCACAATTTAGGACTAGTAAAGCCAATGGTGACTTTACATGCCCTGGGAGACAGTAGTCAGTCCCAGGGTATGGGGTCTATGTTTGGGGGTCACTATGACACCCCTGTGTTACGGCACGGAGGGTGCTGTGTAACACATATACCAAAAACACATGATGCCCTATGGAGTAAAAGACCCCATAGCCCATAAAACACAAAGTCAAAGGATATCTCAAATCATGTCTAAGAGTGGGAGAAAAAGAGTCTCGCTCTTAGCAGGAGAAAAAGATAAACCCCAAAAATCCAGCAAAGCTGCTGGGGGACTCACTAGGTTTGGGAAATTAGCCTTAACAGAGAATTCTCCCTAACACAACGTGGCCCCAGATCACTCCGAATCCGGCCACCTAGACACCCCGCAGGAACGTCAAACGTATACTGGCGTCAGCTAGGGCCCCTTCCACTAACAGCCAAAAGTGGAAAATGCTTTGCACATGGTGTTCACAACAGCCCGATCTGCGACCACTGGCTATACAACCACAACAGGTCCTTCTATATCTGCTGAAGTTAGCAGAGGACGATCTTGCTATCTCCTCCATAAAGGTACACCTGGCAGCAATGTCAAGGTTCACCACAAAAAGAGGGAGACCACCCCTCTACAGCAACAGACTACTCAAACATTTTCTAAAGGGACTTTTTTGGTCTTTTCGCCCAAAGTAAAGGATACCATTGGCATGGAGCCTAATCCTGGTTCTAGCTGCCTCATGAAGCCCCCCTTTGAGCCTCTCTCTTCAGCGCACGTCAGGTATGTGACTTGGAAGTTGGCTTTCCTGGTCGCTATTACGTCCTCCTGACGGGGCACAGAGATACAAGCATTGGTGGTGGACCCTACATACCTCTGGTTTGCAAGGGACAAGGTGATCCTCTCCACCAATCCCCACTTTATCCCATAAGTGCTGTCTGAGTTCCACAAAAATGCAACTTGACGTTGCCTACCTTCTTCCAAAACGCCCACTCCCCAGCGGAGAGAGCATTGCACTCCCTGGACGTCAAAAGGGTGTTGAAATATTACCGGGATTGGACCAAATCCTTCAGAGTAGGAAGACAGCTCTTTATTGCTTTCAGACCTTCAGACAAAGGGAAAGCTATCACGAAGCAGAGTATCGTAATGTGGATTTCCTCTACTATCTCATTCTGCCACGCAAAGACTAACAGGCCACTGCACACTACAGCCAGGACACATTCCACGGCAGCCTCTGCAGCTCAGTGGTTTGGCGTGCCCATCAAACACATTTGTCAGGCAGCAGCTGGGGCAGTTCCCACACCTTCACAAGGTACTACTGCCTGCAGAAACAGCACGCAGAGGATGCGCAAATGGGATGGGCAGTCCTTCAACGGCTGTTCCAGTAAGATAAGCTTGCAGCTTCCGGGGTACATATTTATCTTGCACGGCATAACATTCTGGTGTTCTGATTTCTGTTTGCCTGTTCTCCTCCTGTCATGTATACTGCTATAAAATCTATTCACAACATGTGAATCTATGAAAGATACCATGCTGGAGAAAGGAGTAGTTTCTTACCTGTAACTCTTTCTCCAGCGTTGTTATCGTTCATAGATACACATGCGCCCTCCATCCTTCCCCTCCCGGCGAGCACCCTCAGAATGTGTTATTCCTCCAGCAACAGTGGTTAAATTCTGAGGGGAAGCTGCTGGGGCAGAGCTATGCACTCAACATCCTATTGGTAGGGACCAAAAGCACTCACAACGATGTGCATAGGCCACTAAAGGTGTCAAAATGTTTTTCCTTAGGAAAGGTATTAAAATATAAGTAACCAGGGATTCCCAGCCTGACGACAGGGAATATTCACAGCATGTGAATCTATGAAAGATACCAACGCTGGAGAAATGGAGTTACAGGTAAGAAACTATTCCCGTACGCTTGACATGAACAGAGAGGTCATGTTTACATGGATAGATCAAAGCCACTGCGAAACACCTGCCAATGCTTTGTCCCTTTCAGAACAGGAGAAGAGGGGAGCTCAGTAGCCAAGACAGGCATTGAATGCTGGATCATGCATAGCATTTAGGAATACTACAAATTAGCACACACCCCTCTTCCATTCACTCCAAGGACTAATTTCACAGGACATAGGGGTCCCTGGCAATTCCATTTATAAGGCTGCCACATGGAGCCCTTTTCACTCATCACAATTGCCTAGACACACTGTTTGGAACAGGCAGTATTTTTCACTGTTCCTCTTGCTCACCCCTCTTCAACTAGTTTACTGCTGGCAAGTCTATTTATATCATGTACTTCTAAACTGATTTAAAAGAATCAGAATACTGTGGGCCTCATTATGAGTGTGGCGGTCCAGAAACAAGGGTGTCGGTAAGCTTACAGGTACTGTTGTTTCCGGACTGCCCCACTCCGAGTCTGCATGGTGGGGCCGCTGTGCCCAACAGGTCTGACCGTGCTGGGCGCAGCGGCCCCGCTAGGCAGACTCATCACGGAAGCGCTGGCACCCTTAACAACGGTGCCAGTGCTTCTGTGAATCCATTCCCATGGAGTCCTATGGGACTCCACGGGACTGGGGACTAACATTTTCCAGCACCTAGCTTCCCGGTCCGCCGGGACTTGTAATGTCCCGGTGGCACCAGGAAGCTAGGTGCCAGTAAAATGTTACGAGTCCGGCAGTTACCGCCGGACTCGTAATGAGGCCCAATGTTACTTAACAACTAATAGTCTTTTTTTGACTTGTATCTGTTTAGAGTCAAATACACCCAAATAGCCTCCGCAAATGGAAGCTCCGGAATTTACAACATACTCAAAATTTTCATTGATGCCACATACACATACCTTTTCAGAAAAAGAAACAATCTGAGGACGTTGATGTGTGGACCTTCATGGGTACCCACACACAGATGCTAGGGTTAGGGTGGAAGTTAAGCCCCTCTCAGCACCCTTCTACTTTGGAGGTAAACCACTTGTAATATTCCGAACCAACCACTAGATGGAGAAATATGCATGTCATGTGACTCTAAACAGATTTCTGCCACAGAAAGACTAATACCGTGAACGTATCATCTGTTTAGTTGCAGTTTATGAATCTGTTTGTCACATCCTGTATGCATAGTCTGCCATCTAGTGGTTGGTCCAAAGCATTATTTCACTTTAGTTTGCAACATGTTTGAGATTAGAGGTAGGGCAAGATATGTGAAAGCCTCAGGAGAGCCCCTCCTAAGATTTCTTTCTCTAATTTTTACCTGGGATATACACTAACCTTTTTATACGTGGCTGGAAGTAAAACGTCTATGGAGATCAAGTAATGATCTGTCCAGGGACTAGAGGTGATTATTGGAGTTGTAGTCCGGAGATTGTGAGTTAACACCCAGTCGAAGGTGTGTCCTTCTCTGTGTGTGGGCTCTTTACCTAGTTGGGTAAACCCAATAGCCTGAAGGGCAGTGAGAAGAGACACTGCATTCAGGTCAGCGTTCTTATGTTCACAGAGATTAAAATCTCCAGGTATGATACTAGGAGTATACTAAATGCATGAATTCGAAGAGTCTTCTTTCCATGTCAACACCTGACATACAGATATTGAATTGGGAGATGATTTGTCTATGGCTGTGAGTTACTAACAGTTGGACACAGACATATTGCTGATGATAATATGTATAGTGCAGCCTGCTAGGGCTTTAACATAAAAGCAAGCCTTACAAAATGTTCATCTCTAATGAAGGAAAGGGATGCTAAAAACACCATCAGAGGGAACAGCCAGTAGACCCAAACACTGCCCCTTAAGAGAATTTCCACGAGTCCAGGAGGTAACTTGCACACACAATTATGACTATG
The DNA here is from genome assembly GCF_040938575.1 of Ambystoma mexicanum. Taxonomy (NCBI): domain Eukaryota; kingdom Metazoa; phylum Chordata; class Amphibia; order Caudata; family Ambystomatidae; genus Ambystoma; species Ambystoma mexicanum. The sequence continues at coordinate 351,780,224 of NC_090929.1, forward strand.
AAAAGTACTTCTCAGAGGAAAAGGACCACATGGAAGATGAGACGGAAATCATCTGAAATGACTACGCATTGGTCTTCCCAGATAAGAGCCCTTCTCTATCATTCTCTACTAAAGAGCAGAAAGAACATAGCTTGGTAATGAAGATGGCAGTCTCTAGATGTAATATTAAAACATAAGGGGGAAACTAGGATAGGATTTGAATGTAAACTAGTCATTTGTTGCTTTCCGATCATGTAATGCATTCAATAGCTATCACATACTTGCCCCGATAGCAGCCATGCGTGTTAATTTGTAAATTGAAAAGACATGAAACCCTGTGCCCCAAGCTCTTCACTATATTAAAGCGCAGCCAAAAGCTCAGTGATTGTGACCACAGCCATAAGATGTGGAAACCCTCCATCAGCCTCAGAGACACCAACAGATAGATGGCAATCGAGTACACGCTATAGCCAAAAGTTGGAGATGACGACTACCTACAATCAATGTACCTGGTAGCCCTTTTTGATCAAATTACAGTGTTTCTTCAAGATGCTACCAGAAGATGTAATGGAGTAAGTGCAGGCAATACTGCAGGAAGTAGAAATATCTTCCAGCACCACCATTAAAAGTAGCCTACATGGAGTGGAAACTCCTAAAAGACATTGTGACCAGTTTCTTGGCAATGAAACGGTTTGTGACATAGAGTATGAAGGTATCGCCCGGAAACTCAAGCCAATATTATTAAAAGGCCTTTTGAGAGGGAAATCCTATTTGAAAGACTGGTAGACAAAGCCTTAGCAGTACAAAGAGAGAACAAGACATGGTCTCTGGGTTCTATTTCAGCTTTACTTTTCCAAAGAAGTGGCACAGATTCTACATTTTTAAAATGTGTTTATGGCACATAAAAAGATAATGCTGTGATACAGATACACGTATGAGTATTAAAGACACAGCAATATGCGTTCAAGGTGGTCTTTGTAGTGCAACAAGTTCACAGAACAAAATGAAAAACTTAATTTTCCATACATAAGGCCTGTATACAAGGAAAGAAAAAAGAAAATAAATCTGGCTGTAGAATTCACAATGCGGTGCATTATGTAAGGAAGGCATGGTATCAAAGCAAGACAGACACAAGTGATCACAGTTCAAGGGTGTTTATTAAACTGTAAATATGGGTGAGATAAACGCCTAATCTAAACCTAAATCTAAGATGGGAGCAAGCTATGACCATCAAATAATAATACTGTCCAAGTGGAGTCTAGACAAATAAAAAGGGCCTATATTAAGAAACCTATTGCCAATCCTTACCACTATGTTATAAAATAGTGTGGGATAATGTTCACAAGAAAAGAAAGAAGTGTTCACAAAATGATAAGTAAGGATGTTCTGGCCGGGGTCTCCCTTCCCCACGTTTTTAACACGGGACAAGGCAGGACTCTGGAGCACAGCATACTCCTGGGCTTCTCAGGTATGAGCTTACAGTTCCTTTTCTCTATATCAGGGCCTTCTGTGCCCAAGTCTTGTCTCTTGCTTCAGAAGGCCTGATATGCCACAACAACAAAACAGAAGTTCCTTCTACTAACCTTCACATCTGGTGATTACACTTCACCCTAGGATCCCCCTCAACCGGGCTCCGATCCTTCTTTCAGCGTCAGCCTCCCAAAGCACGTGTCAATTTAAACAGAGACTTCTGAAGGGCGATCTCATCTCGTTGGGTCACTCAGCCTGTGGCAAGTGTGGGCTTCACAATTGCCCTCTCCCGGGCGCAAATGCCAGTTTCCCAATTCCCTCAGTCAGGTTCACACTTTCCAGAGTTCACAATTTCTAAATCTCATCAAAGCGGGGTTTCCCTTCCTCTAGCTTTCTCTTGGCATCCCTCAGTCGGGTTCACATTTGCCACAGTTCACATTTCAGCAAAAACTCATTTAGACCCATTGGGTTCTTCTCTTTGCCTAAGTCTGGGACTCAGCCCCCAGTCAGGCTTTCTCTAAAGCCCCCAGTCAGGCTTCCCACAGTTCATTCATCACAGTGTACTAGGGTGTGTTAGGGTTCACGCCAATTTGAAGGCATCCCTCAGTCCGGTTCACGTCTGCCTCCACAATGTGTCAAATAATTTTGACTGTACAAGGGGCATTGTTTCACCCTCGCATGACCACCTTGACACCTCATGCTGGCCTCCCCTAAGGCCTCTTGGTACTTGTTGTTTCGCCTGGTTTTGAGAGAGGGGGCACTAGCCAGAGACCTTCGAATGAGTGCCCATGTGGCACCTGAAATCTCTCTCTGGTGCCAGTTTTGTTCACATGGGTCTCCCTCTGCCAGGCTCAGACCCCTCTCACAAAGTTCACAATCTTCAAAAAGAGTTTTGGGACTTCCAGTCCCAGAATACGCTGTCAGGAGTTTGCTCCCACTTCTCGGCTCCCCAAAACAGCATTTGGCATTGCGAGCTGCAGGAGCTAAAAGGGGATACTGTCCTGGGGTCAGGATCTCTTTCGCTGAGCATCGGAGACCTGGGTTCACCTGACTGGCACAGGGGAGGAGTCTTACTGTGGGTACTGCCAAGCAACCAAAGCTGCCCCTGGTCTTGCCTTCTGGAGGTACAGCTCCCTCTCCACAGTGTAGTCTCCTCTGGACTCACAGGGCCAGTCTCAGGCCAATTATTTCCTCCTACAGGTCTCCCAGGGTCTCTGCAGCTCTTCTGGTTTTACTCTGGCTTCGTGCACCTTCCAACATTCCCAACTCGCTCAAAGTGTGCTTTCCTGCCGTGCCTTTTATACTTCCTGGGAGCGGTGATCATGTTCAGGTGTGCATGGTTGTAAAGGGAGGCCTGACTTTGCCTGGCCTTATTAGTGGGACAGTCTACTGTAGAAAGAGGAGAGTCTGGTTTCAGGGTTTGTGGTTCAATGTTGGTAATCCTCATCCTCCCTCTCCTCCTCGTCTCAGTTTTTGACAGAAAAAGGTGGTGGCGGCAGTTGGGAAGTCTGTAAATCCTGTATAATAGGATGCAGAGGAGATTTCAAAGGGAAGGGGATGTCTCATTGGGTGCCCTTAGACTGCTTCCCGAGGTTCTGTGTACTGAAAGTCCCTTGGGTTTTTCACAATTATCATGGGCGTCACCTGGTGGGCGACAGTGGGGGAGGGGACATCAACCAGATGTATGCAGGGACCGGGAGAATAGGTAACCGTATTACTTGAAATTCAGCTAAATTGTCGATAAGCAACTGAGGGGTTCATGGTGGTTTATCGTCAGAAGGGTGGAACATAGTTGAGACTAGTGATTTCCAAGCTGTACATTTGTTGAGGAGATTATCACCATGGGACTGCAGTGATGCACCCCATGCTCTTGTTTCAGCTTCACTCCAAGACTTAAAATCGCAAAGCCATACTTTAAATTGAGGATCTTTCAGAGATTTGCAGGACATGGCGATTCGCATCTTGGCAAGTATACACACTAAGTCGATACATTTGTTGACATGTTTGAGTTTGCTCTGTCTGGCATATGTGCCCACTAGGCACTCCTTCGGGGTCCAATCATATCTAGTAACCCCAGCTGCCTTGCACACTTGTTCAATTTGGGCCCAAAAAACCTGTGTTTTAACACACTTGCAGAACGTGGATACGGTCTGCATGGTCTTGGTGGCACCAGGGACAGCTAGACAGCGTGTTTTGACAGAATTTGACTATTCTGCTGGGGCTCATGTACGTACAGTGAAGAACATTAATCTTTAATACTCTAAACCTAGTGTTCCGGTATACATTTTTAGGGAAACTTAGCACACAGTCCCATTCCAAATCAGTGATTCCAGCGCCCACTCCTGCTTCCCAACGTGATCTCAGTTTAGTGCTGATTCTACAAGATGAGTATGTAGGGGCCTGAGTTATGGCAGACAGGAAGTCATCTGCTTCAAAAGGTTCCTCAAAAGACTCTCTGGGTCTCTCCCCTCTGTCCGTTGTGTCACTCAGTTTTAGAAACAAGGTTGCTCCAGTGAGGAATGTCCAGGTCACTATTTGGCTGTTATTTCTTGTTTAGTTTTACTTTGTCTTCTTACTTAGTCTTAGTTGCCTGCAAAATGCCTTGGTCGTTATTGGCAGTTGCCATACAAATGCCCTCCTTTTCAACAATGCATGGTTATCTAGCTATACTTTTACCTACACACATTTAATCTCCATTCTGCCTGTACCCCCCTTGCGTTTCTCAACTGTGCCACCACCAAACTACTCCATCTCACACCTATGATCAGGTAGCGCTTGTAAGTATCCTGCATGTCCGATTGTGCCCACTGCTGGCTGTAGTTTAACACTCTCATGCTGCTGACTGTGGCTCGAATGGATAAAAACCTACGACATGCAAGGCCTCACAGAAGAGGGTGGCAGACCAGTGACAGATCAGGCCTACCGTACAGGGATCGTCCACTCTGTTCAGGTTTTCATTTGAAATGTAGTTAAAGCTTTGCAAGAGCTGCGGATAGTGCATTGGGGCTTTGTGCGGCAGCTGCCTCATTCTCACTTGAAACAACTAGGACACAACACAGACTTAAGGGAACAGCGATGTTGAGATTTCGTAACTTGCAAGCTGGGATAATGAAAATATAGTTTGACTGAAAGCACCTATTCAACAGCTCAAACCTCTGTTCATGCAACACCTGTTCCAATTATAATGAACCTAATAGCCTAATGACATTAATGTTCCAGTCCCCTCATCAATAAGCCCTCCTGCACCTTTGTAACCTGTCAGTCAGTAAGCGTTTTGCTCTCTGAGAGCTCTTAAGCCTCATCAGGTCTAGGGTTGAGGGGTGGGGTGGGGATTGGTGCTCAAAAGGTACCCCACGTTTTCCTTTACCAGAGCCTGAAGAAGGTGTGTAGTGATTATGTTGCAGGTGACCCAGGCTCTTGTAAAGAACAATTTGGGGAAACACTGTATGTTCCCTGCCACAGAGCGCTTAGGTTAAAATTCTAAAAAACAAAATGATGTCACATTGGGATGAATCAGTAATCACTTATTACTGGAATTAATACATTTTTCTAAAAAATACAAAGATCCTGAGTCTCCAATAACAATTGATTTATTACATAGAAGAAACCTCACATCTCCAAAAAAATGTTTCATACTGTAATACATACTCCAATACAATACATATTACTTCCGTTTCCTTCCTAAAACCATCAGTTGAATTCATACCATACTCCATCTATTCAAACTCAATCATACATCCGAATCTTCAACTGAACACACATATGTTGGCAAAATATGTAAACAAGTAAATGCCCCTTCAATAGCAACATCATCATGTAAGCTGTTCAATAACATCAATAAACCAATTATTTACCTCAATGAGACAATTTGAAAGGTATACGTTTTTCTTTTCTTTTTTACTTTCACACAGTCTGCTTGCTGATTAGTGCACGACAGAATATGTGACAGTATCTGATATTATATCTTATGTCTCTGCGTAATCTATATACACATGCCTAGTAACGCGTGAGTTATAGGTAAACCAATATTTTGTAGTACAGAGTGCTTAGGTGGCACTCCTTTCTTCTGAAACTCAGAAGGAGGCCCAAAGCAAAATGTATCTTCCTTTGTATAAAAGGATATGGATGTGCCGATGAGGTTGGCTTCACTGTGCCAAGGAAGGGCTGGGGTTAGGGCACGGCCAGCGAAAATCATCTCTAACGAGTGTGTGAATAGAATGGTTGGGAACAAAGATGAATCCTCATACTGTGCATTTGCTGGGATTAAGCCATGGAAAATTTGCATATGGCTACCCACAATGATTTAGTGGCTGCCAAATGTTTGAAAATGTGATGATTGTGATGAGTGCCATCTCAACTTCCAGAATTCCTGCACTAGGAATGGTGGTGCCAGATATTGTACATATCCAGACGGACAAACACATCATCCTGACCAGACAAGAAAAACTCTACAACTTGCCAAGTGATAGCACAGTTTTTCCAAAGTCCAACTAAGGGCTTCAGTAAGTAAGTTACCCATTATACTTTTAAGAATGACTTTCTGCAATTCACAGGTAAGTAAGAACTCATATCGTTTTAAGAGGGGCTACAAGCAACACAAAGACAAGTATTAACTCCAAGACTGTTTTAGAAATGCACTAGCAGATCCGGGAAAGCAAAACCCCATAACAAACATTTAGAAAGACACAATGGGCCCGATTCATGGAATTAATTGCGCCGAAAAAGGGGGACTTGCGAGCGAAAACGCACGCACCAGTTTGTCCATTCATGGAACACAATGCGCGTGGCTTACCAGAGACTTGCGAGTAATCCGTCCAGGTCCAACACGTCACTGCGACACTGTGAATGCCTTCCACGAGACTCCCAGCGAAGGGGCGTACCATCTTGCGCAGTCACTTAAAAAGGGGGCGGACCACATGGAATGGGGAACAACAAGCGTAAATGTGGGCTTTACGTCGTAGGTACCACAGTAAAATACTTGCAACGCCCACACGTGCGTTATTGACACATATTCATGGAATCGAACAGGGCTCACCAGCGCGTGTAAAAAGACGCGCCAATCCAGAAACACAACCGCCACGCAAAAGCTGGCGTAAGCATCCCCGTGCACGAAAAACAATGCATAAAAAGTCATCACGAAAAACCAACACGCGTATACAGCTATGATGAATGTTCCATTTTTCGCAGCAGTGATCGTGGGACACCGCAGGAGGAGGAGGATAGCCAGGGCCTGCATTTTTTACCCAGGACCAGCCTTTTTAGGATGCCTGATGACCAGGTCTATGGAACCTATAGGTTTCCACCTCATATGAAATTAGACCTGGTCAGGGAGTGGGAGGATTACCTCACATCACCCACCCTGTGCTCCCAAGCACTGAGCCCCTTGGAAAAGGTGCTCAATGTCCTGCATTTTTTGGCCACTGAGTCATTTCAGCGGACAACTGCCATAGTCGGGTGCATTTCACAGCCAACGCAGTCACACTGCCTACACCAGTTGTTGGCAATCATGACTGCACGCCCCCTCAGTCCGCAGGCACATATACATGCCCAGAACACCCGCAGAAAGGCAGGCCGTGGTCCAGGACTTTTACGGGGTGGCACACTTCCCTAAAGTGCTCTGTGCCATTGATTGCACCCATGTGGCCCTACGTCCAGCTAAGCCCACAGAGCACATCTATCACAATCGCAAGCACTGGCATTCCATCAACGTGCAGGTTGTATGTGATGCCAAGGCAATCATTACCTCTGTATATGCTAACTATCCAGCGTCCACCCATGATAGTTTGATATTCAGATTGTCACCCCTACCCCCGGGCCCTGGAAGCTGGGCGGCATGGCAATACATGGCTCATTGGTGAGTAAAAATGGCCCTGCAAATGCATACATGTCTCACACAGACAAAACCACACCACTGACAAACCATGTCGCCTCCACAGGGGACAGTGCCTACCCTTTGAGCACCGACATGATGACGCCAATACGCAACCCCACCACACCACCCCAGGTAAGATACAACGCAGCCCATATTGCAACTAGGGCCATAGTGGAGCGCACATTCGGAGTGCTAAAGACATGCTTCCGCTCCCTTGACCACTCTGGTGGTGAGCTACCATATGCATCCCCAGTAGTGTGCAGGATTGTTGTGGCCGCATGTGTCCTGCACAACGTTGCAACACGTCGTGGCGTACTGGTGGACATGGTGGTGCCCCCACATCCCCAACCACATGCATGGTAGGGCAAAGGGCACGTGGTGAGGCTGCCCATATCCAGTTTGTGGCACAATTTTTCACCTAATATCCAACCCGTGCGGAGTGCACACAGCCCTGTCACATTCCAGGTGACAATCGATGACATCTGTCCCAACCTTACCACCCTGAGTTTGTGTCCTTGGAAGTGCTACATTATGTGCATCCCTTAGAACTTAAACTAACTCAATCTGGTGTGCACAAAATGAACACATGGAAGTTGAAGTATGCCACTAACACCATGCCAAAGTACACATCTAAATGCCGGTATGTCACCTAAACCCTCCCACGCTTCTGTCACCTGGTTGCCACACCATGCTATGGCATGCAGTGTCAAAACTGAGAAATGAATGGCCAACACATAACACTATTGTCACAAAGCGCTCAACGATCAACCTAACCAGTTCAGAAATAACTCGCTCTCACACATCAAAATAACAGGAACATCAATAGGCCAGTACAACATACCAGAAACACAGGACTGAAGAGTGAATCTGTCTGACAGTGACCAATCATAATTGCACAAGTGCCTCAATGTGTCGTAACTTGCACATGGCACCTTTTTGTATTTTTTGTGTGGCTCTGCTAACTAAAGGGGGCAGGGAAGCGCATACAGCAGGAAGGCTAACAATAATGGAGATAGGCAAGCTAATACATGAAGATGGAACATGAACAAAGGATGGACCTCAGTGTCCAAACAAAAAGGGATGCTAATCATGCACTGGACAAACAATCATGAATCCCACCAGGGGTGTATACACAGGTCGGACTTGAGACTGCCCAGAGATATAATGGAAGCCCAATACCTCTGTGTAAGTTACTTTTACACGCTGCACTCCTTGCAAGCCCATGGAAAGGGGAAGCAGGAGCGGCATATGTGTCTGGACCCTAAGGCACAAACAAGGAGTGTACCAACACGAGACAAGCCTGTATGGGACCAGCTGGAACCTACGGTGGATGCCCTTGGATGCCACACAAAGCAACACACTGTCACATACATTCACAATAGACCACAGGTAAGACAAGGGAAGGGAAGGTGCAGAGATTGCCTGCTGGGAACCCCAGCAGTTTAACTCGGTACTAAGGACTAATATATGATATGATATGATTGGTTATTTATAACGCGCTTAATACCCAGAGGTTTCTAAGCGCGGTCCCAGGGATGGAACCTGTGTTGCCCCGTGTTGTCTTTCTTCCAAGGCAAACACGTTGCCCCTGAGCTATCCTCCCGAGTATGCACAAGTGAGGACACAAGAATGGCAACAAAAATCAACAGTGTAAAATAGTCAGTAAAGTCACCAATCTTCGGAAGGGTGAAAACAAGAAACAAAAATCAAAAATGGCCATGTTGGACCGGGGGTAGCCCACTCAGGAGGGTGGAGGGGCAGGGTGCACGTCAACGCCCACATGTGTGGATGTTGAGAAGAAAAAAGCCCTCTGCTCCTGTTGCTGGCCTCCATGTCCAGCCTGTGTGAGTGGCATGTGGACCGCAATGCCTGCAGCTGGTGCTTCCCCTGTCTTTCTGGGGGGATCATGGAATTGGCCACCCTATCCATGCCCTGAGCCAACATCTAATATGAAGCACCCTGTTGTTGTGCAACAGTGTACATGACCTGCTCCCACACAGTATCACCAGCTGCTACACGGCCACTGCATTGGCAGACCCCCACGCCTGCCTGGCCCAAGGGAACCTGGACCTTGATGTGATGCCACTGTCTGTGGCTTCAGGACTGCATCCCTGCCTTGATCAGCCAGGACCAGGAGGCAATACTGTGTAGCGTGACCCTGCAGCCGTAACCACCACAGACGGATGTACCAACACTGACTGGCCCTTTGAGGGGTCGTCCCCCCCCTGCAGACGTTTGGGATATACAACAGCACCCACAGTTGATGCACTCACCTGCGACAACAGAGAGGAATTAAATTCCGGTTCACCACCAGAGCCACAGGTTTCATCAGAGGCGGCTTCATACTGAGTCTGGCCCTGGATGGACTGTAGCACCAGTGGTTCATCATGGGCTGCCACACCACGTCCTCCACTGGTGCTCGGTTGCGGCTCAGTATCCTGTTCCGCCTCCTACAGCTCCCCATCTGCATCCAGTGCCTCATCACCTGCACATGGACAGAAAAAAAAAATGAAGGCCCATGTAAATAGCATAGCCCACACACACAGCTATCACAATGTTGTCCTGCAACACATTAACATGCTATGTCACTCATGGCACAAACTCCTGCACACATGCAGTGTTAATGGAAGGGATGGGTAGCATAAAAGCACCCATGGACGTGTTGTCATGATGCCTACCTCTAAGGAGCCAGGCCGGGCCCAGCAACCCCAGAGGCAGACATCATTTTCCCCAGGGAAGTCTCAGCGGGCCCAAGTCGGGGCCCTTTGGACTCAGTCCTGGCTCCTTAGGCGCCAGGCTCATAGCGGACCCCAGTCCTGGCGCCTTAGGCGCCAGGCTCATAGAAGAGGATATGTGTTTAAGTGCTTGGGTGCACACTTACCTGATGCAGACCTTGCTGCTTCATCCAGGCCCTCTTGAGGCCAGAATGGGACTACTTAACCTGTAGGACTACTTCACCACCCGGGTGTGGTCGGGGAAGGATACATACCTGATTGGTGGAAGGATACATACCAGGAACTTCTTCCAAGGCTATTTAAACCCCACCCGAACAGCCACACATGCTTCGCATTGTTCTGCACCTAGCAGCTGGACGCTCACCGTGTCAGCTCCTGCATCCTGACTTCAGCCATGCCTGCCAGCACCCTGGAACACCTGCAAGGGGAGAAAGGAAGAGAATAGGAGAAGAAAAGCCCTTACCTGCTAAATCTGCATCCCGGAGTCATTTCTCCAACGGCCCTGAAAAGGAAGACATCATTTTAAAGGCATTTCGTTTCGATCGCTGCAGCGCTGCATTTTACTCACCTTTGCAAGGCGCTTCCATCTTCAGCAGCGATCTTCCGGATTCAGCTACACCCCGGCGCCTAGAGGAGAAAAGACAAGAACAAAGGTGAGAGGAAGAAAAGGAATAAGGAAAGCTCAGTTTCCTTTTAAGTCTTACCTGTTGGATTATTCCCACTGCATTTCGGGTCCTGCCGCTTCCTGGCATTTCCGGACCCCGGCCCCTATGGGGAAAAAAGACAAAGACATTGAATGAGCGAATGCAAAGACATTACCTGAGCGCTCATCCAGAACTGTTTCACTTCGTGTCGGCGCCATATCTCCGGCACTCCGAACCCCGGCCCCTAAGGGGAAAAAGACATAAGCATTAGCGCTTGCTGCAATTAGACAACGAACATTATTACTAAGCTTGAACTTTTGAACAGAACTTTTACAGCGCCTTACCTGAACAGTCAAGCTTACCTGAACTCCCATCAATCCTCAATCCAGTGAAGTAACTGGGTTTCAACGCGCCCCTGCATCAGAAGCAGGATGGAGAGCTCATCCTTCCAAACCCTACGGTGAGGCTTCACGGGAAATCGTGGAGGAGGTATCGTGGAGGGTTGGAAGGGAGTGGGAGGCTTGAGCATTGTTCCACAGTTGGTAATACTCCCTTTTCACGCACAGGAGGGTATCCAACGAGCCTGGGAAGCCAGAATAGAGGGGCCCTTCCTGTCCATCTTCAGAATTCTGCGCCTTCGACGCCGCGCCTCCGTGGGAACCAGGTGAGCGTTACAGAACGCGAAGACTTACCACAATTTCCCACCTGGGCGCTATGGAGACTTCCGAGACAGATCAGCTGGCCCATCTTTTAGGGGAATTACGGGCAGAAGTGCACTCAGCCCGCCAGGAGACTCATGCTCTCAGAAGGGAACTAATCCTATCCAAGGAAAGAACTGATGATCTGGCCAAAAGGTTATTGCAGGGCCAGGCAGAGCACACTCCTTTACCTGTTTCCGGAGATATTTCTACAACAATGGGTTCGAATAACCCGGTACAAATCAATCTACCTGGACACATGCCTTTGGCCCCGCCGGAACGTTTTGCGGGGGATCCCAAGAAATATGCCGTTTTTATGAACCAATGCCGTTTACACTTTTTATGCAGGCCCGGGGCCTTCCCCAACGACCAGACCAAAGTAGCCTTTGTACTATCTTACCTCAGTGGCTGTGCTGCCGATTGGTCTATTCCATTGGTAAATCAGGATGATCCCATTCTCCGGGATTTCCAGGGCTTCCAGGCCAGCATGGAAAGATTGTTCGCTCGACACTCGCAGGGACAGGCCCTTGACAACGAACTGCTATCCTTACGACAAGGTAATCAGGATCTTTTGTCCTATATCGCCACCTTTAATAGACTAGTTGTGGAAACCGGATGGCCTGAAAATAAAAGGATCACATTGTTTCTTCGAGGCCTGCGCGGAGAGCTTAAAGATGTTATAGCTCAGATAGTAGATCCACCCCAGGCCTGCGCAGACTACATAGACTTAGTGGTTCAACTTGATCACAGACTTCAAAATAGAAAAGCAGATCGGCTCAAGTATGAAACCAGAGTACCTATCAAGACCCACGTTAACTCCAAGAGTACTGACGTTTCCGAACCTATGCAAATTGGCAGTGTTAAAGGACCATTAACGCAGAAGGAACGAGAGAGAAGGCGACAAATGCAACTTTGTCTGTATTGCGGAACTTCCGGTCACTTTCTTCAAAGTTGTCCAGTTAAACCACCCAAGAAGGTGGTTGGAGCCACTGATAACGAGTTATTGACACCTGGTTCGGGAAACGACCTAGCCCGACAAGCGTAGGGGTCCGCTTGCCGAGCTTAAAAACAAACTCTTTGACCTCGCATTTTGTCATGCCAATGGTGCTTGTGAACCCAAAACAGCCTCAGCAGTTGCATGCTATAAAAGCATACATAGACAGTGGAGCTATTGGAAATTACATAGACCGTGAATTGGCTTCCAGGATTAAGCTTCCTCTCCGCCCGAAAGTAACCCAAGATGTAATTACTACAGTTGATGGAACCAAAATAGCCTCAGGGCCTGTAACGCATTCCACAGTTGAAATCACTCTGGTGGGTCAGGACGGACATCGGGAAGCAATCATGTTTGATGTGATCAAGGCCCCACAATTTCAAGTACTTCTTGGAATCCCTTGGTTAGAAACACATAATCCGAGAATAGACTGGCGAGCAAAGAAGATAACTTTTCCTGATTGTGAACCAACCTGTTACCCAAGGAATCCAGCTATGGGTCTAGCCTCTGTAACTTCCACCCCTGTACAGCTACCATCTGAATACCAAGAATTCCAAGACGTTTTTCAGAAAGAGCAGGCTAACACCTTACCTCCCCATCGATCTTACGATTGCCAAATCGACTTGGTACCCAATGCACAACTACCTTGTAGTAGGATTTATGCTCTTACTGAACCTGAGAACCTGCATTTGCGCCAGTATTTGGATCAATACCTGGCCAATGGTTTCATTCGCCCATCAAAGTCACCAGTCTCTTCCGCTTTGTTCTTCGTACCTAAAAAGGAAGGAGACCTTAGGGCCTGTATTGACTACCGCGCCCTAAATCAGATAACGATTAAGAATCGTTACCCTTTGCCCCTGATACCTGAGCTTATCGACCAAGTAAAAGATGCTCGTGTGTACACCAAGCTAGATCTCCGAGGAGCTTACCACCTGGTACGTATAAAAGAGGGCGACGAGTGGAAGACTGCATTCCGCACCAAATTTGGGCTCTTCGAATATCAAGTAATGCCCTTCGGTTTGTGCAACGCACCTGCCGCCTTTCAGTACTTCATGAATGATGTTCTTCGGGAACTTATCGATGTTTGTGTCATCGTTTATATTGACGACATCCTGGTGTATTCCTCCTCAGAATCTGATCACAGAAACCATGTTAGGGCAGTTCTTGAGAAATTGCGCCAGCACAAATTATTTGCCAAGCTCGAAAAATGCGTTTTTCATACCACAGAAGTGGAGTTTCTCGGATTCATCCTGACACCTCAAGGAATCCGAATGGACTCGCGGAAAGTGGACGCCATTCTCAAATGGCCATCTCCTAGCTCTGTGAAGGGAGTGCAAAGCATGCTTGGCTTTGCCGATTTCTATCGAAGGTTCATCCCGGAATTTTCTCGAACTGTTCAACCCATCACAGCTCTCCTTAAGAAAAACAAACGCTTTGAATGGACTCTTGAGGCTGAACAAGCCTTTCAGGACCTGAAAACCAAATTCACCTCTGCACCTGTATTGAAGCACCCGCGCCCAGATCTCCCTTACATTGTGGAAACCGATGCATCCAGATCGGCCATGGGAGCTGTCCTGTCGCAAAGAGACCCAGAAACTAACCAACTACACCCTGTAGCCTTTTGGTCCAGAAAATTCTCTCCACCTGAACTCAATTACGCAATTACCGACAAAGAACTACTGGCTATTAAATCAGCTTTCAAGGCTTGGCGTCACTATCTTCTCGGTGCAAGACACACCATCACCGTAATTACGGACCACAGAAATTTGCAGTATTTAAAGACGGCCAAAGCTCAATCTTCGCGACAACTCCGATGGGCTTTATTCTTTGCGGAATTTGATTTTGTAATTACCTATCGCCCTGGCTGCAAGAATGGTAAGGCAGATGCCTTATCCCGGATAGGCATGGAAGAACCCAATTCGAGTTTAGAACCTGTGCCAATCATACCGGAACAAAGAATTCTGGGCTTGACTTCATTGCAAACCATTGAGGACATCCAAGCTCAAGTAAAACAGCTTTTTGACTCTTCTGCCTTACTGGAATGGAGTCAAAAGGGTCCTCACTACACCGTTAAGTATGATTTACCCTACTTCCAAGAGCGGTTATTTCTGCCAAGTAAAGAATTGCAGGAACTTGTCATTACCCGTCATCATGAATCATTAATGGAAGGACACCCCGGTATCGCGAAAACAGAAGAAAGATCAAACGCCACTTCTGGTGGCCTTCTTGGAGAAAAGACATAGTCATTTGTGTTGTCTTGCGGAATCTGTACCCAAAATAAGAGTCAACCTAAAATTAAAGGGACTGACAAGGGCAGTCAGCAGTGTGAGCAGTGAGCGCTGTTCGAGAGCGCAGTATTTCCTCACTTTCTTTTGGAGGCGTGTGCTGAGAGGCGTGTGCTCTGGTGAGCCTCTGGCACTTAACCAGTACCCTCCGCGAAGCGGACCGCGAAGGGACTGACAAGGGACTGACAAGGGCAGTCAGCGGTCCGCGGTCGGCGGGAGGAGGAAGGAGAGGTCTGCAATCAGCGCGCGTCGAGGGAAGGGCTTTTCTTACCATGTCTGAGCATGTGCAGAGAGCCAAAAGGAAACCATCGGTGAATGATCCCGAGCCGAGAAATCTACGGAGCAAGAAGCAGCGATGTCCAGAGCTTCTAAATAGCAGTTTTACCGATGCAGCCGAACAGGTAACAGAATCCGGCCTTTCGCCGGATACACATCATCACCTCCCCCTACCAACACCTTTGAATAATGCAAAGACTCAATCACAACACTCAGAGTGTGTCTTCAGTTTCCCCACGACTGAGGGGAGGGGGGAGGAAACCTCCACCTCGGGGAAGGGTGTTATAGACTTCTCTATGACTAACAAACTACCCACGCCTAAATCTTTGCCCCATGTGGTAAAAGGGGGAACTAGGGAACCCCAAGTGTCACCCAAGACAAGCCAAGTCCCACGGTTGGAACCCCCCCCTATTAGACTAGAGAACCAGCTAAGTCCGCTCGTTTCGGAGAGAGAGCCAGTGGACGACAACGGGAGGAAGGGGTCCTTGGGGGCCGGCCCACCCGATACGCCTGCTAGGGGGGGGGAACAAGTAAAAATAATGATACACGCGATGGGGGAAATGGACGACCTGCGAACACCACCAGGCAGCGAGGAGACCCCCCCTCCCACATCATCAATTGAGCTAGAGGCTAGCTCCGTAGCTCTAAAACTTAGTCCCTCTACCTCCCTGAAGAGTCTGGTGCCAGCGGACAGGGTGAGACCATTGTCGCCTCAAGGGGAGGCCAGTTTAATAGACTCTCTAAACCCCCAGGACCACAGCGCCTCGGCTACTACAACTTTCTTCAGCCCGATAGCGCTGTCCCAGCCGAACACAAGTCCACTCCCCATCGCTTCTCCTGTGATCATCCTACCATCGAGTCCTCTATCTGATAGAAGGAGGACGGATCCCTCTGCTTACCTAAAGACTCAGGGGAATCTAAAGAAAACGCTCCCCAAAAGACCAGCGCGCCCAAAAGTTCCGTACAAGAGAGGGGGAGTAGGAGGGAAAAAAACTCAACATCTGAATCCCCCAAATGCAATGATTACCCTCAAAGACTTTTTTGGTAAAAACTCTCGCCGTGAAGGGCGGGGACAGCAGGAATTCTCTGATGCGGAGCTGCTGGCCATAATGGAAGACACAGCCCTACATCTCTCAAATTTAATTCTACCTCCCAAACGCAAACCTCAGGCGGAAGAGGTTTCCAACATGACGGGGGTAGCGAAGCTACCCACTGGGCCGGCAAATGTCCTTCCCAGCAAGTCGTTACCAGGGCTTGAGTTTGGGCCTGGCGAGGAAGGAGACACTCAGGCTGATCCGGATGAGAGAAGAGTTCCTTCAGTGACAAGTGACGTTCTGGAAGTTGCACCAAGAGAAAAAGAGTGCTCTTTAGCTGCTAAAACCCAGGACCCCGGTCGGCAGCCCCAGGAAGTTCAGGATAAGGATAGGAGGGGCTCGCAGGAGAGGAAGGAGAAGCCCTCGCCCCTTCCGGACTCGGAAGAGGGGGCAGCCTCGTCGTTTAAATCATTCCTCCCTCCGCAGCCTCTTGATTCGATCTTCCCCCCTTCCCTTAAAGGAGTCAAGGAGACAGGGCTAGGAAGCGGATTAGATAAATGCACCGGGAACGCATCGCATTTGAACTCCCCTGTGCTTCCTCGACGGAGGAGCGAACTAACTGCCAAACCGATGCCAGAAACACCTGGGAAAAAGCTAGACCCAATGACGATCTTGTCCACTGTCACGATAGCATTGGCTCCGTTTGGGAAGCTGTACGAATCGATCCACGAAACTCTTAAAGATCAAAACACTCTAATAGCATTGATGCACTCTAAACTCATCTATCTGGAGGGCTTCGTGCTGGCCCATAGGACTTGTGGACTTGACTTTCAAAATCCCTTGAGTAATAAGAGACCTCAACATGCGGACGGGGACCTGATTGACACGTCAATGGTGCCCAAACAGGTTTCCTTAAGTAATCAGGAGTCCCAAACGACGGAGGATGTCTGCAGTTCAGCTGATCTGAGGGCCATAAGGGAAAATACAATCTTCCCCCAGCCCCCTAGGATCGAGGCAGTGTCAACAAATCCGCAAACAAAGAACTCAGCAGGCACGAAAAACGGTGTGGTAGTTCTTGACCTCCCAGAAGATGGTCAGATTCAACCTGCAGAGAAGGGATCCAATTTTGCAGCTTTCCGGATCCCGTCAACTTTTGAAATCTTTAAGCATGTAGGAGTTCCCTATCCGGCCCAAGGAAGAAAAAAAAGAGCCCAGAGGGCGGCCAAACCAATGTCAACTGAGTTGAGGAAAACAGCAAAGCTGAAACCGAACAACACAAGAGAATCAAGGATGGCAAATGATCCACCGCCAGTGCAAAATAGAAAAGTGTTCAAACTAATGCCAGCCGATCAAAATCAGGAGGATCCCCCTGACTCGGAGTCGGTTAGCGACTTAGATTCAATTGATCTTATCGACCTAAGCACATACTCGGTGGAAGAGGAAGAGATAGAGCTGTCGCCCCCAACCCAGCAAAAACGAAAAACCCCAGAGACTCGTGAAAACAGAGCTGCGGAAGAACCAAAAACAAAAGCCCTCCTTATGGACTCGTCAACATACACCCCTCGGGCAAAGAACAAGAGGAACTTGAGTCAGACCTCTAAGACAGGTCCAGAGGGACTGAGAACCAAGAAGGACAAATTCTCACACAAGCCCATGGAAGAAAGGCGCTCCCCCCGGCCTATCATCAGGAAAAAGTGTGATAGTGACAACAAAAGAACTCCTGTAGTTCTAAGAGAGAGGTCGCCGAGGGAAGCAAGAGACCGTAAGGAGAGAGCCAAGGTTGGAAGAGCTTCCACAGCAATACTAAATCCGCATTATAAATCACGAGTCCACGAGCAGAGGAGGAATGAAAGGGGAGACGGGTCGGTGGGGGTCTCACGAAGAGCAGCTGGGGATCTAGAACCTCCAGGAAAAAAAGAAAAGACTACCAGGATCTTCAAACTCCAAAGGGTCCATGAAAAACAGGACAGTTGGATCCTGAACCGTAGAGCCCTGGCAAAACTATTTAGCGAGGCTCGTCTCTCACAAATCAACATTACAAAGGAGATTAACATTCTCGAGCCAAATCCCAATGGAAGAAAAGACAGCTCGTATCTCCACATTGACTCAAACTATATACAGCAACAGATCTGGGGGGAAAGGTTTAACCTCTGGAAATTGGGCTTCGAGCTGCTCTATGTCGCGGACGACATTCTGGGGCCCAAACCACCCCAAGAGGGTGCTCCACGAAAAGCGACAAACTATAAGGTGAACGAACGAAATTACGGTCGCCAAAGGCCGATCTCGCAAATCACGCGAAGACACGAACTACGAAGCGAAGAGGGGGGCTTCACTAATTTTGGCAAGTTAGAGGACACCCCACTAGCAAGAAAGAGTTTCCAGCAACTATCTACCGGAAGAAGCAGAAATGAGAGGGAATGGGAACAAGACGAGAAGTCGATACCTTCTACTCGTCGAATTTTCCATCTAGTTGAACATCAATTGAGTGAGGGGTTCGCAAGATGCCTTCACGCGATCTGCAGTTCTCGAATTTCAACTATCAAAACGGAGATAAGCCAGAATCCTGCAGAGGTCCACAAAGAAGCAAGTAGCCACCACAAGGGCTAATCACGGACTTCTTTGGGGATACCAAGGCACCGTCGATATGGGATCCCCCCTCTCTAAAACTTGGGTCTTGGAACACTAGAGGTTATAAACATCTGACTGTGGAGTCAGACGTCGACCTTACAGGTTTCGATGTGTTGTGTCTACAAGAAACTTGGTTAAGGGAAAAACCCACTTTGGACGGTTACCATTTGATTCACTTGCCGGCCCTTAAAGAAAACATGGGCAGACCCAGATCAGGGCTTATTATCGCCATCAGATCGGGAAGTGGCCTTTACCTGAAAAAGATAGTCAAAACAACAGAGTTCATACTAGCGGTAATCCTTAATTGGAACACTTCCCGCAACGTGGGTGATAAGGCCCCGCAGCGTGAGATTCTACTGGTGAACACCTATTGGAACCCTAAACGGGTGACCTGTGATAATTACATCAATCAAATGGAGACGATTATTGATGATTATCTAATATCGAGCACTGCCAACTACACGATCTTGGTTGGCGACCTGAACGTCGACTTAACCAAAGGATTAAACTCGGCTACGGAAAGATCTCGCAGATGGACAAATCTAATAAAGACTAGAGACATACATAATCTGCTACAAAGAGTACCCCCTAATGCAAAGGCTACTCCAACTTGGGAGAGAAATAATCAAACGGCCATCATTGATTACATCCAGGTATCAAGGAGCTTTTTAGCAATAAAGGAATCCTTTGAAGTGACCAGGACCAAATACAGTGATCATAACATCGTGAGTTTCTCTTGGGCCTCTCCAAGAGCAGAAGTCCGCTACACAAATGCAAATTTAGAAGTGAACCAAAGTGGCATACGACTGAAGATGTCCGTATCTGCAATAGCTCAGTTGACACATCTGTACAAAGAAGAGAAAAATGGGAACCTTATTGGGGCCATGGCATCGACAGATTATGTCTCAGTTCTCTCAACGTTTGCCTGTAACAAAGGAAAGAAGCAGCCAATAGCAAAGCCATTTAATCATGTATTCAACCTGCAACTAGTAGAACGCAGAAAAAGGCTGAGAAAATTGAAGCGGGCAGCAGCTATCTCGGACTCTCCAGGGAAAAAAGAAGAAGCAACTCGGGCGGCGATCAACTACAAATCATGGTTAAGGTCATCGAAATACCAGCGTGCTCAAGATGACGCTGAGCTCATGTTACGAACTATTTGTGGCAAGAACGCGCGAGACTTCTGGTCCCTAATTAAGGGGGACTCGAAAGTCCTGAATCAAGCCCTTCAAAACTCAATAAGCGATGCAAGTTGGGTAGCACACTTCCTAGACCTCTATGGGGTTTCATCATCATCTAAAAATCTACCTATTCCAGCTCAGCAGACAAAAAAGATCGTGTGGGCGGTTCCGACAGATATCGAGACGATTGAGTGGAAAATCAAAAAACTTAATAGCTCCAGAGCTGCCGGCCCGGATGGCATCACGAACTATGATCTGAAAAAAAATTTGAAAGCATGGTCAATCTTCATTAAAGAGGTCTTTATGGCATGCGTCAAGCTCTCTGAAATCCCGCTATCATGGAAGAAAGCTCTAGTGGTACCTATTTTCAAAAAGGGCTCTAAAGACACTCCATCGAATTATCGCCCAATAGCGCTGCTAGACTCCATAGGCAAAGTTTTTGGAGCTCTATTGTTGGACAATTTTCAATCTTGGATACTTACATCAGCCCTCCATGATCCGTTACAGGGAGGATTTGTGAAAAACATTGGCACGACGGTAAACATATTGGCTCTGAGCACACTGAAAGCCAAGGTTTCAGAGGGTCGGCCTAAGATATATATGGCTTTTATTGACTTGGTCCAGGCTTTCGACCGTGTGGACCGTAGACTACTCTGGGAGAAATTAAATCACCATGCTTGCCCATCTGAGATTCTGGATCCAATAAAGGCCCTGTACTCAGAAACTTCAATGCGTGTACGGTTAAACAATCTGGGCCGTCTCTCCTCCGAGATCAAGACAGAGAGAGGCGTTAAGCAAGGCTGCCCATTGGCTCCGGCCTTGTATAACGCCTATATAGCGGATTACAAGGAATACGAGGAGAAAGTACGAAGCTTTCCCCCGACATTGGGAACAAGCAAAATAGCGCGCCTGCTATATGCAGATGATATTATTCTCATGGACCTTACACCTATAGGCCTCCAGAGACAGATCAACAATCTTAATGCCTATCTCAAAGAAAACCATCTCCAGATGAATTTCGACAAAACCAAAATAATGACGTTTGGAAAATCGTCGCGTGATGCGGAGAAATTCGTCTGGGCAGTAGACAACCATCAGCTGGAAAAAGTGACCAACTTCAAGTACCTTGGGATCATCTTAAACAAAAGCTTAAAAGAAGTACCAATGCAAGAGAACATACTGACTAAAACTCGCCTTCTTGTAATCCAGGCTAGAGCGGTAGCGAACAAATACGGCCGTTTCATATTAGTGCCAGTCCTGACCTTCTATAGAATGAAGGTAGTCCCCACTTTGACATATGGAGCCGAAGCCCTACCCAATTTACCATCGAACTTTTGGGAAAAAGTGGAGGGACTTTTTTGGAAACACCTGCTCAATCTGCCACAGTCGCTCCCAATGGTATTAATAAGGAGAGAGTTGTCACTGCAATCGCTGAGCTCCATTGTGGCTCGAAATGAAATCATGCTCTATCGAAAAATGCTACTACCCTCTCCGCCGTTGATACTAAAGGAAATACGTCAAGAAATAATAACGTGGTCGTGCAAAATGCTGCTGGACTGGTCACTAAGAATGACAACCCTCCTAGATTGGGCAAACAGCTCCAGTGACGAACTTATTAACAATCCGGTAAAGGTGAAAGTGCGCATTAAGGAGCAAGATTGGATCGACACATTGGAGAAGGCATCGACCTCGAAACTGATATCCGACCTACCCCCAACTTGGCAGAAAGTTAATTCTACTAAACAATACTTGTCGAAATGTCCTGACAAAAAATTACGAGAGTCCTTCCTGCGAATTCGATTGAACATTATTCATACAAAGGAAGTCCTGTTAAGAAGGAACAAGTCGGAGGAAAACGGGTGCAGATTCTGCGAAATTGGGGACGAGGTGGAAACTATTAAGCACCTGTTAATGAACTGCCCGGCCGTGCTGACAGCACGCACACTACATCTCGGTCCCCTATTCAGAAATCCGCAGTTCTATGATGAAGAGGAATGGTGGTGTCGCCTAATCAGCGGAGAAAAGACGGCCTGGGTCATAGCAGTGGTGGGCTTTTTCCGTGCTATTGGCCTAATAACTCAATAAGGAAGGGACAGCAAATGGAAATCACGGCTTGAAAATCCTCTCTCTATTACCATTGCGGGAGATCTGAGAGAAACATCATGACTTTTGCAGTTTACCCCGCCCTTATTTCTCTCCGTATCCTCTTTGTCTGCTGTTCTCTGTCCTCTCTTCTGACTGTGAGACCCCTTTAACACCAAGGTCGTCTTCTTCTTCTTTTTTTTCTTTTCTTCTTCTCATCTTTTGGCTTCAAGGACTCAAAACCTTGTAAAAATTGTTTTATACAATTAAATCAAGTAAATAAAAAAAAAAATAAAAAAAATAAGAGTCAAAAGAAAAGGCCAGCCGGCCTACTTCAACCTTTGGACATTCCACCAGCACCTTGGCACACCTTGTCAATGGACTTTATAACTGACCTGCCTCCTTGTGGTGGTTACAACACGATTCTCGTAACAGTGGATCTATTCTCCAAAATGGCCCATTTTATCCCTTTAAAAGGATTGCCATCAGCTTCCACCTTGGCCAAGGAATTTATGGAAAATATAGTGCGGTTACATGGTTTCCCTTCCATATTAGTCTCAGACCGTTGAAGTCAATTTATCTCCCACTTTTGGAAGAAATGTTGCCAACTAGCACAAATAGACGTGCGGTTATCCACCAGCCACCACCCCCAGACCGACGGACAAACCGAGAGAACCAATCAGACTCTCGAGCAATATCTGCGGTGCATGTTACACCAATCCGAGTTGAATTGGAAGGACATCCTTTGGATTGCAGAATATGCATACAACAATTCAGTGCATTCTGGAACCGGACAGACTCCTTTTTATACCCTGTATGGTCACCATCCTCGGACCTCTGACCTAGATCCACCTCTGACCCTGGAGATGCCTGCAGTAAATCACCTACATTCCACAATAACCCAAGCCTTCAAAGAAGCTACAACCCACTTACAGCAAGCCAAGAAAAAGTATAAAGAAAACGCTGATTTGCACCGAAGTAAAACTCCTCCTTACCAAGTAGGAGATCAGGTATGGCTAGCAACTAAACATCTACCCCTCAAGGGTCAGCAAACTTTTAATCCCAGATTCATTGGGCCTTACCCCATCAAAGCTATTATCAACCCAGTGGCCTTTAAACTCGATTTACCATCCAACATGCGGATTCATCCCGTTTTTCACACATCTCTTCTAAAACCAGTACAACCTGGAACCAGACTGTCTGAGCCCCCAGGCCCTGTCCAAATTAATGGAGAATTAGAATTCGAAGTGAAAGACATTTTAGATTCCAAGATAGTTAAGTCGAAACTCTTCTATCTTGTTGATTGGAAAGGATATGGACCTCAGGAAAGATCTTGGGAACCCAGTAACTATGTTCACGCACCACGATTAATTCAAAGATTCCATCGAAGATTCCCGCACAAACCAAAACCCCCGGAGGAAAAGACCTTGGGAGGGGCCTTAAGGGGGGGGTACTGTCATGATGCCTACCTCTAAGGAGCCAGGCCGGGCCCAGCAACCCCAGAGGCAGACATCATTTTCCCCAGGGAAGTCTCAGCGGGCCCAAGTCGGGGCCCTTTGGACTCAGTCCTGGCGCCTTAGGCGCCAGGCTCATAGCGGACCCCAGTCCTGGCGCCTTAGGCGCCAGGCTCATAGAAGAGGATATGTGTTTAAGTGCTTGGGTGCACACCTACCTGATGCAGACCTTGCTGCTTCATCCAGGCCCTCTTGAGGCCTGAATGGGACTACTTAACCTGTAGGACTACTTCACCACCCGGGTGTGGTCGGGGAAGGATACATACCTGATTGGTGGAAGGATACATACCAGGAACTTCTTCCAAGGCTATTTAAACCCCACCCGAACAGCCACACATGCTTCGCGTTGTTCTGCACCTAGCAGCTGGAGGCTCAACGTGTCAGCTCCTGCATCCTGACTTCAGCCATGCCTGCCAGCACCCTGGAACACCTGCAAGGGGAGAAAGGAAGAGAATAGGAGAAGAAAAGCCCTTACCTGCCAAATCTGCATCCCGGAGTCATTTCTCCAACGGCCCTGAAAAGGAAGACATCATTTTAAAGGCATTTCGTTTCGATCGCTGCAGTGCTGCATTTTACTCACCTTTGCAAGGCGCTTCCATCTTCAGCAGCGATCTTCCGGATTCAGCTACGCCCCGGCGCCTAGAGGAAAAAAGACAAGAACAAAGGTGAGAGGGAGAAAAGGAATAAGGAAAGCTCAGTTTCCTTTTAAGTCTTACCTGTTGGATTATTCCCACTGCATTTCGGGTCCTGCCGCTTCCTGGCATTTCCGGACCCCGGCCCCTATGGGGAAAAAAGACAAAGACATTGAATGAGCGAATGCAAAGACATTACCTGAGCGCTCATCCAGAACTGTTTCACTTCGTGTCGGCGCCATATCTCCGGCACTCCGAACCCCGGCCCCTAAGGGGAAAAAGACATAAGCATTAGCGCTTGCTGCAATTAGACAACGAACATTATTATTAAGCTTGAACTTTTGAACAGAACTTTTACAGTGCCTTACCTGAACAGTCAAGCTTACCTGAACTCCCATCAATCCTCAATCCAGTGAAGTAACTGGGTTTCAACGCGCCCCTGCATCAGAAGCAGGATGGAGAGCTCATCCTTCCAAACCCTAAGGTGAGGCTTCACGGGGAATCGTGGAGGAGGTATCGTGGAGGGTTGGAAGGGAGTGGGAGGCTTGAGCATTGTTCCACAGTTGGTAATACTCCCTTTTCACGCACAGGAGGGTATCCAACGAGCCAGGGAAGCTAGAATAGAGGGGCCCTTCCTGTCCATCTTCAGAGTTCTGCGCCTTCGACGCCGCGCCTCCGTGGGAACCAGGTGAGCGTTACACGTGTGTGGAAGGGCTCAACACCACATGTAGTGCATGGTGCATAGCACATGCTTCACACACAAGCACCTGACTGGCATAGTTCAGACACCAACGTCACTGATGCAAATACACAGGTGCCACGTAGCATAGCCATGCCTGAACTGCCAAACAGCATGAGATGGAACTTGATGACTACTGTCCCTGAGCCATGTTCAATGGATGTGACATGACATTACATGGAAATCAAAAATGGAAAACGCACAACACGATGCAGGGGTGGTGGAATAGAGTGAAGCCAGACACCCCCATCCCATGATGCCAGGTCACATTGACATCATACAAGTGAATAGGCACAGTGAAGGGGAGACCTGGGGTTGCAAGTGGGAGGGGACAGTGCAGTACATGGGCAACAAAATAAAAGATAACCACATAATTAGTAACAAAAATGCAGACGGCTGGTGGCATTGGAAGGGTAAGTGCAGACATCAGGTGTCAAGTGCTGGTAGTGGGTTGTATGAATACAGTAAACAGCCCCCAAGTGCGGGGGATGCCAGGGAGGCAGTGCATGGGTTCAGCTGGTGCCTCTGAGTCCTGTGTTAGAGATCAGAGTGTGGCCAGGTGACTAGTGCATTCTCTCAGTCATCCAGGACTGCATCAGGGGATTGTAGGAGAGAAAGCACAACACATGTGGAAGCATCAGATGTGCCTCCAGACCTGGAGAAGGTTCTCCAGTTCCATTGAGGCAGGGAGGCTGTACCAGAGGGAGGCCCCAGCCAAAGATAATTAACCACCAACTCATTGCTAGGAGAAGCTACTGACCCGGAGGGAGTAGAAGAGGGATGATTTAAGACCATGAGAAGGAAGCGAATTTGGAAGATAGAGTTGAAGGAATTGCGGCACCAGGACCCATAAGGCCTTGTGGACAATGCACAGGGTTTGGAACTGAACAGTCCTAGCCAGTGGGAGCCAGTACCATCATCACAGTCCTGGGGAGAAACAATACCTGGCCCCAAGACAAAAGGACAATTCTCACAGGCCTGTACTGGATGAGTTGTAGAGGGAAGAGAGTAGAAGCACAGATATCCTGGGAGAGGCCGTTGCAGTAGGCCAGCATATGAATGGCCAGTCCTTTGGAGACAGGGAGCTGCTGGGTGAAGGAGAGGAAAGGAAGAATACCTCTGATGTGATGCAGCTGCTAGGTTGACCTCTCAGAGATGTGAGGAGAGAAGGCGAGTGTGGAGTGGAGGATGGTCCTAGGCTATCCGTCATCAGAGGTTGGAGCAGGAAGAGGGCCAGGAGAGGCTGGGCAGAGAGTGACACGAAAGGAGGAAGCAGGTGTGGTGATGAGGATTATCACTGTGTGTAGCACATCGTTTGTATGCGGTCTGCAGGACTACAAGCCTGTGTCAGTCCACCATGACATGGTTCACCCGTGGCAGTCACGGAAATGCATGCAGAACTGCCAGACAATCTTAACACTTCATTCAGTCAACTACACATGCCCTGGATGCACACGCTTCACCACTCTCCGGACATTTCCTAATAATTCGGCAGGTCTCCCAAGCCTTGGATCTGCTCGACATCAATCATATCACTGAGTTCTTCATGTGGAGTGAGTTCATCGTCCTCTCGTGGTGACCCACCTCCAGTCACCAGAGTAGAGGCGAAGTTGGCACCCAGCTTCTCTTTGGCTCGGCGCCAGAGGTCATTCCAATGCTTCACTACCTCAGGAGCTGTGCACCTCTCATTGCCCAAGGCATTTAAAACGCTCAGTGGCACGCTGCCAATGGGCCATACGCTGAGCAGGTGTATGTGTGCTCCCTGCCTGCACAAGCATATCACGTTCGTGTTCCTGCATGTAGTCCACGAGGATCTGGAGTTCATCATTGAAGTTCCTCTTCCTCAACGTGTGGGTCTCCTGTGCCATGCGTTGGGTTTGAGCCTGTTCTGCTACTGCACTCTTCGCCTTCTTGCAAGGTCGTGCAGACCCTGTGTGGCTGGTAACACTTGTCAGTAGGGGCCTGACTGGAGCACTGGTGGGCAGGGCTATGGCATCACCCACTGATGCTGGGACAGTAGGTTGCATTGCAGGTAGCTGTACCTGGGTGCTGGTGCCAGGTTGGTTCACTGCACGTCCCTTCCCCTTGGACACGACAACATCTTTCCCTGCATCTTATTGGACCAGGGCCGTGACCACTACATGCCTGGCTGGGGGACCCTGAGCCTGCGTGGTGGGGGCTGAAGCTTCCCCTGCAGCTTCCTGCCCCTGGCTGGTGTGGACAGCAGATAACCCTGCTGCTCCTGGACCATGGGTGCTGGGCATGTTGGCATCAGCTGCATCTCCCTGACCCTGTTGGGTGCGGAGCATATCTCTACCTGCACGGCCCCAGGTACCTCGAACACCTGGGCCACCTCAGCCAAGTCCACCACCTCGTCCACTTCTCCCACCCTTCCCACTTGTTGCCCTCCCACTCATGGCACTGATGGATTAGTGCAATGGGAGGCGCAGCTATCATTTGTCCTGGTGAGGGTGCAGTGTACGTGATGTCAAACGTACCAGTGTGCTGCAGCAAGGCTCAATGTAACCCCTGGGAGAAGAAAAATGGGACGCGTAATGCACAGGCAACACAAAAATGAAAAATGTGTACGCAACCCCTTGATAGCTCACGTGTAAGGAATAAACGTTTCGTAGTAGGCAGAGGCACCCAGCAACACAAAAAATGCGTATGCGAAGGACACATAAGGTACTGTGACGTTAAGAATGGGGGTACACGACACACAGGGGCACCCACAGTATGCAAAATGCATACGCGACTCACCGTTCGCCTCACAAAAAAAGTAAAGTCCACACGTCCGTCCGCTATTACTCGCACAAGCATGTGATGGTCTCCTACGCACTAGTTCATCCCGAACGCCCAACGTTCAGCGCGTGTCACGTAACTTACGCGCTTAGGCCCTTTCCTCTAATTTCACGCTAACACGCTGTTTCCGCACGTGCGGAGTCACTCTGTTTCCGGCTGCCTACGTGAGTACCACAGAAGACCCACGCTCCTGCCTACCAGCCAATTTACCTGCCTCCAACTGCCCTGAGCTGCCTCCTACGAGCCATCTGCTGCTGCCTGCCCACTGTGTGTGCCTACTGCCCACATGCCCTGCAATTTTAGTGCCTGCTGTACAGCCATTGCCAGTGCTCCTGTCGTCGGACCTGTGACCACCTCTGCTGATCCAGAAGACTCCCAACGTGCCAGTCCACCGCTCCACATCCCAGCCTCAGGACCACCTTGCCCACCCACACCTGCCTCGTGGGTTGCCATGTCTGGACAAACATCAACTGAGGCAAGTGGCAACCCCCTGGCAGCAAGACTGAGGGCTGTCGGCTTCAGTGCCAAAGAAGTTGACATCCTGGTGGAGCAAGTCCTGGGGCATTATGATGCCCTCTTCAACCCACCAACACAAGTTGGCAAGGAAGGAAGGACGGAAGATGATCTGGCCCGACATCGTGGGTGCCATCAACGCGGAGGGGGTGGCACCCCATGACTACATCCATGTGCACAAGCGCTGGGAGGACCTCAAAGCCAGGACCCACAACAAGGCCCGGCGCTTCCTCCAGGCTGGTGTCAACCAAGGGGGGCGCCGGCGCTGGTTGAACAGCACCTACATGCGGGTCCTGGTGCGTTTCTACCCAGCGCTACACACCCAGGTTTTGGATTTGCAGCTCTATCTGGAGTCGACTGGTAAGTTTCCATGTGTTGGTGCCCTCAACAGTGCATGTGCATGTTGGTGTGTGGTTGGAGTGTGCACCTTGACCTTATGGAGGTATGCCTCCTGTATGTATGTCTGTGTACATGTCCTAGACAGTGCTGCATGTGTGTCCATTGAGGCATGTGTGATACCAACAGTGTTACTGATGCAATGCATGATGTAATGCAGAATGTAATGATGTGCACGTGGTTGCTTACATGTGGCTGAGACATGGCCATGTCAGAGGTGTGACACATGGGTGCTGTCGTCAACATCATGGACATGCATGGTGTACATGTGCATGTGTCTGAGAAGTGAGTGTGTGACTGGCCAACACTCCTGGATGGATGTTACTGGAGCATTTGAATGTGTGCTTGACTCTTGCTGCACAATTGACATTGAGTGGACTCTGATGTGATAGCTCTGTGCTCTGCTTCAGGACTGTCAGGTGATGTGTGTGAATATTTGTACGTCCCATGATGCATGTGAGGAGCATGCACAATTTGTAGGTGCTGACAGGGCCTTGTCCAAGGATGTGATTGTCTGTTTTGAAGGACAGACATGTATGTGCAGGTTGTAAATTGCACGCACCTGTGTGTTGTGGAGGGTGATGATGGTTGCGACCTTTGCCAGAACACACATAGCTACAGTACCCTGATGTTTGTGCTCTGTCTCCATATCCACAGAGACGTTGGAAGGAGAGGGCGGAGAAGGTGCTGTGGAGCAAGGCAGCAGGGATGCCTCCACCAGGAACAGGCGCAAGGCCCAGCCACGCCCCCAGGTAATTTCATTTTAGGTGAGCGAGGAGACTGGTGCCGCGTCAGATACATCGGCCGCAGCTGCTGAGGGGAGGTCCAAGAGGGAAAACGTGGTTGTGGACTCCTCGGCAGCAGGAGGTACGGGTGAGCTCGCACAGGGGCAATCCACTGCGGAAGATGCTGGGGAGGCATCCAGGTTGGCAGGGGAGGAGTAGGAGGCCGCATCAGCCCAGTCCATGAGGTCCAGCGGGGGTGATGAGGTGGGTGTGACTGGTGCAGTCCAGACTCGGGCAGGAGGCAGTGCAGGTCGCCATGGAGGTGCCTGTGCCTAATCCTGGCCCTGGGCTGTGACTGCACCAGTATGCACCTGCGGGCATGCCCCAGGCTGGACTCATACGCAGGTGGCATATGTTTCCACACAAACGGAAACACCAATGCCTGCGGATCTCGCCATTCAAGACAGGGTGGAACGGGTGCTAGCCGATATCTCGAGGCGTACAGGCACCATTCGTGATGATGTGCAGGCTTCCAGTCGTGGGCTTGCACATCGCAATGAGGTCTGACTTCTCCTGAACTGGCTAGCCCAGTTCCTGGTCTCGAATTGAGTGCGTGGGCTGCCCACTTATGGAACCTCCTCCTCGTCTTCCTCCTCTGTGCGCAATTCGTCCTCCCTGCCGCCTTCTGGCCCAGATACCACGAGGACCCCCTGTGTACCTGTCCCACCTCGGCGGCCTGTCTGGTGGAGATCACATCCCAGCCAGAGTTGGTAGTCGACGTTGGATCATCCGAGGTGGTCACCACCCTGATCCAGTTGACTACAGGAGCTGTGGCAATGGAGGGAGAGCAGGCACCAAGGAGTAGGGCACGTGCACGACGGCCCGGGATGATGTCATCAGCTCAGAGGCTGTCCTTATGGAGCAGGCACTGGCCAATTTGACAGCAGCAGGCTCGGAGTAGGAGGCTACAGTACTCGGGGCATACCATCTCAGGGAGGCAGGCATCGGGCATCAGTCAGGATGCAAACGTGGACCTTCGCCAAAGGATGTCTTCCGTGTTGGAGCGGCAAATCGGGGCAGAGCGGTAGTGGGCACAGGAGGCAAGTCTCACCATGGCCAGGGCGGATGTTTCACTGCGTCGAGCAGAGAGGCGGGCTGAGGTCCTCGAGGAGACTTGCAGGGAGTGGGAGGGGATGGAGAGGACCAGTCCCTGCAAGCCCTCGAGGTGAGAGCAGAGGCCCGCCTAAGGGAAGTGGACGCAGTGTTCAATGATGCCCTGGTTGAGACATTGAGGGAGCATGGTGAGGAGAAGGACTAGCCTGCTGCCTTTGTGAATAGTTCTTTAGTCATAAGTTTCCTTACTTTTTTTTTATTTGGAGTTTTCGGACTTTACCCCATTTTTTGTACATAGTTCTAGTTTGAATTAGGTTTCATTTGTGTTCTTGATTTGGAGTGCATTTTGGACTTTGCTCCATGTTATTTTGTACATAGTTTACTTGTTTTTTACAACTTTGTGCTCACCATGCGGGAATGGTTATTTTCTCAATTTCATTATATTTGAAGAAGACTTTTATGGTCATGGACTTTTTTTTTCTTTTTTTTAGGTTTCCATGTACATATTGTGAAGTTTATTTTGGACATTTTAACATTATTTTTGTTTCTTGTATGTATTTCGCTATATTATTTGCTGTGTGTATGAACATAATACAACTGGAGAATATATTTTGTTTACTCACAGTAATTGTTTCTCTGACTTTTTTTTTTTATCCAGTTTGCGGCTTTGTTACTCGGTTTGGTGTCCGTGGTAATTACCATTGTTCATGTGTGTGCATGCATGTGTCATGTTTGCTATTCATTTGCATGGGGCATATGCACGTGGTTGACCAGTGGATGTGTATTAATGGTGAGTTTGATTGTGCACAGTCAGGTGTCATTGGCTTTCAGATGTGCAGCATCACTGTGTATTGGTCCTCATTGTGTTTGGGAGGGTGACTGATGGGAGTGTAAAATGGTCATGTTTTTTCTGCAGGATTTGCTTGATGCAGTGTAAGCAGTCATGCTTTGCCCTTCACCAGCATGTGTTTGTGCTGTTTTCATTGTCTCTGGTGTTGGGCATCTTGCACTGGCAGTCTATTTTGCAATGTATCTGTACACATTGGCAGACCAATATGGCAGTCTTGGTGGCCAGCGCACTGTCTGATTGCCATGTACTCATTCAGAACTTGAGTCATTCCTCTTTGCTTGCGCTTTTGGTACTTCTCTGCCCAGATGAACTTTCTGAATCTGCATTGGTCACCTGGCTACCCTATGGACTTGGGTAAAAGTCCACCTGCACACCTGCACTGCCTCCCTGGCATCCCCCAAGATTTGACTGTTTTTATGTATGCCAACAGCCACCTACCTGCACTTCACACCTGCTGTCTACACTTAGGCTTGGACTGGGCACAGTTTCTTTATTTTCTTGAATTTTATTGTTTGTTATGATGTCCTTCACATGTACTGCACTGCACCTTCCTCAAACCCCCTTTTCTCCCTCCCCACTACCCATGCACTGGCACCATCTGTCACCTGCCCTACCAAGTTTGGTGTCTCTGTCGTCACTGTCTTCCCCCTCCCCAGACTCTTAGCGGCTTCTTACACTTGTGCATATGTGCATTATTAATGACATGCCATTTGATAGGATGTTATGTCCTTCACACATGGGAGGAACAGTGATGTGTTTATTGGGTTCTGTGCTCTGGTAATGTCAGCTCATTGTGGCTCAGGCCATGAATCGCCTGGGCAGTGTCTGTTCATGTGGCACACATTGTGGGTGCTTTGGAATCTGTCACTATGTGACTATTTCTACATGGCAATTATTGACATGACTTTGTCATATGGACCGCAGGGCCTCACTTTACCATTCACTTGTGTGATGTGTATGTTCGGAGATGGTTGCAGACAGCAATAGTGTTTGAGCAGCTGCCACACTCAAAGATGTGGCCCAGGAGTATGCATTTGTTTCTGTTTGCAGGATATTTTTTGACAGGAGGTTCTGGGTGGTGTCACTCCACGGCAGTCAAGGTGGTCGACACGCCATCAATGGAGTGTACATGTGTCACAGTGTCAGCATCCAGCATGCAGGGGATGTCCGGTCTGGAGGGGGCTACCTGCAGGGTGGCGTCACAGATGATGGGGGCTGGGGTGTCCCATGTTTGTGGGCTGCCTGCAGGGTGGCATCACAGATGATGGGGGCTGGGAGGTCCCATGTGGTGGGGGCTGCCTGCAGGCTGGGGTGTCCAAAGTGGTGTGGACTTCCTGCAGGGTGGCATCACAGATGGGGGCTGCGGTGTCCCTTGTAGTGGGGGCTGCCTGCAGGCTGCGGTGATTGGGGCTGGGGTGTCCCATGTGATGTGGGCTCCCTGCAGGGTGGCATCACAGATGATGGAGGCTGTGGGGGTCCCATGTGGTGGGGGCTGCCTGCAGGCTGGGGTGATTGGGGGCTGGGGTGTCCCATGTAGTGGGGGCTGCCTGCAGGCTGGGATGATGGGGGCTGGGGTGGCCCATGTGGTGGGGGCTGCCTGCAGGCTGGGGTGATGGGGGCTGGGGAGTCCCATGTGGTGGGGATTGCCTGCAGGCTGGGGTGTCCCATGTAGTGGGGGCTGCCTGCAGGCTGGGGTGGCCCATGTGGTGGGGGCTGCCTGCAGGCTGGGGTGATGGGGTCCCATGTGGTGGGGGGTTGCCTGCAGGCTGGGATGTCCCATGTAGTGGGGGCTGCCGGCAGGCTGGGGTGTCCCATGTGGTGTGGGCTGCCTGCAGGCTGGGGTGATGGGGGCTGGGGTGTCCCATGTGGTGGGAGCTGCCTGCAGGCTGGGGTGATGGGGGCTGGGAGTCCCATGTAGTGGGGGCTGCCTGCAGGCTGGGGTGTCACGTGGTGTGGGCTGCCTGCAGGGTGGCGTCACAGATGATGGGGGCTGGGGTGTCCCATGTGGTGGGGGCTGCCTGCAGGCTGGGGTGATGGGGGCTGGGAGTCCCATGTAGTGGGGGCTGCCTGCAGGCTGGGGTGTCACGTGGTGTGGGCTGCCTGCAGGGTGGCGTCACAGATGATGGGGGCTGGGGTGTCCCATGTGGTGGGGGCTGCCTGCAGGCTGGGGTGATGGGGGCTGGGAGTCCCATGTAGTGGGGGCTGCCTGCAGGCTGGGGTGTCACGTGGTGTGGGCTGCCTGCAGGGTGGCGTCCCAGATGATGGGGGCTGGGGTGGCCCATGTGGTGGGGGTTGCCTGCAGGCTGGGGTGATGGGGGCTGCCTGCAGGCTGGGGTGATGGGGGCTGCCTGCAGGCTGGGGTGATGGGGGCTGGGGTGTCCCATGTGGTGGGGGTTCCCTGCAGGCTGGGGTGTCTCATGTGGTGGGGGCTGCCTGCAGGCTGGGGTGATGGGGGCTGGGGTGTGGGTGTACCGTCAGGAGTGGTCTGCTTCCTGTGAATTTGTGCGGGTATCGCGGGTTGTTTTGGAGCGAATTGGGTGTGGACGGGTACGTGCTGAGTTTTCACGCGATTTAGCTGGGGTGCGGACGCTGAGTTTTCATGCAATTTGGCTGGGGAGCTGTATGCTGCTCCAGGGATGGCGCTGGGGCTTGCGCTGTGTTGGGCATTTCACTTGCTTTTTACTGTGGGCATATTGGGGGTTTTACTGGCGCAGCTTGGTGTTCCTTGTGCCACGACTACTAATGCTTCAGGAAATCCATGAATATGCATGACGCGCAATTGTTTCTCTGCGCCACGACTGGCGCACGCTCCTTCTCGGCGCGCTGCACTTGCGCATTTTTTGCGCAGGATTCTATGAATCGGCCCAATGTATTTCAAGGTGGGTGGATCCTATTGGTAAGCTTTTACACTCATTTACTTTTGAAATGATAAAATACTACCACCTCTATTACATTTTAGAAGAGTGAACCACAATTCAAAGCTAGTAAAATGAAGTGTATACTTTTTAACGAAGCAACATGCAACTTAAAGGTAAGTGTCAACTCAAAGGCACTTTGTAACTTATTCTATTACAGAACCAAAGTTACTCAACAACTCATTTGCAAGTAAGGACGTTCAACTCTTTTAGATTTCAAGACATATGCCTTATAATCAAAGTCCTTACTTAATTCTAGAGCATGAGTTTTCTCAGTGGCAGAAGAGGGACCCTAGTGGGCTAGGAGCCAGCTGTAGGCAGTTCAGGATAGGGTTTAGTTGCAGGGAAGTCAGAGTTCCAGAGGATATCTCTTGAGACAAGTAAGTATCACTTCAGAGTTAGTTGCAGTGGTGTTGCCAGGTCTGGAAAAGATCAGGGGCTAAGCTAATGTTGGCACTGGTGGGACTCTGGACTAGGTAGCATTTTGGTTCTAGCACCTGAGTGTCTATCCGGGGCTACAACCAAAAGACCCGGGGCTATAGCCCCTTTATTCCCCCCCCCCTCCTAGCAACGCCTCTGGTTAGTTGAATAGTCGCTACGAACTTCACCTAAGACTCCCTATATGCGTTCCTGCATTAGGCCTGGGCGAATGGTATGGGCAAACTCCCGAAAACACGAACACCCACTCAGCCTCGCATGATTCACACAAGACTTATGGTAAGTATTACCCAAGCCAACACAGTACCTGAGCAAAGAAGAAGAGCATGGAGATGATAGTATTTAGTATTTATTTATTTATATTGCGCACCTTGCCCAGAAGCTTGCGGGCGCATGTTTAGGAGGAAGTTACAAGTTACAGAAAGGAAGTTACAGGTTGCAGAAGGGGTGATACAGTAAACCGTTACAGGTGATATTAACATAGATAGTAACAACAAAGTAGCAGCACCCGGTTACAGGAGAAGGGTGCAATCTGTGAGCAGTTACACGTAGCAAAATAAGTATACATCAGATCCGTTTAAAATACAGCAGAATCGCCAGGCAGGCGAACCTAAACGCGTTAGGCAAATGTGAGAGCCGGAATGACAATGTGCAGACAGCCGTGCAGAAACAAACACTAGCCGCTGAAGGATGCAGGGGTGGAAGGTGAGTTATCTTGTTCTCTTAGCCAAAGTTTAGCTTTGGCTTTAAATTCGAGGCAGTGCGGAATGTTCCTTAGGGCATTAGGAAGTGAGTTCCAAAGCTTGGCAGCAAGGACCGGAAAACTCGACCCTCCCGCCGAGCGTAGTTTGAAGCTGGGGATGTCCAGTGTGTGAATCTGGGCGGATCTCAAGGGTCTAATGGCTGTGTGTTGCGAGAAGCGTGATATTAAATAAGCAGGAGCTGCATTGTTCTGAGCCTTGTGTGTGAGCACAAGTGATTTGAGTGATATGCGGTGGGAAATAGGTAACCATTGAATGTTGCGTCTAAAATTGGAAATGTGGTTCCGTCTAGGTATGTTGAGTGCTGCCCTTATGGCGTTGTTTTGCGTGACCTGGAGTTTGTCCAGATTTCTTTGGCTGGTTCCAAGGTAGAGGGCGTTACAATAGTCGATTTTGGACAGGATGAGGGTTCTCGCGAGGGTCAGGCAATTGTCCGGAGTCAGGAATGGTCTGCAGGCTGTGATCAATTTGCAGGTGTAAGAGGATGCAGAAACAACTGCATTAGTTTGTCGAATGAGGGACAGTGTGGAATCGAGGTAAATTCCTAGAGTTTTGGTGACATTGGCCACTTTAATGTCATTCCTGAAACGGCAGCACAGGACCTGGTCCTTTGGTTTTTGGTCTGGAGACTGAAGAAATGGACACTGAAGGGAGGCTTCAAGGCTTCTAGCGGCTCTGCAGTTTTGGCACCCTTTTACAGGTACCTGATGAAGAACAAATATTGCTGGTAGGATTCTCTTCATTCTGGTGAGAGGACTTCAAGGATTAAAATCATGTCTCTGGAGGTCCAGCAGGGTCCCCCAAAGTTTCAGCAGGATTCTGACATCTGAAGACATTGCACTGCACTCAGGCTCAGGTCCCATGATATTGGCGATTTGCAGTCCAGCAAGATCACAGAATGTCGAGGGATGGCTCATTTTGCAGGTCATCTTGAGACTAGTGGATCTCACCAGCCTTTTGGTAGGAGTCGTCACATTTGGGACCTCCTGGTTGATTGGTAGTAAGGGTTACTTGAGGCTCTGGTTACACAGCAGGCTCTCTGGATGCTGGAAATTGTTATGGCCATCATTTCTTCATCTTCCTCTATGGATTTGGTTCCAGGGTCGACTTGTCAGCAGCTTACAGGATCAGACTATTTATCAGGAACTACAGCATAACCTCTGCAAACTCTCCCGGCAGTTTACAGAAAGGGCGGCCTGCTGTCCAATCAGGCCAGCCGGCCCCCCAGGAGGAATTGATTCCTTTCAGGCAAGATGATAGACAAAGGGCTGCAAAGTTTTGGACTGCTCCCTCGCTTCCTGCCTTCACAGACACTGCAGGGCCTCGTCGGGGGAACACAAAGGATTCCCGCCAAACACAAAACTTCAACCAGGATCTTTCCTACCTAGGATGACCCAAGAAACAACAAGCAAACGAGAAATGGCGAAGAAAAGGAGCCCACTATTCTAGCAGAATGGTGACCTTGCTGTGCATTACCGCGGCTGATTTGACAGTGCGAGTAATAATGACTAAGTCATAAAAGTAGGTTCACTGCCACCAGCCATTCAAGTTAACTTGTAATTATAACACAAATGTTATCAGGTAAGTGATAAAGTGGATACAGAGCGACTTAATATAAACGAGGTAGAAGCTGACTACGCTCAACTATGTAACCCTTTGTGCCGGGCTAAATGGATGTGGGATGTGCTCATGAACAAAGGAAACAGATTGGAGAAATCGACAAGCAACAGCCCACATTGAACTCAAATGAAATAATCAACTGTCTGCGCATGTACGAGAAAATATAGAAACCGATATGCGCATGAGGGAACTGGAGACTACAAAGTCCTGCATGAGCAACCACTATGTCAAAGCCAGTGGAACTATGGAGCGCAAACTGTGTACAGCCCCCTGACAATCAAATCAACGAGCCCTAGCAAGACTTCCAACTGCTGTTTCCTCCCCCCCTACTAGAGGGTTTACGACGTATGTTATTTAAAGTTCATACAATCCTGTTAATGTTTTTTCAATTTTAAACCACAACGGAACTGAACATTATGTAGCAAGGATAGCAAATGGATAAGTGTGTTCAGTATTGTACAAGTTGAAAATCTCAAAATGGAAAATGTTTTTTTTAAAAACACTTGTCATTTTTTATATCATTTCTGCTAGAGCATAAGCATAAACCTAAATAACAAAGTATTAAGAAAAAGTACCATCAGCATTCAAGAAAGAAAATAGCATAAATGGAAAGAAACATATGGACATCCTTTCAGTACAAATCCCAGAAGAAAGGGTCATTTCAAAGGATTTGGCAGAAAATAACATCGAGCAACAAATTACTGAAAATACCACAAAGCTTTAAAATACTGCTGAAATAATCAAGTGAGACAAGACAAAAGCAACATATTTCTGCTGGGTTTAGAACAATTTTACCTAACCCCAAAAGTTCGACTCCCAAAAGTTCGACCCCCATTTTCCTGCATATATATATGTGGGGGGGTAAAGTATATAAAAAATGTATGGGGGTAAGGGTGGGGGCAGTGTGGGGGGTCTCCCCCCACATATATATTTGCGGGAAATTAAAAAATAAATAAAATAAAATAAAAGTCGAACTTTTGGGAAGTCGAACCTTTGGGTTCGGTAAAATCACTTAGATTCTTTCTGCTGGACCAGCCACACTTTCTTTTACTTTACTTTAATAAATGTATATAGCACGGCCACTGACCCAGAGGCTCTTGACAGGCAGCAGTACCCAACACAACTTTACCAGATCAGATCAACCTGATATGAGCCAAAAGAACATTGACTGAACAGATTCCACGTTGAGAAAAAGAAATTGGTGGCATCTTCCTCACCTTTGCCACATACGCCTTCACCATTAGTGGTAGTTCATGTTAAGCCTAGTAACATAACAAAAACTATACAAGCCTTTAGGACAAATTAGTATTTAAACAATCCAATGTTATTACTACTAGATGAGAATGTGTTACTTTGTTAGTCCCTTAATAGTTTCGACTTGACATCATTGTCCCTACAGGTGCCTATACTTCCGGAATCAGAGTCTGACAAAGCGACTCCAGCAGGAGTCGCTTTGTCGGACTCTGATTCCGGAAGTACAGGCACCTGTAGGGACAATGCAGCACTGATCGCTCGTACAGAGCTCGGCCCGGTGGAGAATGAAATCCGGCTCGCGACGCTAAGAAGCTGCGGCTCCTTTTTGGAGAAACGCACTGCAGGCAGCCCTATATTTGGAAAAGACACTTGAAAGCAAAAAGTGTCTCCATTTTCTTACGAGACGAATTTGAAATTTAGAACAACAAAGGCCCCACTGGAACCACCTGTATTTTCCAATTTGAATTAATGGAAACATGAAAGAACATCTATGGGGCATAATAAGCATTAAGTTCCCCACCTTTTCTTATGTTACTTTGTTAGTACAATAGACAATTTATTACCGCTGGGATATCGCCAAGGCTCTGATAGAGCCCATGGTGCTTTCACAGGAAAAATCTAGTAATTCATTTTTGTTGCTCTGTTGATGAATTAAACATTTTTGATCGGTGAGATGGACAACTATGTGAAAGGTGTCTTAAACTCCTGCAAATACAACATCCCTTTTCTAAAGAATGGTCATTTCCAGGAGACTCATTGTCTTCCCAAGAAAGATCTGATTCTTCCTCAGAGAATGAGATATCATTTTTTGAAATTTCAGATTGTATTGCTCTTTGAAAAGTCCTCTTCAAGGATGTTGACATATTGGGGAGATTTGGTTTCCTCCCGCAAAGGCTTTTCTTAAGTCAATTTGCAATTGGATTCTTTTATGACTGGATAAAAAAAATCATGGGCATTGTTTTCCAAATTGTGTCTGCTTTTCTTTATAAGATGGTTCCCAAAAAACCTCACATACCAGATTTCCCACTTTTTTGCCCCTATTGATTTTTACAGGGACTGGAAAAAGATTTAAGAAAGTAAACCCCAATTCTTCTCCACAAGAAAGAAGGGGTCCCATTTTTAACCTTCCCTCTTTACAGGGGATAACATAGAGGGACAGGTATCAGACAGTCTTGAGGGCAGACAAAATGGTAAATGTTACCCACCACAGTTTTTCTAACCGGTAAAATGGCTCGTCTGGGTAACAATTGAAAAAAATCCCCTACATTAGAGTGTAAAGGGTTAAGGACCTCATGTTATTTTCTTTAAGATCCCAATCTACTGGTAGAGAGACAAACGTGCTTATATTTATAGGGGTTTATAAAGGGTTGTTTATATTTTTCTCCAGATATAGAGCTTAAGGAGATAGAATGTCTCAATTTCTTGGGGATACGTCTCGTTAGGAGTATTGCTGTTCCATTCTTCACCAGATGTAACATATGGGGGCTAGTATCTATTATACTTGTGTAGGATCCTCAGTTTGTGTCAACTGAATCCGATCCTACTCCCGACGCCAGATGTGAGGGGTCAGAAATGAGAGGCGTTCACAAAGTTGTAATGTTTCAACATTGGACATCTTTATTAAAACAAAAGGGTTGGATAAAGGCCTGTCTGTCCTTATCCTAAAGATCAGTCTGTGTCTCGTCGTCAAAATTATTAACACTGTCCTTGTGTCCAAAACATATGTGGACCTGCACATTGGAAATGAACAACTAAAAGGTGCAAGGAAAAATGTATCTGATCTATGTTTAGCTAAACATGTTCACACGTTAAGCAAATCAATAAATCCAACAAAATAGTATCCTCTAAGGAAGAATCCTTGGATACAAAGGGTGTTTCCCTTCCCCTGGATAACTTCAAAAAACATGGCTGAAGTCTTTTTCAAACAAGCTTTCCTTAAAGATAGCAAAAGTGTCTTTTCCACACAATAACTTTCTAAGGATGGCAAAAATGTCTTTTATACAACAACTTCTCATGATTGGCAAAAGTGTCTTTTACACAACAACTTCGAATGGATTGTGTCCTCCCACTTATTCCTCATCTTTGATATACTTGCAGCTCAGAAACTTTTTTCCCCAGCAGAGGGCGCTGTGCGTCGTTGACCTTTTGTCCTTCGAGGGCCTCCGTCCTCCTTGAGTGTGACATTGTACGCTGGTATAAAAGGCTTGCACCACGCCCGCTGTCTCTGTTCCTTTGTTCCGCACACAGCTCGAAATGGTTCTTTGCCTCAGCATGTTAAAAAAACTGCCTAGTAAGAGTTTCGCTAAGAATAATGTTGATTCATACCGTGAAAACAAGCTTCAAGAGATGTGACAAGTGTTCCGCGAAAATGTCTATAACCTATCTGCATCGGGTATGTCTGTGGTGCCTGGGGTCGGGCCACCTCATTGAGGATTGTGGCTCGTGCCAGTTTATGACTGGATAAGCGATAAAGGAGAGGAAAGGAAAACTTGCCTTGGGCATACCCTCCCGGAAATCATCTTCGGTGACCCCCACAAAAAGATTGGGAGAGCGAGGTCTCTGCACCAGGCCAAGCAGCAAGATAAATGCGCTATGCGTTGGATATTTCGATATTCCTCTTCTTCATCGAGGTGATCTAAAAAAAGGCGTCATCGATCCAGATCATCATCGTCTGATTCCTCGCCTGATAGGGAACAGGTAAGCTTTCCAAAAAAGAGGGCTAGTGCAGTAGATTTGGAAAAGTTCCATCTGCAAATGTTAAAAATGTTTGAGAAGGTGGCAGTATGGGCCCTTCTACGAAGTCGAAATAGACTCACAACCCCATCGCGCTATTGCCTGACAGGGAGTCGGAAGAGACTGTTGACTGCTTGCCCAAGAGCCTGGACAGCAGGTCATCGAAGGCCTCGAAAGATTCAAGGGCTTCGAGTGATTCGAAGAATTCTAAATCTTCTAAGGCACATTGTGCGCCTCTCATGGCCTTGAAGGGAAATGTTTCCTCCTATCCAATTGACATTGTCGAAGGAGTCGAAGTAGAGTTCTTTGTCGCCAAAATCCACCGAGACCATCAATGTCTTTTTTGGAAAAGTCAGAGGTTTACAAACCTCTAGAAAGAAGAGACTTTTTAAAGTCCATGACCTCTATTTATGAGGGGGATATGGAGGAGGAAAGTTAAAATTATGGTTTTGGACTGCATTATGCTACTCTTGGTGATATCCCAAGAATCTAGAATGTAAGATTTGGTGGACACCTTAAAGGATGCCAGTGGTCTGGATACTTCTCCAGAAGTTGATTTTAGCACCCCAGTCAGCTCAGGGCATGCTGATTCTTCATATAGATCAGTAATGGCAAAGGTGATAGATTATCTGGGCTGGGGTATTTTGACTGTGGCGTATGAAAAGAATGATCTCACAATTATTTTGGATCAGGGGCTACCTAAAGACCCTATCCTTCCTTTTAATACTGCTGTCAAGAACAAAGTCTTGGAAAACTCGGTATGACCACCACTCATGCAGTCCACGAGGACTTTACAAAAAAATATAGGCCTTCTTCATTGGACCCTGAATTTCTTTCAAAACATCCAAGTCCACAAAGCCTTGTTGTACAAACAGCCACAGCTGCTTCTAAAGGGGGGCGGTTTATCCCACGGTTTCTCCGGATAGGGTAGACAAAAGGCTAGACGATACTGGAAAGAAAGTCTTTTCTGCAGGATGTGTGTCGCTGAAGGCAGCCAATACAACCTGTGCATTGGCAAGGTCTACCTTCATTCTGGTAATTGCTATGGCATCTGTACACATCCCAGAGGGTGAAGAAAGAGACTGGTTCAGGACAGGAAGGACGCTATGTGTCCATCTTTGCAGTCAAGTTTAGATGCTACAGACTGCATTAGCCGATCTATGACTGCAGGAACTGTACTCTGGCGATTTGCATGGCTGAGAAAATCAGGATTTGCTCCCGATGTACAATCTAGGCTGTTTGATATGCCGTTTGAAGGATCATATTTGTTTGGTTCTAAAGCAAATGAAAGCCTTGAGAAATTGAAAACATCTAAGGCTGCAGCGAAATCTGAGTTTGGCAATTAGACATCCTCAGCCAGGTCAGACAGCTATGTCTTCCAGCCAAGGATGGAAAAAAATATTCTTTTCGCTACTATTCCTCTGTGGGAGGAACAAGAGGACAGTTTTCACTGCGGGGACAGCGAAGACAACCGCGGGGCGGTCGAGGACATAACGTAAGAGGAGCTGCCACAGCAGCTGCTTCCTTGCCTTCCGCTCCAACTAGTGCCCCAAAACTGCTTTAAAGACTTAAATCATCTGTCTTCTGAAGGAGGCAGATTAACCCAGCATCTGAAGGAATGACGAAATATTACGACAGATGCTTGGGTTCTCCAAACTATCGCCCATTGTTACTGCCTTCCCTTTCTAAAGAAACCTCCAACTGTCCCCCGCGAAGCCAGTCCTTGAAAGTACCAGATCCACTCCTTCTACAGGAAGTTCGGATATTGTTGGAGAAAGGTGCAATCAGGCAGGTACCTGTAGCGGAAAGGAATCAAGGCTGGTACGCTCCTTATTTTCTGATCCCCAAAAAAGGATGGAGGGGTGCGACCCATCTTGGATTTGAGATACTTGAACAAGTTCCTCATGAAGGACAAATTCAAGATGGTCACTCTTTCGCAGATCCTCCAGGCCTTTTTTTTTTTTTTAAACAATTTTTATTATTTCATTACAACCAAACACAATGCAACAAACCTACAAAACACATTATGACAATTCAGTATTTCCATTACGCTTCAGAGTCTGCTGCTCCCCCTCTCCCACCCGAGCCTCCTCCGCTTGTCGCTCTGCACCTGTTCCTACTAGTGGGTTTCTTCTTTCTGTATCCTCCTCTGAGTCCTGGTCGGTTGACCAGTCCCGGGTGGGTCCATATAGCGTGGCCACTAAATGCTTCCAGGCTATCAGGGTTTCTGCCTCTTCCCCCCCCCCCCCCCTTTCCCCATTTCGTGCCATGCTGATGTTTCAGCTTCGGTCCATTTTTGTAGATCACTCCACCAGGCTTCTATTCTAGGTCTGTTACATGCTTTCCATCCCATGGCTATTCTGCGCTTGGCAAGTATGTATGCCAAGTCCTTTAATTTACTCACATGTTTCAGTTGGCGTGGCCTAGGGAATCCTCCTAGCAACCATGCCCACGCTGATTCAACATTTCATTTAATCCTCTTCTCTTCTAGCCGGTGGGCTATTTCCTCCCAAAATTTCCCAATTTCCGGGTATGCCCAAAACATGTGTGTCATCCCCGCATTGTCTTACCTGCATTTTGGGCATGTTTGCCGTTCTGCATTCTTGAATTTGGCTATTCTTTGAGGAGTCATATATGGGATATATATAACTGTATTTGCAGCAGCATAACATTTCTAGATACTTTTTTATGGTAACCTTGTGCACGCTCCCACATCACATCATTCATTGGTACCCCCACCTCTTCTTCCCAGTCCTGTCTCAATTGTGTCACCTCCTTCCCCACTTTCGTCATCAGAAGTTCGTATAGCCCCGATATCTCGTGCCCTCCTTCTGCGATATCATATATCGTGTCTATGGTGGTGTCGGTTTGCTGTTCTAATGTTATCTCTGACCATGTTCCTTTAATCCGCCGTACCATTCTGGTATATGTAATATATTGCCCCTCATGCAACCCCGTTTCTTCCACCAGCCCCGCAAATGCCTTTCTCTCCTCTTCCTGCCACATATCTCCCATTGCTACAATTCCCACCGGTTCCCAGTGCTTCCTAATTGTCTTAATTAATTGTTCATCCCTACCCGCCAGTACGACCAAAGGTATTTGTGGTGAACACGGTGTCGGGTTCTCCATGACCAGACAAGCTTTTCGCCATATCTCCCATCCCAGCATCAGCATCTTTGAGCGCTCTTTTATCTCTGCTTTGGGCAGCAATATTATTTCCTTTAGAAAGAACGAGGCACAATCTAGTCGCAGCAATCTCGATTCTGAGGTGTGGTCTTCTGACAGCCATTTAGCTACATATTGCAGTTGACTTGCTAAGTAATAGATCTCATAGTTCGGCAGTTTTATACCCCCTTTGTCATGTGTATTCTGCAGCTTCCACAAAGCAATTCTATTCCTTGTCCCGTGCCATAGAAACTCCCTGCATATGCTCTGTAGCTTCATAAAGAATCACCTCGGTATCAGGCATGGTATATTGCCAAAACAATGTAATAGTCTCAGCAATGCCACCATCTTCAGCAGCACCCCCCTTCCCATCA
Source organism: Ambystoma mexicanum (assembly GCF_040938575.1). Taxonomy (NCBI): domain Eukaryota; kingdom Metazoa; phylum Chordata; class Amphibia; order Caudata; family Ambystomatidae; genus Ambystoma; species Ambystoma mexicanum. Next base: position 351,824,643 of record NC_090929.1, read on the forward strand.
TTGCCAGGGGGAGCTTGGACCAGAACCTCATGCTATTTTCAATTTTCTGTACCGCTTTCTCTGTGTTGTTCCGATGTTCCGCCTCCACTGTATGATAAATGTCTATCCCCAGGTATCTAAACATTTTTGGCTCCCATGGTATTTGCAAGACCGGTAATTGATCGCTTGGGACCCCTATGGACCTCCCTAATGGAAATATGCATGATTTCCTGGGATTCACAGCTATACCCGACAGCGATGCGAATCGCTCCATCACTTCCAAAATATATTGGAGATTTTCTTCCGGGTATCGTAAATACAGCAGCATGTCCTTTGCGTATAGTGAGATTAGGTGCGGTACCCCCTTTATTCCAATCTCTACTACCTCGTACTGCTGCCTCAAGTATATAGCCAGGGGTTCCAGTGCTAAGATATACAGCATCAGGGACCATGGGCATCCTTGTCTGGTACCCCTGCTCAGTTTCCATCTGTTGGAGATGATGGCTCCAGTTTTGACTGTGGCTAGCGGTGCGCTATACAGTAGTTTAACCCATTTGAGGTACCCTGGGCCTATCCCATAGTGATCAAGGCTGCGATGAGCCAGGGCCATTTGACAGAGTCAAAGGCTTTTATTGCATCGAGTGATACAATCGCCATCTCCTCCGTGCTTTCTTTTGTGTGTTCTATAATCCGGTGGAGTCTTCTGAGGTTGTCTGATATGTTCCTACGCGGAACATACCCTGTTTGATCAGGGTGTATTAATTTGTTAATGATCCGCTTCATTCTGTTTGCTAATACCGCTGTGAGTATTTTGCTATCTTGATTTAGCATCGATAGTGGTCTGAACGATCCGCAGTCTTTGCTTGGCTTATTTGGTTTTGGAAGGGGAATAATTATTGCCTCTCTTAGGGATTCCGGCAGCCTCCCTATCTCAAATGCCTCATTTAACATTTCAAATAGCGGGGGTAGTACCTCGTTCTTGTACATCTTATAGAATTTGCTGAGGAGCCCATCCGCCCCCGGGGTCTTACTGGTGGGTAGTTGTACGACCACCTCTTCCAGTTCCTCTAATGTAATCGAGGCATCTAGGTCCTCACGCTCGGCCGCGCTAATCTGTGGCAATCCTATGTCCTCCAGCGTATCCATTATTTCCCGGTTATTACTACCTTCTTCTACCCCATATAGTTTCCTGTAGTATTCTAAAAATTCTCGATTGATGCCCTCTTGGGTGTCTTCTAGTTGTCCATCTTCCCCCGTTATTGCCCTTGTCGTAGGTCTGGGGGTCTCTCTTTTGTACAACCACGCTAACATCCTTCCAGGTTGGTTCCCCCCCCCATGCTGCTTCTCTATATACTGTTTATAGTTCAGGTTACGTAGCCTCTCCCAGTGTTCTGCACATTCCTGTTGATCATCCAGGCCCTTCATCTCTAGGATTGGATGGTGTCATTGGATCTTCAGGATGCTTATTTACATGTGCCAATTCATCTCAAGTACAGGAAATGCCATAGATTCACTGCTGGCAGTTCATTATCAGTTTCGAGTAAGTACTGCCAATCGGACTGACCTCTGCCCAGAGGGTCTTGACCAAGTTGATGGCGGTGGTGGCAGCAAATCTATGGAGGGGAGGATTCACATCCACCCCTATCTGGACGATTGGCTGATCAGAGCTTGTTCACCCAAACAAGCTCTGGAACATAAGGACAGCACCTGTCACTCTCTCCACAGACTGGGCTTCTCCCTCAATTTCAAGAAGTCCCAAATGACACCTTCCCAGAAGCTTCAATTCATTGAGCGATCCTGGACTCTTCAGGGAAAGCTTCACCAACCGAAGTAAGGGCTATCCACATTTCGCAGATGGTAAGCAAATTTCAAAGTGCCCCAAGTCTTTCAGCCTTCGATTTTCTGAGGTTGATTGTCCTCATGGCGTCCTGTATTTTATTGGTGCCAGAGGCTCAACTGAGAATGAGGTCTCTTCAGGGGGCTCTCAGGACTCAGTGGTAACAGTTCTCCGACAGAATGATGCATCTGGTACTGATCCCGAACAGGGTCACACATGATCTCCTGTGGTGGGCTGTCAAGAAGAATGTTTTGAAGGGTGTACCCTTTTGGCTACCATGGCCGGAGATTGCAGTGGTTACAGACACCTCCCTCACAGGTTGGGGAGGTCACACAAATGGATCGACGATCAGCGGATGCCAGTCAACGGAAGGCATGGTATAAAATTAAGACCTACGGGGCATGGCTTGAAGCGCCAGCAATGTGGACGCTCCTCAGATAGCCTCCATGAGAATCACGGCGGAAAAGATGTGTTATGCCGTTTCCAGCGCACCAAGAAAAACGGAGACATGATAGGGGAACCTGAAGGGAGAAACAAGGGAAAACAGTGAGGCAAATAACCTCCCGCGAGCCAAGAAACTAACAACGTCCCGTGGCAGATCTCACCCAAGCTGGGCACCACCAGCCGAACTGTTGCACTGTTAGGGACCCAGCCGCCGTCAACACCCACCCACGGGAGACAGCCAGCTAAGGAGAGAGACCCGATCAGCGATTCTGCCGGGTACACGCAATGCTCGTCGGAGCGGTGCGCACACCACAGAGACTGTGTAGCCCGCAGCGAGCACTGCAAAGAACATTAGGTGAGGTACAGGCTTACAGGCCATCAGCTGGGGGATAACATTTACCTGGAGGGAAGCAACCACCAGCGCGGGCCCGGCTGCACAGGGCACACAGGGAGGGCGCTGCAGACCCCCTCCTACCCACCCTACTAACCTGCCCCAGAACAAAGGGGGATAATTAAAAGTGGAACGGCCTGGAGCCCCAGAAACCCCCCACCAGAGGGTCTCCCCTCCTACAGGGCTCAGAAGTGCACCCACGACCTCAGCTGAAACAAGAAAGCCGACTACACCACCGCAGGGGGCCTGTGACAGATCCTAGTGGGAAGTACACAGAAAAGACCCCAGAACAGCACCAGCCATGTAAAAACAACAAAAGCCCCAAATGAATGCAGACCTCGCCTTGCTGCAATCCCAGGACAAAAATAAGAAAATGGAGGCTGCAAAAACCCCAACTCACTCGCCAGAACACCCCCCAGGGCAGCTAGCTACAAAGGAGGACTTAGTATCTTTCATGTGCGAAATTAAAGCAGAGTTCCGCAGTTGCATGGCAGGAATCTCAACAAAGCTGGACCACCTAGTCCAACAGGTCCTGCAAGTGGAACAGAGGCTTGGCGACATGGAAGACCATGCAACAGACCAGTCCACTCTAGTAGCCGAGCTCCAGCGCAGGATCCAGGTATTGGAAGGGAAAAGTGAAAAAATGGCAGGCCAACAGGAGGATATGGGGACAGCGCCTGAAGATACAACCTGCAGAGTAAAGGGGTACCCTCCTCAATTGCAGACCAGGCCCTCCCCGATAATATAGGGGGGCTTTTCCAGACTCTCCTTCTGCACCTGGAGAAGGCGATGCTGATCCTGGACCGAACCCATAGATTGCGTACCCGAGGAGGCTGGCCCTCACGGCCCCGGATGTAATCATACAGGTCCATTTCTTTACAACTAAACAAGAGATCTTGGCAGCAAGTCGGACACAAGGAGATCTAACATATCAGGGGCACCTCTGCACATTTTTCAGGACCTAGCGATGGCCACTATACAAAAGCGAAGGGAGCTGCTTCTGCAAAACCCAAAGGTCTGCTACCAATGGCTATTTCCCGCCACACTGCAATTCACATTCGGTGACACCACCCGCATCATTAGTGCACTGGAGGAAGCTCGGACTCCACTACATCGCCTGGAAACATAATTTTCCTTATGCCAGGCTTCACACAGCCAATGCCCAGCCAGGTGTGCTATGACGCCCAACCGGGCAAACACTCCAACTCTAGTTCTAAGTTATGGTTACCAGGTTCAAAGTGGTCTCACCCCGTTGTGAGACCACTCCAGTTTTGTTTATGGATTGTTAATTTTAAAGCTCGGTCGCAGATTGGGATTGAAATCTTAACAGAACTAGATGACAGAAAAAGTTAACCTGAACTCCCAACTCCTAGCAGAGGATTCAGACCCTAACGTGGCGCCTCCGCCTCATCGGAAAATGAACTTTATGTCTCTCAACGTGCAAGGCCTAAATAGCCCCACAAAGCGCAAAGCTTCTTTAAAGCGCCTAAAAGATTTACACAGATCAGTGGTCTTCCTACAAGAAACTCACCTTTCATCGAACTTCCCACATCTCTGCAACAGGAACTTTCCGCTGCAATACCTAGCCTTCAGTGGCTCTAAAGGAGGGGACCCAGCAATCCTGGTGAGAAGAGTCGCATTCAGAGAACTATAGATGCTGTACAGCCCAGAGGGATGCCTCACAGGAATCAAAGGTATGTTTTTTGGATAATTATATACCCTGGTTTCCATCTACTCACCTAACGAGGGACAAGAAGCCTTCTACTCAGAACTGGAAGCTAAGCTGCTCCCGTTCATTGAGGGCCAGATGATCAATGTGGGAGACTTCATTGTGGTCCCAGATCCTCTCTTGGCCAAATCCCACCCACCTGCAGTGAAAGACTATAAAATTGCAACAGGGCTTCTCCACTTGTTTAAAACCCTGGGGGTAGTCGACACCTGGAGAATACTACATCAGAGACAAAAGAACTTCTTGCTTCTCACAGGTTCACCACACTTTCTCCCAAATAGACCTACTCCTGACATACACCCAATTTCTGTCCTATGTGGACGAGGCAGCAATTGGAACCCCTAGCTCAACGGATCCGAAAGGATCCCACCATCAAGGAATTACAGGTAGGCCCTACACAACACAAACATTCCCTCTGCACAGTGGATGTGCTGCTAACCCTAACAGAGATCCAGCCCTCACTGGAACACTCCTTTCGGGAATTACACAGGTTTGGGAGTGTCGCAGTGTTCACAATTAACTACGGGAAATCCGCAGCACTGGGGGTGGGCCTAAAATGGAGGAGATAGATATCCTCAGACTTCTCTGCCCCATCGAATGGAACAGGAAATCCATACACTACCTTGAGGTACATATTTCTGCCATACCAAGGGAAGAGTATCAGATTAACGTTCCCTCTTCTTTTTAAGGAATTGGAAAAATATCTGGTGAGGTGGGCCTCTCAGGAGATATCACTAAGGGGGCGAATTAGAGCCTGCAGAATGAATCTGCTCCCGAGATTCCTATACTTCTACTCTGCCCGTCTCAATCCCACTGCCCCCTCTTCTTAACTTGCAACCTAAAATGCTCGAATTTATATGGAACAGTAAACGGGCCAGGATTGGGGGGCGCTAGAGAGCCCGCTTTCAAGATGGCCGCATCCTGGTGAAGCTCTTGCAGGACCTCGGCTAAGGGGAGGCGAAAGTGCGTCCCATCAAGACCCCGAGAGCCCAAAAGCTGGCAAAGTCCACTGGAACACCCTGACAGCCACTGGCCCGAGTTTGGCCTCCCGGGACCCCTGGGAAGTACCGAAAGGAGAAGCAGATGCCACCGACGTGTGGCTGGCTGCCTTGCCTCATGGCTGGAACAGGCTCGGACAGCGAGGCGTAGCTCAGGAACCCGACCTGCCATGGAGCGCGGAGTTTGGGCGGCACACAGCATTCAGCTCCCGCAAGGGGGAGCGAGCCAGAAGGCCTGATAGCCTGGGAGTGGAAGCAGTGACTGGCTCCCCAGAAGGTGCGAGCGGGGCTGCAGCGTGGCAAACGGTGGATGCGGGTCCCAGATGACATCGCTGCCAGCGGAGGGAAGTGAGCTCTGCTGCGGCCATGGACCGGCCCTGCCTGCTCTGCTCCACCGAGTTGGGATGCAGCTGATTCGGCCGCCGCGTGCGTCGTCCGCCCCCCGCCGCTGTCCCCGAACGAACGCCGGCTCCAGCTGCACAACTTTGGTTCTCCCCCCGGGGAGTGTAAAATGCGAATGCTCGAAACTGATTGGGCAGGGATGTGAGGGAACTGCCCACACACCACCAGTAACCTGGATTCCCCCACATTGACACACCGTGAGGTGAAGGACATTGGTACATGGGAGCTTAATGAAGGAGGATCCCTTTAGACACCATAGGAGTTGGCGCCTGCAACAGTGAATAAAGGCTACTGCCCCAGGCTCTCGGACCTACAACACAGAATAGCCTTCTGGTTTGGGAGGACCAGGGGAGAGGAAGGCCCCAGACCTCTTGGGCTACTGGCGACCCCATAGAGCAATCAGTGGCAACCAGAAGTTGGACTGCATGATCATATGCTTATATGAGGAGAGGATAGGTACAGATGGAATGAGAGTCAAGGGGAAAGAGGGGGTGCCCTGAAAGGAAGGGTGTAGGAACAGAGGAGATCCTCAACCCCTACAGTGCACCAGGGGAATCTTCAGAAACAACTAGCAAGTACAGGCCAAAAAATCACCCCAATAACCTAACCGATCATCGGTGGAAGTCAGAGAGGTATGACTGGCGAACAGGGGAGTGAATTGGGGCTAGGGCCAGCATGGTCATAGAAAAAACATTGTTGGTACACAAGACGTTGCAGCCCGCGAGGCAACTGAGGGGGGTGCAGCATCATCCCCCAACTGGATACAGAGGCAGTGACCTCTGAACAAAACAGAGTAGCCTCTGCAGGACTGGAGAAGGATCCCAGAGGGGCAAGTGCAGACGGAGAAGTAAAGGCCCACGCCTGAGCGCACACAGAATAGTACGTCGGATACCTCCCGATCATCACTCTGAACTGCTCTGACAGAGCCTAGCGAAATACTACACTGAGTGCACACCTGTCATGATGCATACCCCCAGGCATCCAGACCACGTCCATCAGCCCCTGGAGCAGGCATCATGTCGCCTTGAGAGAACCCAGCAACCCCTGCTAGGGGCTGTCTGGGTTCAGTCCTGGCACCTATGGTGCCAGGCTCATATGGGACATCAGTCCTGGCGCCATGGGCGCCAGGCTCATAGGTGCACAGTTACCTGATGCAGACCATGCTGCAAGAAGATCCAAGTCCATGTGAGGCCTGGAAGGGACTACTTTACCTTAGGGACTATTTTGTTACTCGGGTGTGGTCGGGGAGGAATACCTACCTGGGACTACTTTGGAGGCTATTTAAACCACGCCCGAAGAGCAGCACACGCTTCGCGTTATTCTGCATCCAACAGCATAACGCTCACCGTGCCAGCAGCAGCAGCAGCATCCAGCCTTCTGCCACGCCGCCGCGAACCTGGAGCACCTGGAAAGAAGCAAAGGCTAGAACAAGAGTATTACCTGATTTCTTACCTGAGTCCGGATTCATCGCATCTTCAAACTAGAGGGAAGACTTTGTTTTAAACGCGTCGCATCGCCAGCAGCAGCGCCTCGCCATACTCACCGTTCCACGCAGCATCTCTTCGATTTGGCGCTGTCTCCATCTTTACATCACCGAATCCCGGCACCTAAGGGGGGGACAAGAAACAACAAGGTGAGCAGAGAGAACAGACAGAGACAATCTCTTTAGCTGCCATATGCTTACCTGATTTTACCGCCGGAGGTATAATTCATCAGCACGCCACATCTTCTTATGCCGCACCTGTAAGATAAGGAGAAAGCAGTAAGTTTAACCCTTGGCATTATTTACCGGACAGTGTTGGGTAACAGACTTTTACCGGAGCGCTTTCAGCTGTCAATCTTCTTATTGGGTCAAAGCTGCAAGATAAAAGACGAATTGGACAGGAGTGAATTCCAGACATTTTGAACTGTTACGAACTATATACTTACGGCTCCTCGCCAGGACCTTTTGGAGTCAGGATTCGTCTACAACTCTTCCAATATCTTCAGGCCAGTGAAGTAACTGGTCATCAACGCGCCCCTGCGTGCTTCGCAGGATGGAGGGCTCATCCTTCAAGAATATAAGGTGAGATTGCTGTGAGGGCGCTTCAGAGGGGATTAGTGGGGAGGACAGTGGGTGTTAGGGAGAATTCTCTGTTTAGGCTGAATTTCCCTACCTAGTGAGTCCCCCAGCAGCTTTGCTGGATTTCTGGGGTTTATTTTTTTTCTCCTGCCAAGAGTGAGACTCTTTTACCCTCACTCTTGGACATGTTGAACTGTGTTATCTTGGACAAACCTTGTGTTGAATGGGCTATGGGGTCTTTTACTCCATAGGGCCTCATGTATTTTTGTGATGTGGGTTACACAGCACCCTCTGTGCCGTGACCCAGGGGTGTCCTAGGGACTCCCCAACATAGACTCCATACCCTGGGACTGACTACTGTCTCCCAGGGCATGTAAAGTCACCAAAGACTTTGCTAGTCTTGAATCCTGAACAGAACCAGTACAAACCATCATATTGTGGACGTACTGGCTGGGGCAATTCGATTGCCCCAGGGTCTGTTAGTCGAGGGGGCACGTCTCCGTCCCCCCTGATCGAGTTTTGGCTGGTGGCAGTGGAAACTACGTTTTATATTCGACCGCGAATATTTTCCTATGGGATTTCCCATTGTTTTAGGCTAACACATTTAATTATTTATTTACGGTAGCCTTAAACATACCGCCGGTTTATATATTTATTTTTATAACTCCGGTTGGGACTTTTTGCCAAAACTTGATTCAAAAATGGCGTTGGTGTTCGCCTCTGTAACTCTGACCCAAAGTGGAGCCCTTTGTTCCACTTTTGGCGGGCTTCTCCACAGAAGCCCTCCAAAGTGGTGCCACTCTGTCTGGGGTACTTAGGAGGGGTGGAGGGGGATTTAGGCACCCTGGACTGAGTTACCTTGGTAACTCAAGTCGCACTCCGTCCTGATTGGCCCAAGTAGTGAGCCGCCCGGCTCACCACTTAGCATGTTTGAGTGACAGCTAGGCTGGGTGAATGGGGGTTTGCTGCATAAAAGCAGGGCTTTGGGGACTGGGACTTCAGAAGTCGCCACAGGACCAAGAATCCGACGAGGGAAGAGCTGAGCCGACCTGCTTCGACGACACCACCCGGTGGAGCCCTGCTGAATCGTCTCACCACTTTTTCCGACGACCGAGGAGAACTCCTAACCGAGTGGCTCCTTCCCTTGACTGGTGGGGACAACCAGTTTTCGCCTTCTTTTCGCTTCTCGAGGTATCTCGTGGCCGCCTTGCCAGTGCCAAGCACCCCGGCAACCGGAACCCCACCACTTTTACCCCAACCACGAAAGTCGGTACAACCCTTTTACCGGAGGACTCCGCGGCTGGTTTCTTCCCGGGCAGTGCAACGACCTTCTTCTTCTGCTCTTCAGCGAGAACTTCTTCTCCCCTGACCGACGTCGAGCCTTGCTGCCACTGCCTGGAACAACTGCCACCGCTGGAGGATCCTTTCCACTTAAGGTACCGTGTTCCGCCTGGCTTCCCTTGCCACCGACTGTACGGGGTAGATTTAGCCCCCGGCTTTCGAACCTGGGAGTGCCTGGGACACCCTGGCTAAACTTTCTAAGCCACTCTAAACTCTTTCTAACTCTTTGCAAGACTTTGAATCCCTAATAACAGTGTGATCTTGGGCACATTTTCGCTCCGGCTACTCTAAGAGTGGGCCCTGCCCAGTGACTTTTGCTCACCTGTGACTTTTGTGCTTCTTTGAGCCTATTGCAAGTGTTCTGGACCTTAGAGTGGTGTGTTTAACCCATTTCTGCTTTTTCTCTCCCTTTCTTGGAAACTACTAGAGTGTCATCTAACGTTACGCACTCACCTCTGTTTTAATTAAGTGGTGTTAACCTAGAGTTGTCTAGATAGGAGAAAGGATTGAATCTACTTTAGATATAACTGTGTTTGAAGTGTTTACTATATTTTGCTAGAGTGTTTTTAACTTATGTGTATTTTAAATAAATAACTATATACTTTTGAAACCAAGCTCTGGTCAGTGTTTGCTTGTGCTATTGTGTTTTGGTACATATTGTGTATACTTTGCATACTGCCTAACTCTTCTTGAGAGAAGTCTGACTGCTCAGCCACAGCTACCAGGTAAATCTGGGTGGTACAGACTGCTACCAAAGGGGTTTACTGCTCTACCTGTAGTCTTAAATCTTTTGCAGTGTTCCCCAAGGGAACTGCACAGGTTTCTGCCTAACACTGGTGTACAGCGGTGGGATTTGTATTGAGTATACATTTTATTGTGCTTTAGATACCTTAGTGCAACTAACCACAAAGCTTAGCACTGTAAAAGTAAAACCTCTAACATGTCAGTTATAGAAAGCTATAGTCAAGAGTCCCTTGCAGCCAAAACTGCTGATTGTTTAAGAGTGCTCTGTAAACATAAGGATCTCCTGACTAAGGGCAAGAAAATGGAGCTGATTGAAAGATTGTTAGCTAACCAAAGTCTGGGTGATGGTTCAGAGGAACCTACCACTCCAGCAACTGTAGATGACAGTGTTGAAGTTAACATGGAGCAAAATGTTGATGATTCTGAGGAAGAGTCAGAAGAGGAGGGTGAGGCTGTTGTAACTGTCCCCCCTAGGCCTCTGCCTGCTCTACCTGCTGTGCCTACTGGACCTTTACCAGGTCCCACATTTAGTCCTCAGTACTTTGAACTGGAGAAAATGAAGCTAGAATTGGAGTATAAGAAACTTAATGCTCAAACTGACAAAGAACTAAGGCTAAGGGAAATGGAGCTCAAGTATGACTTAGAAATGAAGAAATTATCTGTTGAGAATGTTTCTCTCTCTGGCTCCTCTAGAAGTTCCAGTCCTAAAAGACCCCGGATGCCTAAAGAATTGATTGGTATGTATGAGCCTAAGTTGGATGTGTTGGATTGGTTGTCTCTGTTTGAATATAATCATGGGCTCCAGAACATCACAGGAAATGACTTACTCACCTGGTTGTTCTCTAGGCTCCCCCCTGTTGCAACTGATGTGGTAATGGAGTTGGGGGAGGAGGATAGGAAGGACTATGAATGTGTGAAACTAGCTTTGATAGCTAGGTTTGGGAAGACCCCTTCCCAGTATCTTAAGAGGTTTAGGAACCTCAAAAAGCATGATGGTACCCCTTGGGCTACCTGGGTGAGTGAATGTTTGAAAAACTTAGAGGGATGGATTAAGGGTTACAAGGTGAACACTTATGAAGGTATGAAGAATTTGTTTATGTTGGAGACTATTTATGATGCCTGCTCTCCTGAGCTCAGACAACACTTGGCTGATTCCAGGGAATTGGATTCCCGGAAACTAGCTAAGGCTGCTGACTTGTGGGTTGCCAACAGGGCCACTCACAAGGATTCTGGGGTAACTCAGAAGAAGGATGGGGAGAAACAGCCTAAAAAAGACTCCAAAGAGAATTCTAATAATTCCTATCCCAAAGAGGGCCCCAAACCACAAAATAACCAGGGTAAGCCACATGGGAAACCTAGTCAGGCTACTGTACCTTCTGGCCACAAGCCAGAAGGAGGTCAGAACAAGCCACCCTTCCAGAGAGCATTTGGACAATGCTATGTCTGTCAGGGTACTGACCATATCAAAGGAGATCCCAAGTGCAAGGGTAAACCTGCAGGGATCAGCACAGTCTCCTTAGCCTTCACTCCTGAGGATGAAGTACAGATGGCTAGTGCCCACTTTGAACTCTTTGCTGAAGAACCCTTGGGTCTTCAAGCAACTGTAAACTTAGAGCCTATGGGTCTGGTTAGTCCCCAGAATAGGGTTGTGTATAACTCCCTACCTGTTAACTCTAAGGTGTATTATGTGGACAGTGTTCTTGTCAATGGCCAGGATACTCCTGCCAGGAGAGACACTGGGGCCAGCAGAACAGTAGTGGATGAAAGCTTCTTTCAACCTGAGGATGTGGCCAAAGCACCCAAAGGTCCCACTAAAATGTCTGGAGGCCCTGTCCAAATGGTTCCTATTCTACCAGCCCTCATTCAGTGTAACAACATGACAGTGAGGATCCCTGTCAGTGTTCAGACTGAGGTACCTGGGAAGGTCCTGTTGGGGAATGACCTAAGAACTCTAGGAGTAGTGTCACATACCCCCAGGCCTCCCAGTATGGAGAAGCAGAACTTAACCAAATTGGCTAGAAAGGCTACCTTGAAGGACCCTTCTAAGCCTGTGGGACCCTCTACTGAGAACCCCACTACAAGCCCTGGTTTTAGTAAGTTGACCTCTAACCCAGGCACAGTTCAGGATAGTATGCTAGGAACATGGGAGCCCCAACCAAGCTCCACCCTTGTTCCCCTAGTTTCAGAGTCTCTGACCCCCCCTGCTTCTGAGGAAGAGGTGGATAGACCAACTAGGCCCCTATCTGAACCTGAGAGAACTGGTAATTCTCAGTGCTGGTGGAAAACCAGAAAAGAAAAGTCTAAGGCCAGAAACCTTCAGACTGTTGGACCTTCTACTGAAGACCCCAACTCAAATCCTAATATTAGGGGGGAAACTCCTAAAATAGGTAAGGGTAGATCTAAGAGGAAGGGGAAGCAGGTACATTGCCTAACCCCAACCCCTCCAACCAAGAGGCCTAAGACCCAACCTGCTCCCACAAGAGAGGTGGTGAGGAACCTTGGAGGCCCCTCTAGATCTAAGGGAATCCTTTATAAGGACCCCTTCAAAAAGCCTAACATAGGTTCAGAAGTTGTACCAACTTCTGAGGGACTGGTCAACCAGATCCCCTATAACAAAAAGACTGATGTTCCTCAAAGGGTTTGTAGGTCCTTTAGCTTGCAAAAGAAAACCTTTGAGTTCTCCCTTAAGCATAGGTCAAGGTGTCACCATCAAAATGCTGATGGACTCTCTAGGATGTATATCATCGACTAGAGGTATGAGGTTCATCCAGGAGTGGATTAAATCCTCCTGTCCCTTAGTCTGGGGGGGGCGAGTGTTAGGGAGAATTCTCTGTTTAGGCTGAATTTCCCTACCTAGTGAGTCCCCCAGCAGCTTTGCTGGATTTCTGGGGTTTATTTTTTTTCTCCTGCCAAGAGTGAGACTCTTTTACCCTCACTCTTGGACATGTTGAACTGTGTTATCTTGGACAAACCTTGTGTTGAATGGGCTATGGGGTCTTTTACTCCATAGGGCCTCATGTATTTTTGTGATGTGGGTTACACAGCACCCTCTGTGCCGTGACCCAGGGGTGTCCTAGGGACTCCCCAACATAGACTCCATACCCTGGGACTGACTACTGTCTCCCAGGGCATGTAAAGTCACCAAAGACTTTGCTAGTCTTGAATCCTGAACAGAACCAGTACAAACCATCATATTGTGGACGTACTGGCTGGGGCAATTCGATTGCCCCAGGGTCTGTTAGTCGAGGGGGCACGTCTCCGTCCCCCCTGATCGAGTTTTGGCTGGTGGCAGTGGAAACTACGTTTTATATTCGACCGCGAATATTTTCCTATGGGATTTCCCATTGTTTTAGGCTAACACATTTAATTATTTATTTACGGTAGCCTTAAACATACCGCCGGTTTATATATTTATTTTTATAACTCCGGTTGGGACTTTTTGCCAAAACTTGATTCAAAAATGGCGTTGGTGTTCGCCTCTGTAACTCTGACCCAAAGTGGAGCCCTTTGTTCCACTTTTGGCGGGCTTCTCCACAGAAGCCCTCCAAAGTGGTGCCACTCTGTCTGGGGTACTTAGGAGGGGTGGAGGGGGATTTAGGCACCCTGGACTGAGTTACCTTGGTAACTCAAGTCGCACTCCGTCCTGATTGGCCCAAGTAGTGAGCCGCCCGGCTCACCACTTAGCATGTTTGAGTGACAGCTAGGCTGGGTGAATGGGGGTTTGCTGCATAAAAGCAGGGCTTTGGGGACTGGGACTTCAGAAGTCGCCACAGGACCAAGAATCCGACGAGGGAAGAGCTGAGCCGACCTGCTTCGACGACACCACCCGGTGGAGCCCTGCTGAATCGTCTCACCACTTTTTCCGACGACCGAGGAGAACTCCTAACCGAGTGGCTCCTTCCCTTGACTGGTGGGGACAACCAGTTTTCGCCTTCTTTTCGCTTCTCGAGGTATCTCGTGGCCGCCTTGCCAGTGCCAAGCACCCCGGCAACCGGAACCCCACCACTTTTACCCCAACCACGAAAGTCGGTACAACCCTTTTACCGGAGGACTCCGCGGCTGGTTTCTTCCCGGGCAGTGCAACGACCTTCTTCTTCTGCTCTTCAGCGAGAACTTCTTCTCCCCTGACCGACGTCGAGCCTTGCTGCCACTGCCTGGAACAACTGCCACCGCTGGAGGATCCTTTCCACTTAAGGTACCGTGTTCCGCCTGGCTTCCCTTGCCACCGACTGTACGGGGTAGATTTAGCCCCCGGCTTTCGAACCTGGGAGTGCCTGGGACACCCTGGCTAAACTTTCTAAGCCACTCTAAACTCTTTCTAACTCTTTGCAAGACTTTGAATCCCTAATAACAGTGTGATCTTGGGCACATTTTCGCTCCGGCTACTCTAAGAGTGGGCCCTGCCCAGTGACTTTTGCTCACCTGTGACTTTTGTGCTTCTTTGAGCCTATTGCAAGTGTTCTGGACCTTAGAGTGGTGTGTTTAACCCATTTCTGCTTTTTCTCTCCCTTTCTTGGAAACTACTAGAGTGTCATCTAACGTTACGCACTCACCTCTGTTTTAATTAAGTGGTGTTAACCTAGAGTTGTCTAGATAGGAGAAAGGATTGAATCTACTTTAGATATAACTGTGTTTGAAGTGTTTACTATATTTTGCTAGAGTGTTTTTAACTTATGTGTATTTTAAATAAATAACTATATACTTTTGAAACCACGCTCTGGTCAGTGTTTGCTTGTGCTATTGTGTTTTGGTACATATTGTGTATACTTTGCATACTGCCTAACTCTTCTTGAGAGAAGTCTGACTGCTCAGCCACAGCTACCAGGTAAATCTGGGTGGTACAGACTGCTACCAAAGGGGTTTACTGCTCTACCTGTAGTCTTAAATCTTTTGCAGTGTTCCCCAAGGGAACTGCACAGGTTTCTGCCTAACAGTGGGGGTGCTATCAATTGAATCCACAAGTGGCTAAATCCATCTCTCCACTTGTAGGAGAATATTTCTATGGGCCAAGCAGACAAGATTAGGAGGGCAGATCCAGTCAGTCATCGCTGCACTACACATCACGTGGGTGGAGGCCGCAGCAGTCCGGGTCCGACCGACGCCCCTGTGGGAGCCAGAGCCAGGTGAGCGTAACAACACCAGCACAGGGGACGCCCCCTTCCCCGATGATACCACCGGAGAAGTGAAAATACGAGCTCAATAAGGCTTCTCCCTCACAACCTTGGAAAGGAAGGGCCACACATCACAAGCTGTCCACACTGGTGCAGCAACCGGTGGGAAATCTCCCCAGGCAGAGCAGGCTCTATGCTTAGGGCACGGTGAATCGGACACCACAAAAAGGTTTATGGCGAAAGGCAACAACAAGCGGCAATCCCGCTTACCGTTCACCCAGAAAGAGGGACTGACCAAGGGCAACCCCCAGTTGACAACTCCTCAGGGGGCCCCCACGATGTCGTCCGCTGAGCCCCAGATGGCATCAGGCCCAGAAATGAATGATCCTCCATCGTAGCTGAGTCTGGTGTTAGCAGAAATGTGATCTGGCATTGCCGCCATCAACTCAGAACTAGATGGTATGGCACATAAAGTGGACAGAATGCAGGAGCGTATTGACAGAGAGCAGCAGGATTTCAGAGGTTGAATCCCGAGTCAGTGCACTCGGACACTAGCAACGAAACAATACAAGCCATTGCGGAACTGCGGAGAGAGGTGAAGTCCATCAAAGATAAGTACGAGGACCTGGAGGCGAGGTCCAAAAGAAATAACATCAGAGTGGTGGGGGTACCGGAATCTGCCTGGCAGCAAAACATGGAGGTCTTCATGGAGAAGTTCATTATGGATGTGCTGCAGAACCTGTCTCTGTCCTCCTAATTCTTGGTGGAGAGGGCGCATAGGGTGTCACAGGTCACCCCCAGACCCGGCCAGAACCCTCGGCCAATCATAGCACGGGTTATGAATTGTCAGAACCGGGACGCCATACTCCGCAGTCCAGAAAGCCAGGCTGACCTTCCTTGCGGCGAAAAGAGCACTGCGGGAACGTGAGATACGGTACTCGATGCAATACCCTTCTAAATTAAGGGTGCAACATAATGGACAGAATAATTTCTTTATGGGCCCAAGAGCGATACACGACTTTCTTGAATCGTTGCCGAAATGACCAAGTAAGACCCACTGTCCCAGAGGTGGAGAGACCCGAGAAGATGGGCTCAGCCCAGTGTACTTTTGATTCCTGCTGTGTGATGACGTTAATAAGGTGGACATCAACAACATGGCTCTTCCGATGGGTCTTGGTAACATAGTGCTAAAGATGTAATGAGTAAGTCCAGTTGCTTAGATACGAATTGTTCAGTTAATCGGGTTCTCCCCTCGAGGTCCGGAGTGGACAAGGTCACTTGGGAGGCGGTGTCCAGCGCCCCTGGGCCATTGCCCAAGGTAATGAGGATGTTGAGGGATCTGGGATGGGGGGCTCCAGTCACTGCAGGTTGTGGGTGGGCAGTGTGGGTGGGCGAGGGGGGCTCAGGATTGTTTGGGGATGTTGATGAAAGGGGCGTGGAGAGGTAGCTGGGGGAGTTTTTTGTTTAAGTTGCATCCAAAAGATTTGTACCTTAGGGAGGAGGCCATAAGTTGGATATATAGCTGTATGATGGGCTGGGGTGAGTTAGCTTTCGTATACTGCCCTCACCCTAGCTATGGCATATAAGGTCATTAGTTGGAACGTGCAGGGACTCAAAAACCCGCGCAAATCTCGTAAGGTGGTACAATATTGTGAACGTCATGGGGCTAAGATTGTTCTCCAGCATGGGGTCTGGCATGGATTCACATGCTCATGAATATTCCCCGTCGTCAGGCTGGGATCATACTGCCCGCAGCCAATGACTGCCCTCTCCGTAAGCCCCGCCTCCGGCAGCCATCCTCAGATTTGTACCGCACGTTCAAGTGCTGGGAGTCCTCGTGCTGTAGCTCTCGATCTTTTGCTGCGTTTCTGCGCTTTTTCAGGAGATTTTTCTCATTTTTCGGTTAAATAGAGCCTCAAGCTCCACCGTTTCTACATCCGATCAACGGGGATTCGTTTTGGAGTTTTCTACGCCCCTCAAGGGTGAAGATTTCGTCGAGTTACGCTTTTGGAGGATTCCAGAAGTTCCGAGGCCTACCCCGGACATGGCCCAGGAGAAAGGAAGCTCGACGCCCGGGAAGCTGTTCAGGACCTGCCGTGGATGCCAGCTTCAGAATGTTTTCAAGGAGGACGAGCATTCGTTATGCCTCTACTTTCTCCATGAGGACAAGACGCACAAGGAGAAGGACTGTGCGTTGTGTGGGAACATGTCGGAGCGGACTATGAAGGATCGCCACCTCCGTCTCGCCAACTGGCTGGAAGGGAAGAACCCGTCAGGCGAGAAGAAGAAAAAGAAGTCTGAACGGTCTTCTAAGTCCTGTGAGGGCGCCCCGGCGACGGGGGCCCAACAAAAGGCTAAGCACCGCGTGTCCGCGGGCACCGGGAGCGCCGAACGGTCAGGCTCCTTGGCTGCCAGGCAGGGCGCATCCTCCCCGGCGCCATCAACCACGAGCCAACGCTCTGGCTCGGGTAAGAGGAAGTCCGAGAACCCGGCGAAGCTTCTGGAGAGGCCCCGGTCGATCTCGAAGATTCGGCAGAGGGGGAGCGAGGCTCGGACCCTCCTCCAAGGTGAAGGCCCCAGGCATCCAGAAGGTGATGATGGCCTAAATTCACCCTGCTAAGACCTCGATTGAGGATGTCGCCGCGGCCGTGGCTCAGCCTGTGGAGGCTACACCAGTGGAGGCGCCCTGAGGACCCAGAGTCTCCCTGCCACCGCGGAGGGAGTCGTCTTTCAAGCCCATTGAGAAGACCCCCACGAAGTCCTCGTTGGAAAAAGGTGGGGGAGGGGCTGGTGGCCATCGTGGATACGGACACAACCTCTGAAGAAGAGCTCATTGAAGTCGTAGAAGAGGCCCAGCCCATCGGGAGGGATCCCGACGAGGGCGACGACAAGAGCGACGATGTTGCCGACAAGGCTCCTCAAGAGCCCACACGCCCGTCGTTTCCGGCGCCGCAGGACACCTCGGCGGCCATTTTGTCAGCGATTCAGTCCTTATCCTGGGAGATGAGGACAAGCTTGCCCCTTCCCCCGACGGAGGTACCTGAGCCAGACCCGACGGGGGAACCGGAGCCAGGACCTTCGGAGAGTCCACCGCATAAGAGGAGGAGGACGCATCCTACGCCACCTCTCCTACCTCTGCAGCCTGCTCTGCCTTCCCCCCGGTCTACTACCCATGGGGATGATACAGGCACAGACACGGCTACGACAGGTACAGATGACGACGGAGGCGACGACGGGACGTTTCCCCCGTCGCCCCCTGCTCGGGCGTCCCCGCCCGACGAGATTGGATCCTTTCATGCCATGATTTCCAGGGCATCTGAGCTTTTCCAGCTCTGCCCAGAAGAAAAGAAGAAAGAAGGGTTCCTATACCAACGGCGCGAGGCTAAAAGGAAGACGGTCCTCGCCGTACCGCTTCTTGATGACATCTGGGAAGAGGGGCTCGCCCTCCTCAAGAACCCTGCCACGGCGCCGGCAAAGAGGGACCGGTACGAGAAGAAGTATCGGGTCCCCGACGCTGCCCCCTATTCGGTCGTCTCGGCGGCAGCAAAGGAGAAAGCTGGGGGGGCATCGGCCTCGACATCAACTTCCCCGCCGGACAGCGAGGGCAGGAAGTTGGACACGATGGGACGACGGATCATCTCATCCGCAGCAACGACTATCAAGGCGGCCAACGCCCTGGCTATCGTAGCCCGCTACGACAGGGAGTTGTGGTTCAAAATTGCCCCTCTGTTAGACTTCCTTCCGGACGCCAAAAGGGCTGAGGCCCTTGAAATCCTACAGGAGGGGGAGATTGCTTCAGACCACGCCATCACGGTGGCAACGGACATCGCCGACACCAGTTTCCGTCAGTTGGGCAACGGTGTTTGCTTGAGACGACGAGGATGGCTCAAGGCCACGGAATTCCGCCAGGACGTACAAACCAAGGTTTTGGACATGCCCTTCAACGGGAACAACCTTTTTGGGAAGGCGGTTGATGAGTCCCTTCAGGCCATCAAGACAGACACAGAGACTGCCCGGGCACTGGGAGTGCTCCAACAATGACGGCCATCCTTTCGGAGCTCCGGAGGCAGACAAGGTGCCTCCAAGGGATCCGGCAGTGGCTCCTCCACTTACCGCCAAGCGGCAAGATCTTCATCCCAGGAAGCCTACAGGGGATGCGGCAAGTCAGGTGGTGCCCGTCGTCGTCGACAAGGGGGTTAAGGAGACAAGTCAGCCTCCAAACAAGATTGAACCGACCATGGGGTCAGGCACCCGCCGAAGCTCCCTGGTGGGAGGCCGGCTGGCGAGGTTCGTCAGCGTGTGGGAGTCCATCTCCACCGACCGTTGGGTGCTGGATGCCCTGGCCCAAGTGCATGCCCTCGAGTTTCAGAAGAAGTGCCCTCGCGTTCCACCCGTGGCCAGGAAGGAAAATCATGTCCCTCAACTACTGTTGGAAGTAAGGGCGATGCTCATTTACTCAAGGTACTTCCTCGTAAAAAAGAAGACAAGAGGATGGTGCCCCATCCTGGACCTACGACGACTGAACAAGTACATCAAGGCACAGAAGTTCCGTATGGTCACCCTGCAGCATGTGCTGGGACAGCTGGAGGAGGGTGATTTCCTGTCGTCGTTGGACTTGGAGGATGCGTACTTCCACATCCCCATTCTAAAAAGACACCGAAAGTTCCTCAGGTTCGTGGTCCAAGGGCGGCACTACCAGTTCAAGGATTGAAGTCGGCACCCAGGGTGTTCACCAAGTGCCTTGCACCGGTGGCGGCGCGGCTGCGCCTACAGGGGATCCACGTCTACCCCTACCTGGACGACTGGCTCATCCGAGCAAGGACAAGGGAGCTTGCCGTGCAGCACACTGCAAAGACCGTCCAGCTGCTCACAGACCTGGGGTTCTCCATCAACTTTCCGAAGTCCCACCTGGTTCCGTCGCAAGTCGCCCTGTTTCTGGGAGCCAAGCTCGACACAGTGGCGCGGATGGCCTCGCCATCGGAGGAAAGGACCAGGACAATTCTGGGCAAAGTGCAGCGTCTGCTGGCCACGGACATGGCCAGGGTAAGATCTATCAAGTCCCTCCTCGGGATGATGTCCACCTGCATTTATCTGGTGCGCCTTTGGGGGCTTCGAATGAGACCCTTACAGGAGTTCCTCGACGCCCGCTGGATCCAGTCGACGGGCAGCTTCGAGGACAGGATCCCTCTCAACGAGACGTTCCGTCAGGCGATCCGGTCGTGGAGTACCCGCGCCCATCTGTCGGCGGGCACGGACTTTCAGACCCCAGCTCACCAGGTGACGGTGACGACGGACGCCTCCCTGGAAGGTTGGGGAGCACACTCCGGAGATCTTCACGCGAGAGGCCTTTGGCTCCCGGAGGAGAAGTCTCTCCACATCAACATCATGGAGCTCTGCGCGGTGTTCTGGGCCCTCAGGTCCTTTCTTCCCTCCCTCAAGGGCAAGGTCGTGAGGATCTTCACCGACAACACCACCACGATGTTCTACATCCGGAAGCAGGGCGGAACCAGGACCCCGGCCCTATCCAAGGAAGCCCAGGATCTGTGGCATTGGGCCGTCGCCCAAGGGATGTTTCTGGTGCCTCTTCATCTGGCAGGAATAAAAAACACGATCGCCAACTCACTCAGCAGGAGAGCTGCGCTCGTGCCACGAGTGGGAACTACGCCAGGATCAAGTGGATCGACTCTTCCGACGATGGGGCGAACCCCAAATCGATCTCTTCGTGACGGCGATGAATTCCAAGTGCCGGAGGTTTGCCAGCAGGTTCCCCCAGCCGAGGAGCATGGGCGATGCTTTCTCGTCCCCCTGGGACGGCCTATTTCTTTATGCGTTCCCTCCGCTGCAGTTGCTGCTCCGGCTCATCAACCAGCTCAAGAGGTCCCGGTGCAGGATGATCCTCGTCGCACCGGCGTGGCCGAGGCAAATCTGGTTCCCGGACCTTCTGGACTTGTCAACGTCCCCACCAGTCAAGCTGCCGACGGACGCAGACCTTCTCTCCAGAGAAGGAGGCGCCATTCTTCACCACAACCCGGAGTCGCTGAACTTGCAGGCCTGGCTCCTGCAGCACTAGAGTTTGGAGGGTACGACATCCCGGCCGACTGCAGAGAGGTTCTTGCAAAGGCCAGGGCGTCCTCAACTCTAAAGTGCTATGGACATAAATGGAAGAGGTTCTCTGTCTGGTGCCGTGCACAGAAGATTAACCCTCTGCGGATTACGGCCCCTCAAGTACTGCCGTACCTACTGTCGCTGGCCAAAGCTGGACTGGCTCACGCCTCCATCAAAATACATCTGGCTGCAATCTCCCGATATACCAGGACGACGGGACGGGCGTCCTTGGGGTCTCATCGCCTGGTGAAAGAATTCATGAAGGGACTATTCCGATCATTCCCGCCGGTGAAGGCTCCTGCCCCGCGTGGGAGCTTAATGTGGTGCTGACCAAGCTCATGGGGGCCCCATTCGAGCCTATGCATTCGGCGCCTTTGAAGTTCCTGTCGTGGAAGACAGCTTTCCTCGTGGCCATCACCTCCGCACGACGAGTGGGAGGGATCCAGGCCCTATCTTGCAAGCCTCCATACTTGACTTTTCATGACACGAGGGTGGTGCTGAGGACGCACCCATCCTTTATGCCCAAGATGCTGTCGGACTTCCACCTCAACGAGCCCTTGGTGTTGCCAGTTATCTTCCCGTCGCCTTCATCGCCGGCTGAGAGGACTTTGCACTCGCTGGATGTAGCTAGAGCGCTGAAGTTCTACGTGGACCGCACGAAGAGTTTTCGGAAGACGTCACAACTGTTTGTGAACTTTGGAACTGTGAATCAAGGGAAGGCTCTCTCGAAGACTTCCATTTCCAGATGGCTCTCCGGCTGCATCATGCACTGTCACCGGTTGGCAGACCGACAGCTGCCCGGCCGTCCGAGAGCCCATTCGACCAGAGCGATCGCTGCTACCACGGCGTTCCTGTCTGGTGTGCCCCTGCTGGACATCTGCAGGGCTGCGACGTGGAGGTCGACGCACACCTTCACAAGATTCTACTGCATCGATTGGGACTCCAGGGGGGAGTCCAGGGTCGGCCAAGCAGTGCTGCGCAACCTGTTCGCCTAAGGTGAGCGTGGTGAGGAGGTAAGAGTTGCTTAATGTTGAGTTGTTGTATTGCTTAATGTTGAGCCTGTTGCCACCTCCCGTGGTTGTGCATGTGTGTACTGCTATGTATTCTCTTATTCATGAGCATGTGAATCCATGCCAGACCCCATGCTGGAGAAGGAACAAGTTACTTACCTGTAACTGTTGTTCTCCAGCATGGGTCTGGCATGGATTCACATTCTCATGAATATTCTCCGTCGTCAGGCTGGGAATCCTCGGTATAGAAAAAAATCAGTATCAGTTTCGTTTCTGATCTGTCTTTCTTAGTAGTAACCAATCACTGGTCTCTGGGTCATACTGCCCCCAGCCAATGACTGCCCTCTCCCTAAGCCCCGCCTCCGGCAGCCATCCTCAGATTTGGTAGCACGTAAAGTGGCAGTATGACCAAGTGAAGAGCCGCAGAGGGGTAGGCGGGAGGGTTCGCATGTGAATCCATGCCAGACCCCATGCTGGAGAACATGTTGTTCTTAGGGAGAGGGCAGTCATTGGCTGGGGGCAGTATGACCCAGAGTCCAGTGATTGGTTACTACTAAGAAAGACAGATCAGAAACGAAACTGATACTGATTTTTTTCTATACCGAGGATTCCCGACCTGACGACGGGGAATATTCATGAGCATGTGAATCCATGCCAGACCCATGCTGGAGAACAACAGTTACAGGTAAGTAACTTGTTCCCTATGCTACAAGAGACTCACCTTATGGCGGGGGGGAAACCTGTGAGTCGCCAAAAACTGGGAAGCTGCAAGTATTACACCTCATACTCGGCTTACTCTGCGGGGGTAATGACGCTTGTGCACAAATCACTGGGATTCCGTCCAAGTGATACATATATAGACCCGCAAGGAAGGTATGTCGTCAACGGATGATGGGGGTCCACATTACTTACACTTGTCAATATATATGGTCCAAACGTGGACGACCCCGAGTTTTTTCTCAATATAGCTAGACTGTGCCAGAGGTATATGCATACAAATATAGTGTGGGCAGGGGACCGCAAGGTGGCGTTAGACCCTAACAGGGACCGAACCCTGGGACATGGGATGCGGCGTTGTAGGGCTGCGAAGGCGGTCCTCAGTGGTATGAGCGAGTTGGGACCGCAAGGTGGCGTTGGACCCTAACAGGGACAGAACCCCGGGACATGGGAGGTGGCGTTCCAGGGCTGCAAAGGCAGTCCTCAGTGGTAAGAGTGAGTTAGTGCTGTGGGACGTTTGGAGACTCCTGAGGCCACAGGGAGAGGGGTATTCACACCATTCAACTGTACACACCGCATCCCGGTTGGACTACATCCTTGCCAGCCCAGGTCTGGTGCACTGCACGGAGGACTGTGTGCTGCTCCCCAGAACGCTCTCGGACCACTCCCCTGTGCTGCGGTCACTGCGCCTGGAAATGGTACAGCCTCGTCCCCAATGGAGGTTTAAGTCGGCGGCGCTGGGGGACGTGGTGTTCAAGAGTGAAATTCATAGCTTGATCCAAAATTACTTTAATGAAAACCTAGGCACCGTTTCCACGATGGGCACGATATGGGAAATGTTTAAGGCGGTCGTCCACGGAGGCTGCCTGTCCTTATTGGGAGTCGTTAAAACAGATACATAGGCAACTAAATGACACCGAGCGTGAAATTAAAAGGTGGGAGGAGGAAGCGGACAGGGGAGATGCACCGGGCCCGCAAGTTAAATTGAGGGAGGAGTTGGACCGCTTCGGTGTCCTAGCCGAAAGAGAGGTCAAATAGCTAGCGCTGCCAGCAATGGCCCGCAGATATGGTGAGGAGGGCAGGCCCGGCAGACACTTGGCTGCCATTGTGAGACATGAAAGGGGATAAAGGGAGATAAGCGCGATCAAAAAAACCAGAGGGGGAGGTGGTAGTAAAACCAAGCGCGATAGCGGACGTCTTTAGGCAATACTACAAGACCCTGTATACTACCAGGGGAACTCTGCCAGAAGCGGAACTGCAGAGCTACGTGAGAGAGGCTACTCTCCCCAAAATTAGTAATGAGGCGGCAGAGGCATTGGCAAATCCTATTACAGTCGATGAGATTGTAAATGCGATTAGAGCTCTGCCCTCCTCTAAGGCTCTGGGCACGGATGGCCTGACTGCCGAGTTTTACAAGGCGTGGGACCCCGTAGTAGCTCGACATATGCTGGCAGTGTGGGAAGAGGGGTTGACAACAGGACAGCTCCCCCCCTCGATGTGCGAGGCGGTGATAAACCTAATCCTGAAACCAGGCAAGGACCCCTTGAATGCTCATCCTATCGCCCGATATCCCCGTTGAACCTTGACACAAAAATGTTTGCCAAGGTGCTGGCGGACCGGTTGCTTCTGTACGTCTCGCAGGTTGTCCACATGGACCAATCTGCGTTCATTCCAGGGAGGTAAATATCCCTGAATCTCTGGCGATTGTTCACTATTCTTGCCCAGATAGACCCCAACGCACAGGCAGTGGCAGCTCTCCTAAACATGGAACAAGCTTTTGACTCAGTGGAGTGGAGCTATCTGTTTGAAATGCTGACTCAGTTCGGGATCCCAAAATATTTCCCCAGGGCGGTGCGGCTCCTCTATGCAGGCTCCAGCGCTCAAATAATCGTGGGCAGCATGCACTGCCGCATTTTTATGCTAGGGTGCAGTACCAGACAAGGGTACCCCCTCTCACCCCTGCTATTCGCCATGACAGTTGAAATAATGGCAGCCCGACTGTGAAATACCATGGGCATAGGGGTCTGGCAATGGGGGGCGGGAGGGGCGAGGGAATTAATATCTCTCTATGCGGACAACGCGATTGTCTATATCAAAGACTGCACTAATAACCTAGCTCCGGTGAGTCTGGTCATTAAACGGTTTGGGATGGCATCAGGCTTGAGAATCAACAAGGCTAAATCCTATCTGTTCCCCCTCAATGAAAACACTTTTCGTCCACCAAACGTCCTTGGATATGGGTGGGAGCAACAAGTGGTCACATACCTGGGGGTGCGGGTGAGTAGGGACGCTGGAACACTGCTAGAGGACAATCATCATAGGTGTCTACAAGTGCTGAGGTCCAGCGTGGAGAGGTGGTGTGGTTTGTCCCTCTCCCTTCTGGGGAGAATAGCAATTGCCAAAATGATAGTGGTACCCAAGCTTTTTTACATTTTTCAAAACGTCCTGGTCTGGCCAGGGGCCGGCTTCTTCCGAGAGATTCACTCTTTATTAATTAAACTGGCTTGGCACCCAAAAGGCCCACGCATAAGCTGGGAGACACTGACGCTGCCGTGGGAGCGAGGGGGGGGGAATAGCCGCTCCGGATATGGAGCTATACTTCCTGGCAGCCCAGCTATCCTTTGCAAAATTCTGGATGCCAGCAGCCCAGACTGCCCCGCATTTTCGTATCAAACGAGGCTCAGTACACCCGCACTCCATACAGGGATTGTTGATCTCTGGCAGGTCACGAGACAGGTGTAGATTCGACCCGGTGGCATGCACAGTGCACGCCTGGAAAAGGGCTCTGAAAAGGATGGGAGTGGATCGCTTATTTGACCCGGACATCTCACTTTGTAACATTGAGACCTTTGCCCAAACTTGTGACAAGGCCATTATTCAAGACTAAAAGGGGGCGGGCGTCGCTCATATGGATGATATGTACCCAGACGGGAAGTTTGTCTCTCAGGAATTATTTGTAGAAATGATGGGGGGCAGCTTCCAACGCAAACTCCAGCATTTCAGAATGAAAGCAGCTTTCAGAGAATGGTCCCCGGAATTCCCGGAGATGCCTCGAACCACCCCACTACTACACTATATTAGAAACTCCCCCGGTGTAGGGGGGTGGTGTCCCCACACTATAAAATACTCCAGATGGATACACCCTGGGAACCACTGAAATGTAGGGGACATTGGGAGCAGGACTCTGGGGTAGAATTCACAGACAAACAATGGGAGGTGATCTGCTGCATCACGCACAATGGAGCGTTTAATTCTAGGCTACAGTTAATTCAACTTAAGACACTGCACAGAATCTACATCTCTCCAGCACGCATACACCAGTACGACTCCACAAAACCTGCCAAGTGTCAGAGATGTAACGTGGACCCGGCAAATATGGAGTTCCATGTCATTTCATTGCGGGTTGTTTTTTTGCTGGGTTTTTTACCGTGATTTTTTTTTTGTTGAAAAAACCCATCACATTTTTTTTTATTGGGGGGGCAGTGGGGGGGTGTTGTCCTCCCCCCAACCCCCCATTTGCACAAAAAATCAGTGGTTTTTTTCAAAAAACAATTTGGTAAAAAACCCTGCGAAAAAATATCCCACGACGAAAGGACGTCGTACCCCAATATGGTACATATGATGTGGGATTGCGATAAGATCCGCCCCTTCTGGGAGGGAGTGGTCAAGGTTATGTCAGAAATGTTGGGACATCCGGTGTCAGGAGGGCTATTGTGTTGCATGTTTGGGTGGCTACCACGGGTGCCGAAGCAATATCGTAAGCTACTATCTACATGTATGATTATAGCGAGGAGGTTCATTCTGATGAAGTGGACAAACTCCTCCCGACCACGGGTGCAAGCATGATTGAGAGATTTAATATGGTTCAGGGAGACGGACTCGGAATATGCGAACCTTTGTGGACTCCCTAACCGACCCAAGAATATTTGGAACCCTTTCACTAAGCACCTACTGACCAGAGATGGTCTTCAGACATGCCCCGATGGTGGAAATGAATAGTGGACCGCCATAACTGCGAGCCTCCTCCAAGGAGGAAGTAGCAATAACATTTGGTTTAGCCGGCTCTCTCTCCAGGTGTTTTATAACCCTGTATTAAGTACTGTATGTTCCTGTGGCGCCTACTTGCATGAATGTATGCTTTACTGTGATATCAACAAAAGTTATGGGGCCTCATTACGACCCAGGCGGTCCGGAAATAACGGTGGCGGTAAACCTGCTGCCACCGTTGTTTCCGGACCGCCTGAGTCCAACCCCTGCAGGCGGGAGGTGATGTTCCCGCCAGGTCTGACCTGGCGGGTTTAACACCTCCCACATGCAGGCGGACGAGGAAACACCGGCAGCATTACGAAATGCTGCCGGTGTTTCCATGATCCCCATTTCCATCGAGTCCCATAGGACTCAATGGGAATGGGGATTTACACCATTCCGCCTCCGTGATTCCCGGAAAACCGGGGTTGTAATGCCTCGGTAATTCCGGGAATCACAGAGGCGGAGTGGTAATACGAGTCCGGCGGTACCCAGGCGGTTTTACCGCCTCGGTTACCGCCGGATTCGTAATGAGGCTCATGCTGTATCTAGTCGAACACTCAATGTAACAAAATTGTGCAAACTGTATGTGGCCTAGGTGGTGGAGGTACGAATCAAACAATAAAAGTTTTTTTTTTTTTTAAAGTGCTAGGCTTCCTAAAACCGTTATGATGGCCAAAGCTCGCTTGGGAGGACCGGGGGTCCCGAACCTACGCTAATATTATGCAGCCTCACAGCTGGCGCGATTCCCAGCATGGCTCCCCCCATCTGACCTACCAAAGTGGGTAGACATCGAACAATCTAGGTTACCACTACCCCTCGATTTCCTCCTGTATGTCTTCCCCCTCAGCGTGAAGGTTCTGGCCGGGTATTCTCTTCTCCACAAAATGCACACTAAAAATATAGGATTGGGCAATGAAATCCAAAGGCATCACGAATGGCCTGGGTCCAAATACTCCCATCTTTCACAAACCAACCTTCACCCCTGGAAATCACCCCACAAACTTCAAGAATTGGGTGAGGGCCGTCCTGCAAACCCTAACACAATTGTTTGAAAATGGGCAACCATGCATGTTTGAGAGCTGCAAAGTAACCTTTAAACTGACCAGGACGGACTGATTCTCCTACATTCAACTCCGCCACTGCTACACTAACCCCCTAGTGAGACAAAGAGCAACACGAGACCTTAGCCCCATCGAACTTACCCTGCAGGGAGATCCAACCAGAGGGAATACATCTAAACTGTGCAGATTGCTGCAAGATGACATGTTATCCCATCACCCTGCATACATGACACAATGAGAAACAGACTTGGGGCACCCAATCGAGGATAACTCTTGGGTGGACATCTGGATGAGAAGCTACTCCTCATCGATGTGTGTCACAAACAGAGAATGTGCCCTCAAACGACTCCTCCGATGGTACTACCCCCTGAGAGCCTCCACCACATCCAGAACTCATTGGACCCGAACTGCTGGCGAAAGTGTGGGGCTCAAGGCACCTTCCTGCATATGTGGTGTGACTGTCCCATCGACCAGGCCTGCTGGGATAAAGTCCTTCCTACAATTGAAGCCGTCACGTCCACTAAACTCCCGAAAGAACCAAAGGGGATCCTCCTAGGTACCCCAATTCAGAAAGTTTATCCGAAAACGGGGGCGACCACCAAACTCATTACCCAATTACTTCTGGCAGGACGGATCACAATCGCTCGCACCTGGAAAACTCCAGAGGGCCCAGGGCCCATTGATTGCATTATCGTGGATCGGAATATGGGACATTCTAGTAGCAGAGAAGGTCACAGCGGTGAAAGATGGGCTACTACACAGATTCACAGATGTATGGCCCTCACTGTTGAACTATGACCATTCCTACCCAGCATTAACTTGAAAACCCTGGCTACCAAGACTTATCCTGAGGGATGTCACCTGAAGATATCTCCCTGAACTCTCCTCAACCTATACTGCGGGCCGAAAGAATGTGGGCAGAAGGGTGGTGTATTCCTATGGGAGGGGAAAGAAGGGGAGCAATCTTGCATAAATGACCCAATCTTGTTATTGACCAATATTACATACAAAAATGCTGTATGTCTAATCCCATATTTGCAACCGAATAAAATAAATTGTTTAAAAAAAAAAAAAAGTAAGACCCACACAAGTGATCACAGTACAAGGGTATTTCTTAAACTGCAAGATGGGTGTGATAAACGCCTAATCTAAACCTAAATCTAAAATGGGAGTAAGCTACAACCATCAAATAAAAATACAGTCCTAGTAGAATCTAGTCAAATAAAAAGGGCCTATACAAAAAAAAACTATTGCCAATCCTTACCGCTATGCTACATAATAGTGTGGGATAATGTTCACAAGAAAATAAAGAAGTGTTCACAAAATAAATGAGGATGTTATGGCTGGGGTCTCCCTTCCCCAGGTTTTTAGCATGGGGCAAGGCAGGTCTCTTGAGCACAGTACACTTCTGTGCTTCTCCGGAACAAGGTTACAGTTCTTTTCCTCAATATCGGGGCCTTCTGTGCCCAAGCCTCTTTCTTCTCATGCCAAAGTCTCTTGCTTCAGAGGGCCTGATATGGCAAAACAACAAAAACAAAAGGTTCCTTCTACTATCGCCCCAATAGCGATTATTCTTCACCCGAGGATCCCCCTCAGCTGGGCTCCGATCCTTCTTTCAGTGTTAGCCTCCCAAAGCACTTGCCAATTTAAACCGAGACTTCTGAAGGACGATCACGTCTCGCTGGGTCACTCTGTTTTTCTATTACAAGTACGTGCTTCACAATATCGCAGTTCGCACAGTGTTCCCCCTTAGCCGGGCACAAACACAATTTCACAATTTCCTCGGTCAGGTTCACACTTTCGCATTCGTCAAAGGCTTCTGCAGCGTGTCAAAGACTTTGGATTGTACAAGGGGTTTGGCTTAACCCTTGTATGACCACTTCGACACCTCACGCCGGCCTCCCCTAGGGCCTCTTGGTACTTGTAGTTTCAACAATCCTAGTTCACTACGTTCTCTTTGTTCAGGAGAGGGGTACCAGCTAGAGACCTTCGAATGAGTTCCCACGTGGCGCTGGACCACTCTATCTCTGGTACCAAGTACGTTCACAAAAAGACCTCTATGAATCATCTTCCTTCATGTATAATGTTGCCACTGCAACCTTGAGCCTAACCTAGTCCGGTCCACTATCTGTTCTTCTGACTCACCGGCTGTGTTGAACTCGTATGCGATTCCGCTGCCACTGGAGTTGAGGACGGTGTCACGATGGCAACCGTGTCTCCCCGCCCTGGCTATTAGTGCGGGAGGGTCCAGTGTACCGTTGGACTTCCGTCATACCATTCGCCAGCTGCGCTTCCCGGTCTTACCTTTTTCTGAGGCTTTGCAGGTGTGGGTTGAAAAGGGCAAGGGCAATTCCCTCCTTGTCATCCTTTCGGGTTTCACACCCTTTCTCTTCCGTTTGAACTGCCATCCCGGAATAGCTGTTTCCTTGTGCGTTCGGCCTTGCTCAGAGTGTGCTCTGCCTTTTATCCCTATGGGGAAGGGAAAGGGCAGTCAGGTGTGTGCAATTATTGGCAATTGTCTGACTCTGCCTGACCCGTATGTTGGGATATGTCAGGTAAACGGCTCTGGTGTTAGTCTGTTGTCACTCACGGCATGAGAAAGTGTTCGTGATGGAAAAGGGGGGAGGTAGAGTTTCTGAATATCCTACTGGGCAGGATGGGGAAAAGGTGTCATAAGGAATGGGATACCACATCTCACCCTTCGGTGTCCCACTTCCACTCCCGGAGACCCCACATCCAGGTGATGCTTCCGTATTGGTCCACCTCCAAGAGCTTGGTCCAACAGCGATGGCCATGTCCTGGCCACCTGTATGACATGACAGATCCCTGGGGACTAGAAGGTGAGACACCTTGAGGTGTCTCACACTGATCTCTGTCGGAGTCCAAACTGCATTTCAACCTTTTGGATCCGAGGGCAATCAGACTTGCGCTGATGGCCTTTCTGTCAACTCTATGGGGAAACAATGTCCTGATAATGAGGGACAACACAGTGGCCATGCATTAACTCAACAAGAGAAGTGGTGTAGGGTCGCTGCTGCTGTGCAGAGAGGCAATGCAGCTTTTGTTTTGGGCACTCCAGGAAGGCTACTATCTATCAGCAGTTCATCAGGCCGGAGAGGAAAACACGGCGGCGGATGCTCTGAGCAGGCAGAGCACAGTTTCCCAAGAGTCTGAACTAGCTCAGGAAGACCTTCAAGAGATCTTCGCCCTTTGAGGAACCCCCCAAGTGGATCTGTTTGCATCCAGTGTCAACAGGAAGTGCGACCAGTTCTGCTCAAGGGAATTTCCTTAGAGAGGAGCTCTAGGGGACACGTTCATAGTGGACTGGGAGTTCCCGCTTCTGTACGCGATTCTGCCAATCCCTGTCATCCCTGTCATTCCTCATGTTCTCAGAGAGCCTAAGGAAGTTTCAGAAATCCATGATTCTGATTGCCCCAGGATTGGGCCAGGAGGACATGGTACCCGGAACTTCTGGAAATGGCCATCTGTCTGCTAATTTGTCTTCCACAAAGGGAGGATCGCCTCTCGCAAGAGGGAAGTTGCATTCTTCATCCAGAGATCAGGACCCTCAATCTTCACGCATGTTTTCTGAGACGTTGAGGAACAAAGATTGGGACCTTTCCGGATGAAGTCATGGAGTTGTTGCTTATGGCCAGAAGGCCAGCAACTAATTCTCTCTACCGTTGCCATGGGAACCAATTCTGCAGCTGGTGTAGAGATAAGGGAATTGACACATTTTCTAGTGACACACCATCGGTTTTATCTTTTCTTCTACCCATAAGGGGCTACACGTTAATACGGCCAAGGGTTATCTGACGGTGCGTCTATTTTCAGGTTCCGATTGCCATACAGTTCTTAAAAGGTTTGACCAATATTTTTCCGCCGAGACCATTCATTATTCTGGTCTGGGATCTCAACCTTGTTTTAAGCTTTCTGATGGGTTCCCCATTCAAACCATTACATTCTTGTCCGCTTAGGATGTTGTCATTAAAGACAGTATTCTGAACGGTTATTACCTCTGCTCGCAGAGCGAGTGAGCTTCTGGCCTTATCGTCCAAACCACCATCTATGCTCTTCCACAAAGACATGGTAGTTTTGAGGGTTTGTCCTTCTTTTCAACCTAAAATAGAATTTAACTTAACACAGAAAATCGTTTAACCAGCTTTCTACCCTCCTCATCCATTTGAGGAGGAGAGGTTACACAGACTTGACCCTAGAAGAGCCCTAAGTTTCTATATTAAAAGTGTCTCCAAGATAAGACTGGACGACCAACTTTTTGTTGGTTATGCGGGCCACAGAATGGGACAAGCGATTACAAAACAAACGCTGTCTCAGTGGATCATACTATGTATTTCCAAATGTTACAACTTGGCCGTGAAAGAGATTCCTGAGAGTCTAAGGGCTCACTGAACTAGAGGTGTAGCCGCTTTTTCAGTCCTCTGCAAAACATCTGTAATGCTGCTACTTGGCCTTCCGTGCACACATTTACAAAGCATTATTGTTTAGATTCCCTTTCGGATTGGGAATCCATATTTGGAAAATCTGCGTTATACAGCATAAATCAAAATTAAAATCTTCTTTCCCACCTCCTACAAAGCACTGCTATGGGAGAATATCAAAGATGAGGAATACGTGGGAGCACACAATCCATTCGAAGAACATATTACTTACCCCTGCTAATGTTCATTTAATTGGATGTTCCTCCCACGTATTCCTCATCGCCCTTCCCATCCATCCCTTCTGCCAAGAAGGAATTTTTGTGATTTACACTTTCCTCCCCATTAATGCTCATGTACCTCATCTTCGAGACTGCTTTGCTGGCGAGAGGAAAAACATGAACGGAGTCAACAGGACTGACGCGTGGTGCGTGCCTTTTTATACCAGCATACAACGTCACCCTTGAGGAGGATGGAGGATTATGAAGGACACAAGGTCGACGATGCACACGCCCTCTGCTGGGGAAAAAGTTTCCGAGCAGCAGGCAGGATATCGAAGTATATCAAAGATGAGGAATACATGAGAGGAACATCCATTCGAAGGAACATTACCAGGGGTAAGTAATTTGTTCTTCTTAAGGATAACTTCCTGTTATACTCTCCTCCCAGATATCATTTCACAATGTCTTTTTCTTTGAAATACTTTATATGGATTACCTTGTGTACTCCCCTGCCAGGAATTCCCTTCTGGGTTTTGTAAATCCCCTGCTGTACTCTCCTGCCAGGTATCTTTCCCCCAAAGTCTCACTGCCTGATGTATTTCGCTTATCAGGACTTCTTTCAATGTTCTCTGTCTTTTAGTGTAGCTCAGTTGCATTCCTGCACTGTCTATATTTCATTGGCTTTTGGCAATACTTCTTCCAACATTCCCCATATGGACATCTCATATATGGAGACTTGTGCAACTTGTGTCTTTCAACTTCTTCATTGACATTCATCTGCATATGATAACATTTGCCCCAACTTTCCCCATGTTGACTTCTCAGGCATGAGGATTTGTGCAAATTCTGTCTTTCTTTTTTACTTCGTCGGTATTCCAAATGTACTCTCAATTGTCCATATGCCTGTCGGTACGCCCCGTGGTCCCCACCTTCACTGGGCTGACTCACCTGTGTCTGATAGCATTCGGACCTGTGGCTCATTGCCTCACCAAATTCTTGACTGAGGTATAGCATCTCCTGCTTTGCAGACCCTCTTTCGGCTCTCCCACATGGTCCGCATTCACTTGCCGGTGAAGCTGCTGCTGTTCGGTATGGTCGTGTCCTCGACAGCTTCCCTGCTGCTGCCGATACCTCAGAGACTGTCCTTTGGTTCCTGCTGTGCTTCCCTTGGCCTCCCGTCACTCCAGTAGGTAACGGTTACAAGCGACCGCTTGAAAGCACCTGCCTTCTGCACGGTCTGTTCCCATGCGTCTGCCTTTACCTGCGGTTCTACTTCCCACTTTGCCCCATCTGCCTTTCTTCTCTGCGACTCTCAATTGAAGGCGTGAGCCATTTTTAAATGTCCTGCACAGCTGAGCCTAATTGTAACAACTAGTCTGCATGTTTAACTTAGGGTTTCTTTCAGTCCATATGAACTCCTCCTTCCTTTTCCTCTCAGTACTTGAGGCTTTATGGGAATTGGAGTCCATAATACTTTTAGGTTTTCCAAAATGATATTGTTTAGAACAAAAACATCAGAGACACGAGAGGTTAAATGTGTATCATGTGTATTTAAGATATGAATCGCATTCAGTTCAGTGTTTTGCAGAATGGGGGCTTTGAGTCCTACAATGAGAGGGATTTGTAAAGTAACAATCCACCATCAATCGTTCAGGAATTGTGTTGTTCCTTTCTAGGAAGAGAAGAATACTGCGTCCCTCAGGACGGGGTCACCACTATTCCCTGATGGCCCTCTCCTCCCACGTGATACTCCCTCATGATACCACCCCTGGTTCAGGATCAGGTAGTGACTGCGGTCCCCTGGCCACATGGGAGGGGATTTCCGGGTGGTGATCATTGATGACTCGGCAGGATTCATCACAGTACCTAAAAATGGGAGATCCCAAGAAGTACAATCTTGGTCATTCTAAGATGTTATTGCATATGAGAAACGAACATGAGGCAATTTATTTTAAACATGTCTACAAAGGCAAACCATCCTGTTTAAGCACCAATTGAAAATAGTGCAATTCTGACTGATATGCAGAAACAAACATAGAAAAGAACACCTACCCCAACTACTACTACTAACCCTTCATGAGCTCCTATCTTGCAAAATAGGAAATCATTATCAGGTTGGTGATTGTGTGGCATTGCCAACTCTACCCACTATCAATATGGAAGATTCCCACTCCTTTCTAAGCTACATTAAAATTGGGGTTATTTTACCAGTCATAGAAACAAATGCAGCGACAAGCCTACAACAATTAAAATATGATTTAAGACATGTTTCAACAACTGTTTTTTAAAAGTTCATGTTTTATGTTAAACACTTTACCTTTTTACAATATTTGGTTTATTTTATACACTTATGTAGGTCCAAGATGTGCTATTAATATCATTTGCATTTTGTTATATTCATTGATGATACTTTTTGGGAAAAACTCCTTTGTTACTTATATTGCAAACAAAATATGCTTTTAATTTTGACTAAAGTACATTTGTTGTACATACATATCTTAAAACTGACGTCACGTTTCATTAAATGTTTTCAAACTTCAATAATAGCATCTGTTTTAAAATATATATGTTAAGTCATCCAATGTACATATATAGGTAAAGTGAGGAGCCATGAATGAGCTCGCAGTTTTGCCTATAAACTTTTATTCAAAATAAAAGGGGTGGGATACTGCCTGTTGTCCCTACCCTAAGAGGTATTTCCCCGCCTCAACAAAAAACAAAAGGCCTGTCCTGTGTCAAGATGTCCAAAGCAAAATGTCCTATTTCCGAAATCTTATCCTAGCCCTCAAACTCTAAAAGGAATACTAATATGATAAGGATAATGTCCTTGGGCTTGAAAGTGCACACATTTTCAAGATCAAATGAAAACGCAAACGTTAACAGTTCCAGGTGATGGCAACCTTCCCTAGGTTGCTCTTCACCACAATGAATCAGTTACACAACCAAAGTTCTTTATGGTCTCAGAGGATACTTCCTTCCCAGTTCACTCCTGGGGAGATGTCGCCCTTCCCCAGTTTTCTGTAAAACATTTAAAAACTCCTTAAGGCATGAGTCTTCTTTGGGTTCTCTGGTCAATAAAACAACGTAGACTAGGCTTTGCCTGATGCACTTTCCCTACCAGGACTTTCTCATGTGACTTACTTTTACACACTTGCAAACTTGAATTGCGTCCCAGTTCCCCTTCTCGCAGCATCTGCAGTCTTCCTTTCTTTGCGTCCTTCTGAGCCCACTGGCTCCACAGTCTTTGTTGTGGCTCAATAGTACCTCGGTCTGCACTGAGAGGGCGAAGCTTTCCCAGGCAGTGACTCCTTTCACCATGATGGCGGGATTTCTAAATGTCCCGGCACCTATCACAGGTTTACAAACACTAGAGCGTGTGATGTGCTTCTCAGACTCCTTGATCTTCATTACTCCATCCAGCCTCCTTATCCCAGTATTTCGATGCATATGGGATTGATAGGTAGTTCTTGGAGGCTAAGTCATTGGATACTGAAAACTGTCATTAGTAGATTTAGTGGAGATTTGAGGAGAACAATCAAAGTAAGCCATAATGGCTTGAGGTATGGAAGGGACTTCTCTAAAAGGGAAATGTGGGTATGCGCTTTCACCTGACAATGCTGTTATGCCCCTGAGGGTTGCCTCCCACCATGTGGTCCTCTCTCATATAGCTGCCGCCAGGGTCAGGTAGCTGCCGGCAGCTCCTATCCACATGGGTGAGAGCCTACCACCGGGAAAGAAGTGATGACATTGTCAGATTCATCACAGTGGGAAGATGAAAATGCACATGCATGCGCGCACAAACACACTTGTAAATACATAACATTAGGAAAATGATTCACCTAGCATGTGTATTGAAACAAAGAACCAAAACACATGTGCCAAGTACAATATGGTATATACAGACATGTAGGCAAAGTAAAAAATTACTAACACCATGATAAAACTCTTTACGCATGTAGACTCTTTACGCCTTTACGTACATTTTAATTTGGTTATTGTTGGGGGTAGTGATTTTAAACAAATTAAATTGGACAACTAAATGTTTTTTACCATTTACAGTAACTATCAACGAATTCGATCTGTAGCAAATCTGATGTCTATAAACCAAGAAAATTATTAGAAAAATAATTTAAATGTTTTAATCAGTAGTTTCTGTGTGATGCATCATACAATAAGACGATACAAAGTATGCCAAAAATGTCATCAATGCAATATGCAATACATGCGATGAAGGTCAGGATCACATCTAGCAAAAAATTCCCATCACTCCTTGTGAGAAAACGATCACTACAAATAAAAATATATAACTATTTATACACAGTACAAACAACATTGAAGCTGAAGAAGCTGTGGGTTACATTAAAGACATGGAGACATATCAAGACTACATGAGTCCAACCTATGACTTGCTCCATATGCAAAATGACTACATGTGCTGGGTGTTACATCATGTCACACATTCACTTATTGGACACTGTTGTGGATCTGAATATGTTCTTGATGCTAGATGTCAACTTAAGTTTCGGCTGTGAAATGATTAGATGACTAAGCCTTCTTCAGGGCAATATACAGTTCTGGTGTGATGTGTAGCACAAGGA
This sequence comes from Ambystoma mexicanum, assembly GCF_040938575.1. Taxonomy (NCBI): domain Eukaryota; kingdom Metazoa; phylum Chordata; class Amphibia; order Caudata; family Ambystomatidae; genus Ambystoma; species Ambystoma mexicanum. The sequence goes on from NC_090929.1 coordinate 351,861,858, forward strand.
TGCAATCATGAGGATAAGTGAATCGCGTTTATTCAAAGGTTCTGCGCTGAACCTGAGTTGCAACAAGGTGTCTCCCGCCAGGCACATGATGGCGTGATCTCGGGCCATCCGTAAATTCATATAAGCTTCTGTAAAAGTGTCTTAAGGATTCCCAAGTGAGTCTTTAATGAATGCCTTTGCGGTGTAAAAGTTCTCTATTTGTCGTAGCACTTACAGAATGATGTTTCTACCCAGGTTTGAAGAGCCTTCCAGCATGATAACCGGTAAAGTGTGCATCCTGTGACAAATCTAGGGTATTCGTCCCTTCTTTTCTAGGGGGAGCCACCCCCTTTGGCACTAGGGAGGTGAGCCCACTACACAATACCCTCCCTAGGGCTATGGGCAAATGGGATCCCACTGGGGGATACTCCCCCACTGGGAATGAGAAAGGCCCTAATGAAACTCCCACCCTGCCTGACTTATACTCCCCACCCATATTCATGGGTTATATGGGAACTGAACCCAGGGAAAAGACTCAGGGGCCCTTTAAAAGTGAGGGATGCAATACTGACCTGTGTATGACACCACAGCCAGACCAGGCCGCCAACCAATGGAATTTCAGTCTTACTGGAGTGCCTCTTTAAAGAATGCACCAGAAGATCACAGAGAGGAGAGAGGGAGAAGGGAAACGCTGCCAGAGAATGAGGACAAGAAACCTGTGGGGCTTCGTTCAGGAGGAGCGAATCCAGAAATTAATGCTGTGTTGGTGAGCGGAGGATGCAACATTGGAGAAGCTGATGCTTTGACGAATGGTAGAGTCCCCAGACAGAGGAACCACTGACGCAGGAAGCACAACCTCCACCCCCTGGTAACCAAATGGCAAGAAATGGAACCCACGCAGGGGTACCACAATGTATTGAGGAGGCCAGAGCCCACTAGTGGCTACCATAGACCTAACCTCACAAAGGGGTACTACACTGTTTCGAGGAGCCCTCCCCCAATGAGGGGCCACCATACATCCCACCCCACACAGGAGTACCGCATCGGCTCGAGGTGCCCAGTACTCAGGAGGTGCTACTAGTGACACCCCCCACAAAGAGGTACCACACGAGCTCAAGGAGCCTGCCACCCACAAGGGGCCACCAGAGATCCAACCCGACTGGGTTTTCCCAATCACTCCCTGGACAGGGAACAGAGGAGAAGGATCAGACGAGATTCCTGTTTCCACTATAAAAGTAGGTTTGAAAGACAACTTTCTTTGGAATAAACTGTGCCATTTTTGAGTATGTTTTGAGACATCAGAGTCTACATGGAACTTTGGGGTAAAGGTCAGCGGACCAGCCATCTACCTGGGTGAAGTAAACCTCATGTAAGCAATAGCTAGGACTAGGTTTTGAGACTAGGACTGACTTTGATTTGAGACTTCCAGATGAGCCCCTGTTAGTTTTCTTTCCCTTAGGGAAACCATTTTAGGGTTTCCCCCGCACCTCTTGCTCGCTATAGTGGGAACAGGGTTGCGGGGATGTCCCCCAGCTTCCAAAACATTGGAAGCGAGGGACTTTAAACATTTTTTTTTTTTAAAACGAGCAAGGTACCCTGCAGCGTCAGTTCTGACCTGTGTAGTAGGAACAGAACTGACGCAGCAGGGGTGTAAGAGAAGAGCCGGCAGGCGGCAATAAGGTAAGTAGGGGATGGGGTGTATATAGGGATGCTGTCGTGCCAGGGATTTGGCTTGTTTTGCCGAAAGCCAAATAGATGTGTGGTGAAATCGACTCAGGTCAATTCCACTGTGAATTTATTGACCTCGGTCAAACAACCCATATCCTACACACCGGCCCTTTGTCTGTACTAATGTAATGTGTGTATGGTTCTCTAAAAGTACGTATCTGTATTGCATATAATGGATCATTTATAACTATGTACACAATGTACTAGCAATTTATAGTACGTATTGTATTTTCACTTTGCATAATTGTTAATTCATGGATATAAATATTGTAATGTTGAGTTCACATGTACATCTGTAAAGTGCATCGAGGCCCACATTATATTACATAAATAAAATGTGTTGGAAGCTAAGTGTGTCTGTGAGAATTGGTCAAAAACATGCAAATCGCAAGAAGATAACACACATTTTTTTTTTAAATACTCTTTTACATATCCTAGAGCATTCAACACATAACACTGAAAATATCCAAAACACAAGTACATATTTTCCAAGTACACCATGTAAAAGTAAAGAAAAAACACTGAAAATGTAAAGCTTATTGAAAAAAGCATACAAGTAGCAAAAAAGTCAAAACAAAATAATACACATACATACTATATATCAATGAAAAATCCCTCTGTCTGGGTTTATAACTCTGGCCCCGGGCTGTTACCACCCGATCCAACTAGTGGAACGGGTGATTATTGCTATATTACAACCCCTGACAAAAGCCCTAATTTACATAATCTGTTTTCAAACTAAAATATACGTTTATTGTGATAGTCCCTATGGGGTCCCTAAAAAAAAAAAAAATATATATATACCCCTGCCCTGCTAGCCATCAGGGCTCCCAAGGGCAGCACACCACAAAAAAGGGGTTGCAGTCGTAGTGGGACTTCAGGAGAAGTCCTTCTTCTGACCATAGATAAAAAGCCGAGAAAACCTCAAAGCCAGCAAAATGTTTACGAGAACCAGAAAGTTAGGCAGCTGGGAACCAGAAAATGAAATTCTGCTCTAACACTCTCCCTTTGGTTCTTCTGAATGTTTTGTCAGAAAACCACATAATAAAAAGATCTGCCTCCACACCTTCTTTCCCCAATCCTTCCTTGGAGATAGAAAGGACTCTACACAACCTTGATATTTGATGAGCATTAAAGCTTTAACAATTGATCTACGGATCTTTGTTATTTAGACACTGTTATGCTTGCTTCGAGCCCTGTAAGCCAATTCCTCTTCAAAACACTTGCAAGCACAGCGTTATTGATAAGAAGTGTAGGCATTTGGCAGGATAGGGATACAAGGTTATCTAGATGTTGTTGTGTGCAGCTGTGGGCATGCTTGCCTTTGTTTCCATGTAGTGTCACTTCCTGTGGTGACTTACAGCAGTTATGATATGGCGTTTGTAACGCGCATATACACTAGTGTTTCAAGGCGCGACGAGGCAAGGGAGGGGAACAAAGGGAGGACAGGCAACAATCCTACTAGGCTAGGTGTCATTCAGATCACGCAAGTGCGTGGGAAGGGGGTAGGGGCAGTGCAGTACATGGGAATAGATAAAACAAGTAACGGCCAGCAAGTGGCAAGTGCATGGGTAAGTGCTGATATCAGGTGTCAAGGGCTGGTAGGGGTCTGTAGGGATACAGAAACAGTCCCCAATTGCGGGGGTTGCCAGGTGGGCATTGCAGGTGTGTGACGCTGGTGGGGGAGGGACCTGGGACTGAGATCAGAGGGTGTCCAGGTAGCAAGTGCAGTTCCGGTTACAGCCAGGAGGTCAGCAGAGCAGAGGAGGAGAAAAAGCAGAAGCAAAGAGAAAGGTTTTGAGGTGCTTCTGGAACCGGATATGGTTCTCCTCAAGTCTAAGGGAGGCACCAGCCGAAGAAAGATATCTACCACCAACTCGTTGCTTGGAGAAGCGACTGACCCTGAGGGAGTTGGAGGCGGATGAGCGGAGAACTCGAGAAGGAAGATATTTAGGAAGAGAGAGTTGAAGGTATTGAGGCCCCAGAAGGTCTTGTGGACGATGCAGAGGGTTTTGAACTTAATCCTTGCAGCCACTGGGAGCCAGTGCCGAGATTTCAGTCCTGGAGAGATACGATCTCTGGCCTTGAGGCCAAGGACAAGTCTTGCAGTCCTGTTCTGGATAAGTTGCGGAGACTGGAAGCAGGCATATTTAGAAAGAGGCTGTCGCAATAGTCCATCCTAGAGAGAACCAGAGCTCTGGAGACGGTAAGCTTCTGGGGGAAGGATAGGAAAGGAAGAATACCTCTGAGGAGGTGCAGCCTGTAGTGGGACTTCAAAGAGACGTCAGAGATGTGAGGGGAGAAGGAGAGTGTGGAGTCGAAAAGGACCGCAAGGTTTCTAGCCCTGCAGGTGGGAGCAGGAACAATTGCTTGCTATTGTTTGGTGAGGTTGCAGGTTACCAATCTTATGGCCAGAGAGCACCTTTACAGGCAAGTTCTATTATTTTTCATGTGGTTCCTTTTGAGACAGTTTCATTTTACCTCTCCATTCTTCTACAGAAGTTTCTGGACTACCCTATGCCTAATCATTTTGGTTCAAAGGCTCCAGAGTTTGTGACCTGCAGATTCTTTCATCTGATACTCATGTTTGTTTTTCCTTTCTAAAGAGCTAATGACCCAGGGGTTTTGAAGTGCTGACAAATAGTAAGAGTGCATGTATTCAAGAGAAGAGCCAGTAATCTTTACGAGTTAGCTCTAGTTACAGGCTTAGGTATATTTGGAATATATGGGTCTTTAGCTGTTTTTGAAAACTATACAAGTTATACCGCCTTCCTAAATCCATGGGTAGATCGTTCCATATTGTAATGCTCTTTAAACCAAAGCGTCAACATCCTGCTGAGTTCAGTCTGTATCTGAGAATTTGTAACAGGTGGATCTTTTATAATCTCACTGTTTCAGTTTAGGCATTATAGATTGAGTCTAATCTTGAAATAATTGCAGATAATTGTTATAAATGTGTTTATGTAGTAGTGGAGCTGGCTTAAAAAGCTTATAAGCATGAACTGGCGAACAGTGTAATTTACATAACTGTGGTCACATGAGCAGGAGGTGACTGGGTCATTACTGTTTCGCATTTTCAGGGCATTTGCAGGGCATTTTCATTATCCGTTTTGACTCACGGAATGGCCCTCGCAGTGTTCCGCAGGTGTGCCAGAGAGAGAAAAGATAGATTTCGAGGGGATTGGGTCCTCCGACGTATTCCATATCTATGACAGTAATCACCACAGCTGTGCTGCTTCGGAAAATCTTTCTGCGTCCTGCGTCGATGACTTTGATACGCTGTCCTCGAGGGCCTCCGTTGAGCCAACGTCACCGGATGTTATAAGTAGGACGCCTGACGCCCGTAGCCTCAGTTCCGTTTTTTCCGCAAACGTGTTCGCTTCGGAGATCTCGGCGCGCCTCGACTCTTCTGAGTTCTGTTCTTTTGGTTCCTCGAACCTGTTTGTTTGTGAAGTTATCGCATGATGTCTTCGTCTTCTACCCCGCGGCCGGGTTTTAAGAAGTGTCGGGACTGCGGGTCCAAGATGTTTTTGACAGATTCGTACGTCGCTTGCCTCTGGTGCCTCAGTGAGGACCATGACACGGATAACTGTGTGGACTGCCAGTCGCTTACTTCGAAGGCCTTGTGGGAGCGTAAGAAGAAGCTTTCTGTAGGTAAGGTGACCAAGGCTTGTAAGCTGAGGTCCTCTGTGCTTTCGACGGACGATTTGAGGGGTGACTTTCCTTGTCGTCGGTCCGGGAGGTCTCGGTACCGGAGTAGGTCCCGCCATTCCTCTGCCTCTTCGAGGCACTCACGGAAGCGCCATCATCGGTCGCCTTGCCGGTCCTCTTCTGAGGACGCCGCCCATCGGCGGGTTGCTTATCCCACCAATCATTTGACTCCTGAGGAATGGGCTGTTAGGCAGAAACCTGTGCAGTTCCTTCTGGGACCACTGCAAAAGATTTAAGACTACAGGTGTTTGGCAGTAAACCCACTTGGTAGCAGTCTGTACCACACAGATTCACTGTCAGACTTCCATCAAGAAGAGTTAGGCAGTATACAGAGTATTCAGAATAGGTCAAAAGAATACAGTAGCACAAGCAAACACTGACCAGAGCTTGGTGTAAAAGAGATATAATTATTTATTTAAAACCACATCTAATAAAACACACAGGCACTAATATTAAGCAGTTCAAAAACACGGTCACTAAAAGATATACACTCCCTTCAACGATTAGACAAGTCTTAAGTAAAGCAACACTTATTTTCAGACAGCGGTGACCGCTTAACGAAGATGGCTCTTTAATCAATCGGTTTACCAGGGAGAGAAAGGCAGAGCAAAGATAGAAACAGATCCCAACACTTTCAAAAGAACACAGTAGGAGAAGAAGGCAGGTTAAAACCGTAAAGTCAAAGTTAACAAGGCCGGACCCACTTTAAGAGGCTCCGGTCGAAATGTGTCCAAGGTCACATGGTTCAAAGTGCCCAAAAGTCTCGAAATCAGTTCAGAAAGAGTTGGACCAAAAGAAAGGGACCAGTTAGATGGTCAAGGCAGCCAGCCCACTCCAGAAGGTTAAGGGATTATTAATACCTTGTAGCAATCTTTAGAAAGGGAGGCCTGGCGGACATGGTACCTTAAAGTGGTGAGAATACTCCAGCGGGGGCAGTTGTTCCTGGCAGCGGATGCAAGTCAGTGCTTCGTGCGGGGGAAGAGAGGATCTCGTCGGGGAGGAAGACAGGAGTCCGTTGCACTGCCAGGGAAGAAACCAGCTGCAGAGTTCTCAGTTAAAAGGAGCGGTCCTTTTATTTGCGGTCCAGTGGTTAGTGGCTATCCGGTTGCCGGGGTGCTTGGCACGGGCAATTCGACCACAAGACGTCCTGGGATGCGAGGAAAAGAAGGTAAACTGGTTGTGCCCACCAGTCAGGGGAAGAAGCCTCTCCAGCCGGGAGATCTTCTCTGTCGTCGGGAAGTGGTGAGTTGGTTCCGCAGGGCTCCACAGGTGGTGTCGTCGTAGCAGGTCGGCTCAGCTTCTCCCTCGTCGGATTCTCAGGTCCTGTGGCGACTTCTGAAGTTCCAGTCCCCAAAGCCCTGCTTTTATGCAGCACACCCCCATTCACTCAGCCTAGCTGTCAATCAAACATGCTAAGTGGTGAGCTGACCGGCTCACCACTTGGGCCAATCACACAAGAGTGCGACTTGAGTTACCAAGGTAACTCAGTCCAGGGTGCCTAAACCCCCTCCTGCACCCCCTGTGGTACCCAGACAGAGTGGCACCACTTTTGGAGGCTTCTGTGGAGAAGCCCGCCAAAAAGTGGAACAAAGTGCTCGACTTGGGTTGGAGTCACAGAAGAGAACACAAACGCCATTTTAGAATCGAGTTCTGGCAAAAAATACCAACCGGCGAATTAATATTAAATAAATAAACCGGCGGTATGTTCGAGGCTATGAGAATTAAATAATTAAAGTTGGTAGCCTCGAACAATGGGAAAATCCCATAGAGATATATTCGCGGTCTAATATAAAAAGTAGTATCCACTGCCACCAGCCAAAACTCGATCAGGGGGGCCGGAGACGTGCCCCCTCGACTAACAGACCCCGGGGCAATCGAATTGCCCCGACCAGTACGTCCACAATATGATGGTTTGTGCTGGTTTCTGTTCATAATTTGGGACTAGTAAAGCCAATGGTGACTTTACATGCCCTGGGAGACAGTCAGTCCCAGGGTATGGAGTCTATGGTGGGGTGTCACTGACACCCCTGTGTCACTGCACTGAGGGTGCTGTGTAACACACATAGTAAAATCACATGAGACCCTATGGAGTAAAAGACCCCATAGCCCATAAAACACATTAACAGTCAAAGGAACCCCTCAAATCATGTCCAAGAGTGTGAAGAAAAGAGACTCACTCTTGGCAGGAGAAAAAAAACAAACTCCAGAAATCCAGCAAAGCTGCTGGGGGACTCACTAGGTTAGGAAATTCAGCCTAAACAGAGAATTCTCCCTAACATGGGCTTCCTTCCGTAAGGAGATGTTGGCGATTTTTGAATCGCAGGGCTCCGGTCCATCCGCGCCTCCGAGAGAGGTCGGCTGTGACCGTACTAGAGACACCGCTCGTACGCCTTCAGGCTTGGGTGGTCGGAACGATTCGCAGGAGAGGTCCTGCTCGGACAAGGGGAATCGTTCTAGTCCTGCCTGTTCCAGGTCCCGGTCCTCAACGCCCTTGAGACCGTGAGAACCTGTGCAGTCTTTGAAGAAGACATCGACCCCTGCAGCGCCGAGGTAGTCGACGGAATCTCTCGAGGCTCCGCCTCCGAGGAAGTCGTCGACGTCATCGGCGCCTAGGCTGTCGAGAGACATGCTCGGGGCTCCGCCCTCAAGGCCTGTGTTGAAGCCGTCGATGCTGTCGGTGCGGCGCTCGATGTCGACGCCGATTCCGTCAACGCCTTTCGAGGCTGTTTTGTCGGAGGTACCCCGTGTCACGGTGGAACCCCTAAAAAGGCTCTGGCCAAGGCAAAAAATGTCTTTATCCCTTATTCTGTGCCCACATTCCAGCCTCTGGATTATATTTCTGAGGTGGATGAGGCTTCTGAAGATGGGTTGGTTCCTGACACAGTACCAGACGAGATTATATCTGGTCATAGCCAGATTGAGGACCTGCGTCAGTCGCTGCACAACGCCAGTGGTCTGGACACCTCTCCGGAGGTGGAGTTCTGTAGGCCTGAGCCTGGCACCCATGCCGAGTCCTCGTACCGGCGCCTTATGTCGAGGGTCACAGATTACTTGGGGTGGTCTGCGCCACCAGTGGATTTTTTGCAGGATGACCTGACGGATATCCTCGACCAAGGTCCACCGACTGACCCGGTACTGCCATTCCATATGGACTTGCAAAGAAGGGTGGCAGCGGCTTGGACTGCCCCAGAGTCTCCTGGCAGTGAGCAAGTCTTTGCCGCGAAAATACCGTCCAGCCAGTAGCTACCCCTGCTACTTGACCACGCACCCCACTCCGGAGAGTTTGGTGGGGCAGGCGGCTACGGCCCCAGCAAAGCAGGCGTCGTAACCTATCATCCCTTCTGGTAGGGACGACAAGCGATTTGATAGTTGGGCAAAGAAAGTGTTTTCTTCAGGGGGTATGGCTCTTCAGGCAGCCAACTCCGTATGTGCCTTGTCTCGTTTCACGCACACACTGTGGAACTGCATTTCCTTAGCGGCTGAACATATTCCCCAAGGGGAGGAACGGGATGGTTTTCTTGCTATTATACAGGATGGCAAGGATGCCATGTGGGAGTCGTTCAGTCGGGTCTGGACATGGCAGATTGCGTCAGCCGGTCCAAGGTGGCGAGCACCGTAATACGCAGGTTTGCGTGGTTGCGGAAGTCGGGGTTTGCTCCTGATGTGCAAGCCCGGCTCCTCAACATGCCCTTTGATGGTGAACATCTTTTTGGCAGCAAGGCTGACGAGAGCCTTGAGAGGTTGCAGACCTCAAAAGCTGCAGCGAAGTCGTTGAGCGCTGGAGTTTGCCAACTTTTGCCTTTTCGTCCTAGGGGACAGCAATGGAGGGGAGGTTCCTTTCGCTATTACTCCTCCTTTAGTAAATCGAGAGGAGCTGCAAGTCAAAGGGGCCACCATAGGAGTGCCAGAGGTGGAAAACAGGGTACTCGAGGTGCCAAGGCCGCTCGGGCAGTTGCCTCTTTGCCCTCAGGCAATGCCGCTGCCGCTTCAGCTCAATCATGAAACCAGGTCCCATGGTTCGCCGGTTGGGGGAAGGCTGGCGCAGCGTCTTGTAGAATGGCGTGCCATTACTTCAAATGTGTGGGTTCTGGAGATCATAGCCCACGACTACTGTCTTCCCTTTCGGCAGAGGCCTCACGACAATCCACCAGGGAATCTCTCTTTGAAGAGTCCAGATCTGCTCCTTGCGCAGGAAATACAAGCCCTGCTGGAGAAAGGCGCCATAGAACTGGTGCCTGTAGCGGAGAGGAACAAGGGATGGTATTCCCCTTATTTTTTGATTTCAAAGAAAGACGGGGGATTGAGACCCATCATGGACTTGCGCGGTTTGAACAAACTCCTAAGGAAGGACAAGTTCAAGATGGTTACTCTCTCTCAAGTCCTCCAGGCCCTTCAACTTCAGGTCTGGTTGGTGTCTCGACCTCAAGGACGCTTACTTTCACGTGCCGATCCATCCCAAGCACAAGAAGTACCTGAGGTTCGCGGTTGGCGACTCGCACTTTCAGTTTCGGGTCCTGCCGTTCGGATTGACCTCCGCCCGAGGGTTTTCACCAAGCTCATGGTGGTGGTGGCAGCGTATCTCAGGAAAGGGGGGATTCACGTCTACCCCTACCTGGACGATTGGTTGATCATGGCGCGCTCTCCCGAGCAAGTCCTGAATAATCTGTCTGTCACCTGCCACTCCATCCACAAGCTGGACTTCTCCCTCAACTTAAAGAAGTCCCACTTGACGCCAACTCAGCGGCTCCAGTACATTGGAGCAGTGCTCGACACTTCCCTGGGGCAGTGTTTTCCTCCCCAGGTGAGGGCTCTTCATTCAGCAGATGGTACAAAAGTTTCGACATGCCCAGAGTCTCCCGGCGTTCGAGTACTTGAGGCTGCTCGGCCTCATGGCATCCTGCATTCTTCTGGTGCCAGAGGCTTGACTGCGGATGTGATCTTTGCAGTGGGCTCTCAAGATGCAGTGGTCACAGACCTACGGCAGGATGTCGGACCCTGTTCAGGTGCCGCCCTCGATCGCCCAGGAACTTTGGTGGTGGGTCGACGAAGGCAATCTGATGAGGGGGCTCCATTTTGGCTGCCCTGGCCGGAGGTGACGATCGTGACGGACGCATCCCTCACGGGATGGGGCACTCATGCCAACGAGTTGACAGCGGTCGTTGGTCTCCTTCGGAGTCCAGACTCCATATCAATCTGTTGGAGCTGAGGGCCATCAGGCTTGCCCTGAAGGCTTTTCTGCCGACTGTGTGAGGAAAGAATGTCCTGATTCTGACGGACAACACAGTGGCCGTGCACTACCTCAACAAAAAGGGGGGGGGGGCAGGGTCACTTCCTCTGTGCAGAGAGGCGATGCAGCTCTGGTTCTGGGCCATCCAGTAGGAAATTTCGATCTCGGCAGTTCATCTGGCCGAAGACAAAAACAAGACGGCGGACGCTCTGAGCAGGCAGAGCGCGATCTCTCACGAGTGGGAGCTGGCTCAGGAGATTCTCCTGGAGATCTTCGCCCTTTGGGGGACCCCTCAAGTGGATCTCTTCGCCTCCAGTGTCAACCGGAAGTGCAAAAGGTTCTGCTCGCGGGAATTTCCTCCAAGAGGAGCCTTAGGAGATGCGTTCGTGGTACTCTCTTACCTGGTAACGTTCTTTCGATGGGATGGTCCGACGACATATTCCATATCGCTCCCTCCCTGCCTACACCACTACAGAATTTCTTATGCGATTGCAGCGTACGTTTCGCAAGGCTTTCTGTGGTCATACTGGCAGAAGATTGGTGCCACACGTTCTGGGGAAAAAACTACAACTGAGGCTACGGGCGTCATGCTTCCTACTTATAACATCCGGTGACGTCGGCTCGACGGAGGCCCTCGAGGACAGCGTATCGACGTCATCGGCGCAGGACGCAGACGCCGAAAGATTTTCCGAAGCAGCACAGCTGTGGTGATTACTGTCATGGATATGGAATAAGTAGTCGGAGCATCCCATCGAAAGAATGTTACCAGGTAAGAAAATAACTTGTTCTTCTTTTGTACATTGTTCTTGCAGGGTATTAATGGGAAACAAATATGCCGTTTGTGTGTAGGGCATGAGTATGTAGGTAGGATAAACTCATACATAGGCACAATAATAGTTTTTAACTTGCATGCATCAGAGAAGCATTATATTTGTTTTTTGTGTTTTCCATTTTGCACATCTATTTGGAATATTGTGATTATATGATGAATACCACAGCTAGACTAGATAACTGGATTATTGAATGCTGAATTCGTTCTTTTGGAATAGTCATAATGTTGGAGCTATTGAATATATACTACATTTAGTGGGGGTCAAGAAAAGACAAAGGGAAAAGAAATTCAAGAAAAAAGTAGAAATAAATTTATATAATTATTTACCTAAAGTTTTCTTACTTGTTTTTCTTGTAACTGATTGTATTTGTTTGCTTTTTGAGGTTTGTTTGAAAAAAAATTTAATTAAGAAAATTCAAACTTCTTGTGATGTTAAATTATGTCTCTGCTTCTAGGAATTTGTCACAGCTTCATGCCTACGTTTCTTTTCGTGAGTGTTTTTTTAAAATGCCATTTGCATTTTCAAACTATCCCTCTGACGTGTTCCCAAAGACCTACGAATTTTTTGTTTGTTTGCAGACCCTAACTCTGGATGGCGTGGTCATGACATATCCCCCGTCAAGTGTATGCCTAAATGGTACAGAATGTATCCAGCAGTTTCTGTGCAAAGGTAAGAGCAATTAAGCAAAGACTTTTGTGCCGCACCAAACATATTGATTGAGTAGCAATGAAAAAACACTAGATGCGTTAGCAGGCACATAGTTCACAAGCATGCAGTGAGATTAGCAGATTGGTTTGACAAATTAGTGGTGACAGCAAATGGCCAGTAATCACACAGGAGGTGTACATAACATTTACTGGAATTATGTTAAAGGATTGTAAGCAGTGATGGTGTTGTGAGGCTTTTAAGTATGCAGGACAATATTTATGCTGAAAGTGCATTAAAATACACGGTTGAAAAATGTAGGCGTGGGAGTGTTGGGAGAAGATGCACATGTCCTATCAAATCATTTGAGAGTTTTTCAGGTTAGATTTCCTGTTGTGTCATTTTCGACTAGCACCTCTCTCATGAAGTTAGCATTGAACAGTAGTAAAGTGTGTTGAAGAAATGTCTAAATAAAATGAAGTACACAACAGTGAACATTTTAAACCTTTCCTTCTGTGCCTTCAGTTGGTGCACTCCCTTATTTTAAGCTGAGAAAGACTGTCCTTCCTCTTGGGTATTTACCTCCATGCAAAATCTGCTGTAATGGGGTATGGCATGGATTCATATGCTCATGAATATTCCCAGTCATCAGACCGGGAATCCTTGGTAAAAGAAAAAACAGTTTCACTTCCACTTACAAACTTTATTTCTCCTATAAATCAATCACTGAATTCTGGGTCACACTGCCCCCAGCCAACGACTACCCTCTCCCTAAGCCTCTCCTCTGGCAGCCATCTTCAGATTTTTACTGCACGTTCAAGTGTTGGGAGTCCTCGAATTTTGCTCCATGAGCTATTGTACGTTTTTCACGCTTTTCTGAGAAAAAGTCCTATTTTTGTCAAACGGAGCCTGTGTGCTATTCCTTTCCATCGGCCGACAAGCGGGGATCCGTTTGTCAGTGAATTTCACGCCCTTCAAGGGCAAGGAACATCGACTTTCGTTGAAAGTTCCACAAGGCCATCAGGCCTTCTCTGCACGCCAGACCATGTCGGAAGAAAAGAAAGAGGGAAGCGCCTTTTTGAAGCTCTGCTCCAGCTGCGGACTGCAGAACGTGTTTGTAGAGGACAAACACCTTCAGTGCCTCTACTGCCTCCACCTGGACCAACGAGAAGGAGACTGCGAAACCTGCCTCGGGTTCAGCAAGAGAACCATGAAGGATTGTCACAGTAGGCTGGCGGCATGGCTCAGCGCCAAGGCCTCTGCCCCATGCCCCAAGCAAGGGCATGACTCACCCGGGACCGGCTGGTCCAAGAAGTAGGCTTCTAAGTCCTTTGAGGGCGCGCCATCCGTGGTGGCCCAAAACAAGGCTAAGCACTGCGAGTCAATTTCCGTCAGGGTCGCCGCGCAAACCGGTCCTGCGATGGGCAGGGCGCGATCAACCTCACCATCTGCCTCCATTTCCATCTATCGATCAATCTCCTCTTCTAAGAGGAAATCGGCCAAACAAGCTAAACTGTGGGAGAAGCCCCAGAAGCCTGGGATGCAAGAAAAGGCCCAGGTGGTTCAGGAAGAATCATCGTGTGGAGGCGGGAGGCCTCGGCCGGGACCGTGGAGGAGATAGAGGAAAAGAGAATGCGTCACTAAGCCAGAATCTGACCCCACTACAGACGATGACCTTGCCACGGCAGGCGGTTCAATAGAGCTAGTTCCAAGACGACTCTGGGGCTCCGGAGTCTACTCCAGATACTTCTTAGTAAAGAAAAAGACCAGAGGCTGGAGGCCCATTCTAGACCTGCAGCATCTCAACAAGTACCTCAAGTCCCAAAAATTCGATGGCCATGTTGCAGGACATGCTCAGCCAACTGGAGCAAGGAGACTTCTTGACGTTGCTGGATCTGGAGGACACATACTTTCACGTCCCCATTCACAGGAAACATCAGAGTTTCCTGTGCTTCATAGTGCAGCTGAAAGGGGCCCCTAGGGGTCCCTCGCGATATGGAAACAAGGCAATAACCAAACACGGAAAGATGCGCCAGACACGAGGTTCAAATTCCCAATGCTAGGGTTTATTTCAAGCAAAATAGTCCCAATTGGCCAACTGTGGTCTTACGCCCCGCGACGTGAGTTTCCTAGACCTCGAGGGACGCAAGAGAGCGAATTACATACATCAGTTACATATATACAAAATGCATATCATAAAATCAGTTATGTCATGTTTAACACCCTTCTTTATTAAGTTTCTTTGAACTCGGGATGACGATGGACATTTCCGACGGGTATGACAATTATGACACTTTCGATGTCTATTCTAGTAACAACGTGCAATTTAGAAAGTCCGGAGGCATCTTTTAGTTGTTGAACAGAACACAGTGGTTCTGTTCTTGGAAGCAAGCTGCACACGAGGGAAGAGCCACATTGCGTGCTTTGCTATCTATGAGGTGCTATTCGTGTCCTGGGAGCCGACACGCTCTACAGGGTTTTGCGAAGGGGGGCCGTAGGAAGAGCATAATTCAAGCCTTTAGCTGTTTTATTCTAACATATTCTACCATCGTACGAGACTGGCTGGCAGCTGTGAAGTGATTAAATGCCCTGCAGCTCTCCCTCAAGGCTACAGAGAGGGAGCGTGGGCGTTTCTTTCTGGGCTACTCATGAGGAGTTTTCAACGAACTCCTCAGTCCCGCGACCTTGCCCTTTCATATTCAGACAACAATGTTAACAGTTGAGCAGAGTAAGCAGAATCTGCAAGAATTGCAAGCTGCAAAGCAGTTTTAGACAGAAAGCAATGAGCAATGGTTAACAAGCAAAATGGTGATTCTTGCTACGTTTAAAATGGCCGTTTGTGCTGGGGCGTGGCTTGGAGCGCCATCGATGTGGTCGCTCCTCTGAGGCCGCCCGTGGGATGCCCGCAGTCGCCGTCGAATTCCGGCGGTTTTAAGCGGGGTTCCGCGTCGCCAATGCCATCTAAAGCGACCGGAACCGACATGGCACAACCTGGCTAAACATAGCCCTCGACCGAGGAGGCGTTCTACCAGAATTCAGCGGCTGAACTTCTCCCCCGTCTTCGACCGAAGAAACCAAGATGGCCGCCAAGCCGGAACCCAGCAGCACACTCCGCACCCAGCGGTAGTGGGGCCCTAGAACACCGAGGAGCTGGAGAGGGGGAGCGGAATCTAAACCAAGGCGACCCAGAACACTCCGGGTTGCGGCCTCGGCGACCACAGCTTACATACACTCTGAGGGATCGAGAGAGCAGGCTTCTACCCCTCCCCCCGCGGCCATCCTGCATCATCCCCGATGGAGACCCTCTCCCCACACCAACGTTTCCTG
The DNA here is from genome assembly GCF_040938575.1 of Ambystoma mexicanum. Classification (NCBI taxonomy): domain Eukaryota; kingdom Metazoa; phylum Chordata; class Amphibia; order Caudata; family Ambystomatidae; genus Ambystoma; species Ambystoma mexicanum. The sequence goes on from NC_090929.1 coordinate 351,877,308, forward strand.
GGGCGCCCCTGCCCACTCTCCCAGATCTAGCCCAGAGCGGGGGCCGAGGGTGAGGAACTTCCCGAACGCAGTCTCCTGCCGTCCTAGGCCGCGCTGCTGCTCTCTTAATCAAGACCGCCTGACACGAGCAACATGTCGAGGCAGACAAAGGTGAGCAAGGGCACAGATATCTCCGCCATGTTTACGGCTCCGGAAAAACCCAAGAAACAGGATCCTCCTAAACTGACCCCACAGAAGCCACAAGAGGATCGGGGTGCTCTCGCCACTAACGGAGACCTGATAGCCTTCATGGCGGACATCAAATCGGAGTTCCGCGCCTGCCTCTCGGCACTCACCGCTAAAGTTGACCAAAGGATCAGAGGGTCACAGAACTCGAGCAGAGGCTCGGAGAGATCGAGGACCATTCCCAGGATCACGCTACCACACTGGGGGAAGTGTAAAAGTCTATCGATTCCTTGCATCACAAAATAAGAGATCCTGGAGTTCAAACATGAAGACCTGGAAAATAAGGCACGTCGAAATACCCTCCGCATTTGGGGCGTCCCGTCCTCTATCCCCGACAACAAACTAGCGGACTACGTGGGAAGTTTTTTCAAGGCCTTACTCCCGGATCTGGACAAATCCCAGCTCCTGCTGGACCGGACCCACAGACTCCGCCCGCGCCGTGGGACAGATTCGGACCCCCCCCCAGATGTTATCACCAGGGTCCATTTCTTTACGACGAAAGAGGCAATATCAGCGATCAGTCGCCAAGGAGATGAGATCACTTTTCAGAGCACTCCTCTTCAAATATACCAGGACTTCTCACCACTCACCCTCCAGAAAAGAAGAGCACTTCGGCCTCTGACATTGTTCCTCCAGGAGCAACAGATCTGTTACAGATGGCTGTTTCCGACAGCTCTCCAGTTTACATATAACGGCACCCTACGTCGAATCAGCCACTTGGAGGACGCTGAGAAAATCTTACACTCAACCTCACCCCGAGATCCTTCCACGCCAACCCCAGAGGGGACAGAAGATTCTGGACTGCTTCCCTCTCCAAAGCCCAAACACACTCCATGGTCGTCGACCCAGTGGAACAACAGAAAGAGATGAACGGGGACGCTTCCACGATTTCAGGCTCCATCAGCAAGTAAGTCTGGACATTGATGCCCCTGCTTGAAGTAGGACCCGCCACCTAGATTTCGAGCTCACCAACCTTGAACACGGTGGCGGCGGGCCACACCCATGGTTCATACCCACTCCAAGGATACTTTCCACCCTTTGTTCCTTGGAAACCCACAGTACACGATACGTGATGGGACAGTTGGCCCTGTTGGCCTTAGGTATGACCGTACTGACAATGTCGGTCTACCTCCCTGTTAAAGTTGCGGCCCCCCGTTGGGGCTCCGCGTTAAAACCTCAAGTGCAGGATGATATCAAGAGTTTCCCCAACAGACATGGCAGTTGGGCCTCCACCCCTTGACCCCCCCCTAACCCATGGAACGGGGAGTGAGTCTGCAGAGGACCTTCAGTCGCTTCGGATCCTTTCCCTGAATGTTAATGGCCTGAACTCCCCCAACAAGCGAAAGTCAATTCTACTGAAACTTCGTGACGAAGACGCAGCGATAGCTATGCTTCAAGAGACCCACCTGCTGTCGGCAGATGTATCCCGCCTTCGATCCCGGTTATTCCCGCTCCAATTCTTCGCCTCTGGCACAAATAAAAAGGGAGGTACGGCGATTCTCTTCAGGAAAGATCTGAACCCACAGATTCTGGAAACGAAAATATGCCCAGAAGGCCGATTTACAGCGATTAAATGCCTCCTAATGGGAGACCTATATACCCTCATTTCAGTATACGCTTCCAACACTGGACAGTCACACTTCTATGACTCCTTGGGCACATCTCTCGCTAGCTTTGTGGAGGGCCAAACAATTGTCGGTGGGGATTTCAACGGGGTTCCTAACCCCACCAAAGACCGATCACACCCCCCGACTCCAAGCGACTTCGCCCAAGCACTCAGCCTCCTTCGATTCTTCAGGACGCTAGAGATAATAGACTCATGGCGGGTGTTCCACCCTGACGAAAAAGATTTATCCTTTTACTCTTTTGTCCATCGCACCTTCTCAAGGATCGACCTGTTCCTGATCTCCCCGCATACGTTCCCCTCAGTCAAAGAGGTCACCATCGGCACAAGAGCGATATCCGACCATGCCCCAGTGCTCCTGGAACTCCGGGTTCATAACCCTAACCCCAACATCCCGCGTAAAGGGATACTGTACGACCCGATTCTCAATGACATGGCCACCAGAGACAAGATCGCAACAGGAATAAGAAACTTCTTTAACGAAAACCCAGCCTCAGACACCTCATTAGCAAACAACTGGGACGCCATGAAGGCAGTAATCAGGGGCTCCCTAATAGCCCAAGGTGCGGCCTACCATCGAGACGGACATCAGACCCGGATGGCCCTAGAGAACGAACTAAGAGGCCGAGGCTCTCCACAAGGAGAAAGGCTGGTCCCCCAAAACACAACGGATCATCCGCACGGCATGGAAAAAACTGGAAGCCCACTACGCGGAACAAACCGCCCAGCTAATGGCGAAGGCCAAACAGTCATACTACGCGAAGGGCAACAAGGCGAACAAGTTTCTGGTGGCCAAACTAGCCAAGCAGAGACGCATCAACGCAATCACGGGCCTGCGTGATGCCAACGGGGTCACACTATACTCAGAGCCCGAGAAGCAACGCCTTGCAATAGATTACTTGGCCCAAATCATGAAAGCAACCCCACGAAACTTATCACGACAGCAGGAATACCTACAGCAGGCAGCAGTGCCCCGGATCTCCGACGCAACGAGAGATGAACTGGAGGAGCCCATCACAGGGGAGGAAATTGAGGAGGCCATCAAATCACTGAAAACACGGGCCCCCGGCCCAGATGGCTTCTCAACCAGGTTCTATAAACTGTTCAGAGCACAACTGGCCCCCCACCTGGCTACCCTATTCAACTCCTTCAGGGAAACGGGTGCGGTGACCCCATCGATGCAGGAATCAACCACCATCCTCCTGCCCAAACCTGGAAAAGACCCAAGAAGCATAGCATCCTACAGACCAATCGCACTTTTAAACATCGATGCGAACATATACTCAAAAATTCTAGCAACCCGCTTGAATCGCGTCTTGCCGAAGATCATTCACCCCGACCAGGCAGGTTTTATCCTAAACCGGACAGCAGGTGACAACATCCGGAGAACCCTGAACCTGGTGGACCTCGCCTCCCGGAACTCCCAAAAACTAGTCTTGGTGGCTCTCGACGCAGCTAAGGCGTTTGATAGGGTGGATTGGACGTTTATGAGACATACCCTAGGGGCCTTCGGCTTCGGACCAGCTTTCCAAACGATGGTGCTAGCCAATTATGATAGCCCTAAAACAAGCCTGAGGATCAACGGCCACAACTTGGCCCCAATCCCCTTGTCATGCGGAACCCGGCAAGGCTGTCCACTGTCGCCCTTGCTCTTCGCTCTCACCATGGAGCCCTTCGCACAAAAAATTAGACGGAACGACCACATCAAGGGCATACAAAGTGGCCCCACGCACCATAAACTCACCCTATACGCGGACGACATTTTGCTCACGATCTCGGAGGCCCACTCATCCCTCAAACATGCGATACACGAAATCGCCAGCTACGGCGAAGTCTCAGGCCTCACTATAAACTTCGATAAATCATCCGCCTTGGGTATTGGCCTCACCACAGTAGAACGAGAACCATTGACTAGGATGTGCCCAATAACTTGGGAAAAGAGCGCCATCCCCTATCCTAGGGGTCTACATTCCGGCTGACCCGAGGGATACGTACAAAGCCAATTTTCCCCGACTCTTCATAGAACTGGAAGGCGACTTGAAGCGCTGGGAGACCAAGAGGGCTCCCTGCTCGGGCGCATCACTGCATGCAAGATGAACCACCTTCCGAGATTCCTATACACATGCGCTTCACTACCAGTGGCAATCCCCACGCCAACTCTCCGAGGGATCCAGAGGAAAATGCTGAACTTTATCTGGAGAGGTAAGAAAGCGAGAATCCCTCTCAGAACTATGCTGGGGAGCTCCAAATTGGGAGGGCTAGGGGTCCCAGACCTACAGGCCTACAGAGTGGCAGCCCAACTGGCCGAGGTCCAAGCCTGGCAAAATATGACAAACCGCCCCAGATGGGTGGAGCTGGAACAATCACGGGCACCCCTACCCCTGCGATTTCTACCACACATCCCGCCCCCCCTCAGGACCCATTGGGGAGAGCTCCTGCTATCAACCAAACACACCCTCAGCACCTGGGACTGGGCGCTAAAACGAAAGGGAGTGCCAAGAGGTCTGAGCCCACGCTCCCCGGTCTTTCATAATCCAACGTTCACACCGGGTATGAATCCTCGCAACTTTCGTAACTGGATCAAAGGTGGGCTGGAGACCATAGACCAGCTGTATACGGGGGAGAGACCTCTCACATTCGCCCAATGCAAAGAGAAGTTCCATCTCCAGGAACGGGATAGATTCACATATATTCAACTACGCCACTGGTGCTCGCATCCCCAAACCTTGCAAGCAGCAACACGCCCTCCTACTGCCTTAGAACTCACCCTGGGAGATCTTCCAACCCGCGGCAGAGTATCCACCCTGTACAGACGCTTTCTAAGCGACTTCCTGACCACAAGGACCCGCTGCATGGCCCAATGGGAAGCGGACCTGGGTCACCTGATAGAGGACCAAACTTGGGTTGACATATGGACCAGAACACATACCTCGTCCACCTGCATCACCAATAGGGAATGTGCATATAAGATCACGCTGCGGTGGTACTATCTGCCTCTCAGACTTCACCATATGAACCCCCAGGTGGACCACTCTTGCTGGAGAGAATGTGGCCACCCAGGCTCCTTCTTCCACATGTGGTGGGACTGCCCGAAGATCCAACCATTCTGGAAAGCTTGCCTAGGGTCCATCTCACAAATTACCGGAACGACGATTCCCTTGGAACCAGAACCGGTTTTGCTGGGTGCTCCAATTCCCGGGACCTATCCGCGCTCCGGACCCAGAGCGAAACTAGTGACTCACTGCCTACTAGCAAAAACGGTGGTGGCCCGAACCTGGAAAACCCCAGAAGGCCCTCACATAGCCCAATGGTGGACCAAACTTTGGGACATTCTGATAGCGGAGAAGGTGACGGCAGCACAAGCGGGAACTCTTTGTTTCCAGAATATCTGGGCCCCAGTGTTGGAATTCGACCAGCGCTTCCCCGCCCTGACCTACAAACCCACCAGAGCCCGCTGGATCTTAAAAAATCAGGAGATCCCGGAGGAAGACACATAGTCGCTGAGGCCCAATTCGGACCGCCCGGGAGAGAGGAGCCCGCCTACAGGGCCTATGGGACAGATGGACCAGAGGGAGGAGGGAGGGGGAAGTCGCAGGGGGGGGATAGAGGACTGGGGTTCAACATGCCTAAATAACCACTGCTTATACTGTCTGTACTTATCATCCTGCCTTGATTTAAAATAAACAAAGTTAAAAAAAGAAAATGGCCGTTTGTTGGTCAAGCATAGCAGTCTATATTTCTATAATTCGGTGCATAAGACGGTTGACCTACGGCCATCAAGTTACGTCTGTCATTCAAATGAAGGGTATTCACTTTTCCAGATTGACAAACCCTCCTTTTGGCCGTATGCCACGTCTTATTCATTCATTGTATCCTCTTTGGATGAGGATAAGTCTGGTGTATCTATGTCTGAACCTTTCATGCTATCATGAGCATCATCTTCATCATTAATGTCTATAGCCATGAATTGTTTTACTGTTTTTGTTTCATCAGTGTCTCTGTTATTCCGGCCAACCGTTTGTTTTCCTCTCAATAGCATGTGCATACATCCCTTAGTACATCCATCAGTTATTTCAATGCAAACTATTGGTAAGCATTGTATGCAACAGCAACATGTTATGAATATACCAAGTACCACCATCAGTATCGAAATTAACTTCCATCCCCAAGACTGCAATAATCCCCAAAACCAGGATCCTATCCCCCAACCCCCTTCTTCAGTAGAGAGTGTGGAACTTAGGACATGTAATTTCCGGATTGCTTTAAATATCGTAGGGGACTAATCATCTATATACACACAGCATGTAGTTTTTACGAGTTTGCAAACTCCCCCACGATGAACTAATATTATATCGAGAGCCATCCTGTTTTGGAGTGCCATTAGTCTTATTCCTTTTTCTTCTAACGTCATATTCAATAAAATATCCGTTGTTGAATCTATTGTATTTTTTTATATTCTAGACAGTTTTCTTATATTGTAGGAATTTTCTATTTGGCACAAGAATGGTATAAATGATTTGGCTATATCTATTGCTATCATTCCATCCTCGCTACTCCTTTGAGTTCTACCTTTTGTTCGTCTGGCTACTTCTGCTGTCTCCAAGAGGAACACTCCTGGAAACAGACCTAGGTAGCATGTACTTCCCCAGTTTCTAGGTAACCATGGATATGTTTTTTTCCCACATATAAAGTAAACAGGGTCCCCTACGTACACAGGTTCTATTTTGTGCTTTAAAACCACTGTGTTCAGGCAGTTGCTAAACGTTCCTACTTTATAGGAACCCTTTTTCTGTAAACATAGGGGAGCAGTTTCGGGGCTGTGATCCACTGTATAGGCAGGGGGCACAGCATCTTTATTCCACTCATCCCTCATTCGAAATGTCATTACTGACGTTTCTTCTGCTGTCGGGGTTGGTCTATTCTGCCTGTGTAGTCTTAGTCTTGTTGTCTTTCGTGTATTCTTCCTCATGGGATCTGGTGAAAACACGCGAGCTTTGTGGAATATGGAACAACCCACAGGTCTCGTGATCACTTCCTCAAATTCATTCATATTGGTCTCATCTAGCTGACCTGTATTACTCTTGTTCCATTTCCCAAAGAACATTGCACTCAACGATACTTCACATGAATAAACCAATGGTAATGGTTGTACATACCAGCCTATCCCTTTCCCACCGTGCTGTGGTAAATGGGCACAAACCCAGCAATCTTTTTTCTTTAAAACCGCATGGGTCATGTTCATGATGAGCAACAATGTATTGTTGCCGTAGCCCTTCTCTGTCTTTCTTCCATTGGGGGCAAAGTACCAGTGATTACATGAACCGGGCTTTCAGTAGCTGCTTTCGGAAAAAGTGTTTCTAATGGGTGCACGGACTCCAGGAACCATAGTGTAATAGCTGTTATTGTTGGTAGTACCATACTTAAGAAACACAGGACTAATGTCCAAATCAGTACCTTATTCCTTTTACCATGCTTTTTCCCTAAATGTACAGTCTCTAAATCTATCATCTTTTCAGCAGGGGTGCAGGAGGAGGCTGAAACTGGTCTTGATTTGTTCTTCATCGTCCTTCTTCTTGCTGGCAAAGTTCGTCGCAAAAATGTCTCTTGTTCTTGATGCCAGAAAAGTTCAACGAAAATGTCACAGTTCAATTCTGCCAGCCCTTTCACAGCCTAGATCACCTATTCACTCCGAGCAAGATTAGTTGTGTTTTCTTTTTTCTCCCACTGCTCAGCTGATTTCTTAACAGTTCTTTATTGATAGAGTACTATGTGCATCCAACTTGTCCTGCTCTGGCTTAGGACACATGCACTCCATCAGCCTTAGTACTTATGTGTGTCCAGCTTGTCTTGCTCTGGCTCCTGACACATGTACTTTTATAAGCACACAGAGGAGCCGTCAGTCTTGAATTGTCCGACTTGCACAACTCTCACACTTCTCTCCTCTACGCCCCTGGCTCCTACTCCGTCCGTGAGTGGAACCAAAGGCAAAAGAAAAGCACCAAAGATCTGTGGATTACTTTGCCTGTCGAGGCCGCAAGTTATACCGTTTCACTCCTGGTATTGTATGATCCGTGAATAGTGCCGTTGCACTTCCAGTATCAGGCTCAGTGTCAGCCTGCGGCACAATGATGGGTAGCGATGAGCGCCGTGGCAATGATGTAGTTTCTTTCTTTGGCTTTGGTGCGTTTGCAGAAACTGGTGGGCGCCAAAGGGGTACACACGTTGTTTCTGCTCATGTTTGCAATGCAGGGTTTGTGTCGCTCGGCAATTATGTTGTTTCTGCTGAGCAACGTTGGGGCATTTTTCGCCCTTTCCCCTTACTGGCAGCCTCCTCAGGCTCTGTTTCGAGTTTCACTTCTCGCTCAGGCTGATGCTGTGGTAGTGGACTGGCAACAGTTTCTTTTGTTTCCCAGACCGTTTCCTTTCCCTGGTCGTTGGAAGTTGTCAGCAGTCCTGGGAATCTTTTGGCATGCGTCGCATGGATCCATGCCTTCCGTCTGTCCACTCGAATGGCCGTTTGCGTCGCCAAAAGTACTTGGTAGGGGCCGCACCACCTGGGTGCTAATGCTGTCTTCCGCTCAAAGTTCTTTATTAAGACCCAACTTCCAGGCTCCAGCGAGTGCCCCGCTCCGGTGTATCGCACTGGTAACGCCTCCTGCACCTGCTGATGAATTAAACGCAACTTCTGCATTAAAAGGCCACAGTACGTGCTTGACATAGGATGCTCGACCTCACATAATCTTTTGGGCTGCGGAGCGCACCATACATTTGCCGGTCTCCTCATTATAATTTCATAAGGGGAGAGCCCAGTTTTAGCCTGCACAGACGTGCGCATGCACAATAGCGCTAGAGGTAATGCATCCACCCAACTCAGCTTGCTCCCAGCACAGATTTGAGCTATCTTTGACTTTAAGATACCGTTATGTCTCTCAACAAGCCCGGCAGAACTGGGATGCCTGGAACTGTGGAATCGTTTCTCTATCTGCAGACCTGCACAGATCTGTAGTACTACTGTGCCCACAAAGTGTGGGCTGTTATCTTACCACAGGACACGGGGCAACCCAAACCGGGAGAAATACTCCTTCAACATTACTTTTGCCGTTGACATGGCAGTACAGTCTTTTAAAGGATATGCCTCCACCCACTTGCTGAATGCACAAATCACCACTAACACATATTTGTAGTTCTGGCACCTTTCCATTTCTATGAAATCAAAATGGATCACCTCAAATGGCATAGAGGGTGGGCTAAAACTACCTACTGGAGTCACGGTTCCTTTCCCTACTTTGTGTTGCAGGCACGTAATACAATTCTGCACTAGCCTTTCTGCATTCTTTTTTATGTGGTCATTTTTCCATACTGTGGATAAATGCTGTACCATCTTCTTCGTGCAAATGTGGGTAGGGCTATGCGCCATTGTAACCATTGCGGTTACGTAACAATTTGGCAACATCCAGTTCTTGGTCTCTTTGTCCACCCAACATCCCTCCAAATCTAACTCAGCAGAGCCCTCAGCCCACCCCTGAATCTCTTCGGTCGTAGCCTCAGCTTGCATTTCTTTGACTGTGGCAACTCTGTTCTCCATCATACAAGATACTTCCTCCGTCTGTACTGTCATCATTTTATTTCCCAAATCTGTGGCTGTTTGCTTCGCAATCCTGTCTGCAAATGCGTTTCCCTCTCCCACTTTACATGTTACTTTTTTATGCGCCTCGCATTTCACTATAGCTAGGCGCTTTGGAAACGTGAGTGCAGACAACAATTGCACAATCAAAGGGCCATGCTGAATCCTGGCCCCATGTGATGTCAAGAAACCCCTCTCAGCCCAGAGTCGGCCAAAGTTATGAACCACGCCAAAGGCGTACTGGCTGTCAGTATAAATATTCACGTTCAAATTCTCAGAGAGTTCACAGGCTCGGGTCAGTGCTATTATTTCTGCGGCTTGTGCCGAATTGTAGGGGATTCTTCTGCTTTCTACAACACTCTCTAGGGTAGTAATTGTATATGCGGCCGTTGATGTGCCATCAGGTAATTTAAAACAAGAGCCGTCACAAAATAACTCCCCATCTGGCTCTTTCCGTGGGATGTCGCTCAAGTCAATTCTTCCCTTTGTTTCTTCTTCAGTGACCATTAAACAATCATGGGGTGGTGATTCGTTGTCACCAATTTCTGCTATGGGCAGTGGCATTAATTCTGCAGGATTCAATGCACTACACCTCATAATTTGGATGTGGGGGGCAAACGAGATAAGCTCATATCTTGTTAGTCTAGCTGAGGTGAGGTGTTGCGTCTGTGTCCTATCTAATAGAACGTCTATAGCATGTGGCACCATCAGAATTAAAGTGTGCCCCAATACCATTCCTTCCGTTTGTTTCACTGACGCAGCAGCCGCTGCGACGGATCGCAAACATCGTGGTAGTGCGCGCGCTACAGGGTCCAGCGCGGAAGAATAATAGCCGCACGGCCTATTTCTTCCACCTTGTTCCTGTGTCAAAACCGCCAATGCACATCCTTCACTCTCACTCACAAATAGTCTAAAGATCTTTTTATAGTTAGGAGTGCCTAAAACTGGCGCAGCACACAATGCAGCTTTCAATTGCTCAAACGCTTTCTGACATTCCTCATCCCACTGTAAAGGCATCACTGCATCCTTTTTAGTTAACTTTATCATCGGCTTCACAATCAACGCAAAATTACTGATCCACTGCCGACAATAAGAGGCCATGCCTATTACAGCTCTCACTCCTTTTTGAGTTTTTGGAATAGGCATACTAGAAATACTTTCTATGCGTTCTGATGTTAATCTTCTCCCTTCTTTCGAAAGTAGGTAACCCAAATAAGACACCTCCTTCTGATTATACTGGAATTTCTTCAAACTTGCCTTGTGACCATGGGTCGCTAAGTGTGTCAATAGTAATATAGTACTTTCTTTGCAGATCTCTGTTGTGTCAGCAGCTAATAATAAGTCATCTATGTACTGCAAAAGTACGCAACATTCGGGTAATTCTAGCATGTCTAGCTGCTCTTTTAGCGCTCTGCTGTAAATGCTCGGGCTTTCTGTGTATCCTTGTGGAATGCGTGTGAATGTGAATGATCGACCTCCTAGAGTTAACGCGAATAGATATCTACTGCTTTTATCCACTGGAATGCTAAAGAACGCGTTCTTCAGATCAAATACACTAAAGTATTCTGCAGTGGCCGGTATCATTGTTAGTATTGTTGTGACATCTGGGACCAAAGGGAATTGTGGGTCCACCACTTTGTTCAATGCGCGCAGATCAATTATGAAACGATAGGGTACTTCATTGCCTCCTTTCTTGTAAACTGGAAGAATCGGGCTGTTGCACGTACTACCTGCAATTTCTTCAACCACCCCCAATCTCACCAGGTCAGTAACAATACTTTTTAATCCCTTCTCACTTTCAACAGAAATGTTATACTGGGGAATTTGTTGTAATGTAACACCTTCTTTCAAAGTCATTTTTGCTGGCTCTATTTTCAAGCATCCTACATCGTTATCATGCATTGCCCACAGACAGGTTGGTACTCTACTTAGCTCTTCTGGTAACGCTTTTGACATAAATTCCGTCACCGGTGCATCGTGAGGCCACATCGTGAGGAACACCCCATCTGCCGTACAATGTATAACTGCCCCCAATTTTCTCAACAAATTTAATCCTAGCAAGTTCTCCCCACAATTTTCTGTCAGAAGAAATGGACATTGTTCCGTAAATGGCCCTATTGTAATTGGGACAGCTTCGGACATGGGGTTAATTACCGGTGTACCTGCGAACCCTACAGAAACATTCTTTTGCCCCGACAGTGGGATCTCCGGAACCAAGTGATGGTCTATCGAACACTTCTGTGCCCCTGTATCTACAAGGAAACGGTGCTCCTTATTCCCGACTCTCATTTCTACATAGGGTCCTCTCTGATTCACGGGAATAGACACTGGTTCCGACCCCTGCCGTGGGCTGTCCTATCGCGAAAATAACACATCGTCTGATGTGTAGTCACCGCTGCTGCTATAATACGTGTTTGGCTGTGTATCAAAAATATTCCCATTTCCCCCTCGGTGTCCTCCACTCTGATCATTTCTCTGTTGGCCCTGCCCGCCCTGATTTTGGTTCGGAACACTTTGGTTCAATGCCTGGTTCTGTTGCGCTTGGTTTTGACCATAGGATTGGTTTTGAGTACCTCCATTGAAATATCCCTGCTGCATGCTATTTCTGCTTGGGCCATTTGACCCCTGATGGCCTCTATGAGGCCTTCTCTGGCCAAACCCACCTCTATTCTGTAGGTGCGGGCATTGCGCTCGCCAGTGTCCTTCCTCCTTCCAGTACGCACATTGATTTACTCCCAATGACACCCCGTGCATATTATTCAAATTTCCTCTGCCTTGTGCATTTCCTCTACCTCTATTGTATCCAATGACCTGCTGCAGTAACACTCCTACTACCGTTCGCATCGCTTCTTTTCTCATCTCCAATGGGTACCCATTACATACCTCACTTACTTCCTTCACTGACGTTCTTTTGTTTGACATCCATCGCATTGTACCCCCACCCATGCCTGCAATCTTTGTTTATCACCAATTTGTCCCGGTGCCGGCAAATGCTTTGCACCACCTGAAAAAACTGTCGGCCACGATTTTTGCATATACAACCTCGACGCCTCCTTCCTACCTTTCTTAATACTCTCCTTACTATATTCAGGTGTAGCAAACATTTCAGCATATCTATCTTCCATTTCATTTTTTAGTTCAATGAGTTTGTACACATGTTTTCTTACATCCTCATCTCTTTGCTCACTGCGTGCTAACTTATTCAAATCTAACAATCGTTGTGGCGGTAAATTCCCAAGTATCTTTTTCCATTCTCCCACCAAAAATTCCCCCATGCATTCCAACACTACCTGTCTCTCGTTGCTTTTTCGGTACCCATACAATGAGGCCAATGCTGCCGTCCCATCGTTTCCTTCTATGTACATTTCTGCCTCTTGCCGTAATTCAACCTTTCTTTCTCTGCTGATCGCGCTTCGAGTTACCCGTCCAAATCCTGTTCCTTCCGCCCCGCCTCTCACCTCCCCGGTCTCAATTTCGACTTCAGGAGGGGCGGATGGTGCTCAATCTGTCTCTGGAGCGGGAGGTGCGGATGGGACAAGTGACACAGGTGGCATCTGTGAAGGGCCTTCCTGGGTGCTGGGAAATTGTGTGTCTGCGGTCTGCGCTTGTGGGAGGGCTCGAGCTGTGGGTGGGGCTTGGGTTAAAGCTTGCGTGACGGGAAGTGCTTGGTCTACGGGAGGGGGTACGAGAGCTACTGGTTGGGCTTGTGCAGTCACTACTGGCGTGTTTGGTTTCAATTCTAGTTTTGGGCCTCGACCCGTATTAGTTAGCAAATGTTCCATTAATTCATCTATTATGTGTAGTTCCTGCTGCGGCTATATTCCTTCTATGTTCATTTGCTCACGTCTCCCTTCCTGTCTTAGACTTGCCGTCCACTCCTCCTCCTCCTTTTCTTCTACTACCTCAACCTTTGATTTGTGCCTACGCTCATGCTTCTCTCTACTCCTAAATCGGAGCATTGCTTCCCTCCTCCAATCTTTGACAGTCTCAAAAGCTGCGGGTCGCGCTTTTTTTCCTAATCAGCACCCTTTGTAGGTTATCTATCCTCGCAATCTCAAAGCTACCATTAGTCGGCCACTGATGGTCGGGTTGCTTTCTAGTTTGCCTATGCCAAATTTCACAAAATATTATCGCACCCACACCATATTTTGCATGCATGGACATTTGAATTTGCAAAATCAACAGTCTACCAAAAATCAGGTTTTTATTTGAATCGGGGAATGGCTCACCTGATAAAACAAGTCGCCTGTCCTAACGCAACCTCTCCCAACGTCGTGTCTGCGCTTCTCTGGCCTCTGCCTCGCTTCGGGACCCTCGCCTCTTTTGCCCTCTGGCCCGGTGCGTCGATTAGGGATCAGATGTGTGCAGATCTGCGAAGGAATCTCTCCTCACTTCTACAGGGCGCCCCGTGCACCTCTTGATCCCGGCTCGATCGTCCCGTCCTCGCCGTTCTTCCGCCTTTACTCCGTTACAACGTATATGATGGGGCAAGTGGGGGAGGGTCCCTATTCGGGCGCCATCTTGAAAGAGGCCCCTAGGGGTCCCTCACGATATGGAAACAAGGCAATAACCATACACGAAATGATGCGCCAGACACAAGGTTCAAATTCCCAATGCTAGGGTTTATTGCAAGCAAAATAGTCCCAATTGGCCAACTGTGATCTCACGCCCCGCGACGTGAGTTTCCTAGATCTCGAGGGACGCAAGAGAGCGAATTACATACATCAGTTACATATATACAAAATGCATATCATACAATCAGTTATGTCATGTTTAACACCCTTCTTTATTAAGTTTCTTTGAACTCGGGATGACGATGGACATTTCCGACGGGTATGACAATTATGACACTTTCGATGTCTATTCTAGTAACAATGTGCAATTTAGAAAGTGCGGAGGCATCTTTTAGTTGTTAAACAGAACACAGTGGTTCTGTTCTTGGAAGCAAGCTGCACACGGGGGAAGAGCCACATTCCGTGCTTTGCTATCTATGAGGTGCTATTCGTGTTCTGGGAGCCGACACGCTCTACAGGGTTTTGCGAAGGGGGGGCCGTAGGAAGAGCATAATTCAAGCCTTTAGCTGTTTTATTCTAACATATTCTACCATCGTACGAGACTGGCTGGCAGCTGTGAAGTGATTAAATGCCCTGCAGCTCTCCCTCAAGGCTACAGAGAGGGAGCGTGGGCATTCCTTTCTGGGCTACTCATGAGGAGTTTTCAACAAACTCCTCAGTCCCGCGACCTTGCCCTTTCATATTCAGACAACAATGTTAACAGTTGAGCAGAGTAAGCAGAATCCCCAAGAATTGCAAGCTGCAAAGCAGTTTTAGACAGAAAGCAATGAGCAATGGTTAACGAGCAAAATGGCGATTCTTGCTACGTTTAAAATGGCCGCTTGTTGGTGAAGCATAGCAGTCTATATTTCTATAATTCGGTGCATAAGACGGTTGACCTACGGCCATCAAGTTACGTCTGTCATTCAAATGAAGGGTATTCACTTTTCCAGATTGACACAGCGAAGACGCTACCAATTTAAGGCCCTCCCTTTCGGCCTGAAATCGGCACCCAGGGTGTTTACGAAGTGTTTGTCACCAGTAACAGCCTATCTACGTCTACAGGGGATACACTTGTACCTGTACCTCGACGACTGGCCCATCTGGGCCAAGTCAAGGGAAGTAGCCGTCGAACACACAGAGGACCACCCGGCTGCTGTCAGATCTGGGATTCTCCATCAACTATCAAAGGTCCTGCTTGACACCATCGCAGAATACACTGTTCCTGGGAGCCAGGCTAAACATGGTCTCCTGCCAGGTGTCGCCCTCAGGAGAGAGGGTTGTGGCCATACTGGGGAAGGTACAACGGCTGTTGTCACTGAAGACCGCCACAGTGAGGACCATCAAGTCGCTGCTCAGCATGATGTCGACGTGCATCTACCTTACCCGACTCTGCAGGTTAAGGATGTGACCTCTTCAGGAGTTCCTGGACGCTCGCTGGGTACAAGTGTCCGGAAGCTTCACAGACCAGATCTCTCTCGACGAGGAGTTCCGTCAGGCGATGAGATGGTGGGACGTCCACTCCCAACGTCGCCCGTGGCACAGGGTTTCAAAGCCCCCCATTCCAGGAGACAGTCACCACGGATGCTTTCCTGGAGTGCTGGGGAGCCCACACTGGATGTCTGCATGCAAGAGGCCTGTGGCTGCCGGAGGGGAAGGACCTGTACATCAATATCCTGGATCTGCGGGCAGTGTTCTTGGCCTTCAAGTCATTCCTTCTACCCCTGAAGGCCAATGTGGTGAGGATCTTCACGGACAACACAACCGCAATGTTCTACATCAGGAAGCAGGGGAGCACCGATCCTCAGCGCTCTCCAGAGAGGCGCAGGATTTGTGGCACTGGGCCGTCGACCAGGAGATGCTCCTCATCCCTTTTCACCTAGCAGAAGCCAAGAGCACCATCGCCGACTCCCTCAGCAGGGAGCTATGCTCCTGCCACGAGTGGGAACTACGGCAAGATCTGGTGGACCGCATCTTCCTTAAGTGGGGCAGACCCCAAATCGATCTGTTTGCGACGGTGGCAAACTCCAAATGCCAAAAAGTCTCCAGCAGGTTCCATCAGCCGAGGAGCATGGGGGACGCGTCATCCTTCCCGTCGGATGGCTTGTTCCTATACGTGTTCCCTCTCCTACTGCGAGTCATCAATCAACTCAAACAGTGCTGATGCAGGATGATGTTCATTGCCCCGGCGTGGCCGAGGCAGATTTAGTATCCGGACATTCTCAACCTGTCAGCAGCGGACAACCGGTCAAGCTGCCGGTGGTCGCGCCTCTGCTCACCAGAGAAGGAGGTGCTCCTGCACCACGACCCAGGATCGCTGAACCTGAGGTCTTGGCTCCCGCAGCCCTAGAATTCGGAGGATACGAGTTGCCGGCGGCCTGCACGGAGGTCCTTGCCTGGGCCAGAGCATCATCGGCTCTTAAGTGCTACGGGCACAAGTAGAAGCGTTTCGCTATGTGGTGCTGGTCACATAAAATCAACCCTTTGAGGGTCACAACCCCACAGATTCTTCCATACTTGTTGCACTTGGCCAAGGCGGGGCTGGCACAGGCCTCTATCAAGGTGCATCTGGCGGCTATCTTCCGCTACACTAGGTCTCCAGGACGATCTTCTCTTTGGTCCCATTGTCTCGTCAAGGAGTTCCTCAAAGGGCTTTTTCGATCTTTCCCCATCAGTGAAGGCTCGTGCTCAGGGGTGGAAACGCAACGTGGTGCTGACGAGGCTCATGGGGACCCTTTAGAGCCTATGCATCAGGCTCCTCTCAAGTTCCTCTAATGGAAAACGGCTTTCCTCGTGGCCTTCACCTCTGCCAGGAGGGTGGGTGAGATCCAGGCCCTATCCTGAAAACAGCCATATCTGACTTTTCACAAATCTAGGGTGGTGCTGCGGATGCACCCCTTTTTCATGCCAAAGGTTCCGTCGGAATTCCACCTATACGCGCCTTTGGTGTTGCCTGTGTTGTTTCCAAAACCTTCCTCACCGGCTGAAAGGACTTTGCACTTGCTGGACGTTGCTCATTCTCTGAAGTTCTATGTGGCACGCACAAAGAGTTTTAGAAAAACATCTCTACTATTTGTGAACTTTGGTCCTGTGAACCATGGGAAGGCCTGGTCAAGGTGGTTCTCCGGCTGTATCATACACTGTCATTGGTTGGCAAACTGAGCGCTGCCCGGTCGTCCGAGAGCCCATTCCACCAGTCTGATCGCTGCGACAACGGCGTTCCTGTCTAATCTTGATAGCCCCGTACTGGCCCAGGCAGACCTGGTTCTCCGACCTGCTTCAGTTGGCAGTGGACAATCCGATTCATCTAGGGTCCCAGGCCAATCTTCTATCCCAGAACAACGGGATGATCTTTCATCACAACCCAGGCTCTCTCAAATTGACGACATGGCTCCTGACCACTGTGAATTTGGAAATCTGAATATCCATCAGGATTGCCGTCGCATCCTAGCAGCAGCGAGAGCCCCATCCACCAACATCTCCTTTAGCCGAAAGTGGAAAAGATTCTGTGAATCGTGTGCGCAGCAACCTGGTCTGAAGCCGGTAGCTATAACACCTCAACAGCTCCTTCCTTATCTGCTGAAATTAGCTACAGTAGGTCTGGCGGTCTCATCCATCAAAGTGCACTTATCAGCGATCTCCAGATTTACACGGAAAAGAACATCATCTCCGCTCTACAGTGACATGCTCATTACACATTTCTTGAAAGGCCTTTTTTGTACCTTTCCACCGAACAAAATGATTCCACCAGTATGGAGCCTGAACCTGGCCTTCATTCAAACCCATGTTAACAACCTATATCAAGTTTCTAACTTGGAAGGTAGCGTTTTTAGTGGCCATTACATCTTGTAGACTGGTTTCAGAGCTCCAAACCTTGGTTATTGAAGCTCCCTATCTTTGGTTCATGAAAGACAAGGTGGTCTTCTCTACGAACCCGCATTTCTTTCCTAAAGTTCCATCGGAATTTCATAAAAATGCTGCCATCACTCTACCCACATTTTTCCAAATGCCTCTTCTTCAGCAGAGAAGCCACTGCACTCGCTGGATGTCAAAGGGGCATTGAAATATTACTTGGATCTCACAAAATCGTTTAGATCCTCTAAACAACTATTTGTGGGCCATTTGTACTCGCCCATACAGTATGGAGGAAAGGGGACGGGACGTAGGAGTAATTGTAAGTTATTGAGCGTAGTGACTAACGTACTCCTAGTCCATAGTCCCCTTTCCTCCATACGTCCCACCATCCTCCCCCCTAATTAAACTGGTGCCATTAGGCAATGTTAATATTGTCTATGCATCAAAGGGGATTGAGGAGTGGCGCTGGTTGGCGTAGTCAGCGGAGCGCATGCTCCCAGGGCTGCGCCCCCAAATTTAAAGGGGAAGATGATTTTTCTGCTGAAAAGGGTTCTGTCTCCTGTCCCTACGCCCATACAGTATGGAGGAAAGGGGACTATGGACTTAGGAGTAAGTTAGTCACTACGGTGCGTAACGTACAATTTCCAATCCAAACCACTGCCCCCCCCCCCTTTTCCCAACACAAATACTTTCTTACAACACAGCGGACACCGGACTAATACTAGAGCCGTTTACCTGACATGTTCCAATACCAGGGTCAAGCAATTGATCAGAATCAAACACACCTGATGGCCCTTTCCCTTAGCCACAGGGATAAAAGGTGGAGCCAGAAAGCATAGAACAAACAAGGCGAGTACAGCAGACAACACAACGAGACGACTAACACACAGCAGTACAAATGAAGGAGAAAGGTGGCGGGAAGCAAGAGGGTGGCGAGGAAAGAAGAAACCTTGCCCTTTTGTCAGACCCACAAAACCTTCATCAAGGCAAATCTAAAACCGCTGACAATAGCCCCAGCGTCAGGCTGCAGATGTCAACTGTACGTAGGGTCAGCCTATGCTGATGAGGCAGAGCAGAGGATGCTCCAGCACCCGTGGTACCGGCCTTGACTCCAAAGAAGCAGAACACCAGGTGGTTAAGCACACCCAGTGAGTCGAGGGGCAAATGGATAGAAGCTTGGAGGTGTTGAGTGAGAATCGCAAAGTGGCAGGTTCTGAAACTAAAATTGATGAAATTTAAGTGAACTGTAAAAAGCGTGATGGGGGCGTGGCTAAGTAGCCATGGTGTAGGTCGAGTTTCAGAAGCGCTTCTGCAGATCCTACATGATCCTTTGATGCATGAGTACTGAGACCGGAGTATCGCAGACAAAAATGACACAGCTGCTGTGGGAATGTGTACAGTCCATATGGTAGGACTGGCGGCGAGAGGCCTGGCGTAGAAATGAAGATATAAGCGGATAATAAGAGGAGAAGAAGTCACAGAGGCAGAACATCAAAGTGAAAAAGGAATAAACTGAGTTGCGTGACGTGCATGGCTGACCAGAGACAGCAGATGGTAAATGCAGCTGCAGGCAATAAAAGTCTCCCTCTGAATAGCGAATGAGGATGACTCAATCCTGTCACGAAACAGGCACAGTGCTCCCCATCGGAGTCACACTAGATCCCTGCTTCCATGGAGTAGCAACGAACAATTGCAGCTGCCGGTTGCCTGAGGCGGGCACCCGACTAATACGAAGAGAGTTGCCGGGATATGAATTACAAAGCGAAACGGCACAGTGATCTCAAAAGTGACAGCGAAGCTAGCAAAAAGAATCCCATTAAGCAGGCACAGAACGAAAAGGGTTACAGTGCCTCGCGGTAACAGGGATATACAGTTCACAGAACTCATCAAGCAACATACAGAGTATAAAGGAACTGTACGCTGGAGGTGGCCGACACGAGTATGGTGGTTGAGATCGGACACTACAAAGGCAGCTAGTCACAACCGTGAGCAGCCTGAGCCCCGATCGTAGTTAAAGGGGATCAAAACGTAGGTTCTCCGTAGTGCGTGGAGGAGATGGGAAGACGCTGACACAAAGTAGCAGGCGAGAGGAGTGGAATAAACGCTGGGACCCCGGCTGTATTGAATCTGACAAACACACAGTGATCAAGGTCGTTTTCCCACGGGAGTGCACATTTTTATAACCACACCAGTTAAAATAAAGAAACACAGAGGACACGTCCGGGTGAATAGCGAACTTTGGCTGCACACTAGAAAAGGGGGCAAGGAGCTCGTGGGTAATGCTTCCTTTAAATAACTGTCAGTAACAGCAGCGTTCTGAACACAGAGGCCAACACGAGGAGGTTTAACCTGGCAGCTCTGCTAGTAACGCAACAGAGCACAAGAGACACATCAATGCCTGCACGCAACTATCAATCACTGCTATAAGTGAGCCCAAATAGCAGTCCTGTGAACGCTAGTGGTTAGCCGTGTACAGAGAGGAGTGGCTAACATTAACAAGGGCACTTGCCCAGCGGAAAGGAAAAAACGAAGGAAATACACCCGCAGGCGGGGGCAGGCTGGAGAAATATTGCAGCACACTGTGCTTAGACTCTTCGGACAGAAGTGGGACAGCAGCACCATCATCTACAGTACTGTCCCAAGCATCTGGAGCAAACGCAGGTGTATAAGGCCAGGTAGCCTCCCCGTCAACGCAACGGGACACAGGCTCATTCAACTGCCAGCGTGCAGTACCTGACAGCTCAACAAACATTTGGAGGCAGCAATTAAAGGCATGGTCTAGTAAAATGTGTTATTGTCCCTACGGGTCAGCCATGTTTTTTTAAGCCTAAGTGGCTCGTTTTAGAAAACTTTCCTATGGACCTTACCCGGGTTTTCGTCCATTAAACGCACGCGAAAACAAGCACCAGGGAGCCGCCATTTTCTGATAATCCTATCTTTTCCCCGATCGCCCTGGCTGACCTGCTTTTGCAGCACTAAATCAATTCCCCCGCCCCTGAGCCTGACATTATCAAAACATTCATATTCCCCGCCTCTCCCCGTGACGTTACTGTGCTGCGTAGGCAAACGTGCACAGTCGTCTTCTACGCAACTCCACACAGAACCCGGAAACCAACACAGAATAACTCACAACACAGTGCGCGACAATTCGGAATATGAAACTGTACTTTAAAATGAAACAGCAACACGGTACATTTGGTAAAGTACATTTATTTGACATTAAATGTTTAGAGAATATTCAGTAATTGACATATGAACTCCGGAAGCCATTTATTTACTTTTATCTGTATCCTCAATAACTGTTCCGTTTCATCTTGAGTCACGCGCTGTTCCTTTATGGTACACAGGGTGTTCATTTTCGTAAAAAGAATCACTTTGGAAGCACTGTGAACCGCAAGGCTGTTCCATCAACTAGGCACTAGTCCAGCCTAAAGGTTGATATGTTGCTTCTAGCCACTAGTACAGCGTAAGGGCATGTGGGCCCTTGGCGATCGTCCCATAATATGGTGATCGTGCTCCAGTTGTTGACACAAAGCTGCAGGTGTCTGCTGAAGAATCCATCCGCCGGTGTCTTAAACAGATGGCAGTGGCAGAAAGGGATCAAATACCTGTTATGAAAACAAAAAAATGATAATTAGTCTCGCTAGCCGAACTTCATTAATATTACTCATTTTATTTATTACGGCCGATCAGAAACTATTTGCTTGCAAGGATAGTTCAATGGAGTATGTTCGTCTCTAAAATCAATGCGAAAAGTAACGAGATAAATCGAGGCCAACACACAATGATAAACGACAGTCTACATGCGTGAGGAATGATATGATATATGATATGGCATGTGTAACGCGCCTATACTCAAGGGTTTCTAGGCGTGACGAGGCAGGTGGGGAACAAGGGCAGACAGACAACGATCCTACTAGGCCAGGTGTCTTTCTGATTGCGCATGGGGAAGGGCTGTACATGGTTAGTTGAAAACAAATTAAATAATAGGGCCAGCTGGTGGCAAGTGCAACGTAAATGCCGGGACAAGGGGCTGAAGGATACAGAGACAGTCCCGTAGTGCAGGTAGGCAGTGCAGGGAAAAGTGGCTGGGCCAAGGACCGAGATCGGTGAGACCAGTGGACCTGCATGCCCATGTGCCCACTA
Organism: Ambystoma mexicanum; assembly: GCF_040938575.1. NCBI lineage: Eukaryota > Metazoa > Chordata > Amphibia > Caudata > Ambystomatidae > Ambystoma > Ambystoma mexicanum. The sequence goes on from NC_090929.1 coordinate 351,899,335, forward strand.
CGAACAGTTTTACTTGCTTTTCCTAGCTCTTCATTCATTCATTTATTCATGCATCCATTCATTAAATCTTCATACCGGTATAAAAGCGTGTAAAGATTTACTTACATTATATTTGAAATTTCCATTGTGTCTCTTCGTAATGCCGTCTGTAAAACGGACCGTGCTCTTGACAACAATTTTTCGTATACTGACCTAAAATGAAACTCGGTCTAGTTTCTGAATTTTCTGCCTTATCGTCGCTTACGTTATTGCGCACTCCCATCAAATGTAGTTCTTTCGGCACGGTCCCGGTCCCAAGGTCAAAAAATAATAGACCCTTATACTTCCAGTGCGACTTTCCAGTGCGACTTGTGGGCCTCATCTGAGCGCTTTCCTTCGCATTCTTTATTTGCAACATCACGTAGTATAGGCATCTGTGAGAACTTGAAGTTTAGAATCCGTCTATGTAGTGCGCCTCAATGTGCAAATGCGAACTGGCTTCTCTCCCAAATGCCACGGCCCGCTCGGCTGGTGCGTTCTAAGTGCCCCAATTTTGTCCCCGTTGTCTGCGAGCTTTGCAGCCCAAATTGAGACATTTAATTTTTGGCAGAAGGTCAGGGAAAGTATAAAGTACCACAGGAATTGAGTTAAAAGTGAGATTCATTGATTGTTTGTTTGTTTTATAATTTGCAATACGCAAGCCTCCCCTCCGTTAACAGTGTGCAGCATTTACATTTACATGAGATGAGACATGAGAAAAATATATACATACACATATGTGAGGTGAATAGAGAGAATTCAAAGATGACACCCAGCTTGTTCGCCACCCATGATGGTGAAGGTAGGGGTTAGGTTTACAGGTACACTGTACAATAACATTTATTTACAAAAAGACAATCGTATTGCAATTATTTAAACCGGGATTTGTACTTCACAATCAGCTGTGCTTCGGGTGGGCATGGCACAGTTGCAATGTTCGGTGGCAATGGATCACTGCTCTGCACAGAAACGTCCAAAATTCCATATCTGTGCTTCTCTAACACAGCAACAATAAGGCCTTTCACAAAGTCGAACTGCATTTCATCATAGACTGGATTGATCACCCATTGCTTACTTCGTTTTGAAAACACCTTAGTGTAGCGAGGCATCCTTACTTTACCCCTAGTCCTAGATTGTTCACGTCCGACATTGCTGTTATGGGCCAAGACCGCTAGTAGAGTGCGATGTTTCATGCCCCGAAAGCTAAAATGCAAGCGCTTTGGCCTGTACTTTAGGCACATATTGTGGAACACCTCCAAATCTCCTGTGTGACAGAATTCTGTCAGTCCTCTCAAATCTCTTGATAGAGTTTTGTCGAAAACAATCTTCTTCTCAATGGCTTTGTGTGTCGGTGAAGATGGAATCAACCACTTCTTCTTCCGTTCCTCCTCTGGGGACAAAGGGCCATGTTCACATTGGTGGAAATGTTCATTTGCTGTCCAGCGGTGAACGTTGGTACAGTGGTGCATCAGTGACCGCCATTTTTCAAGTAGTATTTCCACTGACCCCTCACAAGTTTTTGAGCTCCATCAAAGATGGTTGGTGATAGAATGTGACCACTGCAAAATACTTTCAAAACCTTTTTTTTACCCTGCAGCCGAGATGTTCTTATTGATTGATTTAGCAAGATGCCATGTGTCAAATTGATGTTTAATATGTGGGAACTGCGCTCTCATTGTCTTGGCAATTGAAACGTGTCTATCCGTGGCTATGAGGACGATGTGCATTCCCCTCGATTGTAGATATTCCACTGATTTTATAAAACCTAGTTTCTCCATGGCCACTGAGGATGTACATTGTGTTACCTGCACGACCACCGAACTCACAATTTTCTTACTATCCATGTCCTGAAAGTGGTAGGTGCAGTACTTGGCGGAAAATCCAGGGCTGTCGCACTGTCCATCGCCGGCTAGCCTGAATCGTTTGCCTTCAAATGTACTTGCTAGAGACAATTGTTCTTTCATAGTACTTTCATTACTATGTATCAAAATATTGTTAACATAAAACACACGTGAGGACGAACACACAGGTACATCTCAATAGCCAAACACGATTTAAACATTGTGTGCAACAATCAAACGACAAGTATTCGACCAGTGATGATCTATTTCGATGGAACTGTCAGTATCCATACCTCTGGCTCTGCATGGACTGCCATGAATGGTTATATTGGAGAGGAGGCATCCGCATCTCCCTGAAACACAGTACTTGCATTAGTATGCTTTTCAATATTGGAAACACAGCACACACTTGGGGTCGACGGCACAGGTACATATAAAGAGATAACCGCAAATGATGCATTGTCCAAAAGAATCAAGGAAAATCCAAATATGATCACATTTCATCGACTTATTTCAACGATTCCTTTACATCTGCATCATCTAAGAGATTTTGTGATTGTGGTGGAAGCTCCGTCGTCTCCCTGAAACACAGTACTTGGATAAGTATGGTTTTCAATATTGGAAACATAACACACACTTGGGGTCGAACGCACAGGTACATATAAAGAGATAACCGCGAAAGATGCATTGTCCAAAAGAATCAAGGAAAATCCAAATATGATCACATTTCATCGACTTATTTCAACGATTCCTTTACATCTGCATCATCTAAATGAGATGTTGTGATTGTGGTGGAAGCTTTGTCGTCTCCCTGAAACACAGCACTTGCGTTAATAGGGAAGAAAGTATAGCAAATGGAATCACGTTATATGATCACGCATGATGGAGCTGTCATTATCCATACCTCGTGCTGCTGAAGAATATCTATGGATGTTGCAAATGTAGTGCGCACTTCCGAAAGCTGTTGCGCCGATTCGTATACTTGAATGTCAGGCTCTGCATCAAGTGCAGGGGTTGACGCTCCATCAACTGCCTGAAACATAGTACTTGCATTAGTGAGGATTACAATTGTGAAAACATAACACACACCTGGGGTCGACAGCACAGGTACATATCAACGGCTAACCACGAATGAAACATTGTGTAGAACAATCAAACGACAAGAATTCCAGCTCTGATGATGATGCTCGATGGAGCTGTCAGTATCCATACCTCCTGATGTTGGAAAAACATCTAGAAATGTTGTAGATGTGGCGGACGCTTCAGCATCTCCCTGAAAGACAGTACTTGCATTAGTATGGATCACACTAATTATAACTGAAAACAAACACCAGTGGACGATAACTAAGGTGTATATCAATTGGAAAGCAGTAACCAAACATTCGGTAAAATAATTACACGATAGAATAAAACTATTACTTGACATGCATAAAACAAGTATGCAGCGGATTAGCCTAGTAAGATTACCTGATACGCGCTAGAAGTAGTTGATAACTGCAACCACGTCAAGGATGTAGAATGTTCTTGCTTCAGATTCAAGGGATAGTCAAGAAGTTGTAAAGGTCAATTTAATGATTGATAATGAAATGCCAATATTAAAAATAGCCATGTAAGCCGACAGAATACTTGAAAAATGCTCAATACAGCACAGTTCCCTGTCCCCATATATATATATACATTGCGTTTGTGGGTTATGAAATCGAAAAAGAATATATTGATAAATGTCATTATTCAAAAAACGATACCAATATTGAATATTCATATCAATATCGAAATTATTACAAGGGATAGAACACCTACAATATCAATTAATCCATTCGGCTACACACTACCGCAAGGCCGAAAGCTAAATCCGGACACTTGACTCACCGGTGGCGGAATGTGGACGAATAGAGTGGGAATAGCGTTTTCGCGCAATTTCCGTGTCGTGCGCCGTTTATTCTTCTTTGTTACTGAAGAAGTTGTGTACATGTCCAAGGAAAAGTGCCGGCTGCAGATGCGGTATCGATCACTCCTCTTGTCCTCTAAGACTTGTTGGACTCTACTTTCCAGCTCATCCAGTGGATATCCGCAATGTCTGACCCATTCTCTTATTCGATCAACAGTTTTCGGGAATACATGCATTGTAGTTCCTTCAGATTTCGCATGGGTCTTCGAAGGGCAACCGCTAATCGAACAGGCAGGCATTGTTGATAAATCTGTAAATATCGACATTATTATACAATCTTCAAGAGTAAAGATTTGATACAAAATTAAATGAATCATACAATGATCAATGCAAGTTTTGTTTTGGTCGCAGGAACTATACCAGTTCATTATGTGCTGCTTAGTATTTGCATAAGTTGCAGAAATGTATAATTGATGTGACTGAAATCTGAACATGTGACTCGTCCCTTGGATGTTCTGTCTTGCACGAGAAGGAAACATGCTTACATTATAGACTGGACCCCCGAAGGATGCAATTCAATGACAATAGACACAGATGAAAATAAATAGATCTATTGATAGCATAGCAATGGAAACTCAAGTCAATACCAATGAGACCAATGAACATAGCACTATTGTGTACTCTACTCGAAAATAGATAGAAATTTAAAAATCTGCGAAATATGACCAGGATACATGGCCTTACCTTGACCAACAAACAGTTGGATTCAGCAAGCAGAGCAGTATGTTGCGGGAGAATAGGTGGATGGCCACAGGTAGCGCACTGATGGGTATGCTCTAAGCGGTCACAGAAGTTCACGGATAGCACGACGACGAGCAGATTAGCATAGATCTCAGTGGTTCCCAGGTAGCACGTTCAGGAGTTGACTTGCAAAACACAAAGATGTTCTCATGAGCTATATCGAGTGGTTTTTAAAGTATTAGAAACTGGGGTGTGTTTGTGAATGAATGACGTATGTATGTCGTGGTATTAGGGGGGCGACCTGCTTGAAGGGGAGGCCTGGCTGGAGACACGGGGTCTGAGGAGGCCATGTGACCGATGGCCCCTTGGCGTGGGAGCCCTTTTGAAGTGTACATGTAGTTTGGCACCTTGGCCGTTTGCGCCCGTCACAGCCCCCCATGCCAGCGCGCATCCACTGGCGCGAACCGCCATTGATACAGGGGAGTGGGATGGATGGCCCTGCGGCGTGCAGAGAAGGCACAGGAAGACTGCTGAATGGAGACACACTTATGTGGATTGCAGGGGGGCGGCCTGCTTGAAGGGGAGGCCTGGCTGGAGACACGGGGTCTGAGGAGGCCATGTGACCGATGGCCCCTTGGCGTGGGACACTTTTTGAAGTGTACATGTAGTTTGGCACCTTGGCCTTTCGCGCCCCTGACAGCCCCCCATGCCAGGGCGCATCCACTGGCGCAAACCGCCTTTATATCAATATACAGTATATCGCCTTTATATCAATGATGGTATATCGTTGCTTATCAATAACAAATGCCACATACCGGAGATTCTTGTGAGCACAGACCCACACTTCAACCGGTGTATTATAGTGGTCAAGACTGTATAATCCAATGGTAAATGTTAGTATAGATATGTGTGACTTTTATAGAGACATAACCTACTGAAAGACTTTGAACAAGTGTGTTTTAGTGCATGCATTATCGAGAATATGTTATGTTAGCTTAGATAGATACTGACCACCCTGCTTCACAGCAACCAGAGCTTCACCCATTCGGAGCACAGATGTCTGACGTCCAACCTTGAATGGAGATGCACTTGATTCATTTAAAAAATCGAGACAACCGTTGTTAAAATATATGTGGTGTTTTATTTTGTATCTTATTTTCATGACACAAAAATACAAGACTTTAAAGATTATACAGGTCAGGTTGCAGCACAGCGAGAGAAAATCCCCTGTACTGACCGCTGTCACTCGGGAACGTTTCTCTAATGGCACGAACGGCACAGGCAGGTATCACTCTTCGAACGCGGTGTCCAAGCCTCCCGTGAAGCCACCATGTAAAGGAACGATAGGCCACCAGCCTGTACCACCTGTGAAAAGGAATGAAACAAACTGTTTTTAAATTACCAAGATAAGTTTAATAAACGTTTGTTGTCAATGACAATTCTTGTAACTAATGGCATTTTACACGGAAATGCTATCTAGACAATGCACACTATTCAACGTCTTACATGCGTTACAATGATATGTAGATGTCATTTTGGATATAGTAGAAGACCATGAAATAGGAGTGGCATGACAAGCAGAGTATACTTACTCGTTACTCGGATTACGAGGACGAACAGTTGCTCGAAGTTCGTGCATAAGCACCATCATTATTCTCAACACGGCCCGTTTGAGGCAGGCTGCCCTGAAGTCTGGCAGCTCGGTGATGCATTGCGGTCGTGGCTCGCCTTCCGAAATGTAGGCCAGGCATCCCGAGTTTTCTCGGCAGCAGCAGTTCTCGTCCTCAGTTGGCATTAGCTCGCACCGATTGCATGTGCACCAGGTGGAGACGCCGTCCATTCGACTAGGCCCAGGCTCTTCATCTGTTGATTCGTCCTGCCAACTGCCGTCGAATCCCCATCGTTTTCGTGTGCTTCCCTTTCCAGTAGTTCCTCCTCAGTATACTCGGGCTCGTACATGTAGGGCATTATTGTAGCCATTGTGTGTTAAACAAACTAAAATAATTTATAGCGGTGGTACTGGTATCTGTTCACACGGGCTACAAGCGGCGAAGGTAGCTGACCAGAGCACTGAAACGAGTCACAGAATACTCAAAGTAACACAGAGAGGAATGGAATCGAAAATCAGGTGCTGTGTGTTGTGAAACGGTCTGTTTATACTTATTGAGGAGAGAGGCGTCCTGCCATTTCCATGGCGACACGTAATTAGCTGAAGCGCAGCGAATGTTGACACGAGACGTGCTTTGGCGTTGGGAAATGGGCGGTACGAGTCTGCTGATGACAGGCTCAGGGGCGGGGGAATTGATTTAGTGCCGCAAAAGCAGGTCCGCCAGGGCGATCGGGGAAAAGATAGGATTATCAGAAAATGGCGGCTCCCTGGTGCTTGTTTTCGCGTGCGTTTAATGGACGAAAACTCGGGTAAGGTCCATAGGAAAGTTTTCTAAAATCGAGCCACTTAGGCTTAAAAAAACATGGCCGACCCGTAGGGACAGTAAAAATTTTCACTAGACCATGCCTTTAATATCGAACAGGAAGTAACAGGGGTGCATGCGCACAGCGCAGGTCAGCATGCTGATAGAGTGCAACCAAGGCTCAGCGTAGAAACTTGAACAGAGACACCCAGCGGATTGGGACCAAGAAAACAGGGACACAACATTAACACTGTGGAAGCAAGAAACCAGGACAAGTGAGACGGTGGAGGTGATGGCGTCCAAAACCAGCAAGGTCAAAGGGAAGCAACCCACGATGGATATCTTCACCAAACCATCCCAATCACTGGGAGACTCCACACACGCTGGGGAAGATACACGTGGAACAGCCACTCCAAGGTGTAGTGATCAACAGATCCTGGAGGCCATAGCAGAACTGAAATCCTCGTGGGAGAGCAAGATCGACGCAGCCATGGTGGAACTAAAATCCTCACTGGAATTCAAAATCGATGCAGTCAGTGTGGATGTTAACCTCCTGAGACAAGACGTGAGAGCGCTGGCAGAGCGCACAAGTGGTTTGGAAAGCAAAGTGAAAACCAACGCAGACACTAGCACAGCCAACACTAAGGAGGTTCACATTTTACAGCAACAGGTACGCAATCTGGAAAGCCAGGCAGACGGGCGAGCACGACGTAATAACATACGTGTGGTAGGGCTCCTGGAAGGAGAAGAAGGTATAGACCTCACGAACTATGTGGAGAACATCCTGATACAAGAGTTAGGCGCTGGAGCGCTCACCCAAGGGTTCACGGTAGAGAGGGCTCATAGAGCCCTAGCTAGGAGACCTCAATCGGAAGCCCCTCCACGGGCGATCATCGCCAAGATACTGAACTATAAGGACAGGGAAAAGATTCTGGAACACTTCCGCAAAGGTGGGACGATAAGCAGAGCGTCAGCGACCATTACAGCGTACCCAGACTACACCTTGCTGTCACAGAGACAATGACTACACTACGTGGTGGTTAAAAGACGGCTGAGCGAATCTGGCTTCAAATACATGCTCCTGTATCCAGCGAAATTAAAAGTCTTGCACAAGAGCAGGGCGTTTTTCTTCCAGACACCCGAGGAAGCGGCGAGCTGGCTGGACACGCTGGGATGCCCGGTGGGGGAGGAGGGCCAGACCCAGAGTGGACAGTATAAGTGAACCGGCTTTTCTCTTGTACTGTACTATTGACTGATATAGTCTGTTAGTTGGCAGATGCAACAATGACATGGACATGGGGTGGTAATAAAAGCCTGGGGGGGTCCCACCATATACGTAAATGAGAATGGAGATATTCAACTCTATATATACTTAGGACACAGACCTCTGGACTAAAATATAAAATGTAATATGGGTCGTTTAGGTGATAAGTGCACGGAATGGCTCAAGTTGTATGTATTTAGTTTAATCGGGATACCAGTAGAGCGGTATCCCCCTGCTGAGTTCCAAGTACCGGCGGAGGCTGAGAAAAGGACTAGATGCGGGGTAGCCTGAGATCCAGGGATGGACCTGGGCAACAGTTGGGGATGGATAGCGTGGGGGGTGGATTGTAAATTGGGGAGATCAAAAGGGGGTACAGGGTGGGTGTGTGGGGATTTAAAAGGGTGTGAGCCTACAAACACAAGCTACGAAGTAAGAAGAGCAGGGTGGGGCGGAGATGGGAGGGGTAGGTAATGGATAGGATGGGAGGCCTGAAGATACTGACCTGGAATGTGAGGGGGTTGAATAGATACATTCAACGAAACAAGGTCATGTTGTATTTGAAGAGACAGAAAATAGATATTGCACTGCTCCAGGAAACTCATTTGACCAAGGTGAAGCAGGGGGTGGTATTAAAAGAAATTGAGAGGGACAACCCTGGGAGCGACATACTCAGCGTATGCCAGAGGGGTCATAACATGGATAGCACCACACGTCCCATTTAAGCTACTGCAGTCTACCATAGATAAAGATGGCAGAATGGTGTTGATAAAAGGGATGGTGGAAAATAGAGAGGTGAGCATCATTAATGTTTACGCCGCCAACCAAGATTAGGCTATTTCAGGAACCTATATACTAGGATAGGCTCATATATGGATGGGGCAGTCATATGGGGAGGGGACTTCAACTGCACCCTGGACCCGAGTCTAGATAGGTCGGATGGGAAGGCAGAAAGCCATGCCCCAGCAGCAAAGGCCCTGGGCACTTTGTTACGTGATTTTCCATTGGTGGATGTGTGGAGAACGCACCACCCACAGGAAAAGGAGTACTCACATTATTCTGCCCCACAAAATCTGTATACTAGATTAGATTATATATTTATCGGGTAAGAGTTAATACTAGAAGTGACGCGGAAAGAATATAAGGCTATGGTGCTCTCGGACCAAGCACCACTGATAGTAACATGGCAGAACCTACCTCCCAGGGCGAGAATCCCAACATGGAGACTCGGGCCGAGGCATTGAAAGACAAAGCGTTCAGAGAAGATTTGAGGAACGGGATCAAAGAGTATTTTGAACATAGTACCGGAAGTGTAGAATCAGCAGGGACACTGTGGGAGGCATTTAAAGTGGTGGTGAGGCGGGAGGCGATATCAAAATCAAACTGGCTGCATGGTGGCATAACACGGGACTTGCACAATGCTGAGAAGAGTCTAGAACCAATGATGCGAGGGAGTACAGGGTCCCCGTAGGAGGCTGTGATCATATACCGACTACAGCACAAATGTAGGACCCACTGGGAGAGATTATGTAACTTAAATTATAAAAAATATGTGGAGAGGCAACATGCGGAAGGAGACAAACCAGGCACTTACTAGCCTCGTTATATAAAAGTGAGACAACCAGACAAACAATTAGAGCAATGCAAGGGGCAGATGGACAGACACAAGATACCCAGGAGGGAATGAACAAATGTTTTATTGAATATTATAATAAACTATATGCAGATATTGCTGAGGATGAAGAAAAGGAACATTAACAGAGATTACCCTCCCTACGCTGGGGGCGGCAGAGAGAGAACCTTGAAGCCCCAATAATGATAGAAGAGCTAGAACAAGTGATGAAGTTACTGCCCACTAATAAAGCCCCTGGGGTAGATGGACTCCCAAGTGAGTTTTATAAAGCTTATAGGGCTGAACTGCTCCACCCGGTGCTGCCAATGTTGAATGAAGCGTTTAATATGACCACATTGCCTGAGTCCCTTCGAGAAGCGATCATCATTCCGCTCCTTAAGCCCAACAAAACGGACATGGAATGTGGGTCCTATGGACCGCTCTCGATGCTCAACCAAGATAGCACGATACTCACAGCAGTGATGGCGAATAGGTTGAGACCAGTGATACACAAACTTATACACTCTGACCACACAGGGTATGTTCCAGGCAGAAGTATATCTGATAACTTGAGGAGACTCCACCACGTTATAGAACAGACAGATAGAAGTTCCCAGGAGGTGGCAATAATTTTGCTAGATGCAGTGAAAGCCTCTGACTTGGTCAAGTGGTCCTGGCTGATGGCTGTACTAGAGGAATACAGTATTGGGCCCGCCTATTTAAAGTGGGTCCAACTACTATATGATAAACCCCTAGCTCGAGTTAAGACGGGAACAACCATATCAGAACAGTGGCAATTAGACAGAGGCACCAGACAAGGATGCCCATGGTCCCCGATGCGTTTTATTTTGGCACTGAAGCCCCTGGCAGCGTACTTGAGGCAGCAATATGGAGAAGTAGGTATCAGTACTAGGGGCGGGCAACATTTGATATCGATGTATGCTAATGACATGTTGCTGTATCTAAAGTACCCCAAGGAGAACCTACAGTACATTCTGGAGGTCATGGGACGATACGCAATGCTGTCTGGTATAACGGTGAACTCAAAGAAGTCAAGCATATTTCCTCTGGGTAGATACGCGGGGATACCACAACATAAGCTGCCAGTATTACAAATAAGATGGGAAATGATGACGTTCAGATATTTGGAAATAGATGTATACCACAACACTGAAGTTGAACATAAGCAGAATACTGAAAGAGCAGTGTCAAGAATTGAAAACACATGATATTTTGGACAAAGCTTCCCTTGACAATGATGGGTAGAGTGGCAAAGATGGTAGTACTGCCCAGGTTGTTACATTGCTTTGCGAATATTCCATATAGGATACCCAAACGATTCTTTACTAAGGTACAGAGCATATGCAGGGGTTTATATGGCATAACTCCAGGAACAGGGTAGCGTTATGGAAGTTACATAACACGTATGAATGAGGGGGCATCAGACTGCCCAATTTTCGAGGTATACTACCTGGCTAGCCAACTCCGATACGTGGCAAGGTGGCCATCGGAGGGTCCCACACCGGAATCCAAACTGTTGAGGGCCGAATGCACCCCTATTTGAATGAATGGATGTGGTTGTCAAAATTGCAACGGGAGGGTAGAAGTAGATTGCTGGACCCGGGGGGGGAAGATGTGGTGAAGTCTGTTAATGGAGAACCCGTAACCGTGTTCCCCACAGATACCGTTAGTGGCATTGGAAGGAGTGGATGAGCAAATGAGGAGGACTATCAGGGAGAAATGGCAACCGGCAGGCATAGCGACCATGGGGGGTGTGTGGCAGGACGGGAAGGTGAAAGAGTTTGATGCTTTGTTGGAAGACATTGGATTACATCGAGGACAATACATCACATACGTCAGGCTGGGGATGGTGATAAAGGCTATGTGGTCTGATGCAGTGTTAGCTCAACAGCCTGAGGCTGCCATAGAAACATTTTATGACAAATCAGATGGGGGCCATGAGGTCTCCCAGATATACAAGCTGTTGTTGTCTAAAGTGGGGAAAGAAGTGTCCCAGATGAGGCTAGACTGGGAGGAGGTGGTGGGGGAACGGATGTGTTGTGGGCCAGAGTGCAGGGATACCATAAGAAGGTGTCGAGGAACATGAGGTTACCACAGGTGCAGCTATACGTCACCCACAGAGCATACATTACCCGCAAGAAGATAGCCAAGTTTAAAAATGCTGGTACACAGACATGTCCCAAATGTGGGGAGGTGAACGCAGGAATGGTACATATGTTCTGGGCATACCCCAAAATAAGGAAATTCTGGGGGAGGTGGCCCGCTTTATGGCAAGAAGGGAGATTACTTTGGATGTGAACTCCCCGTGGGCATGTATGTTGGGGGGTTCCTCAGTCAGAGTAAACTTAAGCATGTGAGCAAACTTAAAGACCAGGCATATATACTGGCCAAACGCAGAATAGCAATGTATTGGAAACCAAGTGGGAGACCGAAAGCGGAGGCGTGGTGGCATGATCTTCAGAAATGGGCAAATGCTGAAACCACGGTGTGGGATGAGGCTGCAAATAGAGGTGGGGAGGAAGAGGCAGACACGTTGAGCGCCTGGAAACAGATAGTAGCTACACTGTCTGTATCTGACCAAGCAAGCCAGGAGGAATATGGTTCTCCAGGTGGGGGAGAAGGAGGAGCGTCTGTAGACATTGAATGGGGTAGGGTGGAATGTGTGGTAGGCTCGGGGAGTAGGGGGGAGGAGGGGAGAAAACACAACATGGAACTGTACGAGAGAATTGACATGTATATTGGTTGTTATATTGTATGGTGCACATGTTGCGAAATTAATAAAAATATATTTTTGAAAAACTGTAAAAAGTGTGAAGGGCAGACCTGCGGCAGAGGGAAGCCGACACCACATGGGTGTCAGCTCAAGATACTCTGGTCAAGCCCCATATTGAGAAACAACGGAAACCAGAAGGCTATAGGAAGGCTGCCAAAGGAACGCAAAGTGGTCAAAAGCTCCGTACATTCGAAAGACTTTAGTTTGTGAATTGGCATGAAAGTGAGGGAAGTGTTTCCCGTATAGTAAATAAGAAAAGGGACGTGATACCCGAAAACATCTGAATAATTGCAAAGAAAGACTATTGAGAAGGGGTCAGCCCAGAAGAGGTGGGGCCCAGGGGTGAATCGTTATCACCCTAGCAAATGTAAGGTAGGCTTAATTACAGGGGTATCCCCAATTATAAGGGTACCCCTAATCACGCTTGGACCAGAATAAATGCACCCCTCTAGGGAAGTAAGGCCAAGAGTCTATCTTGCAAGGATAACAAATGTAATCTTTACAGAAATGAGAATGGGGCAAAGAACTCTGCTCCCTGAATGGTCTCTTCTGTCCCTCAACCATCCCTTTCTCCTGCAAACTAGTGCCAGGCAGGAGCTTATATACTCTTAGCTTGTTCACTGGATATGGGTATTGCTCCATCCAAAACTGTCCTTCTTCCATTCAAGGGATGCTCCAGTCTTCCTTTCTTCATGGTCGGATTTCTGTTTAGGACATACTACTTTACATATTGCTAGCCTATGCAAGAATATACTATTTCTTACCTCCTGCGCCCTTATACCCCAGGGTCCGGTGCGCATAATAAATACCAAACAAACAAACTGTTGCTTAATGTTTTCCTTCATTTTGCTACCTGTGAACTTTTATATATAAACACTCGTTCCCGTCATTCTCTCCATATTTCACTCATTATACTCATATTTTTATCTGGTCTTATAATCTCTTTTAAACCTGGTTTCATAATTCAGCTTTTGACAGCAAAAAGCTGGTCAGTGTGCTTGTGCTAGCACGACCACAATGGCAATGCCTGTGGTCCATTTTTAGTGCAGGCCACATTCCTTTTGGCAGAGAGCCTGTTTCTATCGTGCTTTGAGAATAACTAAATAGGATTTAACATTTACCAATTTATTCAGCTAATAGTTATTTGCACCTTATATTTAAATAACTGCCTTCTTTTAGTGCCTGCCCATGTCTGTTTGTGTGATTATATTTGCATGAAAAAAGCTTTTCTCAGTGTTCCTCCCCCCATGTCTCTTTATAGTGCCTAGAAACAGTCAAAAGAAGTCTCGCCTAATTCTAAAGCGCTTGGGAATTAATGAATGAAGGAAGGCACTAGCTCCTTCCCAACACAAACTTTCATTTGTTAAAGGAACCTTTGTTTTTGTTATTGAAACGCATCAGGCCCGAAGGCAAGAGACTTTCAGAGGAAACAAGACTTGGCCTTTGACTGTTCTGAGAACTGCCAGATGAACTGTTGTCTCGTGCTAGAGATGCCCGAGATTGTACTGTGCTCCGCCAACTCTACCTTACCCCGTGCTCAAAACATGGGGAAGGGATTTCCAGGGTACCGCCACCTGCCTTATTATTTGAGAACACTTCTTTCTTGAAACTTAACCCCCACACCCTTTGTATTTAGCATAAGGAATCGGCAATAGATTTTCTTAGTGTAGGCTTTTTTGTTTGACATGATTCCACTAGGACTGCATTATCTATCATTTGATGGTCAACACCAGTCCCCATCTTAGATTTAGGTTTAGATTAGGCATGTTTTTAACCCATACACCATCTTTCATTGTCATTTGTGTCAGTCTTACTTGTGTCACCATTAGTTCCTCATACGCAGGACCTCTGGCTCCTCCTCAAAGCTCCTAAAGCGTCCCTTCTCAAACAATTAGCCCACTCTCACAAGTCCCCCATCAGACGATTGCTGTGCAAACTTCATCTCTTGTCTCGTCACATTGAATGGTGGACCCAAAACTGAGGCCAGGGTGAAAATGCTCCATTAGCTCCACTATTCCCACCAAAGCTTCCGCAGAGTTCCCAACGTAGGGTGTTACCTCACTGCACCCGTAATTCACCCAAAGGGGGCCCATAGGTAATCCCTCACCTTTAGTGGATGTACTACCAAGTCTTCCAGGTAGGTCCAGTACGTTCTCAGATCCTCCCTCGAGTGCTCCAGCAAAATCCTTAAGTGAGCAGCCTTATAGAATAGGTAGGGGTCTGGAAAGCCAAACAACCCCCCTGCCCCCTGGCCCACTTGTTCTGCCATACAAATTTCGAGAGCGCCCCTTTCAAGTCATAGAAGAATGCCGCTGGGAGCCTCGTTGGAAGAGCGGAAAACAGATAGAGCCAGCAGGGCAAGTTGTTCATTTTTACAGAAGTCATCTCTCCGTACCAGGAAGGGGTGAGGGGCACCCACCTTCTAAGGTGCTCTTTGATCTTTGCCAGAATTGGGTCAAAATAGACCTTGCACAGCCCTGTAAGATCTCTTGACAAGATCACCCCTAAATACTTTGTCTGCGTCTGCTCGAACCTCATCCCTAAATTTCGAGACTGGGCGTTCAGCCCGGGGCCTTCTGGTCCCATGGGCATAATGCTGGATTTTTCTTTATTTAGTTTCAGGCCTGAAGGACGTCCATAGCTCTCGATTTGCTCCAAGAGCTTGGGGAGAGAGGAACCCACCTCCATAACATATCGCAGAATGTCAACCACGAAGGATGGTTTAAACTCCACCTCACCACTCCGGATAGCCTTGATCTCCTGGTTTGCCCTGATTGCGATAGCAAGCAGCTCCATCGTGCTAGTATACAACAGTGGTGACAGGGGGCACCCCTGTCTTGTGCCACGCGTTAGACGGAAGGAGTCGGACAGGATGTTATTGACCCATACGCGTCTACCCATCTGAAGAAAACAGACCCAGGCCCATCCTCCCCAACACTATCTTCATAAAATGCCACTCCACCCTGTCAAAGGCCTTTTCCAAGTCAATAGAGATCAGGCAGGTATCGTTCCCTTGGGTGTGAACCTGGTGCATCAGGTTGATGGTCTTTCGGATATTGTCAGAACCCTGTCCCACTCGTATGAAACCCACTTGATCCCCCATGAATCTGGGACGGTAGCAGGGTTTCCAGTCTGGAGCCAAAGATTTTGGCTAGGATATTTACGTCATTATTTAGCAGTGAGATCAGGCATTAAGAGGTACATCTCATCGGGTCTCTGCCCTCTGTGTATATCGTGGTCTCCAACATTGAGATTGGCAGTGGGCCCCGTGATAATACCTTGTTGAGCACTCTGGCCAAGTACGTGGCTAGCGTGGATCTACACCCTTTGTAAAACAGAACAGAGAACCCATCGCTCCCATGCGCGGTCCCTGTCTTCATCCCTGTAAGTTTTCCGCACAGAGATGGGCACCCCCAGCCGTTCAGACTTTACCCTCAGTATGCTCTAAAGGGACAAGGGGTCCAGGAATGCGGCTAACTGTTCATCCTTGCCAGTAAATTTCAGATGAATGGAGATTTTCATAGAAATTGGCAAATTACTTCCCTAATCCCACCAGATCGTGCACCTCCGTGTCCCCTTCTCCCCTGATGACCCCTTTCGCCTTTCTTTTCCTTTCCTCCCGTAGCTTCCAAGTCAGGATTTTGCCTGCCTTTTTCCCTTGCTCATGGTTTTTCTGCTTTAGGTATAGTAGCAGCTTTTACATGTCCCGAACTAGAATGTTTGTAGAAAAATTGGGATTTCCCTATATTTTTGTGTATGGGGGACCGGTGTTGAGTCGGGAAAGTAGGATATACAGTGTAGAAATAGTGGAAATCTGTTACCCCTTCCTTCCACTATCACAATTGTTGTGATAGTCCTGACCTATCTCAGTGGTTAATTAATACCAGCATAATAGACCAGGAAATCATTTATATCAAACAATTCATTCTCTAATTATTTACCATTATTTAAAAACACTCTTCTTTGTATCTCAGATATAATACATACTTGGCATACTCATATATACCAATTCATCACTACTCTAATGTAAACATTTTAAAACCTTTGCGATGTGTGGGGTTAGTACTCCGTGACTTTGAGAGGTATCTATAGCACAATTTCTGACAGATAAGTTCAGACAGCTTATTTTTATCAGGGAAAATAGAAAAAACCTTGCCCACATCTATCCTCTGCGCTTCCATTACAGAAAATATAATGTCACAGAAATGTACGGGTCACACAAATGACCTATATGGGCATTTCGCAGAGAGAGAGATATACAATAGTTCTCCAGCATGGGGTCTGGCATGGATTCACATGCTCATGAATATTCCCCGTCGTCAGGCTGGGAATCCTCGGTAAAGAAAAAACCAGTATCAGTTTCGTTTCTGATCTGTCTTTCGTAGTAATAACCAATCACTGGTCTCTGCGTCATACTGACCACAGCCAATGACTGCCCTCTACCTAAGCACCGCCTCTGGCAGCCATCTTCAGATTTTTACCGCACGTTCATGTGTTGGGATCCTCGTGCTATTGCTCTCGAGCGTTAGTTTTTTTTTCGCGCTTTTTCACAAAAAACTTCGATTCTTTCGGTCAAAAGAGCCTCAAGCTCCACCGATCCTACATCCGATCAACGGGGACCCGTGTCGGATTCATCTGTGCCCCTCAAGGGTGAAGATTTCGTCGAGCTACGCTTCGGAGGACTCCAGAAACTTCTCAGGCCCGGTCTCGGAGATGGCCCAAGAGAAGGGAAGCTCGACGCCCGGAAAGCTGTTCAGGGTCTGCCCTGGATGCCAGCTGCAGAACGTCTTCAAGGAGGACGAACACTCTTTCTGCCTTTACTGCCTTCATGAGGACAAGACGCACGTGGAGAAGGACTGTGCGTTTTGCGGCAACATGTCGGAACGGACCATGAAGGACCGCCATCAACGTCTCGCCAACTGGCTGGAGGGTAAGAGCCCGTCTGGCGAGAAGAAGAAGAAATCCGAGCGGTCTTCTAAGACCTTTGAGGGCGCCCCGGCGACGGGGGCCCAACATAAGGCCAAGCACCACGAGTCCGCTGGCACCGGGAGCGCCGAACGGTCGGGCTCTACGGGCGCCAGGCAGGGCGCACCCTCCCCGGCACCATCAACCACGAGCCAACGCTCTGGGTCGGGTAAGAGGAAGGCCGAGCACCCGGCGAAGCTCCTGGAGAGGCCCCGGTCGAGCTCTAAGGCAGAGGAGGAGCGTGGCAGTGCCCCCTCCCTCAAGGATAAGGCGGTGAGCGCACCTAAGGTGGTGAAGGCCTTGATCCATCCGACCAAGCCCTCTATCGAAACGGTCGCGGCGGCCCTGGCTCAGCCTGTGGTGGCTACACCAGTGGTGGCGACCTCAGGGCCCAGAATCTCCCTGCCTCCTCGGAGGGAGTCTTCCTTTGTGCCTATCGATAGGACCCCCGTGAAACCCTCCGTGGGGAAGAAGGGGGGGCAGGGCGTCGTCGTAGATTCGGCATCAACCTCAGAAGAGGAGCTGATCGAGGTCTTAAGCCACGGCCTAGGCGTGGAAGAAGGCCAGCCCGTCGGAATGGACCCCGACGCAGGTGACGACGACGACATCGTCGAGGATACCGACGGGGCCCCTGCTCGCCCGTCGGATTCCCCTCTGCCAGCGCCGCAAGACAACTCGGCGGCCATTTTGTTGGCCATACAGTCCTTATGCTCCGAGATAAGGACGAGGCTACCGTTACCGACGGAGGAACCTCTCCCGTCGGGGGATCCAGAACCGGGACCTTCTGGTGTTCCCCCTACCAAGAAAAGAAGGATCCATCCACCACCTCCTTTTCAACCGTCGCGCCCCGTCCAGCCCTCCTCCCCGTCCACCCGAGGGGATGATACGGGGACTGACACGGCAGCGACGGGTACGGACGACGAGGCATACGACGAGGATTTTCCGTCGTCGCCTCCCACCAGGGCTTCTCCGCCCGACGAGATCGGATCTTTCCACTCCATGATCTCCAGGGCTTCCGAGCTTTTCCAACTCTGCCCTGAGGAGAAGAAAAAGGAAGGCTTCCTTTATCAGCGGCGCGAGGCCAAGAGGAAGACGGTCCTCGCAGTGCCTCTGTTGGACGACATTTGGGATGAGGGCCTTTCCCTCCTCAAGAACCCTTCCACGACGCCAGCTAGAAGAGACCGGTACGAGAAAAAGTACCGGGTCCCGGACACGGCCCCCCTATGCCTCCGGGCGCAGCCTACCCCGGATTCCGTCGTCTCCGCGGCAGCCAGGAAGAAAGCGGGGGGGGTGCGGCCTCCACATCGACTTCCCCGCCGGACGGCGAGGGAAAGAAATTGGATGCTATGGGACGTAGAGTCCTCTCGTCGGCAGCGACGACGATTAAAGCGGCCAACGCCTTGGCTATCGTGGCCCGCTACGACAGGGAGCTCTGGTACAAGATAGCTCCCCTGCTGGATTTTCTGCCGGACGACAAGAGGGCGGAGGCCCTTGAGATCCTGCAGGAAGGTGAGGTGGCGTCGGACCACGCCATCACCGTGGCGACGGACATCGCCGACACTGGGTTCCGCCAGCTGGGCAACGGCGTTTGCCTTCGACGTCGTGGATGGCTCAAAGCTACGGACTTTCGGCAGGACGTCCAGACCAGAGTCCTGGACATGCCCTTCGACGGGAACAACCTGTTTGGGAAGACAGTGGACGATTCCCTTCAGGCCATCAAGGCGGATACTGAGACGGCCAGGGCCCTTGGAGTCCTGCAGCAACGACGAACGCCCTTTCGGAGCGGCGGAGGCAAGGGCGCCTCCAAAGGTTCCGGCGGCGGTTTCGCTTCCTACCGTCAAGCGGCCCGCTCGTCGTCGCAAGAGGCCTACAGAGGAAGAGGCAAGTCTAGCGGACCCCGCCGTCGTCGCCAAGGAGGTCAAGGCGGCAAGGCCGCGTCCAAGCAGGATTGAACCGGCCGTGGGGTCGGGCCCCCACCGGAGCACCCCGGTGGGAGGCCGGCTGGCGGGCTTCGTCAGCGTGTGGGAGTCCATCTCCACCGACCGTTGGGTGCTGGACGCCCTGGCCCGGGGCCACGCGCTCGAGTTTCAAAGAAGGTGCCCGCGCGTCCCCCCCGTGGCCAGGAAAGAACTTCACGTCCCTCAACTTCTCCTGGAGGTAAAGGCGATGCTCAGAAAGGGCGCCATCGAACTCGTCCCAAAGAGGCTTCGGGGCTCCGGAGTCTACTCGCGATACTTCCTTGTGAAGAAGAAGACGGGAGGATGGCGCCCCATCCTAGACCTGCGACGTCTGAACAAGTTCATCAAGGCGCAGAAGTTCCGGGTGGTCACCCTCCAGCACGTCCTGGGTCAGCTGGAGGAAGGAGACTTCCTATCGTCGTTGGATTTGGAGGATGCCTACTTCCACATTCCCATCCTAAAGGGGCACCGAAAATTCCTCAGATTCGTGGTCCAAGGGCGTCATTACCAGTTCAAAGCCCTTCCCTTCGGACTACGGTCGGCACCCAGGGTATTCACCAAGTGCCTCGCACCGGTGGCGGCGCAGCTGCGCCGTGAGGGGATTCACGTCTACCCCTACCTGGACGACTGGCTCATCCGCGCCAAGACGAGGGAGCTCGCCGTGGTCCACACGGCAAGGACCGTCCAACTCCTCACGGACCTGGGATTCTCCGTGAACCACGCCAAATCCCAGCTGGTGCCCGCGCAAGTCGCACTGTTTCTGGGAGCGAGGCTCGACACAGTGTCCCTTCTGGCCTCCCCGTCGGAGGAGAGGACCAGGACCATCTTGGGCAAGGTGCAACGGATGTTGGTGGCCGACGCGGCCAAGGTGAGGTCCATCAAGTCCCTCCTCGGGATGATGTCTTCCTGCATCTACCTCATTCCCATGTGCAGGCTCCGGATGCGCCCGTTGCAAGAATTCCTGGATGCGCGCTGGATCCAGACGACGGGCAGCTTCGAGGAAAGGATCAAGCTCGACGAGAGTTTCCGACGAGCGATACGGTGGTGGGGCACCCGCGCGCATCTGACGGCGGGCATGGACTTCCAGACCCCAGCCCACCAGGAGACTGTGACCACGGATGCCTCCCTGGAAGGGTGGGGAGCGCACACCGAAAATCTGCACGCAAGAGGACTCTGGCTCCCGACGGAGAAGTCCCTGCATATCAACGTCCTGGAGCTCCGTGCAGTGTTTTGGGCCCTCAGGTCCTTCCTTCCGTCCCTCAAGGGCAAGGTGGTGAGGATCTTCACCGACAACACCACCACCATGTTTTACATCAGGAAACAGGGCGGAACCAGGTCCCCAGCGCTGTCCAAGGAGGAGCAGGACCTGTGGCATTGGGCCGTCGCCCAAGGGATTTTTCTGGTGCCGTTTCATCTGGCAGGGATAAAAAACACCATCGCCGACTCACTCAGCAGGGAGCTGCGCTCGTGCCACGAGTGGGAACTACGGCAGGATCTGGTGGATCGCCTCTTCCGACGGTGGGGCACACCCCAGATCGACCTGTTCGCGACGGCGACGAACACCAAGTGCCGGAGGTTCGCCAGCAGGTTTCCCCAGACGAGGAGCATGGGCGATGCTTTCTCGTTCCCCTGGGAGGGCCTGTTCCTCTACGCGTTCCCTCCCTTGCCTCTGCTAATCCGGCTCGTCAACCAGCTCAAGAGGTCACGGTGCAGGATGATCCTCGTCGCACCTGCGTGGCCGAGGCAGATATGGTTCCCGGACCTTCTGGACTTGTCAGCGTCCCCGCCGATCAAGCTGCCGGCGGACGCGGATCTACTCTCCAGGGAAGGAGGCGCCATCCTCCACCACGACCCGAAGTCGCTGAACTTGCAGGCCTGGCTCCTGCAGCGCTAGAGTTTGGAGGATACGACATACCGGCCGATTGCAGAGAGGTTCTTGCAAAGGCCAGGGCGTCCTCGACTCTTAAATGCTACGGACACAAATGGAAGAGGTTCTCTGTCTGGTGCCACGCACAGAAGATTAACCCTCTACGGATTACGGCTCCCCAAGTACTGCCGTACCTGCTGACGCTGGCCAAAGCTGGTCTAGCACACGCGTCCATCAAGATCCATCTTGCTGCGATCTCCCGGTACACCAGAACCACGGGGCGGACGTCCTTGTGGTCTCATCGTCTGGTGAAGGAGTTCATGAAGGGACTGTTCAGATCGTTCCCGCCGGTGAAGGCTCCGGCCCCGGCGTGGGAGCTCAACGTGGTGCTGACCAAGCTCATGGGACCTCCGTTCGAGCCTCTGCACTCGACCCCGTTGAAGTTTCTATCGTGGAAAACAGCTTTTCTTGTGGCCATCCCCTCCGCACGACGAGTGGGAGAGATCCAGGCCCTTTCCTGCAAGCCCCCGTACTTGACTTTCCACGACACGAGGGTAGTGCTCAGGACGCACCCCTCCTTCATGCCCAAGGTGCCGTCAGACTTCCATCTCAACGAACCCTTGGTGTTGCCTGTGTTCTTCCCGTCGCCTTCGTCGCCGGCTGAGAGGACTTTGCACTCGCTGGATGTGGCTAGAGCGCTGAAGTTCTACGTAGACCGCACAAAGTGTTTTCGGAAGACGTCACAACTCTTTGTGAACTTTGGACCTGTCAATCAGGGGAAGGCTCTCTCGAAGGCTTCCATTTCCAGATGGCTCTCCGGCTGTATCATGTACTGTCACCGGTTGGCAAACCGACCGCTGCCTGGCCGTCCGAGAGCCCATTCCACCAGAGCGATCGCAGCTACCACGGCGTTCCTATCTGGTGTGCCCCTGCTGGACATATGCAGGGCTGCTACGTGGAGGTCGACGCACACCTTCACGAAATTCTACTGCGTCGACCGGGATTCCAGGGAGGAGTCCAGGGTCGGCCAAGCAGTGCTGCGCAACCTGTTCGCCTGAGGTGAGCCTGGTGAGGAGGTAAGATGCTTAATGTTGAGTTGATGTGATGCTTAATGTTGAGCCTTTGCCACCTCCCGTGGTTGTGCATGTGTGTACTGCTATGTATTCTTTATTCATGAGCATGTGAATCCATGCCAGACCCCATGCTGGAGAAGGAACAAGTTACTTAACTGTAACTGTTGTTCTCCAGCATGGGTCTGGCATGGATTCACATGCGAACCCTCCCGCCTACCCCTCTGCGGCTCTTCACTTGGTCATACTGCCACTTCACGTGCTTCCAAATCTGAAGATGGCTGCCAGAGGCGGTGCTTAGGTAGAGGGCAGTCATTGGCTGTGGTCAGTATGACGCAGAGACCAGTGATTGGTTATTACTACGAAAGACAGATCAGAAACGAAACTGATACTGGTTTTTTCTTTACCGAGGATTCCCAGCCTGACGACGGGGAATATTCATGAGCATGTGAATCCATGCCAGACCCATGCTGGAGAACAACAGTTACAGGTAAGTAACTTGTTCCCTATGGGACAAGGACCTTGTTGTTACAATGTCCTCTTGGAAAAACAAGGGGACTAGGTACAGAATATATTCTCTAGTCAATTGTCGACACATGTTTTGGCCCTGTAGCATTCTCGAACAGCTGGTTCTAAAACCGTCTTCAGGGGGTTACTTATTAAAAAAAATATTACCACCCCTCCCTCCACTAGGGCGTCTGTAAGACCCATTTCCTGGTTAATTTTCCTAAACCTTCTGGAGGTCGCTTTGCCCGGGTTGTCGCCTCTACACCCCCCCCACCCCCCAACCATCCTCTTGCGATCTCTAACCGGCTCTAAGACCAGGTTAAAGCCCCCCTCCCCCACAACCAATCTGCCCTCCACAAATAGTCTCAGTTCGTTTTTAACACCCTCCCAAAATTCCACATGTCTCACATTGGGGGCCTAAGAGCGAACACACTCATCCTATTGCCATGCAGGGATCCCTTAATGAATAGAAATCTACCCCCCGGGTCCCTCTGTATCCCATCCACCACCAGTGCCAGCTGGGCCGAGAGCACAATCGCCACCCCTTCATTTTTCTCCTTGCTGGAGGCCGCAAATTCCTCCCATCCCAGCCCCAGGCGTGGTTCCCTCCCCCTCTGCCAGTGCGTCTCTTGTACCGTCAAGATATCTAGCTTGGCCCTTTGGAATTCTGCATGGTCATTGATCTTTTAGCAGGATTATTAAGCCTGCTTACATTCAGGGAACCAATAACCAGGTCATCCCCCGCGGTCATGACACATTCCCAATCCTCATCCTGACACCATCCCTCCCTGAGACACGCTGAGCCATCCCACTGAACACTTTGTCCCCAGTGAAGGTCTGTTTGCCTGAACTCTAAACAAATAACCCAACATGCCCTCCCCCTCTGTAGAGCCATGCGCCATTCCCTCCCTCCCCCCTCCCCCCTTTCCCAATCACCCCCAACCCCCTGGCATCCAATCCTGGCACATTCCCTACCGCCTTCCATGATAAGGTCCCGAGTCAGCAGGACTCACTTCAAAAACACCACTCTTCTTGAGCCCCCCCCCTCACAAGAAACCTCAAAATGACATCTCCTTCAACCGTCCGCGGAGATACTCACTTGCCTGCTGCCCCCCACCTCATGTTACCAGGTCAAGGGCCTCTTGTTGGGGTATTTAGCTTTTTGTATTTGCTGGCCCCGCCATCTTGCGTCTATTTCTGGTGCCTGCGGCCTGAACCAGTGGTCCAGCGGTCTCTCCTGAGTCTGATGCCTGGAGCTGTGAGTCTTCCACGAGTTCTTCAGACACTCGACTTATGTCGCCCTCCATCGCCACCCGGTAATTGTGGCTGTTATATTCAAAGTTTAGGGAGAAAGGGAACCCCCCTCGGTACTGCACCCCTTTGTCCGTCAGCCACTTTGTACGGCCCGCTCACCATCTTCTCCTTGTGAGGATGAGAGCCGAAAGATGCTGGAAAATGGTGATCTGGGCTTTGCCGTAGTTAGTTGGACCCGCCTTCCTACCCCCCTCCAGGATCTTTTAATTTGATTTTTTTATATTTGTTTTATTAACTTTTACAACTTACTGCTGTGGCACATCACAGCACATTATTGTACATCCATAGTTCGTGCTCAGGCTCACCCGCCGCCATCCCACCCCCGTCCCCTCAGCCTACCGCATTCATTACTGTAACTCTGCTGGTTCTGCCTATATTAAGCCACACTTTGTTTAAATGTCCTTCTCGCCTCCGGAAGTGGGTCTAGAAACCAGTAGGTCCTTCTTTGAATGTTCTTGCATATCCACAAACAACTTAGGAAGCATAGTTCTCCAGGTGTCAATGTCTGTGCTTCCCTCCCCTGGCTCGAGCACACTGCTTCCTGCCACACTGAGGTCTCTGCCAATGTCCATTTTTGCAGATCTCTCCACCACTGTCTGGCGTCTGGGCCAACTTGTGCTTGCCACCCCATCGCTATCTTTCATTTGGTCAATGCATACCCTAGGTCTTTAAGTCTACTCACATGCTTCAATGTCTTAGACCTCAGGAAAACGCCCAGCAAACAAGCTATGGGAGAGTGCACGTTTAATACTACATCTGGTTTCGATAATAACCGTGCCACTTCCCTCCAGTATTGTACCACCTTAGTTCAGGCCCAGAACTTATGTCAGCATTAACCAGTTTACATTTCGGGCAACATTACTCTTCGTTCGTATTGAACCCTGACATTCTTTTAGGGGTCAGATATGCCCGGTGAGTCGCATACACCTGCAGCAGCTGCAGTTTAGTATTACGGGACACCTGTTTGTGATAAGAGAGCACCCTTTCCCATACTCCTTCCCCAAATGATTTTCAGTGGTCCGCCTCCCAGCTTGGTCTATTCTCAATTGTCCTCTCGGCCTGCTGGTCCATAATTATCACGTTTATTCTAGACACTGCATGTCCCCCTTCCGACGTGTCATAAATTTTCAATCTGCACCTTTTCTATAAATTCGTCACCACATGATGGCCACCTTAGGTTTGTTCCCTTCAGTAGGGAAGCATGTGTTAAATGCTGGCCTCTGTGTAAACAAATTGCAGCGGCTAGCGTGTCAAAATCCCTGGGTTTCTCTTCATACAGGAGGTCTCCCACTGTGGCTACTCCAACGGGTTCCCAATACTTCTGCACTATCAACCTCTGCTCTTGACTATCAGCCTTCAATGCCACTAATGGGACCCGGGGGGAGTATGACGTGATAATTCTCATCAGTTTACAAGCTCTATGCCACATAATTTTCCCTAGTGTTAGTAGGATGGCCGGGTTGCGCAAATATGTGTCCTGTATCCAGACTATCTCTTTCAGAAAGAATGGGCTGCATGCTGGTTGCAACAGTGGGGTGTCTTGAGTTGGCTTGTCTGCAAGCCATCCCGCTACAAATTGCAGCTAGCTTGCCACATAATACATCTCAATGTTTGGTACCGGTATACCTCCTTGATCATGCATACGTTGCAGTTTACTCAGGGCTAGTGTACACCTGCCATTGCGCCACAAAAATCCCCTACATAATGTGTCAAGTTGTTTGAAAAAACTCTTCGGTATATGGTACGGAATGTTGGCGAAGCAGTGGAGAAGCCTTGGTAGCGCTAACATCTTCAAGAATGAGACTCTACCCATCAACGAAAGGGGAAGCTTCGACCAGAACTCCATGGATTTTGACTGCCCACTTACTACCTTCATTGTGTTGTGTGCATGTTTGTCCCTAAGGTCCTGGTATACATCCACTCCTAGGTACCGGAACGTGTCCACAGCCCACTTAATCGGGAGCACAGGTAACAATCTTGTCTAATGACCATATCCTGCCAACGGGAACAAATTAGACTTCTGTGTGCTCTCCATGATGCCTGAGGGTGCTGCATAGCGTTCCAACACTTCTAGTACGTATTCTAGATTACTCTCAGGTTTCTGTAGGTACAGAAGCATGTCATCAGCATATAGGGATACCAAGTGCCACATGCCCTGTAGATTAATTCCTGCCTCTTTATATTCCTTTCGGAGATAGATAGCCAGTGGCTCAAGCACCAGGACAAAAAGCATAGGCGTCCAAGGGCATCCTTGTCTTTGCGCCTTTCCGTAAGACTCATTGTTCTGAGATTTGGCTACCTGTTTTCACCCTGGCTACCGGCTGGCTATATAATAGTTGGACCCATTTAATATAGTTAGGGCCTATCCCAAACCTCCTTAATGTGGCTAACAACTAAGGCCATCTGATTGAATCGAACGCCTTGACTGCATCCAGTGAGGCCACCACATACTGGTTCGTGCTGTCCTTGGTATAGCCTATTATATGGTGTAGCCTACGCAAGTAGCCTGTGATGCTTCTCCTGGTACATATCCTGTTTGTTCCGGATGTATTAGTGTGGCTTTTGAAGTTTTTAATCTGTTTGCCAGTAAACCCGTTAGTATCTTCCCATCTTGATTAAATAATGAGAGAGGCATATGAAACCCGAGATACTTGTCTGGCTTATTTGGCTTAAGAAGGGGTATAATAATGGATTCTCTTAATGATAGCGGGAAGACTTCTAACTTGAATGCCTCATTCAGCATAGCCAATAATGGAGGTGCCACCTCCATAACGTATTCCTTGTAAAATTTGCGAGGCAATCCATCGTTGCCTGGCGTTTTGCCTGTAGGGAGTTCCCCAATCGTGGTCACCAACTCCTCCAGGGTTATGGGTGCTTCCAATAGTTCAACTGCCCTAGCGTCTAAGGTGGGGAGCTCTATCTGCTTAAGGGCTTCTTCTAGATCTAATATCTGCACTTCCAAGGTGTCGTCATGCAGGGAATTATAATACTAAAAAAACCTCTTATTTATCTCGGCTTGTGTTACACGCAACATGCCATCGCCACCTACAACTGATCTTATTGTGTGACGCTGCGTGTCGCTCTTGCAAGCCACCCCCCACCAGCACTTACTTCAGCACTCACCCTGCACTTGCCACCTGCTGTCCGCTCTTTTATTTATTTGGTTTATTTATTATCCCATGTACTGCACTTTCCGTTCTTTTATTTATCTTGTTTATATTATCCCATGTACTGCACTTTCCCCGCCCCAGCCCCTCCTGCACTTTTCTTCCGCCTCCCTTGCACTTGCACGATCTGAACGACACCTGGCCTAGTAAGATCATTGTCTGTCTTCCCTCTGTTCCCCCCCTTGCCTCGTTGTGCCTTGAAACACCTGTGTATAGGCGCGTTATAAATGCCATATCATATATCTTGTACAACCAACCAAGCAATCATCCTGCCGGGTTTGTCTCCATCAGCTTTCTGTTTCCCCACATATTTTGAGTAACTTAGCTTGCTCAGCCTATCCCAATGCTTTATACATTCATGCTTTAATCTATTGGATTCCGGAATGCAGTCCCCTGCTTCCCCTGCACGCTGTTCAACTTCTTGTAAAGCTGCTTCTGACCTTACCAACTCTTCTGTAATTGCGGCCTGTATCCCGCCTACTTTGGATATTGCAAGTCCCCTTATCACTACTTTAAATGACTCCCATAACGTTCCAGCTGATGGCACGCTGCCCGTGTTGTGTGTGAAGTAGTCTACTATACCCTCTTGAAGATACTTCCTGAATGCCCTATCTCTCAGGGCCTCTCCCCGCAGTCTCCACATCAGAATACGGGCCCTTTGGGGACCACCTGCTATGTGATCAGCAGCGGTGCATGATCCGATAATACTCCTTTGGGGGTGCATAATGGGAATATCCCAGAGCCTGTGGGTGGAGGCTACGCCACACATCTACCAGACCAAAGGCTGTGACTAATGTATTGAGTTATTTAGCTGGGGGGCCCGGGAGCGTACATATTTAGTGTCTGATCTGTCAGGTCTAGGACCGCGTGTACAATTGAAATCCCTTCCCCAAATCATGGTACAGTGTCTATAAGGGCCCACCTTGGGGTACAAGGAATGGAAGAACTCCCCTACATCATGATTCGGGGCGTAGGTATTGATGAAGCACAACTCACGCTTCTCTAAGAAGCTGTGAACCAAGGCCATGCTACCTTCTTTGTCTGTTACCGTTTGAAGGACACGGAAGGGCACTGAAGGGGCAATCCATAGTAGTACGCCTCTAGCATACGCCAAATAGGACGGACCGATCATGGTACCGCTCCATTTAGAAGTAAGGACTTTGTGTTTTTCTGTAGTTAAATGTGTCTCCTGGAGGAGGGCTACATCCACTTTGTGACGGTAAATCGGTCATTATGCGGTTTCTCTTATTGAAATTATTCAAGCCCCTGACATTCCAGGTAATAACTCTAAGAACCCCTGCCATTGGTCCGATTCCTCCTAAGCACTCTGCGTCTGCCTCTTGCACCTCTTGCATCTCTTGTGACTGTGTCGGCTGACCCATAACATTTTCCCAAATCCCCAACTTCCCCCTCCACCCAACTGCCCTCCCTACCCCCAACTTCCCCCTAACTTCCCAACCGTTGCCCAGCTATGTTCCCCATGCCCAGGCATCCCTACGTCTCACTTCTGCACCGACCAAACGTGTCCTCCGGTGCCGGTTGTGCAGCAGGCATATATCTAACTAATAGTATCTGAAACAAACCGTGATCGTGGGTAGAGGGCTCTTCCCGACCATGTCCTCCCCTGTGTCCTCTGGGAGTGCGCAGTGTTAGCTCCCGTGCTTCATAGCATCACTAGCCTAAAGTTCCAGTGTTGTTACTCTTATGTAGATCCCTACACCACTTGATTCAGACTCTCCCCGAGCGAGCTCTGAGGTCAGCAGGTTACTTTCTTGTTGCGTCGTCCATTTTCTCCTCCGCTACGGCAAGTGCTTTCCATCCATCCACTTGTAGGCTTCATCTGGGGTATCGAAAAAAGATAGCTTGCCCATTGTGTATAATTTTAAGCCTTGCCGGGTACAACATGTATTTAAGAGAGGATTTGCGGAGTCTTTTCTTAACAAAGGCAAATTGCATTCTGGATTTTTGTACCTGGAGGGTATAGTCCGGGTACGCCGTGATTTTTGCAGATGCTCGCTGTATAGTGCCCCCGACCTAAAATAATCCAGGATTTTTTCTCTGCCCTTATAATTCAGGATCTTATTAGACGCCTGATGTTTTCTCCCTGCCCTTCCTTCTGCATCTTCCACTCTCCCTTCCTAATTCTTAATTTGCTGCTGCATTATTGATGACATTTTATCAGAGTCTTGGAGCTGTGTTGTGTTTATAGCCACCTGCTTCTCCAATGTCCCAGTTCTTTCTGTCCGCACTCTCACATCCTGCCACAGGAGGTTAACGTACAAACTGATAGCGTCCATTTTATATTCTAATGAGGCCTTGAGGTCTGCGATGGCTGCCAGGACCTGTTGGTCACCACCTGCTTGTTCCATAATGCTAGTCTGTGATTTTGCGGCCGATGGGATTTGCGTCATCATTCCCCCTACTTTTGTGACGTTGTCTGACGTGGGCTGTTTAGGTTTGGTTCTCGGCGTCTTGGATGACATATGTGGGGCACAGAGAGACTGTTGGGTCTACACCGGCAATTTATTTATCTGCACCACTGATGGTGTATCTGTAGGCACAGTCTCCTGGATAAACTTTACTTGTCCTGCAGGGATGCGTGTGGCGTTGTTCTCGAAGGCTTCTTGTGTTTGTTGTGCTACACATAGCCTACTGTCCACTCTGGGACTCTTGGCGCTACATCCACCTAAACCATGTGCTGTTGGTTCTCCCTATAGGAGTGCTCTTATCGCCATCTTAGCACTATTTATCTTCCTTGCCTCCCCATATGGCTAAGCATTTGTGCAGCAACTCTCCCAGTCTTCCTGGTGCTGTCTGCGATGCTCCTGGGTGTAATATAATATTTCACTCTAAGGAGGGGATACGGGGATGCCGCGTGTGCCTGCTGGGCTGCCGCCTTTCCCGTTACTGCAGCACCCTTGGGCCGTCCGATCCGACTCGCCCGACCCTGAAATGTAGTTACTTTTCTAGCCGGCTCCAGGATCTTTGTCCTCTGTTGATAATAATGGAAGTGCACCAGCACCAAACGGGGCACTCTGGAACCACCCCCCCCCCCCCACTCGATGAGCCCCATCAGTGGTAGGTTCATCCATGGCGTTGTCTCCGAAAAGCGTGAAGAGCACCCCCCGGATGGATCTTTTGATGTCGCCCTCCATTTCCCCTTCTCTTTCTGTGAAGCCAAACAATGTAGGTTGTGACGATGTTTCCTATTCTCTGTCGTCCAATTTGACCGTGGTCTCTGCTTCCCTCCTTTCCATGTCCACCAGCCTCAAGCGTCTGGAGCTCAAGGGTGTCCACTGAGGCCCAATTGGCTTCCAGCCCTTGGATCTTATCTTCCACTGAGAGGAGTCTCTGGTCCATTTTGTCCAACCTCTGGTCAAGGGCTGCTCTGATGCCCCTGATATCCTCTATGAAGGCTGCCATGTCAGACTTTGTGGCTGCTGGTTCACCCTCCATGTCAGCCCCCAGGGGGGCAGAGCCTGTTCCCTGCCCGCAAACTGGAACCTCTGCAAGGAAACTCTCCAGCTCATGGGCCGGGGGTCCCCCTGGTGGCCAAAGCTTTGCAGGTCCACGCTGTTCTCCCTCTAAGCTGTTGCACTGGTGCCTCCGGCCGGGTCTCCCCCTCTTCCCAGGGGGCTCTGGCTGCCCTTATGACGACCTCTCTCCCTTTCTTATTTGTCACCGTCGTCTGGGATGTGGATTACCAACACCAGCCAGGGCTGACCCCCTGTGTCACCTCTCAGGTTCCTTACGGGAGCCCACTCCCCATGTACGGTGGGGGAGACTCCTCTGCCTCTTCTCCCTCTCTGGCGGGGCCAGCTGATTTGGTCAACGTGTGTCTCCCATGTCTGTGGTGTGGCCCGCGTGCTTCTAGGGCCGGCACTCGAGCGGCTGGATTGGGGTAGAGTCACTCACATAAGTCCTCTCCTGGGCCTCCACCCCCTACAGGCCAGAGGTGTCCCCTTCTCCTCCTCACTGGCACCACACAGCGAGGGCAATGGCTGCCCTCCCCAGGGGGCCAGTTGCACTGCACTCTAGTCCGGACCCTGCCTCCAACCCTCTCATCAGGCCTCCAGTCAGGGAGTCCCCTTCAGCACCCCAGGTTTACAGGACAGGGAGAACTCCAGGGGCCACAATCAAAAGTCACTCATATGGTGGGGGCGCTGTCGTCACTGATCCCTGTGCCGGCGTGTCTCTCCTCTCCATGGGACCTCACTGTAGGGAGCCTCCCAGCCCCCCCACACAAGGGACACCAAAGGCCACAGGGCCGGCTCTGCCACAGTGGCCACTTTATCCCTGGAACTCCATTGCATTTAATGCAGCAAAGCGGCTTTCCTCACTGTGATCCTCTGGTCGCCTCCTGCTGTTAATGTTGGGGAGCCGTGTCTCCAGAGCCCCAAAGCGGGCATGCCGCGCGGCCCCTCTTGGACCCCTGTAGCCTCCAGCCCCCTTCACGTGAGGTCCACAGAACACCGGGCCTCGCGTGCACTTTGTTTGATCACTGCCGCGGGCTGGGGTTCTCTGTCTCTCCCGCCTCTGCTCTCACCACGGCTAGCTCAGCCGTTTCAACTTTGATCAGCTTCAAACTCGGAGCTTGTGCGCCCTGGACACTCCTCTTGCGGGGACCAGCGTAGAAATCACTTTCTGGGTGGAGGGGAGTAAAGGAGGGGGGGGGGGGCAGAGCACCTTTATGTCCTGCTGGCTCGGAGCACACAGGTTAGCTTTTCTCTATGCGCCCCCTGGTGGCCTCCATCCACACAGATATTTTAAACAATATCTTCACCCAATGAGGGCATCCACCTTTAGACCTATTTGTAACTAAGCAAAATGCACAATGCCGGACTTCAAATCCAGGGTTCCCCAACCAGGATCCAAGGGGATCGCCCTGTGGATGGGTTGGTCTGGGAAATTTGTTTATGCTTTTCCACCGACACCATTCCAAAACAAAATAGTGCACAAGATGCACCAGGTACAAGTCACTCTAATCCTAATAGCTCCCATGTGGGCTCAACAGCCATGGTTTCCACACTGTGATATTGGCATCATGGAAGGAGACACAGACAACAGATTCAATGTATAACAAAATACTTTTATTAAAGAAAATGTAGGATGGAGTAAGGCCTAACTTGCCCTATGCTAAAGTGGGATTTCCCTACCTAAGGAAACTAAAGAAAGTCGTGTCAATAGGTTCAACTGAAAAGTCTGTCTGTGTCCAAAACCATACATGCCCTCTCAACTAAGACAAAACAATGTGTAGGAATGTCAACCATAAACTAAACAGTGTTCCAGAAGTAAAGTTCTGAGCTAATTTCAGCTTGAGCTTACTTTTCAGCTTCTTTTCCCCAAATGTTAATAAGTTCATTACAATATTCAATTTACCTTCTTTTGGACACAAAGTAATAATGTTCCACACTTTTGTAAAGGTCAGGATGCCCTTCCCCAAGTTCAATATAGTTCCAGGGCAGCACGTCTCGGGTTTCCCTTGCCCAAATTCAATATCATTATCAAAGAATTCCACAAAAAGAAGTATCTTGAAGCTTTGTCTTTAAACATTATTTCAACAATTCTTTACAACTCGGGGTTCCCTTCCCCAAGTCTGGTATGCATCAAACTTCCTTGTTAGCATGTATGGGTTCTCTGGTCTTGGCACAGTTGTTAGACCACAGGGTCCACCCATTACAGGTCAAGCAACCAGGGACCTTCCATTCGCTTTCAACAGTTCTTTGTTCAACAGGTAGTAGTTCTCTGGTCTAGGCACAGTTGTTGGATCGCACAATCCACCATTATAAGTCACGCAACCAGGAACTTCTGCTCTCCGTGAATAGTTCAGTATTCAGCCAAACAAGTAGTTTCTCAAATGTAGCTTCACAACTTTAATATACAAGTGGTTTCTCAACCTTGACTCCAATTTTGCACTCAGAGTATTTCATTCAACTTAGTTTCCTATTTGCTTTCAGGTTATTGTTCAATATTTAGGAGGTTTGTTCTTTCCTTTCACTTTGGTATTCAACATATGCAGGTTTTAATTATTTCATTTAGTTCAGTGTTCAATAAATCCAACTTTGCTCGTTTCATTCAATTCGGTATTCAATAAAGGCAACTTTGCATCTTTCATTCATTTCATTATTCAATAAAGGCACTTTGCTAATTTCCCTGGACTGCTAATACATTCAGAATCCCTTGGAGCGCCCAGGTGGTTCCAGAGTCCCCACAATTTACCCGGAACCGGCAGCTGCTCTTAACGGCTTCTCCCCAAGCGGGAAAGCCTGTTCACCGGGTACTTTGATCAGCACACAGCGACTCTCGTGTCCAGCTCCGCCTCCGCTCCTTGGCAGCGCCTGCTTCCCACCTTCCCTTCCGTGGGATCTTTGTCCTGAACAGTTGCACCAGCAGGACTCCCAGGACTTGGTCAGCGTCTCGGCTTCTTGTGCTCCTGCACGTCTCCTCCTGCTGTTTTCCCATGTCCCTGCTTCTCTCTTGTGCTTCAGCATTCCACCTTGTATACACCTGTGCTCCTTTAATGGGCTGAAGGTGTATTCCATTAATGAATGCTGCTTGGCTGTGATTTCAAGGACATGCCTCACCTTCATGCATGTTCTTCGTCCCAGTACCAAAGTGGTGACAGTAACGGGTGTCTCTTACTCTGTTGCTTCTTCCTCGTCTCAGTACTAGAGTGGAGAAAGTTTGTAATGTTCATAACTCTGTTTCTTCCTCGTCTCAGTACTGTTAGGTACCCCAAGAGGGGAATAAAGTGGAACTGCCGTATAATGACCCATGCTGGTTGGGGGGGGGGTTAAACTGGTTATCTCAACGATGGGGGATTCTATGTTTTGTCCCAAGGTACCTCATCCCCAATCTTTCTCCTCCTCTTTCTTACAAATCTTGCATGATGATATCTCCTGCCCTTCTCAGAGACAAGGGAACATGGTGAACAATATCCCATAACCACTTCTGGGATGTGGTTCACTCCTGAAAGGAGGATGTGGAATACTGTGTCTTAATTAGGGGCATCCCAACTCCAATCCCCAAGAACCCTCTATCCAGCTGATGCGCCCTCTCTTGTCTGACCCCAGGGACAGGATCCAAAAGTTATGGCCTTTCCCTGCCCACCTTGGGGGGGAGTTGATGTGAGAACGCCCTCAGGTTTCTCACAACACCTACTCAAACTAGCAATGTGCAAACTGATGAAACGTCTGTGCCCCTACAGTATGCTGTCGCAACACGAGGGTACGACTTTCCATCCATATCCTCAAACTCTGAACTTGGCAACTTTGCCCCTGAAGCCCTATAGTTTGGACATTTAACCCTTCCACAAACGTGAATGGACATCCTGAAAGAAGCACAAAAGCCTAACACAACACACTGTTAATTTACCAAGTGGAAATGATTTGTCATTTGGTGCAAATCGTGCAACATCAATACAATTGACTGTACTCCTTTGCATATAGTCCACTGTATGCGTTATCTTATTGACTCGGGTCCAGTCTTTAAGTCTCTCAAAGTAGATTTAGCAGCACTGTCTGCTTACATTACTTCTCAAAACACGGTATCGTGGTGGAAAGTACCACTGGTCAAAGCGTTTATGGAAGGTGTTAAAAGACTATATGCTCCCATTTCAAATCCACCACCTGTTTGGGACCTCAAAGTTGTGCTTCCAAAACTCATGGGTCCACCTTTTGAACAAATGCACAAGGCCAGTCTCAAGCATTTAACTTACCAGACTGAATTTCTTGTGGCTATCACTTCTATAAGACAAGTCTGTGAACTTCAAGCACTCTCAGTCCAAGATCCCTTCATTATCCTTAACAACGACAAGGTGGTTCTTAGAACCCATCCTAGGTTTTCACCTAAGTTCCTATCAAAGTTCCATGTTAATCAGTATATTGAACTACCAGCTTTTTTTCAACATCCTACAAATTCAGCAATAAAGAGCCTTCATACTCTAAATGTAAGTAGGGCAGTCATGTACTACCTAAACAAAACTAAACCGTTAAGGAAAACAGATCAACTCTTTGTTTCCATAGTATTTGGCAGAGAAGGAGATCATGTCTGTTAAGAACGCTATCTCAAGGTGAATAGTCAAATGCATCCAGCTTTGCTACTCACTGTCAAAATAGACATTACCTTTTACACGAAGACCCCACTCTGCTCGAGGCACAGGGGCTACTTTAGCATTCATCTCAAATGTTCCTTTCAATGCAATTTGCAAGGCTGCTACTTGGAGTTTCATTCATACCTTTACACATCATTACCGCTTAGACACACACTCTAAAGCAGATTCACAGTGGGACAAGCAGTATCAAAACCTCTATTTGCCGCTGTACCTTCACACAACCCACCTCCTTCAACTCAGCGTAATCGTATTTCTGATGCTCGTATCTCCTTGGATTCACTCCGCCAACCCTTCCTCCCCTCCTGGAGTTGAAAATGCATAGTGGTTTTTCTTTACCTTTATCTTTCTACTTGTATCTTTCTTGTACTCACTCAAACACTTCATGCTCCCTTATGTCGGAATCAAAATAATCTGAGGAACCTCGACGCGTGAAGGACCATGGGTACAGTAGACGTCACACAAGGGATAGTATTACAAACATGCCCAGTCGACGTCCCTTTCTTCGCATATTGAAAACAAGTCATGCAATACTCCACGACTACCACTAGATGTCGGCCTCTGCAGAGCATGTGATACAAGCATCAGAAATACGATTATGGTGAGTAATGTATGATATATATATATATATATCAAAAGACGGAAAGGGCTGTAAACAGTCCAAAATGCAGCGGCACTCAAGCAATTTGAAAGAGGCAATATATAAATCAGGTCCAAGGCTTCTTTGGTTGTGCAGAAAAAGTCCTTTATTTGTATATCATCGATGGACAAAGGAGAGCAGCAGCAGCACACAGAGAAAGAACAATGCATTTCACCCTAAACAGGCTTCGTCGGGTTAGGTGCAAGTGAGAGAGGACTGCTGC
Source organism: Ambystoma mexicanum (assembly GCF_040938575.1). Lineage (NCBI taxonomy): Eukaryota > Metazoa > Chordata > Amphibia > Caudata > Ambystomatidae > Ambystoma > Ambystoma mexicanum. The sequence continues at coordinate 351,935,722 of NC_090929.1, forward strand.
TATGTAATGTGTGTGTTTAGTCCTGCATTGATGTTGTTGGCAAGAAAAACACTGGTGGAGTCCGGTACAGTAGCGCTAACCACACAAAAAACAGCCCTCCATCTTGAAGTGATTTTGGCCACAGTATAATACATGAAACATAAGGCACTGAAGGTTAAAATATAATACACATGTTGAAGCGAAGCATCAATATAGAATAGGTTTAAGTAGCTGGATGGATAAATCCTTATGGAAGAAAGTATCTGTAATAGCTCTGAATGTTGCTACATTATGCAGATACTGATTCTCGAGATGCCGTATCCTCAGTTAATGATGCTTTGTTAGTGTCCCATGTTTCTGAAATGATAATACCACAGAGCGACCGCGAGTGCGGTAACCAATTCTGCACTTTTATTTCTATCTGCGCAATGTAGTATACCGTGTGCAGATTAGTTTTATAACGGAGGGTAGATAATATACAACGTGAATCGCTAATGTTAGGGTTGCGTTAAGCCACCATGACAATTTGATTCAATCAGTTGGTTTGGAAAGTGCACGTACAGTGTACTTAATACGTACGAAATTAAGAAAGTGAGAGCTGATTCAATTGTCATGCAAGTACATCACATGTCAATGGAGTGCCAAAACACTGTGCACAGATAAGGCAATTGGGTAAAGTGAAGCTGCAACGGAACAAGTCCGCTCGTCGCTAGTGGGTAAAAGATATCGGGACACTGTGCATAATGGAGCGTGGATAAAATAAATCAACAAAGGATAGAAATTCAATCAACCCTGATGGGTACGAGAGACATCTGAGTCCAGGTGATGTAGTATATTGGCACAAGATAGAAAGAGCAATGTGCTTTCTGCTATTGGAGATTAAAATAGAAGCGTGAACTTGGCTAAATATCCTGTAGCAATATACTAGGCCCAGAGGCCAGCGGAGTGTCTAAACACTGTGCAAAATAAGACAATTCGATGGAATGGAGCAAATATATAGCTGACGGTAATCCCTTGCGGGCGTCAGTACCCTCTGTTATTGGGGTGATTCTGCTGCCGCTTGATATATACACCATAGTGATGTATAAAGTGCGCAGTGTGAGTCTAAAAACTATCTCAAAACCGGAAAGGTTCTATGACTGATCACTGACAGTGAACCCTCACGGTCATCAGTATCCTCTATTATTGAACTCGTTTTGCTGCCGCCTGCTATGTGTATCAGACAGAAATATAAGGTGCGCAGTACAGATCTAAAAATCATCTAAAATCTCGAAACGTTCCATGACGTATCACTGACAGTAGGCCCTCACGGGCATCCGTGTCCTTAGCTCCTGGCCTGAAAAAGAAACTGCCAAGCGGATTTCATATCACTGGTCAGGCCTGATCACCGGCAGTGAACCTCGCGGGCGTCGGTGTCAAACTCCTACATTCAAACCCTGGAAAAGATTCTGCCTGATAGGTTTCATATCCAAAAAGTGTAATGTGCTCATGTCAGAATATCATGTATCTGGGGAACAGACTACAATACGTTGCTGAACAAAGATCTTATAAATGCCAGCATGTGTACCATAGAGAAGCAGTTATCAGTAAAATCGTACCTGCCGGACCCTACTGATCAGATATGCACCAATTCCTGTATCATTGAAAACAGTTTATGTGGGCAACAATGCAAAGAGATGCACCTGAGTAAAAATTGTTATGAGGAAATGTGAACATTAAAACATGAGGACATAAAACCATGAGAATTCAAAATACGTTTTCGACCATGAGTTATTAGTGTCAATTCGATCCAGAGAAAAAGAGGAATAGATGTTGTTTAATCCCCCACAAAGGTATAATGTTCCTTTTCCCGAATGTGGCCCGCTGGAGATTTGGTATTATAGTCTACTATGTAGCGCGATTCCATCTGTCTGAGCCTCCTGAGTCTGTCGCCTCCTCTTGGATGTACTGGAACAGTGTCAATTGCAAAATATTTGAAGGAGGAGATATTACCTTGATGTCTATCCTCAAAGTGCTTTGCGAGAGGGTAGGACATGTCTCGATTTTTGATAGACTGCGCATCTTGCAACATCTGCAAGCTATCTTCCAGTTTGGTACTGCCTATATACCATAGATTGCAATCACAGGTAATGACATAAATTGCAAACTGAGTGGAGCACTTGATTTCTTTCTTGATTAGCACTTCGTTTTTCATTCAGGGAAGTTGGTACTTTTTCATGTTTTGCCCAAAGCGACATGCTTTACCTTTAACGCATTTGCGGAAACCAGGCGTTTGGCTGGAAAACCAGCCATCTGTATTCTGAGTGTTGGCCTGCTGGAACATGCTGTTTGATAATTTTGTTTGTATTGAAGCTGGTTTTCTATATGTAACTGTTGCATTGTCTTGGAGAAGATGACAAATGTCTTTATCTCTCTTGAGCAAATGCCAATGTTTACCCAGAATTTGCTTTATTGCTTTGGCGCTTAAATTGTATGTGGTAATAAATCTGATGATTGTCTCCACTGTTTTGCAGATTCCTGGAGCCAGGCATTTTCTTGGCTAATATGTCTTCCTTTGTTTTGCTGTAGCAGTGATCATATGCTTCATTGATCATACATTTGCGGTAAACTCTCACTAGGAATCTTGCAGCTGTTTTCTTGGCGTTGTTTTCCCAAATTGTATTCTTGCTGCAATTTCTCTTGATCCGGAGGAACTCGCCATATTTTTGAGTGAAGTTGGATGTGCACTTGTAGCATTTAGCGCCGCATTGGAACTGGTCTCTTTCTCGTAGAGTTCTGTAATGATAATGTCCTTCACTATTTTTACTTTGATGTCTAGGTAGAGCACTTCAGGTCTATGGTGATGATCCGTAAACTTGAGGTTCAGATGTTCCTGGTTGAGAGTATGGAAAAAGGCCATCCATTATACTTCCGTTCCATATAATAAAGAGGTCATCGATAGACCTTTGCCATACGATGACTTTATCGGTGAACTTCCTTTTGTCTTCATCAGAGAAAACATTCTCTTCCGAAGCCCCCATAAACAAATTGGCAAAAGTGAGGGATACTGCAGTGCCCATAGCAGTTCCACAGGTCTGATTTGTAAAAAGCCTGGTTGAACATGAATGTGTTATAGGTTAGGATGAAGTGAAGCATTTCCAGTAGCATTTGCGAGTGGTCGCGGTAGCTGAGAGATCTTGTAGATAGATATCTTTTGACTGCTGCTAGGCCTTGCGAGTGTGAGATGCAATTATACAAGAGACCACATACAAAGTAACCAAGAGGAAATCTTGATGCCATGGGATGTGGTCTATCTGGTTGAGGAAAGCTGTAGTATCTTTAGTGTAAGATGGGAGCGTCTCTACAAATGGAAACAGAAAGGTATCCACACATTTGGAGGTGTTTTCCAATAGTGAGTCGATTGACACCACTATTGGCCAGCCCGGTGGTCTGGACATACATTTGTGGATTTTAGGGATGAAATGAATTATCAGTGATTGGATGGTCTTTAGTTAGATATTTCTTTTCTTTCAGATTAATGAGGCCCTGGTCATGCCAACACCACAGCTTGTTATCATATTCTTGCTTGTATTGAGGATATGGGTTGTGTGGTAGTTTGGCATAGCTGTGGGTATCCCTTAGTTGTCTCATGGCTTCTCTTAGGTAGTCCTCGGTGTTGACGACTACGACATTGTCTCCTTTATCGGAGGATTTGATGAAGATTGACCCATCAGTCCGTAAAAAGTAGAAAGAAAGGTAAGAAAAAACCATTTCACCTGAAATGCGAAAATTGGAAAATCCATTGGAGCCAGGTTGCACACTCCACAGCACCCCTAGTTGCCATCGCTGGAAGTTAGCCTCCAGTTCTGAACCACAACAGCAAGGCATTGTGTGTATGCAAATTAGCCCTAATGCAAACCTTTTCCTCCTGGAAATTGTCTTTGTCTAAGAGGGCAGTGCTACTTTATTCATAGCTTAATTGACATTTTGCAAGGCTGTCAGGACAACTACATACTTGCTTTCACCCTTATTAGGGATCATCAGTGCAGTATAGTCCTGACAGATGTGTGGTTGGTGCATTTGGCCATGTTTTAGCAACACCAAGAAAGTAATGGTGGGTTTAAAGAAGTTTGAAAAAAAAAATACCTTTCAACTGAAATTTGAAAATGGTTACCCAGAACTGTAGGTGAACTTTCAGCGATGGCTACTAGGGGCACAGTGGAGTGTGTGACTTGGCTCCAATGGATTTTCCTATTGTGTATGTATGTATCTATATTACACTGCCCGCGGTAGCTATGGTTAAGTTACTAAACCCATAGGAAGACCACTTTTTCAGCGGCTTAGAACTTTGCTCCCTGTTGATGAATCTTCACCAAACTTTGGGTGAGGTTTCGTGGAGTGGGAGCAGAGTTATAGAAGGGGTCCCCAAAAAAATGTTTTCCAGTAGACTGAATGGGGAAAAAACGTTGCGCACGGCTAGAGGCCGAACAGCTGGATGGATTTTAACCAAATTTGTGGCAGGAGCGGGGGCTTGGTTCAGAAAGCGTGCTTTTGTCTGTTTGGTGGAAATCCGATGAGTACATTTGTTGCAAAGAACTGAAATATACGTCTCAAAAAAATGAGTGATATCTGGCTCCGTTCTGCAGACCCATTTCTCTGTTTGCTGCGCGGACAGAAGTCTTATTGGCTTGCATTACGCCGTGATGTCAGCGAACATTGGACGCGGCCGGTGGTTGGCTGGAGGGAAGCGTGCTGTGTGTCAAAGTTTTTGAGAAACGTCGCCATGGTGTATCAGAGGACAGTGTGGCGCCGAAAGAGACTGACAAATATAATGTACGGCATGTTGTGGTGGGAAGAAGGGATGGAAAAGGGTGGGGGAGAGAGAAGTGGTTCTTCTCAGATGTGTGTTTATTAGGTGGATGAAGACGGTGGTGTGCTTGCAGTATCCGTGCGTACTGCACCAATTCGCCGGTCACTGTACAGGCGACTACTATGTGTGATGAATGCAGGCAGCCTTCGTTACGGCACAATATCTTGTGCCACAACCTCTTACCGTGGTGATTGGTGGCAGCTGAATTGCAGAAGGGGAGTGCATTGAAAAACATATATTACTCCATGTGGTGGTGGGAAGAAGGGATGGAAAGGGTGGGGGAGTGAGAAGTGTTCATCTGAGATACGTCAATAGGTGGACGAAGACGTTGTTGTGCCTGCAGTATCCTTGCGTACTGCACCAATACGCCGGTCACTGCACAGGCGACTACCATGTGTGATGAATGCAGGCAACCTTACTTACGGCACGATTTCTCGTGCCGAGACCTCTTTCCGTGGTGACTGCTCAATTGCAGAAGGGGAGTGCATTGCACATGAATTGCACATTGTAAGATAGTGTGTACTCTGGTGTGTTGCATGTGGTAAGCCTGTAGCCCATTCGATGCACAGATAGAGGCCTTGCACCGACAACTATGTGCAGTGGTTGCAATTAGGTTTCACATTGTTTCCTTCTGTGTGTGGTTCATCAGCATTGCATACATTGTTGTAGCCATGGGTGTGGTGCTTGTTAGAACATCCTACAGTGCTTAATCCATGGCTGCAGCTAATGGAGTGAACAGTTCTGCATTGTGTACACTGAGTGCAGTGTTGGAATACTGTCAGTATAGAAGCAGGTAGAGTTGAAGTGCATCTTCTATGTGCATGGATACTGCAGTGTGTGAAGTGGGGGCAAGACTCAAATAGTGTGTGCAGAGAAGTGGATAGGGGTGAACTACATATTTAATAGGATTGTGTAGTGTCCATTGCGCGGAGTGCTGACTACTATACTGCACTATGAGGGATTGCTTTTGTGTACTGAATAGAGTGCTGGGAGCATGCCCACTGTTGCAGACGTGTTTTTGGTTTGGTTTGAAGTAACACCATACTATGTGAATGAAAGGGGGTATGGGTGCCTGAGGCTGTGGTATCTTTGTAGAATCTGCTAACTGTTTCATGTTTCCATCCATAGCTGTATTAAAGTGCAAAGGTTGGGTAGCAGTGGCGGTGGCTGTGGTACGTGTGTGAAGTGTGGTACTTGGGCACATGTTGCCATGCATGGCTGCGTTACGTTGCGGTGGGTGTGGGCAAGGCCTAGACTATTTGGTGCATGGCCAAAGGCCGTAGGCCATGCACCCGCAGCAATGCAGTTTAGACTGCATCTGTCAGAGGGTGCTCACCTTTATGGAATGGTTGTGGAGCACATTTTACTCTTCATAGAGCACCAGAAGTGTGCTGACATGGATATATTGTTGCTTCCATGGGTGCGGTAACGGTTTTCGGTGTATTGCGGGAGATTGTGCATTGAAAGGTCCTGCAGTGTGCCCACTGGGTGCAGTGTTGGAACACTGTCAGTATAGAAGAGGTTAGGCTTGAAGTGAATGTTCTATGTGCTTGGATATTCTGGTTTGTGTATCTTCCTGGTAGTAGGCCCAATGTTGTGAAGATTGTGTGGTCTGGTTGGCAGTGACACAATACTTTGTGAATGGAAGTGGGTAGGGGTGGCAGAGGCAGTGGTATGTTTGTGGAATCTGCTAACTGTTACATGTTTCCATGCATCGCTGTCTTATGGTGCTGGGGTTGGATAGAAGTGCAGCTGGCTAAGTTACGTCTGTGGATTGTGGTTTCTGGCCACATGTATGCATGCATGGCTCCATTATGTTGTGCTGGGAGTGGGCAAGCAGTAGACTCTTGTGTGCATGGTCAAAGGCGTTCTGGGTGCCGCTCTTGATAATTTTGGATGCTGACATTGTGTATTTTATTCCAGAACTTTGTACTGAAGGTGCTTTATGGAGGTCTACATTTGGGTTGTATGTCGTGTGGACGTTTGCTATGTTATCTGAAGAAGTTGATGAATGCAGTGATGAAGATTTTTCCCACTGGAAAGGTCGTTTTCTCAACCATTCCACCAAGAGGAGTATGGGACCATGCTGGTGTAATTTGTTCCCAGCTTGAGCTCGGAAGTTGTCTCATAAACAGAAGCTTGTCTGCATTTATGTGCACTGATGGGATGTTCTCCACCCACTAAAAGAGCATGAAGTTGCAAAATATACACTGCTTCCATGCAAATGGGATTTTATTTGAACACCATTGGCAATACCATTTTCTTTTACACTATGCAAGAAGCATTGACCATAATTAGGTATAAATTGGTGGAGAAACAAACAAACTTGTACAAAAGGAAAAAACAAAAAAGGTTGTTTTAAAGCACTTAAAAAAAAACGTAACAAAAAAAAAGAAAAAACTTTTCAGAGGGACCACTAAAAACCCAATCACCTACCCTGTTTCACACTCCCACCCACCCCCCTTCCAAGCATGAAAACTCTGCGGATTCCGTGGTAGTTTCAGGATGACCCATGCCACATCCGGACATTTTCAGGATGGGAGCCATGGAAATGGGAGTGTGGAGGCTAAGGCATTGTGCAATACGGTTTGAGGTTGCGGTGTGTACGCATAAACTGTGGCAGAAGGTCTCTTTGTACAAAGAAGTGCAGAAGGCTATGGTGGAAGTGTGTGAGGCAAGAGGCAGGCATCCTGTTTGTATGCATGCACTGTATGTACTTGTTTGAAGTTGGTAACATGCATTCAGTGCTTCTTTAGTGTGATAATCTTTGAAAAGTTTGTAGTAAGTGGGGTACTGCGGAAAAGAAACCTGTGAAGTGTTCAAGGTAAGTGGCAGGCATCCTGTTAGGAATGCAATGGTTGTATGATATCACATGATATGAAATTGTATAATATGCCATTTATAATGCGCCTATACACAAGTTTTGCAAGGCGCGATGAGGCAAGGGAGGGGAACAGAGGGGTGACAGAAACAATAAACCTACAAGGGCAGGTGTCACTCTGATCGCCCAATTGCATTGGTCGGGGATGGGCAAAGTGCAGTACATGGGAAGAACAACAAATGACAATAAGTACAAATATGGCCTGATTGTGCCCAGTCCAAGGACAAGTGCAGACATCAGGTGGTGGTGGACCTGTTAGGGATACAGAAAACAGTCCCCAAGTGCAGGGTTTGCCAGAAAGGCAGTGCAGGGGTGCGACTGGCAGGGGGAGGTGGTCTGGGGCCCAGATCAGAGGGTGGCCAGGTAACCAGTGAGTGGAGAATCAGTTGCAGCCAGGAAAGGAAGTCAGCCGGGGAGAGGGGGAGAAAAAGCAGACGCAAAAAGAAAGGCTTTGAGGTGCTTCCGGAACCGGTGATAGTTCTCTTCAAGTTTCAGGGAGGCAGGGAGGCTGTTGCAGAGGGAAGCCCCAGCCGAAGAAAGAGATCTACTACCAACTGGTTGATTGCAGAAGCGACTGACCCTGAGGGAGTTGGAGGCGATGAGGGAAGAGCTTGAGCAGGGAGCTATTGAGGAAGAGAGTTGAAGGTATTGAGGTCCCAGGGCCCAGAAGGCCTTGTGCATAATGCAGAAGGTTTTCACCTTATTTCTTGCAGCCACTAGGACCTATTGCAGACATTTCAGTCCAGGAGAGATACGATACATATAGGATATGTATAGGCCTTGAGGCCAAGGACAAGTCGCGCAGTCCTCTTCTGGATGAGTTGCAGAGGGTGGAGAGAAGAAGCGGGCAGATTTAAAAAGAGGCTGTTGCAATAGTCCGGCCTAGAGAGAACCACTGCTGTGCAGAGAGTGACCTTTTGGGAACTTGCTTTAGGTTGGTAAAATACATTCAGTGCTGGTTTTGGTGCCTTATTTTTATGATTTATGTAAGTGATGGGTTAGTGGGGAAAACAATTCGTAGCATTGTTGGAAGGAAAGAAAAGAGAGTTTATGTTTCGATATTACAATGTAAGATATGGATAAAGGAAAATGTTGCATGCACATACCTTTTGAAGTGCCACTTGATGGTAGGGGATGGGAGAAAAAACAGTATGCTTTTTAAGAATGTAATGGACGCTTAGGTGCATATACTGTGCTCGTAGGCACTTATAACGGAGTTGTAAACATACTTCATAAAAAGTATTCATACCTCTATTTTGTGGTGATGGGTGCTCATGTGAATGAATGTGGATCCACAAGTCTTGCAATCTTTTACTGAACTTTCTACTGGACGTGCTTTTAAATGACAAGACACTTGCAGGTTGAATTTGTAACAGTACATATGAAGTGTTATGCAGAGCTGACAGTGTTAGATGCTAACGTCTTGGATGGCATTAATGGATGCGTGTGTGACTATTTACCCATACCCAATGAAGAATTGGTGGACAAATAAAAGTGGAAAGGGAAGAAGGACTGCTCCTGCTTTGCTGGGGCGCGGCCTTCGCAATACTTTGGGAAGCGCACTTGCCACATTCTGCACTTCTCACCATGCTGGCCAATGGAAATGGGACTGTGAGGATTATTCAATCGGGTACTGAGGGTGTGGTTCACAGGAAGGGGCGGTCATACTGTTTGCAATAGAAGAAGAATCAGAACTTAATCTGACACTAGGTGTGCACTCCCAGCTCTCCTGTTGGAGTTGCTCAAATTGTAAATAAATATTGTAGTGTTCACTTTATAATCACTCAGTACTCAATTTGTGTAAAATTGGACCGGCTGAAGGACACTTGCTACAGAGATAATTCGATCATGTTCACAATTGACGTTAAGAGTCTTTATACATCGATACCTCATGATATGGGGCAAGAAGCCATAGAGTTGTTCCTTGTGAATGAAGGAGAAATGAAAGCAGTGAAAGAGTTAATTATGTGCTACTTGAGTTCATCGCAGAAAATTCTTACTTTCAATACAAGAACACTTACTTTCTCCAAACATCGGGAACGTCGATGGGGGCCACTATGGCCCCCTCTTATGCACATTGTTTTATGCATAAATTTGAGCAAGAACACATTTTATCACAAGCAAATTGGAAGAGGAACATAGCACTATGGACAAGGTATATAGAGGACATATTCGGGATATGTATAGGATCACCCGACACATTACAGTTCTTTATATACCTGAACACAATAGATCCAAGGATACAATTCACCTACGAAAGTTCCTCAACAGACATTCATTTTCTAGATGTGGCCATACATGTCAAAGAAGGGAGATATGAGACAAACCTCTATCGAAAAGAAACAGATCGTAACAATCTGTTACACAGACTTAGCTTCCAACAGCCTAGTCTACTCAGGAATTTACCATACAGCCAAATGAGACAAGTAAAACAAATTGTTAATGATCCAGAAATGTGTGACAAGGAAATTGAGATTATGGGAAGAAAGTTTGAAGCCAGAGGATACAAACAAGCAGAGATTACAGCAGCAAAAGAACGCCTGTCGTCAAAGGCGATTGAAACACAAGGGAGAGAGAAACCACAGAAATCCCATACCCCTTTGGTGTTTGTATCATGTTATTCTCTATAAATTAGTTGGATAAAAGCGGCCCTATTGAAGAACTGGCAGATATTAAGGAATGATATGAGGGTGGAACATTTATTCAAGGACAACCCCATTTTTGCGTACAAGAGGAGCAGAAATCTGAGAGATAGGTTAGTTAAAACAAGACCAACAGTCCAACAACCGACAACACCTAGAACGGGCACATACCCGTGTCTACACTGCAGCAACTGCAACTTCATTACCAAGGGAAATACCATCAACCACCCCCGTACAGGAGAAAAGATCAATTTAAGGAGTTATGCGACATGTGATACCATCAACATAATATATGCTATAAATTGCCCATGTGGTATCATTACGTTGGACAATCGACAAGATCAGACAGGATCCGATGGAGTGAACATAGATCATGTATACGCACAAACAACAAGAACTCTGCGGTAGCCAGACACTGGGAAATGAAAAAACACAACATCAACCAAATTAGGATTCAAATCCTAGAAGTGGTTAAGCCGAGAGATAAACATGAGGACATTACCAGGAGACTCAACCAATGAGAGACCTACTGGATAGATAGGTTGGACTCGTCAAAACCGGACGGGATCAACGAAGAGACAAACTATGTATGCTTCCTATAGTATATAACACGGTTCATAGTGATAATATCGAATTCACAAATCTCGAAAACCAAAATCTCGAATACAAAAGGCCGAAAAATAAAATATCGAATTTTTTTTTCAATGTTTTTTTTTTAAATGGGGGGGTTCCCCCCCAACCCCCCTTTTTTTTCATTTTTTTTTTATTTTACCCCTTTTTTTTTACTTACCTGACCCCAAAAACATATATAAATAAATAAATAAAAAATTCGATATTTTTTTTTCGATATTTTTTTTTTCGGTCTTTTTGTATTCGATATTTTGTTTTCGAGATTTTGACTGACTACCATATAACACATGTGGAGAAGAGAAACGTTGTAGACTTTATTGATGTTTCTCGATCTGAGAGTAATTAATGGAGAGACTAATGGGTATATGTTATACATGTGAATTTTGGAACCCACTGTGTGGTGATATTCCCGTTTGGGACTTCGGTCCAAGCGGGACCCAAGGCAGGGGCATTATCACCTGCCATAGCTCACCTCGCAGTTTAAATGTTTCCTAACATACAAATGCTCACACATTGGGACAAGAACAATGGGGCTAAATACATAGTTGGAACACCCAGTGGGAGTCATACTCCACATTTGGCAATTTCGATCTAATGGATTTGTTTAATGTAGAGCGATTTGCCCTAAGACATAAGGGACATGTATTGCATGCGGATTGGTGGGATTTAATTTCGTTTTGATAGTTGTTTTGAGTACATAGAACTAGGTTTAATGGATCCAGACACTTACTGACAAGAACATGCAGATATAGATAAGGCACACCGCTGCGATTTTTTGACATAGCATCTCTGTATTGTTGACTGCGTCGCCGTAATACGGCGGCCGTAAGAAAGTGAAAGTAACTTTCTTTGAAGGACCTGCGCATGCACTGGTCACTTAGCAACCAAAGGCAAACAGAAAACCAGCATCTGCTGTAGACGCGGGTTTTCGCAGCGAGGAGCGCCACGGATGAGAGCAGGCAACGCAGGTAAGCAGATATGGTTGTTCAGAAAAGGCAGTAGGTTTGAGAACACGCGGAACAGACAAGCATGATTATGGTTGTCTGATCTTTCTAACAGGTTGACACGGGGATTAGAACATACTGAGGTATAGCAGAGTGACACCAGACAGGATACAAATAGTGCCACTTTGGAAAACAGGTACACAGCATACACACTACGAGTACTTAAACAGTATTTGCGTTTGTTCTACCACTGAGCTTACTTATATTTACCTTTGTTTATATGTGGTGGTCTATCTCCTTGGATCTGAATTATCTGGATACCGACTGAAACGGTATGTGTTTACATATATTTAATGTTGGTTTTTGGACATTAATTTTTACTCTAATGCAATTGCAATTTTCAAACATGGGTGGATGTTATTCATTGTGGGTATTACTTCCAACAAAACAATGTGAATGATTTTGGATGTTAATTTTCACTTAAACATAATTGTAATTCTCAAACATGGGTGAATATTATTCCTTGTTGACAAAACAATATGAATGATTGGATGAAAAACTTTTCATATGATAATATAACGTGATGATTATAGTGCCTAAGAGCCCTGATGACGGACACTAGTCTGAAATGCATTGGCAAAACATACTTGCTGGCGCTATATAAACAAGGGACGCCTAAGCCTCAGAAATAAAGTGGAAGATGAGATTCTTCATAATTTTACCCAAATTGAGTACTGAGTGATGAGTATAAAGTGAACACTACAATATTTATTTACAATTTGAGCAACTCCAACAGGAGAGCTGGGAGTGCACACCTAGGGTCAGATTAAGTTCTGATTCTTCTTCTTGTATTGCGGATATTATAACCTTGTGCCAAGGTCTCAAGGTTTGCCCCAAATATATGAAGATGGACTGTACGAGTAATTGAAGCAAACAAAGCGTTTCCCACCCCTCGCAGATTAGTTATATTCCCTTGCGGTCATACTGTTTAACATTACTCTGCGTAGTGAGGCTGGCTGACCTGGAGAAACGTGTTGTGTTGACTTTGGGTGTTTCCTTTGTGGTAGATCTGCACAAGTATGCCCTGGAAAGACACTTTGATGGCAATTTCGGTTTGGAAGGAGTGGACGCATTGTGGTGCGCTGTCTATGGCCGCAGTTTCACCGATATGCGTGCACTTTGCAGAGACCTGGCCATTTTTGCTACTGTCGATGTTGTCATGCACTACGGTGGCATGCATATGGGTTACGTGGCTTGTTTAGGTTTGTTCCGTCGACTGAAGAGGTTGCTGAATGTAGTGAAGAGGCTTTTTCCCACTGCCAAGGTGCTTTTCTCATCCATAACACCAAGAAGAGTATGGGACAATGCTCATGGATGTTGTTCCAAGCCAGAGGTTAGAAGGGTCTCATCGACAGAAGCATGTATACTTTTTTGTCCACTGGTGGGATGCTCTTCTGCAACAATGACCTCATTAGTTGTGGAAATGCTGAGTTTTTTCAAGCATTATCTATTATGTTGTCGTCCATTGGTAATGCTGTTTTGTTTTCCTGCCTACAGTATGTAGTGAAAAGTTTACTGTAACAATGTGAGCACAAGAAAACACAAAATCAAATAAAAACCGAAAAAGGTGTTTCACTAGAAGCACCTAAAACAAAAACAAAAAAGTCTCTTTTCAGAACCGCCACCAAAAACAAACTCCCCTACCCTGGTTGCAATGTATTCCCACACGCAGCACGAAATCCACTCCGGGGATTTTGAGGAAGGCCATGGAAATATGACCGTGAAGGCTGAGGTATTGCGCAATATTGTTTCCGGGTGTGGTGTGTACGCAGAGGACTGTTGTACAGAACAGATACTGTTACATGGAGAGCTCTTCAATGTGATTGGTGGATGCGTGTGGAACATTCTATCTACCCAATGACGGCGTGCTGGAACGAAGGAAGTGGAAAGGGAAGAAGGAATGTTTCTGCTTTATTGGGGCACGGCCATTGCCGCACTTGGGAAATGCAGGTGCCACATACTACCGTTTTCTGCATGCTACCCATGGGAATGGTGCAGTGGGGACTATCGCAACTGAGGGTGTGGTTCATGGGAAGGGCCATTAATACTTTTCTCCATTACTTTGCGTAGTGCGCCGGGTTGACATGGTTGCCATTACTTGCAAAGGCAGTGTAGCACAGCAGATTCGGTCATACATCAATTACAGGTCAAACCTATGTGGCCTGCTACTCTGTTCTGAAAAGCTACAGATTGCAGAGCAGCTCTGGGGTGTGGCCTTTTGTAGGGCTGCTGTGAAGAACTTGCACCCGGAAAACAGGCCTAAATTGTTCAAAATCATATATACATGTGCAATGGCACATTGTGGTGTGTTTGTAAGTGTGTACGTTCCAAAAAACACTCTGTACATTGCACAACACTACTTTTCCGCTGTCCGAGGGTCCGGATCGTGTCCCCGAAATAAGGGCATGGTGGCGTTGCCACTGTTCTGCCTTGCGACGGCTGTCCGGAGGACGCGTTTTGAGCAGCATATGTTGTGCGCATGTGTGCATAGGTGTCCTATGCACACAGTTGCCACTTCTGTACTGATTAATAGTGCGACACACGTGCGCCAAACATTTTGGGACACGCTGGGTGTTTATAGGGTATAGCAGGTGGGATGTTTGTAGGACGTGGGTGGGCGGCTCAAACTAAAGTTGGTTTGCATATGCTGCACAGTGGCGGTGTTACCAGGACACAGAGGAACAGATACACATGCGTGTACTTGTACAACGACCAAACGTCTGCTCCCACACGTAATTATAGGTGGTGCACAAGATGCCGACTTGCGGGTCGTACTGGCGTCGTACGGATGCCTCCATTGTCATTGCGGATATGCCGGGCAGGTGCGGTGTCTGTAGGACACCTCCCTTTTGCTAAATTGTGGTCATTCCTACGAGGACTCCGCTGCAGAGTCATAACTGCATTTAACAAAAAAACAATACCACATATACACTCAGCAACAATTTAAATATCAACGTTTACTTGCACATATTCATACACACCATTAGGAAAGGGAAGGGGTAGCAGAAGTAGATATTTTTGTTTTTTTTATTTGTTTATTGGTTTAATAACATGAGGTAAACCAGAAAGAAAAAGAATATCATTGACGATCGGTCAAACATATCAAGGAAATACCCTGCCCTGGGTTCACTGCATTTGGGGCATAATTGGGTTCCAGCACCTGTGAATCTTGATATGGCTTCAGGTGTGAGGTACGCTCTATTGGTGATGTACAGCTGGATAAGCTGCAAGCGGGCGTTCCTAGAAACTTTCTTATGGTAGTGCGTTATGTCACCCCAATCTGTCTTCAAAAACAAGGCCCAGTTCAGTTTCCCAGTTACTCCTGCATTTAAGGTCTCCCCTGGTCGTACCCCACAACAGGGCCTCGTAGATTCGTGAGGTTTCATGGCCCCCCTCAGCGGAGTTCAGTATCGTTTCGATGCATTCATTTTCCTCAGGTCGGCAGCGACGGGCCATCTCTTGTACAAGGCCTGTACGACCACCCTGTGCAACAGGAACTGTCCTGCCGGGAGGCCCGTGGCCTCAGAGTTCCGAGAAAGTTAGGATTTCCTGTTCTTGAATCAAGTCCCCAAGCGTGGCCACCCCGAGGGGCTCCCATTGTGTGCATGTTTCAAGTTGCCCCCAAGTGTGATTAACCATAAGTGCAGCAATGGGGATCTGTGGGGCGAACGGGTCGTCCGACCCAACCAGCTTGCAGGCCCTTTTCCATAGCCGGATCCCGAGCTTGGCGAGGTAAGGGCAGTGTCTCGTAGCACCCTCCCCGGCCCACAGTATGTCTCTTAGTAACAACCGGGGGAGGGCCGGTTGGAGGAGGCGAGTGTCCGTCATGCTCTCATCGGGCATCCATTGCGTGACATGTCTCAGCTGGCTGGCAAGCTAGTACAGCTCAAAGTTGGGGATCTTAAGTCCGACCCTTTCGTATGGTTTTTTGGAGAGTCTCCAACGCCACCCTATGCCGACCTCGCTGCCAGAGGAAGCCCCTACAGAGTTTGTTGAGATCTTTGAAGAATGAGGGGGGGGATTTTGAAGGGGACGTTAGTGAAGTTATGAAGTAGGTGGGGAAGGCCGACCATTTTCAGGAGACCAGCCCTCTCAGCCATCGAAAGCGGGAGCCAACCTCAGAATTCCATGGATTTCGTGAGAGAGTCTTTGGCCCTTACGGTATTAAGGATGTGTTCTGTGCCAGGGTTGCGGTGTATGGTTATCCCCAAGTATTTGAAAGAAGTTGCCTGCCATTCGAGACCTAGAGGGGGGAGGGATCTGTATTCATCAGTGTAAAGTGCTGCGAGGGGGTAACAGAAGTGGATACTTATCGTGGAGAATTGGGGATTTCCAAAAGTTGGTCGTGAGGGGAGGAAGGGATTGAGGTATCACCATAACGTCTCACATCACACAGATTTTGAGGGGATGGTAGGCTGTGACAAGGGGAAGGGGTACACGTGCAGGTCTGGCAGTGCTATTTTATTTTGTCCATAATATACCCTTCTACAACATCTTTTAAGGCGGCACAGTTATTCACCAATTCTTCCATTTTGGCCTCCAGGCTGTCCATTTTGCTATTTAGACTTTCTTTCCTTTCCTATGCCCGTATGCTGTTGTGGAAGGGGTGCCGCTTCTGCTGTCTTGCTTTCCTTTCCAATATGTTCTCTTAAAAACAAAATGTTTTAGGTGTACATGAAGCAATATATATTACATAATTTACGTTACTCACTACTGTGAGTACCAATGGGGTTAGTATCGTAAGTCATTGCGTCATGAGGGAAATTTTCTTCCAGCCACTGTAAGGTGCTTGCCATTGCTACGTACAAAAAAAATCATTACGCTTCTGTACTATTGTATACTGCACCACCTGCGCAATTATCAGACAAACTGTAGTGTCCTTGCTACGTTGTAGTGATGTTCTGGTCTTACTACTTTCCCGTCCTTACTCTGGCCGTTCGTTCTTTGTTCCCATGCACAGTTGCAGTGCTGTAACAATGTTGAAGGGAGACGTCACTTCTGTTATTGGTGCATTCCGTTATGGTGTACTCCTTATGCCTTTGTGCTGTTTGCTTCATAAGTACACAGTTTACAGACCTACTCTATTTTACCTTGGAATTTATGTACATGCTGCTGCATGCATATGTTCTTGTGTTTGCTGATTGGTACCACTATGTAAGAGAGCCCCTGACTGTCTGAGCAGGTTGGATGCCACCCGATGTCCGCGACCAGGCTCATACTCTGAGACTGCTGTCCGCATCAACATGGTGCTAGCAGGTTCAGTATGTTGTACAGTCATGTCATCAATGACATTTGTGATGTCATGGGTGTTAGTCTTAGCAGTGCACAGTGGTGGCGCGAGTTATGGTTGCTTATGTTACCATAACTGGCACATTTCTGGTATTTTTTTGGTTTTACTTGTAACCATAATATGGATAGGTTATTATTAGTGAAAAGTAAGTGTAATGTTCCTTTCAAGTACTTGTTCACTGAATTTGATAGGTTTTTCCTAGGGCAACTGAAGTATATCGCCCCTTTAACAATATTTTTTGTAAGTGAATTGCATAGGTTTTTATTAGTGCAACTTAACCATAACGTCCCTTTAACAACGTTTTTTTGTCAGTGACTATATATATATATAATTCTGAGGCTTGTGGAATCTGCTTAGATCACATGCTGGGCATAGGCCGACATCTAGTGGAAGCTGCAGAGTATTAGTTTGTTTTTTGAAACTCGAAAATGGGCATCAACACAGGGCGTGCCAGTAATACTAACCCTAGTGTGACGTCCACTGTACCCATGATCCCTCACGCGTGTAGGACCCTCAGATTGTTTTTTTCCGCCATACTGGTCGGAAGCATTTCGAGCAGTTCCCTGGCCTTAGCCGTACTTTTGCAAAATATCGTTATATTTTCCCCATTCTCCACCCCAACGTCGAGTCACCGAACTTCCACACTCGACTCAGGCCCGGAGAAGAAATCGTTGAGAGCTGCACGACAGATTTGGGCCTCAGAAGGCCTCTGGCCTCGGCCCTGCAAGTAGGGAGAGTGGGGGGTGGACATACTCTACACTCTTTTGGTATATAGGTACATTCTTATATATTCCTACACTTATCAGCCCGCTGCCACAAGGCACGTATGGAGGGTAGCCCTTTCCAATTCTGCTCCAAGTGCAACCGCAAGTACCCTTGGGTTGACACACGCCACGTGCAATCTCTGCTTGCAGAGGGACCACCCCGAGGCGAACTGCAGAGCGTGTAGTAGGTTTAAACCGAAAACACTTAAGGACCGTTCGATCAAGCCTTGGGCCCACCACGCCAGGCGTCGGGAGGCCATGGGAGCGGAGGGCGCCTTCAGCGATGGCAGCGACGCCATGCTTTCAGACGGCGAGGGCAACGTGGTGTCAAGAGACAGCCGAGCGCAAGTCCCCAACCTCGGAAGGTCGTCGGGCAGGGCGGCTATGGGGAAGAACCCCGGCGACACAAGCGCTACCCACAGCACTTCCACAAAGCACATGAAGTCCAACCGAGACTCGACGCGCACGTCGAGTTCTCGGAAAGAGGCACATAGAGAACGGTCCGAGTCGGTGTCCTCTGGGCGTTCTCGATCTAGATTGCCGCATGACTCCAGGCAGTCATCTACTGTTGCCAAGAGTGCCTCGCTCCCCAAGGTAACGGAAGTTCGATCGTCGGAAGACGAAGCCGACTTCCATCCTCAGAGCGCACTCCAGGAGTCGGCATCAGCAGACCATGTAACGGCGGCTCCCGAGTCCCTACCTCCACGTCCTAAAGGTAGGGATACTACCCCCGAACCTCGATGCCAGGCGTCGGAAGGCTCCGAAGGGGCGAAAAGGCAGGGAAAACACTCTTCAGCCCACGGGGAGGGGGGAAAACAACCAAGAAAGCAGTCTCAGCCTCCTTACACACCTCTAAAACCTTCCACTCCACATAAACAGACAGACAAGTCCCAGTCTTCTGTTATCTCAAGGACCCATGCTAAAACCAGTAAGTCTAGTCAGGATAATGTGGGGAAAGTCCCAGAAAGGGTCATTCACAGTTCTAGAGAATGGTCTAGTGATGACATAGTCAGGGTTATGTCAAGGATGTCATCATTGGCAGATTTTTACGCAAAAAACCCTGAACACTTTCTCTCCTATACTCCCGACGGGTCAGCACCCTCAGGCTCTAAGGATCCAATACCTCCTAGTAAGAAGTCCCGATTTGAAGCCCCAACATGGTCTGCTATATACAGCCCTACTCTCAATATCAGGGGGGATACATCCTTTTGTGAGGATCCAGATTTGGGCATGTTGGAAGAGCAAACTGGTACGGGCTACCATGGGGAGGATGAGGACCAAGAAGAGGAAGAGGAAGACCCTGAGACCTACAGAGTAGATTCCCCGGTAGAGAAAGAACCCCTGATTACGACTCCCCTGTTGACAATCAACCTCTCCTGAATGAAGTTCTGTCCCGAACGGCAGAACACTTCCACATTGACACCCAGGGTGCTCAGGAAGAGAGGTACTTTGCTGAGGAGTTAGTAGGAGAAAGGAGACCTGTTGTGCAGGCCATCCTTATCCTTAAGTCTATTCAGAGAAGAATAGACACTTCACTTGTAAATCCCAACCTCACCAGGGCAGTGAACCCAAGGATTGATAAACTTTTCAGGGCAGCCCAATCAGACCCACTATACATAAGGGGGCATCTGAAGCCGGACTCCCTGGTAGTTACAAACACCCGTAAAAGGGCAGGAACACCCTTGTTATCGTCCGAAGCTCCTCCCGACAAGGAGAGCAAGAAACTATATGGGTTGGGCAGGAAGGTGGCCTCCACTTCCGCTTACCAGGCAAGGATCGCCAACTCCACCACCCTGTTGTCCAGTTACAACTGCCACCAGTGGGAAGAAGTCGCGGCACTCATAGACTCCGCCCCAGAACCCTTAAAGAGCCAATTGGCACGAGTTTCCGCGGAAGGAAGAGCCTTGTCCAGTTGCATTTTAAAAGCAACCTTTGATGCCGCGGATACCGCCGGCAGATTGATAGCAGAAGGGACTGTTATCAAGAGACACGCTTGGTTACGGTAGTCTGGATTTAAGGCTGAAACCCAAGCATCATTGTTAGATAAACCGGTGGAGCTGGATCTGTTGTTTGTTAAGGCGGTCGAGGACGCGCTGAAAAATGCCAAGGATGAGTATGAGACACTCAAATCCCTAGGCCAACTAACCGATAAACCCCCTAATCAAAGAGGGAATGGCAATTTTCGTCGCCCACGCGGACAAAATTCCCAGAGAGGGTCCAACTATTCCCAGGGGCAGGGTACACCATGGAACAATAACAACCAGCAGTCTACCCAGGGTTATGGCAGGGGTAATAAGAGGACGTGGTACAGGTAGAGGCAGCCCCAGTAGAGGCGGCGGCACGCCTCCACCAAAACAGTGACGCTCCGTTCAGGGTCCCTTCTCACGCAACACCAGTAGGGACGCATTTCCAACTTCACCTAAGCTTGGGAAGGGATCACATCAGACAGATGGGTGCTGTCCACAGTATCCGCAGGGTACTGCATAGAACTGTTAGAGCGTCCCTGAAACCATCCTCCACGACAAAAAATACATTCTTTGGACCACCAGAAGATCCTCCTCGAGGAGATTGTCAATCTGCTAGCAAAGGACGCGATAGAACTCGTCCCGGGACACCAGGTAAACAAGGGTATTTATTCAATTTACTTCCTTGTGCCAAAAAATAATGTGACAATGCACCCAGTATTGGATTTACGGCCTGCAAACAAGTATGTCAAGCCCCAAAAATTTCGCATGACTAATCCCCCTTCTAAAAAAGGGGGATTACATGGCAACATTGGACATGAAAGATGCCTATTTTCATATTTCCATGTTCCCAGCGCACAGAAAGTACTTGCGCTTCAAGGTGGACAGTCGGCACGACCAGTTCAAGGTACTGCCCTTCGGGGTAGCTTCGGCTCCAAGGGTATTCACCAAGGTACTGGCGGTGGCGGCAGCAAACCTACGCAGGGAGGCAATCCCGGTGTACCCTTACCTGGACGACTGGCTCATCACGGGGGAGACCCCAGTAATTTGCAGAACAAACATTCAAAGGACGATCGACCTCCTCTTCGATTTGGGTTTCTCAATAAACGAGAAGAAGTCAAGTCTGGTGCCAAGCACCTCCAAACAATTCCTAGGAGCTAAACTAGACTCTCAAGAGGGGTTGACCTTTCCATCCGAGGAAAGAATTCGGAATATACTACTGCAAATTCCGCATTATCAGGCCGGTCGCCAGATAACGGTACGTAAAGCAATGCGTTTGCTGGGCATGATGGCGTCATGTATTTACCTGGTCCCCCACGCGCGCCTGCGCATGCGTCCCATGCAGGAATGGTTGGCGAAACAGTGGTCTCATGCAAGTGGTCAGTGGGACGATCTAGTGATCGTTTCACCAACACTTGTACAGAGCCTTCACTGGTGGACAAGAGAAAATCTGTCCAAGGGGAAACCCTTTTACGATCCTGAGATACAGGCTGTAGTCACAACCGATGCATGCCTGACAGGGTGGGGAGCTCACTATCTCCACCACACAGCTCAGGGTCTCTGGTCTCACTCACTGGCCAGGAATCATATCAACCTACTAGAGCTTCTGGCGATATTCAGAGCGCTTCAAGCGTTAGAGCCCTACCTGCAGAATCTGTCAGTGCAAATCCGGACGGACAGCACTACAGCCATGTTTTACCTGAACAAGCAAGGGGGGACTCGTTCGCCAAATCTGTCCAAGCTTGCCCAGAAAATTTGGAAATGGGCACTCAGACGGAACATCTTCCTGTCATCTCAACATGTTCCAGGGGACCTCAATTCTCTGGCGGATGCTTTGAGCAGAGACTCCCTTCCAGAGGAACATGAATGGTGTCTACACAGAGAAATCGTAGAAGATATCTTCTCAGTGGGGTTCCCCCACTATAGACCTATTCGCCACAAGCGAAAACGGACAATGCCCAGGATTTGCATCCAGGTTCCCCCAACCAGACTCCCAGGGGAACGCCCTGTGGATGAACTTGTCAGGGATGTTTGCGTACGCTTTTCCACCAACTCCCCTCATCAGGAAGGTGGTCAACAAGATGAACAGAGAATCAATGACGCTAGTCCTAGTTGCTCCCATGTGGGCCAGACAACCGTGGTTCCCACAACTACGCAGACTAGCAGTGTGCAAACCAATCAGGCTCCCAGGCTGGTACAACCTACTGTCTCAGCACCAAGGGCACAAGGTGCATCCTCAACCCAACTCATTGAACCTGGCAGCATGGCTCCTGAGGTCATGAGTTTGGACATCTCAATTTACCACAGAGATGTGTGGACATCCTAAAAGAATCTAGGAAGCCAAACACGAGGCACTGCTAGTTTGACAAATGGAAAAGATTCGTTATCTGGTGCCAAAATAAGCAAATCAACCCGGTTGATTGCACTCCTTCAACTATTGTCACATACATGCTCCACCTGCTGGATGCAGGACTGGTTTTTAACTCACTAAAGGTACACCTGGCAGCTCTGTCAGCATACACCACCTCCCACAAGGTGTCATGGTGGAAAGTACCAGTAGTTAAAGCCTTCATGGAAGGAGTAAAAAGACTTCATCCTCCTATTTCAAACCCACCACCAGGATGGGACCTTAATGTGGTGCTATCTAAGCTCCCCTTTCGAGCCCATGCATAAAAGCAGTCTCAAACACCCGACTTGTAAAACGGCCTTCTTAGTAGCTATTACATCTATAAGACGGGTCAGTGAAATTCAGGCTCTGTCAGTGCAAGATCCTTTCTTTACAGTTCATAAAGATAAACTGGTTTTTACGCACACACCCTAGGTTCTCACCTAAGTTTTTTTCTAAATTCCACGTGAACCAGTCCATCGAGCTTCCGGCTTTCTTCCAAGACCTACAGAGCTCGGCTGAGGTGAAACTACATACCCTAGATGTGCGTAGGGCAGTCCTCTACTATGTAAACAAGACCAGGCCGCTAAGGAAAACAGACCAACTGTTTGTCTCCGTAGCTACAGGCAGAGAGGGGATTGCGTCTCTAAAGGTGCCATCTCTAAGTGGATTATTAACTGTATCCAGCTGTGTTACTCCCTTTCTGAAAAAACTCTGCCTTTCACGCCAAGAGCCCACTCTACAAGAGGCATTGGGGCCACTCTGGCTTTCATTGCAAATATCCCGCTTGACACCATTTGCAAAGCAGCTACTTGGAGCTCTATTCACACTTTTACTCAGCACTACTGCATTGAGACCCATTCCAAGACAGATACCCAAGTGGGACAAGCGGTTTTAAGACATTTATTTGCTCATGACCCTTTGCATGTGATCTAAGCATATTCCGCAAGCCTCAGAAGGGATACATTACTCACCGTAATCGTATTTCTGATGCTTGTATCTGCTTAGATTCGCATGCAACCCACCCTTCCTCCCCTCTGAGAGAAGGCGCATGGATGCTTGTAGTCTTACCTTTCTTACTCACGCTTCTCCTCATGCCAGAAAAAATACAATCTGAGGGTCCTACTCGCGTGAGGGATCATGGGTAGAGTGGACGTCACACTAGGGATTGTATTATTGGCACGCCCTGTGTCGACGCCCATTTTCGAGTTTCGAAAAACAAACTGTAATACTTTGCAGCTTCCACTAGATGTCGGCCTATGCACAGCATGTGAATCTAAGCAGATGCAAGCATCAGAAATCCGATTACGGTGAGTAATGTATCCTATATATATATATATATATATATATATATATATATATATATATATATATATATATATATATATATATATATATATATATATATATATATATATAGCCGAAAAACCCCTGAAATTCGCCAGTTATGGTAGCCTAAGCGACCATAACTGCATGCACCACTGTGCACTGCTAACACTAACACCAGCTAAGCAACCATAACTCGCGCCATCACCGTGCACTTCTAAGACTAGCACCCAGGACATCAAAGATGACATCACAAATGTCATTGGTGACATCACTGATGATATCACATGTCTGGCTCCCCCTTTTGTATGTATGTTCTTACAGTAATTCCTTAGGGTCCAGTGACATCATATGAAACATGTACATAGGGGAAGAAACAAGCTTGAAAGACAGCAATCCTTTCTGTGCATGAAGATAATCAGTAGGGTTATCAGCACTGTCTGATAGTTCTGTTTTATTACTGTACTTTGCCTGTATATGCTCATATTTGTTTACATTGTACTCGCACTACTTTCCTTAGGGTCCAGTCACATCATGTGATACATATACATAGGGTATATAGCAGCTTTGAAACAGAGCAATCATTTCTCTGCATAAAGATAATCAGTTAGGTTATGAACTGTTTCTGCTACTACTTCTGCTTTTTTGCTTACTTCACTTTCCCTGTATATAGCCATATTTGTATGTGTTCTTGTCTTTGTGTTTTGTCTGTAATAATGCAATTATGTAATACATGGGTTTTATTAGCTACTTATTACATGTTTCACAGCACGCAAAACTCTAATAAGAAAGCAGTTATTTCATTATTCAACATGTCAACATTATGAATATTGCACCTTCATCATGTATGCTGCACACAATGCCTATGTTTCTGCATGAGTAGCTTAGTATGCTGGATAGAACTTCAAAATAGAATGCTATTTATATCAATGCATTGCTTAATGCACTAATTAGCTCATGATATTTATTCCAATGATCCTTGACACTTTTTTGTCAACATTATAATAAGAATCCCTTGTACAGATTTTTCATGAAAAGTAAATGCACATGTGATATCAGTGATGTCATCAATGACATTTGTGATGTCATCTTTGATGTCCTGGGTCTTAGTCTTAGCAGTGCACGGTGGTGGCGCGAGTTATGGTTGCTTAGCTGGGGTTAGTGTTAGCAGTGCACAGTGGTGCAGGCAGTTATGGTCGCTTAGGCGACCTTAACTGGCGAATTTCAGGGGTTTTCCGGTTTTACTTTGAACCATAATGGCACCTTTGAAAAGTTTTTTTTTTTTACTGAATTTCACAGGTTTTTTGAAGGGGATCTTAATCATAACATCGCGTTAATTACGTTTTTTTGCTGAATATACACATCATGTGATCTTGGGAGATACGTAGTGTAATTTACTAAATTTACATACATGTAACATAGAACATACAGAACCCTCTTGCTATTGATATTTGAAAGGCACGGACTGAGCGCCTGTCTGTCTAAATGACAATTTTAACAGTTTAAGGCAATTTGTGGAGGAGTTTGTGAGAGGAAAAATACGTTATCACTGTCCCACTTGTACCTGCCCCCCTTCTCCATTTCCAAGTGAACCATCCCCAAAACTCCCAGAAGAAAATAAGCGTTTTGACGAAAAATCCGTCCCTTCATCCCTTCACAAATCATCCCCTCACAACCAGCCTGTGTTAAACCCTAATTCCCCTATATTCGTGTCAGTTTCTGCTTCCCCCTGTATTTCTGTTGATTGTGTTTGTGTGGTTTTTGAAAGTTTTAAAAAGACTTCAAATGTCCGCGAACAGCGCGCCTGTTCGAGCTAGCCGTAAGCATTAGAATATGGATGTTCTAACGGCAATACACCTACCCGTACCAATGGCAACCAAGAAGAAACTGATCTTAGAACGCACCATCTGTTCAAGTTGTGCGTAAAGGAACAGAATGGGGCGTCCTAAGGACATTGTACCTCTCCGTACCGCTCACAAACGAGATAAAACATGCTCTTAGAACACACCAGTTGTCCGAAATGTCTTTAAATGAGCAAAATGGAAGTGTCCTAAGGACACTATACCTGTCCGTACCGTCGTAGAACAGGCGCGGTGGCCGGCATGTTCGTAGTCAAACAAAATGGAGGTGTCCTAAGGACACTGTACCTGGTTGTACAGTCAGCAGATCATGTACGCACATGCGCAGTATAACCATAAGTACTGCGAACATCGCTCCTGTCCCTAACTGTCCGTCTCACTTGTGATGCACTTTTAATTAGTTTCAGGACCCGAACACTGTCCGTAGAACACTTGTGCGCATGCGCACGTTTGTTAGTCAGCATTTGCTGTCCAGCGGGTACCCATTTCCCTCGCGGATGTGTTCAGGATGTCATCATGTGACCGCACCCACGCTGAGCGTGTGGACTAATTTGCGCAGTTTGTCTACTTCCGCAACATTGCAAAAGAACTTATACACACATGGGAAATTATTTTACAGTATAAAATCACCATTTCACATGTCCTATACAATAGCTCTACCTGTGAACGTATTGTTTAGAATTGTTGCAACGCTTTTGAGTGATCAATATGGTCACGAGCCGCACCCCTCCACCCCTATAAATGGCCACACTTCCGAGCTCATCTTCATTGTGCTTCTAGCTATAGCAGATTGAGTTGTGCTGGTTTTACTGCTGTAGCGACCATTTGGCAACAAATCCTTATGGCATCCATGGCTACTGTTGCTTCATTAGCCTCAGAACCACCCCAAAACCCTCCTCCACCACCACCACCTCCCCAAGGGCCTGCAGATGGATATACGGGTGAGGAGGAAGAAGAGGAAGAAGAGAATGAGGTGGAGGAACTCTGCACTACAAGCACTCGCCGGGAGTCATGGGTGTGGCGGTTGTTTTC
Organism: Ambystoma mexicanum; assembly: GCF_040938575.1. Classification (NCBI taxonomy): domain Eukaryota; kingdom Metazoa; phylum Chordata; class Amphibia; order Caudata; family Ambystomatidae; genus Ambystoma; species Ambystoma mexicanum. The sequence continues at coordinate 351,962,328 of NC_090929.1, forward strand.
CATTTTTGGGAACGTACCAAAAGCACGTGCGAACCTGGTCAGGTGTAACCAGTGCCAGTTGGTGCTGAGTCGCGGGAGACCTGGTGCGTACAGCTTTGGTACGACAACCATGAAGAGCCACCTAACTTCGTTCCACAGTGCGGACATTCGCAAGGTGATGCCATGTGAAGAACGTAGTAGATTGAGTTCCTCCACAGCATCCTCCGTGTCCGATCCTCTCACGACAAGAGGAGGATGCACTCCTGTGGCGGAGCGCATCCCTCCAGCTGCCTCACAAGCCATTCGCGATGCTGTTGACCCTTACTTTTCGAAGGTCACAATATTGTGTATGTACTGCGACGCCGTACTCTGCAGGGGGGAGAGTCTTCGAAGTGCTTTTGAGGCTACGGTCACGGAGCACCAGAAGAACTGCCCCCTACCTAATTAAAGCCCACCCTATATCTTTCTCTCTCCACCTGCCCCTTCTTATCCCCGTGGTTGGTGTCCCTTCCTTACCCTCCTTTGCCCTCCTCTACTAGCGTGTCGTGTGCTCAAAAGCAGTAAATAGGAAAACAACAAAAATTACAAAATAAGCTCTTTTCAGAGCCGCCTTCCTCAGTTTAACAATAGAACTATCAAGTGGCCGTTGTAGGCCCCCGTGCATTTTTCAAAAAGTCAGCAGACAGTCGTAGGACACACAAAAATGGAGGGTGCAAGCGTAGCAAAACCAATGGAGTGGTGGCTCTGAAAAGAGCCTTTCGGTGGTGTTTTGTGTGCTTCAAAAACTGTAGATTGGAAAAAACGGATTGCCAAATAGGTGACTATGAATCCAAAAAAGGTTGCAATGCGTTTTGTACATTGCGAAGAAAAATCTGATTGCCAGCATATGTGAGATGGACTCAATCTCAGCGAAAATGAAAGAGCTGCGAAACAAAATGTTTTCATTGTGGAATGAGGACATGCCAACATCCCTTAGAAAGGCACAAACAGCCTTATTCACATTGTGCCTCACTTTCTCCATTTGTGGACCAAATGCAGAAGAACGCAGCCATTTTTGTCTTTGTACAATACGCACAAAAACTATTTGGCAATTCGGAAACATGTCCATGACCATCGCAAGTCCTTCCTTCATTGCAAATTGCAAAGAAATTCCAGAGACATGGCCTAAACCGTTTCCTCCGCAGTGAATGATAAGTATATCAGGATGACACTCTGTCTGTAAAGTAGCACAGAGGTGTACCAAGTCCAGCCACCTCATTCCACGCACGCCATGCCAGTGCACTTCCACATGAGGAAATCCAAGATCTGCACATAGACCGCAACTTTCTGCATGCACCTTCAACCAATGTATTCATGAGTCTCCCAAAATCCAGATAATCTGTTTTCGAGCACACAGAGCCATGGCTGTCTGGTCTCCTGTCAGGGAGAAGACCTTTTCACTAAATTTCTCCATTCAGACCACACCCACTGAACTTACTGACCAATCCCTACCTTCCCACATTCTCATTTGCATGCGTCTCTACCCCAGAATCCCTGTTGGTAATAGGCGCTGCTTGCAAACTATCGCCATGTCCACGAACACGTACAGGATCAGAGCGTGACAACTGTACATTTAAATATTCTTCCCCTTTTCCCCTTAAAGGTGGGCTCTGAAAAGAGCCATTTCTTTTTTTTTTTGGGCAGGTGCCTTGCAGACACCTGTTGTTGTTTTGTTTTTTTTAAATATTTGTTCTTCTTACTTTACTCCTACAACCATTACAGAACCTTCTCCAAAGCAAGCCTTACATTCCAAAAGAACATGGCATTTCCCAAAGAAGATAATGCAACACAATCTGCTTCAAAATAAGCCACATTACTGGGAACAATGTTCTCCTGGCTGCAGAAAAACATACCAGCTCTTAACATGAAAGCACACATGCCGCGATTACACCTCCCAATACTTTGATGAAGACAGAAAACAGAACTGTTGTCCCATTTTCCTCTAGAGAGTAACCCAGAAAAAATTACTTTCACAGTTGAAAAGATGTTCATGACTGCTTGAACCAACTGTGCCAAATCTTCCAACAAAGTACGTGAACTCACGTATCCCAAATGGCAAGCACCGTAGTGCAAAAGTACCACATGAGGAGTGGTCATCGTACGCATGTCTCTGCAAACTTGGAGAATTGCCTCAACATGGCGATCAGCCTCAGCGCTCCACACCACCTCCTCTCCTCTCACATCGAAATTGTGTGCCACATGCCTACTTTCGGCATAGTGCTGTAAGCCATGGACAAAAATGTCTCCAAGCACCAAAACCCTGACCCTCTCCACCTCTGCCATCTTCAGTATACGCACCGTCTTTCGACACAAAAGAGCAATGTGAATATCTGATTGGCTGATGCCTACAGTCCTCTTTCCATGCTGGATTTGCTGTAGAAACCCGTATGTGACACGCCCTACCTGCGGACAATTGTTGTCTACGTGCGGCACGTAACTCTTAGCCAGTCCTCCTTCCCTTTCCACATCACTCGCAAATCCATTCCCTCATTGGACACAGCTAAGCAGTCACTCAACCATCCACCAATCACATGCAACATCTCTACATCTAACTCCGTCATCAAAATTTCGCAATTCAAATGTACTATTGATCACTCTGAATGCAAGTCGCATATCATTGCAAAGCACCTACTTCAAAAACTACTGTGCAAGTGTCGCGGATTTCTATGTACAGCTCCATGTATGCGCACATGCATGAGTATAAAGTACAGGTATGCATATTTTAATCAGAGAACATGTGCAACCCTTATGATTTAATTTAAAGAAATTAATGCCACTAAATCTGCATAGCCAATACATACCAACGCTCCCCCTTTAAGTGCAAGATGTCCGATTTTTCATTGACAAACCGCACTATTTCTTACTGTCTCCCGCATAACCTATACATACGTAACAACCCTCCCTATTTAGCACGAAACTCGATTTTCCATTAGAAAATGTCACAATTTTTTACTGTGTACCGCCTACATTAATGCTACTTCCAATGCGATCGTATGAGAAAAATGAACTCTCCCGATTGCTGTGGTGACATCTCCCTCGGAGGATCTCCCGATTTTTCGGATTCGTACTTACAATAAGAAAGTAGTGAAATTTTTCCCATCTACTATAATGACCTATCGCTTACAAACCTCTCTGCTATAGATAATACAGCTTAAAAATACAAGGCATTTTCATAACCTAAAAATTGTACTAATTTCTGAATCACATGCAACTAACATACTGCAAATAACATACAAAGGCAGCACATAGTGAAGTGAAATGCACACAAGCACTGAATTGAAATATCAAAGGAGAGTACTCAGACGAAAGATGCAAAATTAACATGTACAGTAACATCACTGCTTTAAACACACAAAGTTTCTAACTTCTTCTTTTTGCAATCGCAGTGAAGACTACTCTCCTGAAAATCAACAGCATCTACACTGCAAACGACATATCCGAAGAAACCTGGTCATTCCGCAAAAAAAAGTAAGCACAGTACTACCTTTATATTCTAACTATTCCTCAAAGAGACGACGTGGGTTATTTATTTAATTTTGCGTACCAAAGCAAACATTGATTTCTGAACCATTCTACCCACAAATCCCCATTTATTAAACAAAGAATAACAGGCAGAACGGCTCACAAATCCCTGTGTGTTTGGAACTCAAATAACATACAGAAGCCTTAGAATGTTAGTACTAGAAAACAAATAGCTGTTTCAATTTTATGCTATTACGTTTACTATTAATGCTTCTCCTCAGCACTAGCCCACTTTGTACTCTCATCTGAAGCACATTGTAGTAGTATACAAACAGAAAAATAGCCTTCCCAAATCATTGTAAGAGGCCAATGCACATTCACACACCACCACAAAGAGCTTCACCATCAAACACATGCACACATACATTGTACAACAGACCAAACCATGCCTTCTTTTTTTCAACAGACCCCAAAGAATGCCTACCAAAAAGCAAGTCCGTAGAAAGTAACGCAGAAGTAGAGCAAATAAAAATAAAATTGTCCAACCTAAGCGTCCATCTGTAGCAGAGTTTGTAGAGAACGTCGGAACAAAACGGCTAATACAGTCGTTTAGCGAAAACAAAGGAAGCTTCAACTACCGAAACTTTACCTCCTCCATCATAATGTGGCATGAAACACAAAACTCTTCACAAAAAATCGGCTACCAGTACTGCTAACAATGCTCCTATTAATCCTGATATAGTAACAAGAACCCATAGTAAAAAAAGTATTTTAGCAAAAATGTTTTGCCACAGAGTCCTTCAGAATCTAATAAGAAGAGGACCGAAATCATCCTCAACCCTTAAAACCTACCGTAGAAAATTAATCCTACAAGCTCTCGTGGACAGTACAATCCTTCTCAAAAGGAAGTTGTTTATATTAGTGTTAAATAGGATGAAACCACTAATAAAAGTAAGTACCAAACTACAAAAGAAACTTATCAATAAACGGAATGTGAACAAAAATAACTTCTTACATATTTGCGGAGGTGAATGGAGTCGCACAACAACCACAGAACCATATTTTAATGAAGAAGCATACAAACAAAATCAAACAAACACAATTGCCATCCATAGCAGTGGACGAGGGTATGAAAAAATCAATAATACCATCATGGAACAAGAAACACTGCTTAGAAAAGTATCCCCTGAAAACTCAGAATGACCTCTCAATTCGACTGAACCAGACCGTCCAGTATACAAATGGCCGTGCACGTCAATGTGTGCCATTCCTAACCAATCTTTCAAATCTTTACGTCACTTCCTCAATCAGTATGTCAAAGGTAAAGACAAAATTAAAATGAAAGTGCTGCAAAATATGGATATCTGTCCAGTGCGCAAATACACAGGACTACAAGGACATTCATTAGCCTGCATTTCAGGACCTATTTGCAAAAGCACCTTCCATGATATCAAAAGGATATCAATACATCATTCAAATGTAAGAAATCTAGTGTATAATATATACTATGCTAAAAGAACAGCTTCAGAATTAGCAAATTTAAATAACACTCTTCTGCATGGTACGCCCAAATACCTACAAGAATAAATTGACCGTACAGACTAACAACAATTCTGCACATAGCAACCTTCTATTGCACACATTCAAAAAAGAAATACTAAAATGTAAAAGTGCATCGGCTGAAGTACCAAACCATGTGTGTGTGTTGCCGCAGAACGTTTTACAAAAGGAACACAAACGATATAGACATAGCATACAAATAGAAGACAATGAAGATTCCAAATGGTTTGAATTAGCTCTCTACCTATTAGCAGAAAACAAATATCAAATAAGTGAACCCCTAATATGTTGCAGTTACTGCACTACAAAACTGTACAACAACCAAACTCCTCCACGTGCTATCACAAATAATCTGGGATTGTTCCCACTACCAAAAACCCTGCAACAACTCAATTTGTATGAGAGCATCAAAATTCAAACAGTTCACCCATTTCAAGCAATTATACACCTTCACTCAAAAACAGCAAAGTTACCTCCCTCTGAATTGGTGAAAGGCATTTGTGGGAAAGTAGTTTATCTGCCATTAGATCTAACAGACAATGTACACACTCTAGGAGTGCAACGTTCAATAGAGCATTCTTCAATTATCTTGGTAAATGGTGTACCAACAAAAGACAAAAAAAATTGGCAACAGCTGGTGGACTTACATAAAGTTAGACAAGCTTTGCAATACCTAAAACACAATAACGAATACTACAGGGAAATAAATATTGTAGAAAGCTTAAGGGAAACAACTGAAATAATTCAAGAGTCATCAGAAACTGGACAATTTGAACTTCTGGATCCTGCTGCAGTATCCACTCTTTTGGACCAGTACACAATTCATCCATTGCATTCCAATGAAAGCATAGATGATGCACTAGAAGCTTACCAAATACGACAAACCAAAGGGTCACCAATGAGCATATGGGAAAAAAGTATAGAAGCACATGCTTTTACACTTTTATTTCCTACTGGCAAAGGTGGAAGATACGATGATAGACCCACTCAGATTACGGCATCAGAATACCGCTCATTACGAATGTATTCGCAAAATCCCAGATTTAGACAAAATGTGGAATACATATTCCACCTAATCTTTGAAAGTGAACTAGCAACCCTATGTTACAGAGTTGCACACATTTTGAAAACTAGAACCCACTTTCAAAATATGTCAGCTATGCAATTAATACAAAAAGTACAAGAAAAAGATGAGGTTTTAAAATCAAGTATAACAAATTTGTTTGCAAACATGCGTGGCACAAAAGAATACTGGTTCCGACGGCACGGAGGCGTACGTTGTATGATCATGAACCACCGACTTGGTTTGTTACACTAAGTTGTGCAGAATATGCATGGCAAGATTTACATGAGTTCCTACGCATAGCAAACAACAACAAAACCAACATAGATATATTAACACCTGGAGAACCTTGCTCTCTATATCCAGTTAATGTGTCAAGATATTTCCATCATCGTTTCATTGCTATGCTACACTTTATTTGCAATAAAACTGTTCCTCCCCTCAGAGAAGTGCAACACTTCTTTTGAAGAAAAGAATACCAAGCGAGAGGAGCACCACATCTTCACATGCTTTTATGGATCAAAGGTGCACCTAAATTTGGTTACGACACTGATGCCACTGTTTTGCAGTTCATCCAAAAATGTCACTTGTGAAATCCCTTCACAACGGACACATAGTGACCTGCATGGGCAGATTTTACAATTTCAAAGACACAAATGTGGCAAATATTGTCGTCGCAAATACAAAAACAAAGGGAAATACTACACCAAATGCCGCTTTGGTTTCCCTAGACCAGTTACTGAAACAGGTGAAGTGAACAACTTCATGTCTTCAGTTCGACATAGTGTTAAAGGTAAATCACCTTAGAACACGTATTACATAAAAAGAACCGAAGAATCAAAATAGATCAATGATTACAATGCAATCATTGCCCTCTTATGGAATGCAAACATAGTTGTGCAGTACATTGCAGACAATTCCACTGCTGTTGCACAATATGTTACAACCTACTTAACAAAAGCAGAAAAAGTAGAGCTTTAAGACCTCTGGGATGACCTGTCATCAGACAAAACACTATCTCAGAAATTGTACAGCCTAGGCATAAAAATGCTCTCTCATAGAGAATGTGGCGCATATGAAGCAGCAGATTGTTTAACCGGTAGTGCTTTGTATGGAAAATCAGACAACATAGTATGGCTAAGTGTTGGTCTTGCTAAATCTAGAAAAAGAGTTCTGAAATCATGAGGACATAGAAACAATTACCAGAAATGATCCCAACAACCAAGACATTTTAAAAAACAATTTTCTGGACACATACTATCCGAACAGGAGTAGCACTTTGGAAAGCATGTGTCTATACCACATAGCTCAAAACTTTGCATACAAAAATAATATAAAACCCGATGAAAGCAAAGGTAGATATAGAGTGACAGATTGTGAAGACAGCTTAGTGGAACTTGCCAAACAAAGCTTAATTAATCATGTCAAATTGTCATTAAAAACTCCTCAACAGAAAAAACTATATTACTTGTCTCTGCTACAACTTTTTAAACCATGGAGAAAAGAGGAAGAGATACTAGATAACTATGACTACTATGAAGATGCTTTCAAAGCAAATGAAAGCGCTATCACCGATGTTAACTTTACGCAGTGCAAAGCAATGTTGCACAATGAACAGCAACACGAAGAAGAACTTCAGGCCCAACTAGATAAGGACTCTTCCGACAGTAGTCAACCTTCTGTAACAGGAAGCCAAGAACCACTAGGACAGCCAGTAATGGCAAATGAGGCAGAATTAGCTATGACAGAAGTGGAAAACACCATGTGTCACTATCAAGAAGATATAGAAGACTTAACTGTACAACAAGAAAAACTTAACAAAGATCAGCGCAAGATTTTTGAAGACGTAACAAAACAAATTGCACATGGTGTGCAACATGAAAATAAAGAATGTACCTGCCAAAATTACACAAAATTACAAACCTATACTGCTGTACATCGGTGGTGAAACTGGGTCAGGAAAAACATTCTTAATGAAAATCATCAGCAAGTTCCTTCAACAAATGACAAACAACAAACTGTCAGCTGTTGTAACTGCCCCCAAAGGTTTATCTGCCTACAACATAGGCGGTGTCACTTTACACCGATTACTATTCCTTCCAGTAGAACACCAAAACAAATTAGACTATTACAAACTTTCTGCAGAAGCTGCAATGGAACTACGCAGAGTATTAAAACAAATGAAAATGCTACTAATAGATGAAGTGAGCATGGTCTCCAACCTAATGTTGGCTTTCATTCACCTCAGATTGCAAGAAGTACTTAAAACAAACTACGAAGAACTCTTTGCAGGGAAACACATTATCGTTTTCGGAGATCTTCTACAATTGACACCAGTGAAAGGTGAACCTATTTTTAAAACCTTAGGACACAAACTCTGCCGTAAAACTGTTGGCAGCATAGGAAATGTCAACCTTTGGCAACATTTCCAATACAGAGAATTAACAGAAAACAAGCGGCAATCTGCAGATCTCACTTATGCCAACATATTAAAAAGTATTAGAATTGGTGTACTATCTCAAGAAGCACAAGCAATATTGAAAAACCGGCACATTCATGCACTTTATGGAACAATTGGCGCAAAAAAATGTCAATTGTATGGCCTTAATGCCAACTCTTGCAAGCTGTTTCAAATTCAATGAAACAATGTTAAATAAAGAAATGCAACCAATAATGGAAATTTGTGCCACAGACAAACTAGACGTAAATGGTATGACACTACCCATGTGTGAGCAAGCCACAACAAGAATAAATAGCTTAGAAAATTCAATCTCCAACACAGCTGGGTTGGAAAAAATATTAAAATTATCCTTACATTTTAGAGTAATGCTTAAACGTAACCTTGACGTGGAGCAAGGGCTAGTTAATGGAGCACTGGGTACAGTTGTTGGCTTTCAATCATACCCACATGACAACAACATTCAGTTTGTCAATATTCGCTTTGACAAACTTTCCGAAGTGAAAAGGATAGGGCGCTGAACTGCTCGATTCCTTCTCTTCAAAGACATGTATGTACGTAGAGAACAATTTTCTCTTACTCTTGCATATGCAGTCACCATTCATAAATCCCAACGTCTTACCCTAGACAAAGCATTGATAGATATAGGAAACAGTCTTTAAAGAAGGCATGAGCTACGTAGCACTATCACGCTTACGTACACTTGACTGTCTATTTCTAATCAACTTTGATGCAAGTAAAGTGAACGCTGCTATTCCTTGCATTGTAGAATACAATAGACTGCGTTCACTGTACACCACCCATCTGAAACAGTATCCTGTTCCAGAAAAAGTAAAACGTGGTAAAAGAAAACTAATTCAAACAGAAATGCAACAGAATCTGACAGCAAATCCTTCAAAGAAAACAAAAGACGCTAAAGCTACATCAATTACCACAAGCAAAGAAGAACCCATTAGGGAAAGTAAACCAGGTACTTCTTCAAAGAAGGAACAGAAACTCTGAAAAAAGCACTCAGATACAGAACTAGCTGGTCCATTCAAATTTTCAAATGAAACTGGTTTAAGTTGCTATCCAAATGTAGCAATGAATGTACTATTTCAATTGCCACCAATTGTTAACAATATTTGCTTAGACAAACCAATTGTGTTTGCAAATGTTAGTCCTTCATAGAAACGCAACAAACAATTCTGACAACACGTACAGTGTTCATGGAATAAGACAAGAATTGGACTACTGTGCTGGAATGGTGAGATTCACTATAAACTCACAAGAAGATCCACAAGAATTTCTAATGTACTTACTACAAGTACTGGAAAACAAAAGCATACCTATAAATGAAATCTTCCAGATTTCATACCTGTGGAAACATGCATGCAACCTCTGTAGAAATGTGATACAGGAACAAATCCCAAATGAGTGATTTGTGTATGTATCCATACTTAATTGTGAATCCATTCCATTTCAGCAACTTGTACAGAATGCAAACAATGGCAGATTATTTACAACTGCAAGCTGACTGAATTCAACCACGGTCAACTGTCACTTGGAAAGAAAACCGTTACAACAATAGGTATAATCTACCATGCAGGAGCTACAACCAATGCAGGTCACTACACTGCATACATTAAAAAGAATTGTGGATGGTTGGAATGTAATGATAGCACCATTACTCTAAAGCAGAGATTGCCAGCTAATCTTACAAATGCGTATTTAATCTTCTTAAAGCCAAAATTTAATAACTAATTTGTACTTCAACATTAACATAAAAATGAAGTGAAAGACTACAAACAGTTACAATACGCCATCAGGTATCTAACTGCCCAAGAGTGTATAGCAACGACACAGATAATTGAAGACCACAGATACGTAACAACAAATGTACAGTTAGAATACGCCAGCAGGTATCTAACTGTAGTAAAAAATCGGCAACAAGGCAACAAACATAACATTAATCAGAAAGAACAAGGAAACACTCAAAAGAAAACAAAGAAATAGTTTGTAGCATTGCAAATAAAGTTTTTTTTTATCCGACAAGGATTTTTTTTCCCCCCAGACCCAAAGATTTGAAAAACAAACACAGAAACTGAGCAAAATGCACAGTACACTGGTTTGTAAACTAAATATGAGGGTAACAAAAAAAAGCTAAACTGTCTATTACACAATGTAATAAGTCTTCCTAAAATGCAAACACTAACATGCTTTTTTCTTTTATCACAGAAATTAAAAAAGGATAGTTCCGCCAAGTACTAAAGTCACGTAAGACATAGATGGATTCTGAACAAAGTAAACAGTAAGTATAATTACAGTCATTTCATACATATGCAAATCTACACGTCTAACCTATGGCAGTAATATGGTGCAGTGGCTGTAGGCTGGGCCTAGCATCTTCGATGTATAACCTACCACGTACACCCTACGGCCAAGCAGTAAGACTATAGGTCTTACCCGCAACCATGGCTGCATATCAAAACCATGGTGCTTGTAATTTGACTACTTATAGGTTTACTCTTGGGTGCATGGTCTGTAGCCATGCACCCAAGACACTACGACGTGCACTCAACCACCACACCACACCCATGTTCACTTATAACCTCACTGCTTATGACTTCAGTCTTGGGTGCATGGCCTTTGGCCATGCATCCAAGACTCTGGGTCCTGGCCAGAACCACCACAGCATATCGCACCCATTGTGGCTTGTAAGTTCACTACGTATTAAGTTGGTTTTGGGAGCATGGCCTTCGGCCATGCTCCCAAAACGCTACGCCCTCCCAACAACCACCTGAATGATGTTTCATAGTACGAGTGTACCTATACCTGTGATATGCTGCAGTGGTTGTGGTGTGAGGCCATAGATTTTTCAATGTATGGGTATGCAGTATATAATATCCATAGTGGCTTACAACTGCAGTGCTTATAACGTTGTTCTTGGGTGCATAGCCGAAGGCCATGCACCAAAGACTCTACGTCCTGGCCACAACTACCACACCATATCACACCCATTGTGGCTTGTAACTACACTATGTATAAATGTGCTGTTGGGTGCATGGCCTTTGGCCATGCACCCATGACTGCAGGCCCTCCCCACAGCCACCTGAGTGATGTTCAATACTACGAGTGTATCTGTAGCTGTGATATGCTGCAGTGGTTGTGGCCAGGGCCTAAAGTCTTAGGTGTATGTCCACACATATTTCAATGTATGTTTGTAAAGTGGCTTATAGCTCCAGTGCTTATAACTTTGTTCTTGGGTGCATGGCCTTCGGCCATGCAGCCAAGACTCTACACACTCCCCACAACCATCTGATCGATAATGAATACTATAGGTGTACCCATTGTTGTGACATGCTGCGGTGGTTGTGGCCAGGGCCTAGAGATTTGGAAGTATGGCCTACGGCCATGCACCCAAGACTCTAGGCCCTGGCCACAACCACCACAGCATATTAAACCCATGGTTGCTTATAAATCTGTAGCACGCCCATAGAACGAAACTTTGTAACTGTAGCATGTGCTCAATTTGTACCCAAGACTCTAGGCACTGCCCACACCTACCAGATACATGATCTATTGTATGGGTGTTGTGTATGAATGTGATATGCTGCTGTGGTTGTGGGCAGTGTGTAGATGCTTGTGTGTATGGCATACAGCCTGCAGCCATGCTCCCAAAAGTCTACGTCTTGCCCACAACCACCGCACTATATAAAACCCATGTTGGGTTATAAGTTAAGAGGTTATAACTTTGTTGTTGGGTGCATGGCCAACGGCCATGCACCCAAGAGTGCAGGACCTCCCCACAACCACCTGAGTGATGTGCGATACTATGGGTGTATCTATAGTTGTGGTATGCTGCAGTGGATGTGGCCAGAGTATAGACTCTTAGCTGTATGTGCATAGATATTGCAATGTATGGGTGTGCAGTAGCTTATAACTATAGTGCTTACAACTTTGTTCTTGGGCGCATGGCCTTCAGCCATGCACCCCAATCTCTACACACTCTCCACAACCATCTGATCCATAAGCAATACTACAGGTGTATCCATTGCTGTGACATGCTGCAGTGGTTGTGGCCAGGGCCTAGAGTCTTGGAAGTATGGCCTACGGCCACGAACCCAAGACTCTAGGCCCTGGCCACAACCACCACAGCATATTACACCAATGGGTGCTTATAAATCAGTAGCACACCCATACAATGAAACATTATAACTGTAGCATGTACTCCATTTGTACTCAGGACTCTAGCCCCTGCCCACACCTACCAGATACATAATCGAATGTATGGGTGTGATGTATGAATGTGATATCATGCAGTGCATGTGGCATGTGGGCAGGGTCTACACTCTTCGGTGTAAGGCCTGCAGCCATGCACCCAAAAGTCTACGTCCTGGCCACAACCACCGCACTATGTAAAATCCATGTTGGCGTATAACTTTAGAGCTTATACGTTTTTTCTTGGGTGCATGGCCTTTGGTCATGCACCGAAGACTGCAGGCCCTCCCCACAACCACCTGAGTGATGTGCGGTAGTACGGGTGGATCTATAGGTGTGGCATGCTTCAGTGCCTCTGGCCAGAGGCTAGACTCCTAGCTGTATGTCCATAGATATTACAATGTATGGGTGTGCTGTGGCTTATATCTCCAGTGCTTATAACTTTGTTCTTGGGTGCATGGCCTTCGGCCATGCACCCATGACTGTACACACTCCCCACAACTATCTAATCGATAATCAATACTACAGATGTATCCTGTGACATGCTGCTGTGGTTGTGGCCAGGGCCTACAGTCTTGGAAGTATGGCCTTCGGCCTACGGCCATGCACCCAAGACTTCAGGCCCTGGCCGCAACCACCGCAGCATGTCACACCCATGGCGGCGTACTAATCAATAGCACACCCATAGGAAAAAATAATGTAATTACGACAGGTACTCAATTTCAATGTTCACTAACACCACGCGCGTCCTTGGAACAGTTTCAAGTTGCCTGTGCACAGCACAGACTGAAATACTACCCTTATTAGACCCCTAATTTTCTGTACGTACAAACATCCCGAAGACGGCGGGCATAGAGAATACCTCAGTAACACCTACCGCCTGAACAAATACAGGTTTTCACCCATCTCTTACTGTCTGAACCTCCACAAGCACTGTGACACAGCAAAATAGTTTTCAAAATAGCATGTTGCCGCTTGTCGCCGCTGCGCTGTCGGCGGATCCAAGATGTCGGGCGCATCCAAACAATGTGACGCAGAACACGTCTCACTGTAGCCAATCGGCAGAGACGTCTCGTGTCCGCGGTCATGACGCCAGCCCCTTAGCCAATCGGTATCTTGTCCGCGGAGCGAACAGGGAAGTGTGACCGCGGAGCGGACATAGATAGCACTCATTTTTTAGACCTACTTTTTAGTCATTTTAAAGAAAAGTACTGCACAGATTGTCACCAAATTTACAAAAGCACACTTTCCGGACCAAACCCCTGCCCCTGCCGCAAATTTGGTGAAAATCCATCCAGCGGTTTGGCCTGTAGCCCTTCACTCTATGGGAAAAAAAGACGTTTTGGGACCCCCCTTATAACTCCCCCCCCCCCCCCAGACGAATCCTCACCAAACTTTGCAAAAAAATTCATTGTGTCCCAAATACTTTTTTTGCAAAGTTTGGTGAGGAAATCAGTGAGGCCTGTGTTTGAGCCTTTTTCTGTGCCCTCATCCAGGGATTTATTCCAGCCTTTGGATTATATCTCAGAGGTGGATGAAGGGTCAGATGTGGAAGGGTTTGTCCCTCCTGAGGTTCCTGACAAACTGTTGTCTGGTCATAGCCAGATGGAAGACCTGCGTCAATCCTTGCATGACGCCAGTGGTCTGGACACCTCCCCGGAGGTTGAATTTGGTAGGCCTGAGCCTGGTACCCACGCCGAGTCGTTGTTAGGGAGAATTCTCTGTTTAGGCTGAATTTCCTAACCTAGTGAGTCCCCCAGCAGCTTTGCTGGATTTTTGGGGTTTATTTTTTTCTCCTGCCAAGAGTGAGACATTTACCCTCACTTCTGGGCATGATTTGAGTGTGTTTCTTTGACTCTAGATGTGTCTAGATGTCTCTGGCCGGCCTCCCTTGGCCCCCTTCCTGCCCCTGCCTGCAAGGCTAAAAACCTCGGGGTCATCTTCGACTCCACACTCTCCTTCTCTCCTCATATATCTGACGTCTCTAAGAAGTCACACTACCAGCTGCACCTCCTCAGAGGTATTCTTCCCTTCCTCTCCTTCCCCCAGAAGCTCACTGTCTCCCGAGCCCTGGTTCTCTCAAGGCTGGACTACTGTAACAGCCTCTATCTTAATCTGCCTGCCTCCACTCTCCGCCCTCTGCAACTTATCCAGAACAGAACTGCGAGACTTGTCCTTGGCCTCAAGCCCAGGGACCGTATCTCTCCAGGACTGAAATCTCTTCACTGGCTCCCAGTGGCTGCGAGGATTGAGTTCAAAACCCTCTGCATTGTCCACAAGGCCTTCTGGGGCCTGGGACCTAAATACCTTCAACTCTCTCTTCCTAAATATCTTCCTTCACGAGCCCTTCGCTCATCCGTCTCCAACTCCCTCATGGTCAGCCGCTTCTCGAAGCAACGAGCTGGGGGTAGATCTCTCTCCGCAGCAGGGGCCTCCCTCTGGAACAGCCTTCCTGCCTCCCTGAAACTTGAGGAGAACCATCTCCGGTTCCGGAAGCACCTCAAAACCTTCCTCTTCGCTTCTGCCTTCTCTCTCCCTCTCCCCTGCTAAACCTGCTTAACTCCCCACTGAATTCAGCACTAAACCTGCATCTGGGCCACTCTCAGCAACCTCGGTCCAGGGCCCAGCCACTCTCCACTTGCACTGCCTCCCTGGCTCCCCCTGCACTGTGGGACTGTCACTGTATCCCTACAGCCCCCTTCCCAGCACTTGCTCTGCACTTACCTCGCACTTGCCACCAGCTGGCCCTTTTTATTTATTATTTATTATTTATTATTTTTTACGCTACTTACCTTGTACTGCACTTTCCCCCCCACCTCCTCCCCCTGCACTTCCTCCTTTTCCCCTTACCTCCGCACTTGCGCGATCTGAATGACACCTGGCCTAGTAGGATCGTTTGTCTGTCTTCCCCTTGTTTCCCTCCCTCCCTGCCTCGTCGCGCCTTGAAACACTTGTGTATAGGCGCGTTACAAATACCATATCATATCATATCATATCATTTATAGGGCTATGGGGTATTTTACTCCATAGGGCTTCATGTGTTTTTGTGATGTGTTACACAGCACCCTCAGTGCAGTAACACAGGGGTGTCATAGCGACCCCCCAATATAGACTCCATACCCTGGGACTGACTACTGTCTCCCAGGGCATGTAAAGTCACCATTGACTTTACTAGTCTCAAATTCTGAACAGAACCAGTACAAACCATCATATTGTGGACATACTGGTTGGGGCAATTCGATTGCCCCGGGGTCTGTTAGTCGAGGGGGCACGTCTCCGTCCCCCCTGATCGAGATTTGGCTGGTGGCAGTAGATACTACTTTTTATATTCAACCGCGAATATATCTCTATGGGATTTCCCATTGTTCGAGGCTACCAACTTTAATTATTTAATTCCTATAGCCTCGAACATACCGCCGGTTTATTTATTTAATATTAATTCTCCGGTTGGTATTTTTTGCCAGAACTCGGTTCTAAAATGGCATTTGTGTTTGCTTCTGTGACTCCAACCCAAGTTGAGCCCTTTGTTCCACTTTTTGGTGCCACTCTGTCTGGGGTACTTAGGAGGGGTGGAGGGGGATTTAGGCACCCTGGACTGAGTTGCCTAGGCAAATCAAGTTGCACTCCTTCCTGATTGGCCCAAGTGGTGAGCTGGCCGGGTCACCACTTAGCGTGTTTGAGTGACAGCTAGGCTGAGTGAATGGGGGTTTTCTGCATAAAAGCAGGGCTTTGGGGACTGGAACTTTAGAAGTCGCCACAGGACCTAAGAATCCGACGAGGAAGAAGCTGAGCCGACCTGCTACGACGACACCACCGGTGGAGCCCTGCTGAACCGTCTCACCACTTTTCCCAACGACAGACAAGATCTCCAGCCTGGAGAGTCTTCTTCCTTCGACTGGTGGGGATAACCAGTCTGCTTCCTTTTTTGCTTCCTGGAGCATCTCGTGGCCGCCTTGCCTGTGCCAAGCACCCCGGCAACCGGGATACCACGTTTTACCACTACCGCAAATCAAAGGGTAGTACCTTTAACCGGAAAACTCCGCGGCTGGTTAGTGCAACGACCTTCATCTTTCCCCCACGTCGAGATCTTCTCTTCCTCCGGACGATGCCGCGACTTGCACCTGCTGCCAGGAACAACTGCCCCCGCTGGAGGATCTTTTCCACATAAGGTACCATGTTCCGCCTGGCTTCCCTTGCAACCGACTGTACGGGGTAGATTTAGCCCCCGGCTTTCGACCCTGGGTTAGCCTGGTACACCCTGGCTAAACTTTTCTGAGCCTAACTAAAACCTTTCTGAACTCCATGCAAGACTTTTTAAGCCTGTTGTCATTGTGTGATCTTGGGTGCATTTGTGCCCTGCTCTCTCCAAGAGTCGGCCCGGCCTATGGACTTTGGCTTACAAGTAACTTTTAACTTTCCTGCCTGCTTAAGAGTTCCTAAGTATTAGTGTGGTGTATTTTCCTACCTTCTGCCTTTTTCCCTCCCTTTTTCGTTAACTTATTGGAGTGCCTCTATAGTTAAGCACTCACCTCTGTCTGGAAATAAGTGGTCTTAACTAAGACTTGTCTGATAAGGAATAAGGGACGTATATATAATAATAGTAACTGTGTTTAGAGTGATTTACAATAATAGTGCTGGAGTGTTTCAATAAGTGTGTTTTTAAATAAATAATTATATACCTTGATACCAAAGCTCTGGTCAGTGTTTGCTTGTGCTATTGTGTCTGAGTGCCTATTGTGTATACTTTACATACTGCCTAACTCTTCTTGAGGGAAGTCTGACTGCACAGCCACAGCTACCAGGTAACTCTGGGTGGTACAGACTGCTACCAAGTGGGTTTACTGCCAACACCGGTAGTCCTAAATCTTTTGCAGTGGTCCCCAAGGGAACTGCACAGGTTTCTGCCTAACAGTCGTCATACAGGCGTCTCATGTCGAGGGTGACAGAGTACTTGGGGTGGTCTGCTCCACCCGTGGACTTTCTGCAGTATGACCTGACAGATATTTTGGACCAAGGTCCACCCACTGACCCGGTGCTGCCTTTTCATATGGCCTTACAAAGAAGGGTGGCGGCGGCTTGGACTGCTCCGGAGAGTCTCCCGGCAGTGAATGAGTTGTTGCTGAAAAAATACCGTCCAGCTAGTGGCAACCCCGGCTACCTGTCTTTGCACCCCACTCCGGAGAGTTTGGTGGTGCATGCGGCTACAGCCCCAGCGAAGCAGGCGGCGTACCCTACCATCCCTCTTGATAGGGACCGCAAGCGCTTCGACGGTTGGGCGAAGAAAGTGTTTTCATCTGGGGGTATGGCTTTAAAGGCAGCCAACTCCATTTGTGCCTTGGCAAGATTCACTCACACTCTGTGGAATTGTGTATCTTTGGCGGCTGAACATATTCCCGAAGGGGAGGAACAGGATGGTTTTCTTGCCCTCGTTCAGGATGCCAAGGATGCCTTGTGTGAATCCGTTCAGTCGGGTCTGGACGTGGCAGACTGTGTCAGCCGGTCCATGGCGGCGAGGACCGTGATGCGCAGGTTTGTGTGGTTGCGGAAGTCAGGGTTTGCTCCAGATGTACAGTCCTGGCTTCTCAACATGCCCTTTGATGGTGACCATCTTTTTGGCAGCAAGGCTAACGAGAGCCTTGAGAGGTTGCAGACCTCCAAAGCTGCAACAAAGTCGTTGAGCGCTGCAGTTAGTCAACATCCGCCTTTTCGTCCTAGGGGACAGCAATGGAGGGGAGGTTCCTTTCGATACTACTCGTCCTTTGGTAGATCGAGGGGAGCTGCCAGTCAAAGGGGCCAACGTAGGAGTACCAGAGGTGGAAAACAAGGTACTCGAGTTGCCAAAACCGCTTGGCCAGTTGCCTCTTTGCCCTCAGGCACTGCCGCAGCCGCTTCAGCTCAGTCATGAGACCAAGTGCCATGGTTCGCCGGTTGGGGGAAGGCTGGCGCAGCATCTTGTAGAATGGCGTGCCATTACTTCAGATGTGTGGGTTCTGGAGATCATAGCCCACGGCTACTGTCATCCTTTCCGGCAGAGGCTTCACAACAATCCACCGGGGAAGCTCTCTTTGAAGAGTCCGGATCCGCTTCTTGCGCAGGAGATCAAATCCCTGCTGGAGAAAGGCGCCATAGAACTGGTGCCTGTAGCAGCGAGGAACAAGGGATGGTATTCCCCATATTTTTTTATCCTGAAAAAAGACGGGGAATTGAGACCCATCATGGACTTGCGTGGTTTGATCAAGCTCCTCAGGAAGGACAAATTCAAGATGGTTACTCTCTCTCAAGTCCTTCAGGCTCTTCAACTTCAGGACTGGTTGGTGTCTCTCGACCTCAAGGATACTTACTTTCATGTGCCGATTCATCCCAAGCACATGAAGTGCCTGAGGTTCGCGGTTGGCAACTCGCTTTTTCAGTTTCGGGTCCTGCCGTTCGCATTGACCTTCGCCCCGACGGTCTTCATCAAGCTCATGGTGGTGGTGCCAGCTTATCTCAGGAAAGGGGGGATTCACGTCTACCCCCTACCTGGACGATTGGTTGATCAGGGCGCGCTCTCCCAAGCAAGTCCTGGATCATCTGTCAGTCACCTGCCAATCCCTTCACAAGCTGGGCTTCTCCCTCAACTTCCAGAAGTCCCACTTGACACCTACCCAGCGGCTCCAGTACATCGGAGCAGTGCTTGACACATCCCTGGGGATGTGTTTGCCTCCCCAGTTGAGGGCAGATAGGTGATGCAGCTCTGGTTCTGGGCCATCCAGCAGGAAATGTCGAGCTTGGCACTTCATCTGGCCGGAAACGAAAACAAGGCGGCGGACGCTCTGAGGAGGCAGAGCACGGTCTCTCACGAGTGGGAGCTGGCTCAGGAAGTTCTTTTGGAGATCTTTGCCCTTTGGGGGACCCCACAAGTGGATCTCTTTGCCGCCAGTGTCAACTGGAAGTACGTGAGATTCTGCTCGCGGGAATTTCCTTCAAGAGGAGCCTTAGGGGACGCGTTCGTAGTAGTGGTCCTTCCCACTGCTGTACGCGTTTCTTCCAGTCCCCGTCATCCTGCAGGTGTTGCAGAGGTTACAGAGGTTCGGTTACCGGATGATCCTCATTGCTCCGGCATGGGCCAGGAGAGCATGGTACCCTGACCTTCTCGACATGTCCATCTGCCCTCCACGCCGTCTTCCCTATCGAGACGATCTACTCTCACGGGACGGGGGGGGGGTCAGGTTCTCCATCCAGAGGTCAAGTCTCTCAACCTTCATGCTTGGTTTCTGAAAGGTTGAGGTATAAGGATTGGGACCTCCCTGAAGACGTGATGGAGGTGTTGCTTTCGGCCAGAAGGCCCGCAACAAAGTTCCTGTACCGTTGGAGAAAGTTCTGCGACTGGTGCAGGGTAAAGAATGTGGATCCTTTTTCATGTGACAATCCTGTGGTTCTGCCTTTTTTGCTTTTGTTAGCCCACAAGGGCCTGCAAGTGGGTACCGTTAAGGGTTACCTGGCGGCGCTGTCCATTTGAGGAGTGTTCTTATTTTAAGATTCCTTTGATTTCTCAGTTTCTGAAAGGGCTCACTAATATTTTTCCACCATCACCTTTCCAGATGCCGGGTTGGGATTTGAACTTAGTGTTAAAGTTCCTGATTGGAGCTACATTTGAGCCCTGTCCTTTGAGACTGTTTACCTTTAAAACTGTATTTTTGGTTGCGGTTACAACGAGTGAGTTGCAGGCTCTATCCGCCAAGCCACCTTTCAAGGTGTTCCATAAGGACAGGGTTGTCCTTAGGGTTCGTCCTTCTTTTCTTCCGAAGGATGTGTCGGAATTTCATTTGAGCCAGAAGGTCATTCTTCTGGCGTTCTATCCTCCTCCACATCCTGGTAAGGAAGAGGAGAGGCTCCATAGGTTGGATCCTAGGAGAGCTTTAAGCTTTTATGTTTCACGCATGTCCCGGGTCAGAGTGGACGATCAACTCTTTATTGGTTACGCTGGAAAGCGTTTGGGGCAAGCTGTGACCAAACAGACTTTGTCTCGCTGAATTATTTTGGCCATCTCGGAGTGTTACCGCTTGGCGGGTAAGGACCCACCTGCTGGCTTGCGGGCCCATTCTACCAGGGGTATGGCTTCATCTACTGCCCTGCAGAGGGGTGTTCCTATTCGCAACATCTGTGATGCAGCCACCTGGGCTTCAGTACATACATTTGTACGTCACTATTCCCTCGATTCGCATGTCCCGGGTCAGAGTGGACGATCAGCTCTTTGTTAGATACGCTGGAAGGCGTTTGGGTCAAGCTGTTACTAAGCAGACCTAGTCCATATGGATTATCTTGACAATCTCTGAATGTTACCGTTTGGCGGGTAAAGACCCTCCGGTAGGCTTACGGGCCCATTCTACTAGGAGTGTGGCTGCCTCTATTGCTCTGCATAGGGGTGTTCCCATTCGTAACATTTATGAAGAAGCTACATGGGCCTCTGTCCATACTTTTGTAAAACACTACTCCCTGGATTCTATCCATGGGCAAGATTTGGCCTTTGGCAAGGCGCTCCTCTATTCTGCAATTTGATTGGGCATTCTAAAATTGTAAATTCTTTTCCCACCTCCATACGTTGCTACTGCTTTGGGAGTCTGTCATAGATGTGGAATACGTCGGAGGACACAATCCCTTCGAAGAACAAGTTACTTTCTTACCTGGTAACGTTCTTTGGATGGGATGTTCCTCCAATGTTTTCCACATCGCACCCTCCCAGCTTGCCCCTCTACAGAATTTCTTATGCGATTGCAACTTACGTTTCCGCAAGGCTTTCTGTAGTCATACTGGCAGAAGATTGGTGCCACACGTTCTGGGAAAAAACTACAACTGAGGCTATGGGCATCGTGCGTCCTACTTATAACATCCGGTGAAGTCGGCTCGACGGAGGCCCTCTGGGGACAGCGTATCGTCATCGACGTAGGACTCCATTGCCGAAAATGTTTCCGAAGCAGTACAGCTGTGGTGATTACCTGTCATAGATGTGGAATACGTCAGAGGAACTTCCCATCGAAAGAACGTTACCAGGTAAGTAAGTAACTTGTTCATCTTTTCAGAGCCCACCAATAAAGACCCAATCCCCTACCCTGTTTCATATTTCTCCCCCCACTCCCTTTCCTAGCACAATAACTCCGCGGTGGTCTCAGCATTACATGTGCCACATCCAGGCCTTTTTCAGGATGGCAGGCATGGAAATTGGACTGTGGATTGCTCAATGAGGTTTCTGGTTGTGGTGTGTATGCAAAAACTGTAGCAGAAGATCTATTTGTACAGAGAAATGCAGATGTGTATGGTTGAAGTGTGCAAGGTAAGGGGCAGGCATCCTCTTTGTATGCTTGTACTATATGTACTTGTTTAAAGTTGCTGAGATACTTTCAGTGCTGCTTTTGTGTGATATTTATGGGAATTTTGTAAGAAAATGTGTTACTGCGTAAAATAATTCTGTAAAGTGTGCAAGGTAAGTGGCAGGCATCCTGTTGTCATGAATGCAATGTGTGTATGATATGGTATGATATGGCATTTATAATGCGCCTACACAAGTGTTTCAAGACGCGACGAGACAAGGGAGGGGGAACAGAGAGGAGACAGAGACAACAAGCGTACTAGGCCAGGTGTCACTCAGATCGCACGAGTGCATGGGTGGGGGGGAGGGGAAAGTGCAGTATATGGGAAGAAGAATAAATAACAATAGGTAAAAAAACAGCCGCTGGTGGCAAGTGCAAGGATAAGTGCAGACATCAGGTGGTGCTGGGACTGTTAGGGATATAGAAAACAGTCCCCAAGTGTGGGGGTTTACCAGAAAGGCAGTGCAGGTGTGTGACTGGCGGGGGGAGATGGCCTGGGTCCGAGATCAGAGGGTGGCCAGGTAACCAGTGGAGAATCAGTTTTAGCCAGGAAGTCAGCAGGGTAGAGGAGGAGAAAAGGCTGAAGCAGAGAGAAAGGTTTTGAGGTGCTTCCGGAACTAGAGATGGTTCTCCTCAAGGTTGATGGAGTCAGGGAGTCTGTTCCAGAGGGAGGCCCCAGCCGAAGAAAGAGATCTACCACCAACTGGTTGCTTGGAGAAGCGACTGACCCTGAGGGCGTTGGAGGTGGATGAGGGGAGAGCTCAATCAGGGAGATATTTAGGAAGTGAGAGTTGAAGGTATGGAGGCCCCAGGGCCCAGAAGGCCTTGTGCATAATGCAGAGCGTTTTCACCTTAATCCTCGCAGTCACTGGGAGCCAGTGCAGACATTTCAATCCCAGATAGATACGATCCCTGGGCTTGAGGCCAAGGACAAGTCACGCAGTCCTGTTCTGGATGAGTTGCAAAGGGCAGAGAGTAGAAGCAGGCAGATTTAGAAAGAGGCTGTTGCAATAGTAAAGCCTAGAGAGAACCACAGCTGTGGAGACACTGAGCTTCTGGGAGCTTGGTTTAGGTTGTTAATACTGATTCATTCAGTGCTCTTGTTGGTGCAATATTTTTACGATTTATGTAGGAGATGGGTTAGTGTAGAAAGAAATGTGTATCATTGTCAGAAGGAAAGTAGAGAGTTCCTCTTTGGATAAAACAACGGGTGATATGGGTAAATGAAAAGGTTGAAAATATATACCTTCGAAGTGCTGCTTGATGGTAAGTGATGGGAGCAAAACAGTATGTTTTTTAAGTACGTAATGGACGTTCAGTGGCAGATACTGTGCTCAGAGGCACTTATAACAGAGTTGTAAACATACTGCAGAAACATTATTCATACCTCTACTTTGTGGTGATGGGTGGCCAGAAATCTGTGCATAGTTTTAATGAACTTTCTACTGGACGTGCTTTCGAATGACACGACACTTGCAGTCTGAATGTGTAACGGTACATATGAAGTGTTGTACAGAACTGACAGTGTTAGATGCTGACGTCTTGGATTGGGTTGGTGGATGCATGTGTGACTGTTTAACAGTACCCAGTGAGGTAGTGCTGGATAAAAAATAGTGGAATGGGAAGGACTGCTCCTGCTTTACTGGGGCGCGGCCCTCACGGTACTTGGGGAAGCCCACGTGCCACATTCTGCGCTTCTCACCGTGCTGGCCAATGGAAATGGGGCTGTGGGGATTATCCAATCAGGTACTGACTGTGTGGTTCACAGGAAGGGGTGGTAATAGTATTTTTCATTACTCTGCATAGATAGGCGGGCTGACATGGAGAAACGCATTGTGTTGATTTTGGGTGATGCCTTTGTGCTAGATCTGCACAAATATGCCCAGGAAAGACACTTTGATGGCGATATCTGTTTGGAAGGATTGGACGCATTGTGGTGCACTTTCCATGACTGCAGTTGCGCCGATATGCATGCACTTTGCAGACAAGTGGCCAGTTTTACTACTGTTGATGTTGTCGTCGTGCACTATGGCGGCATGCATTTGAGTTACGTGGCTTGTTTAGGTTTGTTCCATTGATTGAAGAGGTTGCTGAATGCAGTGAACAGGCTTTTTTCCCAGTGCCCAGGTGCTTTTCTCATCCATAACACCAAGAGGAGTATGGGACAATGCTAATTTATGTTGTTCCCAGCCAGAGGTTGGAAGGTGTCACATCAACAGAAGCATGTGCAATTTTTTGTCCGCTGGTGGGATGTTCTTCTGCAACAATGACTTCATTAGTTGTCGAAATGCTGAGTTTTTCCATGCAAATGGCATTTCGTTGCCGCCCATTGGTGATGCTGTTTTGTTTGCCAATCTACAGGATGCGTTGTAGAGTTTTCCGTAAGAATGTGAGGAGAAGAAAACACAAAATCCTATAAAATTAAAAAAAAAGGTGTTTCTCTAGAAGCACCAAACTCTCCCCCCCAAAAAAAGGCTCTTTTCAGAGCCACCACCAAAGATGACATTACCTACCCTGGTTGCAATTTATTCCCGCACCCACCACGAAAGCCACATCTGGGCTTTTGAGGATGGCGGGCATGGAAATGGGACTGTGGAGGCTAAGCGATTGCGCAATGATGTTTATGGGTGTGGTGTGTACGCAGAGGACTGTGGTACAGAACTGATAGTGTTACATGGTGAGCTCTTCAATGTGAGTGGTGGATGCGTGGGCGACTATTTAACAGTACTCATTGAGGGCGTTCTGGAAAGAAGATAGTGAAAAGGGAAGTAGGACTGTTTGTGCTTTACTGGGGCGCAGCCCTTGCGGTACTTGGGGAAGCGCACGTGCTACATACAAGTGTTTTCAGCATGCTGCCCATGGAAATGGGACAGTGGGGATTATCGGTACTGAGGCTGTGGTTCACAGGAAGGGGCATTAATACTTTTCTCCATTACTCTGCATAGTGAGCCGGGCTCTCATTACTTGGAAAGGTAATGTAGCATAGCAGAAATTGTTCCAAATTCAATTACACCTCAAAGCTATGTGTGCCACTACTCTGTTCAGAAAACATATAAACAGATTGCGGTTTGTGATGTCATCTTTCATGTCATGGGTGTTAGTCTTAGCAGTGCACAGTGGTGGCACAAGTTATGGTTGCTTAGCTTACCATAACTAGTGAATTTCTGGGGTTTTCCGGTTTTATTGTAACCATTATATGGATAGGTTGTTATTAGTGCAAAGTAAGTGTAATGTTCCTTTCAAATACTTGTTGCACTGAATTTGATAGGTTTTTCTTAGGGCAACTGAACCAAAATGTTCATTTACCATCGTTTTTTCAGTAAAGGTGATGGGTTTTTTAGTAAACCATAACGTCCCTTTAACAATGTTTTTGTCATATATATATATATATAGAAGATTGGATCAAGTTTAGTGGAGATCAATTTTAAAGAGGGCTTCGAGTGTAGCAAGAATATGGGAGAGCAAAGCAGGAAAAGGGGAAAAAGATGGGGAAGGGAGTAGGCAAAAAGGAGCTGGCCGAAAGTCATTTTGGAAGGGGGTATATGAATATGATAGAAAGTAGCCCTTTTGAATGCGGCGGGAGGAGGTCTTGGAAAGGGGGATGCTAGCAGTACAGTCAACTGCTTACAGTGGAGGGGGAGTGATCAAGAATCATCAGGTGAGCTGGTTGAAAGTCAGTGGTCAGAGTAGGAGCAGATAGAAAGGTGCAGTGCGGAAGTGGTTGGGTGTGCAGAAGCTCTTAACCTTCATTTGCAAACAGTCATGCGTTGAGAGGCCTGGAGTAAGGACGGCTTCTGGGGAAGATGCAGGGCCTGGTCAAGAGGAAGTTACCCTCAAAGAAATATTGCATGAGGTGAGAAATAGCCACTCCATGTTATCAAAGCAAATTGATGGGGGTTTCATCTAGGGTTGATGATGTCTAAAGTACACTTGAGGAACAGATTGGGTGAATAAAAGAGGTCAAAAACAGTGTGTAAGTGGCTGAAGATTATATACTCTAGGTGTCCAAGGCTAAGAATGGAATGCAGATAGAGGTGAAATTGCTTTTTGGAAAAATAGAGGAGCTAGCGGGCAGATGACACCACAAAAATGTAATAATTCTTGTCCTGAGACAGGGTGACAGGGAGCCAAGACCATCCCAATGGAGCTATAAAGAGAAAAGATGAAACCTTAGCTTTTACTGAATGCTGAATTGTCTGATACTATTATGGCGGCGTTGGTACACCGATCCTTAGGCTCTCAACCGAACCCTGTTGCCCCACCATACTTTATAATTGCACGTTTTTTAAATTAACGCTACTAAGACATCGTTTTAAGGGCAGCCCGAAAGTGGGAGAAGCAAGGCATGTTGCATTTTTTCTGGGATTTTTGGCCAGGTGTGCAGAAAGCCACAAAGCATTTGAAACAGTTAAGAAAACTCCTATGGGATAGATCAGATACTCAATGCTGTTCCACTCTAAGTTGCATGTTGATTTTAAAGGCAAAACTCATTTTTTCAACTACCTTGAGGCTGCAATTCAGTTTGCTGGTAAATCTTCAACTTACAAATAGTAGAGGAACAAATTCTGCGCAGTATCCGCCTTGATGTACAGAAATATCAAAGGGCCTCATTACGAGTTCAGCAGTACAGGAAAAAGTGGCAGTAGTTTGGATAGCGCCACTTTTTCTGGAGGTAACGGAATTACCGCCACTTTTATCTCACTGCTGAATTCAGATGTTGACCTGAAAGTGGAGGATTACTCTCCATTTCAGAATGGCGTTTGACCTTGAAGTGGAGGTTTTTCCACACAACTTGTAATGAGACCTAAAGCCTGGTATCCGGAAGAATGCATTCAGCAGCAGGAGAACACTTGTCAAATGTTTGATTGCAGCTTTGAAAAATGCAATTTAAGTAAATGTAACTTACAAGCACAGTTGGATATCGATACCTGAGTGGTAAGCTGACTACTACTTCCCTGTTTTTATGACTTATGACTATGCCTCATTAAGAGTTTGCAGGTACCGGCGGTATACCAGCAAACTGCCCTTACCGTCTCACCTGCCTGATATCCCAGTATTAATGGGATAATACGTGCGGCGGAGAGCCGGTAAGTTCCTGTTCCCATGGAGTCTTATAGGACTCCATGGGATGGGATGGGATTGCCTGAATAACCGGCATCAGTATTACCATTGCTCCTATTTCAGGCAGTTATTTGCCAGTAGGGGCCTGATCTATCGGCCGGTCGGGCCTGCTGGGAGATCCATGGCCTCCACCGGCAAACTTGAAGTGTGCCAGTCCAGAAAAAATGCTGCAGTCGGCATTACTTCCGGACCAACACACTGTTATGCTTTAATCAAAATGGCGCTGGTGCGCAATGCATTCTGGGAGCATTCGGAGCCATGATGGATATTTACTTCATGCCGCAGTGAAAAGCTGCACACATTTTGCTGAGTGTTAGATTCACGGTGCTGAGAAAAACATGCTTTCTAAACCTGGTATGCAGTCGAGGACATTTCTGCTGGGAAAGCTAACTTTGTTATGGTTTGCTACTGTTCACCGTGGAGCGTGTTTTTAGAGAAGGGAGGCACTGCACTTCTTGGGGGGGAGCTTTTGATTGACCCAGCTGGCAACCGACGGCTGTTCCTGAACTGCGCAAATGCAATTTCCAGAAGGTTTGAGAATTGACTCCCCTTTATGGAGTGTGTATACATGTGGAAGCCTGGAGGTGGTCAGGTGAGACTTCAGCCGGAGAAGGACGCTTGCGTCCGGCCCTCCTGTGAGCTGTGGTGCTCTTGGCCTGGCTGTTCCCGCGGTCTTCCAGCCGCTTATGGGCGAGATGAGGAATTCTGTTACGCTCACGGTGATGTATTTCCTTTTGAATTCTTTACTTCTTCTGTGATTTATGTCCATATTATTTTTGTGAGTCATTTCTATATACTTCTAAACTTTGAATAAATAGCGGTACAAGAGCTGATTATCTTCTAAGAATGCGTGGCTGTGAGTTATGGTGTCTGTCTACGTTCAACGTATTTGCTCTGTAATTGCATTGATTTATGTTTGTTCCGTGCACTTTGGGGAGAGCAATACACACACTTGTAAAGAGGCCCAATGTGTATATTAGGGAGCTTTAAAGGAGAAAGGATTTGAGGTTGGGGATTATCAGTGGGGAGGGAGGAGCGACTGCCTCTGTTGCTCTGTTGCTTGCTGTGAGAGTTTGGATGTTTACATTCACTTCTTGCAAATTTTTGAACCGTTGGACCACCATGATATAATATTTACTCCCATGATGTGTTTTGTGTAAATGGCACGTGCAGGGGTTAAAATAAAGAATTAATTATACTGTCATGGAATGTTTGAGGGTTAGGCTATTTTAAGAAAGTTTGGCAGACTTCCAAAAAACAGGCTATCGTAGTTCTCGTCACCAAGAGCAGTGTTTGAAGAAACCCCTTCGCACCCTGAACCCCAGAAGCGGGCCGGCCTCCTAAAAATCCCAGTAAGCACAGCCCTAGTTCTCTCTGAATGGTGGTGCCTATATGTCCAATACCTCAAGAGATTGGGGAACCTCCACCAAATGTGCATATATGTCCCAGCTGCACCACAGCCCCTCCAGCACAGCACTTTGTTGCTCTGACCTCCCATGTGCTTCATCCTATCCGGACTCAGCTATAAAGCAGAAACCTCGCTCAGTATAAGTAACGCTTCTAGTTGCTTTCTTAAGCCCCATCCAGGTTCTTCCCCATTCCTCTGAGGATAATTCGTATCCTAGGTCCTTATGCCAGGCATCCACATATGCTGGAATGAGCTGTCCTCTTCCCCCTACCCCCTAATTACCCATACATGGAGAGCAGTCCGCCCACGTAAACCTAGGAGAATATTAGCTTCTCAAAGCCAGTGAGAGGCCTTGCTGCTTCCTGTCGGTTGTGAGTTTGCATCGCCCAATGTCGAATCTGCCAATATTGATATCTATCCCTCTCTCCCACCCCAAGGGCTATTTTACTGGAGGCAAAAGAGCAAATCTGCCCTTGCTCAAACATGTCCGTCAGAAACTTGCAACCCTCAATCTCCACTTAGAGAAGGCGGTCCCCTCATGGGCTGGCTGAAAATTCAGGTTATTGTGAATGGGGGTGAGAGGGGAGAACTTAACCACCAGTGAATCCCACACCCGCAGAGTCGTGCACACTGCTGGAAGCTCATACACACTTAACGGCCTGTCACACTTCGGCATCAATGGGATGTAGCAAAGTGGTTTAGCCGCTATGTCTTCCTCGAGCCGACACCAAACCTTAGTCGAGGTTGGATCAATCTGTTAGAGAGAATTCTCTGTTTAGGCTGGATTTCCTAACCTAGTGAGTCCCCCAGCAGCTTTGCTGGATTTTTGGGGTTTATTTTTTCTCCTGCCAATAGTGAGACTCTTTTACCCTCACTCTTGGACATGACTTGAGAGTGTTTCTGTGACGTGCTATGTGCTTATGGGCTAGGGGGTATTTTTTCCCCATAGGCTATCATTGGTTTTTGAATGCGTGTTACACATCACCCTCAGTGCAGTAACACAGGGGTGTCATAGAGACCCCCAAACATAGACTCCACACCCTGGGACTGACTACCGTCTCCCTGGGTCTGTAAAGTCACCATTGACTTTACTAGTCTTAACTTAGGAACTTAACCAGTACAAACCATCTTACTGTGGAAGTACTGGTAGGGGCAATTAGATTGCCCCTGGGTCTGTTGTCGAGGGGGTACTGTCCCGTCCCCTCTCGCCGAGTTCTGGCTGGTAGCAGTGGATACCACGGAAATATTCCACCGGAATATTTCCCAATGGGATTTCCCATTGTTTTTAATGCACCACTTTTTGGTGCAATGTTAAAGATACCGCCGGTTTATTTATTTAATATAAATTCACCGGTTGGGATTTTTTGCCAGAACTCGCCGCCAAAATGGCGTCTAGGTTCACTTCAGTAACCGTGAACCCGAGTCGAGCCTTTGTTCCACTTTTGGCAGGCTTCTGCACAGAAGCCCTCCACAGTGGTGCCATTCTGTCTGGGTACCACAGGGGGTGTGGGAGGGGGTTTAGGCACCCTGGACTGAGTTGCCTTGCCAACTCATGTCGCACTCTGGTGTGATTGGCCCAAGTGGTGAGCCACCCCGCTCACCACTTAGCATGTTTGAGTGACAGCTAGGCTGTATGAATGGGGGTTTGCTGCATAAAAGCAGGGTTTTTGGGACTGGTTCTTCAGAAGTCGCCACAGGACCTAAGAAGCCGAAGAGGGAGAAGCCGAGCCGACCTGCCAAGACGACACCACCGGTGGAGCCCTGCGGAACCGTCTCACCACTTTTTCCGACGACAGAGGAGATCTCCCGCCGGAGAGTCTCCTTCCCTTAACTGGTGGGGACAACCAGTTGCTGCCTTCTTTTCGCTGTCCCGAAGCATCTCGTGGCCGCCTTGCCTGTGCCAAGCACCCCAGCAACCGGGATACCACTTTTTACCTCAACCGCGAAAGAGGGGTAAAATCCTTTGTGACCGGAAAACTCCACGGCTGGTCTCATCCCTGGTAGTGCAACGACCTTCAGCTTTCCTCCACGTCGAGATCACCTCTTCCTCTGGACGACGCCACGACTTGCACCCACTACCAGGAACAACTACCACCGCTGGAGGATCCTTTCCACTTTTAAAGGTACTGTGTTCCGCCCGGCTTCCCTTGCCACCGATTGTACGGGGTAGATTTAGTCCTCGGCTCTCGAACCTGGGTAAGCCTGGGACACCCTAACTAAACTTTTTCTAAATTCAGTAAAACCTTTTCTACTCACCTGCAAAGACTTGTGACATTGTGTGATCTTGGGCGTATTTTCGCCTGGCTCTCTCTAAAGCGGGCCACGAACCAATTCTCCTTGTTCCACAATTGACTGCCTTTTCTAACCTTATGTGAAAAGTGTTTTACCTTGCTGTTTTCATTACTTCTGCTTTTTCCCTCCCTTTTCTAATAACTTGTTGGAGTGCCATCTGACGTTAAGCGCTCACCTCTGTTTGGAAATAAGTGGTGTTAACTTAGACTTGTCCAACAAATGACTAGGGATGTACATATAAGTAATAGGAACTGTGTTTTGACTTACTTACCTTTTTCTGTGCTAGTGTAATTTATGAGTGTGCCTTTAAAATAAATAAGTATATACTTTTACACCTTACTCTGGTCAGTGTTTGCTTGTACTACTGTGTCTCTGTACCTATCCTGTATCCTCTATATACTGCCTAACTCTTCTTGAGGGAAGTCTGACTGCTCAGCCACAGCTACCACAGTGAATCTGTGTGGTACAGACTGCTACCAAGTGGGTTTACTGCCAACACCTGTAGTCTTAAATCTTTTGCAGTGGTCCCAGAGGGAACTGCACAGGTTTCTGCTTAACACAATCCACTCCCTCAAAATCCTCAGTTGGGCTGACCAGTAGTACCTCCATCTCCAAAAAGCGGAACTTTGGAGATGCAAGCCTTCTTAACACCCCAAACAAACTCCATAACCCCTTTTTGCAGCGTTGCTAGGGTATAGGCTGCGACCACCACCGGGAGCACTTGAAAGGGATACAGCAACCTTGGAAGAACATTCATCTTAATCGTTGCTATTTTCCCATACCAGGAGATTGCTTACAAACCCCAAGATCTAAGGTCGGTCTTAATAGCTTTAAGTAGAGTGGGATAATTAGCCTGATACAGGTCCTTGCACCATGGGGCGAGATAGACCCCCAGGTATTTAAGCCTTTGAGAGGCTCAGGTGAAGGGAACCACTCGCTTCAGGGTATTAATTGCTTCAGCCCAATAGTTATTTAATATCTCATTCCTGCTAAGATTAACCTTGAATCCAGACACTGGATGAAATGCGCTAGGGATCTCAAACAGCTTGGGGATGGATGACTCTGCGTTTGTCAGCGTTACGATCACATCATCCACGAAAAGTGGAATCTTGTGAGCTTCACCACTATAAGGGATGCCATAAAATGCCTCCACTTCACTTACCAGCACAGCTAGGGGATCAACCGCAAGAACGAACAGGAGAGGTGAGCGGGGGCACCCCTGCCTAGTGCCCCATGAGAGTGAAAAACCCCTTGACAGGGCCCTATTGACCAGCACCCGTGCCGTGGGACAGGAATACAATGCAACCCCGCCCCTTCTAAGCCCCCCTCCATGTTGGACCTATGGAGCACCTCCCGGAGGAAGGGCCAGTCTACGCGGTCAAACGCTTTTTCAGCGTCTAACCCCAAGACAGTAGCCTGCGTAGCTGTGTGGCGGGCCACATCTATCAAATTAAAAATGTTCCTGACATTATCGGCACCCTGGCGCTCGTTGACAAACCCTGCTTGGTCCTCCCCTATCAGGAATGGAGACATTTTGTCCAACCACAGTGCCAGAATCTTAGCATAAATCTTTGTCAGTGTTGAGAACCTCTATAGGAAGCGCAAGGTGTTGGATCCTTATTAGGCTTTGCTATAAGAGTAATTCTCGCCCCCTCTCACCCCCCATAGTCCGTGAAGAGATTCTCTGTGTGAACATCTCATTGAACTCAGAGAGGCTCTAAGAGTTTTCCAGAGTACGTTTGAAAGAAGACCAAAGGGAGACCGTCAAGCCCAGGGACCAAGCCCACCCTCATAGAGGAAATTGCCTGCAATATTTCTTCCTTGGTAATCTCTCTCTCTAAAAGGTCCCTTTGCTCAGCAGAGAGTTGTGGCATGGGGCATTGACTTGGGAAACGAACAATAGCCTCCCACTCCGGGAGTTCGGAGGTGTATAGCTTTTGAAAGAAAATGCCGAAGCCCCTTAGTATATCAGGATTACTGTCTAGCATATTGCCTGCTTTGTCCTTAATACCACCAGAGATAGCCCTCTGATTCAGTTTCCAGGCTAGTATCCTCCCCGCTTGGTTCCCTTCCTCAAAGTAATTTTATTTCGAGGGGATTGGGTCCTCCGACATATTCCATATCTATGACATGTAATCACCACAGCTGTGCTGCTTCGGAAACTTTTTTCGGCGTCTGCGTCGATGACGTCGATGCGCCGTCGTCAAGGACCTCCTCCGACGTCATCCGATGTGATAAGTAGGACGCACGACGCCCGTAGCCTCAGTTCCGTTTTTTCCGCAAACGTGTTGCTTCGTGAATCTCGGTTAACGCCTCGACTCTTTGGAGTTCTGTTCTTCTCGGTTCTTCGAACCTGTTCGTTTTTGTGAAAATCCTTCATGTGAAGATGTCTTCGACCCCGCGTCCGGGCTACAAGAAGCGCGGGAAGTGTGGGTCCAAGATGTCGGTGACGGACTCGCACGACGCCTGCCTCTGGTGCCTCGGGGAGGCCCACGACACGGATGACTGTATCGACTGCCAGTCGCTCACGTCCAAAGCCTTACGCGAACGTAAGAAGTTGTTGTCGGTAGGTCGGGTGTCCAAGCCCCGGAAGTCGAGGTCTGCGGGGCTTTCGACGGATGATTCGAGGGGTGACTCTCCGCGTCATCGTCGGAAGTCTCGTGGGTCTCCTTCTAGGAGTCAGTCTCGCCACTCCTCAGCCTCTTCGAGGCATTCTCGGAAGAGCCGACACCGGTCGTCTTTTTTAGGTCCTCTTCAGAGGACTCTGCCCGGCACGTCGCTTACCCCGCCAGCCGTGCGACGCCGGAGGAATGGGCTTCCTTAGGGAAGAAAATGCTGGCGATTCTTGAGTCGCAGGGTACCAAGCCGTCCGCGCCCCCGAGTGGGGTCGGTCGTGAGAGGTCAAGAGACACCGCTCACAAGAGTGGTCGGCACGAGTCACGGGAGAGGTCCCGTTCGGACAAGGAGACTCGTTCTCGACATACCAGTTCCAGGTCCCGGTCCTCGACGCGTTCGAGACCGTGTGCACCTGTGAGGTCTTCGAGGCGACGTCTGAGGCGTCGACAGGCTTTCTCGAGGCTCCGGCTCCGAGGAAGTCGTCGAAGCCGTCGACGCTCAGGTCGTCGAAGGACACACTCGGGGCTGCGGCTTCGAGGGCTGTGTCGACGCCGCCGATGCTGGCGGCGCTGCATCTGACGTCGCCGCCGATTTCCTCGACGCCGATCCTCTCGGTGCCGATTCGCTCGACACCTTTCGTGTCGGAGGTACCCCGTGGCACGGGGAACCCCCTAGGAAGGCTCTGGTTAAGAGCAAGCACTCTCGGGTGCCTTCTTTTCGCCACCTGGAATATATTTCAGAGGCGGATGAGGATTCTGATGGCCTGGTTCCTAGTCAGGTTCCAGATGAAATTGTCTCGGGCCATAGTCAGTTTGACGATTTGAGGCAGTCACTGCATGATGCCAGTGGACTGGACACCTCTCCGGAGGTGGAGTTTTGTAGGCCTGAGCCTGGCTCTCATGCCGATTCCTCGTACCGGCGCCTTATGGCTAGGGTTTCTGAGTACTTGGGATGGTCTGCTCCCCCAGGGGAGTTTGTGCAGGATGATCTAACGGACATCCTTGATGTTGGTCCCCCAACTGACCCGGTACTGCCGTTCCATATGGCTTTACAGAGAAGGGTGGCGGCGGCTTGGACTGCTCCGCAGAGTCTCCCGGCGGTGGGCAGATCCTTGTCGCGAAAATACCGTCCAGCCAGTAGCGACCCCTGCTACTTGACCAGGCACCCCACTCCGGAGAGTTTGGTGGTGCAGGCGGCCACGGCCCCGGCAAAGCAGGCGTCGTACCCTACCATCCCTCCTGATAGGGACGACAAACGTTTTGATGGCTGGGTGAAGAAAGTGTTTTCTTCTGGTGGTATGGCGCTTCAGGCGGCCAACTCCATTTGTGCCTTGTCTCGTTTCACACACACTCTGTGGAACTGTGTTGCGTTAGCGGCTGAACATATTCCCGAAGGGGACGAACGGGATGGTTTCCTTGCTATGGTCCAGGATGGTAAGGATGCCATGTGTGAGTCCGTTCAGTCGGGTTTGGACTTAGCTGAATGCGTCAGTAGGTCCATGGCGGCGAGCACCGTGATACGCAGGTTTGCGTGGTTGCGGAAGTCGGGGTTTGCTCCTGATGTGCAGTCCCGGCTACTCAACATGCCCTTTGACGGTGAACACCTTTTTGGCAGCAAGGCTGACGAGAGCCTTGAGAGGTTGCAGACCTCAAAAGCTGCAACAAAGTCGTTGGGCGCTGCAGTTCGCCAACCTCTGACTTTTCGTCCTAGGGGACAGCAGTGGAGGGGTGGTTCCTTTCGCTATTACTCGTCCTTCAGTAAAGCGAGAGGAGCTGGCAGTCAAAGAGGCCAATGCAGGTGTACCAGAGGTAGACGAAACGGTACCCGTAGTGCCAAGGCCGCTCTGGCAGTTGCCTCTTTGCCCCCAGGTAACGCCGCAGCCGCTCCCACTCAGTCATGAGGCCATGTCCCATGGTTCGCCGGTTGGGGGAAGGCTGGCACAGCATCTTGTAGAGTGGCAAGCCATTACTTCAGATGTGTGGGTTCTGGAGATCATAACCCACGGCTACTGTCTTCCCTTTCGGCACAGGCCTCGCGACAATCCACCGGGGAACCTCTCTTTGCAGAGTCCGGATCCGCTCCTTGCGCAGGAAATTCAAGCCCTGCTGGAGAAAGTCGCCATAGAACTGGTGCCTGTAGCAGAGAGGAACAAGGGATGGTATTCCCCTTATTTTTTGATTTCGAAGAAAGACGGAGGATTGAGACCCATCATGGACTTGCGCGGTTTGAACAAACTCCTCAGGAAGGACAAGTTCAAGATGGTTACTCTCTCTCAAGTCCTCCAGGCCCTTCAGCTTCAGGACTGGTTGGTGTCACTCAACCTCAAGGATGCTTACTTCCATGTGCCGATCCATCCCAAGCACAAGAAGTACCTGAGGTTCGCGGTTGGCGACTCGCACTTTCAGTTTCGGGTCCTGCCGTTTGGATTGACCTCCGCCCGAGGGTTTTCACCAAGCTCATGGTGGTGGTGGCAGCGCATCTCAGGCAAGGAGGGATTCACGTCTACCCCTACCTGGACGTTTGGTTGAACAGGGGGAGCTCTCCCGAGCAAGTCCTGGATCATCTGTCCGTCACCTGCCACTCCCTTCACAGGCTGGGCTTCTCCCTCAATTTAAAGAAGTCCCATTTGACGCCAACGCAGCGGCTCCAGTACATCAGAGCAGTGCTCGACACTTCCCTGGGGCAGTGTTTTCCTCCTCAGGTGAGGGCTCTTCACATTCAGCAGATGGTGCACAAGTTTCAGCATGCCCAGACGCTCCCAGCGTTCGAGTTCTTGAGGTTGCTCGGGCTCATGGCATCCTGCATTCTTCTGGTGCCAGAGGCTCGCCTGCGGATGAGATCTTTGCAGTGGCAGTCCTCCGGCAGGATGTCGGACCCGGTTCAGGTGCTGCCCTCGGTCGCCCGGGACCTTCTGTGGTGGGCCGTCGAAGGCAACTTGATGAAGGGGGCTCCATTTTGGCTTCCCTGGCCGGAGGTGACGATCGTGACGGATGCATCCCTCACGGGATGGGGAGCTCATGCCAACGGGCTGACAGTCAGCGGTCGTTGGTCTCCGTCGGAGTCCAGACTCCATATCAATCTGTTGGAGCTGAGGGCCGTCAGGCTATCCCTGAAGACTTTTCTGCCGACTGTGCGAGGAAAGAGTGTCCTGATCCTGATGGACAACACAGTGGCCATGCACTACCTCAACAAAAAGGGGGGGGGGGGCAGGGTCACTTCCTCTGTGCAGGGAGGTGATGCAGCTCGAGTTCTGGGCCATCCAGCAGGAAGTTTCGATCTCGGCAGTTCATCTGGCCGGAGACGAAAACGTGACGGCGGACGCTCTGAGCAGGCAGAGCGCGATCTCTCACGAGTGGGAGTTGGCTCAGGAGATTCTCCTGGAGATCTTCGCCCTTTGGGGGACCCCTCAAGTGGATCTCTTCGCCTCCAGTGTCAACCGGAAGTGCGAAAGGTTTTGCTTGCGGGAATTTCCTCCAAAAGGAGCCTTAGGAGACGCGTTCGTGGTGGAGTGGTCATTCCCGCTGCTGTATGCGTTTCCTCCAGTCCCCGTCATCCCGCAAGTGCTGCAGAGGTTACGTAAGTTCAGTTCCCGGATGATCCTCATTGCCCCGGCGTGGGCTCGGAGGACGTGGTACCCGGACCTTCTCGACTTGTCCATCTGCCCTCCACGTCGTCTTCCCTACCGAGATGATCTGCTCTCACGGGAGGGGGGTCAGGTTCTCCATCCAGAGGTCAGTTCCCTCAACCTTCACGCTTGGCTTCTGAAAGGTTGAGGTATAAGGATTGGGACCTCCCTGAAGACGTGATGGAGGTGTTGCTTTCGGCCCGAAGGCCAGCAACAAAGTCTCTGTACCGTTGCCGTTGGCCTAAGTTCTGCCACTGGTGCAGAGTTCAGAATGTGGATCCTTTTGCATGTGACATCCCCATGGTTCTGTCCTTTTTACTTTCTTTGGCCCACAGGGGCTTGCAAGTGGGTACCATTAAAGGTTACCTGGCGGCGCTGTCCATCTTTAAGCGCTCGTCTGAAGAGTGTTCTTACTTTAAAAACCCTTTAATTTCACAGTTTCTGAAAGGGCTCACTAATGTGTTCCCTCCGTCACCTTTCCTGGTGCCCGGTTGGGATTTAAACCTTGTTCTTAAATTTCTTATGGGTGCTCCGTTTGAGCCTTTACATTCTTGCCCTTTGAGGCTGTTAACTCTGAAAACTGTGTTTTTAGTTGCGGTTACTTCCGCTCGCAGAGTGAGTGAGTTACAGGCACTTTCAGTTGAGCCACCCTTCACTGTATTTCACAAGGACAGGGTTGTCCTTAGAGTTCATCCTTCTTTTCTTCTGAAGGTAGTGACGGAATTTCATTTGGCCCAGAAGGTTGTTCTTCCGGCATTCTATCCTCCTCCACATCCTGGTAAGGAAGAGGAGAGGCTCCATAGGCTTGATCCTAGGAGAGCTTTAAGCTTTTATGTTTCACGCATGTCCCGGGTCAGAGTGGACGATCAACTCTTTATTGGTTACGCTGGAAAGCGTTTGGGGCAAGCTGTGACCAAACAGACTTTGTCTCGCTGAATTATTTTGGCCATCTCGGAGTGTTACCGCTTGGCGGGTAAGGACCCACCGGCTGGCTTGCGGGCCCATTCTACCAGTGGTATGGCTTCATCTACTGCCCTGCAGAGGGGTGTTCCTATTCGCAACATCTGTGATGCAGCCACCTGGGCTTCAGTACATACATTTGTACGTCACTATTCCCTCGATTCCATCCGAGGACAGGATCTGGCCTTTGGCAAGGCGGTCCATTGCTCTGCTATTTGATTGACTATTCTAAATTTTGATTCTAAATTCTTTCCCTCCTCCTTGCTCTGGTACTGCTTTGGGAGTCTGTCATAGATATGGAATACGTCGGAGGACCCAATCCTCTCGAAGAACAAGTTACTTTCTTACCTGGTAACGTTCTTTCGATGGGATGGTCCGACCACGTATTCCATATCGCTCCCGCCCTGCCTTCCCCGCTGCAGAATTTCTTTTGCGATTGCAGCTTACGTTCCGCAAGGCTTTGTGTCTGACTGGCAGTTGACTAATGTCACACGTTCTGGGAGAAAAAACTACAACTGAGGCTACGGGCGTCGTGCGTCCTACTTATCACATCGGATGACGTCGGACGTCGGAGGAGGTCCTCGACGACGGCGTATCGACGTCATCGACGCAGGACGCAGACGCCGAAAAAAGTTTCCGAAACAGCACAGCTGTGGTGATTACATGTCATAGATATGGAATACGTCGTCGGACCATCCCATCGAAAGAACGTTACCAGGTAAGAAAGTAACTTGTTCTTCGCCCTTAACACTGAATTCAGCTCTGTAAACCTCCATCATATTTGCTTGCCTCCGTGCTGCCTGCAGTACTCTAAATGCCTTCTACGATCCCGTCCCTCTATACTCCCTCTCCCTATCCTTAATATCTCGATCATTAAGCGATCATTAAGCGCAGCCTGTTCCCTCCGGCAGCCTGTCATCCCAGCTCCCTTAAAGATGAGAGTGCCACTTTTATAAAGGCCTTAAAGGCATCCCAGCGAATCTCCTCCTGGACCTGGCCCTCCCGATTCACCACCACCTTATCGCTCAGTAGGGTATGGTTAAGCTTCCAGCCTCAATGAAGTGTGCTGGGAGAGTGAGATTCATGGTGATAGGGGCATGGTTTGGGAAATCGATTTTGCCTATTTCAATGGAGTTAATTTTAGGAACCAGACTTACCCCGACCCAGAAGTTATCGATCCCTCAGTAGATGCGATGCAAGTGGGAAAAGAATTACTGCAAAAGCCTCTTTCTAAATCTGTCTGCCTCTACTCTTCGCTATTTACAACTATTCCAGAACAGGACTGTGAGACTTGTCCTTGTCCTCAAGCCCAGGGATCATATCTCTCCAGCGCTGAAATCTCTCCACTGACTCCCTGTGGTTGTGAGGATCAAGTTCAAGACCCTCTGCATCGTCCACAAGGCTTTCTGGGGCCGGGGACCACACTACACCCAACTGTCTCTTCATAAGCATCTTCCTTTTTGAGCCCTTTGCTCATCCACCTCCAACTCTCTGAGGGTCAGACACTTCTCCAGGCAGAGAGTGGGTGGTAGATCTCTGTCCTCGCTGGGACCTTCCTCTGGAACAGCCTCCCTGCCTCTCTCAAACTTGAGCAGGACCATCTAAGGTTCCAGAAGTAACTCGCGACCTTCCTTACCGCTTCCGCTTTCTCTCTCCCTGGCTGATTTCCCTGTCTGCTGCGCATAGTGGTTACCTGGCGGGCCACTGAACGTACGGTACCAGGCTCCTACACAACCAAATGCCCCTTGCACTGCCTCTGGGCTTCCCAACCACAACCACTTAAGGGACTGTATCTGAAAATGTACAGTCCCCTGACTCTCTGCACTTCTGAACCACCTCCCGGCAGCTCTTACGAGTTACTTTGCACTCTCCCCTTCACCCTCATCCCTTGGCACTTCTCCCCCTCCCTATCCACTGCACTTGCTCGATCTGAATTACACAAGGCCTAGTAAGATCATTGTTTTGTCCTCCCTCTCTCTTGTCTTGTTGCGCCTAGAAACACTTGTATACAGGTGCTTTATAAATAACTTATCATATCACAAAGGTGTAATCCCGCTCCCCTGGATGGGAATCCCACCATGTATCCACTAGACAAGAATCTATCAACCGCTCCCATAGTGCTGCCGTGGGGCGCGTGGCTCCCCAGTAAACCTGCTTAGATTTGTTCCAGTTGGAGTCCATAGGCAAATTAAAATCACCCCCAACCTTTAACAACAGCAACAGTAAAACTATAAACTTCCTCTACTCGCCACCGTGTCGAGGTGGAAACATCC